>NC_141691.1:2081224210-2082424210 GCF_964263255.1 Lissotriton vulgaris
TCTTCCAACTTGGAGGAACACAGCCTTGTGAAAGGGAGATGTTAATAAGTTCCATGATAGTGGAAGCTATGGTAGGAGACACAGTTTTTAGAAATCTAACAGGGGCCGGGTCAAGAGGAGAGCCGCTTTTCATCTTGGCCAGTGTTGAAACTACTTCATCCAGGGATATTGCTCTAAATGTGAGCAGTTGAGTATGTAGGCTGTTATCCTCAGGGTAAGTGGCCACCTCTTTGTCCGTGTTGAGAGATGGACTGGGAGGTGGGAGGGAGACTAGTATTCGAGCAATTTTGGAATTGAAGTAGGTGGCCAATTCGCTACTTCTGTCCGCAGGGGGTGGGTGCGAAGAGGGTGGAGCCGGAATCTTAAGCAGTTCTTTGGCGATAAGATAAGATTCTCTTGCCGAGTTGGTGGAATTTTTTATTCTGGCATCATATTGGGTGGCTTTAGCGAGCTTTAAGGTGGATTTATAAACTCTCACCGACCTGCGATAGGCGTCCTTACTGGCATGGAGCCAGTCCTTTCTCCACAATCTCTCTGCTCTTTTGCACTCTTTGCGGAGAGATCTGAGTTTGACATGGGTGCAAGCAGAAAAGGCATGCAGAGTAATAAAATTGCCACACAGACAAGAATATGAAATGCTGTGAGAGATGCCTAAAGGGTTTTACTAATGGCATAAATTGAGATACAATATACAAAAAAGAGAGGCATATTTACAAGCCCCATGCGCAATGTTTGACCTGGGTGCAAGCAGAAAATGCATGCAGAGTAATACAATTGGCACACAGACAAGAATATGAAATGCCTTGAGAGATGCGTAAAGGATTTTACTAATGGCATAAATTGAGATAGAATATACAAAATAGAGAGGCATATTTATAAGCCCTTGCGCAATGTTTGACATGGGTGCAAGCAGAACATGCAGGCAGAGTAATAAAATTGGCACACAGACAAGAATATGAAATGCTGTAAGAGATGTGTTAAGGATTTTACTAATGACATAAATTGAGAAACCTGACTCATTTTCAAAATACAACAGTAATGAAGCCCAATATGCTTGTTATGCTTCCCAATACTGCAAACAGCACTCTCTCCATATTAAAAGAACCATTACTCACCTGAGGAAATATAAATTTTATGGTCAAGTTGTGTTCCCTAGCGCGTACCCCACCGACTCCATGTACCAGCTTAAAGTGCATGTAACTTCCCTCCTGTGTCAGTTATGAAGACGCAAATACATTTGCGTCCAACGTTAACCTGTCCTCTTTCAGATCCACCCTGAATGGATTAAATAGCCCGTTCCTAAGTATGCTATGCCAACGTCTTTTTGTAGTGTACTTTACATGTTTTCCTGCTCTGGCAAAGTAGGCCCTGAATTTCTGCCATCGAGTCTCTTTTCTGGCTTCTGACTCTGACAGCCTCAGCCCAGGCTGCTTCTGTACCCGTGAACTCTGACTTACTTCCAGCGCGGCCCACCGCGCTCAGCTCAGCCTGCTTTCTGCCAAGTCTGACTATAACCTTCGAGTTATCTGTTCCGCTCTTCGAAAATGCATTCCTGCCTACTAGCTCCAGTAAACATTCTCCCCAGCTGCAGAGCCAAAGGGCCGACCTGTCTCAGTGCAAGTAATTCATAGCCCCTGTTGCCATGCTTCCATGGAAGGCCCCTTGCCCCCACGCTTCTCATGCAGACACTTAGGCGCTTATACACGCATCCACAGTTAGTATAGAATGGCTTCTACCCTAGAGACCTTTCCGTCCAGATAATATGGTTCCTAAACACCAGATATCAGATATGATAGAAGTACAAGTTGATCTGACATGCCAGACTTCTGTCTCTCTCCGTCAGTGTAAATGTCAAGTCCCCTGCACCCCTCCAGTTTCACGTCTATCACACGTCATGCAGCTGCGCGCGCATCCAAGCTTCCGATTTCTGCTGACATTGCAACATTTCTGTTAGTGCCACCCCTTTGTGACACCCATCCGTGACGTTTCTAGCACACACCTCCAGTTCACGCCTAGTCCACGCCTTCTGATTACGTACTAGTAACACGTGTATACTGTTATCTTGTCTTCTCTCAGCTGTTACGCCTACTATACTGTTTCTTATGACATGAATTAAGTATATAAGCTATGTACTGTCAATAAAATGTAGCGCGCTCTATCCCTTCTTCCACCCCTGCGGTGGGAAGAACATGATATTATGGTCCTGACCATTCCTTTATGAGGAATAAAACCCCTAAGAACTCTAACACCACGGACTCTGGTTCTTTCTTTCCGATTTGAGTTATTATTGATTAAGTACTTACCTGCATAGAAATTAAGAGAGTAAATTATATATTTATGACATTTTGGCGCCCGAACAGGGACCCCTCCCCCACCTCACGCGCCGGTTGGTGCGTTGCAAGCTATGTCCCCTGCCATCAGTTAGATGGAAACTACGCGTACCGGCAGGATTTCCTGCATCTCCCTCTGACCCACGGAGGTGACGAAGACTGCGATCAGTGCCCAGACGAGGCGGTGAGGAGTGCGGAGGATCCCGACCAGAGCCTAGCCGAAAGAAGCAAGGTCCGTGGTGTCGAGAGGCCCACCAGGTTTCCGAAGTTTTCCGAAGTTTTCCGAAGTCGAGCCGAGTCGAGTCGAGTCCAGTCGAGTTTTCCGAGGCCTTCTGTTTCCGTGCTTCCCGGTGAGTACCATTGCTGGGACGTATCTAGACGGGTTTGGGTACACAAGTCCGGTCTGCACTGTTTCTAGGCAGTGTATCTGTACTGTTTAGCAGTATATCTAGTATTCTGAATTTCTGAATTTCTGCACTGTTACATCAGTGTATCTGTACTGTTTAGCAGTACATCCAGTATAGGGGGTAGTCGTCTATGTCTCAAATGTCTTTTTCATGTGATTAATGTCGTGATATGAATGTGACCGTTTTTTGTGCATTATTGTGTTTCTTGTGTAAACTAGCTGTATCCAGTATTAAGTAGTAAGGATTGAGCATTCAGTAATAAGTAAACAAGATGCCGTTTTTCAACAAGCTAAAGCAGATAGGAACTAGGAAAGGGATACTGGAGGAAGAAATTCCTATTCCCCCTAGGGACACTCCAGGTAACTTTATGTATCACAAACATGGCATAGACGCCATATTGTATCTAGAGTTATGGGCCGACTATACCAAGCATCTAGACGAAAGACACAGATGGCCTGTTACCGGAACATGGGATGCCGAGTGCATCATGAAGGTAGAGGAAGTGCTATAGAAGACGAAGAAAGCAAACGAGTCCCAGGGGTAGGCCTTGGGGACAAGACTAAAGCATTACCCGCTTTGATAGTACAGGTCCTGCCAAGATTATTGACAACTAGAAAGGAAGATTGGGACGCCATCTCGTCCTGTAAACAGAAACATGATGAAGATACTAGTGACTTCTATTCAAGATTCGAGAAATGTTTCATTATTAATAGTGGCCTAAAACAAAGTAGCGAGTCATATCCATACCTTTTTGTATCAAAACTAGTCGAGAATCCCTACCATTAGTTAAAAACCGAGTGTACAAAGTTGAAAGTACTTGGCAGGCAAATACGCCATCCCAAATGTTACAAATGTTACAATATCATCAGAATAGAATTAGAGAAGAACAGGATCAAGAACAGAAACGTATGAAAGACACGAAAATGAAAATGTTAGTAGCTCAGACGGTCCCAGCCGACGGTCAAAGGAAGGGTGGGACCCAGACAAGTCACACTACAGCTCCCGTTAAAGGGACATGCAATTACTGCAAGCAGCCAGGTCATTATGTACATGAATGCCCCGTCCTGAAACATAACATAGCAACAGGTAAAACTAAAGAGAGACCGCATCCACCTAGACAAGATCAGGTTCAGCATCAGACCTTACAGAACGTACAGCCCATGCAGAACACACAGCCTATGCATGCCCCATCTCATACAGCACAGACAGTAGCAGTACCACAGCCCATTGCCGCGACTCAGCAAGTTTCACAACAGATGTACCAGTATGCCCAATCTGCATATCCAGATTACCCCCGATATACATGAAACAGCCTAGAGAGGGAAGGTGGCTTGCCTCTTATTGAAATTCCTGTAGATCAAGAAGGTCCTTATGTACACAGTCACGTATTGGGAAAAGACAGAAAGTTTTTAATTGATACGGGGGCAAGTCGCACCACAATCAGCCATAATGAAGTCCCAGGGGCACCCCTCTCAGGCTCGCAGAATGTTTCCCTTGGTTTTTCAGGACAGCCTATTGTAAATGAAGTATCGGAACCAGTACCCTTGGCTGTGGGTCCATTATCACGAGTTACAGATTTGCTACTTACAAACTCATGCCCAGAAAATCTGTTAGGAATTAAAACATTGAAGGCTCTAGGAGCTATAATCTGCTGTTCCCCGGAGGGAGTTAGACTCTTTCTACGGGATTTCAAGGGTCACTATGTGTTGCGAGAATTTGATGTCAGATTGAAAAATGTACCAGATCACCTATGGGCAAAGGGCCCAACTGATGTAGGTTGTATGCATATCACAACATACCGTGTTACACTCAAGACAGGAATTGTTCTACCACGAATCAGACAATACAAGTTACCACCCGATGCTGTAGTGGCTTTACTGGAAATCATTGAAGAGCTTATAGCACAAGGAGTGGTCGTAGAGACTGACTCCAATATCTGTAATTCACCTATCATTCCAATTCTTAAGCGTACTGACCCCAATGCACCGCCAGTATATCGGCTGGTGATTGATCTTCGAGAACTGAACAAATGTATTGTACCACAGTACCCTGTGGTCCCCGATATCTCTTCCCTATTGACTGCTATTGATTCAGAAGCAACGTTCTTTACTGTAATTGATCTCAAGAACGCTTTCTTCAGTGTGCCTATTGATCCGGAGAGCCAATATCTCTTCGGATTCAGTTTAAATGGACGAAGTTTCAAATTTTCCCGCGCACCTCAAGGATTCACAGAAAGCCCCAGCATCTATAGTCAAGCACTGAAAAGGCAACTAGATTGTATTCAAATGCCAGTTAACACAGCCTTACTGCAATACGTCGATGATCTGTTGATCACCGCACGAAGTGAGCCCGAATGTGAACGAGCATCACTGACAGTTCTACATTTTCTGGCAGACAAGGGACACAAGGTGTCTCCTTCGAAGCTGCAATTCTGTGTTCAGCAAGTTGTGTACTTGGGTCACTTGCTGTCCAAAGTGGGGAGACAGCTCACTCCCGATCGCATTCAGTTAATTGTAAACATGCCACGAACCCAGACACAAAAGGAAGTGCGGGCCTTCATAGGCCTCACCTCGTACTGCAGACAATGGATTCCTCAATATGCATTTCTAGCTAAACCACTCATCCAGTTAACGACGCAGGAGGCAGCAACCTCGACTGTCCTCCCTTGGACTCAGGAACATACACAAGCCTTTGAGGAATTAAAGAAAGCATTATGCCAAGCACCAGTTTTAGCGACACCATGGTACAGCAAACCGTTTACACTTTTTGTTACAGAACGTGATGGTACAGCATTGTCTGTCCTCACTCAAGATCAAGCAGGTTCACATAAGCCTTGTGCTTATTTCTCAAGTACATTGGATTCAGTAGCCCAGGCGCTCCCTGCATGCTTAAAGTCAGTAGCAGCAACAGCGTTAGCAATAAGACAAAGCGATTCAATTGTTTTAGGCCATCAGTTAACAGTACAAGTTCCACACTCTGTAGAGGTTCTTTTAAACAGAACTCAGACTCAACACTTCACTATAGCACGACTGACAGGTTATGAATTAACGCTATTCCAGCCACACATAGAAATAAGACGCTGCAGCATTCTGAACCCTGCAACACTGCTACCTACAATTATGACAGATCCAGCCCCGCATGATTGCATAGAGATCATTAATGCAGTAACAAAGCCCAGACGAGACTTAACAGATGTTCCATTGACAAATCCAGACCTGACACTTTATGTGGATGGTTCATGCATGCGAACAAGTACAGGAGAATTAGTGGCCGCATATGCCGTGACCACTGAAACCGAAGTTAAAGAAACACATCGTATCGATACACTGTCTGCTCAAGCGGCAGAGCTTATTGCTCTGACTCGAGCCTGTATACTAGCCAAGAACAGAAATGTCAACATATACACTGATTCCCGTTATGCGTTCGGAGTTGTACACGACTTCGGCATGTTATGGCAAGAACGAGGTTTTCTGACCTCTCACGGTGCCAAGATCCAACATGGTCCCCTCATTCAAGCACTGTTAGAAGCAATACATCTGCCTTCAGGCATATCCGTTATGAAGTGTAAAGCACATACTAAAGTCACAGATTCTGTTTCCCAGGGTAACGACCTGGCAGATCAGACAGCAAAACAAACAGCATTGACTCACACTCAGACAACTGACATGACAAAGACAACCGGACCGACACATTGTATGACAGTCAGAGATCCCACACTAGATGTTATCGATATTCAGACACATGCTACCCCAGAAGAAATAAAGAAATGGATTGAACTAGGAGGGATCCAGACAGATCAAGGTTGGATGATGAAGGGAAAATCTACATGGTTTCTCCCTGACTCTATGGTTCAAGTCATGATTAATACAGGACATAGTCCAGCCCATCTAGGAGAGAAAGCGATGTTAGACAGTTTACAAAATCTTTGGAACAATAAACACTTACGAGCAGCAGCGAAACAGAAAGTGCGTACTTGCATGATCTGTTGTCAGTTCAATCCAGGTAAAAGCGTCCCTGTAGAGCAAGGTGGATTTCATCCTCCCGATCACCCTTTTGAAGTCCTCCAGATGGATTATATCCAGATGGACCGTTGTCGAGGATTTAAATATGTTCTCGTAGTTGTTTGTGCTCTGTCCCGCTGGACCGAAGCATACCCAGTCCCAGATTACACTGCTCCGACCACTGCCAGGCAGTTGGTTCGTGAATTTTTCCCACGGTACGGCTTGCCTCGTGTCGTGTACTCAGATAACGGTCAGCCATTCTCATCCGCACTAATGAAAGAAGTTTCTTTATTGCTAGGATACCAGTGGAAATTCCATTGTGTCCGACACCCCGAAGCCGCAGGCCTTGTAGAGAGGCATAATCAGACATTGAAAATACGACTTGCTAAAATATGTAAAGAGAAAGGGGTCGACTGGATAGTCGCCCTGCCAGTGGCACTATTCTATATGAGAATGGTTGCCCATTCGAGATCAGGGCTATCCCCGTACGAAGTGGTTTTTGGCAGACCACCGAATATGTGGGGGACGCCCATTCCGAAAAGAATTACTGATGTTGATTGCAATATGTTGACAGATTACCTTGCCTCCTTGATGTCTGCACTCCAATCATGTCGTTCACAGGTTGCCGCAGCCTTCCCTGACAACACTGATGTAAAGCCACATGATGTCCGTCCTGGGGACCTAGTATTGGTGAGAAACTTTGATAGGAAGAGTCCGTTGGAGCCCCGCTGGAAATCACCGAAGACCGTTCTTCTCACCACGAGGACCGCCGTGAAGATCGAAGGGAGAAAGGGGTGGGTTCATTCGAGTCATGTGAAAAAATTCCATGAACTGAAACCAGACCGAGACTCGTCCACCCCCACCAAAGACTGTGTTGAGCCAAAAGACTTTACAGCACCCGAACGAGAAAAAACTCCCCAAGAGGAGTACAGAACGAAACTCCGATCTAGCAAGTCAGACAGTTTAATTGTTTAAGTCCTCCCCTAGGTGAATCGGTTAAATAGTTTCTGACATGTATCCCCTAGATCGAGATAGAGAGAGAGAGTTCAAGAAACGTACATATTGTAAATCACTGCGTAGTCACTGTATAGTGACATTGTTAATAATGTTTTTTCTAAGTCTTCTGATCATAGTTGCCAGTATACTTCTCCCTATCTACTACCCTATTTTCAGGCGTGAACAATCTGTTTACAATGTCTCTGCTGAACACACTTTTAGCGAGTTGCCTCCTCATGAACTCTCCTACAGACTTGCGCTGCGCAACAACACTTTCATTAGTATGCTACATCATTCCCATCAAACTAACAATGCTACAGACTGCTGGATATGTGGCCGACTCCCTCCCTACCAGAATTACAAGGGAGCTCTGCCCCTCTTTCCGTACCCGTTCACTCACAATGGCTCCTGTGGTGCATGGTTTAAAATAATTAATTCCTTAGATCCTGATATTGCTGTTTTCGACGGGGGTTGGGTTTGGGGAAACCTGAACTTGGTCCTGCTCGACGTCTGTTACCCTGACAAGGAGGGACTCCCCACTAGAAT
Organism: Lissotriton vulgaris; assembly: GCF_964263255.1. NCBI lineage: Eukaryota > Metazoa > Chordata > Amphibia > Caudata > Salamandridae > Lissotriton > Lissotriton vulgaris. The sequence continues at coordinate 2,081,232,491 of NC_141691.1, forward strand.
AGGAACTGATCTAGAAAATGAAGTGTATGGATTAGGTAATTATACAATTAGCCTTATGATTCTTACTGTTGAATCCGAAGCCGCACCTGTTATACCCACTATGTCAGTATTGCCAGTCACTGGTGAATTATGTATCAGGAAGAAAGGTTCAGTACACTTAGGTCATAGTAAATGCACTACTGTGGGCGAATTCAGTGATCATGGAAAATCGTCCTTTAAAGCTATCAGTCATTCCTATTTTGTTTGTGGTCATACCGCATACATACGTCTACCTCCAGATTGGGACGGTACCTGTTATATTGCATTCCTTCTGCCACCTGTTTTCCTAGCTCCTCCTGATTACCACAGAAATACAAATCTAGTAAAGAATAGACCCAGAAGAGATATCCCACTTGTCGACTACACAGAAACGGCATGGGAACAGTACACCGATTTCAATAAAGGCTTCTTTTTCTTTTTAGGACCTGTTCAAAATAGTAAACTAATACGCAGATTAACGAGAACACTCGAAGCAGTAGTGAATGAAACTGCCTCCGCCTTAGGTAACTTAACAGAAGAGCAGTCCGCCATGCGGGTTGTTGTTCTTCAGAATCGTCTTGTTATTGACGTCATCTTGGCAGATAGAGGTGGAGCCTGTAAGGTCATCGGGTCAAGTTGCTGTGTTTTCATACCACAAAACGCACCATCTGTATATCAAGCTATTACACGGCTCTATAAAATTGCAAATCAGATACATCAGAATCCAGGCACCTGGACTTGGTCCGGTTGGTTCTGGACAATGTTAACCGCTTGGGGATGGAAGATCCTATCCTTCCTAGGCATTGGCCTAGTCCTAGTATTCAGTTGCTGCCTGTGCCTGCAGTGCGGGCCAGCGATTTGTGGACTGTGTGCCACCTCTTGTATTGAACATTCCAGTTTCCTTTCAAGCCGTCAAAGAAAGAAAGATGAGCAAATGATGCTACAAGAACAAACTGATCGATTCATGAGGATCGAGATTTCATGAAGGGTCCGTAGGGAACAAGGAGGGAATGAGGAAATATAAATTTTATGGTCAAGTTGTGTTCCCTAGCGCGTACCCCACCGACTCCATGTACCAGCTTAAAGTGCATGTAACTTCCCTCCTGTGTCAGTTATGAAGACGCAAATACATTTGCGTCCAACGTTAACCTGTCCTCTTTCAGATCCACCCTGAATGGATTAAATAGCCCGTTCCTAAGTATGCTATGCCAACGTCTTTTTGTAGTGTACTTTACATGTTTTCCTGCTCTGGCAAAGTAGGCCCTGAATTTCTGCCATCGAGTCTCTTTTCTGGCTTCTGACTCTGACAGCCTCAGCCCAGGCTGCTTCTGTACCCGTGAACTCTGACTTACTTCCAGCGCGGCCCACCGCGCTCAGCTCAGCCTGCTTTCTGCCAAGTCTGACTATAACCTTCGAGTTATCTGTTCCGCTCTTCGAAAATGCATTCCTGCCTACTAGCTCCAGTAAACATTCTCCCCAGCTGCAGAGCCAAAGGGCCGACCTGTCTCAGTGCAAGTAATTCATAGCCCCTGTTGCCATGCTTCCATGGAAGGCCCCTTGCCCCCACGCTTCTCATGCAGACACTTAGGCGCTTATACACGCATCCACAGTTAGTATAGAATGGCTTCTACCCTAGAGACCTTTCCGTCCAGATAATATGGTTCCTAAACACCAGATATCAGATATGATAGAAGTACAAGTTGATCTGACATGCCAGACTTCTGTCTCTCTCCGTCAGTGTAAATGTCAAGTCCCCTGCACCCCTCCAGTTTCACGTCTATCACACGTCATGCAGCTGCGCGCGCATCCAAGCTTCCGATTTCTGCTGACATTGCAACATTTCTGTTAGTGCCACCCCTTTGTGACACCCATCCGTGACGTTTCTAGCACACACCTCCAGTTCACGCCTAGTCCACGCCTTCTGATTACGTACTAGTAACACGTGTATACTGTTATCTTGTCTTCTCTCAGCTGTTACGCCTACTATACTGTTTCTTATGACATGAATTAAGTATATAAGCTATGTACTGCCAATAAAATGTAGCGCGCTCTATCCCTTCTTCCACCCCTGCGGTGGGAAGAACATGATATTATGGTCCTGACCATTCCTTTATGAGGAATAAAACCCCTAAGAACTCTAACACCACGGACTCTGGTTCTTTCTTTCCGATTTGAGTTATTATTGATTAAGTACTTACCTGCATAGAAATTAAGAGAGTAAATTATATATTTACGACACACCTTTAAAATCACTTTTGAAAATGTAGAACAGTGTGAAACATACACCAGATTTTCTAAAGCAGAATTCCTGAACTGCAGCTCAGACACCGGAAACAGAAATGGCACAGTTTCCCACTCATTCTTCTCACTTATTTCTGCTCATAACCAATGAAATGGCTTCCCACACTATTTCAAAACGAAACTAACATTTCAATTGGTTCTACAGTTCCACACTTTCAAACTCACATAATATTCACCCATCCCCATACTGCTCATTCAACCTGTTACCATGGTAACTTCCACCTAAGGAAGAACAGAGTTTAAAAGTTCATCATACTATGTTGCAAATGAATCCAGCAAGGTTGTTAGAGCTTTCAATATAACAGCTAATCATGTGCAATGTTCCTTTCAATAACCTTTTCTGAACCATTAGAATTGCTTCTTTTAAAAAACAAAACTATGCACCCTAATATGCTCTTTTGCATTTTCAGAAAGCACCAATCATTTCTTAAGCTTCGAGTGCAGTGAATGTCCTCCTCTTTGTTTTCTAAACTGCAAGCTTTCCAACTGCCATTTCATTTACAGCCCTCATCTGAGTACAACCAGATCTGCCTTGAACGTGCTTTCTGTATGGTTTGTAGGACACAACTTTGTATTCTGGTCTAAAAGGTATGCAACAAACAGAGGAATTTTAAACCTTGATTTACCAAATGTGGATATTTTATGGATTGGCCAGAGAGGATTGAGATGTCACCAATTTTTACCATTGGTGAAATCCTTCATGCATCTCCCACACCCTGACCTCATAATTGTGCACTGTGGTGAAAATGACTTATGCACTTTGACTGGGGTTGGTCTGGAAATGATATTGAAGGACATCTTTGGACAATTGATGTCACTTTTTCCTCAAACTGCCTTTGTCTATTCCAATATATGTCAAAGGCAAAAATGGAATTGGTCCAATCAATTTTGTCCGCAGATTGAGAAAGCAAGGAAACATGTAAATAAATCTGTTTCTGCATACATGAGAGACTATGGAATAGGTTGTATATACCACAACAACTTGCGTTACAACATGCAAGGCATCTATAGGACAGATGGTGTACATTTCACTGATGAAGGGAGTCTTTCTCTGTAACATCAGACTCTGCATTGGTACTTACTTGTAGCACTCACCGAGCGCTCCCCGTGCACGGACCTATCGTGTTTTCTGTTATTTTTTTTAAATAAACAATATTTTTAACCTTAGGAGTCCTTGAAGGACCCCCTGAGAAGGCCTAAGGGGTCAGGGACACTCTACCCTACCCCCTTCCCATGTTTTTAAGTTATATTTTTCACTCTCTTCTGAAACCACAAAATGGCAGCGATAGGGCTCGTGCAAAGCACAGGGATGCAACATATGTCCATGAATATGTTGCAAGTCTATGCTTTCCTCTGCACTGCTGCTTAAACTGCAGCCATGTGGTGACACAGGTACCCTTGCACCATGGTGCAAGGATATCTGTGTCATGTGGAGTTTGTTTTTGTGCAGAAAGACACACCTTCCTGCACAAAAACAATCAAATTATGATGTACAATGCAGCATATATTTAAAAAGAAAAAATGAGGAGAAATGAAAACATTTCTCCTTGTTAAGCTGGCTACACCGATTGGAAATGGTGTAGCATTCACACACATGTCCAGATTTATGCTTTCTGATTAATCTGGAGATGTGTGTTCTATGAGTTTTCTGTGTAAACACACACAGCAACACCTATAGAACGCCCCTCCAACGCAAAGTGGTGTGTATAATGAGGTCGTATTTACATGGAAAAGAAAAGATACAGAAAGTGCCTTTTCCTCTCCTTATAAATATGAAAGAATTTCTACTAAAAGTGACATATTGTTGGCACAGGATGCTTCTAAATTTGCCCCATAAGTGCTTAGGTATTGGCAGACTGTTATAATAAGACCATATTGCTAATTCATTGTTTGAACAATTGTATGAGAGTGACAGGAGGTAAACAAAGAGAAATATATCTCCAAAGATGCTCAAAGAAGAATGATTGGAATGATTGCAGTTCTTCAATAGGTACAATGGGAAATGTTATGAACCAATCAAATCTTTTTTTTCAGGTTACATGGAATCCTATGTCAGATTGATTCTAAAACTACATAGGTATAAACTAGGTATTTTGAAGACTGTATTAATAGTTTGTAGCTTTATATTGATTTGTACTAGGGTTAGTGGCTAGGCCAATCCTTAACTATATGACTGATAAGTAGAGTATTTTCAGTAGTGCAAACAGAGAACAACATAAATGTATAAGTACTTAGGTTTTGACAGAGTTATAGGACATGTTTATAGAGTGGTGAAGGGAAAGGATGGGGCCTCATGTGACATGTGCAAACACTCTCTGTGACGTGTTTTAAGTTGAGGAATTTAGTCTCTTTTAATCTTGAAAGTCCCTGGGTCCTACTAGCCCACCATGTCTCTCTATTGAACACCATACTGCTGCGTTCTAGAGAGGTGGTCCGAAGCCAAGTCCCCTTTTATACCTCTCTGCAGTGCAATTCTCCAGAACTTTCTGCACATATCTGGTGGGTTAGTTGGCTCACAGGGACACTCAGTATTCAAGGTAACTTTATCTCATAACTTAAAACGCCCACAGAGCATCTTTCCACACATATCAACTCCGTCCATCCCCCTTTTATTCACTAGTGTGCTAACACAGCCCATTGTGCATATTAATACTTAGTTAATCTTACCTTCAAAGTAATAGAAATAATAAACGCTACACATTTTTTTAGTTGTTTTTTTATAATTAAAATTTCAGAAAATATCATAGTTTAGAATTAGGATCTGTGAAAGAGAAGAAAAAATACACGTATAATATATATTATTATATGTTTTAAAACACAGCATAATTTTAACATTTTATGAATTATTTTCTTTGCCTTTTTTGCTGTTCTTAGAATATATTGAAACAGTGATTTCAATTGTACTAATCACATAACAGCCTGCAAAAAAAGAACAATTATTAAGATTGTTTAAAAACAACCAAAACTACATCGAACATATTTATCATCTACCCAACTATTTATGAACATTCCAAAAAAAACTACATCCTTAATAACAAACCATATAATACAAATAACATATATGTAAAATGCTTTCTTCTAAGAGAAATTTCTTACTTGAATATGAAAGAACTCAAATAATAATACAATGAACAATTATTTGTAATTTTCATACACTGTAAATAATGTTTTTTAAAAATATATGCTGACAGAATGTGCAAGAAAAAGTCCTTAATTCAAATATATACTTTTCCTCTAGGCCAAATAGTATTATTGAAATCCTTTATATTGAAATTATCCAATAGTAATCATATTATAACGTGTTAATAAATTGCTCACAGGCAAAATTATATTACTAAAACTTTGGCTTTCAAAGTATTAGGTAACACGGATCAACAGTCCTAGTCTGATTTTTATACTGCGTTTGCCGACAACAAATACAAGAATAATTTGGCCTTTCATCTGAAATCAAGTTAAACTTTGTAATTAGTTCTTAAAAAAAAGTTGTACTATGTTGCACATTCTTTTCAACATTTTCTTCTATTAATATGTCAGTTTCTACACTCTCTTGTTCAGGACCAAAGTAACAAAGTAACAAAACTCAATTTCATCACAAACCTACTTCAGATCTGATACTGATCCATGCAAAAGAGCACTGTTCAACTCATTTAACATTAGTGCTGGACTTTTTGCATAATACAATCTTCTGACTAACTTCCGCATTTGAGAATGATGTACTGCTAACATCCTGAAATGGTGAAAAACACTTTGAAATACTTTTCTAGAAAGACAAGCCAGAGAGAATGACCTTGCAAACCAGTATTTTTTCTCACTCTGCAAGGGTCTAGTCCGTACAATATCTTAATCTTTTGTTTAACCCTTTTTGTACTATATGCTAGTAAGAAATTGCATAAAATACTAATAGATTCTTGGCGTACACTACAAATACTTCTGCAATCCCAAGTGTACATTGGGGCTTTAGGACGTCTCCCTAGAATTTCATCAGCTAACACATCTTCTGCATTTCTGGGAACCACCTTCTCTTTCTCAATTGGACAACCATTTCTAACCTCCTAAGCTCGACCACTGGTATCAACTACATTCAATAAACTATTTGTCTGAAAATAACTCTCTTCATTGAAGAAAGCTCTGAACTTGAACTGTGTTTCCATTCACCCCACAAAAAATCACAAACATTAGTTCTGTTAATTACTCTTTTCCTCTTAATTTTGGCCTTCATTAAATGGATTGGTTTATCTAGTGATCGAATTCTGTTTAAAACTAAAAGGAATCGTTTCCTTTTTATTTTAAAAACCTTTTGAACAATGGATTCAATATGCTTCTTTTTATAAAATAGTGCTCTTTTTCTATATGTTTTCACATCTTTGAGCAAGTTAAAAACCACTCTATTATAACATTTTTTTAACTGATTTCTTTATACTAATTTTGCCTACTTTTACCATACATTGAATCTCTTGAATGTAATTTTTCTTTTTTTCCTTTCATGTTATTCATATTCTTTATTCTGGTCAACCATTCTCAGTAGTTTGCACATTCTGCACACTGTTTCTAGGATTTGAAAGTTTTTTAATGATTTCCTTTGTTGTTTAACTGGAAGACTTTTTCTTTTTACCCACATGCTGTTGGTCATCCAATACTTGTTGTTGAATTTTGTTCAAATACTTGTCCTTTTGCTGTCCTTTTCTCTTTCTTAATTTTTCAGGCATGATACATTTATTTTAATGATGATAAACAATATCTGTAACATATAAACATAAATAAATGTATTTGATACATTTATTAATTTTACATTTCAATGACTATACAAAGACATTCTATATAAAAAAACATTTAACCACTTTATTTTGTCATCACTAATTGAAATTGTAATTCAAGGTGTATACATAACTGTATAGGTAAGTACAGGCCTGCATGTGTAATGGACAAGGGTTTTTACCAGTGTTTGTGTTAAGCCCTGGGACATTATATAAGTACTTAGGCACTGACTGAATGATTACAGTCCTGCAAGGAGAATGCCTGGATAATTGTATAAATGTTTGGGTTTTGGTGCAGTGTTTGGATTACTACATGATGCTAGGTGGCTGACTGGAGCAGTGCATAGGGAGTGACAGGGTGTTTGCAGGAGTGTATAGGTACTGCCTTAGTAATTCTAGATGTGAAAAACAAGTGTGTAGGTGGTTTGACTACTACATGCATAGTGGACAGGAGTTTGTACAAGTATATGTGTTAAGGCCTAGATAATTGTATGAGTACTTGGCTACCAAAACAATAATTAGAGTACTACAAGGAGAGTGCCTGAGTGAATTTATAAGTGGTTTAGTTTTGTCACAGTGAATGGATTACTATATGGTACTGAATAGGTCACAACTGGATTGCAAGGGCAGTGACAGGGTGTTTCCTGGAGGATTTGGATACTGCCTGGGTAAATTAACGTCTGTAAAATAAGTGTATAGGTGCATACACATTGGACAGATGTTTGTAGTACTCCATGTTGTAAGAAGTGGATTACTGCATGAGTACTTGGATACTGACTCAATGATTAGAGTACTGCAACAAGAGTGCCTGGGTGAATTTATAAATAGTTCACTTTTGGCATAGTGAATCGATAGTAGATGGTACTTAATAAGTCACTATAGGATTGGAAGAGCAGTGACAGTGAATTTGCTGGGGTGTATAGATAATGACTGGGGCAGTGTAGGCCTGAAACACAAGTGTGTAGGTGGTTAGAGGACTACATGCATAGTGCATAGGAGTTTGAAGCAGTCCATGTGCTAAGGCCTGGCTCGCTGTATGAGTACTTGGATATTAACTGAATGATTAGAGTACTACAAGGAGAGACAGTGGGTGAATTTATATTTGGTTGTATTTTACTGCAGTAAATGGATTAGTACATAGTGCTGAAAGGGTCACTAGAGGAGCGTAAGGAGAGTAACAAAGTGTTTGCAGGAGTGTATGGATACTGACTGGGGAATTGTAGGCCTGAAACACAAGTGTGTAGGTGGTTAGAGGAATACATCCATAGTGCTTAGGAGTTTGAAGCAGTCTATGTGCTAATGCCTGGCTCGCTATATGAATACTTGTATACTGACTGAATCATTAGATTAATATAAGAAGAGACACTGGGTAAATCTATAATTGGCTGTGTTTTACTGCAGTTAATGGATTAGTACATGGTGCTGAAAGGGTCACTAGAGGAGCGTAAGTAGAGTAACAAAGTGTTTGCAGGAGTGTATGCATACAGACTGGGGAATTGTAGGCCTGAAACATAAGTGTGTAGGTGGCTAGAGGAGTACATGCATAGTGCATAGGAGTTTGTAGCAGTCCATGTGCTTAAGTTCTGGATCACTGCATGAGTACTTAGGTACTGATTAAATGATTAGAGTACTACAAGGAGAGACAATGGGTGAATTTATAATTGGTTGTATTTTACTGCTGTGAATGGCATAGTACATTGTGCTGAAAGGGTCACTAGAGGAATGTAAGGGGAGTAACAGGGTGTTTGGAGGAGTGTATGGATACTGACTGGGGAATTGTAGGCCTGAAAAACAAGTGTGTAGGTGGTTGAGGACTACATGCATATTGCATAGGAGTTTGAAGCAGTCCATGTGCTAAGGCCTGGCTCGCTATATGAGTACTTGGATACTGACTGAATGGTTAGAGTGGTATAACGAGAGACACTGGGTAAATGTATGATTGGTTGTGTTTTACCGTAGTGAATGGATTAGTACATGTTGCTGAAAGGGTCACTAGAGGAGCGCAAGGGGATTAACAGAGTGTTTGCAGGAGTGTATGCATACTGACTGGGGAATTGTAAGCCTGAAACATAAGTGTGTAGGTGGTTAGAGGACTACATGCATAGTGCATAGGAGTTTGTACCAGTCCATGTGCTTAGGCCCTGGATCACTGCATGAGTACTTGGTTACTGACTGAATGATTAGAGTAGTACAAGGAGACATGAAGTTACCAAATGCTTCTCTGACAATGGTTGCCTAAATGCACAGAGTCTCACAGTATGATTCTAGACAAGCAAGACTATTACCTGGACTTTAGCAGAAGAGACCCACTAGTCTGGAAAGGGTTAGGTGGCTGCATACATTCTACACTATTCACTACAGCTCTCTACTGTGTATGCCTGGCTCATTCTGCGTATGCATAAGAAATGACTGGCTTCTAATTCTACCAACACCTGAGAACAGGATAGTTTTTTTAAGCAGTTATTTGTTTGCAAAGACATGAAGTACTCAAATGCTTCTCTCACAATGGTTCCCAAATGCACACAGACTCACAGTGTGACTCTAGACAAGCAAAACTATCCCTTGGACTTTACCAATACACATTCACTGGTCTGGAAGGGGTAAGGTGACTGAACACATTCTACATATATTTCATTAATGCACTTTAGTGTGGAAGCCTGACTCACTTTGCAAATGCATAAGCGATGAATGGCTTCTAATTCTACTAAAACTTGAGAAGAGGATAGGTTTGTAAGCAGTAATGTGTCTGGAAAGACATGAAGTACCCAAATGCTGCTCTCACAATGGTTCCCAAATGCACACATACTCACAGTGTGATTCTAGACAAGCAACACTATCCCTTTGATTTTACCAAAACACATTCACTAGCTTGGAAGGGGTAAGGTGACTGCACACATTCTACATATTTTTCAAAACTGCACTCTTCTATGAGAGCCTGACACATTTTGCAATTGCATAACCAATGACTGGCTTCTTCTAATAATACTAAAACTTGACAACATGACAGGTTTTAAAGCAGTTATCTGCCAGCAAACACATGAAGTTACCAAATGCTTCACTCACAATGGTTGCCCAAATGCAGACAGACTCACAATATGATTCTAGACAAGCAAGACTACTCCCTGGACTTTAGAAGGCGAAACACATAACTCTTATTAAAAACAAAGGCACCACATACAACCCCTCACAAATTAATAACTCACCTTTCAAATTGATTTATAGATTAAGAAGTATGCCAGTCACGCCCCAGATTTTCTTATACAGAATCTCTGTACTTCACTGCTTTTAGCAAAACCAAAAAATGGCAAACTTTTCTTCTCAATCTGCACACATATACTTGTAAATATCAAATCACATTGCTTCCCACATTAATTCAAAACCTAACACACATTTCAACCTTTTCCAATTGACACAAGTTTTAACCCTACCCCCAATCTGCTTACTGCCTGTTACTATAGTAACAGTTCATGGAACACTGAACTGAGCACAAAGGTCACAAGTTCAGCACACAATGTTGCTAATCCAAACTGCAAGTGTGCTTGACTTTTCAAAATATCACCTTATCCTATGTAATGTTTGTTTCAAACAGTTTTTGTTAACCAATAAGAAAGATGCTTTTAAAAATCAGAAACATGCACCCTACTTTTCAGTCTAGAATGCTCTCAAACAACCAATCATTTATTTTCTTTTTTCAAAACTGCATCTTATCCACCATTGTAGAAAAATCTTAGTTATAAAACCGCCATTTCACATACAGACACCTTCTGAGTGCACCCAGACTTCCCTTCAAGATGCTTAGAGTGTGGATTGTGGGACACAGCTATATTTTCTGGAGCCAAAGGTATGCAGAAAACAGAGACATTGACAAAAACCTAGCTTTGCCAAATGTAGACATTAAATGGATTGGATAGAGAGGATTAAAGTGGCACCAAGGGATGCCATTGGTCACATCCTTTTTGCATCTCCAACACCCTGACCTTATAATTGTGCACTGTGGTGGCAATGACCTAGGCACTTTGACTAGGGTAGGTCTGGAAATGCTTATGAAGGATACCCTTGGAGAATTGATGTCACTTTTCCCCCAAACTGCCTTAGTCTATTCTAACATATGCCAAATACAGAAATGGAACTGGTCCAATCAATTGTGTCCACAGATTGAGAAAGCTAGGAAACATGTCAATAAAGCTGTTTCTGCTTTTCTCTGAGATTATAGGATGGGGTCAATTTACCACAACAATCTGCATTTCAATATGGATGGCATCTACAGGAGAGATGGTGTATATTTTACAGATGAGGGTAACAGAGTCTTCCTCATCAACTTTAGACACTGCGTAGGTACTTACTTATAGGTACCAAAATCTCTCAATAAAGACAACAGATCTTTTTAGAACCACCCAAGATCTAAACACATAAGCTTGATGTATATCTGAAAAATATGACTTTTTTTGCTTGGAGTCGTGCACCCAATGCGTTAGGAGTCATGCACCTAACACATCAGCAGTCATGCACCCAATGCGTTAGGAGTCATGTACCCAACGTGTAGGAGTTGTGCACCCAGCTCGTGCACACCAGGGGGCCACGCTGGGTACACGACTCCTAATTGGACAGTAAAAAAAAGATTTGCACATATCACTAATTTCTATTTTTCCCGGGTACCCCATCCCCCGGGGCCTGTATACAACTTTGGGGATCGTGAGGGGAGCCCCAATGCCCCCAAATTCCCAGCCGGCTCCCCACGTCCCTCGGGAGCCGGCATTGCTTTTCCAGACCGGGAGCTGCTAACATGCAGCTCCCCGTGTGGAAAAGCAATATGGTTTGCATGTTGAAAGAGAGAGCAGGTTTCCCTGCTCTCTCTTTCAAAATCCAAACCAATTTTGCTATGACAAGGCAGGGCCCTCGGCTCCCACCCTGCCATTGCAAGCAGCAGTGTCCCGGGGATGGGCACCCCAAGACACTGCAGGAGCTGGCCCTGGGGGGTGGCGGTCCTCAGGGCCCTCAACGGCTCCAGGAGGGGGACCTCAAGGCCTTTGAGCCACCCACCCATGTATTTTGCTGGGGGATGGCCTTTGAGCCCCCCCACTGATTTACTTTGTAGCCCCGGTGGGTGGGGGACCCCGGGGTTGGATGTCCTCTCTGGGACCCCCATCAAATTTGATATTTTCGACCCCAGGATTTGGCCTCCCTGGGGCTAATTATTCTTTTATTATTAATTATTATCCCGCGCTTCATTTTAGTTTTTTTTTACGGCAGGATCCGTGCACCCTCCATGTATTTTGCAGTTTAAAAAGAAAACATTTTTTGGGCCTTGAGGGTCCTTGTGTGACCCCCTAAGCAGGTCTAGAAGGTCAAGGTATTTCTACCCTGCCCCCTTAATATGTTTAGCCTACTTGTTCCACTGACTTCTTGAGCCTCGCTTCTACTGAGGCACAAAACGGCAGCCAACACTTCCTGGTTTGGAGTGTTGACAGCCAGTTGACAGCCAATTAGCATGCAGCTCGTGATCGGAAGGGTGCGCACAGGGTGCGCATAGGGTGTGCGGATCCACCGTGGCCATTGATATATATGTGATTTTACTTTGATTTTCTCAGGAACTACTGAACGGATTTACACCATTTAACCAAAAGGCACGAGTCTGAACCTAAGCTACCTATTTGCCAAATTTGGTGTAATTCGGTTTAGCAGTTCGGCCTGTAGCTGCGACTAAAGGTTCCTATGGAAAATTGACTGGGGAACACACGTTTTGAGACCCCCCTTTTTTCTAAGCCCCCGCCTGACGAATCACCCTGAGACTTTCAGGATTGGAGCGGACCGGAGCGGGTCATAGTTTGTAGGAAAAAGAAACTTCAACTATTTCCAATTCACTACTCTATGTCTCATACAATACCTCTTTCAATATATCCTCTAGCTTCACTCTCTGTCTAATCCCAAACCGAATTGTACTATTATGATCTCCCTAGTAATTAACTCTTTGCAGACTCGATCCTTATTCATCCATCCATTGACTCATCCAAACCTCATTTTACTACTATGATCTTCCAAAACACATTTTCAAGACTCTCCCTTCCTCTATCCCTCCTTTATCTCAGTCAATCCAACAAACAAACTCACATGTCCACTGATAAAATAAAAAATTTACATTTCCCGTTACCAACCCACCACCAATCCATTTTGGGTTCCGGAGTAGCAAGCTGCTTGGTAAAAAGCCCATCAACACTGTATTAAGGGTAGTAAGCGCCATATAAATAAAATTTATATTGCAATTATATTTATAAAGTTTTACTTCAAGTAACGTGTTCACTATTCCTATTGTGGGGATGCATTGATGAGGGATTTGTGGTATGATATGGATTGTGATAGTGCATATACAATATGTAGCTGTGAGCCTGCTAACGCAAGGCAATTGGTTCCAATAGGTTGAATGCTTTTCTACTACACGACTCAACCAGAAGTGATAGAATAAAGCTATCATGCTCACTGTAAAGTGTGGTATAATGTGAAACTGTACATCAGTACCTCTATCAATGACTGACTACACAATACCATGCATGTTATTTTCAAGCCCTGAAGAAGTAGAACATTAAGTTTCTAAACACATGTTGACTTCTTGTTCTTTGGTGCTATTAAAGTGAAACAAGAGAAGGCGGAAGTTAGTTTTGTTTTATAAATGATCCCGAAGCAAAAAAGCTCATATTCAAGTATTTTCAAAAAGATGGAAAAACAAGCACATTTTGGGAACTGATTACTTTGTTAAACCTCAGCTTTGTCTTTATAACAAGTACTGAATTCACACATTTGTAAAATAAAGAAATCTTACCCAATACCATTGTAAGGCACTGACGGACACATTGCGGGCCCAATCCACAGAGGTAAAAACTTGGATTTAAGTTTAAGTTTAATACTTTTTGGAATCCGCAAATGTAAATGACTTATAGTAACTTTACTACTGGCAACTTTATTACTAGTACCTTTACTTGCAATAAAGAATACCAAAAACTAGTAAACGTAAGTCTAAGTTTACTACTTTTTGATTTTCACAAAGGTAATTTACAACCAGTAACTTCACAACTAGTAGGTTCAGAACTACTATTAATGTTACAAGTTTAGTAGTAGAAAAGTTAGTAGTAGCTACTTTCCTTTATGAATACCAAAAAGTAGTAGACTTAGACTCAAGTTTTAGTTTGCCTTTGTGAATCAGGCCCTGCAAGTCGGCTGCCTTTAGGAGGCACTGTGCCTTTATATGCTGATATTGAAATCTAGCTTCACAATGCTTTTCTCTTTGCAGCTGTGCAATGACACAAACCATGAATGTACAGGTAGTAGAAAATGGCCAGTCACTGCAAGTCATGTTTGAGATTGAGGCATTCATCTTTAATGGGCAGCCTGACGTCTATATGTGGTGTGATGTGTCCCTTTGCCCGAAGAATCCATCAAATTCCTGCCAGGTAAGTCATGAGGATCGATGCAGAAAATGAATGTAAATAACTTTTTAAACATGAGATGTATGAGCCCTGCTAGAAGCAGGTTTGAGCACAGTCACAGTGAGTTACTGTCATGAACAGTGAAGGGCAGGCGCATGTGCAACGAGACACTTGAACATGCAGAAGGAATCCTCATCTAGATTATATACCACTAACCTTCATGACTACGATTCCTCCTTCTTCATTCCAGTACTTATTGAAGAATTATCCTCCAGCCGCCAATGGTCACACTTCCCAAGCTCTTTTTCATTTTCATGGATGACGCCAGCTATCCTCCTATAAACCCCTACTGCCTCTTTCTTATGACAATTTTGGGTCGCAGCTAGACAGATCATTCACTGTCTCTTCAAGACCTTTAGCATTCTAACAATGGGCTTACAACTTGGCTTCATTATCACTCATTTGCATAATTGTTATTGATATCTTGCAGTAGTCTTTATTTCTTTTCATGTGTATGTCTCTTCCTTGGAGCATCGATGCATTACTTCTGTCCTTCCACATCTCATTTTTGGAGAGTCTTTTTCAGGTTGATTCCTCTTATATTCCTCCGACCCCTTTTCCTTCCCACCTTTATTCCTGTTACTCGCACCCACCCATCCTGTTTCCCAAAGCCCTCTATCAGATTGTTGATGGAGGTTTGCAGATAGGAAGGGATGCAGGGAGGCTTCTGACTACTGAGACGAGGAAGGAAGAGTACAGTTAAGTAATCTAAATATTACCTCAACATCTCCTTCCTCTTCCCATTCTTTACATATTGAGGATATGCCCAAGCAGTATGTCATAATCACAGTCTGACAGAAACAACCCACAATACATACTACCAAGACAAAACCCTCCCTGGCTGCAGAGAAAAACAATTTTATCATTACTACACTGTATTAAAACAAAGACACGGTATGGAAAGTTCAATATCAACCTTACAAAAAATGCCTGCATTACAAGGAAACCATAATTTTAAAACATAATTAAATTCACTGACTTTCATTTGAGAAACCAGAGAACAGCCCAAGAGCAATCCTAAAGATGTCTACAAACATGACATGACTACATTACCTCTAGAACACATCTATATTGAACATATAGGTCCTTTGTTCAAATAGTAAGAAATCAAAAATGGTGAGTACTTCCAAGTAGACACAGAAGGGATACAGCCTCTCTTAGTTGATCAAAACATTATATTTAGATCTCTGTCATCAAACTCCTTGTAGATAGGAATTCTGCTGAGTCTCCTAAAGAAGGTAACTTTAAAAAGAGAAAACGGCCATAGTACATTCAAGGAAGGGGAAAGACGTAAACCTTTGTCCTCAAGTAGGTAAAACCTTAGAAAACACAGGAGCTGTCTGCAGACCAATAAAGGCTTAAGGTTGCTTATTCTTACCAACTGACGATGCAAGTCAGGATTCCGCCATCCTGCCACTAGATGTCACTCAAGACATGGCCTATCGATGGAGAGAAGCACCCCAATGCCCAGATACCCTTAGGGGTGACAGTGCTGTGCTAAACAAATACTGGTTGATTAACTCACAAGGGCCCTTTGCGATTCGGGCCTTGCATCTGAGGAAAATTAAATTTTGGTCATGATGTGTTCCCTAGCGCGTACCCCACCGACTCCATGTACCAGCTTAACGTGCATGTAACTTCCCTCCTGTGCCAGCTATGAAGACGCAAATACATTTGCGTCCACCGTCAACTTGTCCTCTTTCAGAAGCACCATGAATGGATTATATAGTCCGTTCCTAAGTATGCTATGCCACCGTCTTTTTGTAGTACACTTTTCACTTTTTTCCTGCTCTAGCCTGAGTAGGCCCTGAATTCCTGCCATCTGAACCTCTTTTGTGGCTCCTGACTCTGCCCAGGCTACCTCTGTACTCGTGAACTCTGTCCTACATTCAGCGCGGCCCCTTGCGCTCAGCTCAAGCCTGCTTTCTGCCAAGACTGACTATAACCTTCGAGTTATCTGTTCCGCTCCCCGAGAATACATTCCTGCCTACTAGATCCTGTAAACATCCTCTCCAGCTGCAGAGCCAAAAAGGGCCGACCTGTCTTAATGCAAGTAATTCATAGCCTCCGTTGCCATGCTTCCATGGAAGGCCCCGTGCCCCCACGCTTCACATGTAGACACTTAGGCGCTCATACACGCATCCACAGTTAGCATAGAACAGCCTCTACCCTACAGACCTTTTCCGCCCAGATAGTATAGTTCCTAAACATCAGATATCAGATATGATAGAAGTACAAGTTGATCTGACATGCCAGACTTCTGTCTCTTTCCGTCAGTGTAAATGTCAAGACCCCTGCACCCCGTCAATCACACGTCATGCAGCTGCGCGCGCATCCAAGCTTCCGATTTCTGCTGACATTGCAACATTCTGTTAGCACCACCCCTTGGTGCCACCCACTTGCGTCACCTATCAGTGACGTTTCTAGCACACACCTCTAGTTCACGCCTAGTTTACGCCTCTTGATGATGTATTGGTACCACGTGTATACTGTTATCTTGTCTTCTCTCAGCTGTTACGCCTCTTACATTGAACCTTATGATGTAAATCAAGTATATAAGCTATGTATTGTCAATAAACGAGAGCGCGCTCATCTATCCCTTCTGACACCCCTGTGGTGGTCAGAACATGATATCCTGATTCCTTTATGAGGAATAAAACCCTTAGAAACTCTAACACCACGGACTCTGTTTTCTTTCCTTCTGATTGAGTTATCATTGATTAAGTACTTACCTGCATAGAAATTAAGAGAGTAAATTAATTATTTACGTCATTTTGGCGCCCGAACAGGGACCCCTCCCCCACCTCACGCGCCGGAAGGTGCGTTGCAATCCGTGTCCCCTGCCATCAGTTAGACGGACTACACGTGTACTGGCAGGATTTCCTGCATCCCCCTCTGACCCACGGAGGTGACGAAGACTGCGATCAGTACCCAGACGAGGCGGTGAGGAGTGCGGAGGATCCCGACCAGAGCCCAGCCGAAAGAAGCAAGGTCCGAGGTGTGAAGAGGCCCACCAGTTTTCCGAAGTTTTCCGAAGTTTTCCGAAAGTTCTCCGAAGTTTTCCGAAGTTCCGAGCCGAGTCCAGTCGAGTTTTCCGAGGCCTTCTGTTTCCGTGCTTCCCGGTGAGTACCATTGCTGGGTCGTATCTAGACGGGTTTGGGTACGCAAGTCCGGTCTGCACTGTTTTTAGGCAGTGTATCTGTACTGTTTAGCAGTATATCAAGTCTTCCGAATTTCTGCACTGTTACAGCAGTGTATCCGTACTGTTGAGCAGTACACTTAGTTAGCTATGTCTTCAATGTTTTCATGTGATTAATGTTGTGGTATGAATGTGACTGTTTTACTGTGTATTATTGTATTTCTTGTATCAACCAGCAACTCGTATCAAGGAATAAAAGACCTAGCGTTCAGCAATAAGTAAGCAGGATGCCGTTCCTCAGCAAGTTAAAACAGATCGGAACTAGGAAAGGGTTACTAGAGGAAGAAATTCCTATCCCCCCTAGGGACACTCCAGGCAATTTTATGTATCAGAAACACGGCATAGATGCCATATTATATCTAGATTTATGGGCCGATTACACCAAGCACCTAGATGAGAGACACAGATGGCCTGTTACCGGAACGTGGGATGCTGAGTGCATCATGAGGGTAGAAGAAGTATTATGGAAAAAGAAAGCTAGGCAATCCCAGAAGGACGCCATAGAATTTTGGCGTAAGGAATCACGTAAGCGTGCTGACAAAGCACTTCGTAGAGAAGACAGACTTAAAGAATCAGATAAAGAACGAGAAAACGAATTAGTTACTGAAGGGATCCGAGTAAAAACAGAACAAATAGACCGTGCCCGAAATAATCTTGTAAACGGTATGTATCTCATAGCAGATGGCACATCCGAACCTGAATCAGAGATACCGAAAAACTTACCGACACCATTAGTTCCAACTAAAGTAATGCATAAAACTACTAAAGACATATTCCTGAATTCGTATCTAGAGGATGTAGCACCAGCTTACACCAATCTGCCTGTTCGTGCCCTGCCTACTGACAGGGATGGGGGTGGCACTGCGCCCCCAGATAATGTTCCGCCGGTACCGCGACAGACCTCCCCTGTTCCGCCACCTCCGCCACTTCCTCCACTCAAGACGGATCTAACGAAACCAGTACTACCTAATCTTACTAAACGACAGATTCAAGTCCAGATACAGACTCCGCGGAGAGATAATGCCCAAGCATCCGCCTCAGGAGGTGCGACAACGGGTCTACAGACCCCGCCACCGACACACAGATTGCATTTAAAGGACACACAGAATCCTTTCCAGTCTCCCTACTCACCCCGGCTTGAGGCATTCAAAGATAGGATGTCATTCTGCAGATATGATCCAGTACCCGGAAAAGACGATCTAATGGTATTAGCATCACTGCGCTTAAGATCTGCCACCGATAACTTGCTATGCTGTGTAGGAATGCAGGAAGCTCTCGACAGACTATACAAATTCATACAGACAGGGAAAGACCCCGACAGTGTCAAAGCTGCCATGTATAAACAGAAAATTGACATTCAAAAACAGATATTACGATTCTTCATTAATTGTGTGATAAGAGAACGAGATAGGCCCGGGACAGATCAAAGTGAGTTAGACGCATTGAACAAGTGGGGCCAAAATATAGCAGACGCAAAACATGACAAGGGGACTTGCATAGCCACTATGTCCCAGAAAATTAGTAAGGCAGTATTAACTGCACATCAGGAAGAAAATGATAAAAATTCCTCCGAGGAGGAAGATGAAGATGAAACATCAGGAAAATCTACAGACATTATAGCATATGTAGGTAGGGGAAACTACCTTAGGAAAGGTGTCCGTCCGGAGAGCAAGAGAGTCCTTTTCTCTGCTTTAACAAATCCGAATTCTTCTGAGCATCAGTTCCAGGAAACTGATAAAAGGCTTCGAGATCGAGTAGGGTACCATGTACTCAATTCTATGGATGAACAGGAACTAGCCCGGTCAGCCGTGTTGTGGGCCGAAAACCCAGACATATATAATGATGACACGTTAGTGCAGACATTCTTGAACCTTTCCCCGGAAGAACAGAAAATAGCAGGTGTATACATGATTCAGCACCTCCTCATCAAGTTCAGAAACCATCATTCTGATCCAGGTCCCTTACATGAAACATTAGAAGCACTACTCATGGATAGATGGAGAGGTTTTAGTACCAAATTAATACAAATAATTCTAGAACAACGACGTAAGTATAACACCTTCCTGAGCTCTGAATATATTCCCGCCCCGCCTCCAGAAAGAAAAATGTACCACATGCAATGCGGTGGTGGCATTGAAAGTCAGAATCCCTTACGAGAAGTACATCCAGTTATGGGTGAGGATCATACTCTGAAACGTGTGTATGTTCACACACCACTGACTAAGTTAGAACTGTTAGAAATGAAGAAATTAGTTCCGTGCCATGATAAAGACCCTGCGGGTTTTCACAGAGAGCTTAAAGACATGTTACTGATGGGAGATTACACGTATGATGATATTATGAAAATGCTAAAGGTATTGTTGCCCACGGGCATTTACGAGAAATTAAAAGAGAAGGATTGGGAAGTGGGAGAGTCAAAGATAGCATGGGCGGAAATAGAAGACGAAGAAAAGAAACGAGTCCCAGGGTTAGGCCTTGGGGATCTGACTAAAGCATTACCAGGTTTAATAGTACAGGTTCTGCCAAGATTATTGACAACTCGAAAGGAAGATTGGGACGCAATCTCGTCCTGTAAACAGAAACAAGATGAAGATACTAGTGACTTTTATTCAAGATTCGAGATATGTTTCATTATCAATAGTGGCCTAAAAACTAGTAGCGAGTCATATCCACATCTTTTTGTAACAAAATTAGTAGAGAACGCCCTACCACTAGTTAAAAATAGAGTGTACAAGGTTGAAAGTACTTGGCAGGCAAATACGCCATCACAGATGTTACAAATGTTACAATATCACCAGAATAGAATTAGGGAAGAACAAGATCAGGAACAGAAACGTATGAAAGACACGAAAATGAAAATGTTAGTAGCTCAGACCATTCCAGCCGAGGGTCATAGAAAAGGTGGGGCCCAGACCAATCATTCTGCCGCTCCCGTTAAAGGGACATGTAATTATTGCAAGCAGCCAGGTCACTACGTCCATGAATGTCCAGTCCTGAAACATAACATCGAGACAGGTAAAACTAAAGAAAGACCGCGTCCGCCTAGACATGAACAGGGTCAACAACAGACCTCACAGAACGAACAGCCAATGCAGAATACACAGCCTATGCATGATCAGTCCCATACCGTACAGACAGTAGCAGTACCGCAGCCACAGCATGCTCAAACACAGCCCGCTGCCGCAACTAGACAAGTATCACAACAGATGTACCAGTATGCCCAGTCGGCATACCCAGATTATCAGCGTTATACATGAAACAGCCTAGGGAGGGAAAGTGATTTGCCTCTTATTGAAATTCCTGTAGATCAAGAAGGTCCTTATGTACATAGTCACGTATTAGGAAAAGACAGAAAGTTTTTAATTGACACAGGGGCAAGTCGCACTACTATAAGTCATAATGAAGTCCCAGGGGCACCCCTCTCAGGCTCACAGAATGTTTCCCTTGGTTTTTCAGGACAGCCTATTGTAAATGAAGTATCAGAACCAGTACCACTAGCTGTGGGTCCATTATCTCGAGTTACAGATTTGTTACTTACGAAATCATGTCCCGAAAATCTGTTAGGAATTAAAACACTGAAGGCTCTAGGAGCTATAATTTGCTGTTCCCCGGAGGGAGTCAGACTCTTTCTACGGGATTTCAAGGGTCATTATGTTTTACGTGACTTTGATGTCAGATTGAAGAATGTACCAGATCACTTATGGGCAAAAGGCCCAGCAGATGTAGGTTGTATGCATATCACACCATACCGTGTCACACTCAAGACAGGAGTTGTTTTACCCAGAATCAGACAATACAAGTTACCACCCGATGCTGTAGTGGCTTTACTGAAAATTATTGAAGAGCTTATCGCCCAGGGAGTGGTCGTAGAGACCGACTCCAATATCTGTAATTCACCCATCATTCCAATTCTTAAACGTACAGACCGCAATGCACCGCCAGTATATCGGCTGGTGATTGATCTTCGAGAACTGAACAAATGCATTGTACCACAATATCCTGTGGTCCCCGATATCTCCTCCCTGTTAACTGCCATTGATTCAGAAGCAACGTTCTTTACTGTAATCGACCTCAAGAACGCCTTCTTCAGTGTACCCGTTGACCCGGAGAGCCAATATCTCTTCGGATTCAGTTTAAATGGACGAAGTTTCAAATTTTCCCGCGCACCTCAAGGATTTGCAGAAAGCCCCAGCATCTATAGTCAAGCACTGAAAAGACAACTAGATTGTATCCAAATGCCAGTTAATACCGCTTTACTACAGTACGTCGATGATCTACTGATCACCGCACGAAGTGAGCCCGAATGTGAACAAGCATCTCTGATAGTTCTGCATTTTCTGGCCGACAAGGGACACAAGGTGTCTCCTTCGAAGCTACAATTCTGTGTTCAGCAAGTTGTGTACTTGGGTCACTTGCTGTCCAAAGTGGGGAGACAGCTCACTCCCGATCGCATTCAGTTAATTGTAAACATGCCCCGACCCCAGTCACAAAAAGAAGTGCGGGCCTTCATAGGCCTCACCTCGTACTGCAGACAATGGATTCCTCAATATGCATTTCTAGCTAAACCACTCATCCAGTTAACAACACAGGAGGCAGCAACTTCGACTGTCCTCCCTTGGACTCAGGAACACACACAAGCCTTTGAGGAATTAAAGAAAGCTTTATGCCAAGCACCAGTTTTAGCGACACCATGTTACAGCAAACCGTTTACACTTTTTGTTACAGAACGTGACGGTACAGCATTGTCTGTCCTCACTCAAGATCAAGCAGGTTCACATAAGCCTTGCGCTTATTTTTCAAGCACATTGGATTCAGTAGCACAGGCACTCCCTGCATGCTTAAAGTCAGTAGCAGCAACAGCGTTAGCAATCAGACAAAGTGACTCAATTGTTTTAGGTCATCAGTTAACAGTACAAGTTCCACATTCTGTAGAGGTTCTGTTAAACAGAACCCAGACTCAACACTTGACTATAGCACGACTGACAGGTTACGAATTGACATTATTCCAGCCACACATAGAAATCAGACGCTGCAGTATCTTGAATCCAGCAACATTGTTACCTACAGTTATGACAGATCCAGCTCCACATGATTGTATAGAGATTATTAATGCAGTAACAAAGCCCAGACGAGATTTAACAGATGTTCCATTGACAAATCCAGACCTGACACTTTATGTGGATGGTTCATGCATGAGAACAAGTACAGGAGAGTTAGTAGCCGCATATGCAGTGACCACTGAAACCGAAGTTAAAGAAACACATCGTATTGATACATTGTCTGCCCAAGCAGCAGAGCTCATCGCTCTGACCCAAGCCTGTATTCTAGCGAAGAACAGAAATGTTAACATATACACAGATTCCCGTTATGCGTTCGGAGTCGTACACGACTTCGGCATGCTCTGGCAAGAACGAGGTTTTCTGACCTCTCATGGTACAAAGATACAGCATGGTCCTCTCATTCAAGCACTGCTAGAAGCAATACATCTGCCTTCAGCGATTTCAGTCATGAAGTGTAAGGCACATACTAAAGCCACAGATTCTGTTTCCCAGGGTAATGACCTGGCAGATCAGACAGCAAAACATACAGCACTGACTCACACACAGACAACTGACACGACAAAGATAACAGATCCGACAAACTGCATGACAGTCAGGGATCCCACACTAGATGTTATTGACATTCAGACACATGCTACTGCAGACGAAATAAAGAAATGGACCGAACTAGGAGGGATCCAGACAGATCAAGGTTGGATGACGAAGGGAAAATCTACATGGTTTCTCCCTGACTCTATGGTTCAAGTCATGATAAATACAGCACATAGTCCTGCCCACCTAGGAGAAAAAGCAATGCTAGACAGTTTGCAAAATCTCTGGAACAATAAACACTTACGAGCAGCAGCAAAACAGAAAGTGCGTACTTGCATGATCTGTTGTCAGTTCAATCCAGGTAAAAGCGTCCCTGTAGAGCAAGGTGGATTTCATCCTCCCGATCACCCTTTTGAAGTCCTCCAGATGGATTATATCCAGATGGACCGTTGTCGAGGATTTAAATATGTTCTCGTAGTTGTCTGTGCTCTGTCCCGCTGGACCGAAGCATACCCAGTCCCAGATTACACTGCTCCGACCACTGCCAAACAGTTGGTTCGTGAATTTTTCCCACGGTACGGCTTGCCCCGTGTCGTGTACTCAGATAACGGTCAGCCATTCTCGTCTGCCCTAATGAAAGAAGTTTCCTTGTTATTGGGATACCAGTGGAAGTTCCATTGTGTCCGACATCCAGAAGCCGCAGGCCTTGTTGAGAGGCATAATCAGACATTAAAGATTCGCCTTGCCAAAATATGTCAGGAGAAAGGGGTCGACTGGATAGTCGCCCTGCCGGTGGCACTATTCTATATGAGAATGGTCGCCCATTCGAGATCAGGGCTATCTCCGTACGAAGTGGTCTTTGGCAGACCACCGAATATGTGGGGGACGCCCATTCCTAAAAAGATAACCGATGTTGATTCTAATATGTTGACAGATTACCTTGCCTCCTTGATGTCTGCACTCCAATCATGTCGTTCACAGGTTGCCGCAGCCTTCCCTGACAACACCGATGTGAAGCCGCATGACGTCCGCCCCGGGGACGTTGTCCTCGTCCGCAACTTCGACAGGAAAAGTCCATTGGAGCCCCGCTGGAAGTCTCCGAAGACCGTTCTTCTTACAACAAAGACCGCAGTCAAATTGGAAGGCAGAAAGGGGTGGGTCCACCTAAGCCATATCAAAACATTCCCAGGACTGAAACCGGAACAAGACACACCCACCCCCACCAGAGACTGTGATTCCAAAGACTTTACCGAAGTCAAGAAAGAAAAGACTCCTCAAGAACAATACCGTATGAAGTTACGATCTAGCAAGTCAGACAGTTTAATTGTTTAAGTCCTCCCCTAGGTGAATCGGTTAAATAGTTTCTGACATGTATCCCCTAGATCGAGTTAGAGAGAGAGAGGAAAAGAAAAGAACATACTGCAAATCACTTCGTAGTCACTGTATAGTGACACTAATAATAATGTTTATTCTAAGTATATTAATAATTGTTGCTAGCATCTTGTTACCTATATACTATCCTATCTTCAAGCGTGAACAATTTGCTTACAATGTCTCTGCTGAACACACTTTTAGTGAGTTACCTCCTCATGAGCTTTCCTACAGACTCGCGCTGCGCAACAATACATTCATTAGTATGTTACATCATTCTCATCAAACTAACAATGCTACAAATTGCTGGATATGTGGCCGACTCCCTCCCTACCAGAATTACAAGGGAGCACTGCCTCTCTTTCCGTATCCGTTCTCTCACAATGGCTCCTGTGGAGCATGGTTTAAGATAATTAATTCTTTAGATCCCGACATTGCTGTTTTCGATGGGGGTTGGGTTTGGGGAAACCTGAACTTGGTCCTACTAGACATCTGTTACCCGGATAAGGAGGGACTCCCCATTAGAATAGGAACTGATCTAGAAAATGAAGTATATGGATTAGGTAATTATACAATTAGCCTTATGATTCTTACTGTCGAATCCGAAGCCACACCAGTTCTACCTATTATGTCAGTACTGCCAGTCACTGGTGAATTATGTATCAAGAAGAAAGGTTCAGTACACTTAGGTCATAGTAAATGCACTACTGTGGTCGAATTCAGTGATGATGGAAAATCATCTTTCAAAGCTATCAGTCACTCTTACTTTGTTTGTGGTCATACCGCATACATTCGCCTACCTCCAGATTGGGATGGTACCTGTTACATTGCATTCCTTCTGCCACCTGTTTTTCTAGCCCCTTCCGATTACCATAGAAATAGCAATATAGTAAAGAATAGAGCCAGAAGAGGTGCCCCCCTTGTCGACTACACGGAAACGGCATGGGAACAGTACACTGATTTTAATAAAGGATTCTTTTTCTTCTTGGGCCCTGTCCAGAATAGTAAATTAATACGCAGATTAACTAGAACACTTGAAGCCGTAGTAAATGAAACTACCTCCGCCTTAGGTAACTTAACAGAAGAGCAGTCCGCTATGCGGGTTGTTGTCCTTCAGAATCGTCTTGTAATTGACGTCATCTTGGCAGATAGAGGTGGAGCCTGTAAGGTCATCGGGTCAAGCTGCTGTGTTTTCATTCCACAGAATGCACCATCTGTATATCAAGCTATCACCCGTCTTCATAAAATTGCAAATCAGATACATCAGAATCCAGGCACCTGGACTTGGTCCGGTTGGTTCTGGACAACGTTAACAGCTTGGGGATGGAAGATCCTATCCTTCCTAGGCATTGGCCTAGTCCTAGTATTCAGTTGTTGCCTGTGCCTGCAGTGTGGGCCAGCGATCTGTGGACTGTGTGCCACCTCTTGTATTGAACATTCCAGTTTCCACTCAAAACGTAACCGAAAGAAAGAAGAACAAATGATGTTACAAGAACAGACTGATCGATTCATGAGGATCGATATTTCATGAAGGGTCCGTAGGGAACAAGGAGGGAATGAGGAAAATTAAATTTTGGTCATGATGTGTTCCCTAGCGCGTACCCCACCGACTCCATGTACCAGCTTAACGTGCATGTAACTTCCCTCCTGTGCCAGCTATGAAGACGCAAATACATTTGCGTCCACCGTCAACTTGTCCTCTTTCAGAAGCACCATGAATGGATTATATAGTCCGTTCCTAAGTATGCTATGCCACCGTCTTTTTGTAGTACACTTTTCACTTTTTTCCTGCTCTAGCCTGAGTAGGCCCTGAATTCCTGCCATCTGAACCTCTTTTGTGGCTCCTGACTCTGCCCAGGCTACCTCTGTACTCGTGAACTCTGTCCTACATTCAGCGCGGCCCCTTGCGCTCAGCTCAAGCCTGCTTTCTGCCAAGACTGACTATAACCTTCGAGTTATCTGTTCCGCTCCCCGAGAATACATTCCTGCCTACTAGATCCTGTAAACATCCTCTCCAGCTGCAGAGCCAAAAAGGGCCGACCTGTCTTAATGCAAGTAATTCATAGCCTCCGTTGCCATGCTTCCATGGAAGGCCCCGTGCCCCCACGCTTCACATGTAGACACTTAGGCGCTCATACACGCATCCACAGTTAGCATAGAACAGCCTCTACCCTAGAGACCTTTTCCGCCCAGATAGTATAGTTCCTAAACATCAGATATCAGATATGATAGAAGTACAAGTTGATCTGACATGCCAGACTTCTGTCTCTTTCCGTCAGTGTAAATGTCAAGACCCCTGCACCCCGTCAATCACACGTCATGCAGCTGCGCGCGCATCCAAGCTTCCGATTTCTGCTGACATTGCAACATTCTGTTAGCACCACCCCTTGGTGCCACCCACTTGCGTCACCTATCAGTGACGTTTCTAGCACACACCTCTAGTTCACGCCTAGTTTACGCCTCTTGATGATGTATTGGTACCACGTGTATACTGTTATCTTGTCTTCTCTCAGCTGTTACGCCTCTTACATTGAACCTTATGATGTAAATCAAGTATATAAGCTATGTATTGTCAATAAACGAGAGCGCGCTCATCTATCCCTTCTGACACCCCTGTGGTGGTCAGAACATGATATCCTGATTCCTTTATGAGGAATAAAACCCTTAGAAACTCTAACACCACGGACTCTGTTTTCTTTCCTTCTGATTGAGTTATCATTGATTAAGTACTTACCTGCATAGAAATTAAGAGAGTAAATTAATTATTTACGTCACATCAATATAGGAACTAATTCACATCTCCACTTAGTATACTTCATTTCCCTCCACCTCCCAGTCCAGGTTTTTGTTCCACTTCCCTAATGCATTACTTTTCTTGTAGCTCCCTCTGTCAGACCCAACATAGATCATGGCCTGGTTGTTGTTCCCTATTCACTAGCTTGGTTCCTAACCCCTTTATATATGCATTCTGGACAATTCTCTGTATCTGTTCCAATCCATCTCTATTCCAGGTTTTCATATTCCTTGTCTTGTGTCTCCTGGTTCCCGTTGTCTTTCCTTTTCCAGGCCCCAGTTCAGCCTTCCCTTCATTGGTGGTTCCTTGATTCCCTACACCTAGTTAAGTCCTTGCATGGATCGTAGTCTCCTGCCTGCACTTTTCTTGATTTGCTCTGTTACATGCAGACTCCCTGCCTTGTCTTTTATGTTCCTGTTTGTCTGCATATTTCTGGTCTTGTTTTCAGTATTTCAGCTTGGTGTATTTGAGTCCAGTTTTTGACCCTAATTTCAGTCCTGCTTTTCCTGAGCCCAGTTTCTGTATTGGTTTTCCTTGTTATGTTCCCTGTTGATCTGTCTAGTGGTTATATTGTACTTTTGATTGTCCGACCTTCCACAGGTGCCACTTAGACTCCAAGGCTTGTGCCTTTGACATAGAGAACCACTAGCGCTCCTTCTCCATAGGAGCTGCTGGTGTCTAAATGAACTCTGTGAGATTAATCAGCTCCTTGCTTTTGTATAAGATCATCCCCCCTCACAGATAGATCACTATCCAGGGAGTATACAAACTATCATTCATGCTAGTTTGAATATTGTTCCCCTTGATTCCCTTTGTGTTAGAACATCTTATTCTATATTTTCCTTTTTCAGACTTTCAGTTTCCTAGTCAAAGCCTGTCCCTGCCTACTTTAGTCCTCAGCCTCTGTGCTCCCTTCCTTCTTAGCCTTCAGGTACCTACTTGTATATGGTTTATACCAGCACTGAGAATCTCACACCCCCTATATTCCCACCTTGACCCAGGGACACCCAGCTAGGCCCCCTTCAGAAACCTTTATTAAAAACTCTCATGCATGAATATTGAAACACATGCCATAAAAACCATAAATTGTAAGAAGGTTTTTCCTTTTGTCATCACTGATATGAGCCAGTTTAAAAAGACCTGATCACAAGTTGAAACCCCTGAATTCCCTCTTGGTAACACTAAATGCCTTAGAATACCCAGGCTTCAAAAGTACTAATCAATTCAAGCAGGAGGTATTTATACTCAAAATGTCTTGGATCCAAGAGTGCAAACGCAAACCTTTATTCCAGATGTCAAGGGTTGAACTACTAAGATAACCTCTCATGAATACTCCATAGGACCGAAATGAATGTCTCATCTATTTATGATGAATATTTAGGGCTACATTTGTCCAGATTCATTTTTGTGCAAGGAATAAAAGCTTGCTATTTGCCCACTTAAATATTCCTTACTTCAATATCATTAGCTCTACAATGCATTTGAACTGCTATATCGATGCCAAGAGAAGGGTAAATAAAAGAAACCCATTTCAAGAATAGTATCATATCATGGCCCAAATTGAACAATTTTCTCTATGAATCTAGTCTCCACAATGTGTCCACATTCTGTCCCCTCCAAGTTAATTACCAAGTGAAGTTATCACCTTTGATAAAATGGTCATCTCTGCAATTAATTAACTCAGGAAGAAAAAAATATATTTCAAACATAATGTGCCATACTCTCAAGTGAAATTGATGTCACCCTTTGAAGAATGAGGACATGTGGTTATAGAGCGGGCAGACAAATGTGTATTTAGGGACAAAGAAAAGTAACTGGAGGAGGGGTACCTTCAGGTATATGATCAACTCTACTACCAAAACATTTGTATGGCCCTACTGTGGCAATCAAGTAAGACCTTTTCAAAATACTTTGGCAATGTTTAGACAAAGGTTATATTGGTTCAAAGTAATTCCAATTTCTAGAAAATAATTCAATTTGAGATTGAAAACCAAACCTGCAGGACCACTAATTTTAGGGCGGCAGTCTCTTCAAGATGCCATATAAAAGAAAATTCATATATTTAAGATATCTCAGATTTCATCAAGGAAACTGGAGGAATACCTTTTGACAAACAAACACAATGGTTAACAACACTTGACGTTGTCTCTCTCTACACCAGTATACAACAGGGAAAAGATTTAGAAGTGAATTAACTTTAATTAAGAGACAGGGCACGACCATATCGGGTAGCAGCCCAATTTTTTCCTATCTTTATCCAGAATTGCTTGAAAAAACCTTTTCTTGCTCTGCAATGATTTTTTGCAAGTTAACGGTACTGCAATGGGTTTTTCTTCTGCCCCTGTAACAGCTTTTCTTGTGTTTTACTATTATTGTTTTATTATGAACTGGAATCCCTAGAAGTCGTGTGGTGAGTCGTAGGGAGGTGGTGCCTCAGTGAAATACACAATAAATGTGTTTGTTCATACAAGTGAGGAAATGCGGTGGTAATGGGGCAGGGAGAACCACCTCACTCCTTAAAATGTAGTAAAAAACAACATAGTAATAAACTAAACACCCTCGAGCACACGCCAATAAATAATATTAATAATAAAACTCAAAAATTTAACATTTGTCTTCTTTATTTGTTCTTTATTTTGGAATTCTCTTGTTTAGTTGTTGAAATCTTTTAGCCCCATAAGCCAACACGTGTTTCGCCTCTCACAGGGAAATATCCTGCAACTTCCTCAGGGCTATTTTCTCTTTCAAAGTTTGGCCATGGCTAACTAGGTAGCCAGCCAACGGTGTTCATAATCAGAAACGCCAGGGAGATCTGAGATGTCATGTAGTATGACCAGCTGGGACTTTTCAGTACTTTTTACTGCATCACTCTTTAACAAAAATCTTTTTCCGTTTAATTTTTTCTGTTTAACTTTCCTACTGATCACCCAGACACTTTATTTGCTGATGCCATGATAGATCTCTTATCAATCCTTATTCTTGCATCCTTCCATCCTCGATCCCTACTCCTGTTCACTCTTAGTGATTTGAAGAAGGCTCAGAGATGTGTGGGTGAGGAGTTACCTACTCTCAAAGCTCTCTTTTGGGGGGGGGGGTGAAGGTCTGTAACTGCAGATTCCTTACCTTTCAAATCCCCTAAGACTAGATCAAGAACTCTTTCTAGTAGTTTCTCCTGCGTGACAGCAGGTAGAATTAACGAGCTCCCTTTACATCCCTTCCGGAAGTAACAATACAGAGCCGTTTATTCATGCCACACCAAAACGATGACTTAATTATGTGACCTTTAGAGATTCCTAAAAGTTTTCTCTGATGAATGATGAAGAAGTAAGGAATTGAGAAATGTGGTGTTAAATAAAGTGTCAAAAAGACAGGAAAGTTACTTACCTGCAATTCTAGTTCCCCAAGGGCTTCATAAAAACCATAATCCCTTAATAAATATACCTGTATGCAGATGAACAAAGCTCTTCATGCGAAAAGTGCACTTTACACAGAAGAAAAACTATCTACATAGCATATAAGGAGGTTACAATTGGCCAAAATGCTTTTTACTATCAAAAGGCAGTGATTCTCCCTATTTGTGACCAGAAACATCTGTCACAGACCTTTTATAATAGGAAGAAGGAAGGAGATGGTGTGCAATGGTAGCAGATAGACTGACATAGAAATGGAAGTAAAACTGGTGCTATGCCTGGAAGGGCCTCACCTTTCCACCTCTGTCCCGCCATCCCCCATGGTGATAGTTAGGTGAGCTAATTTTTATGAACCCAGGAGGATTCTAGGTGGAAGATTCAAGAGCACTGCATAGTACAGCAAGTCCATCCCACTAGAAAAAGACAGAATAGAGAGAAGAACAGTATCCACTGTCACCAAAATCAATTTAGAATGGAAGTCTGTCCTAGTCGGGCAGCAGCTGAGGAGTCCAGATGAAGACATAGGGTCTAATTACGATGTCGGTTGGAAAGCATTCCAACCGACTCCTTTTCGGAATGGTTTTCATCCGACTCGGGTTTGGTGATTCCAACCGAACGATTATGATCTTTCCGAACACCGTTTGGTTGGACTTCAATTGACTTCAATGGGAGCCGATGTTCTGAGCGACAACATAGGCTCACATTGACAAAAAGGGTATTTCCATAAAACCTTGCACCCTGTGGCGGGCACCCAATAGTGCCTGTCACACTGTACATGGTTGTATAGAGCAGTCCCATGGGTACTCCTACAGGCCCCAACCTGAGGCGTCTGAGTGAAGGGGGGCTGCTATGGGCCCCCAAAGTGAGTTTCCAACAGCCATTTTGTGTCGGACAGACCGATTCAGAAAAGCTGTCGAATCCGACATTGTAATACGTCGGATGGAAATGCAGTCCATAGACCTGTACGATCTGGCTCCGATCAACTCGGAGTGTCCGAATGCCAGTCGGACTGAGTTGGAAAGACTGAAAAGTTACCATATATTGTAACATGGTTGGTCAGAAATGTTTCTGAGTCTGTCGGAAACATGGGTTCAAACATGGGTTATGAAATTCAGAATGCCATTTGGAGCCATTCCGACCGACATCTTAATGAGGTCCATAATGTCTCATGAAAGTATGGACGCATGTCCATGTTGCAGCCTTATAAATCTCTGAAATAGAGACATTCCTTATTAGAGATACAAAAGCTACATTTCCATGGTGAAGTGAACTTTGGGTCTACCAGATACAAAAGTGTTTGTTAACTGGTAACATAGCAAAAACATTCACCTCCGCTGCCTCATTTCTATTGTTCCATCCAAGCAGCATTTTCAAGCTCTATTCGCATCCCACATGTAGAGAACTCCCCCTGCTAGTGCTGAAAGGTAAGGAAAGGAAGCTGGTAAGGTAACTGCCCAATTGATATAGAAGTCTGAAATTATTTTCCCTTGAAAACCTGGGAGAGTTCTCATCACCATTTGTTCTTAAAGGGCACAGTGTAAAGTTCCTGGGAGCCCAAAGCCTAAAGTTTGCTTACTTTGTCGGCAGAGGTGAATTGATGCCAAGAGACAGATTTCCAATTAGATTTTGGCTTGGGTATAGGATTAAAAGGTGGAACCATTAACTATGTTTAGCACACATAGTGAGGACGAGAACTAGCAGGATGAAATACGTTACTAATTCCTTATAGGAAAACTTTCACAAAAGAAATTCCAAAGTAAGAAGTTTTGACAGATTTCCTGTAGGCAGGGATGCTGCTGAATTTACCTCAAATGATGAAAATTGAAGCAAGGCCTTGCCAAGTGTAGCAGGTAAGAAATCTCTACTTCTTCCTGAACTCTTGAGAGATCACAGTTGTTTTGGATACTCCAGATTCAGTACCTCTTCCATTTAAAAGCATATTGTGTTTTTTGGAAGATTATGTTGCTTCTTTTAATACTCCGATTCAGTCTTGAGGCAGAATCAAATATCCATACTGTAAGAATATAGGAATTCAGAAAGCAGGCCAAAAAGTTTAGCAATGGAAGGATCTGCCTCAAATGTGTACAGGAGATCCAGTCTGCATGGCAACCTCCTGTTTGGTCACTCAAATAGATAAAGAAGGCCCCTGATCCAACAATGACGTGGCTACTCAGGTGCAATCAAATCATTCTGGCTTTGCAACGGTATACTTGAGCAGCACATTCAAGATCCACCAAAATGCAAGAAAACACATACAGAACTCTTCCTGACCTGTCCATCAAAAATGCATTCTCATTCGACCCAAGTTAATAGTATCCTGAAGCTCAGTCTGAGCATTTGTGTTACCTGCATCTGTGAACAAGTCTATTTGATAGATACTATGTAGCACGTTATAAATAATACATTCATATTTGTATAGCGCACTACTCACCCGCAAGGGTCTCAAGGCGCTTGTACGAATACCGCTGTGGAACCCATCCTGGCTTTCCCTGTGAGGCGTCCACTCCTGGGCACCCCCAGGGTGAAGGCCAGGCATCCTTAGCGTTGGGGGGGCCGTTGTGGAGATTAAGCAAGCTATTGCCCAGAGTTGCAGAGTGGGACTCTATGATTGGAATAGGCACCGAGGCAAGAATGATCAGGTCCGTGGAATTTTGAGCCCAAGACCCGCCGAGGCGGGGAATTGAACCCTGGTCCCGGGCTAAACCTCTTCATCAGGGTCTGCCGCTCTAACCATTGAGCCACACTGCTCCATTGAGAGCCCACTCATCATTTTTGGAAAGATAGGCTGTGCAAGTTTGCTTCTGCATCCTGGATCCCGGTAAGATTAGCCGTCTTTTGTTGTCAGCCATCTCAGTGTCAATTGTACTTCAGGAGGCAGTAGTCAGACACTTCTGGCTGTCTGGCTCTGAAACAAAACTTTCAGTGAATTTTCTGGGAACAAACTTACAGAACAGACTTAAAGTTGTGCCCAAGAATTTACAACTCCTCCCTCCACTTTGGGCATTTATAACATCCACTGTTGCTCTAGGTATCTACAGCCAACGTAGCTTTTAAAGTGGCCTAAAAGACTGCGCATCTCTATCCTCTTGAATGTTTGGAGATACACTGTGAGAATGTTATGCAATTCGAAGTATATGGCTTTTTTTAAAATATAGATGTTCTCCCCTATTAGAACAATTTAAAAGTCGGAACTGAAATGGCCATTCCCCTCTTTTGTACTGTACCTTACTCCCCTGTTGACAGCTGAAGCACACTCACATGCCCAACTGAGCCTGGCTTACACTAAAGAAAACTGAGTAGAAATAAGTAAGATAGGCAAGCAGGGAGCATATGAGCGACATTGAGAATCAATGGCTTCCGAGGCATCCTGGAGGGACAGTGAGGGTGAGATGAAGGGAGGCCAGAAGCTTCAAAGACACAAACAACTGATTAAAAACCATGAGCTGGAAATCTCCAAGCTGAGGATAGGCCTGATTGGTATCAGAGATACAGGGTATAAGGGGACCCAGTATCTGCTGTAAAGGCCAAGAGCTGAAGGCAACCTTCAGCCAAGTATCTTCAGGATGACACAGAGCTACAGGAAGATCAACAATTGTGAGAAGGCTTGTAGCTGCTATGGCCGGACAGGTGAGAAGGGGACACAGAGGCCAGGACTGAGGGTGCAACGCTGGTGAGAAAGAGCAGCACAACAAGGAGTACAAGGGCATGTGAGAAGATGATCCAGGAGGCAGAGCTCTAGGGAGCCCAAGAGCTGCAGGAAGGCTGCAGATCCAGATAGGTGTGAATGTGGCCTGGTAGCCCAGGTGCACTGGTGCAGAAGCTGCAAGGGCATTGGGGACTGTAGATCCTCCTCAGCCCATGTGCCTCATAAAGGACAACAGCCGCAGTAGATGTAGGACAAGCAGGGTAGCGTCACTTTACAGAGGTCGTATTGATCAGAAATCTTGCATGGAACAGCTCCATTGGCGCCATTGGCTACCCATGCGCCAAAGAGCATTATTTAAGCGGTTCAGCCATGCACACAAGGCCCTTCACCACTGTGGCCATAGAATCCTACAGAATAAAATCCTACAAGGTGCTTAAGGTCACACAACTGAGCGCAGGACAGGATAAAACCTATAAGAAAAGTAAGGGCAGGATGATGCTCATTCTCATATCTGGCAGCTAAGCAGGGGAATGAACTACCTCAAGATCTACGCCTCACGGCTGACGATACAGCGTTTAGAAAGAAACTTGACACTCATCTGTTCCCCAAGGCCTAATTTCTGACAGCCCCACCACACCCATCGGCTGCCCTACCACGAGTTCTCACTACATAGCGCTGTGATATCCTTCGGGATGAATGCTGCGCTCTATAAATAACTAAATATAAAAATAGGTTACAGGGGATGCTTAGCCCAGCAACATCTATTGCTGCAGTAGAAGTCGGGATGTATGCCCCATTTATTTTTATGCATTGGCATTTCAACAAGCATGACAGCATATACAGTATTCCAGAAACAAATCATCACAAATACTATATGAATGGCTTCTGCTCCTTTTTCAATCATAATACAGTATAACTTGCAGGGCTAATGTAGCATTCAATGCATATTAATAACATAACAGACGGTAAATCAACTCAAGTATTTGAATTCTACGGCCCATCCCTCCCACAAGCTTCAATAGAGTAACGGGTCAATGTACATAGGAGAACATCCTGGCGCATCTATAGGTCATCTATAATATAACACAATCAGGTTGTCCATCATCACATCTATGCCCGCAAGCCCTATCCATCGCCAACACCACCACATTCAGAGCTCTAACCCACATAATGTTAATTGTTGTGCATTTATCTGGGAATCAAATCCTCCAGAGGTGTCGTCAGCTACTGCACCATAACTCCCCAGGAAAGACAATGATTTGTCACCCTCTCATTCCACTGTGTTCTTCACATGTGCACCTCCTTTGCCCCCGCCCACTCCAGCAAGTCTTTTCTTCCAATCCAGAATCAAGGGGGGCCCTAGCATTAAGCAACTGATTGCAAAACACCTCTTACCCACTGTAAGGCCCATCACAGTGAACCGTCGAGTGAGTTTCTTTTTTAGCACTCTCCGGGAGTAGGCCCAGAAGACATTGTTTAAGTGTGCAGGTGACCTCACACCTCAATACAGTCTTGATTTGGCTAGCAACTCCTCCAAGTAAGTCGTAATAACTGAGCGGTGTCACATTACATGGAAGAAATCAGCCTCAGCATGACCACATCTAGCAAATTTAGGGGCCCCTATTGGGATAAATTATATGTAGTCTTGTGCTTGGGTTCGAGACCCCTTGAATTACGGAAGACAAGAGGCATTACGGCAGAACTGGAAGAGTTTGCTTAATTCAATATTACAGCCGGGAGAACAGTTACAGAAACATGGTCGGAGGACTGTCTCAATTTACAATCTGTAGGTATTCTTCTTTTATACAAAACATGATGGGTTGTACAAGTTTACATATTTAGTGAGGAATGTTGGTTGTTGGCTTTGGAGTCATAAATTATTTGTCTAATGGTTTCCATAGGTAGGTTTTGACCTTGCGTGAACTGGGATTACGCTGGCATTTTCTATCCTTGTGTATTAGGCAGCCTGTGGTCAAGGTAATGTAAATAACCATGTCTAATGTGCATTCTGTGTGAAGCTACCATGGGTATCTATGTATAGTGTGCAAACAGGTCTTATGGTAATTTAGGTAATCGTGTACTGTACAGGCAGGGGTTAACACAACCTAGGTAACCATGTGTCCTGGGTATGCCAGGGTTAAGTAACAGAGGTAACATTGTGTGCTGGGTATACCAAGGTTAAGTAATATAGGTAACTTTGTGTATTAGCCAGCCTGTGGTTAAGGTAATGTAAGTAACCATGTATACTATGCAGGCAGGTTTGTTGCTAATATAGGTAATCAAATACTGTATAGAATGGGGTTATGGCAATGTGAATGCTCTTGTAGACTATGAAGCCTGATGTTTCTGTAATGTAAGTAACCATGTGTTCTTTGCAGACTGAGATTAAAGTAACATAGATAACCTTGTGTATTAGGCAGCATGGAGATAAGGCGATGTCAGTTATGTGATCTTGGACGTAGTGGATATGAGCGATTGTGACATTTTGTAAGGTGACAATTTGCAAAATAGAAAGTAGGGAGTAGCTTGAGAAGGTGTTGGATGTCTGTGTGACCGGTGAGCAGCTTTTGAGTGAGAAGCAGTATCTGGATGCCATCTTATGCCCTCTGTGAAGAGGGCTTGGTTATGAGCAGGTGCTAAGTGTGAGAGCCTGTTGGATACAAGGGTTCCAGCTGTACTTTTCTTTCCTGGCGCAGTAGTAGCATTGGACTACTTTGTGTTCCAGATGTTAAGGTTGGTACTGAAAGGAATGCCAGATGTTAGGGGTTTGCTGAGTCACTATGTGGGAGTTGTGTGGTGTGATGGAAGTGCATAATGTGATCTGTTGGTAGTTAGCAGGAGTGCCTGAGGTGAGTGGGATGTTTGGTGTTCTGGATGAATGAGAATTCGAGATGTGATGGAGGCTCCGTATGTGAAGAATAAACTTAAATACTCTCTGCCCTTCCTATTCCCTTTTAGTGTTCATCTTCATCTGGTTCTGCAAGTACGGGCCCTTAACTCTTGAAACAGCTTCAATTAGGATTTCAGGTATGTTTTACATATTGTCTCACTTGCACTGCTGTGAAGTATTGTTTTGAATAATCAGTGTCTTCTACATAAGAAGTCCATCCTAGAATACCCTGCTCTGCAATTATTGACTCAGTGCTGTAGTAATACCTGCTTATCAAGATAGGCACCCAACCTTCCTCTGCATGCTCAATTGAAATACAATTTATTATTTAATTGTGTGGTATGCTACTGGCAGGAAAAACAGGTAGAGGCACCTGCTGGATAGGATGGGGAGCCACATGACTATCCCATACCAATCGGCACACCCTTCTGGAGACTGCTGTGAGAGTCTTTGCTTACCTGCATGATCTGGGGAGACAAGGACACTGGCGGGACCAGCCTGCTCTTTTACAAAAGAAAGAAGACGCAGGCCGAGTCTCAGCCTGAGCGAGACACTGAGGTGCTGGTCCATGCGGCCTGGACACCCCATGGAACTGTTGTTCTGAACTGCTGTAGAAATGTGCTGAATGGAGATGGGTTACAGGCAGGAGCACGGGCTCTGGACTGCCAGGTGGCATCCAGCATTAATGCCACCCAACCCCAACACTCTGGTCAGATCACGGGGAGAGGGGCACAAACTTCAAGGCTACTTGGCCTTCGCTCTTCTGGGTGGGCTCCACAAAAGGCAGACTCTTGTGTCTGATAGCCTAGGCAGAGTGGAAGCTCTTTGCTTGAAACAACAGCCAAGGCTGGGCAAGCAGTCAATCCTTAAATCGACCCAGTGTGCTCATTTCGAACAGAGTACAGTGCTGCTAAACCAACTGTGACCAGTCCGCCCTCTACGATGTAAGCTTCACATTCCTCCCTGTTCTCAATAAAAGCAGGCTCTGAGGAAAGGCCCATTGGAAAAGGCTAGAAAGCAGCAGCAGACCTGGGCCCCGAAGGGACTAGGGCAGGCTGTTCAGGGCCCTTGTGGAAAGTAGGGCAAACAAATGGATGACAAGGTAACATTGTCCTTACTAATCCTGAGAAAAGTTACCTGCCTAACTTGTAATCCTTGTATCCCAAGTAACAAGACATCAACATTCAAAACCAACCTCCTCAAACTCTGGCTGGGCTCAAAGAGTCAAATGAGTCCACATCTGGACTTTCAAGACAGGTTGGGCATTTAGGCACCTATCCATTCCTATGGCAAGTGTGGCCAGACAGCCAAGCTAGGAGTCCTCAAATTACACAGCTTGGAGGAGGGTCATCTGTCGCGCCAGATCTTGAAGATCAGTTTCCACTTGCCATTGGGTGCCAGGGACTCCTTGCGCTGGGTGCACTGTGCCCAGCCTTGGTCTTAGGCATAGGTATCTCACAGAGCTCTGAATCAAGGCCTGGTCATAGATTTTTCTCTCAGCCAAGCAGGGAAGCTTTGCCTGGGCAACTTGATCCTGTTTGGGAACCATAGCCAGTGGGCCAGCAGGAGTTCTGACCAGGGCCCGATCAAGGCTTCTTAACCTGGTCACATAGGGAAGACATCCATGGACTTGCAAGATCTTATCCTGGGGACTTTGGGACATGGCGGGCTAAAGGATGAAGCTCAGGTCTGGATGCTTACACCCTTTAGCCAGCTGGAGCTCTGACTCAAGGTTTGACAGAGCTTCTAAACCTAGACAGGCAGGGGATACCTCCTTGAACATGTAGGATCCCTTGCAAAGCACTTGCGACACATTGGGTGTAAGAAGCCATTTTTCATGTGGTAGTTCCAATGTATGGACATGCCATGGAAAAAGTCCAGAACACCCTTATTGGTTTACAGGGCTTAAGGTAATAACCCCAAGTGCTCTATTTTTTGAAGTGTGGTCGAGCTGCTCAGGCTTATCAGAGGGAAGAGATAAGCATTTGTTGTACAGAGTCAAAACATGAGAAACATACTTAAGAAGAAAATTAGAGACCAATTTAGAAAAATGATCAGATTTGTATATAAATTTAGACACCAAGATCATCAATATCAGGTAAGTACTTTTGGAGATGGTTCTGAGGTATGAGGCTCAAACACAGTAATGTTATGTTATGGGAGAAACATTCACTGCATAGATACACTTATGCTACGTTTTGAGGGATACCTTTAGGGACTTTAGGTGCTTAGGAACCAAGGTTCAAAAAACCATCAGCAGTTCAGGTTTACCCACCCTGCAGAGTCTGGGAGCAGAGTTCTGGTTGTGTTGGTAGCCTTAAGCACTATACAGTAGAGCCAATGGCAAAGGTACCTGCAAAAGAAAGGCTGCAAGTGGGAACTTGGAGACAAGTCCAGCAGAACCCAAAGGGGGTTCTGCTCTTGCAGGTCTCTGGAGCACAGGGACACAGTTGGTTTCTTTGAACCTGGGCTGGGTGGCTTGGGTACAGAGGTGTTTTAGCCGGCAGTTTGCTGTAGTAGGAGGCTCTCACTTGGCTGAATCCTTCCCTGTCATCATGATGGGAGTCCCAGGTACCTTTAACATAGTAGTACCATCATAGGTATAGACTCGCAAAGTCCTATACCTCTTAGTTTAGAAACCTATGACAGTCAATATTAAAAAAGAGACCAAAGTTACGTCTCAACCAATCAGC
Organism: Lissotriton vulgaris; assembly: GCF_964263255.1. Taxonomy (NCBI): domain Eukaryota; kingdom Metazoa; phylum Chordata; class Amphibia; order Caudata; family Salamandridae; genus Lissotriton; species Lissotriton vulgaris. The sequence continues at coordinate 2,081,272,636 of NC_141691.1, forward strand.
ATTAATCACCCTCTACAACACTCCTGTGAGAAGCCCAGTACCTCAGACTTTCGAGCACTAGTGGTAACATAAATACACTGAGATAGGAAAGGTGAGCTTCCCCAGGGGAGGAGGGGCAGTCACAGGTGAATCCAACAAAGCTTCCAATAGTGAAGTTCTACAGTTACAGGTAAGTAACTAATTTCTTACTTCAGTATTGGAACTTTCACAGATTCACATGCTCGAATCAGGACAGCTAGCAGAAGTACATATACATTATCATAGACTTCTCAAAAGAATCACAGTGCTCATGCACAGATAAAGATATAAATTAATCATAACATCCAGCAATCTGTAATCAAAAAACAATATTAATCATAAGAACATTAATGATACATAGGGAATATATCCATCTGTGCATTAACATTGTAATCCATTGATAATTATGGAAATGTGCATACAGAAATAATGGAAGGAGGGTAGACAAGCATGGTTCATCTTATTTGAAAAGATGATGGTGCACTGCGTGGCCTTCCACCATATCCTTGAGAACTACTGAATCCAAGCAGGAATGTTGAGTAAATATGAGTAAATATGTGTCTGTTCTTCCACGTTGCTGCAAGGCAAATTTCAGGAAGCAACACTCCCCCAAAATATAGCTGTAGAAGAAGGTATAGATCTTGTAAAATGAGCTTGGACTTGTGAAGACAATGATCTGCCTGCCTTCTGATAGCAAAATAGTATGGCATTTGAAATCCATTTAGAAATACTCTTCTGGAGAGTGGGAAACATTTTCTTGGAGTGCTGTATGCTACAAAAAGTTGAGAAGTCTTGCGAACAGCTTGCATTTTTTGCAGATAAAACTTTAGGCATTGCCTGACATTCAGCGAGTGAATCCAGTGAGTGAAAATCTTTTTTTGCTGTTGTTGCAGGATTTGGGAAGAAAGTTTTAAGTAGTACAGGCTCATTAAGATGAAAGTCAGAAGAGACTTTGGGTATGAATTTTGTATTTGTGCGGAGAAGAACTCCATCAGTCCAGAACTGCGCAAACAGTTCCTCTATAACGAAAGACTGAATCTCGCTGACTCTTCCAGCTGAAGTTAAAGCGAGGAGCAGAGCCAGGTTCCATGACAGGAATTTGATGTTGCTTTGTGTATTGGTTCAAGGGAATATTTCATTAACTGTTAGAGAACAGTGTTCAACTGCCACAAAGGAGGTGGAGGCATTGATGAAGGAAAAGTACAGAACAATCCTTTGAGGAATGCTTTAATTATTCTAGAAAACCATAATGGTAGAGAAGAAAGACATCTGCTGCCCAATGAACTTTTCTGGAATTATGCGCTCAAACTGCCTGTGCCAAAGGTAGAAAATATGGTAGAACAGCTTGTTGGCAGCAGAAACAAAACATATTCCACTTGAGGCAGTGTGTTGTGTTTGTACTGTCAGCCGGACCATGGCTAGGATTTTTATACACTCCCTTGGCATGTTCGAATGTCAAAACACATGGAATTCAGGAGCCATGCCTTAAAGTAGAGGTGCCTGGGATCCGGGTGTGGAATTAGTCCTTAGTTCATTGTCTGATGATTGGGGAGAACTATAAGATGTGTTGATCCTGGGATAGGAGAAATAATTGTGTGTACCAGTGTTGACGTGGCCAGGCTGGAGCACTGAAAATCTGTTTGCAGGGTTCTGCCTTCATCTTTCTGATGACTCTTGGAAGGAGAGGAATTAGCGGAAAAGTGGCGGCAAAGATGCTGGACCATGCAACTGAAAAGGCACTTCCCCATGATCCCCGCTGGTGATGATAACTCAGATAGAACCAGCATTTGCAGATCTAGAGATTTGGGAACAGATCCAAGTCTGATCTATCCCAGCAAAAGAAGATCTTGTCTAAGGTCTGCTGGTGCACTTCCCACTCATGGCATGAAGATGTTAGCCTGCTGAGTGTGTCTGCCATAGTGTGTTGTCCCAGAACGTGCTCTGCAAGGAGGCAGATCTTTTGCACTTCTCTGGGAAGTGGGTGAAAACTTGTGATGCCCTGCTTGTTGTTGTAGTGCATCGGCGTCGTATAGTCCGTATGGTCAAGCACTGTTGAATGATGTAGTCTTGGAAGAAAAGCCTGTCTGATTGACTTTGGGTTTGGTTACACCTTTCAGGGATGCATCTGTAGTGATCACCTAAGGAGGCTGCTATCTGCTGTAAGGATAGATCAATTGACAGATGCTTCTTGTCCGCCACCACTCTAAGGCTTGGATCATTTGTGGAGTAACTTTGATAATGTCACAAATGGGGGTGGGGTCGCACACTACTCACACACCGGCGGTGTAACATTAAAGCTCCCTTGAGCAGTTGGCTGACGAGCCTGGGATCCCGCACCTACGCGCCTGAGTGGTACTAAACCTGGCAGATATTTGGCAGCCCTCAGCAACCCCAGAACACGGCCTATCTCTGCTGACAAGGGGTGATACCCCGAAACACGTGTCCAGGGATGGCGAAGACAGTGAAGATAGCAGAAGATCGAAAGACGATGCATCAGGAACACGTTACTACATTAACCAGAGTCCTTAGGGGCGACACTGCCGGTGTGTGAGTAGTGTGCGACCCCACCCCCATTTGTAACATTAAAGCTCCCTTGAGCAGTTGGCTGACTAGCCTGGGATTCCGCACCTACGCACCTGAGTGGTACCAAACCTGGCAGATATTTGGCAGCCATCGGCAACCCCAGAACACGGCCAATCAATGCTGACGAGGGGTGATACCCCGAAACACGTGTCCAGGGATGGCGAAGACAGCGAAGATAGCAGAAGATCGAAAGATGATGCATCGCAAACACGTTACTACATTAACCAGAGTCCTTAGGGGCGACACCGCCGGTGTGTGAGTAGTGTTGACCCCACCCCCATTTGTAACATTAAAGCTCCCTTGAGCAATTGGCTGACGAGCCTGGGATCCCGCACCTACGCGCCTGAGTGGTACTAAACCTGGCAGATATTTGGCAGCTATCGGCAACGCCAGAACATGGCCTTTCCCTGCTGACGAGGGGTGATACGCCGAAACACGTGTACAGGGATGGCAAAGACAGCGAAGATAGCAGAAGATCGAAAGATGATGCATCGCAAACACGTTACTACATTAACCAGAGTCCTTAGGGGCGACACCGCCGGTGTGTGAGTAGTGTGTGACCCCACCCCCATTTTGTAACATTAAAGCTCCCTTGAGCAGTTGGCTGACGAGCCCGGGATCCCACACCTACGCGCCTGAGTGGTACTAAACCTGGCAGATATTTGGCAGCCATCGGCAACCCCAGAACACAGCCTATCCCTGTTGACGAGGGGTTATACCCCGAAACACGTGTCCAGGGATGGCGAAGATAGCAGAAGATCGAAAGATGATGCATCGCGAACACATTACTACATTAACCAGAGTCCTTAGGGGCTACACCGCCGGTGTGTGAGTAGTGTGCAACCCACCCCCCATTTGTAACTTTGATAATGTCATTGAAGGAGCCGTCAGACTGCATCTACTGCTTTCCTCCTGAACCGGGCACATTTTGAGGTGATGGAATGGGATGAGGGGTCTGCATGATGACATCATTCCCTAGAATAACTTGCACAGTCGGACCGAAAGAAACTTTTAAATTTGGTTGGGACTTGTTAGCATTTCAAGCCTTTGTTGTCATTCTTCTGTGGGATACACATTTAAAAATATAGTGTCTAACTTGGCTCCTAGAAAGACAATCGTTAGCCATGGGTTTTGTTTCAATTTTTGTAGGTTAAGAGTAAGACACCGGAACAGAACTGTGCATGCAATTGTGGATGCTAGCGCTGCTGCCTTGGACGGTGCCTTGATTAGCCACTCGTCCAGCTATGGAAAGAATTGGTGCTGGTGTTAACTGAGAAATGCTGCAACAGGTGCAAGGCACTTTGTAAAAATCCTGGGTGCGGACTTGACACCCTGAACTGGTAGTGGCATTCAGCAACCATTAACCTTAGATATTTAATGTGCTTTGCGTGAATATAGGCATCTTGGAGGTCTAGGGTGGTCACAAAGTCATGCTGGTTGAGGTGCTTTAGAACTGCAATGAGATTATCCAAAACTATTGCTTTTTCATGTACATGTAAAAGTAGATGAGGCTAGGGCCGGGGCTGCTCTGCTCTTGGAGCAGGGCAGTGGAGGAGTGGTTTGCATTGACTGTTTGGTCAGCCCTCTCAGGCCGCCAAAAGGAGTCATGCGCACTTGTCCCGTCCTCCATGCAGGCTGCATTCGAGCCTGCATGGATAAAAAGCCCAGGCCCTGATTCCCTGATTGAGCGTCAAACCAGGAGTCTCAAAACCAATCACAACTCTGCACTGTAGTGTTGTGATTAATCGGAGGAGCCTGGATGCTTACCAATCACCAGAATGTGAGTGGTCAGTGGAGCCTGCTTCCTGTTCCTCGAGTTCCACGAGGAGACCAGGAGCAGAGACGCTGGACCAGGCGCAAAAGTATGTTTATTTTTTCAATTTAAAAGAAATAATGTGCCTGACCCACCCACATCCACCATGCAACACCCCCCTCACAAACCGCCCCACCACCAATGAGCCATGCTGGCCACCTCTATACAGGGGGAGACCAAACCATATACTAAAGAAGTGGAATCGGAACGGCGACCGAAGTTGACACTGGACCAGAAGAGACATAGGAGCTGGATACACAAAGAACCACTTGAGATAAGTAACCAGGAACCTCACGGAGTTTGTGTGCAGAGTGGAAACACAGCCGTGTACTCAGTGCGAGTCAAGGGGAACGTTGCGGTTGAAGTTTCAAGAAGAAGGACCCTGAAGAAACCCAGTGGAAGACAGAAGTTTGGAGATTCAACCCAATTGTGGATAGCCCAGGAACCAGGATACCTACACCTCAGAAGCCGGGTGCATAGGTGCATAGTGATGTCAAAAACTTCCACAGACCACAATGGAGGACTTCAGAAAAGTTGCCGCTGGTGAAGAAGGTGAAATTGTCCAGTGGAATCCAAAGGTGGATTCTTGAAGAGGACTACTTGCAAGCAGATGGGACAGAATCTATACCACTCAGGAGTGATCAGGAGGCACTGAAGACCAATGACCACTGATGACGCAATATGCAGGAGAGTTGACAGTGCAGCTGTGATGGCCAGGCGATGCTGTGGAACACCAGGAGACGTTCACGAGCTGTCCCACGTTGGAAGTCAAGAACCAGGGGTTTGGTGTCTGGCAGGAGCACCAACAAGTCTTGGCAGCAGCAACAGACGTGGCAGACAAAAAAGGTGCAGCATTGGGACTAGCCATGTTCAGGGGACTCACCAAGTGCTGGAGAGGCAGTGCAGGCCCGGAGCAAGCTGGAAGCTCACTAAAGACTAAGAAGACCCTCCAGAGGACCCAAAGGCACAGGAGTCTCCAGAGGATCTCGAGCAGCTCACAAAGGATGCAGGACCAGGGTGCCGAAGATAAGGTGAGGACAAAGATCTTGACAGGAAGAGATGCTAGAGGCTGGAACTTCTTGTAGCTGGAAGATCTCTGGAGAACAGAGTCAACAAGCCTTGGCAATGGCAAGTTGATACGGTGCACAAGGGGTGCTGTTCCAGCAGTTCTGACGGGGACACTGGCCTCATTTTTGCTGAGAAGACAGTACAAGCCTGGAGGAGGTTACAGAACTACCACTTGTGTTGCTGGATCTTTCAAATTCCATGGGCCGTCAGGAGCAGCAGACCAGTCAGCCTGGTACAGTGCCAGGAGATGCAGAGGAGTGACTCCGTCTCTCCAAAGGGACATTCCTTCGGGTGTCTTTGATGACCACAGGCCTGGAGAAGAACCTGGATGAAGCACATGCACAGATGACGCTGAAGACTGTCAGGGCAGCAGGACCAGCAGCAGCAGGAGTCTTTCTTGATGCAGTCTTGGTTCCCAGGTGAAGTCCAAAAAGTTCCGAAGTGCCCAGACGGTAGAATTAGAAGTGGTTTCCGGTCTGAATCTTGTCCCATGAAAAATCTGAAGAGCCACTCACAGGTAAGCCTTCAAGTCCCCAAGGGAAAGGGTTGGGTCAATTAAGGGATCCCTCCCAGGGGATGGGCTGGACAGAGGGGGGATACTCCCATGCCCTTTGTCCAGTTGCACACCAGAGCCAGAGGCTCCCTGAACAGGTTCCAACTGGAGTATGCAAACAAGACACCAAATGTGCCCTTCAAAGCAGTCAGGTGGTGCTGGCATGGGACCCCACCCCAGCCCAATACAATAACTCCTGTCTGGGAGGTGGTCACACCTCCCTGTGGCAGGAAACCTATTGTTCTACCTTCCCCTGCTCGACTCAGCTTAGCAGCAGGAGGGCAGAATTGTGTCTGTGGTCAGTAGCAGCTCTAGCTTGGTGTTAGACCCTAAAAGGCCGGTACCAGGAATGCAAGGGGGCTCACTAGGGGAGGCCCCCTTCACTTGTGATCCTGCATCCAGCACAAAAATTGGTGTTGGGGCAAGATTCCAACATATTTGATACCAAACATGCCCGGTTTCGGTGCGGCCAATATATAGTTAAAGATCGTGTAATTGACTTGATTCCCACTATGGGCAAGATTTATCAAGCAGTTTAACCCTTTTTATGTCTACTGGAAAATGTGTTCGTACATCTGGCAGTAGATGTGTTAAATGGCTGCCCGCATTTACAAACCTTGGAAATTCGACTCCGGGGTATGTAGGGGTGTCCTGCAGGACACCCTCATACTTCTAACCAAGCACCCTGCCTTCAGGATTGAACAACCTGCCTTAGGAGTGACCTATAGGTTTTAAGTGTAGTGACCTCAGACATTAGGACACTTATATCTGTTGCAGGAGGTGCTGGCACCAGCTTACACAGGCTGCAATGGCAGGCATATCGTCACAATTTGAGTGGCCTCTCCAAGTGGCATAATGCATGTTGCAGCCCATGTGGGACCTTTGGTGTACCTATCTCCTGGGTACCTTAGTACCATATACTAGGGACTTAAAAGGCTACACCAGTAGCCAATTAGGAAAGTACCAAAGTACTTACCATAGTCACATTTAGGGAGAAAGCACAGTGACTGGTGTGATGATTAGGAGGATCCAAGTCAGACTGGTCAAAAAGCAGTATAACACCAGAAAGAAGTGGGGATAAGCATGAAAGCTGATCCTACTTTCTTACAGTATCTTTGCTAGCATGTGGCATTTTTCCTCTGCTCGATCTGACATAAGATGATTGAGGCAGTTGTCTTTGCTGGAACTAGGTACGGTAAGACTGCATATTCGAGGAATAGGAAGTGTAACAGTACTGCTGATACCCCCTCTGTAGAAAGGTTTTCCCTTTCCTCTGGATTTGCAAAAAGGAGTTTTCCAGAATTGCAACGTCCCGAATGTCTTGGCAGTATCGGAGTCCGCCCTGATGGTTTTGAGGGCCTCCTCTACATGATTTCCAAAGAGGGCCTCTCCGCATAAGGTTGGTCCAAGATCTTTTTTTGAACTACCTGATGGAATGAGTTGGCTTTGAGACACACTTGTCGCCTACGAACCTGCTGCACCTGTCAAGTGTTAAGTGTGAATCTATATTCTCACTAGATGCTATTTCTCCTTCAATTAAGATCTTGTTAACCTTCTCTTTAGCATCCCCAGGAAGCTGGTTGATGTAAGAGACAATGTCTGACTATATATGGCAGTCATACCCTCACTGTTAGCTCCGACATGGCACAAAACGGCTTGCCAATGGAATCTAGGTGCCTGACATCCTTTTTTGGGGGAGCAGAAAGGGGTGCTGAGGATTTTTTGAGCAGCGTTGAGCAGCTTGCATGACCACTGAGTCTAGCTTAGGGAGCCCTGTGAGACACATTGGTGCATTATCTGTAGTTTTGAATTTCTTTTCAAGGCGTGGAAGTACAGCTGGTATAGAAATTGAGGTCTTCATGATCTTAATGCCTTCTTCGCAGATGTAGTCTATTATGGGTATGGCACTGACAGATTTATGGGATGGTTCCTTAAAATCATATTGAAAACAGTCAGACTGTATAGACGATATTGGTAAAGGGAATCTCTTTGCTACACGTTCCAACAGATTATGGAATACTCCTTTACGCTCTGGAGGGAAATCTACCGGAGGCAGTGTTGATGATGCAGGAGGAGACATCATATAATTGTTCAATTCTGTGGCAGTGTCACGAAGCTTCCCTTCCTCTCCCTCTTTGTCTGAAGTGGAATTAACTGTGGAGTATTCAGGACTGAAAGTATCGTTGGAGTAGTTGTCTGCACTGGAGATCCAACTGGTGGAGATGGAAGTTTGGCAGCAGGCACTGAAGGTGGTAGGCATCAGCAGTAATCCTCTAAAAAGAATTGGAGAGCCGAGAGTAAGGCTGATGGCATCATCACATCTCTTGTGATATTGCTGATGTCATGGCTCAGGCTGGGCATAATAAGTCTGGCCATAGTATTCCTGATCATCTTATTCATCATCATCAGGCTGACACTTAATGTGCAAGTAAGACGGACTATAGGCATCTCCAAAAGTACCTTCCCTTTTGGAATCTTCTGCTTCTAGGAGATGAGTGGGCGGAAGAGGCGTTATTTTCCTGGGAGAAGTATGTTCTGGGGCAGTCACAATAGTTTTTTAGTGTTTGTCTTGTTTTTCAGTAGGTGCATCATTTTTCGTTGTCAGTGATTTAGCCGTTGACAGTGATTTTGGTGGCAACTGAGCCTTTGTCTACGGATGGGCTTCTGCTGATGGTTGTGCCATTGGCGATAGAAGTGGACTCCACAACGACGTCATTGCCTCTGGTGATACAGACATCTTCGTTGATGACGTGTCTTTGTTGATAATGCTGTCTTTGTTGAAGATGGAGTCTTCATCGATGATGGCTTATCCAACAAAAATTGCTTCTCCATTGATGATAATGTGCTTGCCAATCATGGCTCCTCCGTCAATGGCAATTCTTCAACTAATTTTTTGTTGATGGCATGGACTTAGATGACGACTTGCAATTTGCCCACTGTGAAGTCTACCGGCTTTGATGACAATGACAATGGAATGGTGGACAAAATTGGGGTCTGACTTGATGACTAGAGAGATGTCATCAATACCGGGAGCAGTCAAAAAGGTAGTCAATGTCTACGTCTGAGAAGTTCAGCCTTTCATTGTCGGCTGTGCTGAAAAAACTATTTTTCATCAGCAGAGAGCTCATCAAGGATCTTTCTGGAAAAGGGTCTTTGAGTGTCATTTTGAGCTCTGGAAGTGGTGATGCAGGCTCAAATACAGTCTGTTCTTTTTTGAAAGACCCTTTTTTGTACTCTGAAAATGAGTCATGAGAGAACTTTTTGTCACATTTACTATGAGGCTCTATAGTTGAATTTGACAGATCCCTCTCCCATGAAGAGCCTGCGAGGCCATGCCAGATACCATTGATCTGACAGTGCGGGTGCACTGTAGCACTGCTGAAAAATCTTTCCATAGCACTACTGGTGCAGCATCACTGTTCGGGCAATGTCACTGTGTGTGCAGCATCACTATTGCATTGTTGCTTGAGTATAACTTTAGCACTGCTGGAGCAAGATCAATGCTGCACCACAGGCAAAATCTCTCCCAGGAGCTAGTCGTGCAGGATGATTATTACCCAGGGCCACAGTATTTCTATTGTATTATTAGTTTAGTGAGACTACAGGAAGGTCTAGTACAGTGTGGATTTACAATTTTGACCAGAGATAAAGAAAGGAAATATAACTTTGTCCTTATTTTTGTTCCTTTTCAGTATTCATAGATACAAACTATGGATCACACACAAGTAATCATTGTGGTTGGCTCCCTTTCTCTGTTGTCATTCTCCTGGGGTTACAGTTAATCCATATAAAATCAGAAATTTGGAAGATTGTTCTCCTTGCTAGTTCACCTGATTCTGATGATATAGGCTTAATGACAATGTTTTTTGAACATGCTTTACTATAAAAATAAAATGCATATTTTAGTGTGTACGTGCTTTTGGTCCTTGAGTGAAGGCTTTCTTCTTGCTAAGCCCTGAGGCTCTAGTCACCATCGCTCAAACTTGCACACAAGGCAGTACGCCTGTTTTTCACCAAGGCTTGGTATGGACAGATAGGCATTGCCAGGCTTGGGTTGAGCTGAGTGGTTTCCTCAGCTTATTCTATATTCTGAAGCTTTCTCTACAAGGGATGCTGGGCCGTACTCAGGTGAAGTAGAAAAAGGGCTGGGGCTAAAGATATCAAAGGAAATGTTAAGGAGATGTGGCAGGCGTGTTCTGGCAAACATCTATTTACTTGTGTTACTACACATCACACGAGCATTATCTTTTTGCTTCCAGATATCTCCTTTTCGGCCTTGGTAGGAAGCCTCCTGCTGGTGATGCAGAGTCTCTGGTTGATGTGAGGAGGACTAACCACACCCAAAGCCGGACCTGGACCTGCTACTGACATCTACAATTATCATTATGCAAACTGATGGGGAGGTTCTGGAGCTTGATTCCAATGTTTGCCTTAGTCCCAGGATGATGTGTTTGGGAATCTCCTTTATGGTCATTTCCTTTCTATAAGGTTTAGGATTAGATTAGAAGTATTAACGCGTGTGGGGACAAATGTATTTTTGGATGGAAAGAGTAAAGGCAGCTAGTGGAGGAGCACTTTACACCCACCTATTTGACTTCACCTCACCAGCTCAATTTAGAGATGTCCATCAGCCCCAATATCCTCTCTGTACATTGGCAGGGACCACCATCACAGTGGTTCCTGTCCATGTTTCAAAGGTTTGACGGACAGCCCAGTCAAACATGACAGGCTGCAGACAAACTTTTGAAATACTTTAATTTTTTTTTTTTTTAAATAGATTACCAAAGCAGGAGTTTGTTTTTTGGGGGGAAAAAAACTAATGGCCCACACACCATCGGACATTTCTTCTGTGGTTCCTTATTTTTTATTCCTGTCCCTCACCGCCAGCTTTTACAAGGCAGCAGTGGATAGGAATAAACTGTTAGCATGAACCTGGTAGTCTGCCCCAACTCAAAATTGAGCTGGTGGACAGGGCGTTTTGCAAAACTCCTCTTTCACAAAGACTCAGTCTTTCTCACACAAGGTAGGTTGAAAGATAACCTACATCTGCCCGGGAATGAAGGGCATTGAGAATCAGTGAAATGGTTATTGAACTCTTTTGAAGTCTATACCTGACTGCACAGGAAGAAACATGAGAACTGATGATGAACTCATTGTCTGTGCATCGAGAAAGATGAGACCAATGATGTAGATACAGAAATAGATCTATGAAGATAGCCTACATGATTAAGTTCTAATAAAAAGAAAAAGGCCTGTGCATTCTGGCGTAGATGAACCCTTAACAGGATGATTGGGAAACCCCTATTGTTTTTTTTAGATAACCTCCACCCACCAGGGTTGCCCATGGTAGCATGCTTCATCATGGGGTTCTTCCTGTTCCACTGCCGACCCACGACCTACGCACTGAATAGTATAATAAGATGATGAACGTGAACAGGAGTGGGAGGGGTCTTGTGTAGAAAGTTATAAATACCTGCCTCATAGGTTGGTGAATCTTTTAAGCTATCTTCTCTAGGCGGTATGGTTTAAAAACCGGGACAAAGTGGGATGGCTAGGTGATAATGCACCAGCCTTCCCATGGGTCTAGAAGTTTCAAGCCTATCCACAAGGCTTTTCATCAGGACCATGGAAATTATCTCCCGGATTCTTCCCCTAGTGCATTTTTAACCTTCTATACAAGACCCCTCCTGCTCCTATTCACTTCCATCATATTATTATACTATTCAGTGCTCCCGCGTACTTCTTAGGTCACAGCACGCCCTGTCCTTCAGCAGAAGGGTTTTTTACCATCATCCTGTGGAGATATAATCTATGACAGAGCTGACAGGCTTTCTTTTGTTTGTTTGAACTTAATCAGTAGGAGGAAGGGCCTTTTCTTCAAGTTTTCCTCTTACCCCCCCTTGTTTTTTCGATAGCCTACAGGAGTCTGAGAATGAAAGATTAAAACCAATGATTTGGCTACCGAACTAAACATGTGAAGGTAATCAGATAACAGATAATCTACACATGTGTGAATGGAGGAAGGAGGGACACAATAAAGTAAATGTATGATGATAGTCTACACCTGTATGACAATCGAGCACAGAGAGACCAATGATGTTGTTACTGAACAAGATATAATCAGGTAGTCTATACCCATCTGCAAATTGAGGGAGTAGACACCATTGATTTTGTTATTGAACTAAACTTATAAAGATAATCAACACCTGTTTGTGCATTGAGAAATGGGAGAAACAAGGATGTGTTTATTGAACTAGAAGTATAAAGATAGTCTACACCCACCTGCACATGGAGGATGGGGACCACAATTATATGATAATTAAACTGAATGTATGAAAATCAGTTACAACTACCTGCAACAGGAGAAATGTGAGAAGCGATGTTGCTATTGAAGTAGATGTATGAAGATAGAGAACACAAGTCTGTGAATGGAGGCAGAGGAAAATCAATGAAGTATCATAAAAACGGCACTAGACCGGGAATGGCATCATTGACGTCTCTCTCCAGTCATGGGCAACAGAAAACTGTTCCTTATGTCTATGGTCAATCAAGGATTTGGAGTTTGAAACTACATCTTGGAATCACCAAATTCTGTAGATAGTAACTCCAGATGTATGTACCTTTAAAAAATGAATCTAAAGTATGTATAGGTTATGCATGTTTACCCTCATGAGATTCCATTTCTTAATATTTTGGCTGTGAAGTTTTTGTAGAAGGGTATTTAAATGTATGGTAGTGTGACCTTTAACTGTCTGAACGATTTTGTGCTTTTTTGGCTGCTCTAAATGCCTTGGTGATTGTAGATATATTTTCCCTCTGCATATTACCCAGTATGTGTCCCTTGTGTCTGTGTGCGCATGCATGCTGTGTGTGTATGATGCACTATGTAAAGGTCACACATATTGGCTTTATCAGATCCTGTTTTAAACTGTTGTAATTATTTAGGATACATTATACTTAAAGGCATGTTTACAGCTTAGCATTTTTATACTAGATTTATTAACGAATCCAGAATGACAGTCATTTTTTAAACATCTTTTGTCAACCAAAAAACGTTTGCTTTCTTTAATAAAAATTCATAAATATATACAAATATACAGGACTTTTCAGTCAGTATTGTTAATAAATTGGTCTTATTTATTATTTTATTTTTTGAGTTTTATATAGCGCTGGCTAGACCCGGAGGTATCAGAGAACTTTACAAAGATTTCCACAAAGTTACAAAATTACATCAGTTACCAGTTACATTAGTTTCTATAAAGGTGAGATTCAACTGTCATTCACATTTTGCTTTTATCAATCACAGCATGCAAATTGGGCTATGCTAAGTCCACTTTACTTATTGGCTGTTTTCAGAGTTAGTAAAGAAATATAACTTGTGCATGATGAATGTCTACGTCTGTGTTAGAAATGGGATTTCTGCTTGGGTAGGGTTTGCATCTAAGTCAGAGAGAACCCACCACTCTAGTCAGGGCAAGTAGGTCACACACCAAAGACACCTGTGCTTACCCTCTGGTAGCTTGGCACAGGGCAGGCAGGCTTATCATCAGAGGCAATGTGTAAAGCGTTTGTGCAACACACTCACACAGACACACAATGAACACACCACAAAAGAGCCACTACATGGGATTATATAATAACATAGTATATATTATAGGTAAATCATAGATGAGAACAACATAACTCCTAACATCTGTGTATATTATAGAAATCCTGAAGTTTAATCGTTATCCTGAACAGTGCAAGGATCAAAATAGTATACATTGTTCACCAGGGCATAAAATGTTGCAGGTTGATCAAAATTAGCAAACACTAGAATCACCAGGGGTACAGAAATCCGAAAATCTCACCATAAACACATCAGCAATAGTAAGCCCAATTAGGCAAGTGAAACCCTGTGCCCCTATTAGCGGGGTTAGGGTAATCTTTATAAGCACTAGTGAGAAAAATAGTTTACTGGCCTAAAAGTAGGCCGCAGAAGCACCTGTCAGCCTACGACAAGTGATGCAGTCATGTTCCTTGGTCAAAAAAATGGGGGCCTCTGTCAAGGACTCACCCTGGAGAACCACAGTGGGTTAAGTACCCCCACAAGGTATGGTCCAATGGAGGGGCACACGGGGGAGAGGCAAATGCTGCTGCCCTTAACCGCGTGGAGCAAGGGCTTAACAAACACTGTAGAACTCCTTTTGTGATAAGCCTAGTCCACCTGCGAGGGAGCGCAGGATGGTGGGCTCTCTTCTGTGACTGTGAAAATTCCTCATTTATTTCAGGAATGAGAGTGGGGAAGCCTCATTCCACATTCATTTTTGAGGCCCCAGTATCTGAAGGTTGGAGATGGACATTGGATCCCTTCAAGTTGGACTGCACACACAACAACAGACCTTGGGAGCAGGGCCTGAATAGTTTAACAACCCAGCGTTCTTCGGGAGTGGGGCATAACAATGCAGACTTCTGGTGTAGGCCCCAAGAAATCTTGAATGTCTGGGTAAAGCGCCTGATCAAGATGCATCGGACAGAACCTCCCGCAGCACTCGTGCTTGAAGCTTAGCTCTCTGAGGCTCACCAAATCAGATGCCCTGTTTCCTGGGCACTCCTCTTGGAGTAAAGAGTGGTGGTAGTAAAACCAGACAAGGGAAGGGTGAGACAAAGCCAAGCCTTGGAGAGCACTGTCAAAGGAGACAGGGAGAGTGTCAATCCCTCCTTCCCCAAGCAAACTGAAAGATGTATAGAAGAAGCAAAGCAGTTTATCTGAAAGGAGGTTCCTCATGGCAGCACAACAGTCCTCTGGTGCAGGATGTAGAGCCAGCAGAATCAGGTTACAAGTCCATGCAGTGTATAAAATTATGGGGTCAGAGCCCCTGTAATTATACTCCAATGTCTTCGATGTAGAGGCAACTTCAAAAGAAACCTTAGAAGTGTACAACACTCCCTTTCAACCACTGCCCTGGTTCAGACATCATTAGGTAGTAAATCAGCCCTTTGGTGAGGGCAGGATGCAGCCTATACAAATATAAGTGCATCCAACCTCACTCTTTCCCAGCCCTGTATGACTATCAGTATGTAGATGTAGCCTGTCACACTAAACCCTTCCTGTGTCATGACTAACTGGAAAGTATGCACAAAGTGTAGCTATCAATAAGCTCTTTAAATGACAGTGATAATGAGCTAGGTGAAACTGTGCCACTCAGGAAAATTGCACATATATTAGTTTCAATAGATGCTGAATTCTGAACTGTGCACACATCTGTAGTGTATCTAAACATTTCTCTGACATTCTATGCATAAATATTAACACAGTATATTGAGCGTCTTTTTTTTCTTTCTTTATACTTATAGTTTCTCTTCAGGCGACACGTGTTTCGTCGAATACACTGGGACATCAAGCACTCAAGAGTCACGGTTGTGGGCTACGTTGCTGACAGAGCTGTCCTTATGAGCTCGTAGATTGGTCAGACGGAGACCTTTCCTGAATGAAGAACCGATTTTAACACAGAAGACAGATATTTTACCCATTGTGGGTTGGAATTATCACCACATAAGAAAGAGATATACCTTAGATTGTAGAGCCTTGAAAAAGTCACTGGATGATTTCCCAGTGTATGCAACGAAACACAAGTCGGCTGAAGAGAAATTATAAGAATAAGGAAAGAAAAACAAGAAACTCAAAATACTGTTTTAATATTTATGCATACAATGTCCAGATCAATGTTTAGATACACGACAGATATGTGCTGAGGATTTTCTTATCTATCAATAAGGCCCAAAGATGGACTGGAGCCAGGCTGCAAAGCATACAGAGTTATAAGCACAGAGAAAAGTCCACTTTCTTAAAGTGCCATTTACAAAATACTAATGTAAAATCCACCTACAAAAGTAAGGAGGATTTATCACTACTCTTCTAAATGTACCAAACATGGCAACACTGCTCCTTTCTGATACGGAACTACCACTATAGGAGAAATCCCCACGCTAGCCTTTGAGAGGAGTAGGACTCCTAGTAGTGAGAAATAAAATAGGCTGTTTGTCACTACCAGCACAAGCCTCATGATAAGCACACCTGTCCAAACCTTTTACTTACACAACACCCTGCCAATAGGGCTACCTAGGGCCTACATTAGTGGTAACCTACATGTATTAAATGGGGAGATTACGACTTGGCAAGTCGTTTTAAGTGCCACATCAATGTGGTAGTAAACTGAGTAAGTTTCAATGTACAGGCATATGTTAAATGTCCTACCTTTAAATACAATGCACAACACCTTATGGGCAATAAATCCTACTTAGAGGATGGTTTTTAAATATTAATAGGAAGGGTTTCACCTGCCAAAGTGGGCTATACACTGCAACAGCTGGGCTACAATGGCAGGCTTGGAGACATTCTTTACTCTCCCACTGGTACCCTATACCAGGGACGTTAAGGTAAATTAAATATTCAAAACTAAGATTGACCAATTTCATCATATTGAAAAGGGGAGCATAGGAACTTTACAATTGGTTAGCATGATTGACGCTGTAGAAAAAGCAAGTTTCCAATACCATACAGTAGACATTCTCATCGTGACAGAAACACAAATTTTCAGAAGAAAGGTGTAGTACATTAAGCTGGTAAAAGAAGTCTCTGGAGTCAGACACAAGGTGTAAGCAGACTGAAACACCTGGATAGTTACTAGAGGTCCTTGTAGTCAGAAGCAA
Source organism: Lissotriton vulgaris (assembly GCF_964263255.1). Taxonomy (NCBI): domain Eukaryota; kingdom Metazoa; phylum Chordata; class Amphibia; order Caudata; family Salamandridae; genus Lissotriton; species Lissotriton vulgaris. Next base: position 2,081,289,363 of record NC_141691.1, read on the forward strand.
AGTATCTTGGGACAGACACAAACCAATATCTGATGCAGGGCACAATACCTTAGCCAGATACTCACACTAACATTCATAACTAATAGCAGGCACTTGCAAGGATAGGGAGTGTTAAAGTGAAGCACAACTGCTACTAGTCTTGGCATCTGCTGGAGTGGATTTTAAAAAAGGGGGTGGTGATGGACGGAGCATCTGAATCTGAACCGGTCCTCGGTAGCTTGTTTCCAGTCCAGGGAAGACATGCTCACTTTGCCACTGGATTCAAGCAAGCCGGGCTGAAGACGGCTGGAATGCCAGAAACCGGTCCTCGGAAGCTTGTTTCCGGTCCAGGGAAGGCATGGCTTGGCAGTTCGGGCTGGACTGTTCCCATGAGGCACCGGGTCAGACTGATTTGCATATAGCCATGTCTGAACTGGGGAGGCAGAGTGGGCTAAAGAACGGTGATGGATTAAAAACAGATCTTATGACTGGGTGTGAGTGTTTGATTGATTCAGATGCTCCGTCCATCACCACCCCCTTTTGTACCACTTTTGGCCACCATAAGTGTGGAAGGTATGCTCAGACGTGAGTCCCTTGCTCACTTTGCCACTGGATTCAAGCAAGCCGGGCTGAAGACGGCTGGAATGCCAGAAACCGGTCCTCGGAAGCTTGTTTCCGGTCCAGAGAAGACTTGGCTTGGCAGTTTGGGCTGGACTGTTACCATGAGGCACAGGGTCAGACTGATTTGCATATATCCATGTCTGAACTGGGGTGGCAGAGTGGGCTAAAGAATGGTGATGGATTGAACCCAGATCTTATGACTGGGTGTGAGTGTTTGATTGATTCAGGTGCTCCGTGGATTTAAAATCAATATATCAAACAAAAATCATTCTGTGCCATTAGCAGTGGGAACATACTGTAGTGATTTTATCTAGGAACCCGAATCAATATTACCCTTTTATGCCCTTACACGGCTATAATCCATGATATCCATAAAACGGCATAAGAATCAGATCCATATTTCAGTAAATCGCCCTTGCAGTCCCAAGCACGGCAAGAGCCACTTCCTTTGGTTCCTAGAAAGCACAATGAGTTCTTTCAACACACCAAACCTCCAGCAACCTGGGAAATCCCCATGTGCTTTGTTTTGATTTGTAATAGAACTACTAAGAAGCACTGTAAGAACGGCCAGTTCTTAGTGACATCTTTATTGACGTCTTATGTCCACCCTTACGTCAAACCCGGCACCTTTCAGGTATAAATATACAAACGCTGTCTTAAGCAAACACACGGTGGTGGTGAATATTAGACCCGAGCAGCTGTCTACTTTCCGAGAGCCCAGCAGATGCGAAAAGCCCATGGACGCTGCCCCTCCTCTTCGACGCGCTGAGAAAGACGCTGTCTTTTCTCCTGCCGAGAAAATCCAGCCTCCAGCGTTTCCAGCCTACCCTTGCGGGTGACGGGGATATCGAGTCCTGAGAGAGAGAGATACCAGACCTCCTACATTCTATTCCAAAGGTACAGGGCTGACTAAACCCTTAGAGAGAGTTCTTGAACCAGATTCTTGGCAAAACCTACTTAACTTAAACTGCTACTTTCTCCTTCCCAGTATTAGGCTTGTGGTAAATAAAATAATTACCCAGTCAGAATTTCTATACATTAACAAGGATCATGCATATAATGAGAGGCAGAGTCCGTGGTGTCCGATTCAAAAGGGCTTTAATTCAGTAACTCGAGTTAAGGGAGAATCGGGTTCCATCACCACTAGGGATCAGGAAGGATCGTCACCTGAACTTTATTCACAGAGTTCATTATTTATAGTTAAAACATACACTAACTTGCATAGAGAAGGCGGAGCGCTACAGGCGGAGCAAGTGAAAGAGAGAGATAAGAGCACATGGGCGTGAAAAAGGGCGTGTAAGAAGGCGTACACCTGGGTGTTCACTTGATGAGTCATAGGTGTGTCATAGGTGGGTGGATACATGGAGGGGGGTCTGCATGGTCAGCAGGAACCTTTACCCTACTTGTGCGCGCAAACTTGATCATGACGTGGAATTGACGTGTAACTGGGGGAAGCTGGGGGGAGCTGACTTTCGTGCTAGTAGAGGAGTCTTGGATGTCAGGAAGACCTGCACTTCTGGTATTATCTGAGATCTTGAGTTTGGAGGATGTATTGTCTGAAGTAAAGGTCGCTCGAGCAAAGGCTGTTCATCACTAAATGCTAGTGTGTGCATATATTTCTTTGTGCATTGCGTGGGGCCATGGGCCTTCCATGGATGCGAGTTCTGTAAATCACTTTAATGGAGACAGAAAGGCTAGGCCCTATCTTCTGCAGGCAGAATATGTTTACCCTTTTCATTAAGCAGGAATGTGTTTCTGTGGAGCAGGGCAGATAACTGTAGGCAAAATACTGTCTTGGCAGGCCAAGCTGGGCACCTCTCGGCTGAGCAGGAAGTATGCGAGAGGTCAGGGATACATAACTAAACTGCAGTTTTCAGAGTGCACAAGAGGCATGGAGCCTGAATTCGGGTCCTGGCTCGGCTGAGCCACAAAAACAAGTTTTAAAACGTGCACCATGTGAATGCATTGGCAACATAGGCCTCAGTGCAGAATTAACGTTTCTTTCATGGAGGGCCTGGTAACTGACATGCTAACGTTGTACGGAAATGCAGGGGCATTATTAATACAGTCATGAGAAGGGAATCGCATGGTGACATGGACATACATAGGGTACATGTACATATATAGGGGACATGTAGGGGACACACTGGCCATGGAAAATTTCTATTTCCTCAGGCTTAGGTCAGGTACACCGGGGTAGGCGTATTTTAGAAGCACCAGTTGAGCAAGTTAGCTAATGTATATATGTATGTATATATTATTTCCATTTTAAAGTATCTTATGACTAAGAAAACATATCAATGCTTTTACAGTATTATATCATAATACTCCTTTTAATGTACGCACTTTACTTTATAATAAGTATTGCAATTGTGGCAATTCATTTCTCTTGCAGGAGAAGGAAGACTGCTCAATAAATAATATCTTTTATTGAAAACACCCGTCTCTCCATTCTATGCATCCTGGTGAAACTAAGAACGCACAGCTGACTGAGTGAAATAATTGTCTAATGTTTTCACACGACTCTAGAGATTTACTCTTATTCTGAGGGAGCAAAGTTGTCATGTTTATGCGGTTGTCGGAAGCTGAATCCCTTCTAGTCTGAGCCAGGGAAGCTGATTCAGGCGAGAAAGTTTCCAGTGACCTCTGAGCTAGCTGGCGCAAAACCCAATTAAGTCTAACATAGTCAGTAAAGACCTAGAAGACCTCAGTCCTACGTCTACACTGCTGTTTATGTTATTCCAATACGCAGGCCCTATAGGGAAAATAGGAACAGCACTACATGGCGCCCAACGTTTGGTAAGGCGATAAAACTAACGCAAGATGTTAGAGTAACTCAGTCGTGCTTTTTCACACAGACCCTCCTTCCCGTAAATACTCCAAAAGACGTCTGGAGTGGGTAAGAGGTTAAAATCCACCGGAACTTAGTAAGAAGAGATTCCTATGTATAGTTTTTGGTATAGTCAACGTTGAAGGAGTGTGTGTTCCAAAATATTGTGCATCTAATCTTTGTTTCCTTGAAACTTGATCTGCAAAACTTTCTGTCAGTAAAATGGTGGCAGGTGAAGATGAAGCGGAGAAATTAGAATAGCAGCTCGACTCCTAGAGGAAGACACAAGTCTCCTACAGAATGTAGGATGCTATCCTTATTCCGGTCAACAGAAGAAAAACTATAACTTTAAAACTTATAGAAAACAGACTGACAGCACGAGGTGGGACAGTCATTTTCGTGATAGAGGCACACGAATATCGGCAGACAGAGGTATTCTATTCATGGATAAACTTTCCAGCGGCAAGCGCTACAAATTCCACTATTACAAAATAGAGGAACCTCCGGATGAATTCACTCCTTTCGAGGAGATTGAAATCCCATTAAAATACCAAGAGCACCTGCTCTGGTTTAAAGACGCCCTAAAACATAATGATCACATCACCAGGCTCAGTCCACTAGGTAGACCGGGAAAATTACTAATTAAAATTCACAGACAGTTAGTACAATATGTAATGAGGACTGCAACAGTCCAACCAGCAGTTAACATTCAACAGCTGACCCCTCATCAGGGGAACACAAATAAAATTACACCACAGAACATACAATCATGTCTTGGTAAAATGCCAGCAAAACAGGAACAAATTCCATTCTGGCTAGCACAAAAAATAACTCAGATAGAGGCAGTATTCCCAAATACTACCCCTAGTGAGAAACACAGAATTCTGACTATCTGCCTTCCAATGGGGGTCGCACCACATGTGGAGGACTGTGACACTTGGGGTACAGTCTTTGCTTCCATTTACACAAAAACACACGGTGTTCCGTCTCTGGCGGTAATACCAGATGTACTAAGACAGATTCAAAATGAATACGGTCCAGAACCTGCTTTAACTCTGGGTATGAAATTATTGAAAGACTTCAAGCAGGTCTCGGCTGTATTATTAGCCAACATAAAAGGTGAAGCGGCATCTGTGGCGATCCGCCAAAAATTGAAGGAAACAGATATAACAGACCAACCAATTGAACTTGCCAGAATCATAGAAAAATCGTATGAAGAACTAGGTAGAGATAGTTTGGGTGGGAAACCGGTAAAACCCCAACTACTTGAGAATTCTGAGAAAATATTTATTAAAAATAATGTAAACACTCAAAAAAAGAGCTGGGATGGAAATAAACAATCCAGTCCCAAAGAAAGAAGATTCCAGTCCAGAGGAAGGTCTCCTCGACGGAGAGAAAGAACTCCAACTCGAGAACACCATTCTCCCCAAAGGGAGCACTCTGAGAAAAGATACAACCTTAGAAATAGGGAAAATTTGAAGAAACCTGACAGATATCAAAGTACTGATACACGTCCCTCTCGATCTTTTTCGCAGAATGCGGAAATAGAGGACGGTCGGAAAACAGGGAAGAGCACACCAAGTCCAAAGACAAGGAACCTGCTCAAAGTAAAAAATTACAATTTCCTAGAAAGGTAGCCAGTATTAAAATAATCGAACATGCCGAGAATACTGAGGACACAGTTGAAAAATGGAGAGTGGGCACAGACAATGCAAGACAGCGCAGCAGAAATCAGCATAGCTCGCAAGATCACGATGAATCATCTGAAGAAAGTAGACACAAATGAATACATTCAAGTGGAAACTGCAGATACCAGAGTTAGCGAACCTCACAAAATATACGAAATAACACTACGTATAGAGGGAGATAAAACGAGGAAAATTAGGGGTCTGTTTTGGGATAATCTCTCAAAAGGCTATGACATCCTATTAGCTGAAAAAGACTGGCCACCAGAGTTTGTCAGGGAGTGCCCTCATGGCGAAGAAATGATTATGCTTACCTTCTCAAATCATATTCCAATTCATTGAAAATATGTATATGCAAGAAAATGGGCAGTAGCTCAAGCTCCTGCATTATATAAGAATCATGTAAGATGGGACGAAGACTCCCCTCTTCACAAAATCCAATTAAAATGTCAACCAACTGCACAAAGGCAGTACCCAAATAAACAAGAAGCTAAAAAAAAGTCAGGAGATTTTAGATCAACTTGAATACCAAGGGGTGATTGAAACATGCACCTCCCAAATGGACAATACTTTGTTTCCTGTCTCCAAACCAGACAATTCGTATTGTCTAGTCTTGGACTACAGACACCGTAACTCATGTTGCAAAACCTTTGCGGTACAAATTTCGCACAGTGCTGCACTAATGAATAACAGAGTTCGCAAAAAATACAAAACAACATTAGGCATTTCTAATGGGTTCTTTTGTCAGAATATCGCACCTGAAAGCAGGTATTTGACAGCTTTCTCAATTATGGGGTCACAGTAAAATTTTTGCAGACTCCCACAGGGATTCAAGAATAGCCCAGGATTATTCTCAGCCAGAGTAACAGAGTTACTACAAATCTATGACGATGAGGCATTATTTTATGTTGATGACATCTATCTCACAGACGACGACTTGGATACTCACTTGAAAAGAGTGAACACCATAATACTTGGGTTCACAGCAGAGGGTTACAAATTCAACTTTAAAAAGTCACGAATTGCCCATCTGATGGTCCTGTTTTTAGGATACAAATTATCAAGTGAAGGCAAAAGCCTGGCAGACAACTTTTTAGAGAAGTGTGCTGCACTCCAAGCACCAAAAACGCTGAAGAATCTACAATCGATACTAGGCTTCCTGAATTTTGGAATAACTTATATTCTCAATTACGCAGAGAGGGTTAAACTTCTCTACAAATTAATAAAACCTGATTTTAAACCAATAAACTGGACTCAGAAACACACAGAAATTTTGAGATCACTGCAAACAGACATGTTAGCTAAAACAAAATTAGAAACACGTGACAATACACGCAATCTTGTAATCCAAGTCATCCCAGGAAGATGCGGATTCACCTACCTGACCTCTATTGAGGGAGGAATGGTACCAATAGCATACAAATCACATTTGTACACAAAAGCAGAAAAAACATTCAGTCTTACAGAAAATACTATAAAGGCAGTTCAGACTGCTGTAGCAAGAGAACGAGCACTAGCACAAGGACAAAGAATAACTGTTAACACAGCAGAATCAGCCTTCGAGGCACTATTCAGCCCAGTCAATCTGCCTACCGTGGCATTAGATCCAAAATGGATACAGTGGGAAAATTCTCTTGATACAGAAAAAGTGACATACCATTATGGTCCGAACATGAAAAAACTGAATGAGCTAAAATATGAAGAAGAATATCCTCTGCCAATCGAAATTCTGCCTCTACAACAGTAATCTTGTATAATATATACAGACAGATTTGTTCAGCATTAGAATGTAGATGATAAATCCAACAATGCAGCATGTGCGATCGTTAAAGGTTGCTGGCTCTGCGGTAAATTCAGACCGAAAATAAGAAAAACTGAATCACTGAGAAACTGTTCAGCTAAGCGAGCTGAAATCAGATCTTTAAAAATGGCACTTGAAAATGCCGATCGTGAATTCCTGACACTAATAGTTTGCGATTCGCATTTCTGCTTCAAATCTTACAATAATGATTTGCAGAACTGGGTTCAGAACGATTACAAAGATGACACAGGTGCCACAATCAAACATAAAATGCTTTGGAAACAGGTAGTTTTTTTGCCAAAAGAACTACAAAAGACTCACGTGTTACACACATTGAGTCATCAACGTGATGGCGTTCACATTGCAGGGAATTCATCGGCTAATACAGCCACAGCGGAAGCAACTCAATCGACTTCCGTAGCCACAAACAAGCGTTCAGAAAAATACATAGACGGGGAAACCATGCTGGCGGTAAAAACGTATTTAAATGGCAACTGTGCAGCACTACCGTGAACTATCCACTCAATTATACATACGTAATTGACACAAACTCCGTTCCTTTTGCTCGAATCCCTGGAGTGGGGGATAGGGTAATTCCAAACATGAACAGGAGAGTCCTATTAATAGCAGATGCACACATGGGTGAGGGTCCAAGGCACAAACAGATCAAAGAATCCCTGACAGAATTACAATCAAAATACTGGTGGCCGAGGATGAGAGTGCAACATCATAGGTTTGCAAAAAACTGCCAAGATTGCAGCAGAGATCGCAGCGGAGAACTACCGTGCCCTTTGATGTAGTGAGCATAAGGCTATAAGTGATGGAGCAAGGATTCGCACGTAACGCGACTTGCTCTCTTTCATGAACCTCGCCTTAAATCATAACTGTACTAACTCCGATTGTTTGTCATTTATTTGTATTTCCCCAACACACGGGTGTCCCTAGGAGGCTTGCCTATGTGTTTTTCTTCATAATCAAGCTTGCACATTAATAAAATGGCCGCTTTGCAGAAATCCAGTCTGCGCATGCGTCGGTCATACCCATGTGATGTGACGCACTCGCAATCTGGAGGGAAAAGTTCACTCATGCGCAGTGGTGTTAAAATGGCCGCTTGTCACTAATCATGCTTCATGCTATCTTAAGCCGCTTTTGTCTATGCATCTTTTCTGCACTAACTCTTAATGCTATAAGTATTATAAAATAAGGGATTAAGAGTAGTTGGTCATGGTGTACAGTGTATTCATTTTATTCTGTGTTATTAATTTGTTTTCGCTTACTTTTCATGTACCGTGTAAATGAGGGCCTTGAAGTAGGGATGGGAACCATTTTGAAGCTGACGTATCCCTCATCACGTGACCAAAGATCTGGGACGTGCAGCAATGGAACCTGGCCAGTTGGCCATTGAAAAGGGGACTGTCCTTTCCAGGCGCACCTTCGCCCTTGAAGACCTGCTATTTTTACTCTGAAATGCGCAAAAATGTTGCAAACCTTTTCTTCACTATTGTACTTTCCCACACGTATGCCTGGGAACCCAGATGTTAGGGGGAGGGTAATGTCACGTGAAATACGTAATAAGAATATAGGTGGTACCTGTGACCTAACCACCTCTCTTGACCAATCAGAAGATGGGACTTTGTCATATTGCAACATTTATGGGTGGTCTTGGGGACTCAAAACAGTATATATAGCCTAGCTTAGCTTAAGAGAAATTGTCCGACTTGTCCGAGTAGCAGACCTGTCACTGACCCTACGAACTCTATAGGTGCCTGATACAGAGTGCTGCGGAGCATTCTGCCTGAAACTTTCCACAAACTCCAAGGGGTGGAAATTAGTCCTAAGTGCTAAGCGAAGCACTTTGCTGGGAGATTCGAAAACCCAATCGGGGTTTTGGCAGATTCCGTGCAGAAGAGGGGGTAACGCTGGCGTTGCATCCGAAGCTGTGAGGGGTTGGTCGTGCCTTGGTGAACCCAGTCCTGACCCAGACCTGAGGGGTTTCCTGTCCTGACTGTCCATGAGCTGTACCTGCTCACCTTCTGGTATTTCCTGAATCCTTGAGGGTCCTTGTCCCGTTCTTTCCCAACTGACCCGTGGCCAGGGTTAGTCCTCATTCTCACCTAGGTAAATATTGGCATAGGTGTCTGTCTATACTATACCCTCAACTTTTCCTCCTCTGATTAAAGCAATCTTGCCTGTGATATTCTCCATGTCTCTTTTGAATGTAATTTCATGCAATTGATTATTAGTAAATGTTCCACTTTTACCCTTCCTTTAGGACATTGTAGAACCCAACTGTTTATTCAGATTGTTCCACTTATTCCCTTTCCCTTAGTATGGTTGCCGTGAAGTTAGAAAGATAGCATAAGGCTTAGGAAGTAGTATAAAATTATTAGGTCACACATTAGGTCTTTCCTCACGTCCTTGCCCTAGATTAAACTGTATTGGATAAGTGTTCATTATGATTCATGCCCTATAGTGTTCCCTTTTACTCTATGATACTCACTTTAATCCATAGTTATATCCTGGTTCTGATACTAATCATTGATGTATTACTTTGCATTTGCCTACTTGTAATGGCATTTTCGTTCTAAACTTATACTATATAAAACCCTTAAAACCATCAATGTGTCTGTGGTCATTATACATTAAAGCGATACTAAAGGTATTAAATGTGTAAAGTAGAATTTTCTCCCTTTTAGGAAAACCCTTATCACCTGTCCACTGCTAGCTCCTGATCCGTCAGGAGTAATGTGCCTGTGGTAAGTCAGGTACATGAATAGTGAGTGGTGTAAGAGTCACCCTCTCGATTACTCATAGGAGCGCGACAGAGGTTTCACCCGGTTCATGCAAAACACGGTCATCATATGCACGCCAGGGCCCAGTGCGTGGAAAATTTGGTAATCTAGTGACCCGGGTGACCCGCGCGCTCTATCAGTAATTTCTGGTAAGCAGAGGAATGGTTAGGACTAGTAAGATAGGTAGATAAGATAGTTAGAAAAGAAACCGTGGAATAAATATGCTGCTAAAATTGTTTTTTAATATTGATTGTGTTACTTAATATTTTATTGCAAAAGAAATCGATTTCAAAATTGTTTTAAATGATTTTATATATGTATTACTGCTAAATATTATATGTTTTGTTAACCAATTGTGTGTGATTGTTGAGTGTTGTCTGAAATCCCCGGGGAATTGTATAACGGATGGTGAGTAGAATCCATCGCGTTCTGAGGTCATTTGTAGGGAGGAAAGGTTAGTGCATGGTTCAAGTGGAACTGGAAGCGCTAATTAGGTCTTTTTTCGGAAAACTGTATGAATGAAAGTAACGGGACTGCTGATAGAAACCTTAGTCTGATATCACCTAGTAAGGGTCACACTAAGGGAGTAATAGAGTCATCGGAGCTTGTATGATAGCAAAGGGAAACGCTGACGAACCCCAGGCTTAGTATATATCCCGGGAAGAAGTGGATGAGACTGGGTAATAGCAGGTTTTCTAATGCTTGCGTGAGGGTAGGCAAGAGAAGTCTATCCTAAGTGTATGAAAAGTAGACAGAAGTGGTTTACTTGCAGTAAAAGAAGAACTTTCTATCTCTTTAGAACACTCCTACACAATGGCGAATGTTACACGTTGTTGACTAAAATTAACAATAGCACCTTAGAGAAAATACAAAGTTTCCGTTACCTTGTAAAGGAGGGAGACAGTCGAAGGGCTGCTCTGACGTCACTCCGTGCCGCGCTGGTATTGGTTAAAACAGCGGGTGTGTAGTGAAGCCGAAATTGTAAGGGAGGGGTGAGTGCCGGAGCGTGAGAACGCGTCTCGCGAAAGGCCGCACACCCATTGGTCAAGAACTTTTTGCAACCTCTGCACTGATTGGTTGTTGAGAAATTGGAGTCGCGCTAGCATTGGAAGCACAAACGAAGTAAAAATTTTCCGCACCGAGCGTATAGATTGTTACGAGCGGTGTATGTGGTACCCTGACTTTCTGCCTGATCCACGAAATCTAGGGTGTCATAAAGAGTTGATGAGCAGAGGCAGACCTCACAACATGTACGGAGGAAAGAGAAAAATGTCATTTGCCAGCAAAATAAAGAATTTCTTCAAAACTGACAAACCCGTACGAACTAGGGAGGGCGTGATCATTCCTCCGCCAGATACTCCAGCCTCTTTCATGATGTTAGAAAAAGGGTATCATACCTGTGTATGGTTAGAGAACTGGGTAAAGTACACTGCGGAGGATGGAGTTTTAGCCTTTCCCATTGATGGTACTTTTAAACGGGAGAGTCCTATTTAACCTGAGGACCCGAATGAATGAATTACATCCCAGACCTAGATTAACTCAGTATGAAGCTTTAGAGGAATGGGAAATTGAGGCTCTAGAGCGAGACAGACCCCGAATGGACAAGGGAGTGACCCGATGGTATCCAAAAATGGTAAAGGAAAACAAGGAGCAGAAATTGAAACAGTGGAGACAAAATATGATGGTAGAAGGGTTATTCCCCATGTTCGGAGCTAATGAAATGATGGGAGGGAAGAAATGTACTGAGAAAACCCGACACATGATGCCCCTGGGTGAATCGGAAGATTAATTTTTAGAGGACTTATTTATGAAAGGTCCCCCGCCTTATAATGAAGACACCAGATCTCAAAGCTTAACTACTCCATTGAGACCTTCAGGAAGAAGAAGTACTAGTGAAGCCGATTCCACAGGGATGGAACAGAAAAGAGCGGGAGGAGAAGGATTTGGTAGACCCGACCCTGTGGTCCCGAATTACAACCCCTTTGGCGAGGAAAGACCAGTTTTTTCCACTCCATCTGCTCCGAATATATATCCTTCTCTAGTACCCCAAATGATACATGATCCCCCCATGAATCGAGTATTACACGAGCAGGAAAGGGATGCCCTGAGAGGACAGCGGAATGATCTCATACATGCCATAGCTCAGATTAATCCAAATCCTGAAGCCCTGACGATTCCAGTAACCATTGGTCCAGTTTTTCCCCTATATGGGGACAGAATGAATACTCCAAAAACTCCAGTCATAACCCCGATGATGCCCCCGCCCAGAAGGGAACCACTTATTATTGATGACCAAGCAAGTGAATGTGAGTGCATGGCTTCCTTGATGGATCTGCCTAATAGGGAACAGGGACCTAGTATGTCTCGAATGGGAACTCAGACTGGGAACAAAGACGTACTAATAGAGTCTTCATCAGGAACTCAAAGTGCGACAGTGGTAACTCCCGAGGAAATAGAAAGATGGACCCGAGAATTAGAAAAGGGAACCCCTCATCCGAAACCACTAGATATTTATAAGCTAAGAATAGAGCTAGAGGAACTGAGCGCAGGGAATGTGGGTTTAGAACGATTGAATGTCCGGGAGGAAGATGAGTTGTTGTTCATGTGCAAACACCTTACTCGGAACGCAAAAATATACTATGACAAATTAATGGACACGGCAGTATGTATGGGAATAGATATCAGCAGATCCAAGGTACTACAGAAATCCTATAGGGTAGAATTTTCAGACAAAGATCTAGAAAACCTGAATACCGCAGGGAAGAAGACGCAGATTAAAGAACTGATAAACTTAGCACAGAAATGGGGAGATCTAGACAAGTGGAAAGCCAGGTGGGCAAAGAAAAAGGAGGATAGCAAGGAGAGACCACGGACTGCTGAGTACGTCCTACAAGAAGTTGACAAACCAGAAAAATTATGTCCCATGAGAGAAGTCCCAGGGGGAAAATATGTCCATGTCCCTTGGTCCAGACAAGATATAGTGTCATTTACCAATGACTTTCCAAAATTACGGGAGAAACCAGTCGATTGGTACCGACAGGTCGAACGCTTCATAAAAGTTCAGAAATGTCTTCTGAAAGACCTGGATGGTTTTTTCGACATTGTGGTGCCTGTAGATTTGTGGACCAAATGCAAAATTGAAATCGATTGGCCCAATGAGGAGTACGAGAGAGACTCTGTAACTGGAGCTCCCTCACCTGAAGTAATGAGAAAGTATGATCAAGTCATACAATACCTAAAGAAAAAGGTACCTGCAAAGGAAACTGATTGGACCCGTATAGATAGAACTACTCAAGAGCGTGATGAATCAGTCCACTCCTTTTATGAAAGGTTACTACAGGTGTTCAAAACTTACAGTGGAATCGATAATGTGGACATGAAGGATATGACCCATTTCAGTTATCGATTCGTGTTAGGATTGAGACCTGAAATATCCCAGTGGATTAGAGATAACAAAATCAGTTGGCAAGGGAAACCCATTGATGATGTTCTCAAATATGCCAAATACTGCGAAGTTGAGATCGAGAACAAAAAGAAAGCCCTAAAGGTGAAGGTGATGTGGGCTCAGGTGAAATTAGCTGAACAACAAGAAAAACAGTTAAGTAAAATGACTAACAGTAATAATGCTCCAAATCCGAATGCTGGGGGTGGAGGCAGGCCCCGGGTAAAAATGAGTAGAGAAGAGGCTATGGGAAAATTTCCCTGTCACGGATGTGGTCAGATGGGGCATTGGACAGATAAATGTCCGCACTTGCAGGCTGATAATGCCCCCGTAAATGGTTTAAATCCACAGGTGCAGAAAGAGGGGATCCGAAAGACCCAGCAGCAGGTAAATCAACCCCCGGTGCCACGCGCTCCTAGACAGAATTATAGGAATCAGGGTCAACAGAATGAAAGGGTCGAAGTGTGGGAAGGAGAGAATGAAAGAAATACACCCATTCCACAGTACCTGTTAAATGATACTTTTCTCTGCGATGATCAATACTGACGGGGCCTGAGAGGGGAGGACAAGGAGTGCGTGCTTGGCGCCTCCTTACCGGTAGACCAGACTGGACCATACATTGAAGGAAAGGTTGAAGGGACAGATGTCACCTTTCTGTTGGACACTGGTGCTACCCGTTCCACTGTGAGAACAGCGGACGTTCCTAACCTACCCCTCTCGGGAGAAGCTATCCAAGTAGTGGGAGTTTCTAATCAAATAATCAGTACTCCGGTAACAGAACCTATGGAAATTTCCATAGGAAATTTCAAGGAAATGCACAGATTTGTGGTCTGTGATTCCAGTCCTGTAAACCTATTAGGACGAGATTTGCTGTGCAAAATGCGTTGCACCATCTTTTGCTCACCAAATGGTGTTGAAATCCAGACCCCAGATGAAGATGGCCTATATAAATTGATGTTACTGAGGCCCGACACAGAAATTAAGCCCATGTCCATTGAAAGTCTACCTGAAGAACTGCAATCAAGCGTAATACCTGAAGTTTGGGATTTTACTGGAAAAGATGTAGGCTTAATGGCAAATGTAGACCCAGTTAAAATAGCTATAAAAGCAAATGCTGTATACCCAAATACCAAACAGTATAAAATGAGTGCAGAAGTGAAAGAAGGAGTCGCAAGGGAATTAAACAGATTGCTCAAAGCAAACATCATTCAGGAAGTGATGAGCAGTCCCTGTAATTCACCCATACTTGGAATTAAGAAGCCTAGCGGAAAGTATAGGGTAGTGCAGGACCTGCGCAAGGTAAACCAAATTGTAGTACCTTGCTGTCCCATAGTGCCTAACCCCGCAGTAATACTGTATCAAATTCCTTGGAATGCGGAATGGTTCACTGTCATAGACTTGTGCCATGCGTTCTTTTCCATCCCATTGCATCCAGAAAGCAAATTCCTTTTCAGTTTTGAATTCAACAGCCAGGTCTATGTCTGGAATCGTGTCCCCCAGGGGTACACCGAAAGTCCATCGATTTTCAACCAGATTCTAAAGAAATGTCTTGAATCCTTAGTACTGCCTAAAGAGTCTGTCCTGGTACAGTACATAGATGACCTGCTGGTAGCATCTAGAAGTCAAGACGACTGTGTCACTGATACCATTGCCTTGCTGAATCACCTAGGAAAAGGAGGACATAAGGTCTCACCAGACAAATTACAGTTCTGCAAGAACTCAGTAAAATATCTGGGGCACCAGATAGAGAAAGGGATCCGGAAAGTCACTACAGAAAGAATTAAAATAATTCGAGAAATGACACTACCAGTGACTCAGAAAGAAGTAAGAATGTTCCTAGGAGTTGTTGGGTACTGCAGACAGTGGATCGTGGGTTTCGCGGCTATAGCTAAACCCTTGATTAACATGACAAAGAAAGGAGCGGAAGACCCAGTTTGTTGGAATGATGAATGCATGACTGCTTGGGTAACATTGCGAAATTGTCTGTGCACAGCTCCAGCCTTAGGAATGCCTGACTATTCCAAGAACTTTGAACTGTTCTGTGACACGAGAGACAATTGTGCGCTCTCGGTCTTAACCCAGGAACATGGTCTGATTAGACGTCCCGTGGCCTACTTTTCGGCCGCCCTAGATCCAGTGGCTGCTGGATTACCTGGGTGCCTGAAAGCAGTAGCTGCTACCTGTACAAGCCTAGAGCAGAGTGAGAACATTGTGATGGGACATCCTGTCACTGTATTTGTTCCACATTCAGTTGTGATCTTGCTCACCCGAACCAAGACACAGTATCTCACCCCTAGTCGGCTGACTAAGTATGAGAGGATTCTCATTGGTGCAGAAAATGTAATAATCTCCCGATGTAATATTCTAAACCCTGCCACTCTATTGCCCCTTCCCATTGATGTAGAGGCAGGAGATGAAATTGAGCATAGCTGCATAGACTTGACTGAATTTAGCACAAAACCCCGTCCTGATATCAGAGAAGTGGCCTTGGTTGATGAAGACCTCAAAATGTTTGTGGATGGTTCATGCTTGAGACATGAGAATGGAGGTTTGAGTGCTGCCTATGCTGTAGTCACATTGGAAAGAACCCTGGAAGCTTCCTATCTTTGCGAAGTTAAATCTGCTCAAGTAGCGGAGCTCATTGCTCTAACAAGAGCTTGTAAAATAGGGAAAAACAAAAGAGTAACTGTTTATACTGACAGTCAGTACTGTTATGGGGTTGTTCATGACTTCGGCCAGCTCTGGTTGCAAAGAGAATTCATGACTTCCTCAGGTTCTCCTATCCGAAATGGAAAACCAGTACAAAACTTACTAGAAGCCATCCAATTGCCCAAAGAATTGGCTGTGGTCAAGTGTGCGGCTCACCGATCTGGAAATGACGAGGTGACAGCCGGAAACAGATATGCTGACCAAATTGCCCAGTACTGCGCCCGACACAAAATGTCCCTCCTAATTAAATTATGGGGAGGTGAAAGCAGCTGCCAACTGATGTTGTTTGAAAGATTGGGAACATGGGATGAATTGAGAGAACTACAACAGACAACAGACAGGAAAGAAAGGAACATGTGGAGGCAAGATGAATGTCGACCAAGGAAAGAGGATGGTGTTGTGGTCCACGTGACTGGTATGCCTGTACTACCTGAACGACTGGTTACCGCAATGGCACGGATAATACATGAACCAACACATATTGGGAGGGATGCCATGTGCCGAATGTTTGAAAAGGTGTTCTACAGTCCAAAATTCAGGAGCACAGCAGACAAACTTTGTCAGAGGTGTTTAGTGTGTCAACAGTTCAATGGAGGAAAGAAGACAGTAGTGGAACAAAGTACCATTGGGAGAGCAGAAGGTCCCTTCATTAGGATGCAGGCAGACTTCATAACAATGCCCCTGTGCAAGGGATATCGATATGTCCTGGTCATAGTTTGCTTGTTTTCCCGGTGGGTGGAGGCTTATCCAGCAAAGAAGAACGATGCCCTGACGGTAGCTAAATTGTTACTTAGGGAACTGATCCCCCGCTTTGGAATTCCTGAGACAATTGAAACAGACCAAGGTGGACATTTTTCAAACGAAGTCCTAAAAGAACTCTGCAAAGCATTCAAAATGGAGCAAAGGCTGCACTGTGCCTATCATCCAGAGGCTTCTGGAATAGTCGAGCAGATAAACGGCACTCTCAAGTCCAGGCTGGCAAAACTGTGTGACTCCACAAAAATGAATTGGATAGAAGATTTGCCCATGGTGCTGATGAGCTTGAGAAGTATTCCAAACAGAAAGACAGGCCTGAGCCCCCATGAAGTGCTGATGGGAAGAATGATGCGACAGGCATGGGTACCTGGACACAAACTGCTAAGTATTTCTGATGATATGGTGTTAGAATACTGCAGGCAGTTGGGTGACCAAGTGCGTTCTATCTCTCACCAGATTGGAGAGACTGCTGTCGAATGGCCTACAACTCCAGCACACAATCTGAGACCAGGTGATTGGGTGGTGTTGAAGAAACACACCCGGAAGAGTTGCCTTGGACCAAAGTGGGGCAAGCCTCGACAAGTGATCCTTGTCACCACAACTGCTGTGAAGTGTGCTGGTGTACCAAAGTGGATCCATGCAAGTCACACGAAGAAGGTGACTGGAGAAAACGCGACTGAAGCCGGAGGTAGTCCAGCTGAGGAGACTCCAGAAGAGGGTCCGGATCCCGCTGACATCGAACTACCAGGCACAAGTCAAGAAGTTGAATGGTTTCCTGCTGATGACCAAGTTCTTGATCCAATAAGAACCAGAAAATACTCTTACCTAGGTAGTGAGTGGGACAGTGCAGGTGAGTCAGAACAAGAAGGAGAAGGTCAGATCATCAAAGCCATCATAAAATCTGATCAAGGAATAGGCCAAGTAGGGACAGATCAAGTCATCGACACTCCTTCTGAGACAGAGGAGACTGGAAAGGGACAGATAGTAGTCAAAGCAGAAGTTCATGCGGAAGAAAATCAAGAGATCGAAGAGCATGAACAAGGCCAGTTAGTAATAGATGAACGTGTTCAGGAAGAAGAGTCCAGTGAATCACTCACAAACGAAGATCAAATACAGTCTAAACCTGAACTAGGTCAGCTTAAGGACCAGGCAGAAGAAATAGATGAAAGACCTGGAACTAGTCAGACAGGAAGGGAAAAAGACACTGCTGAAGCAATAGTGCAACAAAGAAGAAAAAGCAAAAGAGTTCACGAGGAAGAGCAAGTTTCCTCGACTACAAATAGGATCGAAAAGAAGGATGAACCCCGATATGTAAAAAGACTAAGAATAAGAATAAAAACAGTCGAAGAAAAACTAAAGGACCGAAAAAGGGCTGAAAGTGAAGGAAAAGAAGCCCGAGGAAAGTCCATCCGAAAGGGCGACAGAGTAAAGAAACAGAACAGACTGTATCGAAGCCCTGAGTGGACCTATTTGGTGTTGGAAGAAATTGATGAGCCCGAAGCCTGTGGCAAAAGTGACGAAGAGCCAATTGCTAATCGGAGTTCTGACGAAGACCCTCCTTGAGGTGAAGCGAAGTAAAACCTCTGCTGAGAAGAAACGAAGAGGGGTTGGAAAACGCCACCTGTAAGATAAAATGTCTGATTCAAATGTCACTGGAAGGTCCAGATTTAGCTGTTGCAAGACATGCTGTAAAATATGCATCTGTAGTGTAGTACTGATAGTAATGATATGGATAGGATTAACAGTGTTTATACCTTTTATGATAAGCAAAGACCCTAACATATATCCTACAGACTTGACAACACAAGACGCAGAAGTTGTACATACTGAAGAAACACCACGAAGAGTAGAAAGACGTGACAATGCAATGAGTCTGAGACATACACGACCCGACTTAGAAGCATCAGATGAGGGAGAACTACATTATCACCAAATGAAGAACAGGACACACTTAAATGTTTTCGCAAACCTTTTAGTGCACTATGTAGAAGCTATGGAAATAGAAGATTGCTATGTCTGCATGATGCTACCTACTTCAGTGGCTGAAGGCGTGACATACCACCATTTACCCCTGACCTATGGAATTTCCTGTAGTATTTTAGCTAGTTTATTTTATAGAAGCACTTTACAGTACTATTACTCGAACACTGACGTTATCTTTTCAGAACTTCCTATTAGAGGGAATCTGAACCTTGTACATACCCTTGGTGGAGTGACTCGCTACATGGGAGAATATTTCCTGACTATAGGTGACATACACTTAGATGAAGCTAGAAAAGCTAACCTGACTTGTTCCTTACATGCACAAGAGAAAATGTTCTTGAAAATGGCGGAGAAGAGAAGGGAAAAGTTTCAGAAAAAGGCAAATGACGAAAAGAACAGAACCCCTAGATGGGCAGAAAACATGGATAACACCTCACAAAGCGAAGTTACTCCTGCTCTGTTGCTGGATTTTGAACGGAAAGGGAAACTCTGTCTTCATAGAGAAAAGACTAGTTATTATAACAATGTATTCATTGGTTCCAGCGAGTGTGAACATAATTACAAGGTAATTGGAGGTTGGGGTTTCAAAAATGGGTCAGAACCTGTGTTTCCAGGAATTTATTATATATGTGGAAACAAGGCTTATTTCAAATTGCCGGATCACTGGTATGGAAGCTGCTACTTTGGCATTGTCTTTCCAAAAATATACCATGTGAACAATGCAGCTGGAAGCAATGAGATTACTAATGGCTTAGTGCGTAGAAAACGTGAAAGTGTAGGAGAAATTATAGGTGATATATTTAGTGCACTGATACCTGGAATGGGGGTAGTTCTGAATACTCATAGAATCTGCAAATTATCTACAGTAGTGGATCGGTTATCAACTGACACTGCTGCTGGATTTCTGATGATCAATACCGAAATGGTTGCGATCAGATCAATGGTTTTACAGAATCGCCTTGCTCTTGATACCTTATTGGCAAAAGAGGGCGGAGTCTGCAGGATGCTGAGGGCACAACATTGTTGCACTTACATTCCTGATAAAAGTGTCGAAATTAAGAAGTATATAAGAAACATTACTAATTTGGAAAAAGAACTCAAACCATTAGAGGTTGACAGTGCCTGGAAGAGACTGACTGATGGTCTCTCCTCTGTAGGTAGTTGGTTCTCTAACTTAGGTAAAAGTTTTATATGGAAAATACTGATGCCAATAGCTGGAATAGGTTTGATTGTTCTGATCATATTCATCTGTTGCAAATGCCAGAAATGCAGAAAATATATAGTGAATAAAAGAGGAAAGCGAAAGGCTGAAGAATTAGAATTAGAAGAATTAAGAAACCAGATATATAAGAAAATAAAGAACAATCATACACACAGAGAGGCGGAGAGAAAGCTCAACAATAAGTTCATTGAGATTGAGATGGATGAATTGGATGAATGAAGTTGGCATCTGTTTTCATGTGTAGTGATGATAGTAAATATCATCAAAGAGGGGATTGATGGAGCAAGGATTCGCACGTAACGCGACTTGCTCTCTTTCATGAACCTCGCCTTAAATCATAACTGTACTAACTCCGATTGTTTGTCATTTATTTGTATTTCCCCAACACACAGGTGTCCCTAGGAGGCTTGCCTATGTGTTTTTCATCATAATCAAGCTTTCACATTAATAAAATGGCCGCTTTGCAGAAATCCAGTCTGCGCATGCGTCGGTCATACCCATGTGATGTGACGCACTCGCAATCTGGAGGGAAAAGTTCGCTCATGCGCAGTGGTGTTAAAATGGCCGCTTGTCACTAATCATGCTTCATGCTATCTTAAGCCGCTTTTGTCTATGCATCTTTTCTGCACTAACTCTTAATGCTATAAGTATTATAAAATAAGGGATTAAGAGTAGTTGGTCATGGTGTACAGTGTATTCATTTTATTCGGTGTTATTAATTTGTTTTCGCTTACTTTTCATGTACCGTGTAAATGAGGGCCTTGAAGTAGGGATGGGAACCATTTTGAAGCTGACGTATCCCTCATCACGTGACCAAAGATCTGGGACGTGCAGCAATGGAACCTGGCCAGTTGGCCATTGAAAAGGGGACTGTCCTTTCCAGGCGCACCTTCGCCCTTGAAGACCTGCTATTTTTACTCTGAAATGCGCAACAATGTTGCAAACCTTTTCTTCACTATTGTACTTTCCCACACGTATGCCTGGGAACCCAGATGTTAGGGGGAGGGTAATGTCACGTGAAATACGTAATAAGAATATAGGTGGTACCTGTGACCTAACCACCTCTCTTGACCAATCAGAAGATGGGACTTTGTCATATTGCAACATTTATGGGTGGTCTTGGGGACTCAAAACAGTATATATAGCCTAGCTTAGCTTAAGAGAAATTGTCCGACTTGTCCGAGTAGCAGACCTGTCACTGACCCTACGAACTCTATAGGTGCCTGATACAGAGTGCTGCGGAGCATTCTGCCTGAAACTTTCCACAAACTCCAAGGGGTGGAAATTAGTCCTAAGTGCTAAGCGAAGCACTTTGCTGGGAGATTCGAAAACCCAATCGGGGTTTTGGCAGATTCCGTGCAGAAGAGGGGGTAACGCTGGCGTTGCATCCGAAGCTGTGAGGGGTTGGTCGTGCCTTGGTGAACCCAGTCCTGACCCAGACCTGAGGGGTTTCCTGTCCTGACTGTCCATGAGCTGTACCTGCTCACCTTCTGGTATTTCCTGAATCCTTGAGGGTCCTTGTCCCGTTCTTTCCCAACTGACCCGTGGCCAGGGTTAGTCCTCATTCTCACCTAGGTAAATATTGGCATAGGTGTCTGTCTATACTATACCCTCAACTTTTCCTCCTCTGATTAAAGCAATCTTGCCTGTGATATTCTCCATGTCTCTTTTGAATGTAATTTCATGCAATTGATTATTAGTGAATGTTCCACTTTTACCCTTCCTTTAGGACATTGTAGAACCCAACTGTTTATTCAGATTGTTCCACTTATTCCCTTTCCCTTAGTATGGTTGCCGTGAAGTTAGAAAGATAGCATAAGGCTTAGGAAGTAGTATAAAATTATTAGGTCACACATTAGGTCTTTCCTCACGTCCTTGCCCTAGATTAAACTGTATTGGATAAGTGTTCATTATGATTCATGCCCTATAGTGTTCCCTTTTACTCTATGATACTCACTTTAATCCATAGTTATATCCTGGTTCTGATACTAATCATTGATGTATTACTTTGCATTTGCCTACTTGTAATGGCATTTTCGTTCTATACTTATACTATATAAAACCCTTAAAACCATCAAGGTGTCTGTGGTCATTATACATTAAAGCGATACTAAAGGTATTAAATGTGTAAAGTAGAATTTTCTCCCTTTTAGGAAAACCCTTATCACCTGTCCACTGCTAGCTCCTGATCCGTCAGGAGTAATGTGCCTGTGGTAAGTCAGGTACATGAATAGTGAGTGGTGTAAGAGTCACCCTCTCGATTACTCATAGGAGCGCGACAGAGGTTTCACCCGGTTCATGCAAAACACGGTCATCATATGCACGCCAGGGCCCAGTGCGTGGAAAATTTGGTAATCTAGTGACCCGGGTGACCCGCGCGCTCTATCATAAGGACTCTGCTGAAATCGTTTGGGGAACTCCTGCAGGATTACCTGCCTATCGCTGTGTGTCCTTGTGCGTGTAAGCATCAGCCCACTCCTCGCAGGAACCCGCTTCGCGGGTCCCACATCGTGGTGATTTTTGACCCGAGGACTTTGGAGTGAAGAGAGTGGGACACTTGCTGTGACTGAAGTGGGTGCGTGTAGCGGAGCAGGGCTGCGAGCGGTCAGATTAGGACTCCAAATCCCAGGAGCCCTTGCCAGTTGTAATTCCATCCACCTGGCCGGCTCTCCCTGCTAGCTCCGCCCATCTAATCTGGCATTAAGAACCTCTCTTTCCTGAGCAGCATCGGACTCTGCTGAAATCGTTTGGGGAACTCCTGCCGGATTACCTGTCTATCGCTGTGTGTCCTTGTGCGTGTAAGCATCAGCCCACTCCTCGCGGAACCCGCTACGCCGGTCCCGCATCGTGGGTGCTACTACATAATAAAGGTGGGTCCGTCCTCGGATGCCATCCCGAGCACGACAACCTAATGGAGCCATTAGTTAATGATAAGAGGTCTCTAAATGAAATGGCAAGACTTGACGAAGTTCAAACGGTTTCACATCCCTCTCCTGAAGTTCAGAAAGGTAATAAATTAGCAGTTACATTGGCGGATCCTACTGTCGACAATGTAATTTCTGCAGGAGCCAACTGTATCGTAACTCATGACGATGAGATACAATCTTTATCTGTCTCTACTGTTACTCAAAATTTAGAAGTTCCTTCTTTATATCCCGTATTTACGACACAGGTAAAAAAAGAGGAAGAGGCTCCTATCTATTTCCCTGGTACTGCCGAAAAGGCAGTCCCCATAAAGCAAAATAAGAATAGAATAAAAAAGAGGAAACCTGTTTGAAGATTCTCTAAAAAGAGGCAGAGGAAACTTATATTTGAAAATAACTTAGAGGCTGTATTAGAAAAATCCTGCCGGACTGAACAGTCCCTTGATTTACATGCTGATATAATTGGTCCTCCGAAAGTAGATCAAGTGACAGTTGGGTCTGGTCTTACAAGTCCCTCGAATTGCCCTCACCCTATTGTTCCTTTATTACCTGTAAACCTTCTACCCCCTACTCTTAACCCTCTGGCTAGGCCTTTTCATGACTCTCCGATAATTGTGCCTACTCCCTCTGTGCCAACTAGGGATAAAACAAATGTAGATACCCTTTTTTTAGACTTTTTTCCTTTATTCAATACTGATCTCATTTTAAATAGATCAGTTCTTCTTAAATGTTTTCATGAGATTGAAAATTTAAAACTAATCCTAACTTCGGACTTGGATGTGGTATTTCTTCCTAATGTTACCCTAGGGAAAACAGCAAGGGTTAAATTTCATTCTAAATTGGTTTTGAATCACATTTTACAGTGGGCAGAGGAATTACAAATCAGAGGGATTGATGTTACCCCATATTTTGTAGAGGAACGGAGGAATAAATTATCCACTAACTTGCCAACAATCTCTGATACAAACTCGAACACTACAGATAGGTCCTCAGTTAGATCGGAGGAATTAGAAATATGTGTTTCACAAAATGAAAGGCAAATTCTTTATAAAAATCCTCCCCCTCCTAAACAAATTTTGATGGATGATACTGCAAAATGGAATTGGTTGCCTGGTGTTCTCTCTAGAAAATCCACATCTCGTCCTAAACCTCTTCTAAATTTTTAACAGTGATCTGAAGATAATCTCATGGAATATTGCGGGTTTCAAAGATAGTCAGGAAAAATTATGTTTCATATACTCTTTAGAAGCAGACGTAATTTGTCTTCAAGAAACGTGGGTGGAAGGAAAATTAAAGTTGGAAAAAGGGTACTTTGTTCTGGAGGGAAGTGCAGTGCCCTCTAGGAGAGGTCATGCGAAGGGCGAAATAGCATGTTTACTGTCCAATAGAATTAATTGGAATTATTCCCACCATCTGGATCCAGATAAACTGTTTCAGGCAATAACTTTAAAAAATATGTTTAAGGATTGCCCAAATAAATTGCTTGTTTTAATAAATACTTATATTCCCTCAAATTCTTGTTTTAATGATGGTTTAAAATCACTTTTTTCCTTTATAACTAAACTCATGGATTCCTCTCCTCCTCCTTATATATTGTTACTTGGGGATTTTAATTGTAATATCTCTAATTGTGGCCTTGATTTTTTAGAAATAAATTTAGGGAAGAATCTCTTCATATACCTCAGGCTTTGTTTCCAACGAATATTAAATCTAACAAAAGAGGTAAACTAGTTCTGGAAGGTCTCTCCAAGGTGGATTGTCTAATAATAAATGGTAGATTTCCTTCTGATTCCCCAGCAGCTTTTACACATCAATCAAAAAATGGAGATTCAAATATTGATGTTGTAGTCGCAGATTGTTCCTTCTTTTCCTATATGAAGCATCTCTCAGTTGTGGATTCCGAACTTAGCGACCATAAGTTGCTGACTCTTATAGTTTCTCTCAAGCCTTCTCTAGCGGATTCTTGGTACATCGACATTGATTCGGTGAATTTTGGCGCCAGTTCGGGGAAATGTTATTGGAATC
This sequence comes from Lissotriton vulgaris, assembly GCF_964263255.1. Classification (NCBI taxonomy): domain Eukaryota; kingdom Metazoa; phylum Chordata; class Amphibia; order Caudata; family Salamandridae; genus Lissotriton; species Lissotriton vulgaris. The sequence goes on from NC_141691.1 coordinate 2,081,314,132, forward strand.
ACCGTTCTTTTGTGTGTTTGCTGCCCCTCTTAACTTCTACTATTGAGAATTTGTTTCAATGGGATGGAAGAGAATTATTAGGTTTTGCTGAGTTTTTAGAACGAGTAACCTCAATAGCTAAGAAATTTCCCTCTTTTAAAAAATCCTTAGTATTCCCCGAATCGCTCCGGCAATTAAATGTTGAAATAAATAAATTGATACGGGGTCAATACTTATCATTTAATCAGGAAGGACATCATAAACTAGCACTATTAAAAAGAAGGCGATCGAGGTTAAAGGCCAGATTAAAAAAAGAAAATGAGGACTCCTTATGGATTCAACTCCGGGAAGCCTCATATAAGGGACATGCCAGGATATTCTGGTCATTAATTGGCAAGGGTTGCGGCACTAGATCCTGTCCTATGCCTATTGCCATTGATGAGCAGATTTGGGCTCATTACATCGAGAACTTGTACAGCAACAATGGTACCCAACGGGACGATGATGCTCCCATTATAGACTCTCGTTTATATGATTCACCGTCCGAAAAAGGAAATCGAACTTGCCATCAAAAGCATGCGCTCTTCTGGTGCGATGGGTCCCGACGAGGTCCCTATTTCCGTTTTAAAACAACAAAGTGAATTATGGAGCAAAATTCTTTATCCTGTGTTTAAATCCTGCTTTATTAGCGGAACAGTCCCTCCATCCTGGAAAGGGAGCATTTTAGTCCCTTTATATAAAAAAGGGGCTAGAGACCTACCCCAAAACTATCGTCAAATCGCTTTGCTTGATGCCATTGGCAAGGTCTTCGCAAAATGTCTTCTTGCTTTAATTAACGATTGGGTATCTAAGGCCGAAATTTTGCCCTTTGAACAAACAGGCTTTAGGCAAAAGCACGGTACGTTAGATAATATGACTGCACTCCAGGTTATAACGGAGAAATATGTCAAAGTTCGTGGTGGACATGTGTATGGCGCCTTCATTGATTTCTCCACAGCTTTTGATAAAGTGGATAGAACATTACTGTGGGGAAAGCTATTCGATTTAGGAATGCCATCTTTTCTTATTAAATTAGTCCGTGCCCTGTATTCGGATACTTGGTGCAGAGTGTTGCTAGGCGGGGAAAGAGGTTTATCTAGAACTATTCACACGTCTAATGGGTTAAAGCAGGGCTGCCTATTGGCTCCTCTGCTGTTTTCTCTTTATATAGTTGATTTACCTCTGGCTCTCACAGCATGCTCTGGCATAGCTCCGATCCTGGGGGGTTCATCAATTGTATGTCTCATGTACGCTGATGATATTTTGATTCTTGACCTAACACCCAAGAGATTGAATAATCGCCTGCATGCCTTACATAAGTATGCAGGAAAACATTTTTTGTTGATAAATATTGCAAACAGCAAAGTGATGTGTATGTCGGGTAGGAAGAAAACTAAATATGCAAATTTTCCATGGACTGTAGGGGGCCAAAAATTGGAAACTGTGAAATCGTATACCTTCCTTGGTAAAATTGTTATGAGTAATTTAAGCGAAAAGGCTCATATAGCTAATAATTCCCGGAAAGCTATTGTCCAGGGAAAGAGTTTGGTATCCTTGTATAAGGCTACAGGTAGGAGGCACTTTTCAATACTGTTAGCCTCCTTACTCTACGGAATAGAGCTAATTGATATAAAAAATTGGAGCTTTTTAAATTCCTCGGAAGGAAACATTTTACATAGCCTTGTATCTGTCAATACAGCGAGTTCAACGGCTGTCTTGAGACAGGAATTCGGCTTACGCAGTAGCTGGGTCCAAGGTTTGGCGGGGATCATGCGCTGGGTTCTCAGCCTAGCAAGGGGCGAGCCGGGCACGCTAAGACATCTTAAAAAAAATGAGTTGTTGGGAAATTTTATGACTATTCATTAATTATAAAAAATTTTAGATATGCTGTGAGTCACTTACAACTAGATAAAGATGTTTTATTTTCTTTGTCACCATATCAGTTAAAAACTCTTTTGAAGTCTTCCTCGTGGGAACTAGGGTTTAGACTGGATAGAGAGCTTCGCATTCTGAAAAAGGGTATTACTCCAGTTATCGATTCCTGTCTTGTGAGGAAATCTCAACCATATGTTCTATGGAACATTCCTCACGTGGGTAGACGTCTACTATTTCTAATAAGACAGGATTTAATGCCTTTGAAATTGCTCTTATCCAAATGGTATGGCTCTTCAGCTGTCTGTGATTTATGTCATATGAATGAGCAGGATTTGTTTCATGTTATTTATGTTTGCCCAGCACTGATGCCTTATAGGCGGAAATGGCTAAGACCCATTTGCTTTCAATTGAATATTTTGTCCGCTTCTGCCTTTAATGCAGCTATGATCAATCCCCCCAATGAAATGTTCTGTTTTAAACTATACAAATTTTTCAAATGTTTTCTGGATATGAACTAAGTGGTAATTCAGATGCCCTGATCTCTGTGTATCTTTATTTTATGTACTTGTTAGTATGTTTTTCTTTATATGATTTTATTTGAATATATCTCTATGTTTTTTTATGTGGATCTCGTGAGAGTTCCGTTATCATAAATAAATAAAACTTGAAACTTGAAACGTAAAATCCAGCGTCCCATTGATTTCTTTTTAAAGACTAATATTCACTTAAAATGCAGACCCCAGCTCTCGGATGACGCCAGAACTGTTATAAAAGATTTGCGAGTCTTTATCTGCACATCCACAATTGCCATGCTACATTCTGACCAGGGTCCTGCTTTTAGCTCTCGAGCTTATAAGGAGGCTATGACCAGCATGGGCATTGGGTTGCGGTACTCTTGTCCCTTCCATCCTGAGGGAAACAGGATTGTGGAAAGAAAAAACTGAGACATAAAGCAATCTATAACGGCAAAGGTATTAGGTTCAGGTGATGGGTGGGTCCAGCATTTAATAAGTGTCCAACGTAGTCTTAACAATCTGCCAAGAAATTCTCTAAAAGGTTTCAGCCCATACGAACTATTGTTAGGAACTAGAATGTATGTTCAGGACTTAGATAGTCAGGCTTCAGTGGTGGAATATAAGAAAAAAGGCTTTGACATCAAAGATCGTTTGGCTGTTTTACAGGACTTAAATGAAACAAGAAAAGCCCTGAGCAACGTAAAGATAAAACAACAGCCAACAACCACTGAAGAAACACCACCTGTCCCAGCAAGACCTGTCAGGATTCCAAAGATTGGGGATCTGGTCAGAGAAAAGATCGCGGTAAGGAAGGAATTTGGGCCTTTTTACAGAAAAGCAGTACCCATCTTAGCCATCAACGGAACAAGATCAGTTATACTACCGCCCCTTGCTGGTAAAAAGGAGAACCGAGTTATATCCATCGACCTGGTAAAACCACAATCATGTGGCCAATAATAAGTAGTAGGTCCAGTGGACTCCCAAGAAATAGCAGAATACCTAAATTTGCTACAATCCGAGAGGTTCAAACTGAGAGACTAATCACATTTGATAAACCTACAGTAAATAAAAAAGGACTATGCAACAATGCCATGGAACTTGTGCCTCTTGAAACCCAAATTGAAACAGTTCGTCAAGAAACACCAGTCTACAACGATGTAACCTCAGAAGGTGAGGATGGAAGAATAATTGAAAAAACAATTCCAACGATTGATAGAACAGCATCTGGCTACTTCATCAATTTCGATAACGTTTCTGTAGATCCAAGCGAACCAGAAGAAAAGCCAACAACAAAAACTTTTAAAGACAAAGCGACAGAATTCTTTCATCAACTCAAAGAAACCTATCTGATTTCTCCATGGATTGAATTTTGGATTGTGTTAGGTGTACTTTTCCTCTTACTTTGTCTCGTCATGGTACTTTGCTTGGGAAAATTCATTGAGGGAAAATACAGTACAATGGACACAGCAAGTCAGAACATCAACTTGGTCCTAAAACCACACAAGTCATCTCACATCGAGAAAAGAGAACTATCATCAGGTAATGTGACGCCATTCCAATACCCGGCGGGGTTGTTTGGGACAAAACGGATTACGAAATATATGGCCCGGTAGAGCTATTGAAATATTCACATCAATTCAAGGTTTCATTAAGTGACTTTGTTAAACCAAGTAAATTTTCTGATGATTGGGACTTTGAGAGCATTAATAATATGATGTCTGATTTAGTAATGTCAGCAAAATTTACAGAACATGGGGGCATATTATCAAGCCTGTGCGCTAAAATTATCGCCGCTTTATCGGCCGAAAACGGCCGATAAAGCGGCGATAATGGGCTTGATAATATGCTCTGTGGAATTCCAATCGAAGCCCATGTTAGATGTCTTCACATCTAACATGTGCTTCGATTGGAATTCCATAGAGCATATTATCAAGCCCATTATCGCCGCTTTATCGGCCGTTTTCGGCCGATAAAGCGGCGATAATTGTAGCGCACAGGCTTGATAATATGCCCCATGATTATTTACAAGGTTCATCGAACTATGAACAGATGTTTTGCTATAACCATTATGCACACCACTATTTGCATAAATCTGCTCAACCTAGAAATGTTTTTAAATATAATCATTGGGAACATTGTGCAACACCACCAAAAAGCAGTTTGAAAACATTTTATGAGAAATTCTCATACTTCTCAGGGTTTAACACAAGTGATGCAGAAATATTTTATTATAAAGTGTTAGATAAAACAGGGACAAATACTATACTGATTTATTCGGAAATGTTTTATGAAAAAATTATTACTTTTGGTTTTGATCTCTGGAAAAATAACATTGAAACAAAAACCATCTGGGGAACAAAAGAATGGCAGGTATAAGAATTAGAAGCATTATTTCGAGCCTGCATGATCCCAGAACAAATAATGTTTTTGAATGACACAATTCAACAGACTACCTGTCTTGGCCTAGCCAAGATAAAAGACCTAATCAAACCGTCTATTCCAAAGCCAATACCTGATGATACAACCACAGATATTGAGATAGACGTATACCAAATTTTACATCAAAACAGAACACATCCTGATTGGAAAAAGTGGGTAATCTGGCCAACAGACACAAACAAATGTCAAGATAGATTCCTGAACAAAACACAGGGGTTAAAAATGACCAGACCAGACCCGAGATATTCCCAGAGACAACATCCAGGGATAGTAACAACATACAGTGTAGGGAAATTATGCCTTGAATGGCTACACACATCCACACTGGCAGAAATTAAGCAACACTTGACTTTACTTGAAGAAGGTGCTGATTTCATAATGGGACCACGCAAACAGCGTCAAAAACGTTTCATAGCGGCTAGTATATATGCGGCGTACAACGAAGCATGGAAAGTGACTCAAATTGAAACAGCAGAGAAAATACGAGAAATTGATTGTTTTAATTTGAAAAAATCGCTTTCTGTTGTGGACAATGGGTTAATGACTCTGTCCTCCAGAATATATTCACTGGACAGTATTGTATCATCTGCTATCGATATAATAGATCAGGACTTGCTAATGTTACAACATGGTCAGTCCCAATTACGTTCTATTGTACAGCTAGGCTGGACGTTGCAAAACCTGCATTCTGGCTATGTGCCATGGTGTTTAATCAACACAACGTCATTATTCTCTATCTTTAACCTTACTGATAAACAAATCAGTTTGGCACAAAAAGGAGCAGACTATACAATTCTGAGCATTGAAAAACTCGAGAGATTACCATTGACAATGTCAGAAAGACCGGTCATTGAATGGATAATACATGGAATAATCCCAATTCCGATAACAACTTTCCAATTCAAAAAATGCCAGGAGTATATACCAGTAGGCCAGTATGAAAGGTTGGGTAAGCAGTACATTAAGTCATCATAGAAATTACCTTATACACACACATGTTATAGTGACAAGGACAAAAATGTATTTCTTAGTGGTAATAATTGTAAACAGTCACTAAGCGGTATACTTTTGTGCCAAGGTATTAATTTACATGGGGTCTGTGAGGGGACTTCAAATAACCTTTCATGCCACCAGCAAGGCACACCTGCAACACAAATAGAGCCATTCTTTAGACAGCTTTCTAACGGGAGTTACATTCTAATAACAGATCACAGCTGTTGTGGCTTGGTGCCAGGGAAAGCATATCTTATAAGCGTTAGTTCCATGGTCACTTGCTGTATGCAAGTATTGTATCCAAACGGCCCTCAAGACTCAGAGGCGGCGATTTGGCCTCGGTTGAATATCTCTTCTATACAAATTGATACTTTAAGCAGAATGAAGTCCGTGCTTTTACAGACAACAGTGCCTATGACATCATCAAAAGAAACGTATGATCTGCAAGTTGCAAGGACGAAAGCAGAGATACATACCCTTTTATCAACAAATTGCCCCGTGCATTTCGCAGAAATGCTAAGCCAAATCCTAAATATGTCAAATACCAGTGGTATTGCACATGTATTTAAGACAATTTTTTCGGGACTGTTAACCCCCTTCGAAGCAGTCCTGGGCATTTTCCTGAACTTTGTCCATTCTGTCTTTGGCGGCCTTCCACTACTTTTGGGGCTCGTAGCAGGCATTTTATTTTTGGTCCTACTGCTCCGATATGGCAAGCCAAAACTCAGACAAGACTCCAGCAAAAATGGAAGAAACGATCCTAGCTATACGCTATCGGGACCGCATAACTAAAGTCCTTGGATTAGCCCGGCTAAGAGATCTGAATATGACCTGTTTTCTTTCATTCAGACCTATATGGCAGAATTGCATCCTACCTGTGCTTCGATGTATGCTATGCAGAGAAGAATGCATGTTAGACACCTGTCTTACACTACAATTAGCAGTACCAATAGATGTCGATAGCTTGCTAAGTCCTGTAATGGCTCATGCATCGTGTTGTCCCCAGCGGTTACCAATCCTGATGAAGGCATTCGTTGAAACTTCACCACTACGATTAGGTGGTTGCAGTGAAGCAAGAAATGAGAGCAACATCACCCAGGTATGACCTTCTGTGAGCATTGCTGATCCTGATATCGATGATAGCAATCATTCTCACGACTGCCCAGTTACAGCATTGTCATCCTTGGTCGAACTTTCACCTGAAGCTGTAGACTGTTTTTTTGCACATCTATCTGAAGTCATGTTCTCCCCTGAACCAAAAGAATAACTTTTAAGCAAACCGGCACACAGCGTTCCCATGAACTCTGAATTCGGCCTTCAGCTTTGAAAAACAAAAGCTACTGAAAACATTTGGAACTATTTTTTCCCCTGAAAATAAAATTATTTTTTCCAAATTCCAAAATATTTACCTTTTTTTTGGCCCTTGTACTCTGCTTGAAGTAGAACTATTCATAAAGAACAGAGCTTCTATTTTTAGCAAATCTAGAGACGATGTTACCTCAGCCTCTAGCACATCTACAACAATTGCATTAATATGTGATGAAATAGTCTTGCCCTTCTTTTCTGTATTCAGAGTCATTTCATGTGTAAATTTTTGCAAATCGTTCAACTAAATATATATGCAGTTTTTAGTGAATGATTATACTGCTTAAAAAGCGTACAGTACCTATGATCTTTTATGTATTTTGCATACACCATTTCGAATGCAAAATGTATTTTGGGGTGGGTTGAAATATACATGCACCTTTATTGCTTAGTTTTAGTAATCGATGGACATTAGATCGTGGAGTGGGTGTAGTGATTTTATCTAGGAACCCGAATCAATATTACCCTTTTATGCCCTCACACGGCTTTTAATCAATGATATCCATATAACGGCATAAGAATCAGATTCATATTTCAGTAAATCGCCCTTGCAGTCCCAAGCACGGCAAGATCCACTTCCTTAGATTCCTAGACAGCACACCGAGTTCTTTCAACACACCAAACCTCCAGCAACCTCAAGTCAAGTCAATACATTTGTATAGCGCGCTACATACCCAGAGGGTCTCAAGGCGCTTGAAGAAGGGTGGGGAATTACTTGTCAAATATCCACGTTTTAAGTTGCTTTCTGAATTCTAGGTGGTTCTGAGTAAGGCGAAGGTGAGTGGGAAGTGAGTTCCAGGTTTTAGCTGCCAGGTAGGAGAAGGATCTACCTCCCATGGTGGTTTTGTTGATACGAGGTACAGTGACAAGGGCTTGGTTGGAGGATCGTAGCTGGCGGGAGGGGGTGTAGAAGGACAGTCGTGTGTTGAGGCATTCGGGTCCGATTTCGTAGAGTACTTTGTGTGCGTGGGTTAGGAGCCGAAAAGTAATCCTCTTATTGACGGGGAGCCAGTGGAGGTTTTTCAGGTGGCCAGAGATGTGTTCTTTACGCGGGATGTCTAATATGAGCCTGGCTGAAGCGTTCTGGATGCGTTGGAGTTTTTTCTGGATTTTTGCGGTGGTACCGGCGTAGAGGGTGTTTCCGTAGTCCAGTCGGCTCGTGACCAGAGCGTGAGTGACTGTTTTTCTAGTTTCGGTGGGGATCCAGCGAAATGTTTTTTTGAGCATGCGAAGAATGTTGAAGCAAGATGAAGAAACAGCGTTGACTTGTCTGTTCATCGAGAGTGAGGAATCCAGGATGACGCCCAGGTTCCGTGCGTGGTCCGTCGGGATAGGCGCTTTTCCAAGGGCCTCTGGCCACCAGGAGTCATCCCAGGCGGAGGGGAAGGTGCCTAGGATGAGGACTTCTGTTTTGTCTGAGTTCAGTTTCAGCCGGCTGTGCTTCATCCATTCGGCTACTTCTTTCATTCCTTCATGCAGGTTGGTTTTGGCAGTGTTAGGGTCTCTGGTGAGTGATAGGATCAGTTGAGTGTCATCGGCGTAGGAGATGATGTTGAGGTTGTGTTGGCGTGCGATGACCGCGAGGGGGCTCATGTATACGTTGAAGAGGGTGGGGCTGAATGAAGATCCTTGTGGTACGCCGCAGATGACTTCAGTGGCCTCTGACTTGAATGGTGGGAGGCGGACTCTCTGGGTTCTTCCGGTGAGGAACAAGGTGATCCATTCCAGTGCTTTTCCATGGATTCCGACGTTTCTGAGGCGTTGTAAAAGGGTGCTATGACAGACTGTGTCGAAGGCTGCGGAGAGGTCGAGGAGGATGAGGGCGACTGTGTCTCCATTGTCCAGTAGAGTTCGAATGTCGTCTGTTGCTGCGATGAGGGCGGTTTCAGTGCTGTGCTTGGCTCGGAAGCCGGATTGTGAGGAGTCGAGGGATTTGTTGGTTTCGAGGAATGCGGCGAGCTGGTTGTTGACCGCTTTCTCAATGACTTTGGCCGGGAATGGGAGGAGCGAGATGGGGCGGTAGTTTTTGAGTTCGGTGGGGTCAGCTGTGGGTTTCTTCAGGAGGGCGCTGAGTTCGGCATGTTTCCAGCTTTCCGGGAAGGTTGCGGATTTGAGGGAGCAGTTGATAACGTTTCGGAGGTGCGGTGCTATAATGGAGTCTGCTTTGTTGAAGATGTGGTGAGGGCATGGGTCTGTGGGGGATCCTGAGTGGATAGAGTTCATCAGACGGATGGTGTCCTCAGTGGAGATTGGCTTCCATTCATTGAGGATGTTCAGGGGGGGTGGGGGTCCTACATGGGGTTGGGTGGGTTGGTCTTCGGGTCGGCTGTCGAAGCTGTTGAGGATGTCTGCAATTTTGTTGTGGAAGAATGAGGCTAGGGAGTCACAGAGGGCTTGAGAGGGGGTGATGTCGTTGGAGTTGGCTGAGGGGTTGGTAAATTCCTTGCCGATGTTGAATAATTCCTTGCTGTTGTGGGCGTAATCTAGTCGGTCCTTGAAAGCGGTTTTCTTGGCATTCCGGATCAGTTGGTGGTGTATGCTGGTGGCGTTTTTGAAGGCGTCCTTGGGGCTGGTGGTTGGGTCTTTTTTCCAGGCCTTCTCAAGGGAGCGGCAGAGTTTCTTGGATTTCTTAAGATCATCGTTGAACCAGGATGCCTTCTTGCTGCCTAGTTTGAAGTGTCGTTTTTTCAGTGGTGCTAAGATGTCGGCGCTGTTGGATAACCATTGGGTGAGGTTGGTGGCTGCTTGGTCTGGGTTTGAGGACTGGGCTGGGGGTCTGGTCGATGGTGATTTTATTCCAGTTTCTTTGCAGAGTGGGTTGGGGGTGGTTGTTGGAAGTGGGCTTGTTGTAGGTGAAGTGAACGCAGCTGTGGTCAGTCCAAAGGAGAGGTGTGGTGTGGCTGAAGGAGACATGTTTGCTGGAGGTGAAGATAGGGTCGAGTGTGTGACCTGCGATGTGGGTGGGGGTAGTGACAAGTTGTTTAAGTCCGAGGTTGGCGAGGTTGTCCAAAAGGGTGGTGGTGTTGCGGTCGTTGTTCTTTTCAAGGTGAAAGTTGAGGTCTCCCAAAAGGATGTAATCCTCAGAGGGGAGCGCGTGTGGAGTGATGAAGTCCGTGATGTCTTCACTAAACTGTGCGCAGGATCCTGGTGGCCTGTACAGGAGGGTGCCTCTGAGTGTGGTCTTGGGGTCGGTGTGGATCTGGAAGTGAAGGTGTTCAGAGTTGGCGAGATTGACGTCTGAGCTGGTTGAGATGCGGATGGATTTCTTATGGACGATAGCGATGCCTCCTCCTGTGTGGCCGGTGCGGTCCTTGCGTATGATCTTAAAGTCTTCCGGGATGGCAATGGTGATGTCTGGGACTGATGTGGCGTTCATCCATGTTTCTGTTAGGAAGGCGACGTCCGGAGAGAAGGTGTCAAGTAGATTCCAGACGTCAATGGCGTGCCTGTGGACCGATCGGGTGTTGAGCAGGATGCATTGTAGGTGGTTGGGGTCGGATATCTGTTGTGCGTTCGTAGATGGGGAGTTGGTTTTGGTACCGTCGAACTTGCAGGAGTTGCAGGAAAAGGGTCCATGGGTGTGTCCAGGAGCGGCTTGGACGCAGTTGAGGGAGCGGCCGGGGTTGAGGGCTAGGAGGGTGGTGGCATCGTACGTAATGCGGGAGGGGTGGACATTACGAGGACCAGGGGATCTGGCGCTGGGCGCGGGCTTGGCGCGGACGGGCGTAGACGGGCTTACCTTTGGCGCACCTTCGGCGCGGATGGGGCGCGATCGCTGCGCGTGAACGCTGCGCGCAAGTGCGACGGTCATATATGGGTAGTGGAAAGGGGGAGGGGCGAGGGCGGCTCAGCTGGGAGGCGGGGCGGGCTCAAGGGAACGCACACGGAGCACAACAATAACAAAAACAAAATGGAGGGGGGAGCAGAGCAGGGCGCCGGGGGATATCGCGTAATGAAACTGCAGGTCAGAAATGGAGCAAGCCAGCTAAGCAGCAACCAAGCAAGGTTAACGCAATTAAATTCCAGGCGCAAATAATACAAAGTTATACACAAAGCAGCACAGTGCAACGATACCGCGTCTCGGCAGAGAGACAGGGGAGCGACCACTCAGGGCAGGAGCGATGAGGAGATCACAGCGCTTCTAGGTCCGGGAGCGCTGTAAATAGTTAGTGGGAGGGCGGCTCAGCTGGGAGGCGGGGCGGGCTCAAGGGAACACACACGGAGCGCAGCAATAACAAAATCAAAATGGAGGGGGGAGCAGAGCAGGGCGCCAGGGGATATCGCGTAATGAAACTGCAGGTCAGAAATGGAGCAAGCAAGCTAAGCAGCAACCAAGCAAGGTTAACGCAATTAAATTCCAGGCGCAAATAATACAAAGTTATACACAAAACAGCACAGTGCAACGATACCGCGTCTCGGCAGAGAGACAGGGGAGCGACCACTCAGGGCAGGAGCGATGAGGAGATCACAGCGCTTCTAGGTCTGGGAGCGCTGTAAATAGTTAGTGGGAGGGCGGCTCAGCTGGGAGGCGGGGAGAGCTCAAGGGAACGCACACGGAGCACAACAATAACAAAAACAAAATGGAGGGGGGAGCAGAGCAGGGCGCCAGGGGATATCGCGTAAAGAAACTGCAGGTCAGAAATGGAGCAAGCCAGCTAAGCAGCAACCAAGCAAGGTTAGCGCAAATAAATTCCAGGCGCAAATAATACAAAGTTATACACAAAGCAGCACAGTGCAAAGATACCGCGTCTCGGCAGAGAGACAGGGGAGCGACCACTCAGGGCAGGAGCGATGAGGAGATCACAGCGCTTCTAGGTCCGGGAGCGCTGTAAATAGTTAGTGGGAGGGCGGCTCAGCTGGGAGGCGGGGCGGGCTCAAGGGAACGCACACGGAGCACAGCAATAACAAAAACAAAATGGAGGGGGGAGCAGAGCAGGGCGCCGGGGGATATCGCGTAATGAAACTGCAGGTCAGAAATGGAGCAAGCCAGCTAAGCAGCAACCAGGCAAGGTTAACGCAATTAAATTCCAGGCGCAAATTATACAAAGTTATACACAAAGCAGCACAGTGCAACGATACAGCGTCTCGGCAGAGAGACAGGGGAGCGACCACTCAGGGCAGGAGCGATGAGGAGATCCTGGGAGAACCTGGGAAATCCCCATGTGCTTTGTTTTGATTCGTAATAGAACTACTGAGAAGCACTGTAAGAACGGCCAGTTCTTAGTGACATCTTTATTGACGTCTTATGTCCACCCTTACGTCAAACCCGGCACCTTTCAGGTATAAATATACCAACGCTGCCTTAAGCAAACACCCGGTTGTGGTGAATATTAGACCCGAGCAGCTGTCTACTTTCCGAGAGCCCAGAAGATGCGAAAAGCCCACGGACGCTGCCCCTCCTCTTTGACGCGCTGAGAAAGACGTTGTCTTTTATCCTGCCAAGAAAAGCCAGCTTCCGGCGTTTCCAGCCTACCCTTGCGGGTGACTGGGATATCGAGTCCTGAGAAAGAGAGATACCAGACCTCCTACATTCTATTCCCAAGGTACAGTGCTGACTAAACCCTTAGAGAGAATTCTTGAACCAGATTCTTGGCAAAACCTACTTAACTTAAACTGCTACTTACTTACTCCTTCCCAGTATTAGGCTTAGGTCAGGTACACCGGGGTAGACGTATTTTAGAAGCACCAGTTGAGCATGTTAGCTAATGTATATATGTATGTATATATTTTATCCATTTTAAAGTATCTTATGGCTAAGAAACCATATCAATTCTTTTACAGAATTATTTCATAATACTCCTTTTAATGTACGCACTTTACTTTATAATAAGTATTGCAATTGTGGCAATTCATTTCTCTTGCATGAGAAGGAAGACTGCTCAATAAATAATATCTTTTATTGAAAACGCCCGTCTCTCCATTCCCTGCATCCTCGTGAAACTAAGAACGCACGTCTGACTGAGTGAAATAATTGTCTAATGTTTTCACACGACTCCAGAGATTTAGGGCCCGATGTAGGTAAATCTACATTTACCACTTCATAAATACCGAATCATACCGAATCGGTATTTATGAAGTGGTAAATTAGAGGGGGGGAGATGTAGGTATTTCAGATTCGGTAAATACCGAATCTGTAAGATTCGGTATTTACCGATTCTGTAAATACCGATTCGGTATCCCCCATTGCTTCCTATGGGCCTTAAAGCCCATAGGAATCAATGGGCACTACCGAATCGGTAATTACTGATTCGGTAATTACCAATTTGTGCAAGGGTGCAGGGGGTGTCACTTTTATGCCTAAGGGCATGTCTGTCTGTCACATGGCATAGGTGTGCATGCACACATGTGCATGCACACCTGGATTCGGTATTTTAACACCCAATTGGATTGGGTGTTAAAATACTGAATCTGAAGGGCCTGTGGGACAGAAAGTAGTCCCACCTACATCCCAAATTTAAAAATCGGTAAAATTACCGATTCGGTATTTTTGCGATTCGGTAATTTTACCGAATCGGTAAAATACCGAATCGGACAAAAAAAGATCCCCTACATCTCAGTAGGCCAAATACCGGTCGGAAACGGCCGAAATCGGCCGTTTCCGACCGGTATTTGGTACCTACATCGGGCCCTAACTCTTATTCTGAGGGAGCAAAGTTGTCATGTTTATGCGGTTGTCGGAAGCTGAATCCCTTCTAGTCTGAGCCAGGGAAGCTGATCCCTTCCTATTCAGTCGAGAAAGTTTCCAGTGACTTCTGAGCTAGCTGGCGCAAAACCCAATTAAGTCTAACATAGTCAGTAGAGACCTAGAATACCTCAGTCCTACGTCTACACTGCTGTTTATGTTATTCCAATGTGCAGGGCCTATAGGGAAAATAGGAACTACACTACAATACAAATCACCCAATAAAAACACTGTCACTCATGTCAGACATAAATCCTTTTCCATATCAGACTGAAGTCTATTAGGTGCATATTCGACATCCTTGGAATAAAAAATAAATCTTTTCTAGCAGATTGCAGTACCTGAGCTCGTCACTAGAAGTTACTGGAGTAAAGTATATAGTCTTGCTGTAATAAGCCTGGAATACCTTTGGCTGGTCCTAGAGATCCCTGAAACAAATATATTCCAGGCAGACTGCAGTACAGGATATCAGTACTAGTCCAGGTGAGATTTTTATGAAGTGCAGCTATTCACCCGAGGGACATATTGCAACTGAAAGAAAACCACTGCTTAACATAGGGAAATCCAATGGCCAAATCTTCAAAGTCTTCCTCAACTGCAGAAGATTTTAAGCTAGTCATAGCGTTAGCCAAATGGAATTTGCTTAGGTGGCAGCCACCACAAAGAAGGCCCTACCACCCAAAGACATCTGATGGAGATTGGAGAGCTAAAGAAGATGTGAACCCTAAATGCAAAGCTAGCAATCTTCGAATGGTTTTTCCATGAAAGGAAACTCATGTTAAGATGTCTGCAGATGTGCAGGTAAGCATGTGCTGTATGCATGGCTGTGGGTCCTGAATGCATGTACCCTCATCAAGACTTGTACGACACATGCCCATTTTAAAATTAAAGTTTTAACAGGTCTGAATACCATTTTAGAATAGTAAAATAAAAAGTTTACAAAGGTGCACATGAAAAAGTGACCTAGAAGCACTCTTCAGCTGCTAGACCCCCATAAATACACAAAACAAAGGTGGAAAGGGAAGTGAGAAATAGGGTGGTAAAAATGATGTGGTGCTTCAGGGTGCTGGGGCAGGAGAAAAGAGAGCACACTAATGTTCTGATACCGAAGATGAAGGGGGAGAGAACAAGGAAACAAAGGTGCTCCCATGGAGTGCTCTAGAACACATATTTAAATAGTGCATTACTGGGTGCTCTACTTGCAAAGAACAGTACCACAATTCTCCAGTATGCCAATGACACACATCTCTAGAAACAACAACAAAGAGCATTGTTCAATCAGTCAAAATGATTGCAATAATAAACAAGCATTTACAATGCAATAGGTCTCACAGCATTAAAGTTTGAATCATTGGCATTGTGTATGACAATGCGTTGCATAACATGTTTAGCAAACTTTGAATTGGTGAGCAGTGAGAGTGTGTGCAAGAGTATGCTGTTCTTGAAAGCAGTGTGGTAGAGAGTGCAGGAATTTGGGTGACCTGAGCAATGTGGATGGGGTGAGATTACAGGAGTGAGTGTAGCTCGACAAAATGTGTTTAATTGGATACCAGTGAGATATGAAATGTGTGTGTGGTGTGTGCATCCATGCGTGTGTCTGGTTGTGTGCTTGAGAGTGAGAGAAAGAAAGAGAACCCTCTGAACGTTTAGTAGAGGATCTACAGGGGTGTGTCGGCTTGGAGACAGTGGGGGCGATATATTGGGGAATGGAACGTGTTTTTCCTCTTCAAGCATTGACTGAAAGGAAGAGATAGGCAAATAAACATATGGGAACGAAGGAGGAAGAGAAAGACCTAAAATGGTCACAAAGAGAGAAAGCAGAAAGCTGCAAGAGTGAGATAAGGGGTCTGGGAGTGTCTGGTAGTGGACTAAAGAGGCCTGAAGTGGATACAAGACTACAAATTCAGGGCGCCAACCTCTCAGCACAGAAACTCATTCCTTCACAAACTAAGCACAGCTTTGGAGTAAGAATCAAATTGTGGACAGAGATTGTTGAATACTGAGGATGTGTTAAAGAGGTAGATCTATTCAGGGAAGTGAAACAAGAGGTCAGAATAGAAGAGGGAACCCAGTTAAGCTATAAAGCAAGAAAATTACATTTTCCCTTCCAAGGTAATACTGCAAAGTAGGTCAGTGAGGCAGTTGAGTGGATTAGGCACCTGCCGTAGACCTGCCAGCCAGAGTTTCAAATTACGGCAGGGCCAACTCTTCTGTTTATCCTTCTAGTCAATAAACACAGTACTGTTGAGTTGTGTAACAGTTATAAGTTATAAATGTTACACAACTCAACCGTACTTGTTTTATTGAGAAATTATAACACCAATTGTTCAAGCACCTAGAGGCAGTTGCGTTTGGGAATATGAGCTATAAAATTATTCTTTATTTTGTTACTTAAGGTGTTTGAAATGTGGCCTTTACTTGCCCATGCTTTGGTGTGAAAAGTATGCAAAGTCGATCATTAGAGGTGGAATTTGGGCAGCACAGTGAACATCTAAGCACTCTAGTCGCTTAATAGGACAAAGTAATATGCAAAGATGACATTGTGCTTATACTACGGAGCCGCAGGGCCCCTACTTTTGAAGGTAAACTCTCTCCAGGCATGTAGCCTATTTCTTCTGGCCATCTTAGAAACGTATATGCAAAGATAAAATTCCCTGTTTTGCATATCTGTACTAAAACCAAGCAGAAGATGAAGGCGCTAGACCCCATGCTAGATAATGAAAGCGTCGGCGCTTAACTACAGATTACATGGGATTTGTCCACCAACAGTTGCAGACAGGCTATAATTACTACTACTAATAAACCAGTAACGGGCACACCTGCTGCTATCAAGGCCACCAGGTAGAACCTACCTGTGAAAACTGAGAGTGAGACATGTGACAGGGAGCCGTGAAGGTAGTGCCGTAGTCTGCGGAGAAAGAGGATGTGGCGAGCTGCGGTGTGCCCTCATCTGCACACGCCCCCTCCTCTTCTGTTCCCGGTCTCTGCCCGCCTTGGCCTCCTAGCACGCCTTGTATTTTTGGAAATAATTGAAAGTATCCCACTAGGAATGCTTATTGGAGGACGGCTGTCAGGATTTCCTGATGCAGGGCAGCAGCGCGCCTTGCTGGAGGACTCCTCCGCCCCTCAAACAACAGGTGTCAGGCGGGCAGGGGCAGCGCGCGGTCTGGGGTACTCTGCTTCCACGCTGCCCTCCGCTTACACACACTCCGGCTTTAACGCCCAATCCGAAGATTAGCCGAAATTTCGGTAACTTATCACAACCTCAACTCGAGTGTCATTTCACTTCCAGCACACACTTCTTTTCAGCAAATGCCATAACCCGTAAGTTTCGGATTGCTGGTATTTATATTCAGGTGATTATGTCTCTGACATCCTTTCACCAATTAAAATACATTGGAAACAAGCGGGATGGTGTTCTGCCTCGTGGGATAAGATCTTCGATTCATGGGTATAGCGCCTACTACCACTGGCGCTGAGGTGTTTAGACCAGATATTTTTGGGGTTCTATCTCAGAGGAAAAAAGGAAACTGAACGAAAATATTCAAAGCGATCTGAGAAATATAAGAATAACATCTTATTTGAATACATTCAATGTGTTAACATTATGAGAATATAAACTTAATTTGATAATCTGACTTCGAACGGCGTATAACTATGGAAATGTTGCAAAATGTTTACCATGCTACTGTCAAGGTGTAGACAATTCAGCTTCTGAGAAAGTAACTGAGGCTCATCTTTCTCATAAATATTTGCAAATTCAATATTTAAAAAATGTAAATTAGCTTATAACTAAACCATCCTGTTATTTATAGAAGACACGGTTCGAATACTAAGTACTTTGTCATTTATGTATTAAACATTGAAATAAAAAGAGGAAACACAGCAAACTCAACTACCTAATGTCCCAGAGTGTATGAACACCTGTTGATCTGTGTTTGGCTGTAGAGGTGAATACATACATTTAAGGGGTCAGCTTTTCGTTCGTGTTTCAGGTTTGTAAACATATAGCGTATGCACACCCTAAAAGATATCCGATTTGTGCACGCTTTTATCAATGTCCACATTAACCCTCCCCACATAAATCCCCGAAACCTGGGCAGGCCTTCCAAGCGCTGCTCGGAGCTGTAAAAGAACCTCCCGAAAATCAGAATATATTTGCATGGGAGATGTATGTTGCCAGGCGGGTGACCTCCACGCACAGTGACAGTAAACCCGTGAAGAACTCTGCACTACACAGCGCTCTTCACCAAAACCGCCTTGAAGACCACTTTTGGACCTTTTTCGAACATGTCAACATATGGATATAAGGAAGATTGGTTGGGAGAAGGTAGAAGAGATCAGTTTGTCTTCCTTTCCTCTGCTAGCGCCCACGGGCAGCAAGGACAATCAAAAAATACGTTGTCTTTTGAACCAGAGTTTGCATGGATAAAACTGCTTTCTAGGCGCTTCCTATAAAAGGAGTTTCTATGTGTTGATGAAAGGGAATTTAACGCTAAGTTTAAGTGAGACGAGAGCGTTGGTAATTAACAAGGAAGCACGCGGTAACTAAGCGTTCATAGAAATAATGATTTTTTTTTACACATAGCACTGGTGCCAGACTCTCCCTATTTAGGCGCCTCAAATATACACTGTGTAGTATCCTGCATATTATACTGTAAGGTGTTTTACCAGCCCTGCTCTGCCAGTGTCTGTGCTCTGACTCATTAGAATGTTGTAGTCTGATGAGGCTTCGGAATGTTGGGACTGAGGCTGGCAGAGTGACAGTTGATCATGGGCTGAGCAGCTGACAGGCAGCTCCTGGTGGGGCTCTGATCTACCACATATCCACATGATGTCCTGTACCCTACAACTTGTTATCTTCATGAAATAAGTCATCTTGGAATAATACCTTCCTGAGTGGACCTTCTTCACTACATATTTTGGCGACGAGGTGACGAACCTACAGCTACAAGCGGATCTAAGGTACCTGGCGAACACAGGTGGATCTGGAGATGGCACAAATAAAGAAACTACAGTGAAAACAACCACAATTTACAGAAGAGGAGGTATCCACAAGAAGGTAAAAATTGCAAAGAAGGAAAAAGCGTTTTTTACACAGTACAATGAAGACAACTACATGGAAGAAACTAGTAGTACAAAGAAAAGACAAAGAAGACAACAAGAAACAAGTAAGCACAAAGCACTACGCCTTTAAGCCCCGCCAGTGGCCTCACCATCGGCCAGCCCTAGCCAAGGCGTGCTGTGCATATCTACATTAAGTACTTTTGACTTTGGCTTTACCATCTTAGTCTGCTACACTGCCACGTGTTTTCTTCAACTTACAGACACCTGGTTGTTTCATCTTGATTTTATAAGAAGCCGTAAGATGTGGCTGCTGAACGATATGCTTTTTACTAAATAAAGCTGTGTGCTCCTCAGCACTTGCTCCCTGCAATGTGTGATCTTGTGCACCTTTTGATGACTTTTGAATGGGGTTGCACTGGTGTGGCAGCTGTAATGTTTCACGACATATTTCTGTGGTGGCATCAACTACTGCGTAAAGGCTACAACCTTTGCCACATTCATCGTGCCTACATCTACAGTGTTCCTGATATTGCCAAGAGGCTTTTCTGCTTTAAATCAGCGAGGGACAACGTTGGAGGTAACTGACATATTAAACACTTTTCATGTGTATTTTACTATAAAGGAATTCCCTCTCATGTTTTTATGGTGTTCAAAGAGTGGTTCGTGAGGATCAAATTTACACGATCTAGCCACAACCTAGAATCCACACAGTAAGAAGCACTGCTTTCATCGATAAAAAAAAACCCCCAGAAAGAAAGACTTCCTTGTCAAGATGACATTCCCTTCGGAAGTAGAAACAGGCTTGTATATTTTCCTTTGAATACTATGAATTAGCGCTTGACCTTTTCTTCGTGAATTTGAAAACAGCTATCTATGCTACCAACATTTATTTAACACAATTAGTCTTTGCGCTAGTGAAGGCAAACAAACTGCGGATTATGAAGGGAATGTTGAATATTGCTTAGATGAGTATTGTATCTGTTGCATTCTTCCTTTACCGGAAAGGAATGTGGAACATTTTATTACAGAGAAAGTTGACATTTTGGCACAGAGACGCTTCGCTGTTTGTTATTGGGCATACTGTTACACTTACAACTTTGCCGGACTCGTGTTAAATTGGTTTCATGTTGAACAACTCTGTCCTACTATATTCAAACTAGCGCGAGGCAGTAATTGACATCTTTGTCAAACTTCATATGTATATCCAAGAGTTCAGCTGTGCGTGTGCTAAGGAGATTAAGTGGAAGGCAGTAATTGGTGCTGGTGACGAGCAGCTCTTTCGACAATGGAAAATCACCTCAGTCACGGAGTCTTTTACTGTTTAACAGTGGAACTGTGGCAGTTTACAGGTGCGCACATCTCACCTCAGAATGGATGCTTGGAAGCGCGCGAATTAACTCTTCTTCAACTGCCTTTCATCGCGCACGAGGGCCCTCTGTGATGTCATGGAATGGGTGTCTGGCAGAGCGACATGGTTTAGTGCCCAAGCCTGCCCCGAGCCACCCGGCACTGCGTCATGGACATGCTGCCATGTCATCTCGTGATCCCGGTGTCAAGAAGCTTGCAGGCTCTGTAAATTTACTTTGCTTCCTTTAGGCCCTTCCATTAACTGTCAAACATAGATTAAATGTGGGAGTGAAAACTGGCACATTACCGGGGGCGGTGCTTTACTTCTCATACTCTGCAGAGGATGGACTGGAGAAATGTGTTAGACAGGAGTTCGAGGTAAGAGAAGCATAAATAGAATTTATTGGACCCTATATCAGCCGATATATGACTGTTTGGAATGCGTCACAATTGGAAAGTATTTGCGACCTGTGCTGGAAAAACGAAGAATACAAGATTGTGTTTTTATGTTTATGTAAAAGTATTCACATCTTCTCTCTACTGGCATGCATCCGTGCGTTATTTTTGTGTTTAAAGGTACAACAGTAATTTATTTTAGCCTTAGTGTGATTTGTGTACACTAAAGGCAACAGTTACTTAGCAACATACTTAACAACACTGCCACCTTGTGGATTTTTTAAATAATTTGTGTTGCTCATTTTTTTTAAAGTAAAAATTCGACACCAAGATTTAGTTTTCATTTGCAATTCCCAATTAAAATAAAGGTTTGGGAACAAAAGTGAGATGGGTCATGTTACAGCATAAAGTTTAATGGTGATGTTCATCAGCACTTATAAGTAAAATCTCAGAACAACGAGCACAAAATCCGGTGTTGGCACAGACAAAATAAAAGACAAGTAGCGCAACTGGAAATATAGAAAGTGCCACAGAACAGGTCAAAGACCAGAAATACAACTGGGAATTTAAAAGTGTTTTTGACAATGACATGGAAGAGTATGGCAAGCGAGATGTATATATAATGGGACTCAAACCCAAATTCAGTGAAGTTAAAGGACTGGTCAGTACTGAGAGTGGCTAAAGCTAATCCAAGGAACTGCAGATCCAGGAGGGGACAAGTGTCCCGGAAGTGGTCTCAAGTGGAAGTGGGCGTATGCTCCACTGCCACGACAGTATGTCTCAAGACCTAGACGGAGTCTCCTGTGGTCTAAGGAGACAAAAGTTCTTAAAAGCAGAAAAAGTTCTCTGAGAGGAAAGAGAACAAAGGAGAAATGACAAAGCAAATTCCAGGACTGGCAGAACCAAGAAGGAATGGAGTGGACAGAAAAATGTCCCAGGACTGGAAAGGGACAAAGGTCCCAGAATCTAACCGGAAGAGGACAAAGGACGTCCCAGGACCGGTAGGGGACAAAGGTTCCAGATTTAGAACCGGGAGAGGACAAAGGACGTCCCAGGACAGGTGGAGGACAACAGTTCCAGTACCACGACAGAAAGTTGTGACTAGGTGGTTCTTTGAACCGGGATAAGTGTTCTGTGTTTACAACCAGACTTTTAGCCCACAGTACTGAGACAGTTTGTCTAAAAGTGGAATGAATTTCAAAAAAAAGTTTAAAAATTCTTTTGTGAAATATGATGGCACATTATTTTACGTTGGAAGATGATAGCTATGGGTTATAGCCCCATTTGCTTCAACAAAAATAAGAAGACTTGCTATGCACTTATTGCATCTTTATGTATGTCTAAAGACATTTCCCTACACAGGAGTGGGAATGGGTGGTTCTCCTTTTTGCCCACACACATATGTGCCTGTTCACATTATTTTTACCCTACTTAGGGATGGGAATGGGTTATAGCCCCATTTGCCCATATACATTTGCCTACATAGGTTACAATCTTTACCCTACAAAGGGATGGGAATGGGTTATAGCCCCATTTGCCCATATACATTTGCCTACATAGATTACAATTTTACCCTATAAAGGGATGGGAATGGGTTATAGCCCCATTTGCCCATATACATTTGCCTACATAGGTAACATACAAATTTTAGCCTTACACGGGCACTGTAGTTAGGGTCATACCCCCTACTACGTTTACGCGAGTATCCTCACACTGAGAACCGTATTATGGGTAACAGTCCCATTTACATTTTTACCCTTACACAGGGCTTATCATGGGTAACAGTCCCATTTACATATTTTACCTCACACTGGGCGTCTATGGGTCACAGTCCCATTTAATATTTTCACCCTCACACAGGGTATGTTATGGGTTACATTCCCATTTACATTTACGTGGTCACCCTACATAGGGCGTCACATGGGTTTCAGTCCCATTTATAGTGCTCCTCACACTCCTACAAAGGAGTAGAGGACGGTCGTGGGTTTTGCCCCCTGACTGATATTGTCTATTTACATTTAGTCATTATTTTGCTGTTTTGAATAATGCAATGCAACATTTACATCGTATTTATCTGTTTATTGGAAACAGAGGGAAGTTGTAGTCATACTGTATGTATCTACTTTGCCCCTTCTATGTTTCCCTATTCGTCCAGCTTTCCTTGTGATGTCATTCTCTTTGTCATCCCTGGTTCCTGGATCTACACTTCTTGTTGTCGTCTTTTATCTCCAGCCTTCTTTTGTTCATTCTTTGATTCTTTTCCTCCCCGTTCTGGTGGGAATCTGTTTCTCCTTTTTCCTGTGTCTATGTAGAGACTGGGCTCCATTCTCCGTGGTGCATTGTTCTTTCTTCCCCTCCTGCCTGCCTGGCCAGTGGGTGCGTTCGGGGGTTAGTCATTGGTGCGTGTGAGTTCTTCTGCTCCATGTTGTTTTCATTTTCTGATTACTTGTTTTTTGTTAATCTTTTCTATGTCCGTGAGTCTGTGTTGTCTCTATCGGTTTCCGCATTACTCTTCGCTTCCTCCTCATATTCTTCCACCTGTCTCTTCACGCTGCTTTGCTTACACCTTTCCTTGTCGTTGTTTCTGTTCCTCTGCTATTCTTCCTTGTTATCTCTTCCTTGGTTCTTCCCCTCTAGTTGTTATTCACGTAGTGGTTTAATGCTTCTGTTAGAACGAAAGGGGATATGTAGTATCCTGCATATTATACTGTAAGGTGTTTTACCAGCCCTGCTCTGCCAGTGTCTGTGCTCTGACTCATTAGAATGTTGTAGTCTGATGAGGCTTCGGAATGTTGGGACTGAGGCTGGCAGAGTGACAGTTGATCATGGGCTGAGCAGCTGACAGGCAGCTCCTGGTGGGGCTCTGTTCTACCACATATCCACATGATGTCCTGTAACCTACAACTTGTTATCTTCATGAAATAAATCATCTTGGAATAATACCTTCCTGAGTGGACCTTCTTCACTACACACTGCTACCCAGCTCAGGGCACCGCTTGGGTCTGTACCAAAACGAGTAAAAGTTACTGCTGGAATCTGCAGATTTTGACCCAGATCCCCGTCACTGCGGGGGTCTGTAGGCTGCGCCCTTCCTCAAGACGAATTCAGAGCTGTGGGTGGGGTGATTGGGGGTTCATCTCTGGGGAAAGGGGGGTCACAGCTGCTAGCATTAAAAGTAAGCGCACCCCTCATATCTTCAAAGAAATACCCATTATTGCAGTTCAGATGAATGATGGGAGAGAAGAGCGAATTGGAAACAAGCGGGCAAGGAAGGGAAACTGAAAGTGCGCGGCACAATAGCTGCTCGTGCATACACGCTCACGCACTGAGCATGCGTGCTGCCACCTTGCCTGGGACATGGGCGGGGATGGAGTGCGCGTCAGTCCGGGAGCCCCGGATGGAGCGCACCCCGCAGAGGGGGCTGAAGAAGTCCGGAGTGGCGGTGAGTGGGGCCTAGTTGTAGGGGAGAGAGGAGGGGCAGTGGGGGGGATCGGTGCGCTCATGTGTGTGTGTGCGTGCGTGTGTATGTGTGCGGCGGCGGGGGGGTGTCTCTGTATGTGTGCGTGCGTGTATGTGCGCTCGTGTGTGTGTCTCTGTGTGTGCGCATGCTTAAGCAGAGGGAGGTGTGGTTGTGTGTGTGTTAGAGCTTCCCAGGAGACAGGAGATGTGCACACGCGCATACGGCGTGCTCCGATCCGATTATGCGCGCAGCCTTCTCTTGTCTCCTGGAAAGCTGAGCCGGTGACAATAGGTCTCTGGCGAGACCGTGCTTTCGTGCGGTAAACGCCACGAGACCTAAAAAAGAACAATGTAAGTTCAAATCTTAAACACATACCTATAAAAATCAGATAGCTGATCAGAAGACGAAGAAAGGGAAGCATATTTAATCATAATGCAAATGGGAGTACATCACAACCTTCGCGCAATGAACGGATCCCCCGGTCAAATCTTTTTATTCCATGATAACAAGCTCTATTCTGGATTACACCTTTGCTAGTCTCGAGCTGTTCCCTTACATCCTTGGATTCAGAATGGGGGACAAGGGTGACAGTGACCACAGCCCCCAGGAAATTCAATTAACAGCTACTGCACCCATTTCAATCATGCCAGACATATCCCTGGGGCCTATTCACACCCTAGATTTAAAAAGGATTAATTGCACAATGAACAACTCAAACTTGCAGTCTGAAGCCGCAATAAATCTCTTCAATTCTCATACTCTGAGCACAGTTGATCCAATTGCTCACTGGGAGCATTTTACAGTTATACTGCTACAAAAGCTTGCAGGTACTCCCTCCACTAAAGTCAATCTTCAGGAAAAATGGGGAAATAACAAAATACAGAAAAAGCAGAGAGCACAGCTCAAGTCACTCAAAAGATCAATAAATTTGATCCTGCGTAGGCTGAGAAGATTCCCAAGAAATGTCAATGCACAAGCTTCCCTGAATCATCAAAGGGTAGCGCTAAAAAGACTAAAATGGAACATCAAGAAGACAGTGGGAACGAAATCTGGGCAAAACTTCTATACGATATAAATCGTAGTAACAGTGCCTGTTTTTGGAAAACTGCAAACGGGATAATGTGCCCAAAATTTAAGGACATCGGGTCTCACATCTCAGAAGCAACCTGGATAAAATACCTTACTAGCCATTTTAACAACCACACAGAAAACGCAGGAGCACAAATGGACAACAGACGGCTTCCAGAGGAAATAGCCGTAGGTAGCATATCCGAGATAAGGGAGCAGTAGTGTCCAGCCACAGGAATTAAACCATTGGGCGTAGCAAACCATCCACTGTCACTCTAAATTCAAAATCAGATCGCCAAAGGGAGGAAAGAAGGTGCCCCGGGACCAAATGGTATACCACCTGCCTTGTTCAAAGCGAAGAGTAAAGAATGGGCAGATATTTTACAACCTCTGTTCTTGGAAATTAGGCTGTTAAATAGAATACCAGAAGCCTGGAAGGGCTCAACAATAGTCCCAATTCACAAAAAAGGTGACAAGGTCGAACCTAACAACTATCGCCTAGTAGCGCTAATTGACAACGAAGCAAAATACTTTGCAGGCATCATACCAGAGGAGCTTACACTCTGGGCCGAGATGAATCAGATGATACTGCTGAATCTGACCGGTTTACGCAAAATGACTAGTACAGCTACAAATATCCTTGCAATTTCTCTAATAAATGATGCAGCAAAAGCCTTAAAGTTACCCTTACATCTATGTTATAATGATTTTAGTGCTGCTTTGACAATATTACGAGAGGCAGAGTATGGGGGAAATTGGCACGATGGGGCATCCCACAGACCATCTTAAACATGCTGATGCTTTTCCATACGGACACCTGGGTGCAGGTGAAACTAGGCGGAGGCACCCACCTTTCCTCAAAAGTACCAACTACAAAAGGACTGAAGCAGGGTTGTGTGCTTGCACCAACCCTGTTCAATTTATTATTATCGCTGACCTTCCAAATGTGCGTGATGCCTGCAATTCCCACGCTCCCAGGCTGAGAGGGAGAACTTCAACAAATCCCATGAATGCAGATGATGTAGGTCTGCTAAGTCATACTTATGTTGGCCTTCAACATCTATTAACTGAAATGCAGAAATACGCAACAGAAAATAACTTAAAAATAAACCTGAGCAAAACGAAGACAATGTCAATCAATAGTAAAAAGACCACACAGAAAAATTGGTTCCTTGGCGGCACTAAAACTGACCATGCTAGGGAGTATATGTATCTAGGAGTCGTATTTGACAAGGAAGGGTCCTTTTGGCACCAAAAAGTGGAAATAAGAAGGAAAGGTCTGTTAACTGCCTTGACGATGAAAAATCTTGCAAATAAATTGATGGGACCGACGTTGACTCTGCTACTGAAGGTAGTTCAGGCTAAACTTCTCCCCTCGATAACCTATGGTAGCGAGGCAATGCGGGGAAGAGACGCTAAGGAGTTGGATAGGACGTTGGTGAAAGCTTACAGAACTGTGTTCTGTCTTCCGTCTTAGACGTCAACAGCACAAATAAGGCTGGAGTATGGCCTTCAACAACAAGTCCTAGCCAGATATGGTGCATATATCATCTATTGGCATAACATAAGAAATGCCACTACAAACACGCTTAACTATCTGTTGTGGCACGATATACAACACAGGGAGTTTTCCCAGGCAAGAAATGATCTCCAGCTAGCCTTAGATTCTACCAAACTCTCTGGACTTTCGGATGCGCAACTCGGCTACCTCAATTTCAAAAAATTAGTCTTGAAAAACATAAAACTATCCTCCTTACTGGAGGACAGGGCAAGCTTCTCGAAAAGATCACATGCCTGGATGACCCTCAGTTCCTATAAATTACTCACCCCAAAACCATACTTCAATCAGGGCTACCCTAGGGTGATAAAAATACATTTCTTAAGGTACAGACTGGGGATCCTTCCATGCACTCAGTATCTACCACCATGGCTGAGGAAAAAAGGCCAAGACACTTGCAGGCTGTGCAATATTAAGAATGGTGATATCCTTCACTTAATTTGCCTATGCGAAGAACTGCACCAAGCGCGGATACAACTTCTAAAAGAACCTTTCAAACAGAAAGGTATCCACACTAGAAGGCAAGCAGTGCTAACCTGCTTAAACCCGGTAAGCACTCAATTAAACTGCAGACTGGTAAAATTCCTGATGATGGTGGAACAAAAAATGCCACAAACATCAAAGAATGCTTCGCAAAACCCACCATCATGAAACAGACTGCCAGATGTGAATTAGGCTTTTAGCAGAACCTCAACAAGGATGCCAGGAGTAGCAGTCGGAACACTATTGTAACAAGCAGAGATAATTTGCTCGGATAAACGGGCAAGCAGGGCCGGAGCACATATTTCTGAGACAAACAAAACTACAGCATCTAGCGATCCATTGACTTTTCCCAACTAGCATAATCTAATCGTATTTTAACTGAAATGAATTTTCCATCTCGGATTTTAACAATTATGTTTTATGAATTTTGTAGTGCTATTATTGCAATGGTTTTAACTAGCTATGCAAATAAAAAAAAAAAAACTGAAACTGAAATACTCACACAGCTGGAACCTTTCCATCTTTACCATGATTGATAGCAAATAACAGAGTCCCCTTTGCATATTCATTTGTCCCCATCATCCAAGTTGAAAAGCATCATGAGGAGCGGAGCTTGAAAATCAGAGTCTCACAGTCAAAAGAAATCTGCTGCGAATACACTGAAAATGAGGACAAATGTTACAGTAATCAGTTTTAGAATACCTAATTGGAAACAAAGAAGCCACATTGTAAAATATCCTACAGGGATATAACACCTGCTGTATAGCTCTTTGTGAGTGCTCCTTATATAACACAGGGATTTATTTGTAGACATAAACGAGCTGCTTGAAAACCTTGCATCATGGGTTGAGATCCTTATTGGCTTTTATTCTCCATCTGTTGTTATTCTAAGATTGCAAAGAAGGGTTTCTTTGGGAATTAAAGCCTTGTTTTCACAAACAGTCCTTCTGTTTCCTCTGAACATGTACTCTTAACATATAATATCTACAAGTATGGACAATATGTGATTCCTACACCTTATAACCCTCATTCTCCTAAGTAACATACTTGTAAGTTTTATTGTGTCTCTGTGTGTCATGTAAAGCTCCCTGACAGCTTTTACGAGGATGAGTAAGGAGTATAAAAGAAATAACTAAAACAAATTAATTAGTAGGTGCCACTGATATCATTATATGTGTAATTAATCATACACACTGATACATCTTTTATTTTTACAGTTCATGCACATGGCCCTTTCCCCCAAAATGCATTGTCAGGCTGAATATCTTTGTTTTCTTTCATTGTTTTTGTTTTCTTTAATGTAATTATCGCTTTTCCAAGACACACTGCTATTTATTCGTGACTGGATGGATAGCAATCAACCTAAACTAAACTCCAATAAAACAGAGAGTGTCCAGGCTGGAGGCACACAAAATCTCTGTAACTCCAGTTTCTGGCCGACTGAAATGGGTATCCCCCTCAACCAAAGAACTCAGTTAAAGTCTTGGAGTCCTCGTCAATAATGAACTCTATGAAGCCTCAAGTAGGAGCGCTAGTGCCATCTTGTTTTCTTCAGCTCATGATTCCTCACTATTGAAGCTCTCATCAAAGTTATCCTCACTATTGTTATCTCACAAATCGATTATGCAACTCACTCTACCTTTGTCTACCGGACTACCTCACAAAAGAACTGCAACTGGTAAAAAACCAGGCGGCCAAGCTGATCTACCGGCAACCAGCAACCTAGGAGTTGTCATATTACCACTTTGATGAAGAATTTACACTGGTTGCTGGTGAAACAGCATGTAGCCTTTAGGTATGGATGTATAATTTTTAAGGACCTCTATGGCAATAGCCCTGAGTTAATTTCTTACCAAATTCAAAAGTACACTCCGTCCCGTTACTTGTGATCATCTCATCTCAACCCTCTGGCTATCCCTGCTTCTAGGAAGAAGAGACTGGGAGGTGTCAGATTCTCTCTATTGGCCCCTCAGCTCTGGAACTCCCTTCCACTCAACACCAGATGAACTGTTGATTACCTTAGTTTCAGGCAACTCCTGAAGACCTGGATTTTCACACAAGCATACAATTGGCATCTTGTGGCAAAACCCTATTCCTATACTCAAGCGACAAGAAACCGATTGGTGAATGAGAGCTGTATAAATAATTTTAACATAACATAGCTTGTCATTTAGGTATTAGGCTGCAGGTAGCTCCCAGCCAAGTTGATACTTGAGCAAAAGAAGGGTTGATGGTCCTCTGAACTTCATCATTGTTTTTGACTCAGGTGAAAGTGAAAACAAGAAAGAGTCACCTCACTGCCTGCATGTTGCTGCTCCGACTAAAATGCAGACACTGGCACTGCTAAATTATGACTCTGCATCAGAAAATGACACAAGAACATACTCAGCATATTCCCCTGGGTTGGCCGGATCTAAAATCCTGCCCAGAAATAGCTCTGGAACTGGGATGTGGCTCCAGATTCATGCTCTCCAGTACTGGTCCCATTGTAGATATCAGGAATGTCTGCTGAGTTTTTATGCAGTTCATAAAAGTATTCTGTCTTGTTTCTGTTATGGTTCAAATCCTTGCATGAAGAATGCAGTTTTATTTTGTCTAGGAATTGACATTTCACCTCCCCGCCCATCTACTCCATGCCTGGGAGTTTAATCTGTAAACAGATTGGCTTATATAAGCCTGTCCTCCTTATGAGATGTTGAATGCAGAATTTGGACTAGTGCCCCTTGGGGTCAACATCAAAGGAAACATAAAGGGGGTGGTGCAATATTCCTGTCTTCCACATTGGATAGATGCATTTGAATTGATTTTATTTTCTTGTATTTTTGTGCAGCACAGACTACACCCAAAACCTAATGACCTGATCCATGGTAAAAAGAACAGGAAAACATAGATTCTTAAATTTACTGTGACAAACTGGTTTATTGGATGGAGGGGGAGGGGGTCACTCTGTTTCAAGCAACAGCCACAATCCTTATCAGTGGTAACCATGAGAGTCACTAAATAAACCTCTGCTTAACATTCTGGTAGCTTGGCACAAAAGCAGTCAGGCTTAACTTAGAGGCAAAGTTTAAAGCATGTATGCAACACTCAAACAGCAATAAAGTGAAAACACAACAAAAGAAACAACCACACTAATTTAGAGAAACAAAATAAAATATAATAAATTATTTGACACCAAACCAACACAAATCCAAACAGTAGTACCAGAGTTATTAATTTTTAAGCTTGAAGTAAAAAATAGCAATAAAAATGTAAAAATGTAAAGTGCTAACTGTAGACACTCAGTTGGGCAAGACCACATCAAAGTCAAAAGTTGTGTCTGACAATGATCGAGCGCACATTGGGTACACAAAGTGAATTGGATGCAGTCTGCGCTTAATTTTGAGCTTAAAAGGAATTTTGGAGAAAAAGTTCTAAGAAGTTAAATTTCAGTGGGGCAAGGCAGTCGGCAGTGTTCGAACAGGAGGCGTTGTCGTCGGGGATCTCATTGACTAAGTCATGGTGAAAATTTCTATGTTTGCACATTTTTTGAAGATCTGTGAATCTTCAGGGGAAAAAAAGTAGGGCCTTGTATAATACCCCCCAGGATGTCACGGGCCATGGCCGGGGTTAGTATGCCATTAACTTAATTGGGAGAGGAGAGCGTGCCCCCCTCCTCAATGAGGCCCCGGGAACCCCATCCCCCAGGACCAGTAACTACATTGAAAGTGAGGGGGGCTGTGCTACCTCCCTCTCTCTGAGCCAGGAGAGGCCATGGAGATCCAATCCCCGGGGCCATTGACTATATTGAATGGGAGGGGAGCCATGCCCCCCCTCTCTGGGCCAGTAGAGGCTTTGGGGACACCACCCTCGGGCCAGTAAATTAAGTGAAGGTAAGGGGGCCATATGGCCCCCTCCCCGAGGTATGGATTGGACCCTGGAGACTCAATCCCTCGGGCTGGCTCAGTGACGGTATCCGCAACACCTGGGATACCATCTATTTCCCCGTGTGTGAGCATGGGCACAGAAAATACAAGGTTCTCTCACCGGGAAGGAGCATGAACTGCCCTGTGAGGCCTATTTAGCTTTCTATGATGTGACTAGAAGGGGCAGGGGCATGACCAACATTTTGTTTAAGGTTGCTGGTGGGCTTTAGGGAGTTCTGCAATAACAGAGAAAAACTATAAGTCTCCTGGGTCATTGAAATCATGGTCCCAGGAGAACTTGCCATATTTCTTTTTACAGCATTACCCAGGCTGGTGCTTTTGCTCTGCAGCTGAGATTCAAGTGTCAGCTAGGGACTGTTGTAGTTTATGTGATGCAGTATATCCCATGAACTACACAGCCTGTAGGTGCTTGTTTTTATTTTTTGGGGTGTGAAATGTTAAAAAGAACAAGCAAGAGATTTTTTAAAGAAATACATATGTATTCCAGACAAATTATTTTCACAATTTCCACCCCTAAAACATAATAATAAAAACTACAAAGAAGAAAGAATCACAGACATGAAGTTCAATAAAAAATGTTTTAAAGTAAACAATAATGATAAACATTGTACAGTGTGTATTATTGAAATGTACATTTGATTAAAATAATCGCAATTTTTTGGGGAACGATGATAGATCTGTTTTAAATATAGGATGATGGGTGCAGAGAAGGGGGGCTTGGTCAGAGTGCCTAGCCTTAGGCCAAAATCGATTTACAAAAGGGGGTGGTGATGAACAGAGTGTCTGAATTGAGCAGACCACTCTTACCCAGTCCAAAGATCAGGGCTTGATCCATCACCGTTATTTATCTCACTGCCCCATCCCAGTGTAAGAATTGGCTTTTGTAGTTTGGTTTGCCCTGTTCCCATCATGCACTGGGACAGGAACAGACTAATTTGCATACAGCCAGGTTCTGAAACTGGGATGGTGCAGTGAGCTAAAAAACGGTGTTGGATCTAGCCCTGATCTCTTGACTGGGTGAGAGTATTCTGTTTAATTCAGAGACTCTGTCCCTCACCACCCCTTGTTGCAAATATTTTTGTCCACCCTAAGCGTGGAAGGGTATACTCAGATGTGAGTCCCTTGCTCATTGCACCATCAGGATTCAAGCAAGCCGGGCCGAAGAGGCTGAAATGCCAGAAACCGGTCCCCGGTAGCTTGTTTCCTTCCCAGTGTAAGAATTGGCTTTTGTAGTTTGGTTTGCCCTGTTCCCATCATGCACTGGGACAGGAACAGACTAATTTGCATACAGCCAGGTTCTGAAACTGGGATGGTGCAGTGAGCTAAAAAACGGTGTTGGATCTAGCCCTGATCTCTTGACTGGGTGAGAGTATTCTGTTTAATTCAGAGACTCTGTCCCTCACCACCCCTTGTTGCAAATATTTTTGTCCACCCTAAGCGTGGAAGGGTATACTCAGATGTGAGTCCCTTGCTCATTGCACCATCAGGATTCAAGCAAGCCGGGCCGAAGAGGCTGAAATGCCAGAAACCGGTCCCCGGTAGCTTGTTTCCTTCCCAGTGTAAGAATTGGCTTTTGTAGTTTGGTTTGCCCTGTTCCCATCATGCACTGGGACAGGAACAGACTAATTTGCATACAGCCAGGTTCTGAAACTGGGATGGTGCAGTGAGCTAAAAAACGGTGTTGGATCTAGCCCTGATCTCTTGACTGGGTGAGAGTATTCTGTTTAATTCAGAGACTCTGTCCCTCACCACCCCTTGTTGCAAATATTTTTGTCCACCCTAAGCGTGGAAGGGTATACTCAGATGTGAGTCCCTTGCTCATTGCACCATCAGGATTCAAGCAAGCCGGGCCGAAGAGGCTGAAATGCCAGAAACCGGTCCCCGGTAGCTTGTTTCCTTCCCAGTGTAAGAATTGGCTTTTGTAGTTTGGTTTGCCCTGTTCCCATCATGCACTGGGACAGGAACAGACTAATTTGCATACAGCCAGGTTCTGAAACTGGGATGGTGCAGTGAGCTAAAAAACGGTGTTGGATCTAGCCCTGATCTCTTGACTGGGTGAGAGTATTCTGTTTAATTCAGAGACTCTGTCCCTCACCACCCCTTGTTGCAAATATTTTTGTCCACCCTAAGCGTGGAAGGGTATACTCAGATGTGAGTCCCTTGCTCATTGCACCATCAGGATTCAAGCAAGCCGGGCCGAAGAGGCTGAAATGCCAGAAACCGTTCCCCGGTAGCTTGTTTCCTTCCCAGTGTAAGAATTGGCTTTTGTAGTTTGGTTTGCCCTGTTCCCATCATGCACTGGGACAGGAACAGACTAATTTGCATACAGCCAGGTTCTGAAACTGGGATGGTGCAGTGAGCTAAAAAACGGTGTTGGATCTAGCCCTGATCTCTTGACTGGGTGAGAGTATTCTGTTTAATTCAGAGACTCTGTCCCTCACCACCCCTTGTTGCAAATATTTTTGTCCACCCTAAGCGTGGAAGGGTATACTCAGATGTGAGTCCCTTGCTCATTGCACCATCAGGATTCAAGCAAGCCGGGCCGAAGAGGCTGAAATGCCAGAAACCGGTCCCCGGTAGCTTGTTTCCTTCCCAGTGTAAGAATTGGCTTTTGTAGTTTGGTTTGCCCTGTTCCCATCATGCACTGGGACAGGAACAGACTAATTTGCATACAGCCAGGTTCTGAAACTGGGATGGTGCAGTGAGCTAAAAAACGGTGTTGGATCTAGCCCTGATCTCTTGACTGGGTGAGAGTATTCTGTTTAATTCAGAGACTCTGTCCCTCACCACCCCTTGTTGCAAATATTTTTGTCCACCCTAAGCGTGGAAGGGTATACTCAGATGTGAGTCCCTTGCTCATTGCACCATCAGGATTCAAGCAAGCCGGGCCGAAGAGGCTGAAATGCCAGAAACCGGTCCCCGGTAGCTTGTTTCCTTCCCAGTGTAAGAATTGGCTTTTGTAGTTTGGTTTGCCCTGTTCCCATCATGCACTGGGACAGGAACAGACTAATTTGCATACAGCCAGGTTCTGAAACTGGGATGGTGCAGTGAGCTAAAAAACGGTGTTGGATCTAGCCCTGATCTCTTGACTGGGTGAGAGTATTCTGTTTAATTCAGAGACTCTGTCCCTCACCACCCCTTGTTGCAAATATTTTTGTCCACCCTAAGCGTGGAAGGGTATACTCAGATGTGAGTCCCTTGCTCATTGCACCATCAGGATTCAAGCAAGCCGGGCCGAAGAGGCTGAAATGCCAGAAACCGGTCCCCGGTAGCTTGTTTCCTTCCCAGTGTAAGAATTGGCTTTTGTAGTTTGGTTTGCCCTGTTCCCATCATGCACTGGGACAGGAACAGACTAATTTGCATACAGCCAGGTTCTGAAACTGGGATGGTGCAGTGAGCTAAAAAACGGTGTTGGATCTAGCCCTGATCTCTTGACTGGGTGAGAGTATTCTGTTTAATTCAGAGACTCTGTCCCTCACCACCCCTTGTTGCAAATATTTTTGTCCACCCTAAGCGTGGAAGGGTATACTCAGATGTGAGTCCCTTGCTCATTGCACCATCAGGATTCAAGCAAGCCGGGCCGAAGAGGCTGAAATGCCAGAAACCGGTCCCCGGTAGCTTGTTTCCTTCCCAGTGTAAGAATTGGCTTTTGTAGTTTGGTTTGCCCTGTTCCCATCATGCACTGGGACAGGAACAGACTAATTTGCATACAGCCAGGTTCTGAAACTGGGATGGTGCAGTGAGCTAAAAAACGGTGTTGGATCTAGCCCTGATCTCTTGACTGAGTGAGAGTATTCTGTTTAATTCAGAGACTCTGTCCCTCACCACCCCTTGTTGCAAATATTTTTGTCCACCCTAAGCGTGGAAGGGTATACTCAGATGTGAGTCCCTTGCTCATTGCACCATCAGGATTCAAGCAAGCCGGGCCGAAGAGGCTGAAATGCCAGAAACCGGTCCCCGGTAGCTTGTTTCCTTCCCAGTGTAAGAATTGGCTTTTGTAGTTTGGTTTGCCCTGTTCCCATCATGCACTGGGACAGGAACAGACTAATTTGCATACAGCCAGGTTCTGAAACTGGGATGGTGCAGTGAGCTAAAAAACGGTGTTGGATCTAGCCCTGATCTCTTGACTGGGTGAGAGTATTCTGTTTAATTCAGAGACTCTGTCCCTCACCACCCCTTGTTGCAAATATTTTTGTCCACCCTAAGCGTGGAAGGGTATACTCAGATGTGAGTCCCTTGCTCATTGCACCATCAGGATTCAAGCAAGCCGGGCCGAAGAGGCTGAAATGCCAGATACCGGTCCCCGGTAGCTTGTTTCCTTCCCAGTGTAAGAATTGGCTTTTGTAGTTTGGTTTGCCCTGTTCCCATCATGCACTGGGACAGGAACAGACTAATTTGCATACAGCCAGGTTCTGAAACTGGGATGGTGCAGTGAGCTAAAAAACGGTGTTGGATCTAGCCCTGATCTCTTGACTGGGTGAGAGTATTCTGTTTAATTCAGAGACTCTGTCCCTCACCACCCCTTGTTGCAAATATTTTTGTCCACCCTAAGCGTGGAAGGGTATACTCAGATGTGAGTCCCTTGCTCATTGCACCATCAGGATTCAAGCAAGCCGGGCCGAAGAGGCTGAAATGCCAGAAACCGGTCCCCGGTAGCTTGTTTCCTTCCCAGTGTAAGAATTGGCTTTTGTAGTTTGGTTTGCCCTGTTCCCATCATGCACTGGGACAGGAACAGACTAATTTGCATACAGCCAGGTTCTGAAACTGGGATGGTGCAGTGAGCTAAAAAACGGTGTTGGATCTAGCCCTGATCTCTTGACTGGGTGAGAGTATTCTGTTTAATTCAGAGACTCTGTCCCTCACCACCCCTTGTTGCAAATATTTTTGTCCACCCTAAGCGTGGAAGGGTATACTCAGATGTGAGTCCCTTGCTCATTGCACCATCAGGATTCAAGCAAGCCGGGCCGAAGAGGCTGAAATGCCAGAAACCGGTCCCCGGTAGCTTGTTTCCTTCCCAGTGTAAGAATTGGCTTTTGTAGTTTGGTTTGCCCTGTTCCCATCATGCACTGGGACAGGAACAGACTAATTTGCATACAGCCAGGTTCTGAAACTGGGATGGTGCAGTGAGCTAAAAAACGGTGTTGGATCTAGCCCTGATCTCTTGACTGGGTGAGAGTATTCTGTTTAATTCAGAGACTCTGTCCCTCACCACCCCTTGTTGCAAATAGCCTTAGGCCAGGCCCTGTGGCCACACCCTGTCCGAAACCTAGGGTTGGCCTTATGTATTGCATTTTAAAAAACCTACAATTTCACTGAAAAACAAAAAAAGGTTAAAGTAACTTTATACTTAGGTTCAAGCAGAACATTTTATACTCTAAAACACACAGAAATTCACCAGTTATAGTTTACTCAAGTAACTATAACTCATGCTCCTATGTAACTATAACTTGTGCCCTTGCCATGCACTGCAAGTTATCCCACTTATTACATTACTGATGACATCTTCTATGACATAATTGATAATATCACCGCAACATTTGCAGTGAAATGATTGATGAGAAAACTGTGCATGCGGGGATATGAGTTATAGTTACCTTAGAGCACAAGTTATAATCACTTAAGATAACTATAACTGCATCTGTTGAATCTCTGAGGTAATTTCTGTGTTGTAATATTCGTCCAGAGAGTTGACTGCATTCCCTCCTTCTCCCCCTCCTTTAACATATGGCTGGTCCCCAGGAGAAAGGGTCCCCAGTGCCAGAAATCAGCCAGGGGAGGGGGCTGCTTAGCCCCCTCCTCTATAAATTATGCAGTGGGCCCTGTAGGATGGGATCCCTGGGTCCAAATATGAACCAGGGAGGGGTGCCACATACACCTTAACCCTATTTAACTGTGGTGGGTCTCAGGGGATGGCGCCCCCGGGGTTTGAATAAGATCCAGGAGGCTACCTTTGTGGGGTTGGGTACAGGGCTTGGCCACAAGCCAGGCCCTGCGGCCTATCGGCAATGTTCAGCATGGGGTTGGCTTCATGCAAGGGAGTTGGCCGCAGTAATGTAGGGTAATTATTATTACTTTACCTTTAAAAAGTCACAGAAATTCAGTAATAAAAATGAAAAGTTACAGGAATTTTATAGTTAAAAAATAAAATTTAAAAAACCTTAGAAATTCACTAAAAAACGAAAGGTAACATGGTTGTTATAGTTAGGTTCAGATTTTCAACACACAAAACCATGGAAATTCAGCAGTTAGAATTAGAGTTCTCTCAGGCAACTACAACTCATTCTCTCAGGTAACTATAACCTGTGCCCTTGCTATGCATTGCTAATTTCCCTGCATATTACATCACTCATGACATGTTCTATGACATTATTAATATCACTGCAACATTTGCAGTAAAATTACTGATGAAAAAACTGTGCCTAGTGGGGGTGCGAGTTATAGTTACGTTAGGGAACAGGCAATAGTTGCTTGAGAGAACTCCAACTATACTGCTGTATTTCTATTGTTTTGTGAGTTTGACATCTGAACCTAACTATATCATCCCTGTAACCTCCAGTTTTTCAGTGATTATGTATGTGTTACTTTGGTCATTAGTGTTTCCAGTAGTGGTTTAAATAAACAACAGTACTATTCACTGTGAAATGTCTCTTATGTGAATCCTAACTACGCCCATGTAACCTTTCGTTGTTTCCGTGAATTTCTAACGTTTCTTTTGATTTTATTTCCTAACTATAATGTCCTAGTAACCTTTGATTTTTTCACTGAATATCATATTTTGTTTCAGATAAATTGTAATGCAATTTAACCCATCAGTTCAATTTACTAATATACATTTTCACAAGTGTATAAATACTTTTTCTTAACTAAAATATTACTATACAATTTTAAACAAAGAAACAACATATGATTATAACATAACGTATTACCGTTTTTACAATGAGAAACGCAAAGTCTTTCTCTGTTTTTCATTCATTTAATGGATCCAGAGATCAGCTGTGATGCTACCACAAATCTGGCCACCCATCCACATTAAAAACCACACCCTAAATCAGTTATTTCAGTTTCTCATCTCTTCTGGAGACAATCTATGCAGCACAAATCCACTCTATTTTCCCTTTCCTTCAAAAGAAGAGAGTTTCAAAGTTAAGATCTGTTATGCTGAAGATAGAAGAGAATGGAAAGTGCAAGATGAATAAGAAGACTTACCTCCTTGAAAGAATTCCTCTGACATTTAGAAATATTTCTTCATTCTTTCAAGGGAAAAGAAAGTTCTTCCAAAAAATGTGCACTGTAATCTATGCAGGAATAGACTGTCAAGAGCTGTTCACAAGGCACCTCGTCTGTTTGGAAACACCTGATAACCATACATACAAGGATGTATCAGAGGCTGATAAGAGAGAGGGAACATCGTGCATCAGCAGTCGGACCGCCTGTGGGAGCCTCATTATCTCACTAGATACTTACCATCCCCGCTGTTTCACCAAAACTGCAAGACATGGTTGCTCATTGTGT
This sequence comes from Lissotriton vulgaris, assembly GCF_964263255.1. Classification (NCBI taxonomy): domain Eukaryota; kingdom Metazoa; phylum Chordata; class Amphibia; order Caudata; family Salamandridae; genus Lissotriton; species Lissotriton vulgaris. The sequence continues at coordinate 2,081,352,836 of NC_141691.1, forward strand.
GAAATGCCATATGTCAGTGGAACTAAATATATCATCTTGTGCCAGTTTATGGATGCAGTCAAGAAGCATATATTTTACTATTTTTTCATCTCATCCTTCCATCTTCCATCCTCTCTACTCACAGGTAGATATTTGAAAAGCAAATATAGAGTACATTAGACTTGAGATTACATACTATTAGATTACATAGCATAAGATAGATAAGTGGTTAAATAGGTGTACAAGAGTATGTGTAAGTGTCTGAGTATGGGTTTATAAATGGGTATATAAGTGGCTGTACTGGTAGGTGACTGGGTGTGTGAGTGGGTGAGTGGATACATGAGTGAGAGTATCAGTGCATGTGTAGGCGTATCACTGGATATGTAATTAGCTGTGTTGTTGTGTGACTGTGTGTGTTAGTGACTACATAGGTGACTACATGAGTATGTAAGTGGCTCTATGGATTAATAACTGTCTGTGTAAGTCAGTATTAGCATGTGTAACTGGTTGTGCAAGTGGTTCTATTAGTGCTGAATACATAAATGCTGTGTAGGTGTGTGAATGTATGAGTGAGTGCCTTTGTTGCTGTCTGACTCGGTTTGTGTTAGGCTGTATAACTTTCTAAATAGGTATCTGACAGGCTGTACTCATAGGTGACTGGGTGTGGGTGAGTAAGTGCACGTGTAACTGACTGCATGAGTGCTTTGAAGATTAATGCTGCCTGATGTGTGAGTGGATTTGTTAGTGCCTGTTTCTATATGTGAATGACTATGTAAGCGGGTATATAGGTGAGTAAATGGGTTTGTGAATGGCTTTATGGGTGTGCAACCGAGTGTGTCAGTCCATATTTGGCTATATGAGTTGTGGGTACATACGTGGTTTTGTGTGAGTGTGACTGGGTGTGAAAGTGCCTGCATGACTGCATGAGTGGCTGCAAATTACATACTATTGAATTACACACTCTAAGCAAGCACCCACCCGGAAAGGCTGCCGAATGCTTTCAAAGCCTCATCGTGGTTTCAAAACTGACAGCCTCTTTACAATGGAGACTGTAGGTTTTGAAACAGAATGAACATTCCGGCTCAAGGAGCCTGTCTGCCAGTCGGACCAGCACGTAATCCCTATGGAAGGTGTTTTACGCCGTCCAGATTATGATGTCCGTTTCCGACAGGGTTTCCATGCTGGGCTTTCTGACATGGAAACCCTGTTGGAAAGCAACTTTGGGGGCCCCTTGCAGGGCCCCCTTCAACCAGCATCCTCCCGTTGCGGTCCGAGGAGGAAACTATGGTGCACCCCTGTTCATCCCTGCACCGTTTGTGCCATGCAGCGCGGGAATGAACACATACTCCCTTTTCTGTATGTGAGCTTGTGCTGCGGCCCGTCTCCACCCACAGGCTCCCATACAGAAAAGGGAGATTGCAACTGCACTATGTGGTCACATAAAAATTCAGCAGATGGGACGACCAACCTCAGGTCAGTTGAACCTGGAATATGTCTGCCTGACATCGAAATAAGGCCCTAACTCTTCAGTATGGTAATTCCTCATCCTCCTTTGCTGCTCACTATTTTTTTAAGTTAAAATTCTCATCTAAGCTCCCTTCTTTTTTGCCTTTCACTTTATTGTCCAGAAGCTACAGTTTTTAGTTCAGCTTATATGCACTCACACTTTTTTAATATGCTTTTTTTATAGTTCAACAATATGAACATAACTGTAAAATCTCTTTGCTGTTGTCCAACTTTTATTTTAAGTTCTGGTAACATTTGTTGTCCACTACAAATCTCATGTCAGAACTATGGCAATTCCCCTCCACTCTCAGTAGAAATGTTCCTAAAATGGCTACACTTCCTCATGTGCATTTATTCATAATTGAAACACAGACGTCCTTTCATCTTTTTAGGTCGAGCCTAGAGCAGCGCATGCACTGCTCGCTCGACTTTTACTAAGGGGGTTTTCAAAGTGCTACCCACAAGGTTTTGCTGGCCTCAAGCTTGCGTGCACGTTCGCATGTACGCGCGCAGCCGGCATCTGCCTTTCTTATCTCTTCCTCCGCATTACTGGCCATTACTTTCACTTTTGCGGCCGCGTGCATACACGCCATCTGCCTTTCTTATCTCTTCCTCTGCATTACTGGCCATTACTTTCACTTTTGCGGCCGCGTGCATTCACGCCATCTGCCTTTCTTATCTCTTCCTCCACATCACTCATGCTTTGAAGTACAGTTTTGTATATTGATATCTCTTTCATAATAAATCCTTGCTGCTGGGCGCCTGAGGTCAAATGGGCCCTATTTCTTCTCTAAATACCGTTTACACCGATGGGGATACACTGTGCCTGAATGCTGCTGTTTCTATCCGAGAGCTTGCAGCCCACGATGCAAAAATTTACCCTTGGTACCTGATGAACAGAAAGGAAACCATGCAGCTTGCGAAGTAATAAACACCTTGACTGGCAATAACAATCTCTATGTAAACGTGCCCACATTTAGCAAGGTTGCCATGGCGAAGGAAACAAGCTCTTTAAATCTGCCACTCCTTTCACAAAGGCGTGGGCTGCATTGCCTAAAATTATAGTGAGATTACTGGATGTGAATTTTTCTAATCTATTCCTCACAATCAGTGGTGGTCAGCTTTGCTTGTTTGTTGCCAGCTCAGAGCGAAGCCAAGAGAGTTCCAAAAAAGACAAATAATTTTTGGTCTTAGCAGTCACTTTGTTTTTTTTCGCTTTTCTTGGCTCTATGTCTGCAGCAAATTAAATTGTTAGCTTCAGTTTTCCATGCCACAGATGTACTTCTAACAATCCGTGGGGAGAATTTAGGAAAATGTGGAAAAAACATCAATGTGGAGAGATACTATAAGCAGACTCACACAGATCAAAATATGAATATACAGAACTGTGCCAGGACTCTTTCATCGAAGGCCCATGAAGGGGTCTGCCTGCGATACCACTGCACTCCGGCATTATCCATTGGGATGAGAAAGTCTGTCCACAATGTGTACCCTGATACTGCAGCCCTCATACTGCACACTCTGGCACTGCAAATGCTTACACTCCACCCAGTTCCAAGCCCTTGTAAACACTGACAACACACACAATGACACAGCAGACGTCACATGTTGTCTATCCTGGCGCCGCATACAGTGATATAAAATGCTGGAACTGTACACCACAACTGTGCATACGTCAGAGGTGTGTTCAGACCCGTCTCTTGTATATCAACAGGCCGGGTTGCACCTCATATAGCAGCCCTCGCTGAGGACAGCCGGCTCTCCCTTAGGACACAGGGCCAAGGTCTAGGGCGAGATTTTACTTAGTGTTTCTTCTTAGGCAGTACTGGCATTTCGTTTTTTTTTTTTACTAAACTGTGGAGCAGAGAGGTCAAACAATGATCTGTCTCCAACTGCACACTTGTTGCTTACAATATCCAGAAGTTGCTTCTTTTTGCAACTGTGCTCTTGTATTCAGAATGTCTGGCATTCAGCCATTTATTAGTTTCCTGCATTGCAAAGATGTTTTTATAGTGTTACTTTAAAGTCCCAATGCATTTCGAAGTGAATGATTTTCAGGGGCTCACATAACCAAATACCCATGTACACCTTGTAGTAGCAGGTGGCTCGCACCTGACGGCGTGTTTTACCTCAGAAAGGTGCTCCACTCGAAGTTACACAACTTTCATGGTGCCACGTGGGGCGGTGGTTCACTGCAGAAAACAAGCATTGCATTTGTCCTTTCATTTCAGAGGCTAAAATCCCAAGGAATGATGTATTGTGTTCTTTATGCTAATTGGAACTGCGATGCCTCATGACATAACTTTATTCTTCAGAGTCCCTTCTTACTAGCTAGTTCAAACCCAGGCACGTCAGCTGTGGCAGCCGTTGTTTCTGGATCAGATGTGCAGCTGAGCCCTAGATCCTCTAACAGATTACAGATATGCAAATTGTACGTAATTTGCTTTCCCATAAGTATGCAAAAATGTGGCTTTCTGTTAGCATGAAATGCATCTGCACCACAATGTTTGACGCGAGGATGAATTTAGAACAGGAACACTGTATACAGACGTTAGCTTTCTGTTTCCCCTGTGCTTTCATACTGAATTCTTACTGCAAATCGCACCATTCTTGGTAGATGTTTTCCATGAGTTGCATATAATTACACAAAGTAGCGTAATGCCATAATGTCAGGATTTTTGTGCAACGTGAGATTCCCCAAATTACGCCTGCGTAGTTTTACATTCATCCAGGCCCAGTGCTTACCTGTTGCATAAACATTCTAAATACACTTTCATCTCTTGACTATTACTTCATAACAACAGACATCACTTGGGATTTGCTGAGGAAAATGTGTGTGTTTTTTTTTACTTCTTTCTGGCACCTAAATGAAACAGAAGTTGTGCTAATGTTGACAATATGTGCAGGTCTGTACTGCATACTTGAATCAACATTGCTCAGTACTGTTTAAGGACTTGACTGCCCCAACCTGATACTGTCGCAGTTCCGCCAGGCACACAGGCATTGATAATGGCCGCACAGTTGATTGCTCATTTGCCGCATTTCAAGATCACCTGTTGACCGACAGTGTCACGTGCAGGGGCAGGATGCGTGACACAGCTATTATTGGGACGGAAAGGCAAGGCTCTGGAAAACTCTCCATGTCTTCCCTCCTTTTCTGAGCAAGACTTACCGCCAGCTTACTGGGTTGTGCAAGACTGTCCGTGGTGGCACCAACAGATTCCTGGGCCTGTTTTAGGTGTCGTCGGACATTGTCGCATACTACGCGCTAGCATGCAGGAAGACTCGGGACACAGATCATGTGGGTGAAGGTACTTCTTTATTTGTATGTCTCAGCAGTCCGTCAGGGCACGTCTGTCCTCGTCCTCGTCCTATGTTATATTGTCCTTTTCCTGTCCCTCGACAGGAAGTGGTGTCCGGTGACCTGGTCACCACCCTGTGACCCACAGGGTCCTAGCGTCCGTCTGTCCTGGTCATCACATCTCCCCCTTTGTCACAACAAATACTTTCCCCATGCGCAAGACCCGGCAATACGCTCCACACTGTGGAAAACTTGAGACAGTGCAAGAGAGAGGGAGGGAGAGAGAGAGAGAGAGAGAGAGGGAGGGAGAGAGAGAGAGAGAGAGAGATATAGAGAGTCTCTACATTTCTTCTATCAGTCTCTTTGTCTTTTTGCACTCTCTTCTTGGTCTTTGTTCTCCGCTCTGTTCTGGTCCTTTATCTTCTTCTTTGTGTGTTGTCACTTCTCCGTTTGTTCCTTGCTCTCTTTCTTCCCCTTCCAGAGTCGTTATTGCTCTTTCTCCTTCTTCCATTTTGAACTCCTTGAAGTGTGAGCTGTTTCTTGTTATCTTCCGATGGTCTGAGACCGCGGTCACCATTGACCCGTTTACTCCAGTCACTACCAGTGGATCCTTTGAAAAAGGGCTGTCTGATTTTCTTTGCTGTGTTTGCCTCACTATTACTAGGTCTCCTTCCTTTAGTTGGTGTTCAGCGGCATGTCTCTTTTTATCAGCATATTCTTTCATTTTCTTTTTCTCTTTGTTGTCTTTTTCTGCAATCTCTTGTCTATTGATGTCTGCTCTTGCTTCTCTCTGTGGTAGCCTTGTTTTGCTGGTTCTTCCTAACACCAGTTCTGCTGGACATCTGCCCGTGGTGCTGTGAGGGGTGTTCCTATAATCTCGTAGTACCTGACACAGCGCTTGTCCAATGGAAATCTGTGCCAATTTTGCTCGCTGGACGGCTCTTTTGATGGTCCCCATAAATCGTTCTGCCATTCCGTTGGCTTGTGGCCATAGTGGGGTTATTTTCCTGTGTTTGATCCCCAGGTAATCCATGAACCTGCGGAATTCTTCTCCTGAAAATGGAGGACCATTGTCTGTTTTCAGTGTCTGTGGTGAGCCCCAGGCGGCAAATATGTCGTCCAGCACTGGTAAGGTGGCATTCGCCGATGTCGATGGCACTTCCCTCACTATTGGGAATCTCGAAAATTCGTCAATGACTACCAGCAGGTATTTTCCAGTTTCCAGTGGCCCATAGAAGTCTGCCGCTAGTTCAGTCCACACTGCCACTGGCAGTTCCGACATCCTTAACGGTGTGGGCTTGCTGGATGATCCAGTTACTTGACAGGTGTGACATTGTGACACTTCTTCCTCCACCATGCTGTCTAGTCCTGGGAACCACACTCTTTCTCTCAACATCTTCTTTGTCGCTACTATTCCTCTATGTGATTCATGGGCTATCTTGATTGTTCTCTTCCTTAGTCGATGTGGTATTACAATTCTTGAACCTCTCATCAGCACTCCGTTCTCTGTCTCCGACAATTCTTCACCTATCTTTTTGAACGCCAACAGTTCTTCTTTGTCAACTCCTTCTTCTGTGACGGTGTTGCTATTGATGTGTCTCCATCTCTGTAGCCTCACTATCGTTCCTATTGCTTTCATTGTCGGGTCTCTTTTTGTCTCTCGCTCCAGTTCTTCACTTGTTATTGACGCTGGAGTGTTTTGTTTCACGATGAAGTTTAGGTATTCTTCTGCCATTGTGGTACCACCATTCCGATACGGGAGCGGGTGTCGCGACATGTAGTCGGCTGGGTTTTGGTCTTTGCCTGGTTTGTGTATTATTTTGAAGTTATAGTCCATCAGCCTTATTCCCCACCTTTCTATTCTTGGCGGTATTTTTGCTTTTGGGTTGCCATAGATAGTCACTAGCGCTTGGTGGTCTGTCACTATTGTGAATGGTTTCCCATATATGAACATGTGGTAGTGCTCACATGCCCATACTACCGCCAAGCTCTCCTTCTCTGGTTGAGAGTAGGCTCTCTCAACGTCGGACAAACTTTTGCTTCCGTATGCTACTACTTGTCGAGGTGAATCTTTCCCAGGTTTGTGTTGTGCTAGTATTGCGCCCAGGCCGACCGGGCTGGCGTCTACTGTGAGTTCTGTGCATAGGTTTGGGTCGAAGTACGCTAAGTGGTCTACTGCCGTCACTGATGCTCTTATCTCTTCAAACGCTTTTGTGCATTCTGTGGTCCATTCGAATGGGTGCCCTTGTTTTGTCAGTTCTCTCAGTGGTGTGCTCACCGTTGCAAAGTCTTTTATGTATCTCGCGCAGTAGCTGGCAAGGCCAAGAAACGAGCGTACGTCACCGACGTCTTTTGGTTCACTCGTTTTTTCGAGCGTATCTATCTTGCTTCTGTCCGGCCTCATTCCTTTTCGTGAGAATACGTGTCCAAAAAATACTAGTTCTTCTCTTCCCAGCTCGCATTTCTTCTCGTTAACTGTCAGGCCCACTTCTACTAACCGTGAGCATACTTCCCTCAGTGCCGTGTCATGTTCTCCGTCTGACTTCCCAAAGACCAGAATGTCATCGCTGTAGTTTAAACTGTTCGTTATCGGTCTTATTATCTGCCTGATCGTTTCTTGAAATATTTCTGCTGCTGAAGATATTCCAAAGCTCAGCCTTTTGTACCGAAACAGTCCGAGGTGTGTTGAGAAGGTCGTTATGTATCTAGATTGCTCATCTAGCTCCAACTGATGATATCCCTTGCACAGGTCTAATTTGGAAAATTTTCTCATTCCTGTCAGGCAGCTTATCATGTCGTCCAAATGTGGCCCTGGGTGCCTTTCTCTTTCGATTGCTGTGTTTGGTACTCTCATGTCCACACATATTCTTATTTGCGTAGTGTCCTTCTTTGGTACAGCCACTATTGGGGACACCCATGGTGTTGGTCCCTCTGCGGGCTCAATGATATCCTGTTCCAGCAAAGCCTTTATTTCTTCCTCCACTTGAGGTTGTAGATGTATTGGTACCCTTCGGTGATGCTGTGCAACTGGCCTGACAGCCTCATTTATGTGGAGTGTTATTTGTTTCCCTTTTAGCTTTCCTAGTCCTTCCGTTAGTTTCGGTAATTCCTGTAGTATGCTCTCCTTTTCTGACATGTGATACATCATTTTCAGTAGTCCCATTATTTTTGCTGTTACGTTGCTCAGTAAGCACGGTGCTGGAATGTCTCCTCGTAACACATGTATTTCTTCCACGACAGTCTTGCCTTTGTGCGTCATTGTGTCCGTGAATTTTCCCATGTTTGTTACAGGATTTTGTGCACCCCATGTGAAGACTCTTACACTTGATGGTTGTAGCGGCGGCTTTTTCTTCATCTTGTCATATTCAGTGGCACACATGATGTTGCACGTGGCTCCGCTGTCCAGTACAAAGTTTGTTTGATGGGGCCCTACTTCGATTGTCACCCAATCCGTCTTTTTTATTGACTTCCTATCTATTAGCCTGATGTGTTCCTCTTCATGCCCTTCGTCCGTGGTCATGAGATATAGGCGCTCTACTTTTCTTGTTGTTTCTTCCTCTTCCTCTTCTTCTCCTGATTCCCCCGACGAGCTCCTTTCCGTTGCTTCCATGTGCCGTACATGTTTTGTTGTTGTTGTTCTTGGCTTTCCTGGCTTGCCACGTTCACTTTTGAATTGTCCACCTTGGCACATAGTCGCAAAATGGTTGCTTCTGTTGCATTTTCTGCACGTTTGACCAAATGCTGGGCATGGTCCTCTGTGAGGGAAATCCAGGCCGCACCTGTAGCATTGGGATCTTTGTTTCTTTGCCGCTTGTTCCTTGTGTCCTCCTTTCCAGCTCCCTTTCTTGCCGGTGTCTGTCATTCTATGTATTTGTTCTCCCTTTCGATCCATCTGTTTCGCTTGTGTCGTCGCTCTTGCTTCTACCCTCGCAAGATCTAGAATTTTTTCTACAGTGGTCGATTCTTTTAGCAGCCTTGTGCGAAATTCCGTGTCTCTGCAGCCTTCTATTAGTTTGAGGCGAAGTGCCTGTTCGTTGTCGTACTTTTCAAATTGGCAATGGGCTACTAGCTTTCTTAGCCTCGTTGCAAAATCATCCATTGACTCTTCTGGCTGCTGATATGCCATGTGAAAAGAATATCTCTCAAAGTCAACGTTTCTTTGTGGGTCAAACTTGGCCGTCAGACACTTTATTAGTTTGTCATAGGTTTCTAATTCACTCTGTGGCAGTGTTATGAGGAGGTCATCTATCTCATCTCCCATTAAGTTCAAGAAGAGATCTAATTTTTTTTCATTCACCACATCGGTCGCCTTCATGTATCGTTCGAATTTTATGATCCACTTCTCCCACCGGATGCCCACTTGTGGCTCCGATACAACGAAAGGCACTGGTCTGCGGTATTGTGCACTCTGTGACTTAGTGTCAGGCATTTTCTTTAAACTCGTTTATTTCGAGCTATTTCTATTGATATCTTTGCTCCTTTGTTTCTTTCTTTAATCTTGTCTCTTTTCCTTTCTTTTTGGTGCACAGGACGCAATTTTTTAGCCTTATGTCTTGTTTCTTTGCTTTTGCCTGTGCTTTATTGCTCCTTTTTCTTGCAATCGGCACTTTTTTTTTTTATTTTCGACCTTTTCCTGACTTCAAGATGGCCGCCCAAATTTCCTGCTCGCTGATTGGCTCTCGCGCCTGACTTCAAAATGGCCGCCGAGGCTCTCGCGAGACTTCCTAGCCAATCCGGGCGCTGCCTGACTTAAAAATGGCCGCCGCGCTTATCCTTTGTTTCTATTGGCTCTCCCGCCTGGCCCCAATGTGGCCGCTGAGACTCTCGCGAGAGCTCGCGCTGGCTTTTCAGCTCCTTCAAGCTTCGCGCTCTTATTGCAGGCGCTTACCGGCAGTGTTGCTTGTTCTTGCGGCGGTCGGGGTGGGCTCCCACGTCGCTGCTGATTTTTTGGACGGCGCTTCACTCTTCCCTCTTCCTGTTTGTCACAACGCGATCCAGGGTGGGCTCCTGGTTTGAGATCGCGATTTTCTGCACGCATGGACCGGATCCTTCGTCGCCAGATGTCGCATACTACGCGCTAGCATGCAGGAAGACTCGGGACACAGATCATGTGGGTGAAGGTACTTCTTTATTTGTATGTCTCAGCAGTCCGTCAGGGCACGTCTGTCCTCGTCCTCGTCCTATGTTATATTGTCCTTTTCCTGTCCCTCGACAGGAAGTGGTGTCCGGTGACCTGGTCACCACCCTGTGACCCACAGGGTCCTAGCGTCCGTCTGTCCTGGTCATCACAGACATGGAGAGTGTTCTCTATCAGACATTTACCACCCCCCCCTCATCTTTTGTACCCTTCTATTTCCAGTGCTTAAAAGTGGAATCTAGCCTGCATGGGTGCTGTACCAAAACTATATACAAAATAACAAAACATTATCTATGCTTGAGAAAAGTGGTGACCCAGATGCAAAAATGACTTAGTTTCATCTGGAATAGCATCTGATGGAAGTACACATATTTTGTGGACAAGCAGCCTTGTTTCACAAACTGAGATCCATTGTATTCCTAGAGCCTGCTGATATGAGAGGGTTATATAGTAAAGGTCTAGGCGGCAGGAAATAACAAGCATTAAAAATGCAATAGGTCTCGCCTTTCATTAAGTTAAAGCTATTTGCTTTGCTATACAATACCATTAGCAAAGCAAATGGCTTTAACTTAATCAAAGTTGAGGTCTCGCCATTGGGATCTTATAAGTGTTTTAGCCATGCAACAGTTGATGTTATTGCACCAAGGACATTGTGCAGCATAAATAAATACTTATAATGTACCAAAAGCGAGACCTATTGGCTATGCCAATGCGTGTTTTTGATATACCACCCACAAAAGGTCACTACTTTTAACCCTTTCCATGACTTTTGTAAAGAAGCCTAATTTGGCTGCCCCACCCCCACCACTGTGTAAGTTTGTGGTTGGATCAGCGGATCCACACGGAAGCACTGAAATCATTCTGCTTTTCAGTTTCACACTGGAGTCTCTTTTGTTCCCTTCCCCCACACTCTTTTAGCTTTATTTCCATAGTAACCACGTTCACAAGGCTGTAGCAGGTGTAGTTGACTACTAGCATCTCAGCATATCCCAAACAACAAACCAATTGTTTTAATGAATTTTCCAATGCCAATCACAGAGTTAGGCCCTTTTTCTCTCAAAGTTTCTACCTAATTTTAGTTCCCTGCACATCTCCACCAGCCAATCAAATATTTTATTTTATTTTGTACTTGCTGGCCTCCATTTTAGCTGAATTTCATCCTCAAAACTGCCTCATTCTGCTACAGCCTTTGTTCTGTGTGCTACTCCTGCTTGTCCCCAACCTGATCAGAGTCTATATTGGGGGGCATATGTGTGTGTGTTGAGCCAGAGAGACTGCTAGAAAGAGTGGCACGTTACTATAGCCTCGATTTTTTTCAGTGAATGACTTTTTTTTAAAAAAAAAAACAGATATATTATTACGTCTAACTATAAAGTTACTTTAACCATTCGTTTTTTCTGTGAATTTTCTAGTTTTTAAAAAAACCTGTATTTAATTAACTACTCAACGTAACTGTAACCACCCACCATATTGGACCTAGGGCTGTGCGCGGCGAAGGAGCCAGGCCTTACAGCCAACACCCCTCATACAGTCGACCCCAGACTGTGCACGTTGCCTAATTCTGGTGAGCCATGGTAGTACAAACAATGCGCCCTGGAGGGTAGATGTTGGAGGTGAAATGAAAAGTAGGACACACGGAGTGCCATGAGCTACTCAGGTTAGGTGTTGGAGGAAGTTTGGCAAGCGGAACCCACTTAACATTATGATTCACCTAGCGCGCAGCAAGAGACCTTGATCAGATTTCCCCTGAAGAAGGGATTTTGTCCCAAAATGCAATGGGCATGAATCATTCAGGATGCTAATCTAAGTGATGTGACATGGCAAACAATACTGTGATTTGATATTTCTTTGGATTTGTGTAATTATTTAAATGTGGTTTTCATGAGTGTTAATGAATTTTTAAAATGGTACATTGTATTCCATAAGTAATAGAGATTAATTGAGAACAGAGATTAAAATAACTATGAAATGTATATTATTCATAAGATTGATTAAGTATTATAGTGAACAGTGCACCCTGCATTTAGGCTGAATTGCTTGATACATTACTTTCGATTATGACTGATGGATGCTGACAGCCTTTTTAGGCCCTGGGAACCCCATCGCCAGGGCCTTTTTTTATTAAAAGAGGAGGAGGGCCACGCGCCTCGGTTCTCAAGACTTGATAGACCCTGGGACCACATCTCTAGAGACACTCATTACATTTAAGGGGAGAAGGATTACACAGTGCCAAACCAAATTTCTAAGGAGAAGGGAGCGGGCAGCTCCCATCCTGGGCTGACTTTGACACAGGGGACCCATTCCCTGAGCCGAGCATTATATTTAGGGGGAGGGGCCATATATAATATATATATATATCAGATTCGAATGGCGTACCTCCGAGTACTCAATACAAAGATATCACAGGGTCAGGATTCTTATTCCAAAGCTGTGACGTTTAATAAATTTAAAAACCTAGCCGTGACGCGTTTCGCACTCCACAGAGCGCTTGTTCACACAACAAACACACATATAGTTTGTGTTTAAAAGGATTTCACTTCCTTCATAGAAATGGACATGGAAAGAGGACTGTGAATATAGTCGCCATCTTACAGTGTTAAAAACAAGCAACATGCTGAAAATATCCGAATATTTCATAAAACATGTTAAATGACATTACTTCAGTGTCTCTTACCGATGCTTATGTCAACCCTTGCATTGAAAATAAACAACATGTATTATAACTCCATACAGAGCAACAGTAGAGCAGCCTAAACAGTCTGACCGCATAAGTGAAGCATTCTGGTAAATAGAGTTTGGCATTGTTAATCATAATCAAAACATCAGCCATGGGCAGGTCATAATCACAAAAGGATACTAAAAAGGTCAACGTGTTAATGTTCTGCCAGAAGTGAAATAAATAGACATTGCCCGGAAATAACACTGTAATAACAAAGTCGTGGGTACAGATCTTGGGATGTTACAGTGAATTGTACAATGATTGAAGGCTCGGTGATGGCTGGTTAGTGCCCCAGTGACTCCAGACAGAGTAACTGAATCATGCTCTGTGTTCGAAACGGTTAGAGCAGATATCTCATTATGTATAATAATTTGGATTTTGCCAATTGTCCTGGGTTCGATAGGGTTGGAGAGGGAGGAGGGGACGGCGTGGAAGAGATGGAGTCAGAAACTTTAAAGAAAGTTTTAAGGGAAGGTTTTTTTTTATATATGACTTCTGCCTTCTGCTGGTAATTTGCTCTCTGGCAAAAGCAGCCGGGTCAAGGGGTGGTCTTCTTATGGACTCCAGCATGTTCACATTCAGGTGGCCGCTTGTCTCGCAGATCCCGGGCAGTCACCGAAAGAAAAGGAGAAAGAGGACTGATTTAGTGGAAGGGTAGGGACTCACAAATATCAGGGCCGGGAGTGAAGGTAACCAGTGCTCACAGTGAATTGTCTACAGCCGTAGTGCGAGGTGCTCGTGCAGGGAACAGGGGAGTCGAGGACTATACACAAGTCTATGCAACTATACACTGTACAGGCTACTCGGTAGGCGGTATTCTACGTCCAACCCAGCCCGCCACTCTGCCCCGTACCTGTTGGAGCCACGCTCCTCCCGTGGGAGCGTGGCGGGGCGACTCGTGGGAACGATGGCCTCCTGGCTTCTCCGACTCCTTCCTGGTCTGCTGGGCTCTTTCCGCACTCTCCTCTTCGGTCTTCGTCTCTTCTCCGGTGTAGCAAACTCCTTTCTCCTCCGTGGAAACGCTGTTCGACTCTTCCTGGTTTCTCCCTTCTTTTGACGTCGTGCCGCTTATGGAGGGTGTGTCTTCGATCTTTGGATACTCCCATTTAAAGGGATCCGCCACTTCCTCGTCCTGCCACCAGTGGTCCTGGTCTTGTATTTCCCATGCCTCCCACGGGCCGGCTTCAGGCTGCTGAAACAAGGGAAGGGAAGTAGGTGAAAGCGGGGTGGCGGACCACCAGTCCATGCCCGGGCATTGTACCCCCATTGGAGAACCCACCCCGTCACAACAATGTATGGCAGTAGCTGTCATGTCCTGTAATCCCACACAAACTAAAGTCTCATTGCTGTACGCCAATCATCGTGTACATGAATAAATCAAATTTAAGAAAAAAAACAGTTACTTCATATCTTGAAGAGATGGAAGATGACTCACGAAGAAAGGTTTAGGGTGCAGTTGTCGCAGGCCTGTGACAGAGCCCCTCCCTTCCTTCCTGTGAGAAGAGAGAAAGAAGAAGAGAACACAGCATAAAAGAAGAGAATTTTATCCAGGATTTTCTCAGCGTAAGATATATACAAACAGTTTTTTTTAAACGTCAATCCTACATGTAATAAGTATCTAAGCACAACAGATACCTTAGTCAATGTATCTATCTCCAGAATGCGACCACTTGATGGTCCAATCATTCACTCTGTAAGTGTATGGCTAACTCTACATCCATATTATGTCCTTTCGGAAAACGAGTACACATACTTTTGATAAATCTCAATTCTATCTCCCTTAATTTCAAAGTGCGGTTGCCTCCCCTAGACCACAGATTCACCTGTTCCACAATGAAAAATGACAGTTTAGATGGGTCAGAAAAATGAAATGCCTCAAAGTGTCTTGCAATGGGATACTGTTTATCATTTTTGCTTATAGCTCCAGTGTGTTCCAGGATTCTCTTTTTGGCCATATGTATCGTACTGCCCACGTACATAAGTTCACATGGGCAGACTAACACATAAATAACAAAAGTACTGGTACATGTCAGGAATTGTTTGATTTCTACTTTCCTATTGGTACTACAATTCCAATATTCTTTCACCATGTGACTGTTGTTACAGGCTTTACAGTGCCCTCATGGATAGAACCACATAAGTCAATACCTCTGTTCAATACCTCTGTTCAAATTGGCACTCCCAATGTTATTATGAACCAAGATATCCTTCAAATTTTTGCCTCGTCTATATGTTATACTAGGCCTTTCAGGTAGAGTTGCCCCAATAATTGGGTCTCCTTTGAGGATATCCCAATTTTTAGTTAGGCATTTCCTGACTTGATCTGCATTGCCATTAAAATTGAGGATGATAACGGTTTGAGAAGACTCAATATCATTAACTGGTGATGTTAAGTTAGAGCTGAGCAGTGTTTCATGTTTTACAGTTTTCACCTTTTCTTTGGCTTTCTTAATCACCCAACTAGGATACCCTCTAGCTAGGAATCTTTGTGTCATAACATCCTGTTCTTAAAGGAAATCAGATTCAGTACTGCAATTCCTTTTGGCTCTGAGTAGCTCACCAAATAGAATGCTCCATTTAAGATTTTCCGGGTGGCTACTCGGACCATGCAGTAGAGTGTTTCCTGCCATACTTTTACTGTATAGTATAGTATGCAATTTGTTCTCCCTGATCTGCATCTTAGTATCCAGATATTCCACTTCTTCTTTATTTATATATATATATCCGAAACGTGTCATCGTGTCTGACAACATCTTGCACCAGCTTTAATAAAAGTCACTGCAGCCAGCAGTGAGGAAGTTATTTTGGAGTTCGTGTTTTTCTCCTTTGGGTGGATCTAAGCACCGGATATATATATATATCAATCAATCACGGCATTTGTATAGCGCGCTACTCACCCGGAAGGGTCTCAAGGCGCTTGGGGGAAGGGGTCCGCTACTGCTCGAACAGCCAGGTCTTGAGTTGTCTCCTGAAGGCGCGGTGGTCCTGGGTCAGCCGGAGGTGGATGGGGAGGGAGTTCCATGTCTTGGCCGCCAGGTAGGAGAAGGATCTGCCTCCGGCGGTGGCTCTTCGGATGCGTGGTACGGTTGCGAGGGCGAGGCTGGTAGACCGTAGCTGGCGGGTGGGTGTGTAGAAGGTCAGGCGGTCATTGAGGTACTTGGGGCCCAGGTCGTGGAGAGATTTGTGTGCATGGGTGAGGAGCCTGAACGTGATCCTCTTGTCAACGGGGAACCAGTGCAGGTCCCTCAGGTGGCCGGAGATGTGGCTGCGTCGGGGGATGTCCAGGATGAGTCGGGCGGAGGCGTTCTGGATGCGTTGGAGTCTTTTCTGTAGCTTGGCTGTGGTTCCAGCGTAGAGGGTGTTTCCATAGTCCAGTCGGCTGGTGACTAGGGCCTGGGTGACCGTCTTCCTGGTTTCGGTCGGGATCCATCGGAAGATCTTGCAAAGCATGCGAAGGGTGTGAAAGCATGATGAGGATAAGGAGTTGACTTGTCTGGTCATCGAGAGGGAGGAGTCCAGGATGAAGCCTAGGTTGCGTGCGTGATCTGTCGGCTTGGGGGCCGTGGCCAGGGCTGGGGGCCTCCAGGAGTCATTCCAGGCGGAGGGTAATGGTCCCAGGATGAGGACTTCCGTCTTGTCTGAGTTCAGTTTCAGGCGACTGTTCTTCATCCACTCGGCGACGTCTTTCATCCCTTCGAGTAGGCTGGTTCTGGCGGTGTCGGGGTCTCTGGAGAGGGAGAGGATCAGCTGGGTGTCGTCGGCGTAGGAGATGATGTTGAGGTTGTGTTGGCGTGCGATGGCGGCTAGAGGTCTCATGTAGATGTTGAAGAGGGTGGGGCTGAGTGAAGATCCTTGCGGGACTCCACAGATGACTTCGGTGGCCTCAGATCGAAACGGGGGGAGGCGGACTCTCTGTGTTCTTCCGGCGAGGAATGAGATGATCCACTTCAGTGCCTTCTCTTGGATGCCGGTGTTGTCGAGGCGTTGGACTAGGGTGCGGTGGCAGACTGTGTCGAATGCTGCGGAGAGGTCCAGGAGGATGAGTGCCGCTGTTTCCCCGTTGTCGAGCAGGGCTCCGATGTCGTCGGTGGCTGTGATGGCAAAGGTGTCCTGCGGGTGAGAGACGCTGCGGCGCCTTGCTGTTGGTTTCGTGCGCCTAGAGCGCTGCTCCGCATTATTTTAAATCAGCCCGTTTTTTGTATTTAAATTTAATTTCTTTTTGCTTCACCTTGCTTTTAGAAACGCTGTCCGGTCCCTTACCTGCACCATAAAATTGTTGGATACCCACTGCAGTTTTGCGGGTCCGGTTCCGGGGAGGTTTGTGGTGGGGAGTGACATCTTGGGTTGGGCAGGGAGTAGCCGTCGCCATCTTGGAGCGTCCGTGCATCCGGCCACGCTGAGAGCTGGCTATTTAGGGCGAGCTTTCCGAGGGAGCGGTCTGGCAAAGGTGTCCTTCTTGTTAAGAGACGCTGCGGCGCCTTGCTGTTGGTTTCGTGCGCCTAGAGCGCTGCTCCGCATTATTTTAAGTCAGCCCATTTTTTGTATTTAAATTTAATTTCTTTTTGTTTCACCTTGCTTTTAGAAACGCTGTCCGTTCCCTTACCTGCACCATAAAATTGTTGGATACCCACCGCAGTTTTGCGGGTCCTGTTCCGGGGAGGTTTGTGGTGGGGAGTGACATCTTGGGTTGGGCAGGGAGTAGCGGTCGCCATCTTGGAGCATCCCTGCGTCCGGCCACGCTGAGAGCTGGCTATTTAAAGCTCGCCTCTTAGCGCGCAGCGGTGGCGCGCAGCGGAAACGCCTTCCCTGCGCCTGAGTCGTGCCAGAGTCCTGCCCATCTGCGCTCGTCAGCGTCTCGGAGGCTGACGAGGTAGGACCTGCCTACTGCTGTACTTTAGTTTGGGTGTATGGTTTTGCATGCATGCTAACTTATTCTTCCTTGGAGCTTTCTGCTCTGCGCAGACAGTCATCCTATTGCCACTATGTTCTGCCGTGTGGTCGGTCTTTCCGGAAGGGCTGCACGGCATGTGGGTGGCGGTCCTCAATTCTGAAGGTCTCTGCCACGATGCCCCCTCCTATGCGTCATCAATGCTCTCTCCTTAACACCAGATCACTCAGCAGACATGCTGTTGACATCTGGAATCTGCTGTATGCCTTTGAAACAACTTGCCTGTTCCTCACGGAGACCTGGCTGGGAAAGTGCTCAGGGCCGGACCTGGCGACTGCCATTCCTTCAAATTATAATATCTATAGGAAGGACAGAGTGGGAGGTAGAGGCGGGGGTGTGGCTCTGATTGTAGACAAGAGCGTCCCCTGTTCTATCTTTTCCATTGAAAATATCTCTGGGTGCGAAGCCTTAGGTTTACCCTTAGGCTCTCTCCCAGTCAAACGTGTACTGGGATCCTTGTCTGTAGAGCCCCTGGGCCCTTGGGCTCTTTTCTGGATGACCTCCAGGGGGCATTGTCGGTGCCTTGCCCAAGATCGGAGCACTGCATCCTGCTGGGGGATCTGAATCTCCATATGGACAATGTAGCTGATCCTGATTCCATTGAACTGCAGGATATTACTGCTACTTTGGGGCTGATTCCTTATATCATCAGCCCCACGCATATCAAGGGCCACACTATTGAATAGATTTTCTCGACCAGGATGATGGAGGTGTCTGTGCCGCGTCCTGTGCTTTGGACCGACCATTTCTTAATTGATTTTTGCACTCTTTCTACCGCTTTGACTGGCTCTAGAGTGCAGAAATAGGGGAAACGGTCGGGGCGGCCTTTCCATCTAGTCACTGTGGAAAAGTTGTCCGATGCTTTGTGCTGTCATCCATGTCGCCTCTCGGGTAATTTGGAGGAGGATTTAGACGCCGTCCAGAAGTGGCTGGCAGCTAGATTTGATGAGCTGGCCCCGAGCAAACCTGCTAAATCAGTAAATGTGGTGGCGTAAGTACGACCCGGAGGACAAATCTAAATACCGGGAGGCAGTTAGGAGCTATCGCAAGCATTTTCTCGAGGGTAAAAAGGTTTTCTTGGAGCGCAGAATCGACGAGGCGGAAAATAGGAGCAAAGAACTCTTCAGGATTGTAAAGGAGTTCATTTCCCCTCTTTCGAGCTCACCCTCCCATTCTCACTCCGAGGCCTGGATCAGTCAGCTGGGGGACTTTCATTAACAAAATCAAGTCCATTCAGGACTCCTTCCCAGACGCCGGCCTCGGCTCTTCCTCAAGCTATCGGGCCACTGTCCGTTCGTCACTTGATGATAAGAGTACTGTCCTTTCGGACTTTCCTTCCCTATCCGTAACTTCTTCCCTCGACCTCCTCTCTCGGCTCCAATCTGGATCGCCGCTGGATCCTTGCCCAGCGAAATGTCTTGGAAAAATAGCGCCTGCACTCAACGGTTTGCTTAATCCGCTGCTCAATCTTTCCTTGACTATGGGCGAAGTTCCGTCGGTCTGGAAGCACGCTCTGATCCTGCCACTACTAAAAAAGCCCACTTTGGATCCTCTTGTCCATGCTAACTACAGGCCAATCTCCCTTCTCCCTGCCCCGGCAAAGGTGATCGAGAAACATGTACAGCTCTCTATTTCCAACTATATAGAGAGCAATAACATCCTACATGACTCCCAATCGGGCTTCCGTGCTAATTATAGTACGGAGACAGCCTTGCTCGAGATCACTGATGCCATCAGAGAGACGCTTGATCTGGGGGGGAAGGCAATTCTGGTTATGCTGGACTTGTCGGCGGCGTTTGACACCGTCCCCCATGCCGGTCTCCTTTCTAGACTCTGGGAGATCAGCTTTCGTGGGACGGTGTGGAACTGGTTTAAATCCTTTCTGACCGGCCGTCGGCAAGTGGTCTGGGCACCGCCGTTCTCCGCGGAAATGCCACAGCTCGAGGTGGGGGTTCCTTAGGGGTCTATCCTGAGCCCCACCCTTTTCAATATCTATATGGCCCCTCTGGCGGCGGTAGCGGAGTCCTTTGGTGCCCGGATCATATCCTACGCTGATGACACCCAGCTCCTTTTTACATCTAAAAAGGGAGAGGCTTTTGATGCTGGTTTGATCAGAGAATGCCTGGTTGCAGTCTTCGACTGGCTTAGGCGGCACAGTCTGAAATGTAACTCCGACAAGTCGGAACTGCTTTTTTTTGGCTGTCCGCCGGACCCCAATTGGAAGACCTGGTGGCCCCAGGACATGTTTCCGCCCGATGCGGCCTCTGTGAAGGCTAAAAACCTTGGGGTGCAATGTGACGACAGCCTTTCTTTTGGACCTCAAATCATCGGTCTATCTGGGAAATAGTTTGGCATTTTGAAAATGCTTCGGAAGTTTCTTCCTTTGCTGTCTCTGCAGCACAAAAAAATCATTGTGCAGTCTCTGATCAGCTCGCGTTTAGACTACGCGAATGCCCTGTACATCGGGCTGCCTAAATACTTGTTGGCCCGATTGCAGATTGTGCAGAACTCTGCCGCAAGAGCCATTTCTGGTCTCCCACGCAGGGCAAAAGCCTCGGAACTTCTAAGGAGACTGCATTGGCTGCCCATTGCCAAAAGATATATATATATATATATTAATCATTAACTTTATAAAAAAACACTCACAGTCATTGGATGATTACATTAGTGATATTATTGACCATGTCATGAGTTATGAAATATATGAGGTCATAAGCAGTGCATTGCGGGGGGCGCTAGTTATAATTAGCTCAGCTAACTATAACTGCTGAATTTTACTGGTTTGATACAAATGAAACTTGAGCCTAACTATAATGACTCTATAATCTTTGATTTTTTCCGTGAATTTCTAGGGTTTTTTTAATTATAATTCCTAACTACAACGTCTCTGTAAACTTTTAATTGTTCTGTGAATTTCTAAGATTTTTAAATACTAATTCCTAAATATAACATACCTGTAACCTTTGTTTTTTTCAGTGAATTTCAGTAAACTTTGAGAGTGGGTGTCTGAGTCACTGTATAGGTTAGTGACTGGGTGTGTGAGATTCTGTATGTCTCTATAAGTGAGAATATAATGTCTGGGTAATTACGTAAGTGCATGAGTAGTGCATGGGTGATTGTATGATTACTTAAGTAGTGCCTGTGTGATTCTAAGAGTGTAATTGCCAAGGACACACTGCAAGTCACAGGTGTTTTGAAAAAGTGTAAAACATATATATAGACATATTTTACATAAAGTTTCAGTGTAGCTGTTTAGTAATATACTAATTTAACTTTCACCTTTGTATTCATGTGTTGAAATAACTACATCAAAAATGCATTTTCCTTCTTCACAGCAACTCTGTACGTCACAATGACATCAGTAGTCAGTAATACAAATGACAAAGTGCAAAACAGATATATTTATACATATTTTACACAAAGTTTAAGTCTTGCTGTTTAGCAAAATATTGTTTTAACTTTGTTTTAACAACACATTTCTGAAAAACAACAATTTCAAAAGATAATTTTGAACATCTGAACTCACGAATAGAATATTCCAAAAAAACACCCTCAAACTACCCATTGTTACCCAAACTCAGTGGGAATCAAAAACTGCTGCAAAACTAGTGCAATGCACAATCTTTGACAAGACCCTCTCTAGAGGGACAAACAAAAATATTCATGTGGGAAGATGTTCAAGTTATACAATTTTAAAACCTATCTTAGAAAACATCTACGACTGGCAGCAACACTTCCCAGACAGAAAGTCCCTTCAGAGGTATAGTCTACTTCAACAGATATGGCTCCGGAGGTTTCAAGAATGGCCATGTATTGCATGGACTCTAGTGTTGTTATAAGTTCTGGTGAGCATTGTGTTACAGCTATTCGCAATGCTGCAAAAAATCATACATGCTAATTTTTGCCCTTTTATATATTTTGCACATTTCTCAAAGCACATTTGTTGAATTCCTCCCGACTCTGTTGCCATTTTTGTTACCATAAAAAAGAACACAAACATTTTAAAACTTTACAAATAAAATGTGAAAACAAAACAGAAAATCATGTCACTGGGAAATAAAGGAATATCATCGGTTAATACACTTTTCAACTAAAAGAATAAGAAGGACACGCCCATTTATCTATTTTGAACATTCTTTGAGAGAAGTTCATAGTACGCAGAATTGTACAATGCACAATATATCACAAGACATTGTCAAGGGGTACAAATAAAAAATATTCTTGCAAGACTATGTCAATGATTTACCATCTAAAAACATGCAATAGTGTAAAAGCAATAAGAAGGCAACGCAAGGCTGAAGGACCCTCAAATTCAATCGCAGCCATAACAACCTTGGGGCAGAGAGTCTTTTCAGAGGTCCAATCTCAACTTCAAGATTTGGCTCCACAGTTTTCCCGGATGGCATCATACTGCATGGATTGTGGAGATTTAGTGAGTGCTGGAGAGCAGTCGATAACAGCCCTTAGCAATCCTGCACAGAATCATAAATTTAGTTTTATTATTTATTTTTGGCCCTTTTGGCCCTTCATAGTATTTCTACATTAGCAGACATTTTATTATCTTACAAAATGACTATCTAATATTTGTGTGGTGTTCATTTTATTATCTTCTAATTTATTGTAACACTACTTATATGTAACTTGACGTATGGACAAGTCCAAGCATTCCTTTACAAATAAATTCACAGCAAGCAAGTTATCACTATTTACTTTTTCACTTTTTAAATACAAGTCAACAGTCTGTGTTTGAATCTTCTAGTGATTGCATCAACAATATATACAAACATACTCTACGGTTTTGGAGACCACACTGTGTTAAATTTTGTAATCTCTTTTTCAAAACTATCAACTGTAATATCTGGATCCTGTTCTTCAACTCCTCCTCTTAATAATTCTTCATTTCCCTAGAATCATGCTCAGGACCAAAGAAACAAAACTGCACATCATCACAAACCTTTTCTACGTCTGACATAGTACCATGCAACGTGCTCTATTCATTTTTCGCAAACATAAAGCATGAGTTTTCACATAGTACAGCCTCCTAACTAAAGTTCGAATTTTTGAGTGGTGTACAGCTAACATTTTGAAATTATGAAAGGTGCTTTGGTAATCTTTGTTTGATAAACAGCAAATTTGTATGCTTTAAGATCTTGCAAGGATCCAATCCTGGTAAAGTACTTATTTTGTGTTTTGAACTTCAACCTGGAAAGATATGTAGAAATGGAATGCTGTTGAATACTACAAACACTACTGCAATTGCATTTCTAAACTCCGCCTTCCTTGTACCTGCTCTCCAATAAATTGTTATACATTTGTAGGTACCATCTCCTCTTTCGCAATTGGAGTGTCATTCTTCATTTCATAACATCGTCCTCTGTAATAAATAACTTGAACTAATCTATTATCCTGGATATACCTTTCTTCATTAAAGAAAGACTCTATACTAGAAGTATGTATGCATTCTCCATTAAAAGATGTATGGGCCATATGTATGAAAAACTGAATTTGCGATTCCCAAATTGCGATTCATAG
Organism: Lissotriton vulgaris; assembly: GCF_964263255.1. Lineage (NCBI taxonomy): Eukaryota > Metazoa > Chordata > Amphibia > Caudata > Salamandridae > Lissotriton > Lissotriton vulgaris. The sequence goes on from NC_141691.1 coordinate 2,081,375,958, forward strand.
CGAATCGCATTTTGAGAATCACAAATCGGTATGTGAACAAAAAATCGCTAATGAATAGCAATTTCTTAAAAATAACAGATTTTTATGCGATTACCCGTTTTGCGATTCCTTAAGTTAAAATTCGCAGATTTTGCGAACTCGCAATTAAGGAATCACAATACGGGGAATCTGAAACTCAGGTGCAGCTTGATGACATCACAACCAGGAAGTGTGACACCCATGCTGCACCTGAGTTCCAAATTCAGAGTAAGAGGCTGGAAGGAGTGCTGAGGCACCAGTGCAGTGCAACAGAGAGTGGAGAAATGGCTACACAGGAGCAGCAGCAGGGTGAAAGCCAAAGAAAGAGAAAACAGATGTTTTCAGAAATTGAGCAGGAGGTGCTCATCCAGGAGATGGTGCAGAGCCATGAGCTTTTATTTGGGAAAAAATCACTCAGAGTGCCAGAGAACTGGAAAAGGAGAATATGGGTGGAGATCCAAGAAAAGGTCAATGCCATAGGCGTCACCCACTGCAGCGTCAAGGAATTGAGAAATTGCTGGTACAATTTGCGACAGTGTTCGAAAAAAAGGGTTGCTGCCAGGCTGCAGGAGGCAAAAGAGACTGGTGGAGGGACATTCACTGCCCCCGCTTCCACGGCAATTGTGGAATTGGTGGAGAGTACTCTACTACTGGAGAGTGTGAGTGGTGTCGCTGACCTCAACAGCTCCGACCTACCAGGACCAAGACAAGGTAAGAAGTATGCCATCACACCCCTGATACCAACCTACACCACCCCCACCCCCATGAGGGAGCCAGGCACACATCACAGATGCCAATGCAGTGCAGGCACACACACAACCACAAGAATGCATTATGTGAGATGTAGTCACATCAAACAAACAGTGTAACAGTGAAACCCAGCTAGGCTCAAGCAGTATGTGTGTATGATAGAAAGCATTATACAAACAGTCAGGACCCACGTAATAAACCAAATAGTGCAATTTATTGCATAACCAATGCAAGGCTGGACAGTAAATTAATGTGTGCATTTACATCCACAGCACCACAAGAAACACAGGGCCAGAGGCCTGGATGGGAGGAAGAGTCCCACAGCGCAGCAGTACCAGGGCAACTGGAGGAGGAGGAGGGCAGCCCAGTCATCTCACCCAAACGCTCCCGGCGCATTGCAGTGGCTCCATTGCCACCGCTGGAGGACGAACTCTGTGACACAGATGACGAAGCCAATGAAGTCCAGGGACAGTCTGTGCCACAATCCAGACCATGTGCAATGCAAAGTCCCACACCTGCGATTCCATCCAGGTGCAGAGCCCGTCCATCCCCAGGTACATCTGCGGCAGGAGGGCAGTCAGTGTTCTGCGGCCTCGAGGGAAACATGCTTCAGGCACAGCTCCTGCAAGGGAGAGGAATCCAGCAAATTCAAAGACAGCTTAGGGTGGGCTTCAGGGGCATTATGGGTGGCCTGGAGGCACTCTGTGTGGAGATACGAGCAGACCATGCTGCTAGGCGCCGTCAAACTCAGCGCCTCCACACATGCCTTGAACTCTTCACAAGGGCTGTTAACTGACTGGCCTAAGCCACCTATAACCAGTCCCCGTGCAGGATTAGCATGCAGCGGGAGGTTGCACACAGCAGTCAGATGCTCCGTCCATCACCACCCCCTTTTGTACTGCACACAGCAGTCAGGACATGGCCAGAGATTACTACAGGTCACATGTGCTGTGGATCAGCTGCGTACTGTTGCAACAGGTGGGACAGGAGTTCTCAGTTCCCTAGAGGAGGATGCAATCTAGCCGTAGCAGCCTCACTCGACCTCCCCAACAGGACAGGCGCCGTAGTGAGCGACATGGCCGGGCTGCAGATGCCACTGATCAGGGGAATGTGCACTCGGGGCGCAGAGCAATGGGACGTCAGCGCCGCCGTTGTGGTGCCAGGACATACTAATGGCAATGGGTGGATCAACCCATTGTACAAAGAGAACAGTCACAATTTATTGTTTTTGCACTGTGAATAAAACATGTGCGTAATACAACTATCCACATTGTGTGCCACTCAGGCTGTGTGACATTTTTAATCCTGAGTTAACGGATATTAAACACAGATTATCCTGAATACATAGCATTGTGTCATCATTTCTCACCTAGAAATAGTTCTGTGTTATGTCATCCCACCTCTGTCGCCCGGTTGCCGCTCCAATCACACCAGCTGGCCTGCATCCTGGAGCTGGGCCCTCCTTATCTGATGTGTCAGAATCGCTGAACTCCACTGGGGTGCCTTTCCGGGTGGCGATGTTATGCAGCATGGCACAAACAACCACCATCTTGCAGCAAGTCTCTGGGCTGTATTGCAATGCTCCCCCACTCTTATGCAGGCATTCGAAATGGCTCTTGAGTATGCCAAAGGTCCGCTTAACGGTACTGCAGGTGGCAGTGTGGGAAGTACCTCCGCTCCCTTGCGTTTGCAGGATTTAGGTATGGGGTCAATATGAAGTCCCGGACTGCATACGCACTGTCACCTGTGAGGCAAGAGGAAATAGATTACACACTGTCCTGCCACTGCTGTGCTTTACTATTATGTCACTGTTTCATATGCAATTACCTAGAAGATAGCCCTCTCCAAACTCCCCATTAGTGAGTCGACAGTGGATCCCATTGTGTGGAAAGATGAACGAGTCGTGGGTGCTGCCTGGGTATTTAGCTACAATGTCAGTGAAAATGTGCTTGGCATCACACATCACTTGTATATTCAGGGAACGGTATGACTTACGATTCCTGAACAAATACTCATTCTGGGAGGGGGGAGATATGGCGACATGTGTTCCATCTATGCATCCAATGACGTGGGGGAATTGTGCTATCTGATAGAGCTCCTGCTTGGCCTTGTCTAGTGCTTATGGGGTGCAGGGGAAGTGGATGTGGTGGGGCAGCCCCTGAACCATGGCATTAAGGAACGCATGGAAAAAACCGACAATGCACTCAGTGGGACCCCTCCTACTGAGGCTATCACCCCCTGGAAGCTACCTGATGCCAAGAGGTGCAGTGAGCACAGGACCTGGATGTGGGTGGGGATGATGTGTGTCCTGCATGTGGGGTGTTCAAGAAGAAGGTTTGAGTTCCTCAATTAAATCAAGGATGCTCTCTTCATCCAGCCTGTAGTGTGTATGGATGTCCTCCTCAGTCCACTGGAACAGGGTAATGCGCGCACGGAATATCCTTTCCTGGCGCACGTCTTCTCTGCAGCAGCTCTGAGTTGCAGCCTCTTGGCTATCACATACAGCCCAGCCATTGTGGAAAAAATCAGTTACATTGTAGGACTCCTTAAATAGTTTGCACCTGGTTACCACCTGGTCATACTTGGTGTTAAATGCCATTCTCTAAATTGTGAATTTTCTCAAATCGCTATTTGCGATTTTTTCATATATTGCATAGCGTTTACTTAATTTGAAATTTCCCGAATGCGATTTTCGCAATCAGAGAAAATCGCAAACTAAGAAATTTCTAGGGAATTCACAGAATTCTGGTTATCGCAACTTAAGAAATCGCTATATTTGCGATTTCTACTTTTGCGATGAGATTGTGAGTCATACCTAGGAAATAGCGAATTTTTTATCGCAAACACTGTTTTTTGCGAATCGCAGCATTTGCGACTAAAAATTTGGTTGACAGATATGGCCCTTACTAAAGTTACGCCTATTAACTAATCTTTTTTTCAGGTTTTTTTCTCCTCATTCACAACACCATTTTATCAACAGTCTTCATTCTATTTATAATCAAAATTAAAAGCTTCCTCTTCAAAGCAAAGACCATATCAACTAAGCTCTCAACTCATTATTTCTGTTTCAGTGCCTCTCTACTTCTTCTATACTCTTTGTCATAGTTCTCAGTAGATTTATAACTACTCTACAACAAAATATCCTGGCTCTGATTTCCTTAAATTACTTCTGTCTCCTTGTTAAGGTGTGCCAATCTTTGTTACATTCTTTCCTGTACTTGTTATATTTTCATTTCATAAATCTTTATTTCGGTAATATTATTACCATAAAAGATACAAGATACATTCATCACTTTAAAACATCACAGTTCATTTTAGTCAGATATTAGAGTTAAAAAGTTCAAGCTCAGAGTACACTTAGTGACCAGCCTTAAGACTCTGTAATCTCAGCGTCCACATTGCGCCTAAGTATTTGGCTACAGCAAAAACAATGTGGTCAGTCATATCTGTCTTTAACACTCTGAACGCAGCCAAACACTCTGCAAACCCCATGTTCCTACATATGGGGACAATCCATGTCTTTCTGGGAGCTTTATAAGCTGGACAAAAAAAGATCATGTGGAGCTCTGATTCAGTGGCCACTCTACAGGCCGGGCATATGCTGGTAGTTGGGTCTCTCCACTTGCTAGTTAGTGCTCCTAGTGGTAGGGTCCCATGCCTCCACTGCAAGTAGAGTTTTCTTAGTAAGACAGGGTAAATTTTTTCCAGGGCTGGTTCAAAAATATAATGATCCTTAGTCTTTAAGAATTCATCCGTGAGTGACCCCAATGTTGGCTGACGACAGAAAGCCGCTAATTTACTGTCACGATAGACCTTTAGCAGCTTCTTCTTGGAAATTAATGGAGATACAGTCAATGGATCAGACCAGAGTGTCGCTAGGCCTATGTCCTCCAGTTGAGTTTTAATGAATTTTAGCCATTTGATTTTTCCCGCGTTTGGGATGGCTAAGACCTCCTGTAGACCCTGCCTGTAGCTGGTCAGTTCCAGGACAGCCCACAACCTCCGCCAGTAAACTAGGGGGCGCAATGCCAGTTCTTCGTTCAGAGGGCGCAGCCCCAAATCTAGCCTTAATGGGACAAGGGGTGTACTTGGCGGTAGTCCCGCCAACCGCCTAATGAACTTATTCTCCTCTTTCACTAAATTTGGGGAGACTTCATGACCCCATAGCTCACAGCCATACATAGCAGCCCCCCTTGCCTGTGCCTTGTAAATCTGAAGAGGTGGGCCTACGGGTTTGGTAGGTGACCTGTTATTCCGTATTAACTTCAGAACCCCTCCCGAGTACTGGGTTAGTTTAAGTAGTGCTTTCTGTTGGTGTGAGCACCAAGACATTTTTTCATTTATCATGACCCCAAGATACTCAAAGGTGTCTACCTTTTCAAGACTAGTCTGACCAATGGTAGGTGTAAAGCGTAGTGTTGGTGAGGGATTAAAGACCATAAATTTGGTCTTTAAGGTGTTGATTTCTAGGCCATATTCCCCACAGAAATCTACAAAACCATTTAATACACGCTGTATCCCCCTTAGAAACTTGGAAAGCAGCAGGGTGTCATTGGCTAACATGATCGCTGGCACCCTGCTGCCCGCCAGCTTGGGAGCGTCTAGGTTGGGAATTCCGTTGAGGTGAGCGAATACCCCGTTGACGTAGAGGCAGAACAGGGTTGGTGCGAGCACACAACCCTGCCTTACCCCCCTGTCAACGGGGAATCAATTAGACAGCGCCCCATCCTTGCCACACCTCACCTGAGCAAAGTTGGCCGTATGGAGACGAATGATCATCTCTAACAGGCCCCTTGGGACCCCCAGTTTGGCCAGCACTTCCCAAAGTTTAGTGCGGGGGACCAGGTCGAAGGCCGCCCTCAGATCCACGAATACAGTGTAGAGGCTGCCACCCTCCAGCTGTACCGTTTTCCAGAAAATGAGGGCAAACCGGAAGACCTGATCTATGGTGGAAATCTTTCTTCTGAATCCTGCCTGGAGTGGACTCAGAATAGAGTGGTCCATGATCCAATCCGACAGACGATCCAGAAGTAGCCTTGCAAAGAGTTTCTGAGAAACATCTATCAGGCTTATTGGCCTGTAGTTGGCTGGGAGCAGAGGCGAACCCTTCTTGAATATGGGGACGATCTCTGCCCCCAGCCAAGTAGTGGGGATCCTCATGCCGTCCAAAATTGCATTGAACAGCATCAGTAAATACGGTGCCCAGATCATTACTTCATGCTTATAAAGATCTCCTGGGAGTTTGTCCAGGCCTGGCGCCTTTTCAGGCGCGAGACCCTGAATTGCCATTTTAAGTTCATCTAAGGTGAACCCGTCCATTTGGGCTAGGATTTCGGGGGTTCCGTCCAGAGCGGGTTCAGCTAAGTTACCCACTTGGCTCTGCTCGGGGGAACTATACAAAGATTTAAAATGGTCCTCCCAGACTGCGGCAGATATGTTTGCATTTACTGCCGCTAGTGGTTCGGCTGATCCATGTTTAACGATCAACCAAAATTACGGGCGTCATGGACTGCTAGGGCAGCCGTCATTTCCGCCCAATTATCCTGGTCCCATTCTATTTTTGGCTAAACGAATGATGGACTTGTAGGCCAAACGTTTATCCCTGATCTTACAAGGAGTTTCCCGTGTCTTAAGGGACTCCAAAAGGGCAGCCTTTGCTCTTCTGCAAGCAGCATTGAACCAGGAGGCTTTTTTCCCATTAGCCTTTTTCACCCTGACCTCCGGGTTTAATATTTTTGCCAAATTAGTACCGAGCTCGGAGTGGATGTCCTCCAGTGCACTATGCTTATCGGTGTTGGAAAGCTGTAAAGGGAGGTCCCTCACCTTTTCAAGTGCGGGCACCACTACCTCATATAGCCTTTGGATGTCTTGGGGGTTCTTCACTAGTGTTGGCCATCTGATTCTGCGTCTATTGCAAGCTGCAACTAGGCTGTCCGTGGATGTTAAGTTTGAATCTGTGTTTTCTATCGGGACACCCTGTATAGCTAGTCTAAGTGACAATGCATTGTGGTCACTGTCGGTCCTGCCAAGTATTGTGAAATCCCTCACTTTAGCCCAATCCTTAATTGGGACCAGGATGTAATCTATCCATGATTCGTATCCTGGTCTATTGAAGGTGTTCTGGGGTGGGATATCTCCCTTAAGCCGCCTGTTGCAAGCCCTCAACGAATGGGATAGGGTAAAGGATATTATCTGTGTAACTAAGGGTGACCATGCTTTAACAGGTTGGCCCGGCACGGTGGGTATCTCCGAGAGAACATCCTCATTGTTAATTACCCCTTCCATGTGATCCGGGAGGGGCTCAAACTGAATGTTAAAGTCCCCCCCAATTACGAGTAATGGACAAAGGGTTGTGGAGTCAATAAATACAGATAAGTCCTTGATCGTTCCGGAGGTGGCAGTGATGGCAACTGGTCTAGAGTAAACATTTATTAATGCTACTCTTTCACCAGCTGGCCACTCTAGGACAACGCACAGCAAGTCCGGTGAGTTAGTTTCGATATAACTTGCCCTGCAGCCAAGATGGGAACCCCCCCAAGTTGCTAGGCCACCCAATGGTCTGCCCTTCCCACCCCATTTGGCCATAGACTCGAAGGTTGCATATCCTGTGCGGGGGTATTGTTCTCTTGCCCACGTTTCCTGGACCAGGCAGATATCATATTCCTCTATGAATTCCGCCCATTCCTCTGAATCCATCTTATTGGCCAACCCAGCCACATTCCAAGAGAGTATCGAGAGTGTACCCAGTACCCCCCGCTCCTCTCTAGGATTATGAGGGTATCTGCACCTACTTGGCCTGGGCTGGCTGGGTTTTGAGAAAGGCATAGCCTCTGGTGCCGACCGAGGAGTTAGATTGCACTCTTCAGAGGAGGCTTTGTCCTTCTCAGTATAGCCAGCTATGCATGCATTAATGGTAGTGACTTCATCTATCTTAAGTTCAGTGGATGTGCCCCCCTCCCGATGATCATTGGGCTGCCCCTTCCTATACTTATTTCCACCCTTGATTTGAATATGGTCTCCCAAAAGGGACGATTTCTCACTAATCCTATATGTTGACGGTGATACAGGAACAAAACAGGGAGGGGGATCAGACAAAGAGCTATGTGTGTCTAGTGCTGGCAGCGTTACATTTGCTCTATATGGAAGTCAGTCCACATCCTCGAGGCATCCAAATCTATTGTAGGTAGGGACTACGTTCCACCCTCCAAAAGCACCTTGCCAAAAATTCGGTACCCCCCCTGCGCACCATTTCGTGCCGGCAACGTGTCCCAATTCCAGTTTCCACCCATTTGGGCTTGAGGACGCGGGGGATAAAAGTAGGTTAGTGATCTGGTTGCAATGGGAGAATTCGCTCCCTGGTTGCTCCATGAGAGTATGTAGTGTGCAGTTTTAGGATCTTCAAATGAGACCATGACACAATCACCAGTAATGGATTTGTGCGATGTGCCTATCCAAGGAACACGCCGCACCATGAGAATTTTACTTCTCAGGTGATTGGGAAGACGTCTGTTCACATTAAGCCAGTAGATGACCTTGTTTTTTAGGGATCCAAAATCCTCCTGTTGATGGTACTGAATTTCAGGCACCCCTGTGAGCACTACTACGTATGGTCTAACCTCTGGGGGAAGATCAACATAACCCCTTTGATGGTTTTTCGAGTATTTGTGTCTGTGGGCATGTGTATCATGATCTTTGTTCCGGGGGGCAGTCGGTGCTTCCGGACCTGATACAGGTGGAAGCGGCACCTCATTTGTCCTTCCCGCTGCCCTATTTCCATTGGTGGTTGCAGGAACCTTGTGGCGAGTCTTTGGAACAGGTTTGGTTACCGTCGTTGCTGGCTGGGTGGCAGCCACTACTGGAAGAGTATTGATCGCTGATGGTTGGATAGATGGTTTGTTAGAAGGGATGGTCAGGGAGGCGAGGTTTAGGATGCTTTTTTCCGTCTCGAGGAGCTGAGTTTCTATACGGGAAAGCCTGACTTCTAGAGGGGTCAACAGTTTTTTTAACGTTTCCCACACAATTGTCAGGAATTCAACATCCTTTCCTTCAATCATGCAAAGTGGCACCCCACCATTTTCATTATCAATTACAAGATTCTTATGATCCTCCACCATCCCCACTGGACTAGGATCTTGGGCTGGGGGAAAGCCATTTACCTTGGGAGCGGATGTGTGGTAAGGCTGGGCTATTGCTTGGGAAGGCAGCTGGGCCTTTGCAACCTTAGCCTTCTTCCTAGAATAGGCGGTGGTGGAATTCCGCTTCCGTTTTTGATTGGGGCCCTTTAGTGAAAGGGGGGGGGGTACTCGGGCACCTGTTCTTAAGATCTGTTTTTGGTAGGGTACCCGTCGATGGCCCATCTGGCCCTCCCACCCTGGGTGGGCTTCCTGTTGAGCTTCGGCCTCCAATAGGAGAACTGTGGGAGACGAGACTGGTTGATGATGGATAAGTGCCTGTGTTAAATTTGGTGCTGGACCCACTGTACGATCCGGTGTTTTGGCAAAAGCAAAGTGACCCAGAGAGGATTTCTTGGCATTGGCCAACTCCTGGGCGAGCCTTCTGGCAGCATCTAGCTCAATGGAGACCCTATGCTGCATCTTGTTGATCTCTTTGTCTATTGCAATATTGGTTCTGGTGATGAAGTCATCAAGTGTTCCATTTTGCATTTTCCCCTTAGCTGCCCGGGGTCTGTGCTCGCGTGTAGACATCGCACTTTAGGTGCTGCGTGCACCGCTGGGTGAAGTGAGGCAGAAAAAAAGGGAGTGGGGCCAAGGTTTATAGTCCGGACCGGACTCTCCCGTACTCGAACGGCCTGCTCTTTGCCCGGTCTTCGCCCCGAGCTCCGCGATGCGCGTTAGCAGGCCCACTTTTGGTTGGTAAGAAGGCGTGGCACTGGGAGGGGGCGCGGCTCAGGCGGGAAGAGGAACCAGCTGCGGATGTTTCAGGAATGCTGGTCCTCGCAGTCCCGCTCGCTGCGCCTCGCACCTCCTCTGCGGCCACGTCCGAGTGTCAGGAGCCTGCACCCAAGTCCAAATGGAGAAACGCCTTCTTTTGCTACTCCAGTAGCAGGAACCAAGGTATGGCAATGAAAGTCCTCTCACGAGCGGCGATTCATATTCCATGCACAAGGCACAACTTGAATATTGATGGTGAATAATGGTAAAGGTGGGCAATTTAGTGACTGCAATGACGATGAATTGCTGATATTGCTAAAATTCCCCCCTTGGTGTGAGGATATTGCTGGTAGCTGGCAGCATGGGGATCAATGGAGGAGACAATGGAGGCAAAGCAACAAAGGGTAGGCTTTAACCCGCCCACCTCACTGCTCTCAGATCTCCCAACACTCCCTGCCGCGTCCGAGCCCTGCCACGCTGCCACGCTGGCCTGCTGTGGTCCAAGAGCAAGCAAGTGGCAGAGGCAAAGGCAGAGGCAGGCCGTAGCGACGTGAGGGTGGGGGTGGGGGTGACTCACCGCGCTCTCAGTATCTCGGTGTCGGCTTTACTGCCAGTGGCTCCTCGAGGCTAACAGCTCACGACGGTGGCGAAACAGGGCTCCCCCAGCAGCAGGGACAGCAGAGACACCCCGGCTCTACAGCTGACCAAACAGCGCAAGCGGCTGGAGGCGAGGGCGGCTCCCGGCAGCTGCAGCTCTCCGCGGCTCTCTACAACTCTCTGCAGCAGCTTCCTTCGCTGGTTTCCGCTCTCCACTCCCCGCTTGCTACCGACAGCGGCTCACCAATGAATCACCTGTTATATAGATTTTGTCTACTGTTATTTTTTCTCATAGTTTCATTATTTTGTAATCTTTCGAAATGTCCACATATATTTTGAAGAAATGGCTTTATTTTTTCTTCTTACCAGTAGCTCTATTTTCTTTTACAACCTTTTCTTAATTTTTCCCCTTTTGAGTCTCAGTTCTGCATAGATACTGTAGTTGCTTCTGTTCCTTTTTTAGGCATTCCATCTGTAGTTATGCAGATATTGTAATGTAAAACAAATTAAATATATTTGAATTCGTATTCTGGTCAATGTACGAACTCTGTTGCTACTGGATTACACATAATACAAAACTGTTTTTATGTTGCAGTTTTAAATCTGCAGATGAATTAGCTCCATAACTGCAAGCATTTACTTCAATGTACCAAACATAAACATAAATCAAAAAGCAAAACTAAATGTATTACTTACCTTTTAATATTACAGCACCCTCACCTACAACACAGATGCACCACAGCTCAGTTTGGACTCACACACGGTAAAAGACCACTTATCATTTTTGTAGTAAATTTTAAAATAAACATCAATCAAAGTGAAAAAGTACATAAAGTGTCTCACTACTATCAATCCGAAAACACAACATAAGAGTTATTTTTGTGCCTCTCTACCGCTGTGTCACTGGTATATTTAGTGTTTCAGTACTGTTCTACTTAGATGTGTCAGATTACAATTTTGAGAAACTCTGCATATACAAATCTACACCTTAATGTGTTTCACAACATCTAGCTCTCTAATTCTTCCGAGTACATGCAAACAATGTGTTAAAGGTTACATATATAATTCACAAGATGGTTTTACAGAGTATAAATTCTTCACTAAAACTTGTAAATACATGTGCTTCATTACAACAATACTCACTGAATGATTGGATGTGTGCATAGATAGTGTCTAGGTGATTCCCTTAGAATATAGGTAATGCCTGCATGATTCCCTGAGTATCTAGGAACTATAGTGGTTGTCTCATTTTTACATAGTTAGTGCCTAAGTATTCGCATGACTATATTGCTACTATCTGGGTGATCAGATGAATACATGGGTGTTGCCTGCATAGTTCAATTCATACATAATTAGTGCCTGCATGATCAGAAGAGTGCATGTGTAGTGCTTGGGTGATCAAATAAGTCTAGATATCACACTTGATAGATAATTGCTGTTAGACCTGGCATTTCTTGGCATGGTTACCCCTGACTTTTTGCCTCTACCTTCTCTATTTTTGATTCTGTGATGGATTGTGTTTTACTGGCTTAGATGCTTTGGGCACTTTGCTACTGCTGATCAGTGTCAAAGTGCAAGTGCCCATGTATAAAATGTTCTGCTAAATGGTTGGCCATAATTGGTATGTTTACCTTACTAGTAAAGTGCACTTTGTGTTCTAGGGCTAGTAATACAAATGCTACTCGTGGGCCTGCAGCACTAATTGTACCACCTACACAAGTAGTCCTAAAGAGAGAAAGAACTCAGGCCTGCCAAAGCAGTGCCTGTACACAGTTTGCTAACTGCCATATTGTCCTGACAAGTGCACCCAATTGCCACTCCTTACCCTTCCCGTTCCAGGCACATCAGACACCCTGATAGTAGGCCCAAGGTACCCCTCTGGGCAAGCTGTAGTGTCTGTGAAAGGTAGGACATGTACTGAGGTGTGTACCATGTCCTAACAGTGAAATACTCTCCATGTTATTGTTCACTGTTGCACAGCCATCTTGCTCATTGGACAGAATGTAGAAGGCTGTGTAATATATTTCCAGCCTCTCTTAGCATAGGCTTAAGATGGAGAGGTGAAGTTTAGTGTGGCTGAACTCACAGTTTAATAACACATATTTCTGTGAATGTGTTTTTTAAATTGTGGGTTTAGAAACCACACTTTTAGTAGTGGCTGTTTTTTGTTCTAAAAATTCTGTGTGTCTCTGCCTTGCTGTGGATTGACTGTCTGAATTTGAACATGATAGGACCTGGGAAATGTCTTGACCCAGGGGAGGAGTCGGTGAGACAGCAACAGGCTGACTTGCATCTAGAGTGTAGGGGGAGGAGTAGCCCCCTGGATGTGAAGAGGCCTGGGCTGCTGCCATAAAAGAATGGCTCCCCCTCCTGAAGAGTGATTGAGGTACCAGACCCCCACTATCAAAGGATAAGGTGTCACTGGCAGGGTGACAGCCAGAACTGGTTTGGACAGGGGTCAGTGCCCCCTGAACACAAAGTCATTAAGGGGTATAACCATGAGAGCTGAAAACCCTGAACGTTGGGCTGATCAAGACTGAAATGGATTGAATTTTACTTTGAGCTCTGCCATGGAAGAACAGCTGAAGAGACTGATGAGAAGGACTGACCCTTGCTGTGTGCCTGCAGTTTTCTGATTTAACTAAGGAGAGGCTAAAGGACCTTGCTGTGTCTCCCTGCTTGAAAGGACTTAGCTGTGTGCTGTGTCCCGAAGTAACTTTGTCTCCAAGGGCCCTAGTAGAGCTGGTTCCCTGTTTTTGAAACTCAGGAACATCAAAGTTTTCAAGTGTCTCTCAGTGACGCTGTATGCATGTGCTTTTTGCAGCCTGAGACCATCGTAAGCATTGGCTGGGACTGTGTGGCCTGAAACCCAGCCGAGTATCAGCAACACTTTGTGTGTGTGCGTGTGCAACCTGAGATTGCCGTGGGGTCTTTGGTGCTGGTTGGAAAGTACCTCACGACTGCAGTGCCCCCGCAGCATGAATCATCGTCCACACTGCTGTGTAGCTGTTTGTGGCCGGAGCCGTCATCGTAACGGAGGCTGCAGATCAAGATTGGCGACGCTGGCCTGAGCTGCAACGTGCTGAATGATTTCGTAAAGCTAAGGAAGTCAGAAGGCAATCGTGATCATTGTTCGCAAGAGGAATCTGCCCAAGATCGTCAGCAATGGAGAAGGCAGCGCCATAACCTATCCGGCCAGAGCCTTGTCGTGCATCGGAGCTGGGTCTTCGTTGGGAGCGCCCATCAGGAGTGGGGAGAGAGAGAGAATGAGGCAGCGCATACCCCAGGTAAGGCTTAGACTCTGGGCGGGAGACGCAAGTGTGTGTGGCCTGGGGAGGCGTGCTGGAGGAATACAGGAATGCTCCGGTCTCTCTTCCGCTGCATCACTTTAGATGCACTGAGTCCTCGAGTGGCCCAGACCTGCCTAGCAACACCAGGGCCGTCCTCGGAAGTTCGGCACTGTTGTCTGTGGTTGGGGACTTGTGGTGTCCGTGCTAATCGAGTCGATTGGCCTGGAATTATTCATGTTTCACGAACTGCCTTATTACTTACATTATGGATTGTATCATTCCTACATTGGGAACTGCTTGATTACGTGCATTGAGGATTGCATTATTCTTGCATTACGAACTGCCTGATTACGTGCATTGAGGATTGCAATATTCTTGCATTAGGAACTGCATTAGTCTGATAATAAGAGCTGCATTATGAACAGCATAGCATTGCATTAGGACTGCATTTAAACATCCTGAACTTCTCATTAATACAGCAATAACCTACAAGTTTTTGTTGGCCTAATAAGCGGCAAAGGGAAATATTACGAATACACAGATGTTGGATTTTTATCGTCGGTTCTTACCGTATTTTTCTTCTTGATAAAGATACCGCTATTTTTTTACATCAGTGTGGTATCCATCTGTGAAGTTATCACTGTGTCACTGGGAGTGTGGTTGCAAATATGCCTTGAAGATACGCCTGGCTGCTCATGCCAAGCTACCAGGGGGTGAACAGGGATTATCAAAGAGGGTGTCCCTCCTTTCTCTGACTAGGAGCAAAGGTCCCAATTTGGACTAAGGTAACTGCCTCAGCGAACTAGAGATCCCCAGTTATAACATTGATGGTCAGCGGTAGTGGATTGGAACGTGTATTTGCAATTCACTCACAGTGATTGATGTATTTTATTTATTTATTTATTTATTTGAGTTTTATATAGCACTGGCTAGACCTGGAGGTATCAGAGCACTTTACATAGTGATGTACATCACTGGTTTTCAGCACACACCATGGCACAACCACATATAGCTTTTTAAATTTTGGGTTCTATTTTTGAGTGATCTTTAAGCCACACTTCACGCCTCAGAGGAGTCAAGTAGCCAGTGAGGTTGCATAATTGGAGTTCAACATTGAGGAATTGTTTACCTACAAAGTTGATCAACTGAGGTAATCCTGCAGAGCTTTGCTATGTTCCATGAAAAGTAGCGGCAAGAAGGAGGAGTTGCAAATGGTCGTAAGGGCTTGGAGGGAAGCCAAAGAGGCTCAGGAGACCGGTGATGCTGGGGTGAATGAGGATGACCCAGGGAATGAATTTGGCATACAGGATTTGCCAGTGGGAAGGCGAGCCTTAGGGCCTGGTAGTGACCATTCCGGGCTGAGTTTTCCCCAGAGGAGCAGAGGGAAAACCAAAGGGTCAGAGCGCATGAGTTGGAGGTTTTAAAATGTAAGGTTCAAGCAGAGGAGAAAAAGTTGCCCATTGAAAGTGAAAAGAGAGCAGAGGAGAGCAAGAATGCTCTCGCCTTGGAGGAGAAAAAGATTCTCCTGGCTCAAAAGTTAAGCATTAGGGAACTGCACATTAAGGCTAAACAGGTGGAGTCCAGTTCGAATGGTGGTAGCGGACAGCCAGTGCCAGCGGGGAAAGTTTACATTCTCAAAGATTACGAGATAACCAAAGGGGTGATGATATGTATGCGTGGTTCACGGCATATGAGATCGCACTAAGGATGAATGAGGTGCCTGAGAAGCATTGAGGGCAGGCCTATGGAAACAGTTTGAAGCTTCTGGGAGGGATGTTTTACCACCCTTAGAGAGGGCGGGAACCCTGACCTACGCGTACATGAAGAAGGCTTCATGCCTCAGGTATGGGCTCACTACTGAACAATACAGGCAAAAGTTCAGGAACTTCAAGAAAGAGGAATCCAGTACTTGGGTTAAATGTGTGAATGTGTACACGCATGCACTGGATGGTTGGATGACGGGCAGCAATGTAACTGATTTTAAAGGAGCACTTGAGTAGTGTGTGTGTTCCTGAGCTGCGGCAGCATCTTTTAGACAGTAAGCTGACTGATCCCTAGAAGCTTGCTGAGGAGGCAGACTGCTGGACCAATGTTTAGTGAGTGAAGGGTTGGGGGAGCAAGCCGTTATGACCCTGATCTCATTAGGAGATCGAGAGTTGGTCCAGGAAGCCTCTTTGCCTGAGAAATAAAGAAGTACAGGCAGTGGGTGACCATCAGTGGAAGGAGGGTGGAGGCTCTGAGTGACAGGAGTCAGTTTGATATCTGTCAGGTGTCAGTGGATATCTGAGGAGCATGTCATTCCCAATGTACTTCACGCTGTAGTTGCAGCAGACAACTCAGTATGCCTCAGCAAGGTGGCGCTTGCTCCCTTTGAGTGGGGGGGGTGTCTCAGGTTTCTTGAAGGTTGTTGTAAGTCCATCCATGTCTGTAGACTGTCTGCAGGGGAATGACCTGGATAGTTCCCCCTGGAAGGAGGTGGAAAGCCAGGCGCATTTGAAGATGTTGGGTCTGCCTGACTGGGCTTGTGTGACCACTTGGTCTATGGCAGCCAGTAAAGGCGTTCAAGAGGACCTGGGGCCTGAAACAGTGGCCCAGGTGCCTGCCTTAAAGAGAAGAGGTGTAGGAAACTGGCCCCAAAGTTCCCATGGTCCAGGAGGAGGTAAAACCTGAGGGGGATGCCATGGAACCTACGGGGTAGCAAATAGCTGAACTGGGGGCCTACCTGAGCTGGCTGAATGGCAGCAGGAGGGAGGGCCCTCCAGGAAGGGATTCTGTGAGGAGCAGAAAAAGTGCCCTTCTCTGGTAGGATTGCAGCAACAGGCAGCAAACCCGGAAGCAGGTGATCAGTCTTGATCACATTGGATCTACTGGGAGAATGATCTCCTATCCAGTGAGCCTAAGGTTGCTGAGCCTGGGCCAGACCGTGAGCTGGTGGTACGCTAGCACTTCAGAGCCTTCCTACTGGGGCTGGCTCATGATGTGCCTTTAGCAGGACATTTGGGGCAGACAGGAACTTTGAGAGGCTGGTCACCCACTTCTACTGGCCTCAAATGTGCAAGAGTTCTGATACTCATTGCAGGACCTGTCAGACTTGCCAGGCAAGTGGTATGAGTGGGAGGAAGCACAAGGCTCCCCTCCAACCTTGCCCTGTAGTAAGTACCCAATTTGAAAGCATGGGCATTGACATCGTGGGGCCTCTGTATCCCAAGAGAGCCATAGGTAACAGGTTCATCCTGGTCTTGGTGGATGATGCCACCCGGGACCTGGAAGCCATCCCTCTCCAAACTGTGACAGCCCCGTGGTGGGCCGTGCACTGATGGGGATTTTCTATCACGTGTGTTTCCCTAGAGAGGTGGTGTCCAACAGGGTTACTAATTTCATATCTAGGTATATGAAGTCTCTGTGGAGGGGAGGCTTGGCTTGGACGCCGATGGCGATGGTCGCCTGAGAGCTCGGCTCCGAGACTGAGCCCGCATTTATCCTGAATTCCGAGGGTTTTGGGGCGCCCGACCCCCACAAATCGAAGATCACGTTGAGGTCGACTTGATGAGGCACCTGAGTGAACCCGAAAATCGATTGTTCTGGTCAAAAAGCGAAGTTTCGGAGGAACCGGAGCGGAGCTCAAGATGGCACCCGGACCCTCTCGATAGACTTGCCAAGACCCTTGGCCCAGAGAAGTTTGCCAGCTCAGCTTGTGCTTAATCCACGTCTCATCCTCCCGAAAGGCGACCATCCACCTGGCGGACTGGGAGGGTCCGGACACCGTGGACATCCCTGGACTGATTGATAGTCGCTTTTCTCTCAGCGCCGGTAGCTCCCCGGCTGCCGGAGGCCTTGGCCGGAATAGCAGCGCCACCCGAGACGACCGGCTGTATCCCGCTGCGATCCTGCATCCGCCTGATCCCAAGGAACTTTATAGGCGACACTACGACTTGGCCCTGCGGGAATCCCAGCCGCATTGGTGGCTGCAACCCGAGGTCTCCCTTGTCCCGACAGGACCACGCCGATAGGCGCTGATCGCCCCCACTTCCCCCTCGGTGGCCTCCGGGGACTCAGCAGTGCTTCATCCCGAGAGATCGGAGTGGTGGCAGGACTTGGCGCCAACACGTCGAAGACGCTCGAAGGCCCTCTTCACCACGGTTGCACACCGGGAGACCAACAGCCGACGCCCATCATTGGCGGATAGCCTGCCGAGCTTCTGCAGGGCACGCCCGCCATGGGAAAACCAAGGGGACCTAAAGGAACCACCCCGGCCGCCTCAGACACGGAGGCGCCGGATAAGGATGATCGAGGTGACCCGGAGAGTTCTGGAAGCCCTCACCTACAGCAACAATTCGACCGGGTCCTGGAGGCGATCGCAAATACGCGATCTGCCCTACAACAAGACATCGTCCAGGTTGCGACGAGTCTGGGCCTCCTCAGGGCGGACCATGGTAAGCTCTCGGACAGAGTCAAAGAGGTAGAGAGCTCGGTGAAGGTCCTGGAGCCGGCGCAAAAGACTCTGGCGGCTACGATGAAGGATGCCCTGTCCCGAATCGGTGACTTGGAAAGACGGGCGGAGGACGCTGTAGGGCGTAACAGGAGGAACAATATTTGCGTAGTGGGCCTACCGGAAAAAATCGAGAATGGGGACATGGTGGCCTATCTAGAAGCTTGGCTCCGAACTGTGGTGGCGCCGGAGGGTCTGTCCTCCTTCTATACTCTGGAACGTGCACACAGAGTGCCAGCAAGACCGCCACAGCAAGGCCGCTCCCCGCGCCCGGTGGTGGTCGCGCTTATTGCATTTTCGGGACAGGGATCTGCTCCTCAATGCCGCCAGGCATAATGGCCCTTACCCAGTGGAGAACAGCCAAGTGAACATTTTTCCGGACTATACCTACGAGACCCAACGAAAGCGGACCTCCTTCCTAGCGGTCAAACGTGAACTGCGGAGCGAGGGTATACAATACTCTCTCCTCTTTCCTGCGAGACTCCGCATCGTCCTTGACGATAAGACCCAGTTTTTTGATACCCCGGAGGACGTCTGCACTTGGCTTGAGCTGTATAGGGCTGGCAAAGATGGCTTTGGATCCTCCTTCCAGTCGACATCGGAACCCGGACAACAGCGGTGATCCAAGAGACTTCGGAGCCGCTGTGGTAAACCGGGCAAACCCTCGACGGTGGGGACTATGGCTGAACGGCGAGGAGTATTGGACATGGTCTCCAACCTATCTGGTTCCCAGGGCGGCCCCATCGTCGAAGAATCGGAACCGGGCAGAGAGGGGGCGCACTCGGACACGGAGTACTCGGAGACTGATAGTGTTCACTTGCCAGTGGTTACTCCGGACTCGGCTGAGGGCATGCTAGATGGGCAGGGATGAACTCGGGTGAGCTGATTCCATTTGGGCGGGGGTCTATTGCGGGAAGTGTGGAGCATGCAGGACTTGCTGCTGGACTATGAATCACTGATGGGGTTGGGGGGCCTTGCTCTACCTGATACCTATGAATTGGTGCTCGGTCCAGTCTCGGTAGTCCAAGACTCGGTGGCCCATTGCTGGCGCCCGGCCCGCACTCGGCCCTTAAGGCATACCTGCGGTGGCTACCGCAGGATTAGTCGGGGGACGGGGGTTTTCTGTGGGTACAGTTTGGATGGGAACTAGATGGTGCTATTTGGGTCCTATTCTGGGGTGGGTGGGAGGGGGTTTCTTTCAAGGGGAAGTTTGGTTGTTGTTGGGGGGGATGGCCGCCAGTGGTGTTGACTTGAATATTGACTGCTCCGTGCCTGAGCGTTGCTGGGATAGCCTGGGAGCGGCAATTTGGGACAATGGCTGAGATCACTAATGTAAAATGCGTCACTTGGAATGTGCGGGGCCTTCACACTATGTCCAGACGACACAAAATTCACGCTTATCTAGTGCGTAGAGGGGTGCAAATAGTGTTGCTTCAGGAGACACACCTCACCAAGGCGGAAGGGGCGGCGCTTCAGCATAGATGAAGAGGGCAGGTTTACTACACTACATACTCAGCTTACGCGAGAGGGGTGCTGATATGGGTAAGGGCGGGGACTCCCCTGCAGGTTTCCAAATCGGTGGTGGATCCGGAAGGTCGCTACGTGGCTATCTCTGGCACTTTGGGGGGTAGGGCACTGAATATTTGTTGCGTTTATGCGCCTAACGTGGACCAGCTCGCCTTCCTCTCCGGGTTGTCGGGCTCCTTGGCCCATTTTCTGTGGGGAACCCTCCTGCTGGGTGGGGATTTTAATTCGGTGGTGGATGTCAACATAGACCGTTCACAACCCCCCCTTCCGGACTCCCCGGTCCGGCAAGTAGCCAAAGGCAGGAAAGAATGGCAGGCGCATTGGGGGCTGACAGATATTTGGCGTGCGCAGCACCCCGACACTAGAGATTATTCGTACTTTTCTGGCCTGCACAAATTACATGTGAGACTAGATGGATTTCTGGGGTCGGCGGAATTGGTGTCCGCGACTGTGCGATCTGAATACTTGGCCAGGACCATCTCAGATCACAACCCCCTCCTAGCGGATTTCAGTTGGTTTCCCGGGGCCCCCAGCGTGCCTACTTGGAAACTGCGCCCCGAAATGGGAGAGGATATAGTCTTCAGGGCGGACCTGGAAGGTAAAATCACTGACTATTTTGCGACAAATGGGGGCACTGCTGGGTCGAGGGCGTCGGAGTGGGATGCTTTCAAGGTAGTGATCAGGGGCTACTGTATATCCAAGAAAGTGGGAATGCATCGTATCATCCTAGATGACCTGGCCACCGCGGACCGTAAGCTCCGCGAGATGGAACTTCGCCGCCCCGGCCACCCAGAACTTCAGGAACGTACTGCTGCGGCGAGAGAGGCAGTGGCAGCGGAGGTCAAACGACTGCGCTGTTTTGATTATAAGGCCTATACCACCAGGTCGCTCACGGAAGGGGATAAGTCGGGCGCGCTTTTAGCTTGGTTAGCCAATCCCACACGCCGGACCTCCCTGACGATGTCCATGTGTGCCGCGGAGGGTCTCGAGGTGCATACCCAACCAGAGATATTGGATTGTTACTTGCACTACTATGAACGGTTATACCGTATTAGCCTGACCCAAGATCCTACCCTGATCGATGATTATTTACAATCCTTAGAGATTCCCGCATTGGAACCCGACGTGGCGAAGGCCCTGGGCACCGATATAGAACTGGGGGAAATCCGTAGCGCCATAAAAGGGATGGCGAGAAATAAGACCCCGGGCCTGGATGGCACCCCGACTATTAGTAGTCTATAAGGAAGCGAAACGCCTGGGACGACGCCCCGGCTCGATGTGTGAGGCCCTGGTAGTTCCCCTTCTCAAGCGTGGTAGGGAGTCAGCTGACCCGGCGTCCTATCGACCGTTATTTATGTTAACGGTCGACTATAAGATTCTAAGCAGCATTTTGGCATCGAGGCTGCTGGGACACATGCGCTCCTTGGTGCACGAAGACCAGGCAGGATTTATCCCAAAACGCAATACGACCATGAATATTCGCCGCTTATTTCGTCTGCTAGAGGAACCGCACTCGGAGGCCCCGTGCCCCTTGGTCCTTTCAGTTGACCTGGAAAAGGCTTTTGACAGCCTGGAATGGGACTACTTGCGCAGGGTACTACTGCGCTTCGGTCTGGGAGAGGGATTTGTCGGATGGACCATGGTGCTCTACGCCTCGGCGTCGGCCAGAGTGAGGGCGGGCCCGCTGATCTCTCAACAATACCTGGTGGAACGTGGCACAAGGCAAGGGTGCTCGTTATCCCCACTGCTCTTTGCGCTGGCGGTCGAACCACTAGCGTTATCTGTTCGGACCGGAGCTTCTTTCGGCGAACTGCGGACCTTATCTGGCCAGCACTACATTTCTCTGTATGCCGATGACCTGCTGCTCTTCCTTGAGAACTCGGATAATGCTTTGGATGGGGCTGCAGAGGCTTTCACAACCTTCGGGGAGATCTCGGGCCTTAAGGTGAATTGGGCCAAGACTTGCCTATTTCCGGTTCGTAAGGGAGAGCCCAGACCCGACACCACCAGGGAGATTAGGTGGGAACCTAGCTGCCTCAAGTACCTGGGGGTATACGTGTACCATGACCCCGCCGATCTTCTAGACGGTAATATAGCCCGCTGTATTCGCGCGCTGCGAGGCAGCATGGATTTCTGGGCTACCCTGCCGCTTTCGGTGGCGGGGCGTATAGCATTGTTGAAAATGGTGGCATTACCCCGGCTGATATATTATTTTAGAGCGCTCCCGATTTGGGTTCCGCCGGCCACCTTCCGGCTCCTGAGATCCATGGTAGTGGGGTTCCTTTGGGGATCGGGCCGCCGGAGGGTGGCACTCAAGACCCTGATGAGACCAAAATCGGAGGGCGGCCTAGCGGTGCCGGACTTTGAAAAATATTATTTGGCGGCTCAGTTGCAGACCTTCACCCAGGAGATAGCGAGAGAGTTTCGAGGCCCGGAGGATGGGAGGGGCATCGGAATGCCCAGACATATAATTTCCTACGTTGCACTACGCCAGCGCTTAGCTCTGCAAGACCTTACGCTCGAGGAACGGACTATTATGTTGTGCTGGAATCGCGCCCACGCCCGGGGGGAGCTAAAACTCCCATATGCACCGGAGATTCCGTTGGGGATGTTAACGGCCATTGCCGCACAGGGGAGATTGGTCGCGCCTTAGGCATTGGGAGGATGCAGGATTGCAGTTAGTGGGGGACCTTTATGAGGACGGGGTGTTACTGCCCTTCCAGGAGATTCTGGACCGTTTTGACGTTCCCCGAGGCGACTTCCTCCTTCATACAGCTCTCATTAGAGCAATTCAGACGCACTGGAGGAGAGGTATGGAGGAGCCACCAACGTCGTTGGTGTGCCAGTATGTTATGATGTCCTCGGGGACAGTCAAGGCAGTCATGTGCTTATATAATAGGTTAATTAATGAGGGTCTGCCCCCGCTCGCCACACTGCGGAACTGCTGGGAAGCCGACATAGGGAAAGAGATACCGGAAACGGCATGGACGCAACTAATGCGTCGAGCTTGGAAGGGCGCGTGCCACGCCAGGTTTCAATTGGTCCATTTTTATATACTTCACAGGGCCTACCTGACCCCGGCGAAAATCCAGCAATACTTCGCCACGGACACGGCAGATTGCCCCAGATGCCGAGCACCCGCGGCAGACCTCATTCACATGCTGTGGTCCTGCCCAGCGCTGTCCTCATACTGGCGGGATACTCTTAATTGGGTCACTGGGAGAACCTTGGCTTTCGACGCGGTGGTGGGGATCCTACATTGGTTCCCGCATACCCCTAAAAATAAAATATCAAGCAAATTTATAGACTTAGGGCTCATTCTCGCTAAAAGGGAGATAACCAGGCATTGGAAAGCAAGAGTTGGTCCAACGGGAGCTAAATGGCACAACGAACTTCTGAAGTGGGCCACAGGGGAGAGCACTTTGCGATACCAACTGGCGAGGCGACAGCAGAATGAGAGGGCGCTGGAAACAGCATTGGAATGGGAGACACTAGGGCAGGCTCAGCGAGATTACAGCGCTTCCAGCGATTCCGAGAGTGACGACGCAGCACAACTTGAGTCCCGTTAGATGTCCATAACACTGGTCTCTACGCAGTTACCTAAGGTTTCTTCCCACAGGTTCTTTTTGCACGCACACCACACTGATGGCGGGGGTGGGCGGGGGGAGGGGGTTAGGCTGAGTAGGTGTTGGGGCGGGTTTGTTCTTTTAGGTTGATTTAGAAAAGCAGACGAAGGTTGCTGGTTTATTCGGATCAGCTTCGACATTATACCGGATCCCCACCTGCGATTTTACAAGCAGACGCCGCCCGACCCTCGGGTTGTGGGCTGAATGGCTGTGTATTCAAGGTGTTTCCTCACGGGGGATCGGTTGTTTTTCCTTTCCACTGCAGATATATCGCTGATCTGTCATGTAACTTTGACTAATTCCTGCAATAAAAATATAGTAAAAAAAAAAATTTAAAAAAATGAAGTCTCTGTGGAAGGAGTGCGATGTAACCTATAAGTTCACAACGCCTTACCACCCCCAGGGTAGCGGTCTGGTTGAGAGATTTAACCGAACCCTGAAGGGCATGATTATGGGCCTTGAGGAACCCATGGGGCATAAGTGGGCCCTAAAAAATTCCCTATTTTAGCCAGTTGGGCTCGATATGAGATGCACCAGGTTCTCCGGAATGGACTAAGGACATACTGGCTGTACCATTAAAAGAGGGAGGGTTTTAAGCGGAACCAGCTACTGCCAGAAGGTCTGTTGATTTCATGGGGTTGGTGCGAGCAGGTGATAGGTCCAAAGTTTTCGAGATTTAAACTTCTCCAGATCCAAAGTTGGTACATGGCTTTAGGTGAAAAAATAGGCGATGTAAATGAACTCGAGGAAAAACTGACATCAAGCATTGTGTTCAAATAAAAAATTGCACTGTGGTATTGGTTGATGCTCGAGATGGAAGATGGTGCTGTTACTTTGCCGGAGGATCTATGGAAAGGATGCTTGCCAGGGACTGCATTGGAAGACCAGTGGTTAAACATCTTAATCTGGGTACAAATTTCTGTAGAATTTTGATGGGTATTTATTCGACACCGGATGCTAGAGTACTAGTCAATGGAGTTTTGACACAGTCAGTTCAAATTATGCGGGGTACTGGACATGGCAAGTATCAATGTCTATGCTTTATAAAATAGTTAAACCTGCATATCTGAGGAGGAACCATCTGTTTACTATGCACACGGCTTATTGGACCCCACACAGGTTAATCAAATTTGGGTCAGGAGGAGGGATGGTGTCTCCTAGGTGTGGCAGTCTGAGTGAGGATGATCTACACATGTTTATATACTGTCCGAAGCTTCAGGTTTTCTGGGAGGCCGTGAGTAGTTTCCTGTCCAGTGTTTTAAATCTCCAGATTAAAATAAGCGCTGTATTGGTTATATTCGGAAGATTGGATTTGCAATGCATTCTTACCAAGGACAGCGCAAAGCTGATTTTCTATGCGGGAGATCTGTAAACTATGGGTATCTCCGGCACCCCCAAAGGAGGTGTGTTGTTTGAAATCTATGAGGTATATTGCTAAGTTGGATATTTCGTATCAGACGAAAAATAGATACGAATTTTGGACTCCCTTTCTGTCTTGCTGTTGTCAATGAAGGTGGTAAATCAAACAAAGGTCCAATGATTAAGCCTTTATATGCCTCAGCTGGTGTTAGTCTTCTCTGTGTGAGAAGAAGGACATGGTAAAGGGTCTGTGGTCAAATGAAGGAGGAGGTTTCACAGTAAAATCTAAGGGAATGGTTCTGGGAGCCTTCACTGTGTTCTTTTTCCCTTTATCCAGCACATGAGATTTGACATCCCAGGGTAGGCTTTGTTAGAAGAAGGTTAGACATGAGGCAAATGAGGACAAAAAAAAAATTAACGCATGGCAGCACAGGACCTAATGCACTTTATGTTCTTTTGCCATTATTATGATGTTCCCCGTAGACTTTTTTTTAAAACCTCTTTAAAAAAAATGAATTTCACCCAGGTTTGTCCGGCTCTTTGCTTCCTGCAAATGTTGAGCCCAGAAAGCACTTTATTTCTGGTTAGTTTTTAAAAAAATGCATTGAGACTGAAAAAAGCCTCCCAAACTAACGGAACCTTGTACTGTAGTCCTGGTATCAACTAAATTTTAGACTTATGTTTGCACTTCTGGGATTCAAGCTTTTTAACTTGTTTTGTATTAATATACGAAGGAACTGTTTTATTACTTGCACAAGTTTAACGTACATATTTTTAATCATATAATTGTCCTTTTTATTGTTGAAATATCGCTTTTAAGGTTTGCTATTTGTAAAACCGAAGAAAGTATTTTGACTATGACTACAATATTTGTGAAAATCTGAGTTGACATGGCTATGATTCAAACAAATTCACATACTACACATAGGCATCTGCAGTGTACACTTTTAACTCAAACAGTATAATTATCATTCACCACTTTGTTCCATCTTTTACTTTCTACATTTAAGCCATGTCATACTTTTTCTTTACTGACTTGATTCTTGAAAGCAGAAATTAAATTTAGGGATACTTTTACTACTTTTTCTTAGGATATTTTAAGGTGTGAGTATAAAGCTGAAGGAGTTGTGTCCACTGAGTAAGTATGGGTAATTTATGTAAGCTAAATAACTGCCGGCCGTGCATGTACTTAAGATCCCTGGCTACACTAATGGCTACAGAATCCCCGACCTCTCCCCCCTACAGGGACCCTTCAATAAATGCACTTGAGGGTCATTTTGAGAATGTGCATTTGGCATTAGTGTGTAGAACTCTGCAGGAGATTCTCTCTCCATTGTAAACTCCTTTCAGAAGTTTGGAAAGACTATATTAGCAATGGAGGGGATGAAATTACAGAACAACTGCAATCTATTTTGAGGGCAATAAACATCACTACCAGTGACAGCAAGTGAGTACAAACGAGGTTTTCAGCACCATGAACTTGATAATATCACCCTTATTACACTTTTTTAGTCTTTCTTCACTAATGTTCATATATCTCATGGGCTCTCCTCTTTAGAATCCATTGTCATTTGTTAACAGATAGCTGACTACTCATCGCCATGCGGATGATACTCAGTGTAGGATGGTAGAACCTACTGCCCAACACAACAAAAGATACCAGACGCGCTGCATTTTTTAAAGTGATTTTATTTTCCAGGTTAGGAATTCCATCTTGTAAAAGGTCTCAGTAATTACTTTTAGTTAAATTGTCTGTGGCAATATAGTATGGTACAGAACGTTAACATTAATATATGTGTAAAACATTCAGTTATAACTGTATTTTTCATAGGGAATATTGTTTGCCATGCTCAGAATACCAGATAGAATGTGCAGCTGGCATTTTTTTGATAGCGGTTAAATGTGCTAAATTTGTCAGTGTATATAATAGTGGTATGTGAGGTAGATTAGTAAATGTTATTGTTTTGATATTCACAGTTTCTAGTATGTTTAATGCTGAGCACTGTTCTTAGTGCCAAGTTTAGCATGACTAGATTATGGCTTGTCTACTGCAGTTAGTCAGACACCAAACTTCATCTCCATTTGGGCTGTTAATTCCTTTAAGCATGGAGCTTAAGTCTTATGCTTAAGCACTTAATCAGCTTTCTTTTGTTACATCGATTAAAGCGCTCAAACGTACTCATGGTAGACTTGTGAAACATATGTTCAAGGTCTTAGGATCTGATGTCTCTTCTTGTGATGTCACTTCCTGTGAGGTCATGGGTATTGATGCCACTTCCTATGATGTCACTTCCTGTGATGCTACGCGCCGTGATGTCAGTGGCATACAGCCTAACATTGCTAGTCTCTCCACTTCTTGTATTCTGTATTGAGGTAAGCACAGATGTACTATTTTTAACCCCATATCTACGCACGTTCGGATTTATATATATTTTCAAAGTATATATTTGTGGAATTAAGTATATTATACCTGTTCTTACCTACATACTCTTACCTTCACAATATTTTAGTCCTTGATCTTTAGATATAGCTATTATGGCCCCACAATATTCCGTAATCAATATTCTGATAGAATACCCTAATTATTACAGTAGAGACACATGAAATTACAAATTTCGGTATGAGGACAATCACCCAAGTTTAAGCCCTGTTAAATGTAAAATTTTGTGTCAGTTACACGTATTGAGCTTGCAAATTTCACAAAATATTAAACTTGCTCTGTTGGTGCCTGGTAAATTCTATTTAGTATCTGCCTTACTTTAATATGTTTCGCACACTTTCCTCCAAGACATTATATGATGGCCACCACCTCACCAGAAGCCCATTTTTTGTTACAGTGATGTTCAAGGTGAAAGGTTATCTGGCTAAATAAAGTCATCCATAACATTATTTATCGGAGCGCTGGTCAAACTGTACTAAATATTTTATGTTAACTGAGCGACCGAAAAATAGTGAAGCCTTTTCCTATTGTTGCCAGTCTGTAGAAACGTAGTAGAAGTGTCTACTCTTTGGTGTGACTGTTGGTCAGGTAAATGGGAACTTTAAAATGTGTGGCCAGGGGCACAGAGTGAGAAGGATCATGGTTTCCACAGTACGCCCAGGGTACCAACCCCACAGCAGGACAACATTCCCTTGGGGGGTTTGGGGTCTGTGGGGATCCTCACTGTGTTGAGACGTCACACTTTCAATATCGGCATAGTATCAGCTAGCACCAAACAGCTGTACGCCCACGATATACTATATTGTAACTATCCTACAGGGGAGGGTCTTCAAAAACATTACAGTAATCTCCTCTCCAAACATAATTTCAATTAAGCCCCCACCTCCTCCCCAGCATCACCAGGAAATGATCACTTCTTCCAAAATGTATGACAAAATAAATAGCAGTCCCAAAACATTACATTTTTTGATTTCAGATTCCCTCCACCAGAAAACCCTCTGTAATTTTACACCTATGAACTTGTGCAGCTAATTACATAAAATATAAACTAAAATACTTAACACTAATTTAAAAATCGATATTTTAAACAACTATATTTTTGCAAACGATATTAATGACTTCAATATTTTTTTATGGTATTTCTTACCTTAAATTCAATATTTTTGACCATAATAATCTTGCTGGCAATATTTCTATGTCACAATATTTCCAACTCGATATTTGTGTAAGTCGACATTCCCAACTGGATATTCTATCTGCATACCGATTTTCACCATGTTGGTGAAAGTAAGAATCTGACGGTGCCAACCTTTATCTGGTGATTGTGTTGGGGTGTTCAATGGGAGTGCAGGGATAAGGGGCCCTCCCTTTCTCCTCTATCTGTTAATATCATCTAAACTCCCCTCCCTGACCTTTGTAGTCCTTTGCTTTCAATCCTCACAGCTCTCAGACGTCACCTCTTGATTGCATGTAGCTCTTAATAAAACTCCTTAAATAAATATGTAAATTGAGTGGTGTAGCCACACCAAACATTCCTTCTGGTACCGTGGGGAGCGAGCGGAGAAGCTGTGCCTTAACTTTGTTCTTTTGGCACCGTGGGCAGGTGAAGTACACCGCCTGGGGGATTACAATCCCCATCTTCCCCTCTGCCAGAAGCGCCTTCAAAGCACTGACCCCCACCCGTGGCGTGAGACGTGCGTGGTGCACCCAGGCCGTCCCCGGGTAATGCTCGGGCCAAGGGCAGGACCGTCCACACCCGTCGGAGCTCCCCTCTAAAGTCCTGCACCTGACTGATGGTAACTGTTTCCTGGTTAGTCTCGTATTGTCATATGATATAGGCCAAAGGTCCTATGAAAAGAGTGGGTGCAAGGAAAGTGGCAACGCTGGACACGTTCCTGACTAGAGCAGCAAGCATCCTCACCCACGAAAATGAGTTAACTGAGAGGCGCTTATCAATGGAACCCCTTATTTTTCCCATGGGATCACCCATAGGGAGCACCCATGAGGTCCCCTCACAATCTCACTCACCTCAACTATTAACATCTGGTGATGTCCCACTGGGTCAACAGAAATCCTCACCTGCAATTACAGCTCAACCCGATATATCTAGCAGGGACCCTGACCCTTCATTCTTCACTTTCAACGTTCGAACCAATGATCTCATAAACGATCCCCCAGCAAAGCGGCGCAGGGTCAGCGTGACCATCAAGACCAAGCAAACCAAACCCACTAGCGCTCCCAAACCCAGGGGGACACATCTCAAAGCACCCGCAATGAGCCCCCCAATATCAGCAATGCCTTCAATTGCAAATATTCCACTCCTGCGCGTAGTGCTTGATGAGGTATTATGGTCAGAAGTAAGTAAAATGATGAAAAGACTACTGGACCCTATCCTAACCAAGCTAACGCAGATTGAACAGCGATTGGCCGGTCTTGAACTGTACACTATACCTGCCCGATCACTGAAAGAGCCCGCTACAACCCACCTTTCACGTTTACCTTCAGAGGAAACCCTAGCCTACGCAAGTGAGGACTGAGGTTTGTTTCCCCCACCGATGCCAGGCACTTCATCTAGCCCAGCTACACGTGTTTGTGGACCATCTCCTACAGTAACCGGCCATGCCAATGCACAGCGGGAGGCCCCAACTCTTAAAACCATGGTTGTAAGGGACATATTACGACAGGTAACTTTACCGAGGGTGGAAACAAGGGCAGCCTTTCACACAACATGAACACGAGACGCCCTTGTAACGCCTGCAGACAATGAATTGCTATCAGTTCTTCATCTTCCACCGGCTGCCTCCCCCTTAGCACGGGTCTTGGCTAATGTACCTACGCTTCAGGGCAACCAGTCTGAATCTACATCTCAGCTAAAGGATAAATATTTGCACTGGCTTTCACACCATCTCAAGGACTCGGGAATGAGGAACAGCCAGCTGGCCAACAAAATTATGATGGCTATGAGAGTGGGATGGTTAGATAGTTCAGTAAAGTCCATTGCCGGAGGTTGTGTGGTGATACACTTCAATAATGCATGCGTGAGTCATCTCCTTCTAAGCAATCTCCATAGATCGTCCTTTAGGAACACCCAGATTATCCCTTTACCTTTAGAGCACTTTTATAAACGGGTATAACGCCGGGTTCTGAACAGAGTGGCAGGCCAAGGTAACGTCCATCGTTCACGAGATATGTGGAGGGCCCGAACACTCATCTGAGGGTTTAGGTTGTGTGACTGACTACCATCACCTTCCCTTTTACCTGCCAGGATATCACTAACACCAGCTAGTCCAGCACATGGAAAGCAGGTAACCCCTATGACTCCTTCCGCGTGGAGCACAGTGGACAAAAACGAGATTAGCCTGGTATCCTGGAATGTGGCAGGAATCGACTCGAAGGTAGGCAATGATCAATAGCATAATCTCTGGCAATCCCTTGAGATTGTTTGCTTCCAGGAAACATGGGTTAAGGACCCAGTTTGCTTTCCAGGGTTTCACACTTTTCACACTCCTACAGTGCCCTCAACGTCAGGCAGAGCGAAGAAGGGACTATGAACTTTAACCTCAAATACCATACTTTACAAGTAAGGCAAGTCGGCTGGTCAAATACCCACTTCCAGCTTTTCCAACTCGAGGACAGAAACAAAGACCCTGGATTTTAATACATTTTTATAATAATTAATTTGGGAGGAATATGAAGGCAGTGGTAGAAAACTTAACTAGGGAGTTGGAAAACATGTACACACTCAAACAAAGGGCCCTTCTAACATTATCTGGGTGGGGGACTTTAACATTCACCTTTGCAAGAATAATGAGGCAAAGGTGTGTGGCCTGGATGACTCTCAGGTCAACCCCATCACCCATTTTTCACGCAATTAATATGGTGACACTCTGAATAGTCTCCTACTCACGAGCAATCTGGAAATAATTACCAATATAAAATCATGCCATATAGGGAAAACATCCAGGCGGGGTAATCATGAGTCATCAGTTGACTTAATTTTACCTTCTTAAGCAATAAGTGGAAAAGTGGCCCACGGAAATAATTTATTTACAACTTATGGCAACCATGCTATTCTACTGATCCAACTAAGTTTTTCCTGCAAGGTGAAAAAACATCAACAGGTAGTAGATAACATATCCCTAACTAGAAAAAATGGCTACCAATAAAAGTAGGCACAGGTCGAGAAGCTGAAACTTGGGCCTGAGATAATAGCCCAAGCCAGGGAAGATGAGGGGTTTTCCACTACGCAACTAGTCGCCCAGTTTGGAATGTTCCAACCATCTCCGTTTTAGAAAGAACTTGAAAACGTTTTTGTTTAGTTCATTTTAGCAAATTTCCCCTTATCAGGATCTAAATCCTTTGTCTTAAATAAATTTAATATCTTTGCTACCTCCATAGTTCCTCAGACCGGCTGTCACAAGCGCGGAGATACTCCTGTGGGAGTCTATTCCTAGCGCTATACAAACCAGCAAATAAATAAATAAATAAACCCTACTATTGAAATAAAAAATGGCACTCACACGCACCAAGTCGGCAAACCGTACTCCAATTGGCCGTTGGTTTAATCAACCATGCTCCATAGCAAGGAAATGTAAATGTGTAAATGTATTTGAGCTTATATAGCGCACAGCTACCCACAAAAGGGTTTCCGGGCGCTTGCTTAGGGAACCCGTCCTGGTATTCCCCTGTGAGATAACCCCGGCAGGGTATCCACAAGGTGAAAGCCAGGCATCCCGCCGCGAGGGGCCGTTGTGGAGATTAAGCAAGCTATTGCCCAGAGTCGCAGAGTGTGAACCCGTGAGTCGAGAAGGCACCGGAGCGAGAATTATCGAGTCCAGGGAATTTTTGAGCCCAAGACCCACCGAGGCGGGGAATTGAACCCTGGTCCAGGGCCAATCTCAGCTTCCGGGTCTGCCGTCTCTAACCCCTGAGCCACACTTCTCCACCTTATAAATCGTCTGAAGGCCCATCATAGAGACCCAGCACTGATAAGATAGCTATGCAGCAACTACATGCAGGCTAATAAAAGAAGAGAGAAGGAAATCAGGGAGAAGGCCTGGGACGACCTTGAGCATGCTGCTACCTCGGACAGCAGCAGGGAGTTCTGGAAAGTTATAAATTCCCCTCACTTTAAAGACTCCAAGGACCCCTCCCTGGACTGACCTGTAGATGAGGACACATGGGTGGGCTTCTTCGAAAGTATCGTTGACTCCAACACCTCTCCCGCACCATTAACTCCTGAGCTAGTCCTGTTACCCCAAGTTACTCTGAAATTTTCCCAATCTGAAATCAGTAGAGGGCTGAGGCTTGTGCTCTAGGAAAGGCCCCGGGACCTGACGGGGTTCTGATCGATCTTTTCCAGGAGAACTACAATACGTGGGTCCTCCTACTGACAAATGTCTTGAATAGCATAGCGGCAGAGGGCCCCCCACCATCCTGGAACCAGAGCGTAATAGTCCCTATTTACAAGAAAGGAGAGAGGGTCAGCCCTGAGAACTATCGCCCCATCTCCCTTCTGTACACCACCGTCAAGCTTATGGGTCAGCTTTTATTTGCCAGACTGGAGGACTGGGTTTAAGAACATAGTATACAGATCCAGACACAATATGGATTCCAGAGGGAAAAGTGGACGGTGGACCAATGTTTCAACTTATCGCGTTGATTAGACAAATACACCAAAGTAAAAGGCGGGAAGATCTGTATGGCCTTCATGGACATGTCTGCGGCCTTTGATTGTGTTTCCCATCAGAAGCTGTGGCCCATATTGGAGGGGATGGGGGTCGATCCCTTGATAATCCTCTTCATTCGCCACAATGCCACCACTTGCGTTCAGTATGGCGTAAATGGGGAATGTACACATTTGTTTAAGATTGAAAGGAGAGTCAGGCAGGGATGAGTTCTCACCCAATTTCTTTTCTCCAGCCATACAAGTGGAGTGGGGGCAGCTCTGAATGTCTCACCTCTAGACGTGCCTACAATTGACAACATCCCCCTTCCGATACTGGCTTACGCTGACGATGTGGTCCACATCGCCAGGATACTGGGCGCCCTACAAAGCTTTATAACATCGTATTGCTCATTTATTGCCTCCCTAGATCTTACAGTTAATGAATCAACATTTTTCCTTATCATAGCGGGAGCCGGCAGAGGAGCGAAAAAACCCCATTTCCACCTGACCGCAAAGTGATAGACTCCTTTTCACACCTGGGAGTCTTATTTGACCAGAATCACTTCAGGACAAACGTGGTGGCGGCAAGAGTATTAGGCATGGCAAGGAGCCATCAAGCCATTAAGGGCTTTGCTAGGAAGCCGGGAGAAAGACCTAAAACAAACAAACCTTTTTTGTGCAAAAACAAAGGCAGCGGCAGCGTATCGGGCGGAAGTCTGCGGGATGGCAAACATGAACCAACTTCAGAGAATGGAAGACACCTTCAAAAACAGGGTATCATTAACCCATTCATTCTCCAGCTACATTTTACGCCCTGAATTAGGATTACCCTATCTGGTAGATTCTATTAGACTGGCCCCAATCTTGTTGTTGCTTTCGGTTTGGCGTGAGGTCCACTGTTAATTCAACGCAATGCATAATTGTTGATTGTCTGACTCTGAATCACTATAAAAAGATTGGCTGGCTCGGATACCTAGAGCCAAAATTGACTGCAATCGGGAGGGGAAATTTATTTAGGGACCCCTCATCTTGCAGGAGCGCCTCGAAACAGCAACTCATTGAGCTATACCTGCAGAGGGCCAATTCCGTTCGGAGGAAAAAGAGCTGCGACAAAAGGCGCCCCTTGCATCCGATCCTATCCCACCAACATTTGAAATGGATTCTGATGCCTCTCCCGCATTAGTATTGTCCAGCATTGATTCATTCTATTGCATTTCCGCCTGAATTTCATCCCACTGAGGTTAGCTTTCCCAGAGAGGAAGTTTAAACACTCGGATTTGCCCCCTGCCCGTGTGATAACCACTCGCTTCAGACCAGACTGAAAGAAAAGCTTTTATGCTCCCAATTTTAAGGGGTTACAAGTTCACCCACGTCATGGTGGCTCTTTATTTTTAAAGACACTCTCTGATCCCTGAGTTTGCTTTTCTGTAGCTCGTTTCCTGTGTGAGGAAGAGGAGGACCCGGCTTTCCTGTCTTAAACTGTTGCAATAATGGGAAAAACTGACATATTTAAGTGAGGCGGGCCTCAGCACCCCTAAAACTCTTTCTAAGACCTTGACTGTTCTTGTAAATCTTTTTAAAATATTATCTTTAATCGATACAGGCTCATTTGATGAAATTGTCTTGAGCCCCACACAGATCTCAATTGTTTCATAATCGATTTTGCACGGTTTTTGTAATTACGTTTTTATGGCTTGCTTGATGAAATGTTGCTTTTATGGTCCGTTTTAAAAAGAGATGGAATAAAGAGTTATGATGATGAGGAGAGCAGTAGTCCCCACAGTGGAAGATCCCACGCGCGGGGCCCCGCGGCCCTCCCAGAGTCAAGGGTCCCGCCGATGGGTGAAACACGAACCGATGGGTGACGCGAGGGCTCGGAGTAAGGCCCCCGTGGAGTTAGAGGTTTGTAATAGTTTGCATACTTGTGGTTACAAACTAGAAAGGACACTGGCCTTTGACCTGTCCTCGGGCCGTTCACAGGTGTGCGTGCTGTGGAGCCGCCGATAACAATCTTTGCATAATTATCGACTGACATGTTGGTGTTTTCGCGGAGATAGTATTGATACCCAACTTAATTTTGTAAGTGCTTGTTTAGAGCTACAGCTGTGTCCCCAGGACTTTTGGTATCCGTTAAGGACCCGACTGTTGTTCGTATCCCCGGGT
Organism: Lissotriton vulgaris; assembly: GCF_964263255.1. Classification (NCBI taxonomy): domain Eukaryota; kingdom Metazoa; phylum Chordata; class Amphibia; order Caudata; family Salamandridae; genus Lissotriton; species Lissotriton vulgaris. The sequence goes on from NC_141691.1 coordinate 2,081,410,776, forward strand.
GTCGCTGTAAGGCCCGGTTACGATGTTTGCACAGGAGCCGCCGTTCTGGGACACGTGACTACAACACGTGGCATTGTTTGTTTAATTTCCTGATCATCTCAACCCTTGCACAGAAACTTTTGTATATCTGTAGAATCGTTCTTCGTAGTGGTTTTTGATAACCATTTGCAATTTTCACTGTGTTGTGTTACCGGCCCCCTCACGGGTATGATGCGCGTGGGATCCTTACAATATTCAGCCTCGGGCACTTTGTGCCTATTTTACAGTTCGTTTTATTGCATTTACGTATCTTATATCGTGGAAAACTGTTGATGAAGTGATGACCCGTCGGCCGGTTTTGTTTCTTGTTTTTCATTAGTGTGAAACGTTTGATTTGGGACTCTGGTAGGACTTGGCAACTTCCCAACTATATCCAGAATGAGAATATCTCTATTGTTTTCCTAAAATACATATCTTGTTGGATGTATGAACGTGCTCGATTAAGTTCTGAGGTTGTCTTTCCGCACCTTAACAAGGACCGTGGGGCAGATTTACAAGCCCCCTGCGCCACAAGTATGTCACTTTTCGTGACGTACTGGTGACAAAGAGAGTCCTTCATATTTACAAGGAGAGGAAAATCCACCCTGCGTGGCTTTTCCTCTCCTTGTAATTAAAGCCCCTTACCACGCAGCACTTTGTGTTGAGGCATGGGGCATATTTACAAGGAAGTGCTGCAGCGTGGCACCGCAAGCCCTTTGACTGTGCCACTCTGCAGCACTTCCGAAGCACAGGGATGCAACATATTTACAAGAATATGTCGCATCTCTGTGCTTCCCCCTGCGTTGGCGCACAAACTACAGCCATGCGGTGGCGCAGGCACCCTTGCACCATGGAGCAAGACTGCCTGCGTCCTGGGGAGATTGTTTTTCTGCAGGAAGGGGCACCTTACTTCACAAATACAATCACTACAGGCATTTTTATCTTTCAATGTGTGCTGTAGAATGTAGCACACATTGAAAGAAGAAAAAATGAGGAGAAATGAAAACATTTCTCCTCGTTGCGCCTCGCTACGCCACCTCTAGGGTGGTGTAGCATTCAGACACATCTCCAGATTTACGATTTCTCGTAAATCTGGAGATGTGTCTTGTTCCATGGGTGTTGCTGTGGGAACACCAAAAACACAACGGTGGGGTAGGACCCAGGGGAATATTTAAAGACCAGGCTCTGGATATAGTCCCCAATACAGAACAACTACAAAGAAGTACCAGAGGGTCTAGAAAGGGGAAGAGTTTACAAATGGCAGATACCAGACCAACTGTACAACACCCTTAAACTGACTAAATAGAAGCGTGGTATGCAATGACATCTCAATAGATGGAGAAAAATACCCATCAGTCACCACTCGGATCCGCCCTTCATCATTTGGGATTTATCCAGACCATCCGTGTGAGTATGTATTGTCACAGACGTAAGGAGACCAGATGATAAATAGGTCACCATTGCTGTACCAACAACTCTGTGAAACTTTGTGAGTGGTAAGGCGTGGTGTGACTAGGGAGTGCAGTGCAATAAACGTGAAAAAATAAACATAAACAATGTGTTATAAAATTGGATAAGGGAGCATAGAACCAACTTTATTCAAATAATGTTCGCTTGACCAAGATTACAATTTTTGTTAAAGACAGTTAGAAAGAATGGGCTAATAATAATAATAATCTTTGTTGCATGATTAATTAAAATCTTTGCAATTAGGCAATAAAAACAAGAAGGAGAAAAGTACATGAATAAACCTTTAGAAAAACATATTAAACATTTGGCAAAGTTTAAAAAGGTAAAAGAAGAACCTTACGGGTGGTACAGTACTATGCATTTAGAAAAGAAGGTATTTTACGATCAATTGTGACTTTGGTTATCAGAGGAGAATAGTCTTGAAGAGCAGAAGCCAATCGCAGTGAATCAAAATTAATTATTAACTGCTGGGGTTAAGGCCGTGTTTGCTAATTTCATAAAGCGCACTAGCCTGCAAGCTAGTTGGATGTCTTCTCCCTTAAAGCACATCAACAAAGCTTGTCTGCGAGTTCGCACACGTCTCTGATTCCAAAGCTTTATTAGTAAGTTCTTTCGGATACTGTCTAGAGCTTTGCAGCTGCACAGAAGGTGCAGAACATCGTCCTTGTTGTTTCCACAAAGCCTACACTTGGGATTGCAGCCCAGGCGCATTCAGGGGGGGAGATGTGGTTGAGATGGTATTACCCCCATCCTCAACCTCAAAAAGTCTTCGTTCGCCTTCCTTGAGAAGCCGGTGCTAAGGTATGGCTTTGGTGAGGCACTGATGTAGCCTTGAATCACAAACCACCCATGAGACCTCTTGGTTAGCGCTGTTTTGTCCTCTTCCAAGGAAATTATTTTCACAGATTTATTAACTAGACACTTAAAACAGTTGTGTGCACAACTCGAGTCCCAAAGATCTCTTAGCACAAGGGAATTTATGGCAGCTTGGAGGTAGTCCATTGCAAGGGAGTCTTTATTTGTTTCCAGGTCTTTCCAAAGGTGGGCATTCAGAGAGTCTGTTTCCGCATTCTTTACTTTGTGCCAGCATTTTACATATGCACCTTTGCAGGAGAAGTGTGGCTCAGGGGTTAGAGGCGGCAGACCTGGAGCTTGAGTTTCGGCCCTGGACCAGGGTTCAATTCCCTGCCTCGGCGGGTCTTGGGCTCAATAATCCCACGGACTTGATAATTCTCGCTCCGGTGCCTTCTCGACTCACGGGTTCACACTCTGCGACTCTGGGCAATAGCTTGCTTAATCTCCACATTGGCCCTTCGTGGCGGGATGCCTGGCTTTCACCTTGTGGATACCCTTCCAGGGCTATCTCACAGGGGAATACCAGGACGGGTTCCCTAAGCAAGCGCGGAGATGCCCCAGGGTAAGTCCTGCGCTATATAAGTTTCATGCACATTTACACATTTGCGTGCGATTTGCTGCTTCTGTAGGCCAAACTCGAGCCTTAGCTGTGCTGGGGAAGTGTATGGAGGAAGCGCAAATAATATTCGCAGTGTTTTACTGACCACGATGTCTAAGATGGTCTCATCCTTCCCTCTCATTCATTCACTGCCATATGTAATTGACGGCAGCATTTTCGCACGAAATATGTCAAGCAAGGGAATTAAATTTGGGCCCACTATTTTATTTTTGATGTTTTTTAATGCAATGGCCAGTGAGATCCCTCTGTTCCTTATTGCTGTTTGTTGTTGCTTGAAGGAGCCTTTTGAGTCAAAAATTATGCCCAGATACTTATATTCTTGGACTATTTCCATTTTTTTGTCTTGGAGAGACCATTGGAAAGCGTGCCTTTTTGAATTTTGATTTAGTACCATCACCTTTGATTTTTCTGTGTTTACGCTTAGCCCATTCTTTTCAGCAAATTTGCTCGTAATGTTAATGAGGTGTTGCATGCCGACTGGTGTTTGACTGACTAATAACAGGTCGTCTGCATATAATAAGTTGGACAGCGTAAAACCCCCTAACTTTGGGGCATGGTGGTTACAGTTATCCAGATACCACGTGTGCTTCCATCCAATCGGATCACGCAATATAACGTAACACTCTCCTGCTGTTCGGTGCCTCCCCAGTCGGTTCAGACGCCGGCTAAGGAGTACCAACAGTCAGGAAAGAGTGCTCCCCGCTTCCCCACCGCAGCGGTAAATACACGGATTTGGAACGTGCAGCCCCTTTGGTTAGTGCGCACTCTGCTAGCGGTTTACGAACGGTTTACAAACAACAATTTCTCCTGTATATTTGACAGTGGGGATCTCTACTAAAGCTTTTGCGGTGTTTACCAGATTGAAACGGTTTGATTAACTATTCGGCATATCCCGTTGTCTTTTGAACCCTTTGTACATCCGAGTCTATAGAAGGGTGATTGTATGAAGGTTTCTGCACATTGTGATAAACATGTTATTACTTTTAATTGTTCTATAGAGCGGTGCTTCACTCTGCTCCTGAGCCACTGCCAGGTGGAGTGAGGTCTTCATATCTTACAGGCTATGGTAAGATGTTTTTCTTATACGTATTTGGCATGTAAAGTGTATATCCAAATATTAGACATCTGATTACACTATTGTTATGAGTGCTTTTGTCAGCACTAACTAGTCTGACACAGTCTAAGGTCTATACTGATTGGACCTAACTGTTATGTGAGTTCATATGTGTAGACAGCCAGTCTGACACTTAACCCCTTTTTCTTTTCTGACTTTCCAGTGAACAACACTAGCTGTAAGCTTAAGACAAGACTTTGCACTTTGGAAACTGCAGGTGACTTTTGCACTTGTCTGTTTTACACTGTTTCGTAGTTGTCACTTTTTATTTATTTCAAAGTTTGCAGTAGCATTCATTTTGTTATATGGTCCTGATGAAAGCAAGGATGATCAAGTCCTAAATTGCTGAAACATGTCGACCTGGTTCCACCTTTAGACAGCCCATTCTTTCTAACTGTCTTTAACAAAAATTTTAATCTTGGTCAAGCGAACATCATTTGAATAAAGTTGGTTCTATGCTCCCTTATCCAATTTTATAACACATTGTTTATGTTTATTTTTTCACATTTATTGCACTGCACTCCCTAGTCACACCACGCCTTACTACTCACAAAGTTTCACAGAGTGGTAGACCATACTGTTGTTGGTACAGCGATGGTGACCTATTTATTTTATTTATTTATTTATTTTTAGCATTTGTTAAGCGCGAACAATTGCCCGCAGGCGTCTCGGCGCTGTACTGTTGTATGCTCTCCTATAAGGTATCATGGATAAGTGGGAATTTTTAAAGATTAAATAACCAGGTTTTCAGTTTTTTCCTAAATGATATCAGATTTGGGCTAGATCGTATGGATTGCGGGACTGTGTTCCATAGTTTAGGGCCTACCACTAAGAAACGTCTGTCTCCCCAATTGACCAGCCTGGTCCGTGGCACAACCAGGTCATTTTGTTTTGCTGAACGCAGTGTCCGGGAGGGAGTATATGGGACAAGATGGTCTTTCAAAAATTGCTGCGCTTGGTGGTGAAGTGACTTATAGACAATACACAGTGTCTTAAATTTAACTCTGTTCCTCACTGGGAGCCAGTGAAGACTTCTCAGGGTCTCAGCTACGGGCTTGAATTTAGGGGTATTTGAAAGTAGTCTGGCTGCCGCATTTTGGATTCCCTGCAGTTTCTTGATGACCCTTGCTTGGGCACTGGCAAACAAGCCATTACAATAATCCAGTGCTGACAAAACAAGGGCGCTGACAAGTGTCTTGCCAACATTTTTAGGTAGAAAAGGGAGAATCTTCCTGACTAGGCGTAGTTTGTAGAATGCCGTGGCGGCCGTCTGATTGGCATGTGCCATAAAATTTAGGTTGTCATCAAAGATGACGCCCAGATTCCGTACTTTTGTGGCAGGTTCAGGCACGGCTCCAAAAGATGACGGCCACCATACTGGGGACCAGCTAGGACTGAGACGGCCAAAAGTGACCACCTCAGTTTTATCGGAGTTAAGTTTCACGCAGTTTGCCGCCATCCACTGTCCTATGGCAAGCATACCATCATTTATCATCTGGCCTCCTTACGTCTGTGACAATACATACTCACACGGATGGTCTGGATAAATCCCAAATGATGAAGGGCGGATCCGAGTGGTGACTGATGGGTATTTTTCTCCATCTATTAAGATGTCATTGCATACCACGCTTCTGTTTAGTCAGTTTAAGGGTGTTGTACAGTTGGTCTGGTTTCTGCCATTTGTAAACTCTTCCCCTTTCTAGACCCTCTGGTACTTCTTTGTAGTTGTTCTGCTGTGGGAACACCCACAGCAACACCCATGGAACGCCCCTTCAACGCAAACTGCTGCATGTGAAGGGGCCATATTTTCAAGGAGGGGAAAAGTCACGCTGAGTCACTTTTCCTCTCCTTGTAAATATGGAGGAACCCCCTGCGCCACCAGTACGTCACGAAAAATGACGTACTGGTGGCGCAGGGAGCTTATCAATCTGTCCCCATGTGTGTTGCTGTGGGTGTTCCGACAAAACACCCATGGCACAAGACACATCTCCAGATTTAAGAGAAATCGTAAATCTGCAGAAGCGTATGAATGGTACATCACCCTAGAGGTGGCGTTGCGAGGCGCAACGAGGAGAAATGTTTTTGTCACAAAGAAGGAGGTAATTGCCTGTAGTGATTGTTTCTGTGAAGGAAGGTGCCCCTTCCTGCACAAAAACAATCTCCCCACAACGAAGGCATCATTGCACCATAGTGCAAGGGTGCCTGCACCACCGCATGGCTGCAGCTTGTACGCCAGGGGACGCACAGAGATGTAACATATTCTTGTAAATATGTTGCATCCCTGTGCTTCGGAAGAGCCGCAGTGGGGCGCAGCCAAAGGGCTTGCGGCTGCACGCTGTGGCACTTTCTCCTAGATCTGCCCCTTTATCTTTAATAAGAACAGTATTACATCCCTTGCCCCCTTGTTTATGTTTATTGCTCTATCTGCCAATGGAATGTCGTGCATGCGATTTTGACACTCTGCATAATTATCGACTGACATGTTGGTGTTTTTTCACAGAGATAGCATTGATAACGAAGGGAGGGAGTACAATTTTGCAAGTGTTTGCTTACAGCTAAAGATATGTCCCCAGGCCTATTAGTGTCCTATAAAGAGCCTCGAATCTGGGTTACACCCACGCTGGCTTTACCACAACACGTGGCCTTGTTTGTTAATTACCTGATCGATCTAACTCTTGGACAGAAACTTTAATATATCTGTAGAATCATTTCTCGTAGTGTTTTTTTATAGCCATTTGCAATACACATGGCCTGTCTGATCGCCACCTCTCCTTGCTTTGTTTAGGGCCCTATTCGTTGGGATTACCGTTTCCTGACTAGAACACTTCTGTGTGGGAACCGCAACTTGCAGGATCTCACTTTCTGAATACTTGTATGAATTGAATCAGGTGCGTGATTCTGCCTCTCGGTCGTCGCATTTCAATTCTGCCGCATTGCCACTGCACCTGCTTCACCTTTCGAATCAAGCCGCAAGATAACTGCAATTGTGTCTACCTGTATATTAGTAAAATATTGCAATACTAGGTGTTTATAGGTGTTCTGACAACTTTTGGGCCCGGTGCCACTGCACTTGCTGCACCATTCAGATCAAGACTCTGTCGTCTGCAAGGTAACCTCACTTGTAACTGCCTGTTTCCTAGTAGAATATAGCAATTTAAGGTGTTGAGTGGCGTGTCTATAGCTTTTGGTCCTGGTTTCGCGGCACCTGCTGCACCCTTGAAATCATGACCCTGTTGTCTGCAGGGTAACTACAATTGTGACTGCCTGTTTAGTAGTAACAATCAGCAATAATATGTGCTTAGAGGTGATCGGACAACTTCTGGGTCTGGTGCTACTGCCCCCGCTGCACCATTGCAGTCATGACCCTGTTTTCTGTAAAGGTAACAGCTCTTGAGACTGCCTGTTTAGTAGTAACATTTAGCAATAATATGTGTTTAGAGGTGTTCTGACAACTTTTGGACCTGGTGCTACTGCCCCCACTGCACCATTGCAGTCATGATCCTGTTTTCTGCAATGTAACTGCGCTTGTGGCTGCCTGTTTAGTAGTATAATATAGAATAGCTTTTGTATAAACTTTATTTTTAGCAATGTTTATTATAAAATTTAATATTTAATTATAATGGCAAAATAGATTACTGACCAAAAAGATTTGTTGAAAGAATCAATCTGATAATGCCTACAAAGTGCAAAGAAAGGTACTGAGGCATGACAGGGAAATGCCACACACGTTCTAAGGTGAAGCATCTGCCTTACACAACCAAGTAATACAAAGAAAACATTCCAGTATACTGTTGGAAGCCGTCTGCCTGTTCAGAGGAAGAGATCTTATCTTGACAGTGAATGGAGCTTAAATAATGTGAACAGCTTTAGGAGAAATATTGTAAATGTGTGCAGTCAGGGGAAGTTGAAAAAAAAGTTCCACACAAAAGAGAATGAACACAGTAATCTGGAGTTGGGAACAGATAAGAGCCCCTTTTTGGATATATTTAAAACAAGAGATTTCGAAAGCACAGCGCATGCGCAGGTGAAACCGAACAAGTTGGTGATAACAGATGGGTAAAGAGGAAGATGTCCCTATGAGTCACCCTATACTTTGAAAATAGTGTCAGCAGGTGGGGGGGGGGAGAAGCTTGGGGAGAGGGGTAATGGGGGGGGGGGGTGTTTGCGCAGAAGTCCAATGACCACTCCTTCATATGATTTTCAAAATGCAATTAAAAAAAAAAACATACCAGTTTCTTTATAAAACAGGGGATGCTTTTCCGGTTTGTAAATGTAAACACAAGGATGGTGCTCTGCAGGCCACTGTCCCTGTGTTTGTAGCCAAATATGAGGGTCGCCAATACTCACACGATGAATGATTTCCATGACACCTCGTGGCTGGAGATTTTGCAATATCACCATAATGGTCCTCATGTCATTCCTTTACAGAAGCACAAAAATACATAATCTAAGTAGTAGCATAACAAAAACACCAGGAGGCCTGCGGTGTGGGGGCCCCTGAGCTCTGGGGTCCCCCACTGCCACTGGCCTGAGAGCTTTGGACTAGGCCTGGAGCGTAGAGGGGAGGGCTGCATGTATTTTGCAGAAGGACCCCCGCAAGTTTCCTTACACCACTGCATCTACGCATATTACGGTATGGACTTGTCACCATGAGGCATTACTCTGAAGATGCAAAATTCTTCCAGGAGACTGGGTTATTAGATGGCAGCAGAGAAAGAGGCCCATGAGTGTGGCTGCAACCAAGAGTGTGTCACCGCAGGTCCTGCCGGCAGTGCAGCACTAGTGAGCTGCAGCAGGTGGTCTGTGTACAGGCGCCCTCTACTGGCAGGACATCAAGCGCCCACTCTGACATCTTCACTTCCTGCAGGCTCTGGGGCGACTTGTTTTCTGGAAGTTACCTGTGGGAACGGCAGGTGGGCAATCAAGTGGCACCGCGGGCAGAGCCTCTCTGCTCCCTCTGAGATGCCCTCACCCCTGAGCAGGGATCCTTCAGAGGGTGCTGAGGCAGGCAGCAGCTTCTCTAGTGCTGGTGTCTGTCACATGGTCCTCAGTGCTGCACTCTAGCAGGGCCTGAGCAGGGAACCCTCAGAGGATGCAGAGGCATGCAGCTCCTCCTCCAGTGGTCACCAGTGCTGCACTGCAGCAGGGTCTGAGCAGGGAACCGTCAGAGGATGCTGAGGCATGCAGCTCCTGCTCCAGTGCTGGTGTCTGTCAGATGGTCTCCGGAGCTGCACTGCAGGATGGTCTGAGCAGGGAACCGTCAGAGGATGCTGAGGCATGCATCTCCTGCTCCAGTACTGGTGCTCTGGTAGATGGTCCCCAGTGCGGCACTGCAGCAGGGCCTGAGCAGGGAACCATCAGAGGATGCTGAGCCATGCAGCTCCTCCTCTAGTGCTGGTGCTCTGGTAGATGGTCCCCAGTGCGGCACTGCAGCAGGGCCTGAGCAGGGAACCATCAGAGGATGCTGAGACATGCAGCTCCTCCTCTAGTGCTGGTGCTCTGGTAGATGGTCCCCAGTGCGGCACTGCAGCAGGGCCTGAGCAGGGAACCATCAGAGGATGCTGAGACATGCAGCTCCTCCTCTAGTGCTGGTGCTCTTGTAGATGGTCCCCAGTGCTGCACTGCAGCAGGGTCTGAGCAGGGAACCTTCAGAGGATGCTGAGACATGCAGCTCCTCCTCTAGTGCTGGTGCTCTGGTAGATGGTCCCCAGTGCGGCACTGCAGCAGGGCCTGAGCAGGGAACCATCAGAGGATGCTGAGACATGCAGCTCCTCCTCTAGTGCTGGTGCTGTGACAGATGGTCCCCGGTGCTGCACTGTAGCAGGGCCAGAGCAGGGAACCCTCAGAGGATGCTGAGGCATGCAGCTCCCTCTCTTGTGCTGATTCTGTGGCAGATGGTCCCCAGTGCTGCAATGCAGCAGGGTCTGAGCAGGGAACCTTCAGAGGATGCTGAGACATGCAGCTCCTCCTCTAGTGCTGGTGCTCTGGTAGATGGTCCCCAGTGCGGCACTGCAGCAGGGCCTGAGCAGGGAACCATCAGAGGATGCTGAGACATGCAGCTCCTCCTCTAGTGCTGGTGCTCTTGTAGATGGTCCCCAGTGCTGCACTGCAACAGGGTCTGAGCAGGGAACCATCAGAGGATGCTGAGACATGCAGCTCCTCCTCTAGTGCTGGTGCTCTGTAGATGGTCCCCAGTGCGGCACTGCAGCAGGGCCTGAGCAGGGAACCATCAGAGGATGCTGAGACATGCAGCTCCTCCTCTAGTGCTGGTGCTCTTGTAGATGGTCCCCAGTGCTGCACTGCAACAGGGTCTGAGCAGGGAACCATCAGAGGATGCTGAGACATGCAGCTCCTCCTCTACTGCTGGTGCTCTGCAGATGGTCCCCAGTGCTGCACTGCAACAGGGTCTGAGCAGGGAACCATCAGAGGATGCTGAGACATGCAGCTCCTCCTCTACTGCTGGTGCTCTGCAGATGGTCCCCAGTGCTGCACTGCAACAGGGTCTGAGCAGGGAACCATCAGAGGATGCTGAGACATGCAGCTCCTCCTCTAGTGCTGGTGCTCTGTAGATGGTCCCCAGTGCTGTCCTGCAGCAGGGTCTGAGCAGGGAACCTTCAGAGGATGCTGAGACATGCAGCTCCTCCTCTAGTGCTGGTGCTCTGTAGATGGTCCCCAGTGCTGCACTGCAGCAGGACCTGAGCAGGGAACCATCAGAGGATGCTGAGACATGCAGCTCCTCCTCTAGTGCTGGTGCTCTGTAGATGGTCCCCAGTGCTGTCCTGCAGCAGGGCCTGAGCAGGGAACCATCAGAGGATGCTGAGACATGCAGCTCCTCCTCTAGTGCTGGTGCTCTTGTAGATGGTCCCCAGTGCTGCACTGCAACAGGGTCTGAGCAGGGAACCATCAAAGGATGCTGAGGCATGCAGCTCCTCCTCTAGTGCTGGTGCTCTGTAGATGGTCCTCAGTGCTGCTCTGCAGCATGGTCTGAGCAGGGATCTCTCAGAGGATGCTGAAACATGCCGCTCCTCCTCCAGTGGTCCCCAGTGCTGCTGTACACTATTTCGGAGCTGACCCACATTCGCCTCTCAGGGCTCTCCCATCGCCAAGGAGGTCTCAAATGGTAAAGAAGCAAAATGCCATCAGCCCAGACGGCTGCCTGAGGCCCCAGTCCGTGGATGATGCGGCAGTCCTGGAGAGCCAGCTCCGCCCATTCTGTGGGTTATAAGTCTGTCTTCTCTCTCAGTTTCTGCTTCCATGCTCCCCTTCTTCCCATGTCACTTCCAGGGGTACTAAGCATCCCTAAGGGGAAGAAAGATATGAAATGAGTGAAGACATTTTAAATCAATTACAAATTTGCTAGAAGAACCAACGGCCCCTTCGCAAATGGAGGGTTGACGTCATCACCTGGTCCTGAATCTATAGACGAATGATTTCCTGCCCTTTAATGCGGATTCAGTTTTGAATTAATCATGAAGTTTTGAGTGAATATCAGCTCCCAAGGTCACAAGGCTCATCAACCTGGGCAAACCAGACAGTTCCAGGTGCTTCCCCCTCTATTTACATGCAGGCATTTACAGCAACCTTCACACAAGCAACGGCCCTTCTCCCTTGCCTGGTTATGCACTGTCACTCACCCGTGTGTGTGTGTGTGACCAGCCAGAATCTCAAGTGTGTATCCCCAGGACACAATGCACACGGGCCAGGAAGTTAGTTCAGAAATTGACCTTGACACATGGTTGCACACATTCCTGTCATTGCTGTGTTATGATGGTGGTTGGACCAGTTTATGTTTTACCTGAGGGACTGGAACAGAAGGGACCAGTCACTCTCTACCCTCTCCTCCCTCTCATCGTGTGCCCTCCCTTGGATGCAGGTGGATACGAGGAGCCCAGGACACCTCGCCCAGATCTGCCCTCTGGATTAACCTCTCTCTTGCTGCACTTTGTCACCTCAGTTACCTCCTGCAGACACACTCTGTGGTTAGCAGTTAGACATGGCTTGGCACAGTCTAGCCGCCCTCCTGGGCTTCCTGCTGATTTGGACCGCGACCACTGGAGGACAGTCCACAGGTAAGACAGAGCTACCAGGCTCTGGGCAGCACCAAACCTCATCTTGAGGACCGACAGGGGCTGCAGACACTCCTGCGCAAGAAGAGGATATAATATATGCCAACGTGGCACTACTGAAGGCATGCCACATTTAATGTATAGTTTTAGTGCTTCTGTGCAGGTATGTCATATTATTGTGCCATTTATTGTGCAGTACTCTTGCCTCTATGCAGGCATTGGACATGTAACATACAGTTTTAACACTTCTATGCAGGCATGTGATATTTACTGTGCCAATAATGGCGCCTCTGTGCAGGGATGGCATATCTAATGGGGCAGTAGGGGCTCTCCTGTGCAGACATGTCTTATTTAATGTGCAGTGTTAGAGCTTATTTGCGGGCATGTCATATGCGTGTCATTTAATGTGCAGTACTCGTACCTCTATGCAGGCATTGGACATGTAACGTAGAGTTTTAACACTGCTATACATGCATGTGATATTTACTGTGCCAATAATGGCGCATCTGTGCAGATATGTAATATCTAATGGGCAGTAGGGGCTCTCCTGTGCAGACATGTCTTATTTAATGTGCAGTGTTAGAGCTTATTTGCGGGCATGTCATATGTGTGTCATTTAATGTGCTGTACTTGTGCTTCTCTGCGTACATTTGATAAGTAACATACAGTATTAGCACTTGTGTGCAGGCATTTGATAAGTAACATACAGTATTAGCACTTGTGTGCAGGCATTTGATAAGTAACATACAGTAATAGCCCTTGTGTGCAGGCATTTGATATTGAATGTGCAGAGCTAGTGCTTATTTGCATTCATGTCATATAAGTGTGTCCTTTAATGTGCAGTACTCATGCTTCTGTACAGTATTAGCACTTTTGTGCAGGCATGTGATATTGAATGTGCAGAGCTAGTGCTTATTTGCATTCATGTCATATAAGTGTGTCCTTTAATGTGCAGTACTCATGCTTCTGTACAGTATTAGCACTTTTGTGCAGGCATGTGATATTTACTGTGCCAATAAGGGAACCTTTGTGCAGCCATGTTATGTTATGTTAGAGGCATTTGATGAAGCGCTAAACGACTCACAGCTGGAGGTGTATCTCGGCGCTAGCAACCAGACATGGCAAGAAACCCATTAAAACAGCAATGTTTTAAAAAAAAATTAATTGTAGAAAGATCTTTGCATATTTGAATTTGCAAAGGATGCTTGTTCCAGTGGAGCGGGCGAGGTGGGAGAAGGATCGGCCACCAAATCTAGAGGTGCGCATGGGATGAATTCTAGAAGAGCTTGGTTATGCAAGTTCGAGGGAAGCAGCGTAGTTAATGCTTTGTGCGTTACGCAGCACAATCATAATAGAGCCTGCCTTCTGATGGGGAGCCAGTGAAGGGCTTACACAATAGAAGTGGAGGATGAGCGGGGGGTTTTCAGATTAGGCGGGCTGAGGTCAGGGCTGGACTGGGAACAAAAACCGGCCCTGGCAAAGTGCTCAGCTCGCCCCAACGGGGGGTTGGGGGTGATGCCGAGCTGTTTGCCAGGGCTGTTTTTGGCCGATTATGTGACAGGGGCCAATACTGCAGCTAAGCAGCAAAATGACCCTATACAAAAAACGGACCCCAGGGGCCCAAAACCGGCCCCCACCCTGCAGCCCACCAGAGGAATGCCTGGTGCCGGCTTCAGCCAATCCAGCCCTGGCTGAGGTATTCTGCATCCCCTGGAGCTTGGCCTGCGTCGCCTCCTTTGCTGCCTCTAGCAGTGCACTCCCATAGTCCAGGCGGCTGATGATCAGGGCCCGAGTGGGGTTTTTCTTTAAGACGCAGGGAGCCACGGGAAGGTTTTCCTGAGCAGCCGCAGAGAGTAAAAACAGATGACACATAGGATGCTGATTTGCTCCTTCATAGAAAGTGCCTGGTCTAGCGACCACCAGTCCATTGACCAAGGCTCCTGAGCCTTGCCGAACTGCATTAAGTCAGGTTCTTTTCCATTTAATTGAGGACAGTTGTTAGCCATCCAATCGGTGATTTTCCTCATAAAGTCCTCAAACCCTGTTTTAGCCGTATCTGGAGCTTGTCCAAAAGAGATGACTAGTTGGGTATCATCAGCATAGGACACGATCATCAAAACCTGCATGATCTGACAATCGGCACGAGCGGGCCATGTGGACACTGAATAAAGAAGAACCCTGCGGCACTCCGCTGATAACCTGCACAGAGAGGGAAGTGAAGGAGTCTACCGTGATGGTTTCTGTACGTTTGCTAGAAAAGTCACTTAGTCACTGTAGTGTCCTGCCATGTATACCCACATTGTGCAGCCTGCAGAATAGAGTGCTCCTCTAGTGCTGGTGTCTGTCAGATGGTCCCCAGTGCTGCTCTGCATCAGGGCCTGAGCAGGGAACCTTCAGAGGATGCTGAGGCAGGCAGCTCCTGTAGTGCTGGTGCTCTTCAGATGGTCCCCGGTGCTGCTCTGCAGCAGGGCCTGAGCAGGGAACCTTCAGAGGATGCTGAGACATGCCGCTCCTCTAGTGCTGGTGTCTGTCAGATGGTCCCCAGTGCTGCACTGCAGCAGGGTCTGAGCAGGGAACCTTCAGAGGATGCTGAGGCATGCAGCGCCTCTAGTGCTGGTGCTCTGCAGATGGTCCCCAGTGCTGCACTGCAGCAGGGTCCTGAGCAGGGAACCTTCAGAGGACACTGAGGCATGCAGCTCCCCCTCCAGTGCTGGCGTCTGTCAGATGGTCCCCAGTGCTGCACTGCAGCAGGGTCTGAGCAGGGAACCTTCAGAGGATGCTGAGGCATGCAGCTCCTCTAGTGCTGGTGTCTGTCAGATGGTCCCCTGTGCTGCACTGCAGCAGGGTCCTGAGCAGGGAACCCTCAGAGGATGCTGAGGCATGCAGCTCCTCTAGTGCTGGTGTCTGTCAGATGGTCCCCGGTGCTGCACTGCAGCAGGGTCTGAGCAGGGAACCCTCAGAGGGTGCTGAGGCATGCAGCTCCTCTAGTGCTGGTGTCTGTCAGATGGTCCCCAGTGCTGCACTGCAGCAGGGCCTGAGCAGGGAACCCTCAGAGGATGCTGAGGAATGCAGCTCCTCTAGTGCTGGTGTCTGTCAGATGGTCCCCGGTGCTGCACTGCAGCAGGGTCTGAGCAGGGAACCCTCAGAGGATGCTGAGGCATGCAGCTCCTCTAGTGCTGGTGTCTGTCAGATGGTCCCTGGAGCTGCTCTGAAGCAGGCCCTGAGCAGGGAACCCTCAGAGGATGCTGAGGCATGCAGTTCCTCTAGTACTGGTGCTCTGTAGAGGGTCCCCAGTGCTGCACTGCAGCAGGGTCTGAGCAGGGAACCTTCAGAGGGTGCTGAGGCATGCAGCTCCTCCTCTAGTGCTGGTGTCTGTCAGATGGTCCCTGGAGCTGCTCTGAAGCAGGCCCTGAGCAGGGAACCCTCAGAGGATGCTGAGGCACGCAGCTCCTCCAGTGCTGGTGCTGTGGCAGATGGTCCCCAGTGCTGCACTGCAGCAGGTCCTGAGCAAGGTACCTTCAGAGGGTGCTGAGGCATGCAGCTCCTCCTCTAGTGCTGGTGCTCTGTAGATGGTCCCCATTGCTGCACTGCAGCAGGGTCTGAGCAGGGAACCTTCAGAGGATGCTGAAGCATGCATCTCTCCCATTGACGGTGCTCTGGTAGATGGTCCCCTGTCCTTCTCTCAGCAGGTCCTGAGCAGGGATCTCTCAGAGGACGCTGAGGCATGCAGATCCTCTAGTGTTGGTGCTCTGTAGATGGTCCCCAGTGCTGCACTGCAGCAGGGTTTGAGCAGGGAACCTTCAGATGATGCTGAGGCATGCAGCTCCTCTAGTGCTGGTGCTCTGTAGATGGTCCCCAGTGCTGCACTGCAGCAGGGTTTGAGCAGGGAACCTTCAGATGATGCTGAGGCATGCAGCTCCTCTAGTGCTGGTGCTCTGTAGATGGTCCCCAGTGCTGCACTGCAGCAGGGTCTGAGCAGGGAACCATCAGAGGATGCTGAGACATGCAGCTCCTCCTCTAGTGCTGGTGCTCTGTAGATGGTCCCCAGTGCTGCACTGCAGCAGGGTCTGAGCAGGGAACCTTCAGAGGATGCTGAGGCATGCAGCTCCTCTAGTGCTGGCGTCAGTCAGATGGTCCCCAGTGCTGCACTGCAGAGGCCCTGAGCAGGGAACCCTCAGAGGATGCTGAGGCATGCAGCTCCTCTAGTGCTGGTGCTCTGTAGATGGTCCCCAGTGCTGCACTGCAGCAGGGTCTGAGCAGGGAACCTTCAGAGGATGCTGAGGCTTGCAGCTCCTCCTCTACTGCTGGTGCTCTGCAGATGATCCCCAGTGCTGCACTGCAGCAGGGCCTGAGCAGGAAACCCTCTCAGGACGCTGAGCATGCAGCTCCCCCTCTAGTGCTGGTGCTGTGGCAGATGGTCCTTAGTGCTGCACTGCAGCAGGGTCTGAGCAGGGAACCCTCAGAGGATGCTGAGGCATGCAGCTCCTCCTCTAGTGCTGGTGCTGTGGCAGATGGTCCCCGGTGCTGCACTGTAGCAGGGCCAGAGCAGGGAACCCTCAGAGGATGCTGAGGCATGCAGCTCCCTCTCTTGTGCTGATTCTGTGGCAGATGGTCCCCAGTGCTGCAATGCAGCAGGGCCCAGAGCACATGTCCTTCAGAGGATGCTGAGACATGCAGCTCCTCCTCTAGTGCTGGTGCTCTGTCAGATGGTCCCCAGTGCTGCCCTGCAGCAGGGTCTAAGCAGGGAACCTTCAGACGATGCTGAGGCATGCAGCTCCTCTGGTGCTGGTACACTGCAGATGGTCTCCAGTGCTGCACTGCATCTGGGGTCTGAGCAGGGAACCTTCAGAGGGCGCTGAGGCATGCATCTCCTCTAGTGCTGGTGTCTGTCAGATGGTCCCCGGTGCTGCACTGCAGCAGGGTCAGAGCAGGGAACCCTCACAGGATGCAGAGACATGCCGCTCCTCCTCCAGTGGTCCCCAGTGCTTCTGTACACTATCCTGGAGCTGACCCACATTCGCCTCTCAGGGCTCTCCCATCGCCAAGGAGGTCTCAAAGGTTAAAGAAGCAAAATGCCATCAGCCAAGACGGCTGCCTGAGGCCCCAGTCCCTGGATGATGCGGCAGTCCTTGAGAGCCAGCCCAGCCCATTCTGGGGGGCATCAGTCTGTCTTCTCAATCAGTTTCTGCCTCCATGCTCCCCTTCTTCCCATGTCACTTCCAGGGGTACTAAGCATCCCTAAGGGGAAGAAAGATATGAAATGAGTGAAGAAAGACATTTTAAATTAATTACAAATTTGCTAGAAGAACCAACGGCCCCCTCGTTAATGGAGGGTTGACGTCATCACCCGGTCCTGACGAATGATGAGGGTTCAGTATTGAATTGATCCTGAAGTTTTGAGGGAATCTGTATCAGCTCCCAAGATCACAAGGCTCATCAAACTAGTCTCACCAGGCAGATCCAGGTGCTTCCCCCTCTATTTCCATTCAGTCATTTACAGCAACCTTCACACAAGCAAAGGCCCTTCTCCCTTGCCTGGTTATGCACTGTCACTCACTGTGTGTGTGACCAGCCAGAATCTCAAGTGTGTGTCCCCAGGGCACAATGCACACTGGCCAGGAGGTTAGTTCATTAAATGACCTTGACACATGCTTGCACACATTCCGCTCATTGCTGTGTTATGGTGGTGGATGGACCGGTTTATGTTTTACCTGAGGGACTGGAACAGAAATGACCAGTCACTCACCGCTCTCTCCTCCCTCCCATCATGTGCCCTCCCTTGGATGCAGGTGGATACGAGGAGCCCAGGACACCTCTGCAGATCTGCCCCCACACCAGCCTTCTGCAGTCACCCCACTCTTGCTGCACTTTGTCACCTGAGTTACTTCCTGCAGACACTCTGTTGGTAGCAGTTGGGCATGGCTTGGCACAATCTGTCTCCAATCCTAGGCTTCCTGCTCATCTGGACCGCGACCACTGGAGGACAGTCCACAGGTAAGACAGTGCAACCAGGCGCTGGGCAGCACAAAACCTCATCTTGAGGACTGACAGGGGCTGCAGACACTCCTGTGCAAGAAGAGGATATTATATATTCCAATATTGGCACTTCTGAAGGTATGCCACATTTAATGTATAGTTTTAGCGCTTCTGTGCATTTATGTCAAAATATTGTGCCATTTAATGTGCAGTACTCTTGCCTCTATGCAGGCATTGGAGATGTAACATACAGTTTTAACACTGCTATGCATGCATGTAAGATTTACTGTGCCAATAAAGGCGCCTCTGTGCAGGGATGTAATATCTAATGGGGCAGTAGGGGCTCTCCTGTACAGGCATGTCTTATTTAATGTGCAGTGTTAGAGCTTATTTGCAGGCATTTCATACTTGTGTGTTTTAATGTGCAGTGCTTGTACTTCTCTGTGTACATACAGTATTAGCAGGTATTTGATATGTAACATGCAGTATTAGCTCTTTTGTGCAGGCATTTGATATGTAACATACAGTATTAGCCCTTGTGTGCAGGCATGTGATATTGAATGTGCAGAGCTAGTGCTTATTTGCAGTCATGTCATATAAGTGTGTCCTTTAATGTGCAGTACTCATGCTTCTGTACAGTATTAGCACTTTTGTGCAGGCATGTGATATTATTTACTGTGCCAATAAGGGAACCTTTGTGTAGCCATGTTATGTTATGTTAGAGGCATTTCATGAAGCGCTAAACGACTCACAGCTGGAGGTGTATCTTGGCACTAGCAACCAGACATGGCAAGAAACCCATTAAAACAGCAATGTTTTAAGAAAAGTTTTTAATTGTAGAAAGATCTTTGCATATTCAAATTTGCAAAGGATGCTTGTTCCAGTGGGGCGGGCGAGGTGGGAGAAGGATGGGCCACCTAATCTAGAGGTGCAAATGGGATGAATTCTAGAAGAGCTTGGTTATGCAAGTTCGAGGGAAGCAGCGTAGTTAATGCTTTGTGCGTTACGCAGCACAATCCTAATTGAGCCCGCCTTCTGATGGGGAGTCAGTGAGGGGCGTACACAATAGGAGTGGAGGATGAGCGGGGGGGTTTGCAGATTAGACGGGCTGAGGTCAGGGCCGGACTGGGGACAAAAACCGGCCCTGGCAAAGTGCTCAGCTGTCCCTCACGGGGGTTGGGGGTGATGCCGACCTGTTTGCCAGGGCTGTTTTTGGCCGATTATGTGACAGGGGTCAATACTGCAGCTAAGCTGCAAAAATGGCCCTATAACATAAACTGCCCCCCAGGGGCCCAAAACCGGCCCCCACCCTGGCAGCCCACCGGGGGAATTGCCGGTGTCGGCTACAGCCAATCCAGCCCTGGTTGAGGTAATCTGCATCCCCTGGAGCTTGGCCTGCATCGCCTCCTTTGCTGCCTCTAGCAGTGCATTCCCATTGTCCAGGTGGCCGATGATCAGGGCCGAGTAGGGTTTTTTGTAGACACAGGGAGCCACGGGAAGGTTTTCCTGAGCAGCCGCAGAGGGGAAAGACAGATGACACATAGGATGCTGATTTGCTCCTTCATAGAAAGTGCCTGGTCAAGCTACCACCAGTCCATTGACCAATACTCCTGAGCCTTGCTGAACTGCATTATGTCAGGTTCTTCTCCATTTAATTGAGGACAGTAGTTAGCCAACCAATCAGTGATTTTCCTCATGAAGTCCACAAACCATATCTGGAGCTTGCCCAAAAGAGATGACTAGTTGGGTATCATCAGCTTAGGACACAATCATCTAAACCTGCTTGATCTGACAATCGGAACGAGCGGGCCATGTGGACACTGAATAATGAACAACCCTGCGGCACTACGCTGATAACCTGCACAGAGAGGAAACTGAAGGAGTCTACCATGATGGTTTCGGTGCATTTGCTAGAAAAGTCCCCTAGTCACTGTGGGGCCCGGCCATGTATACCCACACCGTGCAGCCTGCAGAATAGAGTGGAATGTGAGACTGTGTCAAAAGCTGCAGACGGGTTCCGCAGAACCAGCATTACCAGAATTTCTGTTTCCAGTGAGAGTCTAATGGTATCTACGACTGCCATTAGTATGGTTTCCATGCGGTCCATTGCTCTGAAATCGATTATTAGGGGCCAAGGATTTTGTGCAGCCATGTAATATCTAATGAGGCATTAGGAGCCCTCCTGTGCAGGCATGTTTTATTTAATGTGCAGCACTAGGGCTTCTTAGCAGACACACACCAGTTAATGTTCCAATAGTGCCTCTACTCTGTCACTCTGCATGGATGTGATGTTAAATGTGTCAGTAGTAGCTCTTCTATGAAGGCATGTATTATGTTGATGCTCTGCCAGCGCTTCTAAGCAGGCATATGTACCAGTAATATCAATTCTGTGCAGGTGCAATATTAAATATATACCAGTGATAGGATATACCCACACCGTATCAAAGTATAATTTGCAAGATGTTTATCAAATGTATTTATTACTTAGTGTTGGTAAAAAAAAGTTACAGGTGGCATAATTACATTAATTTCAGTCCTTGGTAATGACTTGAGACCACAACCTATTTTGCCCATGCTGCCACCTCAGATTAAGCCCATCCATATGCAAATGAGCATTGGTCCTGTTCCAGCCTGAACTGCCAAGTGAGACCCTCTCTGAACTAGAACAAGCAATGCAAGACTTGTTTTCACTAGTTGGGGGCTCTTCGGTCGGATGTAGCTTGGTTTCAGTCGCATCGTGAGCACAGGACCCACGGCCGGGCATACCCTTGGCCCTGAAGAAAATAAAAAAGTCATTGGGAGAATGCTTGGATTAATATCAGACACTGGCAATTACTCGGGCTGCATCCCAGTTCACGCCACCTCAGATTAGACTTAGCCATATGCAAAGCAGTCTTGGTCCTGCTGTAATAGGAAGAGTCCTGCCCGAATTGCCAGGTCTCCTCTGAGGGAACACAAGTAACCTAGGACAGACTCCTTGTGGCCCCTTCTGCAGGAGGCCTGGCACTTGGGGGCAGACTCCTCCCATGCGTAGATGGTACTGATTTACATAAGGCGGTCTTTATTCCAGAGTGGCATGGGGAGCGAGTGTGACTGCCAGCGAATGAGATTAATTCAAGCATTCCATCCATCACATTTTTGTTGTTGTTTGTTTGGTTTGAAGCAACTGACCACAGAATATCAGGGTGCAAGAAAAGAGTCACACCAACAAATAGAAACACTCCTAAATTTAGTTTACACCTTGAACACTCTTTTAGTTACACAATAAGACAATACAATTTCCAGATGAAAACAGTTGCAATCAGTGCTATAAAAACAAATACCCATTTTAGTACAAATGACTCACTCATAATTTGAGTTTATGATCAAATTTTGTCAGCTATGAATTTTTTTTAACAGGGCCAAATAACCATTTGCATAACAATCTTCCGAAGGAATTGTTTAAAAATCTTTTGAAAATACACCCACACCTTTTCCTGGGATAGTGAGCCTACTGTTCTTGCCTCCCAAGCTTGGGACAAGGGTTGTGGAGGGGTGAATCCTACACCCTTCCATCTTGCACAGGGGCAGGAGGGTAGTATGTGCGCTGAACCAGTGTTCGGCTTCCCTGTCTGACCTTGATGGCTTTGCACCAGGGCCAAGAAGGTCAGTATTAAATGCCCCCATTCAGAGCCCCTTCCTCAGGCAAATTTGAGCGTTTTTTTTATTAGGGGTGAGCCAGGAGTTTTTGCCCACCCTGCCTTCCATACTAGCAGGAGGGGAATCGTCTGTTTAACTCTTCTCCTGCTTTTGTGATTGGCAGAGATGGGATTTATGTTCTCTAATTCTACGGAAGTGAAAAAGTGCAGGGTTGGTTCACTCCACCTACCTTGCCAAAGATTCACTTTACTGCCTTGACCAAGAGTGAGGAAAAGAAAAACCAAAAGTCTAAGAATTGGCAACATCAATGGGTCTTGTTATTTTTTAGGGAGCATTGTCATTCACATGTTCTTGCACTTCAAAGTCTGGAAGCACCAGTTTTCCGCTGTTCTGTAAAATGTCCTACCTTCACTACTACTACTACTAAATGCCTTCTGTGAATACCAAAAGTAGTAAGTTTAGGATTTTATCTCCAATTAGTTCTGTGCATTGGCCCCATGGTATCAGCGAAAAGTTGTTCAGGTACGTAGGTTTTCAAATATAAATGATTTTTGCTTTAAAACGTGGACACAGCGCAATATCTGAGTTCTGCAATGTTATCCTATAGAAGGAAGAACACGTTCTTTAAACATGTACAGTACATTGACTTACAGGACCAACCTCACGGAGTTAAGGTGAGTGTTGGGCAAGGTCCAAGGCAGCATGAATAGTAGATCACCAGCCCCACGAGGGTGGCCTGGTGCAGAGGGCAAATCAGCACGGGAGCCCAATGCGTTTCAATGGTGATCAGTCACGTAAAAAGAGCCTGCAGGTTTTGGCAAGGAAGTCAGTCGGGCTGAGCCAGAAAGTGGGCACAGGCCTTGCGATGCTCGGGAATGGGGGGACACATGGGTCCTCTTCACATGTGGACCTTTGACCCTGCCACCAGGCAGGTTGCTCACCTGCGCCACCACACAGCCCTCCTATGTGCCCTGAGCCGCTGCTGCCGTTCGAACTGGTTTGTGCCTGCGTGATTAGCATATTTGTTCTCTTTGTACTTTGTGCCCCTCTGTGCCCCACTTTGCCTTCTGTATCCCCCGCTCGTCCCCATTCACACTCATTTCCTGCTGCTGCATCCCCTGAGGCCCCACCCCCTGAACTCCTATTTGCCACCCGCTCCTGTCTCCCAGCTACTCCACCCTCCCACTCCCCCTCATATGGAGGCCGCGCAGTGGGCTTGCCGCTGGTGCCCCAAAGGCACGTCTAAGGTAAGCCCGCCTGGGTCCGTTCGCACCTGGTCCGCGACCAGTGCCAGGACCCCTGGCCCCCACACTCACCATGACGCACACCCCCACTACGACTCCAGCACCCTCCACACACTCAACTCAGGACGGTCACACACCTGCTGCCTTTCCACCCCGAAGCACACCCAAGGCCCCTTCTCCTGCTGGAGCTGAAGCTTAACCAGCATCCGGCCCGCCAACCCACCCACCGAAGACCCCAACTTCCTCAGATGCATCCTGCTCAACACCCGCTCCGCCAGCAAACACACCGTCGAACTCTGGGACCTACTCGACACCCAATGCCCCAGATGTCGCCTTCCTGACGTAGACCTGGCTGACCCCCACCTCGGCGCCCGACTTCACCATAGCCATCCCAGAAGGCTACAAGATCACCCACAAGGACCGCACGATTGGAGTAGGTGGAGGAATTGCCATCGTCCACAGAAACACACTCAAAATCTCGACAGACGCCGATGACACCCTCAGCAACGCCAAACACCTGCACTTCCAGATCCACACCGACCCCAACCCCACCCTCAGAGGCACCCTCATCTACAGACCCCCCCGGATCCCGACCACAGTTCAGCGATTCCATCGCCGACTTCATCAGCACACACGCCCTCGCCTCCACGACTACATTCTCCTCAGGGACCTGAACTTCCACATCTAGAACAGCAATGACTCCAACACCTCTACCCTGATCGACAACCTCGGCAACCTCGGGCTCAGACAACTCGTCACAACACCCACTCACTCCTCCGGCCTACCGCTTGACCCCATCTTCTCAGCAAGCACCGAGGTCTCCTTTGACCGCACCACGAACTCCACTGGACCGACCACTGCTGCATCCACTTCATCTTCTGGAAACCCACCACCGCCCCCAACTGATGCCTTGCCTCAGCTGTGGCAAGATCACGAGGACCAGTTAACCACTGCCCTCACCCAGAGCCCACCCGCAGACCTGACCGACCCCGACGCCAAAGCCCGCAACCTCAGACAATGGATCGATGAATGCGCCAACACCCTCGGACCAGCAAGAGAGCCAGCTGGTTCACCGAAGACCTCCAGGCCTCCAAGCGAACCTGATGAAAACTGGAAAAAAACTGGACCCGCGAAAGAACACCGGAAAGCTACACAGCCCAGCAGGAACTCCACCCGCCGACACCACCAACTCATCAGATCTGCCAAAAGGAGGACTGTCAGAGACCGCATTGACAACAACGCACACAACAGCAAAGAGCTCTTCAGCATCGTGAAGGAACTCTCCAACCCAGTTCCAACACCAATGATATCCCACAGTCACAAGACCTGTGCAAATCACTGGCCACCTTATTTTATTGCAAGATCGAAGATATCCACGACAGCTTCGACACCGTCATCACCCCGGCAACCGCCAGCACGCCTGCTCCCAAGACCACCACCTGCACCAACCGCCTGCTCGCTTGGACCAACATCAACGATGACGACACCATCAAGTACATGAACACCATCCACTCCAGATCCCCTGAAGACCCCTGCCCACCCACACCACATCTTCAACAAAGCCAGCAGCACCATAGCACCCCACATCTGGAAAACCATTAACATCTCCTTCGAGACAGCGACCTTCCCGGAGAGCTGGAAACATGCAGAGATCAACGCCTTACTCAAGAAACCCAAGGCGGACCCCAAGGACCTAAAAAACTTCCGACCCATCTCCCTGCTCCCGTTCCCGGCGAAGGTCATCGAAAAGGCTGTCAACAAAAAACTGACCAGCTTCCTCGCAGAGAACAACATCCTGTACCCGTCCCAGTCTGGGTTCCATAGCAACCACAGTACCAAAACTGCCCTCATCGCCGCCACCGATGACATCAGGATTCTGCTCGACAACAGAGAAACCGCGCCCCTCATCCTCCTGGACCTGTCACCCGCTTTTGAACCACAGTCTGCCACCGCACACTAAAAGCACGCCTCCACGATGCCAGAATCCAAGATAACACCCTGGACTGTACTACCTCCTTCCTCTCCGGGAGAACCCAGAATGTCCGCCTCCCCTTCTTCCACTCCAAGGCCACCGAGATCATCTGCGGCGTACCCCAAGGATAATTTCTCAGCCCAAAGTTGTTCAACGTATACGTGGCACTGCTTGCCCATGTCGCCCAATGGCACGACCTAAACATCATCTCCTACGCTGACGACACCCAGCTGATCCTCTTGCTCACCAAGAACCCCCACAATCAACCTCCACAAAGGAATGAAGACTGTCGCCGACTGGATGAGGAATGTCTAAAGCTGTACTCGGACAAGACAGAGGTCCTCATCCTCGGTTCCACCCCCTGGTGGCCGAAGGCACTAGAAGCACCCTCTACACCCACCGACCACGCACAAAACCTGGGGGTCATCCTTGAATCCACACTCTCCATGACAGAGCAGGTCAATGCCGTCTCCTCCTCTTGCTTCAACACCCTCCGCATGCTTCTCAGGATCTTCAAGTGGATCCCCACCACAACTAGAAGGATGGTCAACCAGGCCCACGTCAGCAGTAGACTGGACTACGGAAACGCACTCTATGCAGGAGCCCTGGCCAAACTCCTGAAACAGCTCCAATGTATCCGAAACGCCTCCGTACGCCTGATCCTCGACATCCCACGCTGCAGCCTCATAACACCCCACCTGAGAGACCTGCACTGGCTCCCCATCAACAAGAGGATAACCTTCAAGCTCCTCACCCACGCACACAAGGCACTCCAGGACACCGGATCAGCATACCTCAAAAGCCGACTCAGCCTCTACACCCCGTCCCGCCTGCTCCGCTCTGCAGACCGTGCCCCTGCCACTGTCCCCCCATCCGAAGAGTGACTGCCAGCGGCAGATCATTATCCCACCTCGTCGCCAAGACGTGGATCATCCTCCCCATCCTCCCCATCCTAACCTTAGGAGACTCCTCAAGACCTGGCTCTACAAACAGTAGCAGTGTTCCGCCCCCTGGTGCCTTGAGACCATCATGGGTATGTAGTGTGCTTTACAAATGCTATGATTGATTGATTCGCCAAGGCCCAGGGGCAATGGGTGCAGGGTGTCCTTTGGCATCTGAGTTTTCTTTACAAGAGCAATTGTAGTTGCCCTGTGTGTAGAGGCTTCAAGTGATGTCGAGAAGTCCAGGAGGGCTGAACCCATGATGCACTTGAGCTCTGAAGGGCTGGGGAACCATATTGGCACTGGTACCCACTTACACTCAGGCTTGCAGCGATGGGTGCAAATGTTGCTTTGGGTGTAGGGTTTTGGTAGTTCATGAGACCTCAGAGATATCTCTTTTGAAGATTATTTAGAACAGGTCCTCTGTTCATGGGAGGCCTTGAGTCTTTTTCGAAGGCAGGCAGTCCAACCAAGTTTCTGAAGTCAGACCTGCAGGATGAGTCGACTTTGGTGCCAATTCGACGAGGGATGCAGACAGGCCAGCAGGGTGGATACCAGGTCAGCTTTTGCGGCACTTCGCTGTCCTCTATCTTCTTAGTTTATCTGTATCTGCTTCTCTGGTGACAGGAACTCTCCTTAACACTGAATTTAGTGGCATTAGGGGAGTGTAGGGTAGTAACCAAATGGGGTCATTGTGCCCCCTATGTGACCACTGCCTGTAAAAAAGTGGGCATAACTGTGTCCCAGAACTCCTAAGTATGCCATTACAAAGGTGGCCATATATTGAGTCCACCTCAAAATAGCCCACCTCAGGGGTGGTACTAGCCTGGGGGTGGCCCACCAACTTGACCAGCTAATTTTCCCACCTGTCCAGATGCCAAGTGGATTCTGGATTAGGGGTGGGAGAATGGTGTGGCTTGCTCTCCTGTGAGGAGAGCCAGATTTGCATTCCAAAGGTGTCAGCTTCTTTGAAGCTCACTGGCCCACAGAGGCTAATCAGCAGGTCAGGCTGTGGGAGGGGGTGTTACACACTCTTCCATGACAGGCTTGCGTTCTGGGTCTCCTGCGAGCAAAGGCTCTCACCCTATGAGGTCAGAATAGCGTCTCAGGTGGAAGGCTGGCAGAAACTAGTCAGCAAGGACACTAGAGGCTGGTAGGGTTTCAGGGGGCACCTCTTAAGTGACCTCTAGGTGCATGTATTGGTAAATATGACTGGCATCAGTGTGGGTTTACCAACATGAGATATTTGATACCAAACATCCCTATTTTCAGTGCAGCCATCATGTAGCTGCGGAACTCATTTTCACCAGTGTCCAGCACATGTTTTAAAATGGCTTCCCTGTCCACTTGCCCTGCCAGTAAAAGGACCGACCAGCCTAAGGCCATATCTGCTCATGAAGGTATGCCCTCCCATGTTATATTCAGCACCCTGCCATAGGGTTGTTAGGTCTGCTGAAGGGTTAAATTACAAATATAACATGCAGTGGTAGGGAACAGGCGTGATTTCACTTTTGTCTGCATCAATACTCGTAGTCTGCAATGGTAGTCCTGCATGTGCTTGGTGAGGGGACCCGTAAGGTGGAAAACGTTGTGCTGCACCCCTTAAGGGCCTCTTTAGGATCTCAGGTCCTAGGTACCAGGGTATCATTTACTAGGAACGTACAGGGGATCCTAAGTTTTTGCAACCTGAGGGCAACAACTGTACAGTTTTGGGAAAGAGCTTTGGCACTGGGGACCTGGTTAGCAGGAAGCCTGTGCACTTTCAATATCACATCATTTATCAGACAATAAGCAGGGGTGAACATGTCAAAGAGGGGTGCTTTCCTACATACGTCTTCTGTGAAGTGTGCTTTCAACCTAAAAGATTTGACACTTGTATGGTAATATATACCTTTCCTAAGGTGGTTCTACCCTTGAAGGTTTTGTACTTTATCAACATATCTGCCAGGGGAACATGATCTTTATTATATCTTCCGGGGTTGATACCAGGAGGCAATAAGCATATTCTTTACTGTGAAATTTTACTTCAAAT
Organism: Lissotriton vulgaris; assembly: GCF_964263255.1. Classification (NCBI taxonomy): domain Eukaryota; kingdom Metazoa; phylum Chordata; class Amphibia; order Caudata; family Salamandridae; genus Lissotriton; species Lissotriton vulgaris. Next base: position 2,081,438,722 of record NC_141691.1, read on the forward strand.
GACAGCTAATCAGTTAGAGTATATTGACTGTATGCTCTAGGAAATAAATAGGATGAGGAGAATGTAAGTATGAGATAGTTTCATCTGGCACTGTACAAGCTCTAACAATTTTTCTTGAAGAAACCCATAAGCAATTAGCTCCTGTATCTCAGCCAGAGCTCCTGGCCCTGATCGAATTCCTAATGATTTATACAGAAAAGACTAAGGTGTTTGGGTCGCCTATATTAATATGCTAACCAATTATATCCTCTCAGGCATGGAAATTCCTCCCTACTGGAATTTAGCCAAGATCACACCTATTTATAAGAAAGGATATATGGCAAATCTGGTAGCTATCGACCCCTTAGTTTAATTGACACTGCAGAAAATTATTTTCTGCAAACAGTTATTGGCCTGTATCCAGGATTGGAGCTTGGAAAAATATATCCTTTCCAATCACCAGACGGGTTTTCATACCACTATCTGTATCTTCCACTTCCTTTGTATTTATTGGAAAGAAGTCTTTATTAAAGGGGGAAAGTTGTAAGTCGCCTTCGTGGATCTGCGTATGGCTTTTGACTTGGTCCCTCGATGCAAACTTTGGAAGGTGGTATAGGAGTTGGGAATTACTCAAAATGTATTGGATATTCTTGTTCAGCTACATTCAGCAAATGAAGTTCAAGTTAGGCGGGGGAGGAGGGACCAGTAACCGAGATATACTGTGTAGTGAGACAGGGGTGCGTTCTCGCTATTTATTAATCAATCAATCAGGGATTTGTACGCGTGCTACTCACTGTGAGGGTCTCAAGGTGCTGCGGGGGGAGAGGGGAGGGGGTATGCAGATCCGTTTCAGCCAAAAAGCCAGGTATTGAGGTTCTTCTTGAAGGTGTTCAGGGTGGGGGCGCACCTGATGTCTGTTGGTAGTTCATTCCAGGATTTGACTGCCACGTGGGAGAACGATCTTCCACCTGATCTGGCTCTGTGGATGCGTGGGGGAGTAGGTTTCCTTAATAGGGATGGGTGTGACACCCCAAATGTCTGGGAGAGAAGAGCACCGGCTCTACTCTTTGCAGATGACAGGTTATTATTATCAACGTCTCTCCAAGTGCTGAAACAGCTATTAAATGATTTCAAACTTTTCTGTGATGAGTGCGGTTGGAGCTCAATGATGCAAAAACAAATATATGATATTTTCCAAGGGTACTCTGAAGCCATACAAGAGACGTATGTATGTAGGGGACCATACTATTGAATTCGTTTCTGTCTTTGATTATTTGGGGATTTGTTTAACCCCAAATTTGTATAGGGCCCGTAATATAGAGAAAGTACACCTGTCCTTAATCCAGCAGACTGTCCACATAAATAAGATCCATAAAAGTACAGTGTCTAGGGAAGTGCCGCCATCACTAGAAATATATAATACTAAAGCCCTAGGAGCAGTTGTGTATGGAGAAGAATTGTGGGGTAGTGCGAACACTGAATGTTTCCCCCACTGAACATCGTTTTATAAGATTAGTTCTCAATGTACCAGCCAGCATTCCCCTGACTCCTTTTCTTCTCGATTTGGCCCAAAGAAAATGTGTTCCCAAGCTGGACTATATGTACTTATTGTTCTGGCATCGCCTATGGACAATTGAGGAGCTTTCTACCTACCGAGTGGTTATTAGGGATCCTATGACATAGCCCAAGAAAAGTAAAATTCCCTGGTTTTGTACCTTGAGGGAATTATTGATGAAATTGGGGTTGGAGGAATATTGGTCAAGACCGGAGGAGCTGTGCTTGATAATGAAGAGCAGTGTAAAAGTAATCTACCCTACTCTTTTTTTTATTAAGCACAGTTTATCCTGATGAAGGGTATGTCAAATCAAATCCTATGGGCTTTCTAACTCTAGAGTTCACAGATTTCAAACCCTTCCCGCTCTTTGAGGAAACTGTAGAAACAATGGAAGAAAACCCATTCCTCGATCTGTGTGGAACTTGGCTAAATGAATGCTCAAACATGGCATAGAATCAGCTGGGATTTCTCTCAAGTTCGTAGGAATCTGAGGTTTTGCAGAGCCTTGCTTATGTGTATGTATTTGTCATATCCTTAAAAATAGGTGGAACAAAGAATATAGTCATGGATGGAACATTTTGATTTTATCTCAGCGTCTGTTGGTTGTTTGGGCCACACTCAAACCACTGTTTTGGTCCACGATGTCACTCTAGACAGAGACCTGCCATATGCAAATCAATCTTGGTTCTGCTCCAATATGAACAGTCCATACCAATCATCCAGGCTACATCTCCTCCAGAAGGGAACCAGAGAAACCACAGACCCGTTTCAGCCCACTTAGATTTCCTCCGTGAATTGCCGCTTGAGGTTAGGATTGATTGTGTTTCCTTCAGGACGGCCTCGTCTGGGAGTCGGGATGCTCATTGCATGAAGAGTATGGCCAGTAATGATTTGCATAAGGTGAACTTGTCTCTGGAGTGGCATTACCTTTGGTGTTTTTGTATGCAACGCACGAGAGGCCATGGGTATACCCACTACTACCACAGGGACTTCATATGCTTCGATATGAAGGTGGTATCACGGTCGGACACTACCTCTCTGGGGAACCCACATGGAGAAAATCCCCATCAATGCATGACCCACCATGGGGGCCGTCACAGTCAAGAGAGGGATGGCTTCCGGGTACCGGGCTGCATAGTCCACCAAAACCAGGATGAACCTGTTGCCCATGGCTGTCTTGGGATCCAGAAGCCTCACGATTTCAAAGCGCACCCTCTCAAAGGGGGTGTTGACCCCAGGGAAAGGTTGGAGAGGAGCCTTACACTTCCTCCCACTCTTACCACTTGCCTTGCAAGTCTGGCAAGACCTACAGTGAGCATCAGAATGCTTGCACATTTGGGGCCAGTAAAAGTGGGTGAAAAGCCTTTCAAAGGTCTTGTCTTGCCTCAAATGTCCTGCTAAAGGCACATCATGAGCCAGATCCAGTAGGAAGGCTCTGAAGCGCTGGGGTACCAAAAGCACCCAGGCTGACCCAGGCTCAGCAACCTTAGGCTCGCTAAACAGGAGACCATTCTTCCAGTTTATACAATGTGATCTGGACTGATCACCTGTTGCCGCAAACCAATGAGAGAAGGGCACGTCTGCCGCTCTTGCAGAACTCTTCCCTGGTGGGCCCTCCTTCTTGCTGCCAATGGGTGAGCTCAGACAGGCCCCAAAGTTCAACCACTTGTTCCCCTGTAGGCTCCAGGGCATCCCCCTCCGGGTCTACTTTCTCCTGGACCGTGAGAACTTTGGGGGCTGGGTTCCCACACACCCTGCCTCTTCTCTTCCTGGCAGACACCTGGGCCACTCTTTCAGGCTCCAGGTCCTCTTGAATGCCCTTACCGGCTGCCATTGACCTAGTGGTCACACATGCCCACTCAGGCAGACCCAACATCTCCAAATAAGACCTCCGCTCCACCTTCTCCCAAAGGGAGCTCTCCAAATTGTTACCTAGCTGACAGTCAACAGGCATAGCTGGCCTCACAGCTACTCTCAAGGTACCTGAGACCCCCTACTCAAAGAGAATTCTTGCCACTTTGCAGAGGCACTGAGTTGTCAGTGGCAATTACATGGTAGAATGTGTCGAGACCACCTGGTTTTCAGACACCAGCCGACAACTGACACAGGTCACACTGGCTCCAGTGCCTCACAGAGCCCATTGTCTGTCCATTTTAGTATTATCACACAGATGAGTCCTTAGGATCATCTAACCATCTCCTAAAGAGACCAGGGACATCTCTGCCAGACTCCACCCACCTTGGGCACCCATTTCCTCCTCCAAGGCTGCACTAGCCATTTCCTGAGGCGGTGCACCAGTGGGTGTAGTGGTCACTATGTTGGGACACTTGGGATTTCCTTGCAAGTGACCCACCTGTCCACACCTAAAACAGGTCTTGGGACCCTTCTGCTCAGGCTTACCTGCCAGGACCCATGGTCTTTTGTCAGTAGGAGGCTGGGAACCCATAACTTGGTTTCCTTGGCGATTACTTTGGAGCCCTTCCTGTAACTCCTTTTGTTTACCCTTGTCCCCCCCCACTCTTCTGCTGGGGACCCTGCCCACCTTTTGCTGAGTTTCCCTCAACACCCTTGTGGACCCTGGAACTGACCCAGCCGTCCACATCCACAGCAAGCTTCCTGGGGTCAGTCAGCTTGCTATCAATCAGGTGCTGGTGTAGCTCTGGAAAGCAACTACTGGACAAGTGCTCCCATGCAATCAAATCATAGAGCGCCTGAAAATCATTTACCTTGCTACCCTTCACCCAACCATCCAATGCTCTGCAAAAAAAGACACATTGTCCAACCGGGTGCTTGACTCCAGTTTCTTGCAATATCTAAATTTCTGCCTATAAAGTTCTGGGGTCAACCCATACCTGGCAACCAGAGCTTCCTTCATGGGGGAATAGCACCTTTGATCCTCATGGACATTTGATCCTCAGTGGGCACTGCAAGTAAGATGTCCCTTCCTTCACCCAGAAAGCGACCCCACAACCCCGCTCCCCAATCTCTCTCAAGGACCCGGTGGGACTTCATCGGTACTTCAAAGGCCTTAAACCATTGCCCAATGTCCTCATGCCTCTTAAAATCCTTAATGGCATCCTTGGGAATATATACTTTTCCTTCAACTGGCACTGATGATGGGCTGTGAATTAAAGCGGCATGTGTGTTTCTCAAGTGAAGGAAACATCTGTTTCGAATTCTAAATGCGTTTACATTTAACATTTAGCAATAGTGACCTGAGGTTTTGATGTTGTAACATAGCATTAGCTCACTAATATTACTGCAAATAATCTCTTTGACATATGGATATGTGAGGTCCTGTTTTGATCTAAAAGAATGAAACATAAACGCATAATTTTTCTGCAAAATGTCTGTAAAAGACTCTCATACTACACCCAGTTTAAAAGGAAATTAAAGGAAAACGTTTTTTAAAACAATCTGTTTAAAAAATATTCAAGGTCATCAAGGCAGGTCTTTTTTGCAGAACAGAGCTAGCCCTATCAGGGGCCCATTGAAAGGATGGGGCCCTGTGCCAGAGCCCTCTTTACCCATGCCCACATATCAGAAATGCAGCATAGCTACAATAGTAATGCCTATTCTTGCGAATTGCAAAAGAGCTGCCATGGTGATGGCCATACATGAGAAATGCAGTAGCAGTACCATGGTGATGCCCCATTCTTGAGAAATGCATCAGTCCTACCCTGGTGAAGCCCATACATGAGAAATGTAGCAGAGCTACTAAGGTGATGCCTATTCTGCAGAATTGCAGCAGTACTACCATGATGATGCCCATGCATGAGAAATGCAGCAGAGCTATCACAAATATGTTTATACCTGAAAAATGCAGCAGAGCTACCATGGTGATGCCCATCCCTGAGAAATGCAGCAATGTTGCCATGGTGATACCCATTACGCAGGGAAGAACTCACCAATGCCGTGAGGGGACTGGCTGCTCTAATAGCCATCATCGCTGCAGTTCTGGTCTCCTTCTTTTCGCCGTGAGGGGGACGACTGCAAGCATCCACACGCCGCTCTGCCTTGAACTACAACCCCCAGCAGATATTGAGCGGTGCTGACAGAGGGCATCACCTAAAGGCGCCAGAGGCCTTCACATTCACTGCGGCCCTCCCACAGCGTTGGACGCAGGGAAGAACTCACCGATGCCATGAGGGGAACGGCTGCCCCAATAGTCATCTTTGCTGCAGGTCTGGTCTCCTTCTTTTTGCCATGAGGGAAACAGCTGCAAGCATCCACATGCCGCTCTGCCTAGAACTACAACCCCCAGCAGGCATTGAGCGACGCTGACAGAAGGCGTCACCTGAAGGCGCCAGAGGCCTTCAAATTTACCGCAGACTTCCGCAGCGCGGGACACTCTCGGGCTTGCACGGGCGCTGCTCCGGCAAAGTACGGGCCAAGGGTGGGCCCGTCCGCGCCCGTCAGAGGCCGGAGGAGACTGGGCTGGGCCTATCCTCTAACTTTTTAGTCCTGGGATCTGCAAACAAGGTATGTGGCCGTGTCCCTCAGATTGTTATGTTATCGGAATTGTTTGCCCTTTTACTGGCACACAGTTAACAAAGCACACAGCTCAAATGAATTTATGCCTAGAATAATCGTGGAACATTTATTCCGCACTCATTTTGATTGTTTGAGTTGCAAGACCTTCTTCTTTTTATCTTTGATTTTTGGACAGCAAAAAAAATAGGTGGTCACCTGCATCAACTTTGTAATTTTGTGTCTGTAGAATATGGTATTCTAACCACGTTGGTCCCAGATAGTGCTCCCCATTAGTGGTCTCTCCAATAGGTATTCTTGTAGTTGTGCATACCTATAGAGCCTTGTAGTGGTGATTTGTAACAGTAAGCTCCGGTGCCCACTCTAAACTTAAACCATTTAACCAACGCTAGAGTCTAACTCAGAGATACTGTAGAATGGGGAGACAAGCCTGCGTTGAAAAGAAAAAGGCCCTGACCATGCCCAAACCAAACACCAAACCAACCTCTATCGATAGGATGTTGGAAAAGGCTTTAGAGCTGTGGCCACCGAAATAGTGTGGACTGAGATATGACTGTCCTTGACCCCAAATTTAGAAATCGCACTGACTGACCATAGCACCTCACAAATCATAGGGGTTTTGATAACTGATTCTCCTAGTGACCAAACATCAATAACTGAAGCAGTTAATCCCGAGCAACCTAGGGCGGTCATATCTAATCAATCGGGTACAAAAGGTAAATCCAAACCTAAAGCGAAAGCAACGGTGAACAACCTTTACAACAAAACTTTTACAACGCACTACCATTACAACGCAGGCATTACAACGCAAACCGTTACAACGCATTGCGCTGGGGGCCCTCTAGGATAGGGAATAAGTTTAATTTTCTATCAAACACCTTCCCTAGTGTCCACGGGGACTGGAGTTGGAATAGAAAATTAAACTTTTCACTATCCAGCACCCCAAAGCGCTATGCGTTGTAAAGGTTTGCGATGTAAAAACCACGTTGTAAAGGCATGCGTGGTAAAAGTATGCGTTGTAACGTCATACATCCGAAAGCAACAGTAGGAAGGAAGAAGCCTGCAGGAGCGATTCCTGACAATGGGATTTCTGGAATTGGGGACCCAGAAGACAGCACAGAAACTACAAGCAATCAGCCAGTGTGGGTCACAAAACTAGTGGTGGACCCACAGATCAAAATGAGGGATATAGTTAAGGACAAACTTAGATCTTTACAGGAGAGGGTTGACAGGTTGACAGTACTTTTTAATGACTGGACAATCTCTAGGGGGCAACCCATTGTAATGCTGGTCCTGAAAGCAGAACACGAGTTCAGACCACTGCAAGTATTACCCCCGTCAATTCAGGCCCCAAACCCAGTGAACAAGCTCTACTACCAACATTAAATGGAGAGATACATACATTGGAGGTTACCAGAGATTGTATTGTAAGGCCCCCATCTGGTTACCTCTAACTCAGTTAATTGTCCACCCTTACTCCATAAATCTAGAAGGCAATTACAAACAAAAATTAAGCAGTTTGGGGGAGGCATTCACATAAATACAGAAGCTACCCATAACTTCTTCCCCCCTCCAGTCATAAACTTACCCCCTGCATCAACTCCTTATATCCTTGCAAGTTTCCCTGAACTTAGAAGGGACCAATATGAATCCCACCAAGAATTAAAGAATAAATGTATTCATTGGCTTGCAAACAAACCACAGACATTTTAGCAATGATCATGTGGAAGAGATTTTAACCACACGCAGGGTGGGTTGGATATTATTATTATTATTATTATTATTATAGAGGCTTTTGTAACGCGCTCTGTTACTAAATAGTATAGTATCCTGGCGCGAAGAGAGGGGAGCAGATCACAGTAAATGCAAGAGAGAGACAGCCATTATGCAGTGATGTTAAAGAGGTGGGTTTTTAGGCCTTTCCTGAATGCCATGATGGAAGGGGCTGTTCTCAACTGCAGAGGCAGGGTATTCCAAGCTCTCGCTGCTCTAACCGAGATGGATTGGCCACCAAGCCTGCTATATTTAAACTTTGGCACAGTCATTTGATGAAGATTGCTTGATCTGAGAGGGCGGTTGGGAGCATAAAGGGAAAATCTTTTTCTCAGATAGGTTGGGCCTGTTAGATGGAGTGCTCGGTAGGCTAGCACAAGGATCTTAAATAAGATCCTTTGGGCAACTGGAAGCCAGTGAAGATCTCTGAGAGGTTGGCGGACACTAGATCTTCTGGGTATGTTAAACAGCAGCCGGACCGCAGCATTTTGGATGACTTGGAGGCGGTGGATCAGATAGGCTGGGAGTCCACAGTAGAGAGCATTCGCATAATCCAATCTGGATAACATCAGAGCGCGAATGACCGTCTCCTTGGCTGCTCTCGGAAGCAGAGGAAGAAATCTGCGCAAGGTTTTAAGGGTGGAGAAGCAGATTCCAGTGAGTTTTTTCAGGTGGTCCTCAAATCTGAGATTGTTGCTAAACCTAATTCCTAGGTTTTTAGCAGGTCCGCCAATGGATTTGGGGCTAGGAAAGTCGGTGGGCCAGAGAGAGTCGCTAAAGTTATCTGGAAAGGAGCCGTACAGCAGGATTTCAGATTTGCTCTCATTACATTTAAGTTGGGCACAGGCCAGCCAGCGGAAAACCGATGATAAGCAAAATTGAACTCTCGATGTGTCCAAGTTGTCTTTGGGCCATGTAAACAAAAGCTGAGTATCATCGGCATAAGCCATAATTTTGGCACCTAGCTGTTCCGCAAGATAAACGAGGGGGGTCATATATACATTAAAAAGCAGGGGGCTTAAGGTGGAGCCCTGTGGTACACCAGTAGAAAGTTTTTTGGGAGAGGAGGAGAAAGGCGGCATCCACACTTGCTGTGACCTGTTGTCTAAAAAAGATGTTAACCAGCCGAGAGCTGGGCCAGTTATGCCTATGGCTGCTAGTCTGGTAAGTAGGAGGGAGTGTGGGACCGTATCGAAGGCGGCAGAGAGGTCCAATAAAATCAGCGCCGCTCTGCCACCTCCGTCCAAACACTCACGAATGGCCTCAGAAACCTCGACTAGAGCCGTCTCTGTGCTGAAAGCAGCTCTAAAGCCTGATTGCGCAGGGTGAAGAGCTTGAGAGCTCTCAACAAATCTGTCCAGCTGTGAAAATGCAACTTTTTCGCATATCTTTGCTAGAGCTGGCAATAGAGATATGGGCCGGAAGTTAGCAGGGGCCTTTGGGTCCAGGCCATTTTTTTTGAGAAGTGGTAACAGTTTTGCCTGTTTCCAGCAGGCTGGAACAGTGGCGCTGGAAAAAGAGAGGTTGACAATATGTGTCACCTCTTGACCGACTGTATTAGCCAGGCCCGCAAGGACTCTGGCCGGGCAGGGGTCAGCGGGGGAACCCGATTGTAGGGTAGCCAGAATTTTCACAATCTCTGTTGTGTTCACTGGAGAGAAGAGGGCAAACTGATCCATAGAAATAGGCATAATGGGGGAAGGAATAGTCATGGAGACTGGAAAATTGCTACATACAGTAAGCAAATCATCTTGGATTTTTTCATTTTTTTCCACAAAGAATACAGAAAGTTCTTCACACCATTTTGTCGATGAGGCTAAAAGAGGTTGAGCGGCGCAGGGGGAGACAAAGCTTTTAACAATAGCAAAGATTTCTCCGCTATTGTTGTTGGCCTTGGTAATGCGCCCGTCATAGTATGAACTTTTTGCCGCTTTAATTGCTGCATAATACTTCTTTTGAGCCATTCTTAGTTCTTTCTTGGCCTCAGGGAGATAAGCTTGTCTCCAACGTCTTTCGAGTTTTTTGCAGCCTGATTTGAGATCGCGAAGAGTATTGGAGAACCAAGGTTTGGAAGGGGTGGAGCGAACTCTACATACGCGACCTGCTTTGGTTGAAAGAGCAACACCTCTTTTGATCCATGAGTTGAATGAACTAACAGCTAACTCAATTTCTGAAGGAAGTGAGGTGCGAGAGGTGTCAAGCTGATCACAGAGCATAGCTATGTTAGTTTTCTGTGTATGAGCCGCGGGGTGATTGGTCTCAACAGGGCGTGACAGGGGCCAAGAGAATCTTATTAGCATATGATCAGACCAGTTTACTATTTCAGGCTCAGACATATTTATGTTAAAGTTGGTACATATTAGGTCAAGGACGTGACCCCCTGAGTGGGTGGGAGCCTTGATCCACTGTTTTAGCTGGGCCATCGCAAACGCATCGTTTAGCCGAACTGTGTCAGGTAGATCAGGCTGGTCCACGTGAATATTAAAGTCCCCCAGAAGGAGATATGTGGGGTATTTCAGGGCACGTGGGACTATCATGTCCTCTAGTACCTCTAGAAATTTTCCTGCGTGGCCGGGTGGTCGGTACACCAAAGAGCCCCCTAAGGTAAAATCTGCCCCCAGAGTAAGAGAAAAATGGAGTACCTCGGCGTCAATAGAGGGGCCCATAGAATCTAGAGAAAAGGTCCACTTATCCCTAAAAATGGCTGCTAAGCCACCTCCTCTGCCTAAGGGGCGATCTTGTCTGATGATTTTAAAGCCACGTGGAATGGCAAGTTCGATCACTGGATTGCATGTGTCATTGAGCCATGTTTCTGTGACAAAAAGAAGATCAAACTCGTTGTCACTTAGTAGCTCAAATATATCGTTAGAATGTTTTACCAGTGATCTGGCATTGATCAAGCCGGCCCGAAGACAAGACGAATCAATAGAACACTGGGTAGGGGCAGAAAGGATAGGTTGAAGCCGAAATGTGCATGCTTGGCAAGTGCGCTGAGAAGTATCTACCAAGTCCCATTGATTCGAGCAGGGGCATGATTTAGCACTAAGAGCTGTTAAGTACTCACGAGAGTAGGAGACACGCGGCCGATCAGTGGATGGGGAGGCAGCTGCAGGGGGGCTGGCGCTGGCCGCGTCCGGGACACGGACGGGCACAGACGGGCCCTCCTTTGGCGCTCCTTCGGCGCGCAGACGGCGCGCCCCCTGCGCGTGGCCGCTGCGCGTCTTAAAGTGCATGTTTATTTGTAGCCACAGCCCCTCCCTCCGCTGGACCGCTAACTCGGGTCCAGCCGGGTCCGAGCCTGACTCAAGATGGCGCCCGTCTAGCCCTCCACATCAATCGGCACCAGGGAGCCGCGGTGGAACGGGGCACAGGGGGACCAAATCCCTAGCGCTGTCACAGGTAACAATGTTAAAAATTATTTTAAAAAGCACAGAAGTAGTAACACGCAATTGCTAAAAACAGTTGCAGGTAATCTTTAAAATGACTGGCTAGTTCAGTGGGAACCAGAAGAGAGCAGAGGAGAGCCCTCGCAATCTGCTCTCCTTCACTGAGCGAAATAACGAGGTGCTGCCACCACCTCCAACAAACGCCCAGACCCACCTACTCCGATTCTATTTGTAGCCACAGCCCCTCCCTCCGCTGGACCGCTAACTCGGGTCCAGCCGGGTCCGAGCCTGACTCAAGATGGCGCCCGTCTAGCCCTCCACATCAATCGGCACCAGGGAGCCGCGGTGGAACGGGGCACAGGGGGACCAAATCCCTAGCGCTGTCACAGGTAACAATGTTAAAAATGATTTTAAAAAGCACAGAAGTAGTAACACGCAATTGCTAAAAACAGTTGCAGGTAATCTTTAAAATGACTGGCTAGTTCAGTGGGAACCAGAAGAGAGCAGAGGAGAGCCCTCGCAATCTGCTCTCCTTCACTGAGCGAAATAACGAGGATAGGCAGGCGACACAAGGATTTACATGGAGATTGTATAGAAATTAATTTTAGAAACCCGTTGATGCCCAATAATATTTAGCTATATAGGATGGGAGAAAAACAGGCGGCACCCAAGTGCTCCCATTGGGTTATTTCTACCCGCCCAACAGGCCTCACCATGCCATTAGGCATTTTGAGCAGGGCTGGATAAATAACCCCAATAATTGCGAGTTACCTCCCCCTGACCAGCATTGGCAAAGGCAATTTATTTTTAATATTCCCACAGCAAATAGGTTTAGCAGCTTAGCTGGAGTAGACTGACTAAAGGATCATCCCCCAAACATTAAAGACCAAACACGCATGCCCCTAATAGAAATTGAGACCCAGATACCCAGAGATATAGGACCTTGCACACCTCGTGGGGAGGGTAAAGCCTAAGGGAGCATGAGCGGCTCACCTGGCTGCACCTACGATGGCTGTGACTGAGTGATAATCTAAAACTCCGACTAACCAGAGGGTCCGATTTGAAGGACAATTGTGTGAAGAGAAAGGCCCCATCGCAACCATCCCCTCTAGTGGCTTACAAACGGAACTACCCCAATTGCCCAAAGACAAGTGTTCTTTCATGGAACATTGCGGGTCTGAATAACAAGTTATATGACCCAAACTAGGGTCTCTTTATTAGCCAATTCGAGATCTGCATGTTCCAGGAAACATGAGCCAGAGGGGAGGTTACCAAATTGTGTTTTGCTACTTTTAGTATCCCCACAACATCCGGGGGTAAAGGGAGACCATCAGGAGGCCTTAGCACATGGGAGGGAGTTCACCTAAGTTGTACGGCCCAGCAGATTGACACAGGATCCAATGATTCTTCATGTGTTATACTGCAGTTTCCATCAAAGATTTCCGTAGCTCTTTTAAATGTGTACTCCAGACCAACTGCCCAGGGAAAGGAGTCTACAACGCTGGAAGAGCTAACTACGTTTTAGGTGCCATTGCTGACAAACACATGGTGATTGTAGGAGGGGATTTCAATTGTCAGTTTGAGCCACTAGAGGGAATGCTCCAGGATAGCCTATATGATGAGGACAAATTTTGGGCAATCCCGGAGACCTGATGCCCACCAGTTAAAAAATGGTGCCCTCTAGTGATTCAGATGAACTGAGCTTGCAATGGTAGAAATTGTCTGATACATCGAGTAGTTATACTTTCCATAGAAATGAGCGTGGTTCACTATTAGATTATATTTTAGTTGACTCCAAATCCTGGGACAGGCTAATTGATTTTAAGGTTATTCCACGGCTAGACAGTGATCATTATGAGTTAGTACTCAAATTAAAAGAGGCCAATCCTGCGAGTGTCCCTAATCTGGATAATCCGATTGATGCTAGGTTGACACTTTCAAATTGTAGGAGAAGAGTGCGATGGTCTGATATCAGACAATCCCAAGACAAACTCAGCACTTTATACAAAGCCCTGATCCAGGTGCTTCTGACAGCATCTAACTCAATAACTCACCATGGAGATAGCATAAATTCCGACATGGTTATAATGAACCACGGAAGACTAGGAGAAGTCACATTCTATCCCAAAAAAACAAACCGGCCAAGTAGGAAACCCCCCCACCCTTGTTATAATGATCATTGCCGTAACGCCAAAAGATCACTGGTATCGTCCATCAAGGCTAATGATCACCCGTTAATTAAAACTGCTATGATGGCGTATAAGGTGGCCATCACTGAAGCCAAAAAAGGGTGGGAAATGGAAATGTGGGATGCCTTGAGAAGCACATTGGGGGCCAGGGATATGAGGACCTACTGGAAAGTTATCAGCACAGGTAGTTCTGGTGCTAAATCCCTGGTAGATCCGAATTTGGAAGAAGAAGTCTGGCGGAAACATTTCGAATCTCTCTACTTTAAGGGGAGATACGCTGAACGATGAGATAATTGAAGGATGCCCTATGGGGACTGACTATTCTGCAAACATAGGGGAAACCAATGAACACCATGACATTAGTTCCAGTAAAAGTATATGTTTAAACAAGATTAAGGGAGCCTCAGCTAAAATAGCTCCAGATAAAGCACCTGGCCTAGATAAAATTCCAGGGGATCTTTATCGCAGTGAACCATCTGTATGGGCTCCATACCTCTGGGTGTTATTTAATGCCATATTTCAAGTCATGAAGATTCCCCCCAGCTGAGCCGGAGCGGAAATATTCGCCATTTATAAAAAAAGTTCATAGCTTTTACCAACCAATTATAGGCCGATCAGCCTGATAGACATTACGCAAAAAAAATTGTGTTGATTGCTGCTTAGGTTACAAACTTGGATGGAGGAACGGAAGATATTTACCCCCTTACAGGCAGGGTTCAGAGACAAATTATCTACTTTGGTCCAAATACTCAGGCTACAACTATTACACTAGAAGATCGTGTGTCTAGAGGGTGGCAGCCGCTACTTAATATTTGTAGACCTGAGGTCAGCTTTTGATTTGGTCCCAAGGGAAAAATTGTGGGCGTATTAAGCGGCTGCATGAAGAAAACTTCGCCCAAATTAGGTTTGGTAAGGATAGAAAGCTAACTGCACCCATCCCGATTAAATGCGTTGTTCGACATGGCGGTGTGATTACCCCATCTCTCTTAAGTCTATACATAAATGGTTTTATTAAATTATTTACTTGTAGAGAAAGACCTTGATGCACCTAAGCTAGCCTCCTGTATAATCCCAGCAATTATGTTCGCTGATTATATTGTAATAGTATCTAAATCACCCATGGGGATTCAGAGGGTACTCAATAGATTTGAAGAATTCTGTAGTGTAAGAAGATTAGAAACTAACCTACAGAAAACCAAATTTATGGCTTTCAATAGCCACAAAAGCACACGAGCAAACCCTTCATTAAATTGTAAACATCTCGAGAGAGTTTCCTCTTTTGATTATCTCGGCATAACAGTTACATAGACCATGGATGGGGGGGCACAAATAAAAAAATCATCACTAAAATTGTCACAATCGTCAGGTGGTATCATGAAGGTTTTCTGTATGTCCAGCCAGAAACCATTGAGTCCTGTCATTGAAATTTATAAGGTTCAAGCCCATGGAGGGGCACTATATGGCGCAGAACTATGGGGCCACTCTAGTTCTGACAACCTAACGCATTTTGAGAACAACTTTCCTAGACAGTTTGGTAAATCTCCCACGGAGCACTCCGCTAACTCCGCTCCGATTAGATCTGGGTGTTGGAGCAATCGCCAATGAATCTAACTTTAGACCTTAAATGTATTGGCGCCACCTGTGGGTTACTCCAGAACTTCTATCATACAGTGAGGAACTAAAAGAAGTGATGAACCTGCGGGGGGGCAGCCGAATTGCTGTGGTTTGCGTAAATCAAGCGCATGCTAGCCAGTATGGGGTTGGAGGAACTCTGGGTTGACCCTGAGCTCGCCTGCACCTCATTCCCAAGGAAATTGCTATAGGCCCATTATAGGGAGTATAAAATGGCACAGCTTCATAGTAGCCCCCGAGTAGGCAAGTTAACTTCAGCCTTTTTAGAAATTAAAGCTAAGTTCAGCATTTAGCCGGTGCTGGATGATATTGAGCCGGCAGCTGCTAGAAAGCTTTTTCGTCAATTTAGACGTGGGGTTTCGCCTCTCCGTTGTTTTACACACAAGTGGGGGGGTCTGAAGTGGCTGGCATGTGACTGCCCTGCAGAGTCAGTACTCCATGTTTTTTTTTAGTTGTCCTGGCTACCATAAGGCAGGAAAACAATGGCTGGTGCACACTAGGCGCTGCTCTGAGGCTTTCAGGATACTGAAAAATGATTGTAGTATCCCGATTGTTTACTCAGTTACAGGTTTCTTATTTTCCTTGTGGTGTACCCGCAGGATATTTTTAAAAGCATCCTAAAAAAAAGTTAAGATAATGATTCTGGAGAAAATGAAACAATCTTATCATCAATTATCCGGAAAATATATCTATTCATGGTCACCTCCGCCACTTTTAAAACTAGGTCTTGTTTTTTATATGATTCGTTTTAATGAGCATGTATGTTGGCTTCCCAATCATGTCACTGGGAAATTATTCTTCTATCTTATATGTTTTTAAAGTATGTATATTTTTATATATTATTAATGTTTTTTTAAAATGGTACTATTGTTCCCTGTTTTTGTGTAGTTTACTAGTCTCCACAATTGTTGTGAAAACCTCAAGCAGAAGCAGCCTGCATCGTGGGGCTCCCATTGCTAGGTCTCACCAACTACTACATGGCAGGAATAGCGGTCATCTTTTTTTGAAAATTGCCGCTCGGAGGCTGTTGTGAGGAGAGACTTGTGTGGAGCATTTGGACCTGGTAACCGGCGGGACTGCGAGGACTGGCAGCCCTAGTGGTGACGTTGCCTCCTATTCCTGCCCCCCCCCACCTGGGAGCATAAACCTGCGTCTCGCGGCCCTTGATACGCGGGAGCCGCTCGGAGGCTGTTGTGAGGAGAGACTTGTGTGGAACATTTGGACCTGGTAACCGGCGGGACTGCGAGGACCGGCAGCCCGTGCGGCGACATTGCGTCCTCTTCCCGCTCCCCCCACCTGGGTGCATAAACCCAAGTCTCGCGGCCCCCGCTACGGGGGAGCCGCTCAAAAGCTGTTGTGAGGAGAGACTTGTGTGGAGCATTTGGACCTGGTAACCAGTGGTACTGCGAGGACCAGCAGCCCATGCGGCGATGTTGCATCCTCTTCCCGCCCCCCCACCACCTGGGAGCATAAACCTGCGTCTCGCGGCCCCCGCTACTCGGGGGCGCTTGGAGGCTGTTGTGAGGAGAGACTTGTGTGTAGTATTTGGACCTGGTAATCGGCGGCACTGCGAGGACGGGCAGCCCGTGCGGCAACGTTGTGTCCTCTTCCCACCCCCCCCACCTGGGAGCATAAACCAACATCTCGTGGCCCCCGCTACGTGGGTGCTGCTCGGAGGCTGTTGTGAGAAGAGACTTGTGTGGAGCGTTTGGACCTGGTAACCGGTGGGACTGCGAGGACCGGCAGCCCGTGCAGCTACGTTGCGTCCTCTTCCCGCCCTTCCCGCCATTACCCTATATCACTGGGACTACTGCCCCCTAAGCGGGATGCGCTCCAGGCGTGCGCGGGGCTAAGCCCGGGCAAAGGGCGGGCCATCTGTGGCCATCCGGGGCCATAGGAGGCCGGACCGGGCTACCCCCCTGAAATTTAGTTTGCTGGGCTGCGGGTTAATCTATTTGTTTGTATACTGTCTACGTAATCGTGAAGGGGGCATTGCATGCAGAGAGAAATTGTACGTTGTTCCCCCAACATTGTATTTGCTTAGCATGTAAATCCTCTCTAGTATATATTTCTTGTTGTTTTTCCTTGTTTATTTATGTCCTGTGACAGAACCCATACAATATCTAACACAGGGAAGGGAAAAAAAAGTGCAACCAGTAGCACAGGCGGGTCCATATCTAGGACCATGGATGAGTTTATTACTAGGGCTGCGGTTGTGTTGGAACAAGAGATA
The DNA here is from genome assembly GCF_964263255.1 of Lissotriton vulgaris. Lineage (NCBI taxonomy): Eukaryota > Metazoa > Chordata > Amphibia > Caudata > Salamandridae > Lissotriton > Lissotriton vulgaris. The sequence continues at coordinate 2,081,455,960 of NC_141691.1, forward strand.
GCTCTAACCGAGAAAAGATTGTCTACCGATCTAATTTTTTTAAACGTTCCTCCCTAGGTACCATCAGGGATGCAGTCAGCCCCGAGCAGATTCCCATTAATTTATCCTCGCCTGGTAACCAGCAGGAAACTTGTCGGGGTGAGGGGGAAACTGACCCAAATGAAGTCTGCAGTCCTGTGGCACTTTCCATCTTGAGCCCCCCCATCGGAGGTTAGCCCAGAAAAAACCCATTCTTCATCTACTAAACGAGGGAAAAGGAAGCATGGGGGGGTCAACAAAAGGGCAGATGTTCCAAAGTTACTAAAATCTCAAATATTAGAAGGACTACTGCCCCGCTTTTTAGCCTAGTTCAGTTAAAACGACAACTATTCCCCACGAAGATGGGAAGCAACCTCTTGAGCTGTCTACTCGTTTGTTGTTGCTAGCACAGCTACCTGACAGTTTGTTTGATAAGTAAGAGCATTCGATGAAATCGCTGATGCTTCCTCTGTTAGAAAGAATCAAGTTAGTACTTGAAAATTTGGGGAAATTAGAAAAAAATGTCTCAGCGATTCCCCCTGTTTCTGGAAGGGGTGTGGGTTGTTCTTTGGCCCCCAACTGTTTGGATAAGGGAGGAATAGAGTTAGCCCTGGGAGGTACTACTGTAGCCTGCCCTAACATCACCCCCCACATCACCCCTCGCTTCAAAACGTAGAGTACAGAAGGGGTGAGGCAGGGTCCACTAAGATAAGCCCTTCACTTACGCAGGAGTGTGAAGGTAGGAAGAGTCTGGAAAACCTATAGTGGGGGAAGAGGCTACCTCTCAAGGTAAGGCGAACTCTGGGTCTGAAGTAAGGATGAGAAAACATCCCTGTATTGATCTTTCGCCTGATTCAGCGCCTTATACTCTAATCCTGTCAAGGTTTCCTGGATTTTACTGGATAAACTGGAAAGTCATAGGGAGATGAAAAATAAAGTTATTTTTTGGCTTAGTAATTTTAGACCTCTCCCTGCCCATATCAATGGAGAAATACTATTTGTTAGGAGGGTAAGCTGGTTGGGTAGTAGAGGCAAGGACCGAATTGGGGATTGCATAATCGTAAACTTTAGGGACTCTAGAGCAGTAAAGTTTATTTGTAAAGAGGGGGATTTCTGTGGGGAGGGCATGATTAATATGTATCATCTAAGTCATTTCTATCCTCGCTCAACCTCAGGTATCCGTTTGTTTTTGTGCAATTGGTCCGATATGAAGCCCAAGACACCACAAGTCTGCTTATAGGGAGTATTGTCATCCTCCCCGGGCTCACTTTTTTGATCCCCACTCTAAGCATCCAATTGCTACCTCTAATCGATTTGCTCCCTTATCTTCACTGGAGGAAATTGACTGACTCAAGGATGTTAAGGCTGTGACCTTGTACCCCTCCCCGGGGAGCCTGCTGCAAACCATAGGGGCAGTAGGATGTAGCTTAAGTTCATCATCTTATGAGTTTATCTCTCCCCTGCTCACTCCTCCCAACAATAACATTACTGTTATGGCGAGGTCTGCTTTAAGCTCTACAGAAAGTTGCCTGGAGGGATCTGGTAGCCCCATATTTTCGTTGGTAAACGTTAAATCTCTGGCAAAGGTTTCTTGCTGGAATATAGCAGGCTTGGAATCTAAATTAGGCCTACCTGCTTGGTCTAGTTTTATCGAAGAGTCTGATATTTGGTCCTTCCAGGATATATGGGCTCTGGCCCCCTTATATCGCTTAGGCTATCTAAACTACTCAAAACCAGCAATTAAGGGTGCTACGGGTAGACCGGTGGGTGGATTGTCAATCTGGGTACGCCAATGTGAGGGTGTTACAGTGGCGGAGATCCCGATTAATTGCATGGATATTTTGGCAATTCAGATCAGCTCCACAAAGGGCCTTAACATAATTATTATCAATGTGTACTCAAGGGGGATTGCAGGGGAGAGATGCCCGCGCACTATCCACTTACTGGAGGAATTTCTCAGCTCCTTATCGAGTATTGATAATACGGTTGTGATGGGGGACTTTAATACCTGTTTTGAGCCCCTAGGTACGGATGATGGGAAGTTCTCAGAGGCTGAAGATTCTACGTGGGGGATCCCCCAGTTGGAGCTGCCCCCAGTTAAAAAATGGACGCAAGTGGCTATGTACATGAAGGGGTTGTGTTTAGTTAAGGGTTTGCGGGCGGTCAATGGTAGAACCGAGTCTGATAGGTTGGGGGCAATTACTTTTGATAATGGGAGATCTAAGTCTCGTATAGACTATATATTGGTTAATTTGGAGTTGTTGCCAGACCAGTTATAGTGGATATGGTGGTAACATTTAGACTAGAGAGCGACCATAATCCCTTAGTCTTGTCCTTGACTGACACCAGTTTTATTGATACTCCTATGGTTGAAGTCCCTGTAGTTCAGGGTAAAGTCTGATTAACTGATGATGAACGCAGAGTGTGATGGCCAAAAATCACCTTGAATGAGAGTTTACTGTCCTCCATTAGGCACCTGCTCATTTGTACAGTGGATAAACTTAATAATTATGAGTCCCAGGTGAAGTTAAACGAAAACAACCCGGGTATACACAATGACTTATTCTCTGAGCTTGAATTTTTCTTTCTTAAAATTATTCCACCCAACTCCAAATGTAAAGAATTGAGATTTAGCACATGGTATGACAAAGGTTGTAGGCAGGCACAAAGAGATTTGCTCATAGCCATTAAATCTAGATTACCAGTTGCCATCCGCAACTGTAGGGCCCTATATAAATCCTCCCAATTGTCTGCCACGAGGAGCTGGGATGAGGATCAGTGGAGGGGGCGTCTTCAGGCTTGTAATGGGCGCAACATGACCCAGTTTTGGCATCTTTTGAAATGGGGTAACCGCTCTCTGGACAAAGTTCCCTCATCTTTTGTGGAACCACAGCAGTGGGTTTCCTATTTCGAAAATCAATTTAAACTTTAGTCTAGGCCCATTGCTGCTATTCAGTTCTCTATGCAGGTGGAAACACTGTTTTTTACCCCTAGTGAAGTGAAAGCTGTTTTAAAGAGCATCCCAAGTGGCAAAGCACCAGGGCCAGACTGTATACCAGCGGACCTTATTAAACAGGAACAAGTTGTCTGGGTTCCCTATTTGACTATGTTGGCGAACGCCCTTGCCAGTTGAGCATCAGTTCCCGATTCTTGGCTAGGGGCAGAGATATTACCCATTTATAAGAAGGGCGATCGCTCTGCCCTGGCCAATTATCGGCCGATCAGCCTTATTGATGTGATTCAAAAGATTGTGGCCCGTCTTCTTCTGGGACGTATTCAGGGCTGGATGGCTGATTTTGACATATTGACTCCATTACAGGAAGGCTTTCGGTCCCATATCAGTACATTAGATCAAGCATTCAGGGTTATGCTTCTGTATTGGAAAGAGGTTTTGCTTGGGGGTGGCATGCTCTATGCGGCCTTTGTAGACCTGCGGTCTGCTTTCAACTTAGTCCCCAGAACTAAGTTGTGGGAAGTTTTACTGGGGTTAGGGATGCCGAAAGAACTGGTGTCACTACTCATTAACTTGCACAAGTGTACGTACGCCAAAGTCTGCTGGGGTAAACCTGGGGAGGTTACTGACAGATTTGAGGTCTCCAAAGGAGTTAGGCAGGGGTGTGTGTTGGCACCTTCCATTGTTCTCCACATTTATCAATGGGGTTACTAAATATTTCTCTAATTGCCCGACCGATGCACCCTCTCTTGCGGGCAAGAAAGTCCCTCTCCTCATGTTCGCGGACGATACGCTTTTAATTTCTAAGACGAGACAGGGGCTACAGCTTACATTGTCTCGTTTCGAGCTGTTCTGCCGCGAACATGAGTGGGAAATCAAAGTAGGGAAGACGAAGTTTATGGTCCTACGCTCTACTAAACCAGTTAAAGCTAAGGTTACAATGGGTGGGGTCATTCTTGATCAGACTGCCGTTTTCACTTCACTTACCTAGGGGTTACCTTTTGTGAAAACCTGAGCTGGAAACCCCAGTTAGACCTCTTATCTCTCAAGCATGCCCAATTAGGTGGCGCCTTGTTGAGGGAACACGGAAATTCCCTAACCAAATCCCTGGCTCCCTTGATGAAATTATATGGCTATAAAATGTTACCGGCCACTATGTATGGAGCCGAACTACGTGGTTTCAGTGATATGTCCCAACTTAGGGTTGCACAGAATAAATTCCTAAGGTCTGCAATAGGGTTACTGCAATCATCACCCCGTATTCCCCTTTTATACGACCTAGGTTGCAACGCTGTTGAGGATATGGTACGGTTTAGACCACTGGCATTTTGGTGACGTCTGTGGACGACACCGGAACTATCCATGTGTGCTGGGGCCCTTGCAGAAGTAAAAAAGCCTACCGGGCTCATCAAGGATCACCTGGCTTACCGCAATTAAGGCTTCCTGGATTGATATGGGTTTGGGGACCCTTTGGGATGATCTCGCTACTGCTGCTTTCCCCTCTAAGAAACTTTTTAAGGAAATTTATTTGAGTAGGGTCCAAGGAAAGAGATTTTTAACTGTTCAGGGTAGTATTAAGACAGCATTGTATTTGGACATTAAGGATGCTCCGGCCTATGAGGATTATTGGGACATTATTACGAAGCCATTAGATCATAAATCATATCATCAGTTAAGGGTAGGCACCCTCCCGCTCCGCGGGCTAACGAGCTCTTGAACCCACCTAGTACTGATAAATGTCCCTTTTGTGTTGATGTGGTGGAAACAGTAGATCATTTCCTCTTCTGCTGTCCTTTGTATTTACTGCTCAGACGAGTTTGGCTGAAGCCGGTGTGTTGTTCTATGAGGACCAGATCAGCAGTGACTGCTAGTAGAATATTGAATTCCGATACCACTGAGCATATTGGTATAGGGGTATCTAAATTTATCAGTTGGGCTTGGTCCCTTCGGCTTCGGCAGCTTAGGACTTAACACACTGTATCTATATTGTAGCCTGATGGTTTTGTATCTTTTTAAGCTCATATATGCATTGTATCAGTCGTGTGCCTTTGTATTTATATTTAATATTTTTTTTAACAGGTTATTAAAATGTATTGGATTTATGAAATTATTGTGGTATTTTAATGATGACTGTGTTCAATTGTTTCTGTCTTTTATGATGCAAATCGAAATAAAGACCCTTCTGACTGACTGGCTAAAGGCCCATTATGGAGAGTATAAAATGGCACAGCTTCATAGTAGCCCCCGAGTAGGCAAGTTAACTTCAGCCTTTTTAGAAATTAAAGTTAGGTTCAGCATTTAGCCGGCCCTGGATGATATAGAGCCGGCAGCTGCTAGAAAGCTTTTTCGTCAATTTAGACGTGGGGTTTTGCCTCTCCGTTGTTTTACACACAAGTTGGGGGGTTCGCAAGTTCTGAAGTGCCCGGCATGTGACTGCCCTGCAGAGTCAGTGCTCCATGTGTTTTTTTAGTTGTCCTGGCTACCATAAGGCAGGAACACAATGGCTGGTGCACACTAGGCGCTGCTCTGAGGCTTTCAGGATACTGAAAAATTATTGTAGAATCCCGATTGTTTACTCAGTTGCAGGTTTCCTATTTTCCTTGTGGTGTACCCGCAGGATATTTTTAAAAGCATCCTAAACAAAAAGTTAAGATAATGATTCTGGAGAAAATGAAACAATCTTATCAATTATCCGGAAAATACATCTATTCATGGTCACCTCCGCCAGTTTTAAAACTAGGTCTTGTTTTTTATATGATTAGTTTTAATGAGCATGTATGTTGGCTTCCCAATCATGTCACTGGGAAATTATTCTACTTTCTTATATGTTTTTAAAGTATGTATATTTTTACATATTATTAATGTTTTTTAAAATGGTACTATTGATCGCTGTTTTTGTGTAGTTTACTAGTCTACTACCACAATTGTTGTGAAAACCTCATGCAGAAGCAGCCTGCATGGTGGGGCTCCCAGTGCTAGGTCTCACCAACTACCGCATGGCAAGAATAGCGGTCATCTTTTTATGAAAATTGTTTTTATCTAAATTATTTATTTATTCGCACTATGCACTTTCCAAAAGTGAATCCTTATCCCCTGCTTTGAACAACCCTCTGTTATATTTGTTGCCCTCGATTTCTTTTGGAGAAGCAACGAGAATAGTGGGCATTTTAAAATTGAGTGTGGAACTTATTTACTTCATATGTGTGCCAGCAAAGCCTTTTATTGTTTTTATTATTTACTTGTTTTTCACTACTTGCAATTGATTTTTTATGCAGTTTTAAATGTATTTGTATTTATTGTGATTGCACTTTTAAGGTCATATTGACCGAAATAAAGTTTATTGAACTGAACTGATACCCATTATTGAGAAATGCAAAGAGCAAACATGGTAGTGCCCTTTCTTGAGAAATGCAGCAAAGCTCCCATGGTGATGCCCATGCTTGAGAAATGCAGCAGAACTACAATTTCGATGCCATTCTTGAGAAATGCAAAAGACTTATCATGGTGATGCCCACACTTGAGAAATGCAAGGAGCAACCAGGGGATGCCCATTATTGAGAAATACAACAGATCTGCCATGATGATGCCCATAATTTAGAAATGCAGCAGAGCTACTATGGTGATGCCAATTCGTGAGAAATACAAAGAGCTGTCATGATGATGCAATTACTGGGAAATGCGGTAGAGCTACAATGGTGATGCCCATTCTTGAGAAGCGCAAGAGCGCTACCATGGTGATGCTCATCCTCGTGAAATGCAACAGATCTACCATGGTGATGCACATACATGAGCAATGCAGAAGAACTACCATGGTGATGCTCATACATGAAAAATGCAGCTGAACTACCATGGCGATGCCCATTCTTGAGAAATACAGAAAAGGGTGATGCCCCTTCTTGAGAAGTCCAAAGAGCTACCATGGTGATGCCCATACTGGAGAAATGCAGTCGAGCTACAATGATGATGCCCATTATTGATGAATGTTACAAAGCTACCATTGTTGTTGTAAACGTATCTAGGACCCTATTTAAATATTCCAGATGCATGCCCTTATGTGGTTATAACACATCATATCCTTATAAAGGCATAAGAATCCTATCCATATTTAGTCATAGCCAATGCAGCCCAAATACGGCAAGGCTACTCCCATAGACTCCTAGAAAGTAAAATGCGTTCTTTAAACAAACCAAGCCTCCAGCAGCCATGGAATTCCCCCTGCTTCTGTTTTGATTTGTCCTAGAACTCCTGGAGTCCTGAAAGAACTGCCAGTGCTTAGTGACATCTTATGTCCAACCTTACGTCAAACTCGTCACCTTCCAGGTATAAATATACCAGCATCTGCCTTAAGCAAACACAAGGTGGTTTGGAGCAGATCGGCTATCTACTTACCCGGAGCCCAGCTAATGCGAGTGCCGAAGGAAGCCGACCCTCCCATTGACGCACTAAGAGAGACGCTGTCTTTTCTCCTGCAGAGAAATCCAGCTCCAGTGTTTCCAGTCACCCTTGCGGGTTGCTGGGAGATCGAGTCCTAAGAAAGAGATACAAGACCTCCTTCATTCTATAACTAAGGTACGAGCTGATTAGATCCTTAGAGAATTCTTGATTCAGATTCTTGGCAAAAATAACTTAACTCAAACTGCAGCTCACTTACTTCTTCCCACGTACTAGGCTTTGGTTAAGTACACCAGGGTAGGAATATCTTAGAAGCACCAGTTGAACACGTTTAGTCAATGATTTTAAGTATGTATATACATTTTATCCATTTTAAGTATGTTATGGCTTAGAAACCATATAAATGCTTTTACAGTATTATTTCATAATACTCCTTTTACTGTACGCACTTTACTTCATGATAAGTATTGCAATTGTGGCAATTCATTTCTCTTGCATGAGACAGAAGACTGCTCAATAAATAACCACTTTTATTGAAAACACCCATCTCTCTATTTCTCTGTACTCCTGGCAAAACTAAGCATGCACGATTGACTGAGTAAAATAGCTGTCTATTGTTTCCACACGACTCTGGAGATATACTACTTGTTCTAGGGGGAACAAAGTTGTCATGTTTATGCGGTTGTCAGAAACTAATCCCTTCTTGCATATTCAGGAATGTTACCTCCTTCCTGTTCACTCGAGAAAGTTTCTAGTGACCTCTGAGCTAGCTGGCATACCTAATTAAGTCTAACATATTCAGTAGAGACCTAGATGACCTTAGTCCTACGTCTAAACTACCGCTTATGTTATTCCAATGCGCAGAACCTATTGGGAATATAGGAACTACACTACATGGTGATGCCCATTCATGAGAAATAAAACCAAGCTACCATTATGATGCCCATTCTTGGGAAATGCACAGAGCTTTCATGGTGATGCCTATTATTGAGAAAGGCAACAGAGCTAACATGATGATTTCCATTCTTGAGAAACACAGTGTTATGTTTCATATAGGTACCCTTATTTAGGCCTGGGTAATATCATACACCTCTACTTAAACTATCTTCCTTATACTACACAGTTATGATTCTTTAGGATGGAACATTTACCTAGTTCTAGTCCAGGGCACATTAGGAGGGTTTTTCTCTGAACAATAGCATCTGATAACTTCATCAATGGACTCATACAGTATGAATGAACATTCATAAGGGTTCTTAGAAACCAGGTAGAGGCTACACCACCTGCATAATATCTACATACAAGGTTCATCCCATGCATCATCATCAAATCCAACAATGGCTAATACAATAAACAAGGGACAAAGGAACACTAGACACTTTCTGTATAAAATACTGCACATCTTGCTAGGGTTCAAAAGAGGGAACCAAAACTTCCAGGCCGACACACTCCCCAGAGACACTGAGGCTCCTTCATGCAATCGCTCCAGCTGATAGTGGTCTAACACATCCCTCACGGGGCATCCAACTCAAGACCAGAACAGGGTCCCACACTCTCTCATATGTATTCATAATTATTACAAGATGGTAGAATTGTACTATCCTTTTATTCTCACTGTGCTGCTAATCATATACACCTGCTACTGTCTAACAGTTATTGCAGCACATCTATTTTACACTAGAAGAAAAACTGTGCAATAAATTCTTATTGTAACACGCCCAACTGTTTCTTTTGTGTAACTCTCTGATACCGAGTAAAGTGATCACGAGTGACTGAGTGGAAAGTAGTACATTGTTCCACGATACAAGGGGATCAGGGTTGTCATATTCTGAGGTTGCAGAATCTATTCTCTCCCTGATAAGTGGAGATTCTAGTGGCACTGTGAGCTAGCTAAAATAGAAAGGCTAACATTCTCGGTGGGGGTGTTCAGAGTCAGTCTGCCACCAATCCTACAGTTTATGTTATCCAAATATGCAAGTCCTGTATGGGTGATATAGAAACTACACAACATGGCACAGCCAACATTAGTTGGGTACTTATTTAAAAGTAGAATCTGAGCTGTTCAGCAGATACAGACGCAATTCCAATTGCAGAAAAAAATCAGACATACAATCACCCTGTAACTGTTAGAAAATGGTTTATCAGCTAGGGGCGGCTTAGTAGTTTTCATGATTGAGGCACACAAATCAAATAAAACAGTTCTATTTTATTCGTGGGTTACATTCCCAGCAGCAGATGCGAGAACACATACATTTCACTCCTACACAGAGGGAGATTCACCAATGGAATATGGTCCGTTCAAGAACATAGAGAGTCCACTCACGTACCAGGTTCACTTATACTGGTTTAAAGGCACCTTATCCCACATAAGAGGAAGAGTAAGATTAGACCCGCTCGGGGAAGAAGGGGCAACATGGCCTATATTAGCAGCAAGCACACCACATCCTGACATTGACACAATGCCACAGGCAGACTTACTCATACAACACAGAGATTTATTTTAAATCTACAGAAATGTGACACAATTCGTCGTGAGGACTTTCACAGTCCAGCCAACAACAGTTGCAACAAATCGAACTCAATCTCAGGGTACAGCAACAAAATCCATCACAAACTTTACAGGCGGTAATGGGCAAAAAGCCCACGAAACGTGAACAAATACCATTCTGGGTAGCTCAGAAAATAAATCAGCCAGAGGTGAGATTCCCGAATAGTACTCCATTTGGAAAACACAGAATGCTAACTATCTGCTTGCCCATGGGGATAACACCACAAGTAGAAGATTCGCTAGCAGTAGTACCTGATGTATTAAGACAAATACAAAACGAGTACGGAGCAGAGCCTGCCCTAATCTTAGGGATGAAGTTACCAGGTAACTATGACCAGGTATGAGCCATAATACCAGCTAATATTAAATGGGAAGCAGCTTTGGTGGGGATCTGCCAATGCCTAAGGGAGTTCAGTGCTACAGATCAACAACACAAACTACCCAGAATAATTGAAACCATGTATGCAGAATTAGGCAGAGACCGTTTAAGTGGGAACGCTTTAAAACCACAACTGATGGGCCTTCCTGAAAACAAAACTTCCAAGCAGACACCTGCTTCTTCCTAAAAGAAGTAGGATAATAAAAAACAACAAATGTTTAAAGGAAACAGATCTCAATCCCGAGGCAGATCTCCTCCACAGGAGCCCTCTGAAAAGAGGCATAATCTCAGGAATAGGGATAATATTAGGAAACCTGACAAGTATCAGGATACTGATACATGTTTCTCTCTTTACTTTCAGGGTTCATTGAAAAACTCCCAGAGGGAAGGACGGTCAGAAAGACAAGAAGAGCGTACAAAGTCCATAGACAAACACCATGCTCAAGTCTTTTTCCTCCAAAACAAAAGAAAAGACAAAATCAAAATCTCAGTAGAAACAGAAAAATGCAGGCCTGAAGATCAGACATGCCCAGAGTTCTGAGGACACAACTTTTGAATGGGGAATGGGCTCATACAATGCTAGACAGTGCGGTAGAAGTAACAATAGCTCGCCAGAACCAGATGGGATTTCTGGTGACAGTGGACTTGAATGATTACATCACCGTGGAAACACCAGATACAAGGATAGGCATCCCACATAAGTTATATGAAATAACACTCTAAATGGAGGGGCAAAAAAAACAAGAAAAGTTTGGTCTCTTTTGGGAGAACCTGTCATCTGGTTATTACATCCTATTAGCTGAACAAGATTGGCCACCAGCATTTGTTACGGAGTGCCATAGGGGAGGAACATAAATTTTTTTCTTCCTTCTCCAACCTCGTATCCATTAATTTTAAACACACATATGCATGGTTGGGGGCAGTTGCCTTAGCACCAGCATTGTACAAAAATCCTGCCGGATGGGATGAGAATTCAACCCATCACGTGATACCATTAAAAGTTTCGCCAAATGCACAGAGACAATATCCAATAAAGCAAGAAGCTAAAAAACAGGTCAGGGAGATCTTAGATCCACTTGAATACCAAGGGGTGATTGAAAATTGCACCTCATCAATGAACAATCCTTTACTTCTCGTAATGAAACTGGACAACTCATATTGTCTAGTTTTAGATTACAGACATTTAAACACATGCACACAGTCATTCGCTGTTCAAAATGCACACAGTGGCACATTCATGAATAACATTGTGCGAAATAAAAATGGTTGTTTTCAGCAAGAGTAACAGAGTTTCTTCAAAATTTTGATGAGGAAACATTGTCCTATGTGGATCATATTTATATCTCATGGACGGCGACTTAAAAAGACACTTGACCAGGGGGAGCACCATAATTATGGAAGTCGCCTCTGACGGCTACAAATTTAGTTTTAAAAAATCAAAAATTGCTCACCTCAATGTCCTATTTTTAGGATATGAACTTAAAAGTGAAAGGAAAATTCTGGCAGCTAAATTTTTTTTAAAAAGTGTGCGCTGCTTCAACCTCCACAATCATTAAAAAATGTACAATCACTAGTGGGATTCCTACATTTTGGCAGAACATACATTTTGGATTATCCAGAAGGAGTAAAACCTTTCTACAACTTAATAAAACCTGACTTTTCAGTTAGACATTGGACTCAGAAACACAAAAATATCCTATGTTCACCACAAGAAGACATGATAGCTTCAAAACACCTACAGACACAAGTAAACATACATAACTTAGTGATTCTTGTAATAGCGTGCCAATGTGGGTACACTTACTTAACCTTCAATGAAGGCGAAACAATACGAATCGCTTACAAATCACACCCGTATTCAAACACAAAAATGTGTTACACTTCAACAGTTCAGCCCACTGTAGCAACAGAAAGAGCACTGGTTCAGAATAAAACGCTTATTTGTGTTAACACCAGTATCAGCTTTAGAAGCTGTTACAAAGGATAGCATTCCAAATGAAAAAGCCTTACATCCGAGATGGATACAATGGGCTAATTCTCTGACTGCAACGGTTGTTGAATACAGAGTTGATCCAAATCAAAAACACAAGTATTTCTGCAATACGAACTAGAATACCCTCTTCCAAAATAAATCTTGCCTCTAGATCAGTATGAATATATTATTTACACTGATGGATCTACTCAATAGGGAGTAAGCAACAATACAGCGCAGCATGTGCTATCATTAAAGGTCTCATGAGGGATGGAACGTTCCATCCAAGTTGAACCAAAACGCAATCTCTAGGAGACTGCACAGCACAGTTGGCAGACTTAAAAGCGTTAATACTGGCACTGATGAACACGGATCACGAATTCCCCACTCTGATATTGTATGATTCTATTTACTGTGTACAATTTTACAATGAATATTTACATAATTGGGAACAAAACTGGTTCAAAGACACATTTCTCCAGGATTTTGGCTAGGAAAGGGAGGTTGGTGATGGGTCTAAAATGTTTGAGGTTATTTGTGTCGGCCTCAGGTTTTTTTAGAAGGGGGTGACTTGGCCTAGTTTGAGGCAGTCGGGCATCAATCCGTTGTTTAGAGAGCTGTTGATCTTTTTCGACAGTGGGGTTAGGTTGAAGTTGAAGTTTTTGGCTAGGGAGGCATGTAAAGGGTCTGTGAAATGGTTGGGGGGTTTGGAGTTAGCAATCACATTAGAAATGTCCTCTTCAGAGAGACGTTTGAAGTCTTTCCACCGCGTGGGAGGGGATGGTAGGCAAGGGTGAGGAGCAATCTCGGCTTCCGTGAGTGAGTAGTGGGCTGGGAATGGGAGAGGTTTCATTAAGGGTGCAGATTTAGTGTGTTGGGGTTGGGGTTGGTGTTCTAGGGAGAGCTCAATATTGGAGATTTTGTCATCGAAGAATTTAGCGAGGTTGTTCCAATGCAGTATGGAGGCAGGCGGGTTAGCTTTGGTGGGCTTGGTGGCCTTTCTCTGTATGATGTTGAAAAGTTCTTTGGGGAGGTTTTTGGGTTTTTCTAGTGCGTTCCGGAAGAAGGAGGATTTCTCCTTGATTATGTGTTTTTTGTAGTTACTAAGTTCTTTCCTGAGTTGGAAGAGGTTGATTGTGGATGGGTTCCCTCTCCAGAGTCTCTCAGCTGCTCTTACTTTTCTACGTTCAGAGCTAAGGTCGTTATTGAACCAGGCTCGGGAGGGGATATCTCTAACTCTTTTAAGTTTTAGGGGGGCTAATTGGTCAAGGGCAGTTGCCATTGTTTTGTTGTACAGAATGGTGAGCTCGACCGTGTTGAGGTTGTCCGAACAGGTTGGGAGCAGTAATGTTATGGTTTCTTGAAGGGCAGGGAGGGGGATGTCTTTGAAATTTCTGAATTATTGGTGAGTGATTTGAGACTTGATTAGAGGAGCTATTGTTTGGTTGATACTGAAAAGGGTTATGTGGTGGTCTGACCAGTCGACTGGGAGAATATCATTTATGGTTATAGTTTCGTTTCTGGCTATGATAGCATATAGGGTAGAGCCCTTGTTGTGGGTTTGACCCTTGCAGTATTGGTTGAGCTCGTTTGTGAGAAGGAGTTCATTTAGGGACTGTATAACAGTGTCATTTTTATTGTTCCAAGGGATGTTAAAGTAACCCAGGATGATGCTGTCAGAGTTCGCTAGGGAACACTGAGTTAGTAGGTCCGAGATTTGGTCACTGAAAGGCGGAGAAATTTCTGGGGGGTGGTAGATGAGATGGCATTTTGTTGTTTTGTTGTTTTGGCATGTTATGATGGTGTTAAAGCATTCAAAGGTTTAGAAGGAGTGAGTTTTGAGGTCAGCTATGTTGAAGTTGTACTTGTGGATAATGGCAATTCTGCCACCACGTTAATCAATTCTGTCTTTTTTAATGATGGAGAAGCCTGGGGGGACTAGGAGGTCAAGGAGCGGGTAAGATGTTTCATGGAGCTAGGGTTCGTGAGGAACGAAATGTCCATGTTGTTACACAGTATGGCATCAGCCAGCTCTATAGCGCGCTTGGCTGCGGATCTGCAATTTATAAGCATGCAGTTTACCATTTCGCTGTTGGAGTGGGCTAGGGAGGGGGGGGTTTGGGGATGGTTGTGCATTGGGATGGACGTTTAGTGGGCCTAGGTTGGGGGTGTTTCTACCTAAACAGGTGAATACTTGGATGTGAGAGGGGGGGTTAGGGTTTCTCTGGGGTCATAGGTTTTAGCGAGTGTCGATGCCTCTCTCGGAGACATATCTTTACATAACATAACATTAGCATACATAACATTACATAACATAACATTAACAGCTAGAGTTTTAGCCAGGGGCGGTAATTGGGCAAATAATTTATATGGGGTACAATGAGGTCTCAATAACCAGCCAGGAAGTTCTCTAGAGGGTATCATTCCTTACGAGGTACTATTTGGGACACACATGTGGGTACCTGATCTTGATTGTGAAGGTGCAGTGGCAGATGAGAAACCATTTGATATCCATGATCTTTTGGCTGTTTTACAGGATCTAAATGAATCCAGGACACAATTAAGTAGCAGTTCAAGGAATAAGGACTGCACTTCTACCACCCCTTGCTGGAAAAAAGGAGGAAAGATTTGTCTCAATGGATGTAATCAAACCACACTATGTGGCCGATACTAAGTAGTAGGCCTCGTGGACTCCAAAGTAGCAGAATCCCTCCTCTCACTAAAATTCAAGAAGTTCAAACAGAAAGTCTCATTGCTTTCGAAGAGCCTCCTGTACATAATGAAGGACTATGCAACAATGCTATGAAACTTGTTTCTCGTGCCTCGAAGTTCAACTTCAAAATCACACTAAAAATAACACACAGGTTGCAATAAGACCAAATACTGATGTTTAATTCAACATGCCTTGATGAGAGCAAACTAAGATTTCAACAAATCCAGATACAATTCCAACAATTGATCAAACTGCTTCTGGTTACTTCATAAACTTTGATATGTTTTCTTTTGATCCAAGTGAACCATAAACTACACCAGACCACAAATCACACAAGCAGCAAGTTAAAAGCTTTTGAAATGTTTTCAATAAGACTTACCTGGTATCACATTGGGTAGAACTTTGGGTAATTACTGGGATACTGTTCTTTCTTTTCTGGATAGGCTTATATATACAATTTTGCGTGCTTATTAATGGACGATACCTTCAACTCAGACCTGCAGATGGACAAGTAGATTTGATTCTGAAGCCACATCAATCTTCTCATCGTAAAAGGAGAGACTTGTCATTAGTGAGCAATACAGCAGTTCCTAATTTACATAGATTGAAGCACTCCATTCGTAATAGCCAAAAATTAGCTTAGTCCATACAAAAAGACATCCAAAGAGTTTTCCATGAAGATTATCTTCTTTTATTTCTTTTTGTTCAGATCCAATCCCAACCAACGCGTTTCGCTGAGGTTATTAAATACCTCTCGGCTTCGTCAGGGCTGGAAATAATACAAAATGATATGCTCTTACCATTATGTACATTTTCATAGATTTTTGAAAAAAGGATAGAGCCCCACATGGCCCATAAGAAAACCTGTGTCCGTATTTACAAAAAAGGGTGAATACATGTATCTTAAAACAACAGCAGCTTATTACATCAACACAAAATTCATCTCCACAGATTCCAGTGTAGAAACAACACTTGCCTATACCACTTTGGTGAACTTGTTCATGCACAGTGCAAGTGAAAAAAACATCGTGTGAAATTGCTCCCACAATTCCTTATAATCATTTATCTATCAGATTTTGGTATCAATATTTTACCTTATCTTCAAATTGAACCTGCCTAAAAGGAGAAACAGATCCTTACTCTCAAGTTTTGGCAAGAAGACGGACTTAAATCAATTTCAATCCTATTTTGTGCATTGTTGTTTAAATAATTTATGTTCCATACCTCCAGTCTTTCACGAGGGTGCTTATACGTATTATTTGTTGCACTTTAACTTGGCGGAGGGAATATTATCCTTATGTTTGCAATTTCTAGAAGAAAATACATATCCATGTATAAAAACAACTCTCAGCATCTCTAGTGGCCTTTTTACCTCTAAATCCTAACATCACTCAAAGTTTTAACAATTTGAAGTCTCACCTGCACTTCTATCTATAGTCTCCAAAATGAACTTCACTCGTTTATGTCGCCTTCTATCACAATTTCCACAATCTACTCTTCCTAAAAGTAAAGAACCATCATCATATTTCCAACTCTTATACCCTGATTGCATTAGCTGTAAGAGTCTTTGCGTCTGTTCATTCATTATGAATCTCCATACCTGTCGTGTTCTTGTTAGTGCCGATTTAACAACCTTTCCACTCCGCTGCCCTCGTCAATCCACACCCATTCTCTGTTAATTAAAAGCGCGTCATTATTATTTCGAAGTTATAACCGCTAGCTATTTTACACTAAATCTTGCATCGTTAGCTCCCTTACCTTACTTCTCGACCCGGCGTCCCGTGTACAGGGAGCGCCATCAGCTTGTCTCACGCCCGTTATGTGGCGTCCCTAAACATCAAAAACGGACTACCCCCATGAAATCTTAAGCGCCATCTTAGAGTGGGGAGAAACTAACTCGGCATCTCTCTTCTATTCTATTAACAAATTAAAACTCCATTCGTGCTCTTTAGTGTTTTTGAAAACGCAACTTATGATGTCCTTCATGACGTTAGGAAATTATCTACCCCATATACCTATTTAGCTCGAATATATTATCTTTCCTAACTTTAGAGAATTATCTGTACACTGTACATATTTAGCCTGAACATTTCTAGAGTTTTTCTCAAATGTCTGGTAACAGTTTATTCTACAGCATCTATCACTCTTCAAGTGGAGTGCTTCAATCTATGTAAATTTTGGTTGTGCCTAATCGATTGATTACGCAGTGAGGAGGTGGGTGTTTTCCTCCCCTAAACTTTGAAGCACCCTTTTTGCATTTGTGGTCGAGTAATAGAATAGAAGGTGTAATACTTCTAGAGCGCTGATAAACTCCAATAGCACCCAAAGTTTAATACAGCAGTTCCTATACCGGATGGTATAGTTTGGGTCAAGGTTAATTTCCATAGATTCGGTCCTACTGAACTTCTAAAAATGTCTCATGTATTTAAAATTTCATTTAGTGATATCATTACCTCCAGTACATTTTCTGGTGATTAGTACTCTGAATCTGTTAATAACATATTGTCTTATTTAGAGAAAACTGCTGCATTTCTAAACACTGACATGCTAGAAGGTACTTCAGACTATGACACTTTATACTGTCACCAACATTATGGTCATCATTTCTTGCACAAATTCATAACACCTAGAAATGTTTTTAAGTACCAACAGTTGGAACAGTGCCCTACATCACCAAAAGGTAGTTCACAAAACATTTGCACAGAAATTCCCATATTTTTCAGGTTTTAATACTTCTGACCAGACGTCATTTTATTATAAAGTGGCATCCACATTAGCACAAAAAATATGTTGACTAACACCATACAGATTTTCTCTTCTTCCTTTATCATTTCCTTTATCGCCCGATTGTCTGAAAAGGGTTTTGTCCTATGAGAGGCCAAAATAGACTTAAAATCAGTCTGGGGTTCTAGAGACTGGCAACTCCAGAGAACAGAAGCCCTATTTAGAGCATGCCTCATTCCACAGCAGATGATATTTCTAAATGACACTCTGCAACAGACATCCTATCTTGGACTAGCCAAGAACAAGGACCTGAACACACCTCGGTTTCCAACACCATCATAGATGGACGGGTGGCAACATTCAACTTCACAAGAAGGTTTAGAAGTAGATGACATTTGTTGGTACAATGGACCAGATGCTGATTGGAAAGGATGGTTGGTTTGCCCATAGACACAAACAGATGTCAGGCCAGACCCATGCTATGTACAAAGAAAACATCCAGGTGAAGTGACAGCATACAGTGTTGGGAAGTTGGGCCTTGATTGGCTAGAAACCTCAACACCCAGAGAAGTGAAACAACACTTATCCTTACTCACACATGA
Source organism: Lissotriton vulgaris (assembly GCF_964263255.1). Lineage (NCBI taxonomy): Eukaryota > Metazoa > Chordata > Amphibia > Caudata > Salamandridae > Lissotriton > Lissotriton vulgaris. The sequence continues at coordinate 2,081,474,261 of NC_141691.1, forward strand.
TATGTATCTTAGGCCCCAGGAAACCATGTCAGAGATGTTTCAAATATGCTGGCATTTATGCTGCCTACAATGAAATTTGGAAAATATCCCAATAAGAGGCTGCAGAGAGCATACAGGAAATCAACCATATTAACTTAGAGAAGGCATTAGCGGTGTTGGATAATGGGTTAACAGCTCCAGGATATATTCCTTAGGCAACATTGTATCGTCTGCAATAAGCATACTGGAACAAGATTTGGCCATATTACAACACGGGCAATCTGAGTTACATTCTATTATGTCATTGAGCTGGACGCTGCAATCTTTGCTGCAGGCTATGTGCCTTGCCGTTTTATCAACAGTACGCCTCTGTTTCTGAATACAGTCTAACTGATAAACAGGCAAAAATGGCACAAAGGTGAGCAAAATATACAATGCTGCGTAACTAGATAGATTACCATTTACTGTAGTGGAATCACTATCCACAGAATGGTTAATCCATGGCCACATTACTATACCGGTCACTAATTTTAAGTTTCAATATTGCCTTGAGCAACGGCATGCTGGCAAATAAGAAAAAATGGGTAAGGGATAAATTAAGGAATCTTGAGAATTACCTACAGATTTTAATGCCAAAATGGGGATCGAGAAGTGTTTCTAAGTGGTACAAACTGCAAGAACGCTTTGTTTGGTTCACTTAACATCCTTTGATTGACTCTGCCACTCGAGTTTCCTCAAACAGTGAATGCAGACGGCGTCTGTTTATGAATCCTCATAATGGTATTTTTCACTCAGTAATCCATGCGTATTTGTCCAGGAAAAGTCACAATCATTTAAACTAAAAGAATACATGCCTGTGGCTTAGCACTGGCACTTTAGTTAACATCTTATGTGCATCATCAATGTTGTTCGGATTTTAATATTCGTATGTTCTTTTGTTATTGGGTTGCAACCTTGATTTGGTGCCTTTTTTTGTGTCTGTCGTGACACTTTTTATATTTCGTAAATTGTAACAATTTTAGGTAATCATATACAATAAACTATGACTAATGACTAATGAGTGGTTCTCTCATGTTCCAGGATATTTTACTACATGGAGCTTGTATGGGTTAAGTAGCAACCTTGTCCTGCCACCTGCAAGGGACTCCAGCAGCTGTGATTACAAAAGTATTCAATCTGCTCTGAAATGGGAGTTACTTGACGCTGAATGATCAAGGTTGTTGTGGGATACTTCTGTAGATTGCCTACCTGGTCACGGTACACTCCAGGGTGACTTGCTGTATGCAAGTATTGTTTTCCCCAACATGTACAGTCAGGGAGGCACGCTATGGCCTTCTCTAAATGTTTCCTTTATACAATGTGATACTTTTAGCAGAATGAAAGCCATGCTTTTACAGCAAACTGTGCACCTAACCTCTGCCCAGGAGACCCTCTATCTTCAAATCGCAAGGACCTCGGCTGAGATACAGGTTCTCATATTTATGAACTGCCCTTCTCATTTCACAGAAATGGTGGGATGTATCTTTAATACGTCTGATATGAGTGGTATTGTACACCCATTTAAGACACCTATTTTCAGGATTTCTAAAAACCTTTCAGACAGTCCTCAGAGTTATTAAAAACTTTATACACTCCGTATTGAGAAGCATTTTTGGAGGTCTTCCGCTGATCCTGCTCTCAATAGCAGGTATCATGATTGTTATTTTTCTGCTACGCCATGGATGCCCCAATCACCAACGAGATGGCAAAAGCATTCCTGGAGCGTAAACACTGTGAACGTATGGTACAACATCTGGGCACACCTAGCCTGCTGGAACTGAGCGCCTCATGGTTCCAAACATTTAGACCAGTCTGGATGGACTGTATCTCACCTGTACCTCGATGCCTGTTTTATGGAGAAGAATGCGTTTTAGATCTCTGTCTAACACTTCCATCAGGAATACCACCGGTCATGAATACTGTTAGATTTGGGTGTCTGTAGTTGGCACAGGTAGGTACTTGTGACAAAAAGAGACACTTGCTACTAGTCACGACAAGGGGTTAACACTGCTTAAAATAACCCTTGGTCACCCCCTTGGTAGCTTGGCACGAGCAGTAGAGCTTTACTTCAGAGGCGTTGTAAGTTAAGCAATTGTGACCACATCCAGTAACCCAGTGACAACACTACGAATGGACACCACACAGGTTTTATATAAAAAATAAGTATACTTTATATAGAGTTACCACAAGACCATAAACGACAAAAATACACAATACTATCACTTTAAGATGGTAGATGAAGCTTAGTTCAGTTCAGTTCTTACATGCAACATTTTGCGTCAATGTACCTTAGGTTGCGTTGTGCTTCCACAACAAGCAATGCCGCAGTGATGGGAACTGCGGCAAAGTTCAGGTGCAAAGATCTTCCAGATGCGGCCTGCTTCTCGGGGATGCAAGAAGTTCTCGGTTTGATGCGTGGACTGCAGCGGCGACACCTTTACGATGCAAAAGCAGCAGCTCCAGCGGCGACGCTCTTCTCCCACGATGCGTGAAGCTTCCGCTCGATGCGACAACTATAGTGGTGACATCAAAGATGCGACGGCAGCAGCTCCGATGGCGGCGCGCTTCTCGGGGATGCAAGGTGCTCTTGGTCAATGCTACAGTTCCAGCGGTGACACCCTCCTTCGGAGTTACGACGGATGCCTCTTCTCAATGAATCGCGCTTCTTGCAGCACGCTGTTCCTTAGAAGGTCCAAAACAGCGGTAGGCTCTTCCACAAGAACTCTGGGGAGCTGGGGGGTGAGGTCGGTTGTCCTTGAGACTTCAGCAGGAGGCAAGCTCTTTTCCAAGTCCTCGGAGATCCTTCACAAGTTGAAAGCAACATACACAAAGTTCCTTTCTGCTTCCTTTGGCAGTAAGGCAACCACTGCAGGCCAATTCCCCGAGCAGCACTTCGGCTTGGGAATAGTCTCACCTCGGTTTCTTCAGGTTCCTCTCCTCAGTAAGGTTTCTTCTTGTAGTCCAACGTGATCTAATCTCATGGGATCAGGGTCCCAATATTTACACCCCAAAATACCTTGTTCTATGAGGGGAGAGGGGCCTGTGCCCAGTCCAAACCAGTTCTGAAGCACTCTGTTTACCAGACTTCTCCTTTCCTTTCACAGTGCAGGGCAGGCATATCAGAGCCCCCACAGGAGGTGGAGCCAGCATTGTGGAAGGTATATACAGTCCAGGAGCATTTTGTTTACAGGACTCCTTCTCTTCTTTCAGTGTGCAGGACAGAGACATCAGCTGCTCCCCAGGGGGTGGAGCCAGCAGTGTGGAAGGCAGGCACAGCCCTATTCAAGGTTCAGGTGCAACTCTTCCCTCCCATCTAGATGCAGATCTCTCTATTTACCACTGGTTGATTAAGCCTGTCTCTTGGAATTCCCCAGCCCTGTCACTCACAAAACCAGACAAAGGAATACACAACCTATCGGAGGCAGGTTTGAATGAATAGACGAGCAAATACCTACTTTCTAAAAGTGGTATTTGCAAACACAGAATATTAAAATAAACTTCACTAAAAGATGTATTTTATTATTCTGAGTACAGGCATACTAAACTCAAATTTCTACCATGTTTTCTGAGACAGTTAGGATTATAAAGTGTAATAACTCTAACAGCCCATTCTTGCCTATGGAGAACAGGTAGCCTTGCAATAGTGAAAAACGAAAATGGCTGTAATTCACTATTAGGACATGCCACACACATCAGGGCTTTTCCTACCTTATACTTACAATGCTCCCTGCCCTTGGGCCTACCACAGCGGTGACTGATATGAAGAAAAGGGAAGGTTTAGGGACTAGCAAGTGGGTGCACTTGCCCAGTCAGTATGACAGTACCAGACTGCACGCAGGCTCTACAATGGCAGACCTTAGACACATTTTACCAGGCTGCTTCTGTGGGTGGCACAACCAGTGCTGCAGGCCCACCAGCAGCGTTTGGATGTACATGCCCTGGGCACACTCAGTACACTAGACTAGGGTCTGACAAGTAAACCAAATAGCTAAACATGAAACCTCTGATTCATACATCAATTTACAATAGGGAGCACTTGCACTGTGGCACTGGATAGCAGCGGCACAGTGCCAAAAGCATCTAACACAAGCAAAAAAAAAAACATCAGGCAACAGCAAAAACTGGAAGGGATGTCTACGCCAATGGTGCCAGGTCTAACAAATACCATTCTGGAACCTGTGAGGGTCCATGCTCGGCAATGTCCCCAGTGTATTCCTATTTTGATAGCTGCATTCCTTGAGAGCCCGCTGTGGAAATCTGAAATAATCTTTGTTAGCCTAAGCTGAAGCCATCTTGGTTGTGGCATCCATTTTGTTAGCTATGTAGTACTCCTGTATTCAATGTTGCTTGTCCTTCTATTCTGCTTGTGTCATCAACTTTAGTTAACCCTTTCTGTCCCAAGCTAAAGTTATGTACGTACAGAGAAAAGGCTTGTAACTGCTAAATTGCACTTGCTTAAAGATGTAACTGTCGACCATTTATTGCTGTTGTAAACAGTTTTGTTTTCCTCCCACTCTGCTGTCTAAGTGTCATCCATCTGCCCTTGTTTGTCGATAGCTTTTCCTGTGTCTAAATTCGTTCTTTCCATTTCTGTCTATATGCTTACTTTGCAACAAATGTGTATAAAAGGTCCATGGTCGGTGTATTCAATGTACTAACTCCTGCAACATTTGAGGGTGTTGTATTGACATAGTCCTGCTCATGAGTGATTAATAAACTTGTTATTCTGATTCCAACTTCAGTGCAGATATCTATTTATTGGTCTATGGACACGTGTACAAGAGAAGGGTGACTCTGCACAAATCTGTACATTAAAAGCCTTATTTCTACATCGCAGGTGCCTTATGCTACAACTGGGTTGAGCACCAGCTCTTCCACTAGCACTCAGGTATCGACTACAGGACCAGATGCCTCTGCACCAGCTATTGACAGTTCTGAGAATTATCTGTGCTCAATTGACGTGCTCTGTTAGGTATTATGTGGATCGTCCTCTGCAACATCGAGCAACAACAATGTTACGTCTCCCAGCCAGGACACTTAATCTGTAATTGGCTCATCATGTGCTGGGAAAGAATTCTTCTTTTTCAATACTCAACTAAATTTGGAACATTTCCTTTAACCCCTTCCGTGCGCCTGGAATTTCTGCGCTGTGCAGGCGTTTGCATTAGTGGGCGGGGATTCAGACGGCCTGAGGGCCGTCCTGCGCAATCGCCCACCGTGATGCATGACGGCTCCCGGCCTTCACGAGCATGGGAGAGGTTAATTGACACTTTCACTGAAAAAGCATGGCCTTCTGATGCTTGAAGTGGTTCAATTTATATAAACAAACTCGCCTAGGACTTTGGTTTAAAGTCACTTTTCTAATACTAACTTTCGACAATAATTTATCTCTCTCCCTCATTAGACTATTTTTAAAAGCTTTTACATATTTTATGAAGCTCACTGAATTAAGCGCTGCTACCTAGTAAAAAGAGTAGTTTACTTGCATTTTTATCATTATTGACTGCTCGGAATAGGAGAGGGTGTTTTGTTTCATCTAGGTACCCTAACATAGGCCCAGGTTATATCATACACCTTCACCTACATTATCTCCTTATACTACATAGTAACCAACCTTCAGAATTGAACCTTTACCTAGTTCTTGTATTGGGCACAGAAGGAGGATTTTTCCCTGAACAATAGCATTCTATAACTTCATCAATAGACTCATACAGTATGAATGAATATTCATAAGGGTTCTTGGAAACCAGGTAGAGGCTACACCACCTGCATAAAATCTAAGTACAAGGTTCATCCCATGCGTCAACCTCAAATCCAACACTGGCAACAAAGAAACCCTAGATACTTTCAGTAAACATACCGCACATCATGCTATGGTCCAATAGAGGGAACCGAGACTTCCAAAGCCAACACACTGACCATAGACACTGAGGCTCCTGCATGCAGATGCTCCAGCTGACAATGGTCTAACACAACCCCCGTGGGGTGTCCGACTCGAGACCAGGTCTGGTTCCCACACTCTCTTCCTTCAGGTAATGGGTTGGACTTTAATCCTAGAGGGATTCTTGGCTTCACACCTATTCACATGCTAAGTACACTTAGGTACATCTAGAACGGCAACGTAGGAGTAGACACACTTTTATCATGCATTTTATATTCATGTATGTATTCATGATTATTGCAAGATGGTAGAACTGTACTATCCTTTCATTCTCACTGTACTGCTAATCATTTATATCTGCTACTGTTTAAAGGTTATTGCAGCACATCTATTTTACACTAGAAGAACAACTGTGCAATAAATTCTTATTTTAAGACGCCCAACTGTTTCTTCTGTGTAACTATCTGAGACCGAATAAGTGAGCGCGAGTGACTGAGCGAAAGGTAGTACATTGCTTTCACGATCATGGGGGATCAGGGTTGTCATGTTCTGTAGTTGCCAGAAACTATTCTCTCCCCGATAAGAGGAGATTTTATTGACACTTTGACCTAGTTAAAACAGAAAGGCTAACATTCTTGCTAGGGGTGTTCAGAGTCAGTCTGCTACCAATCCTACAGTTTATGTTATCGAAACGCGCAGGTCCTCTATGGGTAATATAGGAACTACACGGCAGCAGCAAAGGGTGATGCCCATACTTGAGAAATTCAGCAGAGCTGGATGGTAATGCCCATTCTTGAGAAATGCACTAGAGCTACCATGGTGATGCCCATTCTTGAGAAATACAGCAGAGGGTGATGCGCATACTTTAGAAATGCAACGGAGCTACCATGGTAATGTTCATACTTGAGAAATGCAGCAGAACTACCATGGTGATGCCAATGCATGAGAAATGCAGCATAGCTACCATGGTGATGCCCATTCTTGAGAATTGCAGCGGAGGGTGATTCCCATTCTTGAGAAATACAACAGAGCTACCACAGTTATACTCATACATAAGCAATGCAAATAGCTACTATGGTGATGCCCATTCAAGGGAAATGCAGCAGAGCTAGCATTGTGATAACCATACATAACAGATGCAAAGAGCTGCCATAGTTGTGCCCTTTCTTGCATAATGTAGCAGCGCTACCATGGTGATTCCCTTTCTTGAGAGATGTAGCAGAGCTACCATGGTGATGCCCATTCTTGAGAGATGTAGCAGAGCTACCATGGTGATGCCCATTCTCAAGAAATGCAAGGAGCTACCATTGTGATGTCCATTCATGAGAAATGCACAGAGCTACCATGGTGATACCCTAAATTGGGGAATCCTTGCAAGGTGTATTGCAAATGAATGGGTAATTTTAAAGGTGATTGTATCCTGGCACCCAAAGCCATGCCTTTGACAGGTAGGAGTAATGAATCAGAGAAGGTTTTTACAGCTTCCTTTCCAGAACAGGGGGCCTGGCAGTTCAGGCTGTACTGCCCACTAGAGTAGCAGGCTGTAGACATGTTTAGATATGTCTGGGTTCAAACTGAAGTGGAAAAAACAATCGATTGCCAGTGGCTGAGAATAATGCAATCTTTCCATCCATCAACTTGTTGGTTTCGGATTGTGAACATATCTATTGCTGCTAAGGTTCGGGCAGGATAGTTTTATAAATAGAAAATATGGACTAAATATAAAATATAGATAACACAATCCTACTGATTTCAATAGTATTTTCATACCAGAAGACCTACACTTTTTAAATGTGAAGTTTATGGTTTATTTGTAAAAGGTGGGAAACATGTGTTTCATTCATGTTACATTTTTAAAAGCAGGCCTTGCAGTCTGCTGCAGAAAACATGTTTTTTGTATGTTATCTTTTTAGCTACAAATGAATTACATATTCCCTTAAAGCTTATGTTCCATAATTGAACTGTGCATTTTCAGAAAATCATTGCTCAGAAATATAGTTATTTTTTTACCAAAGTAACAATATGGCAACTTTACAGCTTTACACCTAATATACAGAGACACAATACCAGATGTCCCCAGCAAATAAATTATGATTTTGAGTAAAAATGGATTTCTGCACAGGGATTTAAGAGGGATGATAAGGATGGGAAAGGTTACAGCTGGGGAGAAGTGATTAGGCTTCAATCTGCTATCTTAGGGTGTGGTGCATTCATCCTTATACTTCCACGAATTTCAAAGTAGGTGAGGCTCATTTCCAGATATTAAGGGGCTTATATATGAGAGCCCTGCATTATTTTTGCACCACATAAAGTGGTACATGTGTGACACAGGACTCTATATAGTTTATGTGCCACATTAGCGTTTAGAAGTGAGTACAAACATGCACGTTTTGGCTTATCACATGAAAGCTGCAATAATAGTAAAAAACACATTTAGGGCAAAATACTTCTCAATTTGTGATTGGAAAAGTAAATATAGGCCTGATTTATACTTTGAAAGACGGGTTACTCCTTCACAAACATGACTGATATCCCATCCTCCTTATTGCAAGTGGATTTTGTCCTATTGCACATGTAAAAATCAGATGGAATACCTGTCACATTTCTGGTATACCCATCTGCCCAACCCTATTTAAGGCCCTCGTGCTCCAACGTGGTGAGAAATGACTTGCTGGGAATTCTGCTACAGAGAGGCTCAAAGTTTTCAATATTATTTGAACTCGTATTTGTATTAAAAGCCTAGAGAACGGTTCATGCATCTGGTTTCCATCAGCAGCTTGGAAATTCAGGAGTAGGTGCAACTCACACCAATGCCCCTAAAAATATTTGTGATGCAGGCCCATATGTTTTATTAGGAGCAGTAGGGTTGTGTATATATCATGATTTATGACTTCAAATGATCTTCGTTCTTATTAGTGTTTCCATCATCAGTAAAGTTGGAAACAAGTATAGGAGAATGATTTAGTGACCAGTGAGGACCAAAGACCTCCACAAGGTCACACACATCTAATTGCCCTGTGCCTACTGTGCCTACTGCTTCCTTAAAGCAAATGACACTGCTGCTGGTCATTTTCAAGATGCCAGGACACAGCTCAGAATTCAAGTTAGGTCCTGGCCATAAGCTCCAAGTTCAGATTTGAGAATGATGTCTACTTTTAAGAACCAAGGTGTTGGAGTGTTGAGACACATCACCATGTTATAGTGCTAGGAAAGGAGATGTGGTGCTCAAAGTAAGAGCCAGGCTATTATTTGGTTGCTCTGTGAGTACCTTGAGCAGTATAACTTGTTGTTATATCATCCCTCCTCTAAATATCACATTCTTCTTTCTGTGGTGTAAAGAGTGCTTGTACCTTCTTTTACCCCTAACACAAATGGGTATATTTACTAAGATTTAGTGTAGTGTTGCCATTATAAAAGTGATGCACAATGGCACACATTTTTTTTCTAATGTACTGATGTTGCGTTGGAAATTAGCCTGAAAGTTATACAAAGCAACTCCTAGCAGGGGTTTGCATTATTAAGCATTAAATGTGCGTTCCATGGGTAATACATGGCTTTTCCCATTCAGCCACCCATGTTTTTCATGACAAATCTACTAAAAAAAGAAAACATGGTGTCTGTAGTGTCAGCAGGCAAGAGGCAAGAAGTAGGGGTCTTAAGTGCACTCGAGGACAGGCTGCCAGTAATAAAAGGCAATGATGGTTTAAAAGATGGTTTAAACCCGACGGAGATGGATATCGAGGGTCCCTTTTTTTCAGTGTTGGATCATTCCAACTCGTCAGGGGAGGAATCACTACAGATATCTGATGACCCTCTTGGGACAACAAATAGGTGGTGGAGTTGAACAAATAGTAGAAGTCGGGAAGAGGAGACACCTGGAAAGCAATACCTAAAAAAAATTACCTGTCATGTTATCTATACCACAACGGCGTGCCATCTGTGGTCACCTCCCGGGTGAAAAGCAGTGTGAGGATGCCAACTATGGGAGTATACTAGGAGGAGGGGGTCCGAGGCATGATCGGGTCATTCCATCAGAATGCCCAGGCAAAATTTCTCTAGCAGTAATATATGAAACAATGATGTCGCACAGAGAAGAAAGTCGAGCGAAAAGCCCAAAAACTCAAGGCACATGAAGAAAACTACAAAAGTCAATCCGGCGGGTGGGTAAATCCTGTTCAGTGATCACAGAAAGAATTTCCGAAGCCGAGAATCGCACTTCCACTCTTGAGGATGAAATGATTGTACAGAAAGCAGCCATGGATGCGTTGACGACGCAAAGGAATGATATATCCTGGAAGCTTGAGGACATGGAAAACCGCCTCTGGCGCAATAATTTAAGAATTCATGGTGTACCTGAAGAGGTTGAATGCTCAGACCCCAGGAAGTATGTGGTGAAACTTTTTACTGAAGCCTTTCTGGAACTGACACAGTGGATATGGGACATGGAGATTCAACGTGCCCCTTGGTTACCCTTCCGGCTGAAGAATCAGGCGGGATCAAATTAATCTAATACGAGACCTAGAGCTATTCTGATATGTTTATCCACCCTTCTGTCCAGACAGGCTCTATATGACCTGGCCAGGCCAGATTGACAGGGAAGAGTGGCAGGAACGGAGTTCTTTGCTCATCTGGATTTTCGCCATGTTTCGATGGAAAATTGGTGGCAGCTACGACAGTTAATTAGTACCTTTCAGGACAAAGGCACACAAGCATTTCTTTTACATCCAGATAAATTGAAAATAATATATAAAGATAAGCCAAAGAGTATTTACAAGAAATTAAGCCCTAGAGGAAGGAATGTTTGTAGGCTTCTAGGTTCATGCTAAACCGTATTCTAGATTTTTGTTCATGGATATTCCACTATAGTTATTTGTTTTTTTAAAGTTGTTTTGTTTAATAAACACGGTTTGAGGGTATTGGTGAACTGGGGGGATAAGGGGATAGGTGTTCTTTACCAGGCTCTCCATCACTGTAGACTGTTGGGTCTATCAGCCTATAAGTTGGGGAGGGTAGGAGAGGGGGCCTTCTCTGGTAGAGGAGACAGTCGAAGGGAGGAGGGGTGTGCTGTCGGTATGGGGAGGGGGTGGCTACCACAGGAGATGGGGAAGGTAGAGTAAAAATTATGAAAATACTAGTGGAGAACTTATAAAAGGAAGAGAGATGTTGTTAAGAGAGAAAGGGAGTGTTTTCTGTAGTACTGAACCAGGCTAAAAATGGCACCTTTATTAGTATTTACATTTAATGTGTGAGGCCCTAAAGAAAGGACCAAACAGCAAAGAGTGGCATGATAAATTAGGAATATGTCCCCTGATGTGGTCTGTCTCCAAGAGACACACGTTCCATGGAGTAAACATAACATACGAAAGAAGTTAGGGAATGAGCTTCTAGTTTGTACTTCTCAAGGTACTACCACCAGAGGTGTCGCTATCCTCGCCAATAATAATTTATTAAAAGTAACAAAAAGTCTGGCAGACAAGTAAGATCGCTGGGCTATGATTGAGTGTGTAGTGGCTAATGAGAAATTTTCAATTTGTTCTGTATATGGCTCTAATGCTGATGAAACTCAGGTCATTGAATATTTAAATATAGAATTAGCTGCCTGGGCAACTCCTTTGATATTGACGAGGGACTTTAATATTCAATTGGGAGAAGTGACTCATGGGCCGGGGGAGAAAAATCTTATGGAGATAAATATTATGGCAGGAATCCTAGGGTCTTTAAAGCCTTACAACAGCTTATTTACAAACATGTCTTAGTTGATTTTTGGTCCTGGTTGAAACATCCAGATCCAGGACACACACGGTACTCCTGCCTACATCAAAAGTTATCCAGGTTAAAATCTTTTTTTGTAACCTAAACTTATTTAATAGATGCACATATACAGATTTTTCCCTGAATTACCTCAGACATAACCCTGTTCTTTTAAAACTTACAATGTTTGGTCTGGCACGCTCCCGAGGAACATTTTCCTTGGATAGGAAGTTATTTTTAAATGAAGAATGTATTTGTCATATACAACAATGGTTAACCGAATTTTTAGCCATAAATTGAAACTCCACCAAATGTGACATAGTTTGGGATGCTATGAAAGCAGGGCTCCGGAAAGATATATTGAGCTTTGGGTCAGATGTACAATAATAACTTAGGCAGCGTCTACTGGGGCTATTCGATAAGTTACAATGTGTTGAATACGTGTTGATAGAGGCGGTTAAGGGGAAACTTGACACCACACAGGTACAAACTGAGGTAGCATGCTGTAAAGCCAGGATAAATGAGGAGTGGGCCAAAGACATAGCAAAGAAATATAATCTTTTCAGGAGAGAGTGTTATGAGTTTGGCGAGGCAACTGGTAGATGCTTGGCCAAGAAAATTAGATGAAAGGAGGCTAAAAATACCATAACAGCAATTGAGGATTTGATTGGCAATATAGTAGAAAGACCAGAGAAGCGTTTGACCGTGTCTCCTGAGAATTTTTATGGGCAACTATGAGGTGGCATTGGTTCGGAACTGAATTTATCCAGGCCGTTAAAACTATGTGCAGATCGCCAAATGCGCAGGTCTGTGCGTGGGGACTTGAATTGAACCCTATAGCAATATCAAGGGGTACCCGACAGGGCTGCCCCTGCTCTCCTCGGTTATTTGCGTAATGTATTAACCCGCTCCTAAACGTACTGGAATATAGGCTAAATACACAACTAAAGAGCCTCAGGCAGAAGCGGGTTAATATATCAGCGTACGCAGATGATAAAGCAATAGTTTTGCCAGACCCTGCTACCACATTGGTAGAGACAGAACAATTAGCATTGATATATGGGATGAGCTCAGGCTATACGTTAAATTTGGCCAAGAGACAGGTTATATGTACATACCAAGCACACTTTAATGATCCGAGAGTGTTGAAGGAGGCAACGTATCTGGGGGTGTGTTTGAATGCGTACCTTGATACGATGGTTCTATCCCATTGGAATACTATGCTACACAAGATTAAAAAGGAATTAGATATGATGGAAGGCCTACACTTGTTAATGCTGGGAAGATGTAATGTCTTTAAAATGAATATTCTCCCAAAGGTCCTTTATTTTTTCAGGCCGGTCCCATTAGAAAAAATTGCAGGGAAACAGAATCAGAAATTACAATCTATATGTAGTGGCTTCTTGTGGGCTCAGCGTAAACCCTGCTGAGCTATGACATTTATGACCTTCCGTAAGTACGAGGAGGCTGGGCGGTTCCCAATTTTCAGTATTACTATAGGGCATTTGTACTACTACATATGGGAATCTTATTAGTTGGGGAGAAAGAGGAAATTGTAGATGAAATACCGCATATTTTCAAGATATTATTGGATTCTACAGCAGAGAGAAGTTTTTTTAGGATTCTTCAGCCCAACTATTACAAAAAAAAGGGTTTCAAGGTGGTCCAGGCTGCCCAGTAGGCTTGGCTTCAGATTCGGAGATATCTGCAGATTGGTTGGATTAATTATTACACCCCCACGGATACCCCAGCTCTACTTCCCTCTGTTTTTTCAGATGGTATTATAAATAGATGGAAATGTGAAGGCATTCAGATTCTAGAAGACTTAGTCGAAAGCAGTAGTGCTAGGACATACGCTTTGTTAATGTCTAAGTATGATCTCCCTAAAGCAGACTTTTCAACGAAGACGCTAGATTCGTGACTATTTGATTAAAAGCGGATTTGGTTCACGCCAAGCACAGAAAAATAACTTACTAGAGGTAGTAAAGGGACGGGGGAGGATTGGGGCTTTATACCAAGCACTTATTGAATACAAAACAACGATGTAAAGGAACAGAATGCTAAATGGAACAGCAGGCTGTCCCTCGGAGGAAAAATCCTACAAGAATTTATTATATTAGCTGAAAAACTTTTATTCTCTTCTAGTGTCAAAACTCACCAGTACAAGACCATGTTTAATTTGTATTACACACCTGCAAAAATTGCTTGCTGGGGGCGGGGGGTGAATGAAAATAAGTGCACTCGGTGTGGAATGGATCAGGCAGATATAGTCCATATGTCCTCTCCATGTCGAGAACTGAAACAATTAATTAATATGATGCAGACCTTCTTGACGGAAGTTACAGGGGAACAGATTGTGATAACCCCTACAGTTATGTCACTGGGGGTATTAGAAGATGGTGTGCTAGCACATGGAATGTATACGTTTAGATACTTAAAAGATATTGCTGTTGTAGTGGCTAGACTATGTATAGCATCACTGTGGTGGCAGAAAGAACCTCCCACCTTTGAAATGTGGGGAGGAAGGTTGTATGCTATATGTAAACTGGAAACTAGCTTTCATGCCATCAAAGGGTTACAGAAACAGAGACTGAGTATGAAGATCTGTGGGTCTCTTATTGAGCACTTAACATCTGCAATACATTAAGATGATCCTTAGAAGGATCAAAGTGTATAATGCTCTATGTCTTCCTCTTTTTTTGTTATTATTCTCCTGCATTCATGGTTTATATATATGTTTTCTGCCAATGGCTACTTGCTAAAAAAAAAAAGGGTTCTCTTTCAGTACAAAACCTATGGCAGGCACTATGTACTACGGTGAAAAGGTGTATGGGCGAACGTTAGGGAGAGAGATGGATACTACCATATCCCTTTGGATATTTTGCCATTCTGCTCTCTCCCTTTCATGAAACAATATATTTTTGTTGCTAAGATGTGTTGCCTGAACTTTAGTAAATATCCCCAACAGTCTTCGATAGAGCGAAAGTAGGGCTAATAGAACTCTGGACACACGAAAAGTGGAAGACTTTTCTCTACTTACATTTATGTTTTTTGTTATCATTATGTACCTTTTTGTCAACAAACAAACATTACATATTAAAAGGTCTCACATTAATAAATGTGTATTTTTTGTTTCCTTGTATTCTTTCTGGCTATATAGGAAGAAGTTTTATTGTGGCCTTCATGCAAAATTATGTAACTCCAGCCAACCTCATACTAGAGCTGAGCAGTTATGATGAGCCATGCATGGTGCTGATCACAGTCCCCTCTCCACCCTACAATCAGACTGTGCTCCTGGCGAAGAACAGCACAACAGAGGTGGTCCTACCTTCAAACTACATGCTCACTGAGGGTGAAAGATCAAGGAAGCTGGTGACAGTGAGCTCAGATGCAGATATTTCAGTCATTGCGTTTAACATAGGTGAGTACACTGCTGATGCCTTCGCCTGCCTCTCCAAACAAGTCTTGGGCACAGAGTACTTCGTTTTCACAGCCACATCAGCAAGTACCTATGGAAGCCATTTTGCTGTTGGCAATGGCGAAAATGTTGAGACTCAAGTTAATATTACAGTGTCCGGCTCCTTATTCGTTAATGGAACCAGATATGAAGACAAACAGATGGTCACCATCACCCTGGCTCCACAGGAGGTCATTCTGCTCAGTGACGCTAATGACTTGACTAGCACCAGAGTTGCTTCTTCAACACCTGTGGCTGTTTTCAGTGGTAGTAAATGTTACTTTATCCCGTCTAGCGGCTGTGACACTCTAATCGAACAGCTATATCCTGTGCAAAGTTGGGGGCAACAATTTGTTGTATTCCCACTGATGACTAAAGGTGTGAGAGACCGTATTTTTATCATCGCTGCAAGGCCAAACACCACAGTCACTCTTCGTAATAAAAGCACCACCCTACAGTACAGTCTTCAGCCTGGATCTGAGGTCAGCATGGACTTAGAAACAGGGATGCTTGTGAATGCAACCAAGCCAATCATGGTCGGATATCTCTTCCAGGGGGGCTACAGTTCATTACCATTCATATTTGATCCTTTCATAGCAACCGTTCCACCCAGCAACTTTTCAAGGAGATACTACAAGTTTGTTACCAATGCCTTTTTTAACAACTCCCTATTTATTGTGTCTCGCTCATCCAAATTGTCATCCGACTTTCTTCTCGACTACAGACCACTGAGTGATTATGTATCGACCATGCGGGACCTGGAAGCCTTCACCGGTTGGGAAGTGATTTTAGGAAAAATCGGTGGGCAACATGAAATTTCCCATCAGTCGGAGACATTTGGAATTTATGTATATGGAGTTGAATCTTATATATCTTACGGATATTCACTTGGCCAAGTGGAGTCATTTTCAGGTATTGAACAATTATATTTTATATTTGCCATTTAAAAAAAAAAGAATTCTGATGCAGTTTGATCTGTGAAAATATTGTGTTTGTATGCAGGTCGTATATATGTGCATTTGTGAAGCACAACACTATCTAGAGAGCCATCTAGAAAGGAAAAGAGTGCAGAATGTAGGTCAGAGTCCACAATATGATTCAGGATCTTTTACAAGAGTGATCTGATAAAACAGAAGTAAAGCATAGTAGCAGCCAATTAAACCATGCACCATGATGGCTCATTGGTTTAAACTTTGGCTGCTTATGTATAGAGTCATATCCAAGTCAAGGGTCCAACTTAGCCTTACATCTTTCCAAAGTTGGAACCATTGCTTTTGTAACAGAATTAGAATTGCCTTGTTTGTGTACAAAGCACTGCATAAAACACGCTATTATTATCCATATTAGAAGTAGTGGGAAAGAGGTTAGAACAAAAACTGTTAGGCAATATCAGTTAGTTACAATCAGTATGCAGTAGTTAAAATGAGTGTCACCAAAAAGTAGCCAGAAGGAAATAGCAAAACTGTTTGAACCCCTAGGAACAATAAGAACATTAGGAACAATTAAGCATCAGTAAAATGTAACGGGTTTTTTAAGGTCCATTCTAATGGCAGCGAGGACAATAAATAGAACAAATGTGGGTGTGAGAGCTCTTTCCTACTTTTACGATTGCCAGTTGCGGATAGCATTGCTTACAACTGGTGCTCCAGAGCCAATACTATCGAAGTCCAAGGGAGTAGTCAGTCTACTCCCTTTAGGCATATGCCTCTCTTGGCAGTCACTGTGATCAGTGAAGTCTTAGTGTGCAAATGTGATAGAGGTTACAAATACCATAACACATTAAACTGTCTATTTATAAACAAGCTGGCACAATGATAAATGAAATTAATATAAGCAAAGAGAGCAACAAGTCTGACATATAATCCCAAACATGTTATGGGCACTTATTTGCTCCTACGTTTAAACTATGGCCAAACTGCACTCTGGTCGAAAGGAAAACTTCAGAAAAGTTGGTCTTTTGTGAAGGTGTTCACTCCAGTCAGAGATTCTGGTTTTTGAAAGGTAGTCTGATGAAATAAATATGCACCTACATCCAGTTCAGGTTCCCCCCTGGGATCCTCATTGCCCACCTAAGTTGGCAGATATGGAAGCTACTGCCTGTCTTGTTCCTAAGAAATTTAAAGGGGTCACACAAGAAATGTTTAAAGTCAAAACCAGTACCAAATGTAGCCACTGCTGCTATTCAGAAGAACCAGTGGTAATATCATTAATGCTGAGGTGACTGGTCACTAATGTCCTCTACAGCTGCAGTCTTTATTTTACAGAATTGCTAAACAAGTTAGGGACCCTACTGTTTATGGTGCTTTTGGGAGAGATGAAGTGATTGGCCGGTACTCACTTTGAGTCAAAAGGGTATCTCACATTTACCCACTGAGCGAGTTGTCTTTAACAAGTGCACCTTAAAGGTAGGGCTTGACAGTGACTCCAAGAATGAGGAGGTTACCAGAACCATAAAAGGGAACAAAGAAGGAGGGTTAAATGGTGCTGCAGTCATGTACTATAGCTGATTGAACAAGATCTGAAGCAGGGGACATGACAATGGGCCTTGTGGATCTGGGGAGGGAGATTACAAATAGCTAACAGACAGAGGTCAGACTAGGCAGTGCAGGCTCAGTCGGTTGATGAAGACATGAAAGGCTACAGCTCATAATTCAGATCCTTTCTTTTCTCCAGTCTTCCTTCTCCAAGTTACGGCTGTCGAGCAGATCTTGTACCTCTTGGGCGACTCATTCCTGGCTGGAGAACTCCAGCATTCCACCTCTCTCCAGGGCCCAGCTTCTTTCCTCAAAGTAGATTCCAAGACTTAGTCTAATTCCAGAGCAAAGCTTCCACATCTGGTTTGATACCTTCTTCCCACCCTGTAATGCAGGCCTTCTTTCCATTTAGGTGATTTACCAAGTGCTGGTCAAGAGTGCCAGTGCTCATCCTCCTCTGGTAACCCATGCAGGATGCCAGGGCAAACAAGATGTCTGTTTATTTCAAAGTGTGCACACACCCTGGTTCCAAGAATTCACATATTCATTTACTTGACTGTTTCCTTACACCCTGAAGCATGGCGGTGTAGGCAAGGCCAGGCTGGACAGGTACCAGTGGGACTTGGGGTCACACTTAGTCAGAGATCTATATGTATTCTCGTTGCCCGGAGACCAGTAGCATACAGTAAGAATAAATGTACTCTGAGGAAAGAAGCGGGGAGGTAAACTCACCTGACCAGCAGGTAGAGGATGATTGGGAAGCAACACCTGAGAAAAAATACTTGAAGGCTGGATTTCCAACATGAACATAGCCACTCTACACCATTGGAAATCACCATCTCCTGCAGAAAACAAAAGTGGAACAAGTAGACCCCACTGTTTACCAACTCATAAAAAAAGTAGATGTCTATCACACACACTTACGTGCAGTCTAAATTTGACGGAATCTCATAACAAGTTTATGACCCAACTGTTTATGGTGCTTTCCCGGTTAATGCAGTAGTGGGCCAGCACCCACTATTAAGTCCACTCACATCAACCCACATAATGACTGCAGGAGATTGGAGGTATGGTAACAGGAAGGAACTTCAAATAGGAAAGGCCAGCAGACCCCTTAATGTCTCCCTGCTGATGTGCCTATTTTAAATCTGAATTCTACTCATTACAGTCTTAACTATGGAAGGACGAGTTTCACCCACGAGGCAGGCTCTTCTGAAGACCTGTAAAGTGAAATGTCAATAATATTCAAGATCTTGAATGTAATAAGGAAGCTTGGTGCCTTCTCTCTGTTTATGACTGAAGCCTCCAGGCAAATGTTTTATAATACCAAGCAATGGACAGTGGGCACCAAAGGTCCTACAGGGAGAAGATGGTGAGACTGAGACTTTAAGGAAGAGGAGCTCCTTGTTGGTGCAATGAAGATTACCAGGTAAGTAATCTAAGCACTACTTCCATCTTCACTAACTGGCTAATGGTGTATGTGCCTTATTGATTACTTTGTTGATTATGCGACTTTATTATTATGTGACTCATTGATTACTTGTTAAACAGGAAGTAAAGATCACAAATCTTTACTTCTTGTACCAAAATACATCAATAAGGTATAACAAAAATGATAAGACTAGACATAGTACAAGTATGACCTAGATAAATTAATAAGACTCACCTTTGGCCTTATGTGCACCAGTTTGAATCTTCCCGAGATGTTGCATGTGGAAAGTAAACAGACACAATTGTCTCCTAAGAAAAAGTCTTTGGATGGAACCCTAGTCAGGTCTTAAAATGTCAGTGTATTGAATTATAATTAGATTTGATTAATCAGTTGCTAAAGATCCCAATTCTCCTAAACACAAAGCCAATGTTACTGTCAGTAAAAAGGATGAATTGGTAGAGAGGAGATAAAAAGCCAATAACTCCAAGGGTTCAAACAGATGCTGTTGTAGGCTTCATAAGACCAACAAGAGATCCCAGACCGGAAGCGAGGATTTTGTTTGTGCTGTTGAAAAACATGAAGGGGACAGCTTTCTCTTTCTGCTAAAGCCTGATCATGCACTCTTTATGCACTTATGGCCCCCATTGGGTTTTGAAGGAGGTTGCTGACAGATATTTGAAAAAATCCTTCTTTAAGAAACCTGGGATTTTGGAAGGAACACAAGAAAGGGCACCAAACTCTTGTGTGGAGTACGACTGAGAAACAAACTGTTCAAATGCATGTTGCAAGTGGATAAAGTTGGAGGTCAACAACATGATTGTATTCATTTCATTACGTCTTCGAAACAACCTATTTGTTGAAGATTGAATCCCTTGACTTCCAAAGCGTTAGGTTGAGTCCAAGGATTTTTGTTCCACAAATATCTGGACAATGGCTTGGCAACCAATTTAGTAGTGAAACCCCTGTCTTCTTGGCAAAAATGGGGCAATTAGAATATATCCCTATAGCTTTAAGCCTAGGGCTATACCAGTTGTTAAAGGCCCGGACCTGGAGATATATGCTGAGCCACAGGCGAGGGCCTGTTAAAAGGGAGGAAGCCTTTACCTACAGGTGTAGCTCGAGGCAGAAGGGTTGTAAGGCTTTTTGAACATTCGACCCATAAAGGGTAGAATCTTCTTAATTAAAAAGGGAGAAACATGAAGACAAACAATGGAATGTTAGTGCTCCAGGCTTATATCTGCCATTATAAGCCCACAGCTATCCAATAAACAAAGCCCAAGCTTTAGAAAAAAAAAGGGAACTCACATGTTTTAAGGAGATTAATATAGAACCATAAAGGCAGGCCATCCTCTCCTGCAAGTCAGGGTCGCCTTTCGATCCATGACGCCCAAAAAATCTCACATGCATTGGTGGATACTGTAAATCCCATTATCAATCAGACCATTTATACCACTTTTAGGCTAGCAAAAATCCCTGATATCTGGAAAATTGGCACTGTGAAGCCACTCCAAAAAAGAAACTTTCTGACCCCACCACTCTCTTCAACCTCAGACCCCACCACTCTCTCCAACCCTCCTCCTCCTCCTCCTCCTCCTCCTCCTCTGTGTGGTCATCTTCAGAAAATTTGTACCCAACTTCAAATTGAAAACCAGAGGTGGAAAGACTATGTTGGTACTAGGGACTAAAGCCTAGAACGCTCCGCCCACTCAGCTAAGGCACACACAAACGGAACCTACATTCAGGAAGCTTATAAAAACTTGGATTTTTGCCATCTCATATCATATGGTGTTATCTCTTATTTAAACACCACTACTTAGTTATTCTCTCCTCTGCAAAACCTTTTCAGATCTCTTTTTCTCCACTAAAGCGCCTACATGCTCCTTGGAGTGAACGTTGTGCTATCCAAAAAACCTTTCTATCATTCATTCTTGTCTTCAATGGAGCTGTCAACATTCCAATGTTATAATTAATTATCTAAGTTTTTGTCCCCCGGCCGATAAGGACATTGTAGACATCGTCTTGTTACCGCAATTCCTGAGAGATCCATGTGTTGTCTTCTGGGGCGTTTAATCATCTGCTTAATCATGAGTGTGTAGGAGAGCGAGTGAGACACTATAGCTATTCGTCCATGGGTTCATGGGCACTAAGGTGGGGGGAAGGCTTAGCCTCCATACACCGAGGGCTCATTTTCATGCGCATAGTTCTGTGTATGTGCAGAATCCCTGGAACACTTTCTACTGCTGAATATTCCTCAGCGGCCATGGAGGAGATGAATAAGATGAAGTGCATTACGGAGGAGCTGTAGCAGGAGAGGTCAACTATTCCCAATGCCATTAAGCATGTTGATCTGGTAAAAAAATTTGGAAGTAGAGCCCCTGACTAGGCTGTGAATAGGTCTATCCGAGGAATCCCTTGTTGGAGAATCAAGAACAAGAATGGATTTGAATGGAGATGAAAGTTCAAAGTGAAGGAAAGCACTCTGTTCAGATGGTCTACTAGGGAATTCTCTGTCCTGCCAGGGAACTTGCCCTTAAAAACAGATTTAATGCTGCCCGAATCTAAGAAGTAAGCTATATTTTGTAGGGTTTGACATTGCTATCGCCCTTGTCCATTTACATACGAGCAAGTCATGTGATTGCCTTAGCAAAGTAATTCAGCATGGCATGCCAAGAGAGGAGTGAATACTATAAAAGCCTGGAACACTGCAACAACCCTCTGCAGCTGGATGAATGATTTGCTTCCAACTTTAACCACTGCCCTTGAACCTCAGAGTAGTACATGGTGGCACTCTCCCATTTGCATGAGGCTTGAGTCACCAACCACCATTACCATTCCTTTCTGAGGTTCTGAGATACCGAAACCAGAAATCTCAGGTCATAATTACAGTATCCCCAATGAGACAATAGATGGTGTTTTGAGGTGGAGGCAAGAACAGAGGACACGGCTCTTGTGGTTCATATGAATTGCTGATTCTGTAGACACTCTTTTGCTAGAGCCCACTTCTTGGTGAACAGTTATCAGAGAAGATTTGAGGGTGGCTATTCCATCTCTAGATCTGTGCAGATCGTGGCTCCAATAAATACTCAATGCTGGTCTGGAATCAGCTGCTATTTCTCCCAAGATAGTAGGAATTTGAGGTTTTGCACAGCCCGGCATTTTTTGTATGTATCTTTCATATACTTAAAAATAGATAAAACAAAGGACACAGTGATGGATGGAATACTTGAATTTATCTCAGCTACTGTCAATTGTTTGGGCCACATTCGGACCAGTTTTGACAAGGTCAAAACTGGTCGGGGTTGCTTGTGTCCTCTTCAGGAGGGGCCATCACATAGCATTGCGATGAACTATTCCCAGGAGGATCAGGGTCAGTACTGATCTGCGTAAGGTTGACTTCTGTCTAGAGTGACACAGTGGGAGAAAGTGATATGTTAAAATCTTCCCCAGTGTCATTGCCAGTGCTTTAAACTATTTACAGGCATTCCTCCAATTACCTTTGTTGTGCTTTTGACGTAACACTTAAAGTGGCAAAGTCTGTGCCCAGGCAGGGGTCCCTTGCTTGCTGTGTCACCGCATCCTTGCTTCACCTCATCTGATGAAACATAAAAGGCCATAAAGTTTCTGTGGCTGTACTCCGCTCAGGATGGAACCTCGCCGGGCAGAGTTTACTCTTCCCATGAGGATCAGGGTCAGTACTGATTTGCATACGGAAGCTGTCTGCTTAGGGAGGCACTCTGGGTGAGAAATGCCAAATCCAAGGCATCCAAAGTAAGGTTTCTTTTATTCACATAATTATGTACAGTTTTATGTATATATGTGTAGGAGAATATTGAATTTCTTTGTGATGGAGCAAGCCTTTTAGCAGACACATGTGTACTATTGAAGAGGTATGACCTAGAGGTTAGAGTTGACAACTTTACAACTGGGGAACCTAGACCTGATCCTGGCCTCATCTCAACATCGTGTGGTTTTGAGCAAGTTACTTTGTATCTTGTGAGTGAATATAAATGTTTTTATATTGTTTAGCTTTTGTGTAAAATGTTAGGGGCTTGTGTAAAGAAATCTAATAACCTTTGGCCAAGTTTGCGCTATGAAAAATGAACAACTTGCTCTGAAAAAGGAGGGGTGCTCTTTAGTGGCCCACAGGCACAGACCTCAACTGAAAGCTCTTGCTATGCCCTTTTAATGGATGGTGAGGAATGCTGGTTTAGCATAGGTTCCTTTACTGTCTGTCTTCATATGAATACGACCCAGCCTTTGCTGAAGGGCTATTGGAATTATGCAGTATGTGAGGACCAAGTTTTGTGTCAGGGTTGACTAGATTATGCAGCATGAGGGGGGGCGTGGCTTGGACGGCTGCAAGATGGCCTCAGCTTGAGTGGGCATTTATCCATTCTAATCCTGCAGGTATCGCATCACGAACTGCACTACGGTGTTGACCCCCGGTTCTGGGGCTCAACCTGCCCCTACCTGGTTGTTTTTCAGCGTCCCTGTGGGCTTCCTCGGCTTGGTTGCCCTCCTTGTGGCCGACGTCAGACTTCAGTGCTGCTGCCTGCCTGTGCCTCCACTGGGCCTGTGGCTTCTGGCTGACGACTTTGCCATGGGGCCGCTGCTGGATTGCACCGCCGGACCCCCGAAGCCCGCAGTGAGTTGAGCATCTGCCCGGAGGGGTTGCTGGTGGGGGCTGGGGGCTGCCTGCCCTGTAGATGGGCCGGGTGGCGCCACGCCCCTGCGGGGGCCTAGTTTCCTCTCCCCGGCCCAACGTGGGTGCGGCACTGCCGGGGCTCGTCTCCCCCGCTGGTTGCTCTCCCCTCGATTGGTGCCTGCTCCCGCACTCGGGTGGTTCAGGGCCTGCTCGTTACAGCCTTCGCGCTGCCTGGGGTGCCCTGCGGCGAGGGCTGCCGCTCCCTCCTGACAGCTGGATCTGGGGCCCGCTCCTGGGAGGGGGCGGATTGAGGACCGCTGCTGCACCGACCGGACGTCCCTGCTAGCTGCCCTGCCTGACGGAGGTCCCTACTGCCTCGGAGGGCACCCTGGTGATCTACGGCTGCCTCACTCCTGGAGATCTCCCGTACTGGTCGCTGCTGGGCCTGGTCTTGTGGCTCACCCACCTCAGTCTGCTCCTGCTCTGCGGATATGCTCTCACCGCCTGCGGGCCCGGATCTGGTGAGCCCTCTTCATCACTGTGTGGGTCGGGCCGGCTGCTGCCTCCTGACTCTGCGGATTGTGCGGTAGCTGCTCCGGCCCCGCTTGGTCACGGCTGCTGCCCTGCCTGCTTTCCCTCCGGTGTTGCCCATGCGGGCCTTTGTTGGGTCGCCGCGGCGGCCCCTGCCTTCTTTTCCCTATCTTCCGCCCCTGTCCCTGGATTACTGCTGGAGCTCCTTGCACCCTACTCTACGCTCTCGCAGGTGCTGTGGCCGTGTCTACATGTCGTGGCCCCACCTTTGCGCGGGGTCGCTGGTGGCCGTCATTGCTGGAGTGTGGCCGCTCTGCATGCCAGTAGACTTCTGGGTGGACTGTTGTCCTGGCCTCAAGTGGGCACTTACCTCCTGACCAATGTGGCGACGCCCCTTGACGCAGGGGCCTAATTCCGAGGGGTTCGGCCTGGTCGGCTGACAGTGTACTCCGCTCCTCCATCTGCTGCATGCTTCCCATCACTGGCTTGCTCACTTGGAGTTTGGGGTGGGGCTGCCCAATCCCACTGCCCGCCCGGGCCCTCTTGAATGCTTCTGGACGACTCCGGCTTCCTCATCGTTGCTCCCGGGGGCGCCTTTGATACACCTCTGGTCAAGGGCCTGGTTGTTCCTGCGCCACTGTGCGCTTCCTCCTGCCTCTTGCTGTTTGGGGCTGCAGTGCTGTTGACATCTCTGCCTCTGTCGGGGTTGTCATGGGCTGGCTGAGATGTTCCATCATGGGGAAGAGCGCTCCTAAACAGCCCAGAGATCGCCTTTGAGTTGCGCAGATCTTCCCGCCAGGACTTTGCGGGCGCAGAGGGTGCTGAGTCTACAGGTTCCATGGAGGTACCCCAATCCTGCGAGGATGATCTCAAGGTCATCATGCTTGATGTCAAATCCACGGTGACGGGGATTTGCCGCTCAGCTCGATCAACTCTCGGCCCGCCTGGATACAGTGAAGTTCCGGGTGGACTCTCATGACAATCGTCTTCTACATGTGGAAACCAGGGTCTCTGACTTGGAGGACGCTGCCACTCAGGACCGGCAGAAGCTGCTACAGATAAACAAGATCCTTGCTGTTATCCGGGACAAGAATGACGACTTGGGGGCCCGCTCCCGGAGGTGTAACCTACGCATTACTGGCCTACCGGAATCTATAAATATTTCCAAGATGGAGGACTTCGTGGAGCAGTTGATTAGGGAGTTGTCTGGTGAGGTCCTGTCCCCCGTTTTCATCGTCAAGCGGGCTTACCGCTTTCTGGACCCCCGCCCCTGTCCTGGACTGCCCCCAGATCCCAATATAGCCAAGATCTTGAACTACCGGGACCGGGACGCCATTCTCCGGGCGGCACGAGACAGGGGGGTCATCACCCACCAGGGCAATGCACTATCCTTTTATCCCGACTACACCCTCGTGGTGCAGGCCGCTCAGAGAGAATTCCTCTCTGCCAAACGCCTTCTTCTCACGCAAGAGGTCTACTACTCACTGGCCTACCCGGCGAAGCTGAGGGTCCGCCAGGGGTTCAAAACGCTTGTCTTCCCAGACCCTAGAGAGGCCCTGGCATTTGCCAAGGAACTGGACAAAGAGACCCGCTCTTCTCTCTTCAAGTCCATCTGATGGGGCTGGTGGCCTCAGTGATAATGACTGAGTAGTGCACTTTTCACAGTTTTTTTGTTTGTGATATTTTTTCAATGATGTCTGATGATTGTTTTCCTTGGCCACCCTGCTTTTTTGCAGGGGTGTATGCTTAGCCCTGCCATGCCTACCACAGGATGATTCATGCTTTCCCCATCATTCCTCTGTTTCTTAGTTGTGGGCTCCTGGGGTGGGTGGGGTGGTGTACTCAGCCTGTTTGGGGGGTTGGAGTGGGTGTGGGGTGGTCAGGCATGGTGCATTTGGGGTTGTTCTGCAGGGAAGGGGGAGGGTGGAGGGTGGGGTTGTGGGAAAGTTGTTTCCTCTATTGAGGATGCGGCTTCAGGTCGCCGCTGAGCTACTGTTCTACTATGATTTTGAGTGCTTATCCATCGCTCCTATGCTGGGTTTAAGGTAGTCCTGGTTAGCTGCGGTATTATTTGTTGTTGTTATTATCAGCTGTTTTCTTATTGACACTGTACTGTGCATATCGCTATGGCTCTCCTTATTTTACCTGCGGGGTCAAGCTCCTCAGTAGCTATTACCATACATTGTCTTTGCTTGCTGGCCATGGGCTGAGTGTCTACCTGTTGCTCCACTGGCCTTTCCCTCCCTCGACCATGTCTCCTCCTCCCTGGTCTGTCACACGCTCTGCCTTTGCTACTTGCGGCAGTTCTATACACTCTGGTCCTTGCCTGCCAGCCACTTGCTGGTGCGTCCTCCCTCCCATTCCCGGTTTGGGCCCACCTTATTGCCTGGTCCTCTAACTCCTGTCTCGACCACATGCGTGGGTGAGTCCTCCCCGGCCTTATTGTCCTGGTCCCGGGGGTCTGTTCTGCCTCTCTCTGCGGCCCGTTGATGGGTTGGGAGGTGAACCTGATTGCTTTGTTTCCCCATGGCTGAGGTAGTGTGCTGGTCCTGGAATATCCGTGGCTTGAATGATCATCATAAAGCTCGTTTAATCCTCTCTTACTTGTAGCGGCATAGGGTGGATATTTGCCTCTTGCAGGAGATGCACCTGCTGCCCGGGACTACTTCTAGGCTGCGCTCCCGATATTGGGGGGACACCTACTCCGCCACTGTTAGACCTAGGAAACCTAGAATACATAGGGTAGCCTGGCACAGAATGGAAACAGCTAACCTCTAAGGCTTACGTGTTGTGCTTATAAAATTACTCAAAGTAACTCAATGACTTACCACTAAAAATAAAGACTCCACACCAGTTTTAGAAAAATACGGATCGTACTTTATAAAATTAACTCTGTGCTCCTTAATATTTTCTTCACATCAGTACGACACTTTCCAATTTAGTACAATATTGTCACTTATCACATTCTTACATTACATTCTCAGACCTTTTTCTCCCTCAATTGGAAGAGTTCTTAGAAGAAAACCCGACCTTCCTTCTAGAGATAGCAGTACAATATAAGTGAAAAAGGGGTACTCAGTTTGATGTTTCCTTAAGGGTAACCGGTTTATACATTACCCCTGGGTGTGCAGGGTCAAAAAGGTTTAAAGATCACTGTGTCTCAACATCTTTGTCATTAGTTTGCACAGCTGCACCACTACAAAAGAACAGGTAGGTTAGAAACACACTTTCTTTGTTTCTACTTAGATTCCCCTTCTTCTATAAGGAATACTCAGGCAGCCCAAAATACATTTTATTGCCTGGGATAATCTCTCTACAATTTGTGCTTCTAACTCAGCCTTTTTCTCCTTGTTCCACCGGGGCTGTACACTACCCGTGGTTCACTCCCCCGCCCCAAGCTCTTCCCTCACTTAGTTCGGCAGTTCAAGGGTTAAGTAGGTCCAATTCCTAAGGCTGGATTATTCTCGTGTGGCTGCAGGACAGTTTAAAAGCACCACCGGCCTGGTTGTTGTATCTGCAGCCACAGCCCGACACCCTCCAGAGCCCAGCTCAGCTCGGTACTGCCTCGGCCCTCTACCCGTGTATGTCCCAGCTTACTTTGACTCTGCTGGAGTTCCTTCTTTTGAGCGGGTCAGTCCCGTTCTGCAGCTTCGCCCTTGGAATCATTTCGGCGAGGGCTGAGCTCCTTGCCACCGGCCCGGAAGAATCAGCCGATCTTCTCCTCTGGTTTTGAAGAGACGCGTCGCAGCCCCCGCCGATCTCTCTTTCCGATGGTGTCACCTCCAGAAGCTCCTCCTTCACCTGGCCTCCTCTGGCGCTGGTCCGCCTTCTCCTTCACCCGGCCTCCTCTGGCGCTCATCCGCCTCCTCCTCCGACGTCATCTTCCCGAACTCCCCGGATGTCAACGCGGAGCAGCTGAGCCCCGTTTCCACTGATGTCGCGTCAGGGAACTCACGGCGCGGAGGTCGCCTTCTCTCAGAATGGACGCCAGCAGACTTCGCCGCTTCCCCCACAGTGAGTACACCTCACCTCACGCTCTTCAGTCTCAGAGGCTTCGCTCTAAGCCCCCTTCTCCTTTCTTTTGCAGCGTAACACCAATGGGGTACCGAGTTCACTGACGTCACGGTCGTCCCTTGGATGTACGAACCCCGCTGTTCCTCAGTATTTACACCGCTAGCGTCTCCAGTGGCTTCGAGGTGATAATGAGGTTTCCTGGTACTCAAGTGTTTTTCTGCCTCAGTGGGGTTTGGTCAGCCCATGAGAGGTCACATCCAAGCAGGTTAACAGTCGGTCCACAGGTCGATCTCGCCCCTACCAGTGCACAGCCCTCCTCATGAAGTTGCCTCCCTCCATACTGGTCACTTCTATATCTGCACCCAATGGCTGCCCGGTCACTGGCCTTTTATAGGCTGGCCTCAGACCACTAGAACCTGCTAGATGGTTCCAGAACCTTCCCTATGCTGTCCTATGGGTCTGCCTCCCTGAGGTGACCGTTATGGCAGTTATAAGCCACCATTTTAGGTCTCAGTTGCTGACAGTTTACTTCTCTGAGGGGAACTAGGCCTTAGTAAAATAACAGGTTCAAGGAACACCTAGCCCCCGCGACAATACTAGAAAAGTTCCGGAGGACATAAAAAAAAATACATAACTGGATTCGCTGTAAGGCCAAAGGGGAAAAAAAAAAATAATTAATGGTAAAGATACTCCGAGAAGCGGACAGGTCTAACAGCCACCTACTCTTCCTATGCCAGAGGGGTCTCAGTTTTAGTGAGGTGGGGCCTTCCTGGCAGACTATCCGGGTGATCCAGGATCCGGAGGGTAGATATGTGATACTTAATGGCATGCTCTTTGCACAACCAGTCACACTCGCTGCGGTTTATGGCCCAATTGTTATGATGCTGAATTCTTTACAAACGTTTGGCACCTTATCCCTTCATATGGGCCTGCTTCTATCCTCAGGGGGGGTGATTTCAATGTTGCTATTTCTGCCTCCTTAGACAGATCTGGGTCCTCCTCGTCCCACCCGCCTGCTTTGGCGGCTCTCCTTTCCATCCTCTCCGACAACGCTCTTCACGATGTCTGGCCCCACTCACACCCCACGGTGAGGGAGGGCACCTGCATTACTGTAGTCCGGGGTGGCTGGTCGCGCATTGATTTTTGGCTGACCACACCGGACGCCCTGTCCTGGCTCATAGATGCGGTCCACATGACTCTTTCTGATCATGCGCCGGTCCAGATCCGCATTCGTCCTCCGCACCTTCACATGGCACCTTCCTCCTAATGCCCTTTGCGACACCGTTTTTTGTGCAGACATCCAGACAGCGATTACTACTTATTTTGATCTAAACACAGGCACTGTGGATTCTGCGTCCACCCTCTGGGGGGGATTTAAAGTAGTCATTCGGGGGAATGCATTTCTAGGCAGACCAGGGTGCTTCGCTCAATCCGCGCCACTCTGGCGAGACTTGAGGTTGAGATTCGTGACTTGGAGGCGGCCCAGGTGGCCTACCCCAGTTGCGAAATGCTTGCTCTCCTACGCATAAAGCATACAGAATTTTCGGAAGAGCCTGGCCGTGAACTGTCTTTTCTGGGCAGGGAGGGTTGGGCGCACCGCTTTGGTGAGGGGGATCGCCCGGCCCTCACACTTGCCAATCCTCTTCGTCCGCAGCGTGATGCTTCCTATGTTACGGCCCTGTGTGATGGTGGCACTGGCAGAACCACTTCCCCGGCTGAAATTCAATCTCGTTTTCTTGAATTCTATTCCCGGCTCCACTCTGCTGGTCCTCCCCTGCCGAGTGCGGAGCTCGATCAATATTTTGATTCTATTTCACTAGTCTGGCTGGAGGACTACTATCGCAAATTCCTCAACGAACCATTCTCCAGGGAGGAGATACTGCCGCCATCGGTGGTCTCATAGATGATAAGGCCCCTGGACTCGACGGCCTCCCTGCCACGTTTTATAAAACCTATGCGGACATTCTGCTGCAACACCTTGCTGCAATGTATAATGATTCACTTCATAATGGATCTTTTCCGCCTTCGCTTCGTGAGGCGTTGATAACTCTACTTCTGAAACATGATAAACCTTCGGAAAGTCGGGATTCGTACCGTCCTCTTTCCCTAACTACATCCGTGCGGCGCAGATTTCCCCCCGGTGCTGGGCCCTAATAAAAACGGGCGTGGTCATGACGGAGCGGTTCCGTCATGAGCACAGCTCGACCGATGCTCATGACGGAACCGTTCCGTCATGAGCATCGAAGGGGCTAATTAATATTGACAACAAAATCTTTGCCAAATTGATCGCTTCCTGGCTGCTCCTATTAATGCCCACTATCGCCCTCCCCAACCAATCAGGGTTTATCCCTGGCAGAGCCACCTCGCACAACCTGCGCACCATTTTTTCGGTCCTGCTTCAAATTAATCCCAAGCTACCGGCTGCTGCTGCCTTACTGGATGCTACGAAGGCGTTTGACATGCTTGAGTGGGCCTTTTTATTTTATGTCTTGCCACGTATGGGCTTTAGTGACCTTTTTCTCCCCAAGGTTAAACTCCTTTAAACCAAGCCCATGGCGCGCCTCCGTGTCAACGGTCAGATCTCCAACTCTATCCCCATCGCAAGAGGCACACGCCAGGGGTGTCCGTTGTCACCCATGCCTTTTGCCGTGGCCATGGAACCCCTGGCCGCTCGATTGCGACAGCACCAACCCATAGAGGCATCAGGTTTTCTTCCCATTCGCTGTAAGTATCTATGAATGCAGCCGATGTCACGCTTTACGTTCGCCACCCTCAGGAGAAACTTATCCCTCTGGTCCGTCAAATCATTCGTTTTGGTGGCCTGTCCGGGATACAGGTGAACTGGAGCAAGTCGGTTCTGTTCCCCTTGACTGACGCTACTCTTCCCTTTACACCTGACTTTCTGCTATTTGGGGATTTGGATCAGAAGGGACCTCGAAAAGCTCTGGAGATCGAACTTTGGCTGTGCCGTTAATTGGTTGGAATCCAGGATTCCATCATGGAGCCGACTCCCACTTTCCCTGGCAGGCCGGATCGCAATGGCTAAAATGATTGTCCTCACTAAATTCTTTTATTTGTTTCTAAATGTTCCCATTCCTCTCACCTCCCATTTTTTCCGAAAACTACGCTCCTTAATAATTTCCTTGGTCTTGGTGGGCAAACAGCCGAGAGTTGCTTATAACATCCTCACTCTGCCAATGGCCGCTGGTGGGATGGGCGAACCTGATTTCGAGCTTTACGCCTTGTGTGCTCAGGCTAGTTTCCTGCATTTTTGGATTCACCCCTCTCCTTATCGGCCGCACGTCGCAGTGGAGACAGATGTGGTGTCTCCCTGGCACCTCTCCACGGCCCTGTTTGTGCCAGCGGTGCGTCCCCGGTCTTAGATCGACACGGTAGCAATTCTGCGTTGGGCCTGGTCAGGCCTGTGCCTGTTCTCTGGCGCTCCCATGATTTCTGCTAACTCTATGCCCATTGTAGATCACCCTGACTTCCCCTCACTCCAGGCGTCCAGCTTGTCTGCCAGTGCGAGACGTCTAGGCCACTTGACTCTTGCGGATATTTAACCGGGGAACACCTTTTACACTCTCCCTGATGCTTCGGGGCTATCGGATACGCTTCTCTATTAACAGTTGCGTGCCACCTGTTGGAAATTGCACCCTACCTTTGCTCAGCCCCCACCCACAATGCCAGCTCTGGACTTCATTTACACTTCCTTGTCCTCGCGTAAACTAGTTACTCACCTATATGTGCTCACGTTGGATTCTGCCCCCATCTCCTCCGATCGTGCTCGGGTGGCGTGGAGTATCGATTAAAGTCTCCTCTGGCTCACCGAGCGATTGCTGCCCCCTCATTGTTCTCCGCGAAGCCTTCACCGTCTGCCCTGAACCCCCCCTGGCCATCCTGAACAACTTTCTTGCCATGGGTGAGGTCACCTGCTCTTTTAAGCAGGCAGAGGTGGTGGCTATCCTAAAGAAACCCTTGGCAGACCCTTCGATTATGAGCAATTTTCGCCATATATCTCTTCTTCCCTTCCTCAGTAAGGTGCTGGAGTCACATGTCACCAACACCCTCAGCTCCTTTATTGAGGAATCTGGTTTTCTGGACTCCCAGCAGGCCGGGTTTAGACCTGTGCATTCCACAGAGGCTGTTATACTCTCTGTTATGGAGGTATTGCGCAGAGGGGCCGACGCTAACATCTGTCAGGCCCTGGTACTGCTGGATTTGTCGGCCGCCTTTGACACGGTCGACCATGGTATCCTTGTCGACCGTGTCAGAGAGGCATCCGGGGCACTGCCCTTGACTGGGTCCACTCTTTCCTGTCTGACCGCAAACAAGCGGTCAGACTGTCCCAGTTTTCAGCCGACCAGGTTGGGCTAACCTGTGGCATCCCCCAGGGCTTTTCCCTGTCTCCACTCCTTTTTAATTTATACCTGGCTCCCCTGATCCGCTCCCTCCGCAGCCTGAATGTCACCGCGTTTAATCACGCGGATGACATCCAACTGGTCTTTACCATCGACCCCTCGGATCAGTCATTTTCCACTTTCCAAACCACCCTCTGTTTCATCAGTGATTGGATGAGCTTAAACCATCTCAAGCTCAACCCCGACAAGACCGAGCTGGTTCTTGTCGGGGGATCCTCTAACCCTTGACAACCTTCCTTCTGGCCGACAAGACTGGGCAGACCCCCTTGCCCAGTCAACTCAGCAAAAAGCCTGGGGGTCATTATCAGCAGTGACCTCTCAATGAAGTCCCAGATCAGTGCGGTAGTGTCTTCCAGTCATTTCCAGCTCAGGAAGATCCGTAAAATCTCTCGCCTCCTCACCACCGAGGCCCTCACTCTGGCTCTGCTTGCGCTAGTCATTTCACGAATTGACTACGCAAACGCGCTCTATGTAGGCATCCCTGACTACCAAGCCAAGAGACTGCAGCTGATCCAAAACCAGGCCGCCCGCCTCATTTTTCACCAACCCAGACATCAACATGTCCGTCCCCTCTTAAAAAGTTTACATTGGCTTCCGGTCACTGCACGCTGCAAGCTTAAACTAGGCTGCATAATTTTCCAATCCCTTGCAGGCGGAGGCCCCTCATTTATCTCTTCCCTTCTTCACCCCTATGCTCCTTCTCGTAGCCTTCGTTCGTCTCAGCTGGCTTTACTGATAGTCCCCAGATTCAAGAGGAAGAAACACGGTGGCCTCATGTTTTCTTTCCTACCTCCTTCCTTCTGGAAATCCCTCCCCCTTTCTCTAAGGTTACCTTCTCCTTACACCAGGTTCAGATCTCTCCTTAAAACCTTTTTGTTTACTGAAGCCTACAATTAGCCCTCTATCCCTTTTCTTTTCCGTTCTCTCCACACAAGCGCCAAGAAACCTTCAGGTGTTAGTCGCGCTCTACAAGAACCTTTCACATCACATCACATCACACATCTCGGCACCGACATCTCACAGGGGGACTGGTTCTATTGTTGTAACGAGACCAAGAAGCTATCACCCAAATATCGACTACGTTTAATACATTTTAAATATCTGCACAGGCTGTACCACACCCCGGTGCAGCTCCACTGGCTTGGACTTTTGGCTGGTGATAACTGTATGAGTTGCTCCGCTCCCGCGTCAGATTTTGCCCATCTTGCTTGGCTCTGCCTTAGGGTGTCGGATTTCTGGCAGTCGGTTTGTTCCGTAACATTACAAGCGCGGTGGTGAGTCCGGATCCCTTTCTGTGCCTCCTCGGTTTCGTCAAGCCCTGCCCTGATGCTTCCCGACGCCTCATTGCGATGTGCTGATTCTGGCCAGGCGTCGGGTGGCCATGTGCTGGGTTCATCACCCGCCCCCAGGGTTGAGAGTTGGTTGGAGGATGCCTCTCGGTGTCAGACCCTCCTGTCGGATTTCTGGGATGTAATGCCTGCTAGTTCCCGGCCTGTAGACATTTGGGGCCCCCTGGTTGCCTATCTGCTATCCTGTCCCCACTCCAGCGGTGCTGCCTCTCCCACGCTCACCGCCGGCCCTGAGTCCTCGGTTGCCGCCGGTGTTGGTTAGATACCTACCCCCCCTTGCTCTGTCATATTCATTCTCTTCTCCCTCTCCCCCCATTCCCTGTGGCTGTGTAAACCTCTGTTGCGTCCCCGGAGGGGGGTGGGTTGGGGGGGGGGTTGGAGGTTAGACAATGTTTTGAAAATGTCCTTTAAAGCTGCTTGCAGGTTTCAAGAGCTAATACGCTTGAGAATTGCACTGTTTGACTGGTCTAGTATTGCATGTATAACAGCACCTGGGTAATGCACATTGTACTGTGTCTATATTGAATTTGTTTTAATAAAGGTTTTAAAACTTAAAAAAAGAAATTATTATGCGGCATGAGAAGGCAAATTATGCTGCCTAATGCGGCAACATTTGTTCTACTACTACATCATTATTTTTTCATTTTTACATCTTAACACTATTGAGACAAAGATTTCACCTCATTAGCTCCAGTTTTATATCCAAATATAGCAATAAAAAGTCTGGAGAAGGGAACCGACACCGGACAACAGGACCTCCTTCAAACTTGCCACCCGGAAACACCACCAGCTGATCCGCGCCGCCAAGAAAACAGCTTTCAAGGACCGGTTGGACAACAACGCACACAACTGCAAGGAACTCTTCAACATCGTGAAAGAGCTTTCCAACCCCAGCGCAGGAAACAACGACATCACCCCATCGCAAGACCTCTGCAACTCCCTCGCTTCATACTTCCACAACAAGATCGCCGACATACACAACAGCTTCAACAACCAACCAACGCACACTATGACCGAACAACCACCCCCCACCACCACCCTCCACGCCTGGACCCCGATCACCACCGAAGACACCATCCGCACGATGAACTCCATCCACTCCAGATCACCGACCGACCCCTGCCCTCACCACGTCTTCAACAAGGCCGACGCTGTCATCGCACCCCACCTGCGAGACATCATCAACACATCCTTCGACACCGCCACCTTCCCCGAGAGCTGGAAGCATGCCGAACTCAGCGCTCTTCTCAAGAAACCCACAGCGGACCCCACCGAACTCAAGAATTACCGCCCCATCTCGCTCCTCCCGTTTCCAGCCAAAGTCATCGAGAAGACCGTCAACAAGCAGATGGCCGCCTTCCTCGAGACGAACGGATCCCTCGACCCCTCACAGTCCGGCTTCAGAGCCAACCACAGCACCGAGACCGCCCTCATCGCCGCCACCGATGACATCCGAGCCCTGATGGACAATGGAGAAACAGCGGCCCTCATCCTCCTAGACCTCTCCGCGGCATTCGACACGGTCTGCCACCGCACCCTAGTACGGCGCCTCAGCAACATCGGCATCCAGGACAAGGCGCTGGAATGGATCATCTCCTTCCTCGACGGAAGAACACAGAGAGTCCGCCTACCACCGTACAAGTCAGAGGCCTCCGAAGTCATCTGCGGCGTCCCCCAAGGATCATCTCTGAGCCCCACCCTCTTCAACGTCTACATGAGCCCCCTCGCGGCCATCGTACGCAAACACAACCTCAGCATAATCTCCTACGCCGACGACACCCAGCTGATCCTCTCCCTGACCAACGACCCCGCCGCCGCCAGAGCCAACCTGCACGAAGGGATGAAAGAGGTAGCCGAGTGGATGACGACCAGCCGCCTGAAACTGAACTCGGACAAGACAGAGGTCCTCATCCTGGGCTCCTCACCCTCCGCCTGGGATGACTCCTGGTGGCCCCCCGCCCTGGGCACCGCACCCAAACCAACTGACCATGCACGAAACCTGGGCGTCATCCTGGACTCCTCCCTCTCCATGACCAGGCAAGTCAACAACGTCTCCTCGGCGTGCTTCAACATCCTACGCATGCTACGGAAGATCTTCTGGTGGATCCCCACCGAGACCAGGAAGACCGTCACCCAGGCCCTCGTCACCAGCCGACTGGACTACGGCAACGCCCTCTACGCCGGTACCACCGCCAAGCTCCAGAAGAGACTCCAGCGGATCCAGAACGCCTCAGCCAGACTCATCCTCGACATCCCACGAACCAGTCACATCTCCGGACATCTGAAAGACCTTCACTGGCTCCCCGTCAACAAAAGAATCACCTTCCGCCTCCTCACCCACGCACACAAAGCCCTACACGACCAAGGCCCGAGCTACCTCAACAGCCGAGTCAACTTCTACGCTCCCAAACGCCACCTCCGATCAGCCAACCACGCCCTCGCCGCCGTCCCCCGCATCCGAAGAGCGACTACAGGAGGAAGGTCCTTCTCCTACCTGGCTGCCAAGACCTGGAACTCCCTCCCGACCGACCTACGCCTGACCCAAGACCACCTCTCCTTCAGGAAGAAGCTGAAGACCTGGCTGTTCGAGCAGTAGCGGCACCCCCCCCCCCCCCCCCCAGCGCCTTGAGACCCTACGGGTATGTAGCGCGCTTTATAAGTGTCAATGATTGATTAAAAAACTTTGTCAAGTACCTTCCACTGTGCAGCAACATTTTGCTTTGCTTTTAGTAACTTGATACATTTAAGCTAGAAATATTTGTTTCCTTAAAATCTGCAGATTATGCAGCAGATGGTGGATTAAGTGGTAAATGTGGCAAATCCACATTTATGCGAAAAATGCAGTGGCTGCAAAATCACATAATTCCAGTGGCCCTGCTGATGGGTGAGGCGAGGCAGCCAGCATAGATGAGAGGAGCTCATCCTGCCTCACCTCAGCAGGCTCACAGATCTGTGCCCAACTCCAGCTGTAGACATAAACATGAAAGAGGGATGGTAAGTAGGAGTAGGTATGTGCTCAGAAGCGTGAGTCATGAATAGAGTCAAGCGTTTGAAAAGACATCTGGGGAATGGATGTGGCTTAACAGCTGGAGCGGTCAACCTCGAAGCCCAGGACCAGGTTCAAGTCTGGGCAGGGACCCTCAATATTCTGTGGTTCTGGGCAAATTACGTAATCTTCCTGTGCCTAAAAAAAACAATATGTCTGTCTGTAACAAAACTGCTGCTCATGTAAAACCTCTGATACCTCTGGATAGAGTTTATGCTATATAAAACTAAAAATAAATAAATAATAAAGCATCTTAGCACATTCAACATTTAAAACTTTACTGAAATTTTACCTTAGAGGTGCCTGTCATGTGGGAGGCCATTCTTTTCATAGTTAGTATGAGGAGGTTACACTTTTGTGTACATTATGGATGTTAGTATTTATAGCAGCAATTTTAACGTTACAAGCAGAGTTAGTTGGTGTTGAAGCCTGTCTGCCCTCTACTGACTGACATTGTGAATGTTTGATTTTAGAAGGAAGCGTCTCTGCAACACCGACCTACACACACTACTCAACACCTGGGACCACCTCCAGCAGCACACAGCTTGTAACAACAGGTACACTTTGTGTTTTTATTTCAGCTGAATGATGATTTCTTGGTAACACAGTAACATTTTCTCTTTTCCCTAGTACTATCCAACAGAGTTTAGTGTTCAAAACACAACTTATTCTGAAGAAAGCTGTTTTATGTCTTTAAAGAACAACTGGGCATTTGTTTGTCCTGTTATACTCTGAGTCAGGAGAGAGCATAAATTGTGTGGCCTGTGAGAGAAAGCAAGTAACAATTGCTTCCTTCTAAACAATATGTGAGTGCACAAGCTGTCTGTCTCTTTCCTGGTTGTTGCATTTCAGTGGGTTTGTATCTCAAATGCAAGACACCCTTGGAAAAAATACATCATATTATGTGTGAGGTAGACAGCATCATTTTCAATCCAAGCATACTTTGCATTCTGGAATTTGTAGTTTCAGATTTACCATTCCAGATGTATATCTTCAATTCTCAGCATGCACAGTCCTGTTAGTTTACAGGACTGACTAAATGTTTCACAAACAGTGTGGGTAATTCAAGATAGCTGCTTGGGGTGTTCAAGTTGTAAAAAGAACAGATGATGGACGAAATGCTGAACAAATCTAATGTTCATCCTGAGTCACATATCTGGGTTAAATCATGCCATCCTAGGTCCTGGTTTTGGGATATCATCCCTTATAAGCCAGGCAAGCTTGAAACTGTTGGCATAGCGAGCACGGGTCCCAGGTCTGTCACAAACCCTTACGACTTAGGGTGACAAATGCAAAAAGAACAGATGATGAACAGAATGCTGGGCAAATCAAGCATTTCCCCTAGGGTTAAATCCATATTATTTTGCATGACATGCCATTCCGGTTTAGACCCTGCCGTATGCAAATCAGTCTTGACCCTGCTCCCTATGAAAACAATCCAGCTGAAACTGCCAGCCCAGGTGCTCCCTGGACTAGAAAAAAGCATACTGAGGAGGAGGGTCTAGATTGATTTGAGTATGGCTGAGTCCACCCTTGATTTGTGTGGTGAGCCAAACCACCCATATCTTTGTGACTGGGGGTGAATGTTTATATTGTTCAGAATGACAGCTATTGTTTTTTTTTTTAGCTTTTGTTGCCTAAGTGGGAAGGATATGCCCAGACGCAGGTCCCGTGCTCACTGCACCACTGGATTCAAGTTAGCCTGGCTGATGAAGGGTGATACCCAAACCGGTCTCAGAATGCTTGTTTACAGTCCAGGGAGGAACTGCCTTGGTAGTTAAGGCTCGACTGTTCCCTTGGGAGGCAGGGTCTGGACTGATTTGCATATGGCTGGGCCCAAACTAGTATGGTATAATAAGCAAAACAATGGATTAAACCTAGATCTTTGTGACTGGGGGTGAATGTTTGCATTGTTCAGCATTCCATACATCATTCCCTCTTTTAGCTTTTGTCACCCTATGTTGGAAGGGTATGCTCAGATGTGGGTCTCATGCTCACTGTGCCACTGAATTCAAACTAGCCTGGTTGATTAGGGGTGAAATGCTGAAAGCAGTCCCAGGATGCTTATTTCCAGTCCAGGGAGGACCTTGCTTGGCAGGTCGGGCAATACTGTTCCCATGAGGTGCAGCGTCATGAATGATTTGCATATGGCTGGATGCAATCTAGGGTGGTGGGATGAGGAAAAAGCAATGGATTAAACCCAGATAGTTGTGACTGTGTGTAAATGTTTGCATTGTTCAGCATTCTGTCCATCATTTCTTCTTTTAGCTTTTGGGCTGTTCAGCATTGCTGCATGAAGTGTTGAAGAGAGCTGGTTGGGCTGTTCAAGATGGCCGCACAAAGTTGTTGCATGCTTATCTAGGATCCTGATCGATACTGTGACCTTAAGCCCCTATTCGGCTATAAATCCATGTATTCCCTATATTGGCATAACCGTTCAAGGACAATATTCAGAAAGTCATCTCTGGCCTCACACGAACAGAGCTACATTCCAGAATAGTTTTCTCTGCCACTTCCTTTGCAACCAATTAGTGCAATGACAGAGCAGAAGTCACTATCTGAGATTCCTAGATTAACACTCCGAGTTCTTCAACAAGATAAAAACTCAGCAAACCTGGAAATCCCCGCTTGCTGTGTTTTGATTAGTAATGGAACTCTAATGAGCAACTGATAGCGATCACTTCCTAGTGACAT
Source organism: Lissotriton vulgaris (assembly GCF_964263255.1). Taxonomy (NCBI): domain Eukaryota; kingdom Metazoa; phylum Chordata; class Amphibia; order Caudata; family Salamandridae; genus Lissotriton; species Lissotriton vulgaris. Next base: position 2,081,513,974 of record NC_141691.1, read on the forward strand.
CTTTAATTGACGTCTTATGTCCAGCAAACTTACGTCAAACATGGCACCTTTCAGGTATAAATATTACCAACGTTGCCTTAAGCAATACGCCTGTTGCCCGTCGCTTGATGAAGCTGCTGTATGCAAGCCGCTGATACCATTATCGCTGCTAAAGCGCGAACAATGGTGTGGTGAACTTAGGAGCTGAACAGCCGTCCTCTGCGAAGAGCCCAGCAGATGCCAGCTGCCCCCGGACGCTGTCCCCCCTCCTCCTCCTCGACGCGCTGAAGAGAGACGCTGCCTTTCTTGTGCAGAGAAATCCAGCTCCAGCGTTTCTGGTCTACCCTTGCGTGTGACTGGGATACCGAGTTTCCCTGAAGGAGATACCAGACCTCCATCATTCTATTCATAGGTAAGGTGTTGACTAAACCCTTAGTGAGAATTCTTGAAGCAAACCTTGGCAAAACCAACTTAAACTGAAGCTACTTACTTACTCCCCTCCCAAGTATTAGGCTTAGGTCAGGTACACTGGGGTAGGCGTAGTTAGAAGCACCAGTTGAGTATTTTAGCCTAATGTATATATGAATGTATATATGTTTTATTACTTTTAAACCATTGTATGGCTAAGAAACAATATCAATGCTTTTACAGTAGTATCTCGCAATACTTATCTTACTGTACGTACTTTTTATCATAACAAGTCTTGCAATTGTGGTAATTCATTTCTCTTGTACTAGAAGAAAGACTGTTCAATAAATGTTAACCCTTTATTGACAAACGCCCGTCTCTCTATTCTCTACATATCGTGAAAGTAAACTGCACTAACCTGACTGAGTAAAATATCTGTCTATTGTTTCACACGACCCTAGAGATTGACTCTTGATCTGAGGAGCAAAGTTGTCATGTTGCACGGTTGTTGGAAAACTGAATCCCTTCTTGTCTGTGCCAGGGAAGCTGATCACTTCCTATTTCAGTCAAGAAAGTTTCCAGTGACCTCTGAGCTAGTTGGTAACAAACCCAATTAAGTTTAGCATAGTCAGTAGAGGCCTGGAAGATCTGCACTTCTACGTCGATACTACTGTTTATGTTATTCCAATGCACAGGGCTTAGTGGGAAACTAGGAACTACACTACAAAGTGTTGAAGATAGCTGCTTGGGCTGTTCAAAATGGCTGCATTAAGTGTTGAAGATGGTTGCTTGGCTGTTCAAGATGGCTACATTAAGTCTTTAAGATAGCTCCTTGGTCTTGGATCTCGTGCGTGCATTTCAAGCTGTCTGTCTATCTCTCCACTCCTGGCACGGAAAGTCCACCAGAGCATGTAGAACTGGTCGGACCAAAAGATGGTGACCGCAAGGCATTCATGTTGTAGGAAACATTGAGGAACTAGGACAGCAGACAGCATAATTTACAGTCAACATTGACTGTCTGTGCTTCAAGGAGCAAACCAGAGCCAAGAATGAGTCCCAAGTGCTGAGGTGTTGAGGACAAAGAGGAGCAAGAACCAATAGTGAAAAAGGTAGGAAACTGGCTCTATATATACTACACCAAAAGGAGGTATAGTGTGTATAGAGTCCAGGTGACCCAAGGGAAGACAGAGGTCAAAGTTAGATAGAACCATACACTCTAATTGTGGTACAGTGGTCGGGGAGTAAGGCAGTATCGGTGGACAGTGCTAAGCATTTGATGTACACACTCAGTCAGCAAATTAATTCACACTGAACTCTAGGCCAATTGATTTTGTATAAAACATCTATTGTTGTTTTATTTTTAGAACTAATCAAGCCTGGCACAGGTAAGTATTAAATACTTTACAGTAATAAGTGGCTGAATATAGAACACTTTGAAAATGCAATAGGAATTGTACTTTGTTTGATTTACAGGGGCTGCAGTAGGTTGCAATACAGTACATTGAAATGAATAGGCTTTTTCAGTAAATAGAGGTAAGTTACTTTTTACGTTACTTTTCTAATTCAGTGCTGGATATCCAGATTCTTTTTTTTTTTTTTTTTTGCGGTGGTGATTTGGCCAAGGGATAAATATTTAGCTGAAGGATTTTCTCAGGTTAACAACCAGGAATGGTATCGAAAATTGACAGAGGACCCCTTACAACAAATACAGTCCCTGATCTTTGAGGTGGTACAAACTGGCAAAGAAAGTGGGTTCTTGGGCTCCAAAGAAAGTGATTTCTTGATTAAAAAATTCCCCAGGACCCCGGTGGCATATTTTTTGCCTAAGATCCATAAAAATCTGTCTGATCCCCCGGGACGACCAATTGTCTCGGGGTGTGATTCATGCCTAGAGCCACTGTCCACATTTGTGGATTTTTTCCTTAAGCCTTTTGTAGCTAAAGTAAAAGCCTACCTCCGTGACACTACGGATTTTCTGACAAAAGTTCAGGACACTGTCTTTGATGACACATCGCAATTAATGGTTACTATGGATGTGACGTCCCTCTACACGCAAATCCCGCAGGAGGAAGCGTTAGAGGTGATCGAATTTTATTTAGACTCCAGAGAGAGACCTCACAGAGTTCCAACGTCTTTCATACTTAGACTGGCTGAAATAACTCTGAAAAAGAATTATTTCCGCTTTAACAACGATTTTTTCATGCAGATTAAGGGCACCGCGATGGGGTGCCCTTATGCTCCGGAAATGGCCGTACTGTACATGGCCGAGTACAAGAAAAAATTTGTTGATTCAAATAACCCCTACACACAACACATAATGCACTGGTATCGTTATATTGACGACGTGTGGCTCCTGTGGCAGGGGAGCCACACCGACTTGATTGACTTTCACCACTGGCTAAATTCACGACACCAGGACATACATTTCTCACTTGATTCAAGTAACGTCAAAATGACTTTTTTGGACGTGGAAATAAAAAATGTTGGAGGCACTTTGAAATCATCATTGTTCAAGAAGGCAACGGACAAAAATACTATCCTTCATTATGACAGCTCGCACCCTCGGAATTTGAGGGCTAATCTGCCCTATGGGCAACTACTCCAGATCCGGAGAAATTGCTCAGAGGTTGAACAGTTTGAACAACATGGCCAACATTTTTGTGATGAATTACAGCAGAGGGGTTACCCCAAAAAATTATTGAAACACTCTTTCAAGAGAGCTCGATATACACCTAGAGAATGCCTCTTTGAAACTAAAAGCAAACGTGAATTAGAGAGTTTGGTCTGCGTCACGACATTCTGTGCTGAAACCCACAAAATAAGACAAATGGTCCTGAAACATTGGCATTTGTTAGAAGAACTAGAAATACCTTTCCCCCGTCCAATATTTGCTTTCAGAAAAAAACAAAATATTGGCCAACAACTAGTCCGTGCGGATATCAGAATAACCAAACCAAAGAACGACTTACTGTCAAAATGGGGACTGAAACCGGTAGAGAGACACCACAGATGTGGGAATTGCATTGCATGTGACATAACCATTGAAGGGAAAACTTTCCAACACATGACCACCACGTGGACCCACTCGAATTTCACTAATTGTAGAACCAAAAATGTGGTTTATGCCATTGTTTGTCCTTGTCCTAAAATTTATATAGGAAAGACAAATCAACAAGCAAACACACGCATGACGCAACATAGGTCACGCATTAAGAACAAAGTACTCACAGCGCCTCTTGTCCAACATTTTATTGACAACAATCATGGGGAAAATGAGTTCAAATGGACTGTGCTGTCCAATCTGAATCAACCGAATTCTGGCACTAATAGTGAACAAATGCTACTAAAAAAAGAAGCGTATCTGATACTTAAATTTAATAGTACCCAAACGGGGCTCAATTCACTATCAGAGGTCTCTCGTTTGTAAAATGGTATGCGTAAATCCCTGAGTAACTACAATGACCACAATGCCCAGCGGCGGGTTGCTATCAAGTAGGATCCCCACATGGTGGTTTTCCACCAATGGGTTCGCATTTCCTGATTCAACTGTTGGAGAGTAAGGTTAGTACCAGTATGCCCCGAGCTTTATACTTAGACGGATAAGATTTTGCGCTTCGCGCTAAACAACACAATTTAATTTTCTCTAGAAACCAGCGTGATTTATCTCGGCTTTCTGGCACGCCGTGCAAGAGTTCTCGGCTCGCCGCCCGCACGTCAACAAAGGAACTGCGGGCTGGCTCATTAGTAACTAACTTCGCTCCAAAACACATTTGTCAGGTATGTCTCACTAAATTCCACCGCATACCTCGTCATTGTAATATTGTTATGCTTAAACCAACATGTACTGAGCGCCGCTCGTGTTTACACGTTCCAGGCATTAGTGATCCCGCCTCGGAAGCGGAGAAAATTCAGCGCTAAAGAAATCAGTAGCTTCACAGTTATAACAACGCAAGGTAGGACCTTTCAGCTTTTCAGTTTTGGAGCCACAGTTACTGCGTGTCTCTGGATGGTCTGATAACCATCATATATTCTTTTAACAGAACCTCTGTCAAAATCAAAGCCCTTCCCTTACCTGAAAAATGGGACCGCGGGACCGCGCAATCCATTCCTAAAGGTAAAATCTGTGACAATCTGGGGGTCTACACAATTCGAAAAATAGTGGCTAAAACAAGCTTCCTCTCTTTTTCCAGAATATCTACATTTAAAGAGCCCTGAGGAGAATCTGAGATTCCACCCAGATTCGAAACGCGTCGGCAAAAACAGCAAATAGGCATTTCTGATCTAGCATTTTCATGTTGTTGATTCACTAATTTGAATTAATTGTAGAGTTTAAAATTCAATTTCTTGTTGCCTTTTCTGTTTTTTGACCCTGTTTGGGCGTTACAATGACTTGATTTTCCACAAAGAATAATTATTTGTGGTTGTTTAATTGTTATCCATTTCCTCTTTCAAAAGAAGCTTGTATATATATTGTGGATCATTTGTATATATGTCAGTCGTCATAGTGGTATGATAGTTGTATGCATGTGAGTTGTAAATATTGTAAATGTTAATATTTGGTGTCTTTTCTCACCTATGAAAAAATGTTTCTAAAAAAAGATTGAAAATCTATGAAAAGGGTCAAATAAAATTACCCATACAAACAAAAGATTTCTCTTTGTTTGTATTCTCAAAAATAGTGAGAAAAATTATTTTGAGGGCTAGCATATTCGTTTTTCTAGCGGATATCCAGATTCAGCACTGGGACATTTCCTGCAAACAGGTAAGTAAATACGTTTTGGTTATTCGTGCGATTTTTAAAGAATATTTTTTGGTTTCAAAACTCCTCAGAAACATTTTTGGAGAAAATTGTCAATGTTATCCTATGGATCAAAAACAGGTTATCGGTTCAAAGGTAAGTTATCGACTGTGGGAGTTAAGGCTCAGGGGTTAGACTCAGGGGTCCCCTAGGGTCGGTGATGCACTCTTGTTATACCCTCAGCTGCCCAAGGGTGGCTGGGTGCAGAGTGTTGAGGCCCAATGTTATCCTATGGAGAATAGGGGTCTCCGGTTGGTGGCTCCTAGCAAGCAGGCAAAACGGCTCTAAGAGCAAAGCTCCTAGGTTTTAGCTCAGGGCAAGTGAGGAAAAAAATTAGCACCAAAAGTGCACCCTCAGTGGCACCAGGGCGGCCGGGTGCAGGGTGCTATTTTTAGGTTGGGTGCCCTGTTGTTTCCAATGGAGAACCTCCGGTTAGCAAAAGCACTGCAGGCAGGGAGAAAAAGGACTTCTGGGTGCGACCACCACTTCGAGAGGTAAGTTGGGAAGTTTGGGGTTTGTTAGGCACCATCGGTTTTGGCACACAAGACCTTGGGGCATCGGGTGCAGGGGTGCCTTTTAGGTTCGGATCTTCTTACCAGCTCCGGGTCGCGGTTAGGGGGACCTTCTGGATTTATACTGCAGGTGTCAGCTGGAGGCTTGAGGCTGGTCAGGGGTCACCAGATATCGGTTCAGGATCGCCGGGGTTATCTTCTTATGGTGCTTCTCCACTCAAGCTCGGGCCGGGTTCGGCAGGTGTTCAAAGGAGAAACAGTCTTTGGAAGTGAAATCAGGCAGGTCCTCCGGGGTTTTTCAGGTTGCTGGCTGCAGGACACTCGGGATTTTACAGGAGCAGGTTCAAGGGAAGTCAGGCCTGTAGGGCTGTGGCCAAGTCAGTGGACAATGTCATCTTGTTAGCTCTGCACGGTTCTTGGGTCCTTTTTCTTATCTTCTTTCTTGTTGTTTTTGGATCTGAGGATGCAAGGCTCAGGGTGCCCTCTAAATACTAGATTTAGGGGTGTTACAGGCAGGTAGTGGGCAGAGATCAATGGGTCCCTTCCCTGGAGAAGGTACATCCCCTAAAGTGCCAGCCTCTAGTTGGAGGGGGGCATGAGCCTGTCCCTGGTTGGTTGGGTCCCCCCATCCTCAAGATGGCAGGGACTCAGAGTTGTGCTTCACTTCCCCTCCCCCACCTGAGGGGTGGAGTTGGCGGGGTGGGCACACCTCTTTCCCTCCCTTGTTTTTCCTACCAGTTCTCGTGCCCAAAGTGGGGGCAGAACCAGTGGGGATCTGTTGCTGAAAGCAGCAAGAGGTCTTGGCTCACAAAGGCGGCAAGCCTTTGAAGCTTATCCTTCATGAACCCTACCCATCCTGGTGGAGGAGGCTCAGCACATCGTCCCAGGATGTGTATTGTTTCAGTCCCCCAAGAGCAGCAGACCCTCGACCCAGGGGTGCAGAAACTTGTCTGTTGATGGCAGCCTAAGCAGCCACTCAGTCGAGACACTAGAAGTTGGTTGAGTTTCAGGGGGCATCTCTAAGATGCCATCTGTCGTGCATTTTACAATAAATCCCACACTGACATCAGTGTGGGTTTAATTTGCTGAGAAGTTTGATACTAAACTTCCCAGTTTTCAGTGTAGCCATTATGGTGTTGTGGAGTTCGTAATGACAAACTCCTAGCACCATATACTCTTAATGGCAGCACCGCACTTACAATGTCCAAGAATGGACTTGGGCACTGTAGGGGTAAGGGCTCATGCACCTGTACCCTCAACACTGGCATAGTGCACCCAGTTTGAGGGATGGCTGACATTGGCCAGGGCAGTGGGTTGTAGGCATGGCACACAGGGATATAGGCATGTCGACTCTTCACTTGTGTTCTGCGCCAAGACACACAGCCTGCACAAGCAGTGTGTGGGCGAAAAGGTGCAGGGCCTCCTCTAAGGGTGGCACAATAAATGCTGCAGCCCTTAGGGGCCTTCCCTGGTCACAGTGCCCTGGGTACCTATGGTACCTCTTACCAGGGGCCTAACGGTGGCCAGGGATGCTAATTGGGTTAAGGCTTCTTTGCAATTTTAGTGAAGGAACATAGGCCCTGGGTACCTGATTAGCAGGAGCCCAGGCCACACTCAGTCAAAGAACCTCAGCAATTCAGAAAAAAGTGGGGGCATACCATGAAGAAAGATGACACTTTCTCACACAAGCCCCCCAGCTGAAAGATGCAAAGACTAACCTTTCCCTAGATAGCCTTCATTGTCTAAGTGGAAGAATCTGGAAAGACCGTCTGCATTGGCATGGGCTGTCCCAAGTCTGTGTTCCACTTCAAAGTCCATTCCTTGTAGAGAGATGGACCACCTCAACAGTTTAGGATTTTCCCCTTTCATTTGCATTAGCCATCTGAGAGGTCTGTGGTCGGTTTGAACTAGGAATTGAGTCCCAAACAGGTAAGTCCTCAGCTTCTTTAGGGACCAAATCACAGCAAAGGCCTCCCTCTCAATGGCACTCCAACACGGCTCCCTGGGCAGAAGCCTTCTGCTTAAGAAAGCAGTAGGTTGGTATTATCCTTCATCATTGGTCTGGGATACGACCACCCCTATCCCTAGCTCAGAGGCATCAGTCTGCACTATGAACTGCTTGGCATAATCTGGAGCCTTCAGAATTGGTGCTGAGCACATTGCTTCTTTCAGGGTGTCAAAGGCCTTTTGGCAACTCACTTTCCAGTTTACCTTCTTGGGCATTTTCTTGGAGGTGAGTTCTGTGAGGCGAGTCACAATGGACCCATATCCCACACAAACCTCCTGTTGTACCCAGTCAAGCCAAGGAATACCCTGACTTGGGTCCGGGTGGTTGGGGCTGCCCAGTCCTGGATAGCCTAGATTTGGGCTGTACCGGCTGTACCTGGCCTCCACCAACAAGATGGCCCAAGTACACCACAGTAGTTCCCTGCCCTATCTGGCATTTTGATGCTTTGATAGTTAGGCCAGCAAAACACACAAGATGATAGATGGAATGTTGCACAATTGCAAAACATTCACCCCAGTCACAGGTCTGGGTTTAATCCATTGTTATTTTCACCAAGCGACCCCAGTTCAGACATGGCCATATGCAAATCAGTCTTGACCCTGTGCCTCATGGGAACAGTCCAGCCCGAACTGCCAAGCCATGTCTTTCCTGGAACGAAATCAAGCATCCTCGGACCGGTTTTTGACTATAAGCCGTCTTCAGCCAGGATAGCTTGACTCCAGTGGCTTAGTGAGCAAGGGACCCACGTCTGGGCATACCCTTCCTACATTGAGTGAACAACAAAACACACAAGATGATGGACGGAATGTTGCACAATGGCAAAACATTCACCCCCAGTCACAGATCTGGGTGTAATCGATCGTTATTTTGCTCACCAAGCCACCCCAGTTCAGGCATGGCCATATGCAAATCAGTCTTGACCCTGTGCCTCATGGGAACAGTCCAGCCTGAACTGCCAAGCCATGTCTTTCCTGGATCGGAATCAAACATCCTAGGACCGGTTTCTGGCTATCAACTGTCTTTAGCCAGGATAGCTTGACTCCAGTGGCTTAGTGAGCAAGGGACCCACATCTGGGCATACCCTTCCCACATTGAGTAAACAACAAAACACACAAGATGATGGACGGAATGTTGCACAATGGCAACATATTCACCCCCAGTCACAGAGGTGGGTTTAATCCATTGTTATGGGCGCAGGGTCAGGAAAGATTTGCATATGGCTGGGTCCAAACTGGAATGGCATGGGGAGGAAAAGAAATGATGGATTTAGGCCCAGATCTCTGTACTGGGGTGAATGTATGACATTGTTCTGCATTCTGTCCATCAATAGTTCTTTTTGCATTTCTCACCGCTTGGGACGGGTATTCTCAGACGTGAGTCCTCTGCTCTCCATGCAAGTGGAATAAAGCTATCCTGGCTGAAGAGGCATGAAACCCCAAAACTGGTTCTAGGAAGCTTGTTTCCAGTCTGGGGAAGGCCTGGCCTGACAGTTCGGGAAGGACTGTTCCCATCGGGCGCAGGGTCAAGACTGATTTGCATATGGCTGGGACCAAACTGGAATGGCATGGTGAGCAAAAAAACAATGGATTTAGGCCTAGATGTCTGTACTGGGGTGAATGTATGACATTGTTCAGCATTCTATTCATCAATAGTTCTTTTTGCATTTGTCACCCCGAGTGGGACGGGTATGCTCAGACGAGAGTCACGTGCTCTCCATGCCACTCAAATCAAGCTATCCTGGCTGACGAGGGGTGAAACCCCGAAACTGGTCCTAGGATGCTTGTTTCCAGTCTGGGGAGGACCTGGCCTGGCAGTTCGGCTGGACTGTTCCCATTAGGCGCAGGGTCAAGACTGATTTACATTTGGCTGGGTCCAAACTGGAATGGCATGGTGAGCAAAAAAACAATGGATTTAGGCCCGGATCTCTGTACTGGGGTGAATGTATGACATTGTTCTGCATTCTGTCCATCAATAGTTCTTTTTGCATTTGCCACCCCGAGTGGGACGGGTATGCTCAGACGCAAGTCCCGTGCTCTCCATGCCACTGGAATCCAGCTATCCTGGCTGAAGAGGGGTGAAACCCCGCAACTGGTCCTAGGATGATTGTTTCCAGTCTGGGGAGGACCTGGCCTGGCAGTTCAGGCTAGACTGTTCCCATTGGGCGCAGGGTCAATACTGACTTGCATATGGCTGGGTCCAAACTGGAATGACATGGTGAGCAAAAAAACAATAGATTTAAGCCCGGATATCTGTACTGGGGTGAATGTATGACATTGTTCCGCATTCTGTCCATCAATAGTTCTTTTTGCATTTGTCACCCCGAGTGGGACGGGTATGCTCAGACGCGAGTCCCGTGCTCTCCATGTCACTGGAATCAAGCTATCCTGGCTGAAGATGGGTGAAACCCAGAAACTGGTCCTAGGATGCTTGTTTCCAGTCTGGGGAGGACCTGGCCTGTCAGTTCGGGCTGGGCTATTCCCATTGGGTGCAGGGTCTAGACTGATTGGTATATGGCTGGGTCCAAACTGGAATGGCATGGTGAGCAAAAAAACAATGAATTTAGGCCCAGATCTCTGCACTTGGGTGAATGTATGACATTGTTCTGTATTCTGTCCATCAATAGTTCTTTTTGCATTTGATAGTTATGCCTGCAGTTTGCAGGGCTTTTACAACATTCCCAAGGTGATTCAGGTGATCCTGCCAGATAAGCTGTCCCAAGGGATTCCAAGCCAGCAAGGACTTGATTCACTAACCTTTGGAAGGTGGCAGGGGCATTCTTTAAACCAAAGGGCATAACAGAGAACTGATAATGCCCATCAGGTGTGGAGAATTCTGTTTGCTGTTTTGCTCCTGGGGCCATGCCATTTTGCCAGTTACCCTGCAGTTATGTCAAAGTTACTCAGGAATTTGGCTGCATCCAATTTATCTATCGACTCATCTGCTCTTGGGATAGAATGAGCATATGTCTTGGTGATAGAGTTGAGCCCTTTATAATCCACACAAAACCTAATTTCTCTTTTCCCACCCTTTGGATGAGATTTGTGGACTAGAATCACTGGGCTAGCCCAGAGACTCTCAGAGGATTCAATAACTCCTAACTCCAGTATCTTGCTGACTTCAGCTTTGATGCTTTCCTTAACTTGGTCTGAATGTCAATAGATTTTGGTTTTGACAGGTGCACTGTCACCAGTGTCCACATCATGGGTTCAACAGTTTGTCAGACCAGGGTCCAGATTTCAAGGAAAAGAGCTTAGCATACTTCTACTAGACTTGATTGCATTCAGTCTGCTGTTGGGCAGAGAGGGTGTATGAGAGGCTGTATGAGAGGAGGTCAGGGAAAGGTTTACTCTCTGCTTCCTGCTCCTCATTAGTCACCATCATCATGGCGATGTCAGCTCTGTCATTGTAGAACTCTAGTCGGTTCACATGGATAACCCTTTTGGGTGTCCTGCTTGTGCCTTTTGGGCCGAGGTCAATCAAGTAGGTGATCTTATTCCTTTTTTCTATGATAGAGTGAGGGCCACACCATCTGTCCTGGAGTGCCCTTGGTGCCACTGGCTCCAAAACCCACACCTTTTGCCCAGGTTGAAATTAAACCAGTGCAGCTTTTTGGTCATGCCAGTGTTTCTGAAGCAGCTGGCTGGCCTGAATATTTTTGGATGCCTTTTCCATGTACTCAGTCATTCTGGACCTGAGACCAAGCACATAGTCCACAATATCTTGTTTGGGTTCTTGGAGAGGCTTCTCCCAACCCTCTTTTTCAAGACAGATTGGTCCCATTACAGGATAGCCAAACAGAAGTTCAAAGGGGGAAACCCTACTCCCTTCTGTGGCACTTTTCTGTAAGCGAAAAGCAGGCATGGTAAGAGGAGATCCCATCTCCCTTTGAGTTTTTCAGGAAGTCCCATAATCATGCCTTTTAATGTTTTGTTGAATCTCTCAAGAGGGCCATTGGGTTTTGGGTGCTAGGGTGTATTAAACGTGTACTGCACTCCACACTCTTTCCACATGTGTTTTAGGTAAGGGAGCATGCAGTTGGAACCTATGTCTAAAATCACCACCTTAGAAAACCCCACTTTGGTGAAGACACCAACAAGGGCCTTGGCTATTGCAGGAGCTGTAGTAGTGCTAAGGGGAATTGCTTCAGGGTACCTAGTGGCATGATCTACTACCACTAGAATTAATTTGTTCCCTGATGCTGTGGGACCCACTATGTCCATACCTACCCTTTCAAAGTGAACCCCCACCAGATGCACAGGTATCAGGGGGGCCTTTGGGTGGCCACCTGTCTTGCGACTGGCTTGACAGGTAGCTGACAAACTCCTTCACCTTTTGGTGCATCTTGGGCCAGTAAAAGTGGCTATCTAGCCTTTCCCATGTTATGGGTTGGCCCAGATGTCCAGCTAGAGGGATGGCATGAGCTAAAGTTAGGAGGAACTTCCTGTTCATCTGTGGTACTACCACTCTCCCGGTGGCTACAGGTTTGGGGTCTCTTGCCTCAGTGTACAGTATTCCCTCTTCCCAATAAACTCTGTGGGTACCACTGACATCTCCCTTTGCTTCTGAAACAGCTTACTGCCTCTGGCTTTCAGGAGTGGGACAGTCCTGCTGCCCCTGGCAAAGCTCTTTCCTAAAGGGTCCTCCTGGGCCCAAGAGTTCAACCTGGTAAGGGTCAAGCTCCATAGGCTCAGTTCCCCCTGGGGTTTCCAAGTCCTCTCACTGAGGAGAGGGGTCCTGATCCTTTTGCTGAACAGATGCTGGCTTCCCAGTCTTCTTACCTTTTCTCTTGGAAGGTTGGGCCATACTTTTAGGCTCCAACACTTCTCTTTCACCCTGCCTTTTGCTATGTGGTCTTGTTTTTACAAACTCCAATTCAGTGATATCCAGCATTGCTGCATGGGTTTTTAGTTCGACCTCAGCCCATGCTGATGTTTCTAGGTCATTGCCAAGCAGACATGCAGCGTGTAGCTTTGGAGAGACCACTATCTGTTTTAGGTCAGTAACTGCTTCCCCCAGTCTAATGTCACCATAGCCATTGCATGGTTAGTGGTAACACTGTCAGCACTAGTGACTGGGTACGTACGCCCAATCAAGTGTTGCTCAGGGGAAACCAGTGTGTCTCTCACCATAGTAACACTGGCACCTGTATCCCTCAGAGCCTCTATCCTAGTTCCATTAATCCAAGGGTATTGTAAGGACTTCTTTAAGTGGGGTGGTCACACAGCTACAGCGGCAAACTCAACTCCCCCCTCTGAAACTAAAACTGCTTCTGTGTGCAACCTGATTTACTTGTGGCACACTGTTGATCCCATCTAGAGACTTTCTACACCAGGAGTAGCTGTGGGAATTGGGGTCTTTTTGCTAGGGCAAGCATTGTTTCCAGTTAAGTGTCCCAACTTCTTACAGTTGTTACACCAGGCCTTTAAAGGATGAAAGTGCGTCCCTCTGTTTCTAGGACCAGATTGGGAAGAGTTTTGGGACCCACCCCCCTATGCAGGTTTTTGGGGCCCTTTAGAAGACCCAGACTTTTTATCTTGGGGATTCTCACCACCTTTTCCCTGGAGAGGTTTTCTAACCCCTTTCTTTTGGTCACCCCCATTGGTCGTCTTAGTCACTCTCGTCTTGACCCAGTGGTCTGCCTTCTTTCCCAATTCTTGGGGAGAAATTAGACCTAGGTTGCCCAAATGCTGATGTAACTTTTCTTTTGTGAAATTACTTAAAATATGTTCCTTCATAAACAGGTTGTAAATTCCAGTAAAGTCATGCACAGTGTGTCCAGGTAACCAACCATCACGTGTCTTTACTGAGTAGTCTACAAAATCAATACAGGGATGGTTTTGGGTTTTGTGAGCCCCCTGAATCGAAATCTGTACTCCTCCATTGTGAGTCCAAATCCCTCAAACAGAGTTCTATTCATGAGGTCAAAAGACCCAGCATCTGCCCCAGAAAGGGTCAGGAGTCTGTCTCTGCAGTTACCAGAGAACAGTTCCCATAGGAGTGCCTCATTTCCTTCTCCCTCTGACTGGTCATCACCATGTTCAGAGGGCTGGGACTTTGCATACTCAGCCAACAGCTCCTGGAGTTTTTGTTTGTTTGGATGGGGACCCATTGGTATGTTTTTAATATTACACAAGGACCTTACTTCCTTGAAATCCAAGTGAAGGTCAGGGGTGAGGTCAAGCTCCTCAACCATGCCCTGTATGTCATTATGTTTATGTTCACTAGTAGCTGGGTTCTTATTTTGAGACTTTCTAACAAAAAAGTTCTAACCCCTCTACCCTTGACTACAGTGACTTTTTCTGTTCTAAAATTCTAAAGGGACTTAAGCAGGACCCTAACAAGACTTTAGTAGTTTTCCAAAAATGCCAATTTGAAAAAAATCAGAATTATAAAGGCAATATAAGAGTTCTGTTGTGTGATCAGGTGGTAAGCAAGTAGTTCAACAAATGCAAAGTTGTATGTCCCACTGCTGATCCACCAATTTAGGAAACTGTCTCTATATATACTACACCAAAACGAGGAATAGTGTATAGAGTCCAGGTTACCCCAGATGTAGGCAGAGGTTAAAGTTAGATAAAACCTTACTCGATATTTGTGGTAGAGTGGTCGAGCAGTAAGGCAGTATCAGAGAACAGTGTTAAGAATTTGATGTACACACTCAGTCAGCAAATTAATTCACACACTCAAGAACTGAACTCTAGGCCAATTGTTTTTGTATAAAAAATATACTGTTGTTTTATTTTTAGAACCAAGCAAGCCTGGCACAGGTAAGCATTAAATACTTTACAGTAATAAGTTGTTGAAAATAGAACACTTTGAAAATGCAATAGGAATTGTAGTTTGGTTGATTTACAGGGGATACAATAGGTTGCAATACTTAGCAAATACAGTACATTGAAATGTATAGGCTTTTTCAGCAAATTACAGGTAAGTTAATTTTTACGTTAGTTTACTAACTCAGTGCTGGATACCTAGATTCAGCACTGGAATATTTCCTGCAAACAGGTGTGTGTGTAGGAGCTTCCTATTGGAGCTCCAGATTTCAGGGATCACCCTCATGAATATCCCTGCATAAACCTAGCCTACACCAGCATGCCCGTCGTATATCTACTGGCAACATCACAGATCCGGTGTGGGGAAATACTGGACGGCAACTTCGCCTCGCGTCCCGAGGAAGACTGATTCAAGCACGGCTGGGGGGCTGCTCACCTTGATGCGCCTGTGTCCTGCGAGCCGGAACAGAGAACAAGACCCAATGATGCGAATATAAGGCTGGGTTCCATCATCATTTGAATCTTGCGCTGTGAGGTCCGCTGAAGAAATCAGCTTGATACGATCGGACTGCTGCCTGGTGTCGCGATTCAGCAGCAGAGATGGCGACGGTAATTCTGGGCGCATAAGAGGTGAAAAGAGCCATCCTCGCCCAGGGGTGACTGATAGGCGATCGCCACCCGCCACGTCCTTTTTGCCCTGCCGCTAACCTTATGACTTTCTGTCGTTCGTCCACCACCCGCCAATTCTGCCTCAATCCAAGCACGGCAGGAGGGAGCCTAAGCTGCCGGGGAATCACTGCAGATCTTTGAGCCTTCTCAGAGTAGGAGCAGAGCTGGCATAAGATGCGAACAACAAGAAATGGGTTGTCGCACATCGCCCGATCCACACGGGACACCCTGCCTCAGTCGGGCCGAGAATACGGAGCACAGTGGGGGTGCCGCAAGTCTCCGAGCGGGATCGCCAGGGGCACAAGAGACAGGAGGGCGCACACAGCAAGATCTATAGCGGAACCCCATGCAAAGAGAGGTGAGCGCCAGTGTCTAATAAATACCATATAAGCGTTCGGACCGGTCAAAGGCACCCAGAATTGAAATAATCGGGTTGAAGGAAAGGAAAGAATAGAGGAACCTAAACTCCGAGTGCCTGACCTTAAAATGGCAGCCATCGAGGACACATAACCACAAGCCCATCAACAACGTTAAGAGGATGTGCACACAAGAAAGATAGAGAAAGGACCTCTAAGGAACCTCAAAGATCCAGATAATTAACTTAGGGTAGTAGTAAGGAAAGAGGACTATTACGCACTCAAGATGGAGAAAGGACCATTATACAACTTCGGATGTCAACAAGGGAAAGAGGACGAAGTTACAAGACAGAATCGGCGGCCATCTTGAAACATGCCTCTCTACTACAATGAATCATTGATAAATTAAAATACCATTCTCTGCTCTGGCGACACAGACAAAACAGAAGGTATGCTGAAAGAAAAGGAAAGGCTAACATATCCCAAAGAATATTAATCTCTCATCTCGATCAGTTTATTACAAAACTTCACTATATTCATAACGCACACTACCAATCAAATACCATGGCAGACTATTGCCTTGAACGAATAAGCATTAACTCACACAGCATAAGATATCCTCACAAAATCTCCAATAACGCAGCAAGAAAAGTCAAACATAATCTACTGAGGAGAAACCCAGACATGCTGATCTCAGACCCCTCACATAACGAAGTCCGAGGCACTAAAGTAAATGACCTGATATTCTTTACAAGGAAAACGGCGAAATGGAGAGATGTCATTTCAAAATTTCTAAACGTAGTGTCCATTACCAATATTCCATATGGCACAAAAATGAAAACAAAACGAGCACCTAGATGCAGAGCTGACCTTAACATAACTATATACAAGAACGCTATAGTTCTAATACAAGCCTCAAATCGCGAGTTAGAAAAATTTGATAAGATATTCCATACATTAAAAGGTTACACGGAGAACACAAGATCGAACCAGAATATAACGCATCTAGAAGACACACCGGACACCTGGAAGACTACATCTACAGATCTTATGATGATAATCAGAGAATCCCATAATATACAACAGACTACACAAGTAACTGACCCAAAACGTATAAAAAGCACAACACCTATAAATGAAGCAGAAAAAACAGAAACTGCCTCGCAACACACGGAGAACAACAAAGAAGGTCAGAAGAAAATCAAATCTCCTTCATCGAGGCCACTCCATGAAGACAGGGGAGGCAGAAATACAGAAAATCCCAACTCATTGACACCCCCTCCTAACCAGGTACAAAGAACCGCAGAAAGATCACCGTGTACTAAGCTATCTTACACGAACAAACCTAACAGTCTCAAAAAGTCAGGAATTCTGATGAAAAGACCGGATCAAAAGAAAAAAGGGAAATCAATCGGTGAATCACGCAACAAAAAGGGAAAAGCAACGAACAGAGCTCCTCAAACCAAGAGAGAGCTCGAAGATCTTAGATCAAAAATGGACATCATGTTGCAAGACATTCGAATCTCTCTACTTAAGATAGGAAAACTATATGAAAATACTGAAAACACCCACAAAAAAAGTAGAGCACTTCATAGAACTAATTCTTTACTCTCAAAGAAAAAGCAAGGAGATGGCGATGCCTCTATCAAATAGACATAATAGACCTAACAGAACACCTGAGGACCTAACGGAAAAAGAAACATTATGCTTACTAACAGACAATGAGATGCCAGAGCACAACAGAGAAGAGGTAATCAAAACAGTCCAGATCAACGTCAACAGAAAGCCTAGATTCAATGACAGGAAACCCAACCTCAATAACTTACAACAAGTTCAGGTTTTCACTGAACCACAAATGACGCCTGTAAACGACTTCGATAAGTCACTGAAATGCCTCTTGATCAACTGCAGATCCGCAGCTAAACAGTAATAACAAACAAATAAATACCTTCAAAGATTTCTTAACTGAACTCAATCTTTCACAATTTTGTACACAGCCAACTCACTCGAAAGGAGCTACGTTGGACTGGATAATTGCAAAAAACAAGAACATATCAGATGTAACAATAGAGCCTTGAAACTGGTCAGACCATCATGCCATAACATTCACGATTCCTACATGGAAAAAGAACAATCACATTCAACCGAACAGAATTAAAAAATGGGTGAGGGTTACGAAAGACTCGAACATCGAGCTGTTACTAGAAGGCTGTGAAAAGGACCTACAACCGCCAAAGAACATACAAAACGTAAATGATCAAACCGACTACTACTATACGTCTATGACGGATATAGTCAACTCCTCAATACCTCTTAAACTAAAACAAACCACAGAGAAGATGGTTCAATGGAACACCTAACGAGGAAAGACGTAAACTGAGAATGGCGGAAAGAAAATGGAGACAACACCCCACCTCTCCAGCTCTGAAATCTTTAAGAAAAACCAGAAAAGAATATAACAAAAAGATCCTCAACTCCAAAAAAGAATATATCAGATCGGAATTGGACACCGCCAAAAATAGAACTCGTAAAATATTCGAAATATTGAAACAACAGTCCAACAAGGTGGCCAAAACGAACCAAGAATTCGCAAAAACACAACTAAACTGTGAAAGATTCTCTACCTTCTTCACAGACAAATCCAACACTTTGGAAAAGGAGCTCAAAAGTAAGCATGGGCGAATTTTGCGAATTCGCAATTTGCGAATTTGCGGATTTGGGAATTGGCAAACCGCAAAATTCAGGAATTCGCGCAAATTTGCGGATTTTTTTGTTATTGTGTGTTTGCGGGTGTTTGCGTGGCGCTTTGCCTGTTCGCGGGTCTTCGCGAGGCGCTTTGCAATTTTGCGAGTTTTTTTTTTGCCTGCTTAATCACTGCCACCCTTTCGTTTTTTATGCCCATCTGCCCTCTGTACCACTCGTTTCTGTGCCCTTCTGCCCTCTGCCCCACTCATTTTTTGTCCCCTTCTGCCCTCTGTCCCACTTTTGTGCCCTTCTGCCCTCAGCCCCACTTAGAATGGTGCCGGCAAGCTGCCAGCGCCATTCTAAAATAGCTAGAAATAGCTTCAACAGGAAGCACTAATAGATAAAGTAAAGCAGGTGCTCCAGTTGAAGGTCAAATTAAGTTACACAATCATTAATCACCCCAAGTTTGGGGTGATTAATAATTTTGTAACTGAATTTGTGCAGCACCTGCTTTACTTTCCGCTTGAACTTTTGACCCAATCCGTTCCGTTCGCGGATTTTGCGGGAAATTCGCGAATCTCACTACAATGATCCACTCCCATCGAAATACTGAAAAGAAATCGACCAGGCCGTGATTCCCTTATGGACAAAAATTGTCAATGCCTCTCTAGCTTAAGGGATTCTTCCAGGTTGCCTAAAAACAGGTCAAGTAGTTCCAACTTCCGTCCGGAAACTAACATTCCGGTACTTGCCAAGCTAATGTGTGCAGAGTCAACTCAACCAACACATAGACAATTTTTCTCTGTTGGATGAATGCCAGTCAGGCTTCAGGGCAGGACATAGTACTGAAACAGCGATCTTACAGATAGCTGATGATGCGTTACAAGCACTAGATCAAAATAGATCATGTCTACTCATCCTACTAGACCTATCAGCGGCATTCGACACGGTGAACCACGTGAAGCTACTAAACATACTACAGGATAGGATGGGAATATCCGGTACGGTGTTGAAATGGTTTGAATCTTTCCTTCAGGACAGAACACAAGGATTCTCAGTCAATCAATCGCTTTCAAAATCACGTCCTAACACGATTGGAGTACCACAATGATCCACTCTATCTCCTTTACTGTTAAACTTATACATCGAACCACTCACTGTAATTTTGAGTAACTCCAATATCTCCTAACACATGTACGCAGACGACACGCAGTTATACCTCAAGATCTTGTCTTTGGAAGACATCAGGTTAATGAATGAGGCTTTAGAAGTGGCGTTAAAATGGCTAACAATCAATCACCTAAAATTAAATGCTCAAAAGACAGAATTCCTTCTAATTTCGCCATCTAAGAAACACACAGAAGTTAAGGATTGGGCCAAAATGATCACTGCGCTAAACTGTACTCCTACATTGGTCGACTCAGCTAAATCTCTGGGAATATCTTTAGATGAGAAACTGGATATGAAAGTACATATCAAGGCCATGGCAAAAAGCACCCGTTTCCACCTGAACTACTTAAGAAAGGTGAAACCTTTCATTTCAGAAGCAGATCTCAAGCCAGCGGTCCAATCACTGGTCATCTCTAGGATTGAATATGGTTGCTCTACGCTAGCAGGCTTACCACAAATCGCCACTGCTCCGCTAAAAGCATGCCTCAATGCAGCAGCAAGACTTATAACCGGCTCAAGGAAGTTCGAGCATATCTACCCACACCTCAAAGCTTTCAATTGGCTACCCTACGAAGCCAGAATTCAGTTAAAAATAGCATGTATCACCCACAAAGCACTTCACTACAACACTCCAAGATATATTGCCCACAAGATAGTGTTATCGGGAGGAGACAGACCTGCTAGGAGTGCTAAGAAGCTGGTACTGAGACCACCCTTATTCAAGAAGAAGAAAATGTATGATAGAGCATTATCCGGAGCTGCTCGTAGAATATGGAACTCTCTTCCACCAAACCTCAGAAAGATAACAAACACAGCAACATTTAAGAAGGAAACGAAAATGTTTCTAATGAGCAAATTCCTGCCTTAACTCTAGCTGGCTACTCTATAACTTAATAGCAGAGTTATACTACTAGGGTGGAGAAGATGGAAATTACAAGCCCAAATACAGGACTTAATTTACTAAATTCAGACTATGTTAGGCCTTCGGAAAGAATACTGTAGATATTGTAATTAATTGTCTATTATTGTCATATATACGGATACATTTATTCCATATAAGCTGTTATCTCCTTACTACCACATAATATGTAAAGCGCTCTGATACCCACGGGTCCTGTTTGCGCTATATAAAACTCTTACATAAATAAATAAATAAATAAAGAATAAGGAATTAAGTTTTGGTTATTCGTGCGATTTTTAAATAATATTTTTAGATTTCAAAACTCCACACTTGGACACTTTTTGGACTGTGGGAGTTAAGGTTCTGGGGTTAGACTTAGGGGTGCCCCATGGTAAGTGATGCACTCTTGTTATACCCTCAGTGGCACGAGGGCGAGCCGGGTGCAGAGTATTGGGGCCCAATGTTATGCTACGGAGGATAGGGGTTCTCCGGTTGGTGGCTGCTAGCAAGCAGGCCACATGGCTCTGGAAGCGAAGCTCCTAGGGTTTAGCTCAGGGCAAATGAGGCAACAAATTAGCACCAAAAGTGCACCCTCAGCGGCACTAGGGTGGCCGGGTGCAGGGTTCTATTTCGAGGTCGGGTGCCCTGTTGTTCCCATTAGAGACCCTCCGGTTTCCAAAAGCACGGCAGGCAGGGAGACAAAGGACTTTTAAGTGTGACCACCACTTCGAGAGGTAAGTTGGGAGGTTAGCGGTACATGTAAAATGTAAATGTAAATGTATGTGTCTTGTAAAGCGCACTGCTGCCCTTAGGCGTCGTGGCGCTGTAGACCGCTGGGGAACCCATCCTGGCTATCCCTGTGAGATGGTCCCTACTGGGTATCTCCAAGGTGAAACCAGGCATCCCCGGCGAATGTGGGGGGCCGTTGTATAGATGAGGCAAGCTAATGCCCAGAGTTGCTGAGTGTGATCCCTGGTTAGAATAGGCACTGAGGCGAGAATTATCGAGGCCACTGACCCTGGTCCACGACCCTGCCGCGTCGGGAATTGAACCCTGGTCCCGGGCCCTTCTCTGCTTCCGGGTCTGCCGCCTCTAACCAGTGAGCCACACCACTCCGTTTGGATAGGCACCGCCATGGCCACGGGACGTCGGCCATGGTGGTGCCTAGCCACACAAAGCCATGGGACGTCGGGTGCAGGGGTGTCTTTTGGAGTCAAATCTTCTTATCAGCTCCTGGTCGCGGTAAGGGGGCCTTCTTGATTTAGACTGCAGGTGTCGGCTGGAGGCTTGAAGCCGGATCTCGGGCAGGCAGGTCCTCCAGAGATTTTTGAGGTTGTTGGCTGCCGGACACACGGAGATTTTGCAGGAGCAGGTTCGAGGGCAGACAGGCCTGTAGGGCTGGGGCCAAGTCCTTTTGTTAGCTCCGCACATTTCTTCAGTCCTTCTTATCTTCTTTCTTGTTGTTTATGGATCTGAGAAAGCAAGGTTCAGAGTGCGCCCTAAATACTAGATTTAGTGGTGTTACAGGTAGGTAGAGTGCAGGGACCAACGGGTCCCTTCGCTGGGGTGGGTACTTCCCCTATTGTGCCACCCTCCAGTGGGAGGGGGCTTGAGCCTGTCCCTGGTTGGTTGGGTCACCCATCGTCAAGATGACGGGGACTCAGAGTTGTGCTTCATCTCGCCGTCCCCACCTGAGGGGTGAAGTTGTCAGAGGTGGGCACACCTCTTTCCCTCGCATGTTTTTCCCACCAGTTGTCTTGACAAAAGTGGGGGGCAAAACCAGTGGGGATCAGTTGCTGAAAGCAGCAAGGAGTCTGGGGAAGCTCACAAATGCGGCTTGCCTTTGAAGGTTCCCCTTCATGAACCCTGCACATCCTGGGGGAGTCAGGACACTAGAAGTTGGTCGAGTTTCAGGGTCATCTCTAAGACGCCCTCTGGTAGAGGAGGCTCAGCACCTCATCCCAGGATGTGTATTATTCCGGTCCCCCGAGACCAGCAGACCCTCGACCCAGGGGTCCAGAAACATGTCTGTTGATGGCAGCCTAAGCAGCCACTCAGTCGGGACACTAGACGTTGGTTAAGTTTCAGGGGGCATCTCTGAGATGCCATCTGTCATACATTTTACATTAAATCCCACACTGGCATCAGTGTGGGTTTAATGTGCTGAGAAGTTTGATACCAAACTTCCCAGGTTTCAGTGTAGCCATTATGGTGTTGTGGAGTTTGTAACTCCCAGCACCATATATTCTTAATAGCAGCACTGCACTTACAATGCCCACAAATGGATGTGGGCACTGTAGGGGTACAGGGCTCATGCACCTGTACCCTCACCACTGGCATAGTGCACCCAGCTGGAGGAGTGGCTGATCTAGACCAGGGTAGTGGGTTGTGGGCATGGCACACATGGATGTGTGCCATATTGACTCTTCACTTTTGTTCTGCACCAAGACATGCAGCCTGCACAGGCAATGTGTGGGTAAAAAGGTTCAGGGCCTCTAGGTGGCACAATAAGTGCTGCAGCACTTAGGGCCTTCCTTGGTCACAGTGCCCTGGGTACCTATTGTACCATTTACCAGGGGCTTCCCTTTGGCCAGGTATTCTAATTGGGTTTAGGCTTTAATGCAATTTTAGGGAAGAAACATACACCCTGGGTACATGAATAGCAGGAGCCCAGGGCACACTTAGTCAAAGAACATCAGCAATTCAGCAAAAAGGGGGGGCATACCATGTAGAAAGAGGGCACTTTCTCACAATAAATTCCAGCTAGACAGCTCAATAGTTACACTTCTGAAGTGTTTATTTCCATACATCCACCACCACTCCAAGGCTAAGTTATGTGCCATATTGGAGTAGATGGAGAACCCTCAGGACTGCCCAAAGGTCACATGGGTCTCGTCAGCATAGATGTCAAAGTGCACACCCATCTGTTTGAGAAGGAAAGATAGCAGTCTTGTATTGTAGGCGATAGGATGGAACCCTGCTGCATACCACAATCAAGAGCTCTTGCCTACAAATTAGAAGGTGGTAGCATGACAATTTATTGATGGTCAATCACAAAGATTTCAGCTATTTGAGTACTCTCCTAGACTGAACCACATTGCTTACTCTGGTGAGCAGAATACAATTGTCAATAGCAGGCTGCTCAGACATCTAATGAGACAAGGGCCTTGGTTTCACCTTTATCCACCGGCCTCTGCAGATCGCCAATGAGTGAAGCAACTTCCAAAAAAGCCCTTCTGAAGAATCCAAGTGTTTGGTCTGGTTGATACAACTTTGAAGCTGTATAAATTACAAATAAATAGGAATAGATATCAGTCCAAAATATAAGGGTCTGGGATCTCGGAAGCTGCTACATTCTTGCTTCACAAACAGATGATTTCTGGCCTCTGCTCTGTTGCAGCGGCTCCCTGGACCATGACCTTTATGCAGCTGCTCCCTGGTACATGCCGCTTATGCAGCTGTGCCTTGGTCCATGCCCCTTATGCATCTGCACCCTGGGCCATGCCCCTTTATACAGCTGCTCCCTGGACCATGCCCCTTATGAAGCTGCTCCCTGGACCATGCCCCTTATGCAGCTGTGCCCTGGTCCATGACCCTTATGCAGCTGTGCTCTGGTCACTATAGCAGCTGCTTTATAGACCTTAATGTTATTATTCAACGGCCCCTGCCAATGAAGCGGATGCTTTATTGTCTGCTGAAATAGCTCTATCCTCTGTCCTGAGAAAGATGCCTCATGGCCCCTTAGTAGTTGCTCGGTGGTCCCAGAGACTCAAGCCTTCATTCCATCCTCCCTAGCACTTAATCAGCTGCCCACTCACATTGCGCCTGAGGAAGGTGCTCAGTAGGCCATGCCACTCATGCAGATGCTCTGAGGTCTTTTCCCCTAAGAAAAGTTGCCTTCTAGTCCCTTCCCATGAAGATGCTGTTAACTAGTCCCCCCTTATCTGAAGGAGCTGATTCATCCTTTATGTGCCAGGTTGTTTTTGCTCCCTGAATCAGCTGCCCTCTTACTTCACAAGATGCAGCATCCTGGTCTCTGCGTCTGATCCACAGCCACTAAAGCAGACACTCTTTAGCCTCTTTAAGAGCTTCTCAGTGGTCCTTGCCACTGCAGCTGCTCCATGGTCTGTGTTTTGAATTGGCTGATTCCACATCTGTGAAACAGATGTTCCATGGTCTCTCAAGCAGCTGCTTCATGGTCCGTGTTTTGAATTGACTGATTCCACGGTGCACAGACAAAATATCGACTCAAAAATTTCGAATGGACAAAATATTGAGTTAAAAATATCGATAATAATAAAATATCGATAACAAAAATATCGTTGGTCAAAATATCGATTAAAATAATGTTAAAAAAATATCGAGTACAAAAATATCGACAAAATATATATAAATAGTCAAAGTAAAAAATTTCAATAATATGTAGAAAAAAGGTTAAAAAAATAAAAAAAATGTATTAATAGTAATCTAAATTGTAGTTAATGTTTAGGAGCGGGATGTTGGGTTAATAGGGGATAAGGGTGGGGAGTAATTTAATAATAATTAATTAATTAATATATGTTTGTAAATATTTTTAATTATTAATTAATTGGTAATTAATTATTATTAATTAGTTAATTAATTATTATAATTTTGTACATATTTTTAATTAGTAATTAATTGGTAATTAAATAATATTAATTAGTTAATTACATTAATTAGAGTAATTTATTTATATATATAATTTTTAGTTATTGTTAATTAATTAATTGGTAAAAAATAATATTAATTATTAAATTAAATTAATTACAGCTAATGTGCTAATATATTTACTTTATTGTTATTGGCAATTAATAATTAATTGGTAATTAAATAATAATTAATTTTGGGTAAAGGAGTATTTTTAGGGTTCAGGGTCAGTTTTCAGTTTTTGGGTAAAGGGGTATTTTTAGGGTTCAGGGTCAGTTTTCAGTTTTTGGGTAAAGGGGTATTTTTAGGGTTCAGGGTCAGTTTTCAGTTTTTGGGTAAAGGGGTATTTTAAGGGTTCAGGGTCAGTTTTCAGTTTTTGGGTAAAGGTGTTTTTTTAGGGTTCAGGGTCAGTTTTCAGTTTTTGGGTAAAGGGGTACTTTTAGGGTTCAGGGTCAGTTTTCAGTTTTTGGGTAAAGGGGTATTTTTAGGGTTCAGGGTCAGTTTTCAGTTTTTGGGTAAAGGGGTATTTTTAGGGTTCAGGGTCAGTTTTGGGTTTTTGGGTAAAGGGGTATTTTTAGGGTTCAGGGTCAGTTTTGGGTTTTTGGGTAAAGGGGTATTTTTAGGGTTCAGGGTCAGTTTTCCCTACTGTTGCACCCACTGGAGAGGGAATAGTAATTTTAACCCCTACGCTATCCAACGCTTTCCCTACGCTTGCACTCTTTGGAGTGGGAATAGTATTTTTTAAACTTCTGGTATCGTACGGTAATAGTATATTATTTAATTATAGTATGTTACTATATATATATGTTTTAACAAATAAGATTATAATTTTTTTTTATTATTTTCATTTATTATTTAATTATTATAAGTTAATGTAAGTATTTTTAAGTATATTTTAATAATTAAATTTTAATATTAATTTAATTTAACACTGTTTTTAATAAAGTCGATATTTTTTACATCTATATTATTGTAAACGATATTTTGTACTCGATATTTTTGTACTTACCTGTTTGTAGATACAAACTCGATATTTTGACTGTCGATATTTTGTCCACGATATTTTTGCAAGTCGATATTTTGTCCCTCGATATTATTTCAGTGATCCTGATTCCACATCTGTGAAACAGATGTTCCATGGTCCCTCAAGCAGCTGCTTCATGTTCCCTGGTGCTAAAGCAGCTGCACCCTGTTTTCTCCTCAGATGGTCCCTAACCATGAAGATCCCTGACCATGTAGATCCTACCCTCTTTTTCCTACCCTGAGGAGAGCTGCTCCCAGAAACTCTACCCCATGGTCTTTGAACTAGGGTTGGGAGGATATTCCATCAATGGAATTGGCAGAATTGTTAGGCTCCTCTTTACTCTTGTAATGCAGAGTTCTCTGCAAATTCCACTAATTGCTTCATAGTGTTATTTTATTCCTGTGAGGCTACAGAGATGCGAGCAAGAAATAGGAGTCCTCTTGTTTTTTTTTCTAATGAGTGTGTTCTTAGTGGATTGTGAATGATCATGGTCAGACTGCTGCTTCTCGAGTAGATTTGCTACCTCCAGAGTAATGTTTCTACTCAAGAGGCAGCATATCAACTGATTTTCTTAGCGCTGCTAATGCTACTAGCACTAAATTGAAGCACAAGCTGTGCAACGTGTATAGTTTCCGCTCTTTGAAAGAACTCTACGGAATCTCGCCGAGTTTTTATGTAACTCTGCCGAATTCTGTGGAGTGAAACTCCATGAGTTCTGTCCATCCCCACTTTGAACCTGATGCAGATGCTCAGTGGTACCAGAGCGAAAGCAGCAGCGCTGTGGCCCCAAACCCTGAAGCAGCTGCTCTATCGTCACTTCCACTGGACCAAATACTTCATAGCCTAAAGCAGTATCTTCCTGGTCCCTTAACCTCTCACTGGTTCAGCCCTAGAAGCAATTACTCACTTGTCTTTGAACAATGGAACAGCTGCTGTCTACCCCCAGCTCCTATTTGCATTGCGGTTCTTGCCCATGAAGCAATTGCTTTGAAGTTCTTCCTTCTGAAGCAACCACTTCCATGGCATTCCATCTCCAGGAACTTTAAAAGTTTGATCCGAAGTTCGACCACAGAAACCACTGCTCACTTAAATTCAGCTTTATGCCTACTTGTAAGGTTCAATATGGCCTGCGTTAAAGTCCCCATTTTAAAGCACATGTTTAACTTGACATCTTTTTCTAATGGTGACTTTTTACATACTTTGCACTTACACTATAACATCTGAAAAAAGTATTCTGCATGGAGATCATTTTTTGGTAGACAAATTATCAGGGTTGCTGTACACTCTGTCCAAGGCTAGGAACATTGAATGCAATGCCTTTGCATTTGGTTGTTTGGTTATCAGATTGTAGTCACCTCTAAATCGTCAGTCAAAGAATCACAACAGCTCTGCACCTTTGACACAGTGAAATCTGAACAAGCCTTTTATTTTATGAAGTGCCTCTGTGACACATTCCGGTAATGGAGCACGCACTGAGATGCAGTCCTGCTGATTCTAACATTCATCCTGCAAAAGCCAATAGCATGCTCTACACTAGATTGTCTTCCTGATACATCATACACATGCATGGGGGTTAGTTGTCCCAAGAGATCTGGCTGGGAGTACTCCCACTATGCTTTTGCTAGTGCAGGTAGAATTAGATAGGAGTGTAAATATAATTATATGATAATATAATCACAGAATAATGTTATAATGGATGAACTTTATCATCTTCATAATTCCTGTAATGCTGGTTAAAATTTTATGTTTCATCCTATTAGTAATTGCAGCTCACACTTTTTATACAAGAATATTATTGTTTCAATAAATGTTTGAAAACCCAATTGGTATCATTCTTATTTTATTGTTATTGTTATTGTTAATTTGGATTCGTAACACGCCCAATCACCTACAGGTCTCTAAGCGCTCCCTTGGGTATGCCTAAGTAACAACAAAAGGGTAGATCTGTTTCCACGATATCCTTAGGTACGTCGAGTGATCGTGTTATGAGGTTGCAGATACCATCTGATACCCTGGTAAGGTTGGGGGTTCAGATGGAGCACTGTGAGCGAGCGAGGAATAGGCCATCATATTCTGATGATCTGTCCTGGCGGTGTGGGAGGATTGCTTCATTCTGCCTGCTGAATTGGAAGAATTGAGTTACTCTGTATTACTCTTTTAAGGCAGACTTCCACTCAAGTTCTTCCAAATGTAGCAGAACAAAATGTTCCAGAAATGCGCACGATATTTGGCAGCCTCTAGAACGATTTTCTAAAGTGGTAGGTTGCGGTCAGAAGGCTGCTTCTTGAGTAGATCTGCTGCCACTCGAGTAGATTTTTTATTCGACTGGCAGCGAAAACAACTCAAATGGCAGCGCATTCTTGAGTACCGCATGGTGCTGTTTGCACTGGCTTTTCATTTCTTTGTGCGCTTTCGGCACTAAATTGCTGCATTAGCAATGGGATGTGTATATTTTCCTCCTGTTGCCGGAACTCCGCTCAATCTCGCTGAGTTTTTATGTAACTCAGCAGAATTCTGAGGAGTGAAACTCCACAAATTCTGCCCACAGCTACCTTGAAGCAGCTGCTCCAAGGTCTGAGTGCTTTGTGGTCCCTGACCTGAAGCAGCTGCACCCTTATTTCTACCTCTCTTGTTCCTGACCCTAAAGCAGAGACTGCTTAATTTCTACCGCTGTAGTTCTTGACCTCGAAGCAGTGGCTCAGTGTTTACTACCCCTGAGGCTCCGCTCATGGTGCTTAAACTCCACAGTCTCTGGAGTTGAATCAACTGCTCAGATGTCAAGGCCTCAAAAGGCAGGAACTGCATTGTTCTTTCCCTCTTGAAGCAGCTCCTCACTAAATCCTGCCTCTGGAGCAAGCACTTCATAGCACTGCCCCCTGCAAAGCAGCATCTTCCTAATCCACAAACAGCTTCTTGCTGCAAGCCTCTGAAGCTCTTGCTCCTTGCTCTCTAGCTGTTCTACTTGTTTTCTTCCTCTGATGTAGGATTTTCTGGTCCCTGATCTCAAAGAAGCTACTCTGAGGTCCTCATCAGTTGCTTCATAGACGATGCCTCCAATGGAACTTCTTCACTTATTCTTCAGCTCCCTGATCTTGAAAATGGTGACCTAAAAGCAGGCCGCTGACAAAGTGATTTGTGGACATTTTATTGCATGGCAGAAATCGACTCGCACTCGATGCTGCGTTTGCCCCAAATTGGTTTGGTGACTGACTGACTGACTGAAATGCTTGTAGAGCGCACGAATGCCGCGGCGTCTTGGCGCTAAGGATACAGAGAGTAGGGGCAGGCCGTGGGGCAGATTGTATTAAGTAAGAAGCCATGTCTTTAGATCTTTCCTGAAGCTCATTTTGGATTTTGGGTGCTTTCTTTTATTTTATTTTCCCCACTTCTAGGATTCATGGGGACTTTCGTCATGGGGAACTGTCATCTTATTGATCCCGTTGTCCAAAGTTACTAAGTCCACTTCTGCTGTCTCATCCCATCTTATAAGTTGGATGAGTAGCTCATCGGCTTCTGCCTATTCTGCCAAATCCTTCCTTACTGCACCACCACAAGCATGTCATGTAACATCCTCTGCGCCATACCTCGAGCAATGGGTACTTATTGATACTATTAAAAGGCTGCAACACAAAGAAGGGGTGATCCACTGTTATTGGGGCTCTGCCGAAGACCTTATTAACTACACTGTACCAAACCATTTATAAGTGCCAGATTAGGAATGGGAAGTCTCTCAGGGCAACCGTAGGAAGGGTGTAAGGTATTTTTTTTGTGTGTCCTCATTTGCCTTTAACCCTCTTGAAATGAGATCCACTGCCTTTCGTAGCCCTACTGAACCGGTTCAGAAGTCTTTGATATTTTGTTTAGTCAGACCAGGGTATGCTCCATAGGTGGGAGGAATGTCAAGGGGTGAGGATAAGTTTTTATACTCCACCTTGTTCTTTACAGACCTGACCGACCCTTTCGGTGACCTGAGAAACCCAAACAGTGGTCCAAGGAGTAACCAAAAGAGGCATAATCATAGGACCCGGGGAAAAAAACGGGCTCACTATCTCCACTGTTCAGTAAATTCCAAAAGGCGATCTTATTCTTCCTGCAACATCTTACCATGTCCATCTTGGATACTTCATACAGAGAGGTCAGCCATTCTGATTGAGATGGTGCTATTGGATCCACCCAATGCTCGCATATTTGTCTCTATGCCATTAATATGGCATAGAAAAGTAGAGATCTATCGGGTCCTATAATGTGGTCATTGAGGCCAAAGATGATTAGAGACAAACTGATATCAAATGAAACCTTCAAGATGTACTCAAGAGTCTTCTTCGCATTGCCCCAGAATGGTTGAATGAGAGGACAGTCCTGGAACATGTGGACATCTGATGCTTCCAAATCAAGCTGAGTATCCATATGCTCTCCCCATAGGTCATCGGGTAGTTTGAAGGGGCCATCCATTCTTTCCTCAATTGCCCAGTACCACAGTATGGCCTTCTTTTTGCGCACCAGTCTAACCAGTAACTGTTCTTCTAATTTACTGACCTTCCCAAAAGGTGTATTATGACTAGCCTGGACCTGGGCCCAGCTTTTCATCTGGATGTACTTAATCTGGAAAGGCCAGACCCCACTCTCTCTTGTAGATCTTCCCAGGGGAGTAGATATCCATCCTTCATCATATCTCCCCACATTGTGATCCCAGAGTCCCTCACTGGTTTTATCAGGCTATCCTGAAAGCATGTGGGTGTACCTGGGGAGTCCCATTATGGTGCACATTTAGAGAAATAGCTGAGCCCCACTTTTCTTCGTATTGTGGTCCAGTTTTTTACCATCGAGTGAAGGGCCTTTAGTTTGACTTTTTTGAAGGACTTCTGATCACCAAACTTAAACATAAAACCTTCCTCCAGTAGCCCTGCCCCCCTCAAAATAGCAAAACATCTCACCTCCTACTGTACTAGTGGGCATCTTCAACAACATTCTAGAGTGTGAGAGCTGAAATACCCAGGCATAATATTGCAAATCGGGCAACGCCAATCCTCCTTTATCTCTTTTCCGCCTAAGCTTCTTCCATGCCAACCTGGTTGCTCTATACTTCCAAATGAAGGAATGTATCTCTGGTTGGCATTTCTCTATCTGGTGCGTATCAAAAGACAGCAGGATGGAATTGAACAGAAATGTAAGTTTAGGCAAGATTGTCATTTTCCCTAAATTAATCCTCCCAGAGATGGATAAAGGTAGTTGAGCCCACACTTTCATCAACTTCTGACAGTCTTTGACGATTTGATCGAGATTGTATTCTGGGATTTTATCAACCTCCTGTATAATTCTAATGCCCAGGTATTGCATGGTAGACCCAATTTGGAGTTGTGTTTCTCTTATGTTCCATGCCATGATTTCTGTTTTACTGGTGTTGATTTCATAGCCCGAAACTTGTCCGAATTCCTCTGCCCGTTTAATAACTGTGGAAAAGGCTGAATCAAAGTCAGCTGTTAGGATAAGGACGTCATCAGCAGACAGGGCCACCTGCCACTCCCACTCTCCAAATTTAAAAGAAGAGATGTTATGGTGTTCTCTAAGTACCTGTGCGAATGGTTCTATGTACAGGTTGAAGAGCAATGGAGAGAGCGGCCAGCCCTGTCTCGTACCCCTGGTGATCTTAAATATGTCTGTTAGCGACCCATTGTCTAGCATTCTAGCTGTTGGAGCCTTGCATAACAGTTTAATAGAGCGACAAAATTTATCTCCAAGATTGAATTTCCTCATAACCTTTGACATGTATGCCCAATTTACCCTGACAAAGGCTTTGGTTGCATCAAGGGTTAAGGCAGCCAGAGGGAGTGTAAAAGTGGAGGCAATATCAATAGCGTCTACTAAGTCATAAGTAAGATCTGCTAATTGGCTCCCTTTGACAAAGCCCTTTTGGTCTGGGTGAATAATGCTGTCAGCCACCCCACAACCTATTTGACAAGATGGCCGCAAAAAACGTATAATCATTATTGAGGAGTGATATTGGGCGGTAAGACCCAGTTAATCAGGTCTTTACCAGGCTTCAAGATTAGTACAACCATTGCCTCACTCCAAGAACTAGGGGGATTTTCTCCCTTCAAAAGTATGTTGCTATAAACTTTAACAAGTACTGTAATGCTAATATCTTTAAGGGAACGATAAAGCTCCCCCGGAAGCCCATCTGGACCGGCCGCCTTCCCTCTTTTCGACTGATCGATTACCCTTCTCACTTCCTCTTATTTCTTGTTCAAGATCTAATTTTTGGTCATTTGTGATGGTAGGCAGGATGACCTTCTCCAACCACCGTTTCCTTGTATCACTATTCTCGATTATCGATTTGTTATATATATCTTGGAAAAAATCACGAAAAGCCATCCCGATATCTAGGCTGGAGGAGCAGGATCATAGTTCGGCTCCTACCTTAATCTCTTTTATATGGTTATGCATGGTCTGATTTTACTTTCCAGGCAGGCAATTTGCCCGCCCCTTCACCGTATTCAAAATGGAAGATTTTACTTGCTTCCCATCTGCGGGAAATTGTCTCTTGGAGAATAACCTCCAGCTGTTTTTTAAGCGAATCTATTTTTGAAGGTAGCTCTTAGTAATGCAACCTCTCTAATAAGCTTTCAAAGTGTCCCAGACGACATAAATATTTGTTGTATCTAAATTCACTTCTAAAAAGTGTTTTGTCTCAGAGAGGAGATAATTGATTTCATCTTCCTCTAATAAAATAGTACGATCGAAAGACCACGATCTCGTCTGCTGTTGCTGTGTAAAGATTAATATTAAAGAGATTGCAGAGTGGTCTGAAAGATGTGGTGGCAGATATTTAATATCTTTCACCAGATCCTTAAGGTTGTGGCTGATCAGGGCATAGTCAATTCTAGAGTTATGTTTATATTTCAGATTTGTAAAAGAGACCCCCCATTGGTCCCCCGCCCAATCCCTCCATATATCAGAGAGACCAAACTCGTCCAGAATTGCTAAGAGCTGCTGCCGAGATTTAGAGGGAACTACTGCCCTAGAGTTTGGTGATTTGTCCAACTTATGATTCAAGACTATGTTGAAATTGCCAACCCAAATAACAGGATCTGGAAATCAATAAGATGTCGGCCAATGGTGGTTAGACAAAAGGGATCGTCCTGATTTGGACCATAGTACCCCACCAGAGTGAGACATATACCTCCTAAAGAGATCCTCACGATGAGCCATCTGCCACTCTGGTCTTCCCTATATTCCAGAATTTGAATTTTGGCTTGTTTTTTAAATAAAAACAACACCCCTCTAATGTTTGCCGACTGATCAGTACAGATATAAACATCTACCCATTTCTGATTTTTTAAGATTTCTTTTGTCTCTGATTTCAGAAGATGGGTTTCCTGGATAGCAATGACCTGTGCCGGAGAGTCTCATAGATATTGTAAAATTCTAGCTCTTCTTCCCTTCGTGCGCAAGCAATTGACATTCCAGGACAGAAACTGAAGTTTGGTCATGATGATTCTTCCTTCACTTCAAGAGCCGAACCACAAACCATCCACCCCACACCCTTCGATCCAGGCCCTCTCTGAACGCGAACAACCTCATAGACTCCTTCACTAGACACCTTGTTAAAATGTTGGTCTAAAAAATGTGGAGAAGTGTGGCTCAATGGTTAGAGCGGTAGACCCTGATGCAGAGGTCTAGCCCGGGGCCAGGGTTCAATTCCCCGCCTCAGCGGGTCTGGGTTCAAAATTCCACAGAACCGATAATTCTCGCCTCGGTGCCTATTCCAATCTTGGAGTCCCACTCTGCAACTCTGGGCAATAGCTTGCTTAATCTCCACAACGGCCCCCACAATGCTAAGGATGTCTGGCCACCTTGGGGGGGCCCAGGAGTGGACGCCTCACAGGGAAAGCCAGGATGGGTTCCACAGCGGTATTCGTACAAGCACCTTGAGACCCTTGGGGGTGAGTAGTGCACTATACAAGTAAAATTTACAATTTTACAATTTATAAAATACTTGTAGGGTATCGGTAAATGAGGAATTTTTCCCCTTAGCCCCCCCATGCCCTCCGCCCTCCTGACACCCACCCTTTGGGAAACCCATCCCTTGTTACTCTGACCTGATGAATGACCAGCTTTACGTCCTGCAGCTGCTCTCCCCACCACTTCCCTCTGTGTTGTATTGTGTCTGTGCCAAGGTATTGAAAAAGAAAAAAAAACCTTCTCTTTCTTTTTTCCTTTTTCCTTTCCTTTAAAATGTTTTCTTTTTTTTCCATTCACTTTAGTTTCCTTTTTCCGACCCCAAATCTATCTATCTTACAGTGCCTTTCTTCCTCTTCCCCCCCTTTTCTTTTCTTCCCCGCACAATCCTACCCGGGAGATACATTACTTAAGGATTCAAGTAGCTCATCTGCCTCGTATGGTGATCTGCTGTTATACATCTTATTATTGAACATGATTTTTAGAAACGCGGGGAATTTCAATTGCACTGTTGCACCTGACTTCCTAAATTTGTCCATCCTTTGACCCAAATCCCACTGGCGCTCCAGTGTGACCTTAGATAGATCTGATCGCACCTCAAAGGGGAAGTCAGTGCCTCTCAGGGTTTTTCCTTCAGGGCTAAATTCAAGATCTTCTTCTTAACCGCATAGGTAAGGAAATTAATAAGAATCTTCCTGGGTTTTGGTCTACTGGGATTAAGGCGAAAAGGGTCTCTATGGATCCTATGGATATCCTTCTCCAGAAAACCCACCGACTCCTCAAGATTTAAAGATTCCTTAAGCAGTGCAACAACATAGGTCTTAATGTCTGCCCCTTCCTTTCCCTCTGGAATCTTCAAAAGACGAAGGTTGTTTCTACAAGAGTTGTTCTCCATACTATCACGTAGGGCATCTCCCTCTCTATGTAAAGTTTGAATCTTTTCCTCTGCAGACCCCAGATTTGCCTTTCACCGAGTTCTTGAAGGATTCCGTCCTTGAATTTAGCAACTCGACCTTTTTTTCAAAGATTTCACAAGCCACGCTAACCTCGGTCTGGTTATCCGCTGACACTGCAAAGCCTTGTTTAATGTCTTCTTTTAAAGCGGCAAAGAGGGCTTCTATCAAGCTCTTAGCTGAAGTCTCTAAAGTCTCTACTCCCCCACTCTCAATCGGGCCCTGTGCCTAATATGCTGACCAAAGATATCCCAAGGGCATCCGAGGGCCTAGTTGCAGAAGATAGCACTGAGGAGAGGGTAGAGATCTCAGCCATAGTGGCGCTAGTGTCAATGTTCTTAGATATAAGCTTGGCCATGCTATTGACATTATCGTGGGACTCTTTAGCGTCCATCCTAGAATGAGATTTCTGTTTTGAGACAGTCAAGATCTGAGGCTGTACCCTAAAGAGAGAACGTAAGGAGGGGGTGACTTTAACAGTACTCATTTTAGAAGATGCAATAGCCTTATGCCTGAGTCCCTTTATTCTCCTCCCCTTCACCTGGTAATTCTGAAAGGCAGTGTTCTGACCCGGGTAAGTTTCCTCCTTATGCTTTTGACCCCCTCTAGTAATTCAGTCACAGCTTTCCGGATGCAATGTGTTTTATCCTGCCCCTCAAGGATACCTGACTGTGAACTTTGTGTAGATGTATGTTTCCCCCACTTCCCCTTCCTCCTAACCCCTTTCCTGCTAGATCTAGAGTCTAATAAAGGCGGTCCACCTCTTAGACCTGGTCCTGCTTCTGCGCAGCTATTTGAGACCCCTCTTACACAGAGTGAGTCTCGCTCTTACCACCATCATCGTCGCCGTGGCCTCCGTTGATGTCCTCGATATGCACAGTATCTTGTTTGTCAAAGTTGTGCAGTATCACCAAAAGCAAGGGCACTGAATGTTCCAGGTCCCGGAGATAGAGTAACACAGTATCACAAATCTGTGAAGATCTCCAGGTAGAGACATAACCATGAAAGATGGGTGGTAGGTTTGAGGGAGGTGTGTGCCTAGAGGAATGAGTCATAAATATAGTAAAATGTCTAAGCACTCTTAGGATGTTGAAGATTTAAAACTTTATTGACATTTTTCTTTAGGGGTGCCTGTTACAAGGGTGAGTACATCCTTTTTGTTGTTGGTATGAGGAGGTTATGCATTTGTGTACCTTATGGAGGGTTACTATTTATAGCAGCAATTCTGATGTTACAAGTAGAGGTAGTGTTGAGGCCTCTCTGCCCTCTCCTCACTGACATTGTATATGTGTGTTTTTAACAGAAATCAGCTCTACAACACTGACCTACAAAACCTCTGGAACACCTGGCACGATCCTGAGCAGCTCTACAACACTGCCCACCACAAGCTCTGCAACCACATCCACAGTGACCACCCCAAGGAGCACACAGCTTGTAACAACAGGTACACTTTGTGTCTTGGTATCTGCTGAATAGTTTCTTGGTAACAAAGTAACATGATGTCTGTCCTAGTACTATCATAGAGGGCTTCATGTTCAAAACAGAACTTCTTGGGCAGCAACAGTTTCAGGGCTTTGAAGGAATACTGGTTCATTGTTTTGTCTTGTTACACTCTGAGTCAGGATAGAGTATTCATTGTGTTATCTGTGAGAGAAGACAAGCAACTCATGCTTCTTTCTAGATAATCTTTGGGTGCACAAGCTGCCTGTCTGTTCCCAGGTTGTTTCATGTCAGTTTGTATCAAAATGCAAGTGACCAATAGAAAATATAAAACATGTTCTGTGTGAGACAGTCCTAATTTTTAAACCAAGCACATTTTGCTTTCTTGGATTTGTAGTGTCAGATTTAGCATTCCAATTTCATATCTAAAATAAACAGCATGTACAGTGCTTTCAGTTTACAGCACTGGCTCAAAGTGTGACAGAAAGAATGGCCATTTCAAAATGGCTGCTTGCGCTGGTTAACGTGGCTGCCCGGGCTTTTTAAAATAGCTGCGTGCGCTGGTTAAAATGGCTGCTTGGGTTGTTCAATATGGCTGCATGATCTTGAAGATCCGGCGCATGGTTCAAGCTACCTGTCCATCTCTCTACTACAGGCACTGACAGTCCCCAGGGCATTTAGAACTGGGCTGTCCATTAGCGGCCAGCTGGCTTGCGGGTGGGGGGAAGGCGCAGGCCCATGCAGGGAGGAGGGGGGTCATGCGGGGAGGAGGGGGTCGCATGATCCTGGAGTTCCATTGATTGTGTTTTGAATTGTTTGATTCCACCTCAATGAAACAGATGCTCCATGGTCCCTGGTGCTAAAGCAGTTGCACCCTGTTTTCTCCTCAGATGGTCCCTAACCATAAAGATACCTGACCAGGTAGATCCTACCCCTTTTTTCCTACCCTTGAACTGCTCCCAGAAACTCCACCCCATGGTCTTTCAACTAGGGTTGGGCAGACATTCGATCGACAGAATTGGTAGAATTTTTAGACTCCTCAATGCTCTTATGAAGCAGAGTTCTGGCCAAATTCCTCTAATCGCTACGTGGTGGAATTTGTCCCTAGAGGCTACAGAGAGCGAGCTAGATTTGGATTGCTCTACTGCGATTTATTTTAGGTCCATATACATTTTTGTTGAAAAGAAAAAGGTGTCTGCGATTACTACATACTGTTAAACTTACAATAATACATTTGCATTCTAATACATTCAAAGTTACATGAATCGGACTGATTAATGAGCAAAGAAAAGACAAAGCAAAATAAATATGACTTAAATGCCATTAGGGTACAAAAGTTTTAGGAACAATTGGGGAATCAAGGTGGTTTAAAAACTTCTTGCTGAGATGGTTTTAACTGGGAGTTTTGTTTGCCGCTTGCATCAATGTATATTGTAACCGGTGAACACAGGCTGTATCCAACCTATGCTTATCACAGAGCCTTATACAAAATGTTTGTAGCATCTTTCCAATTTATGATGATTTGCTGAAATGCAATTGCAAATAATAAATCAATAATTTTAACATTAATTGTAACATTCTCCCAAATGGATGAGAGGCTGCTTAAAAAAATATGAATAAAGGAAAATGAAAATTAATTATGAAAGATTAGATTATTTGGAACCATACTTGTTTCTAGAAAGTGAGTACACATGGAAAAGAAAATAACATATGAAATAAATCAGTATTGGCAGACGAACATGTGCAAAAAGTATCTAGTGTAGTTGAGAGGCTTTTATTTAAAGTAGCCGGTGTTAGCAAGAGCCTATTATAAACAAAAAGCAATGTTTGCGTTGTGCTAGCTGCTCTTGATGACTTACGTAACTTGGTCCATATGTTTGTCCCGAGTAATATTGACCAGGATGTTGTAAAATCCAGTTCCCATGCCTCTTCTACCTTAGACTTCTGTCTGACAACGTCAGTGCCTTGCAAGTATCTATAAATAGTGGAAGCTTTGAGTGCGGTTTTTAATAGAGTGTGAAGTCGTAAGGAGGGTTCTGGAGTGGTAGAGGTGGCTTGTGCAGTAGGGATCTGAACATATATATCCATCACAGTTTTCTTGAGTTGGTCATATTTGTTAATACATGAAGCATGTAAATTAAAGGATTGGCGAAGTGTCGCAAAAGGTAGAAAATTGGATTGCGAAAATAACTGATAAATCCATATTAAACCCTTCTGTCTCCAAGACTTTCAATAAATAGGTTTATTCCGAATAGTCAAGTTTTTGTTGTGCCAAATTGTGGAGCCAAGGAAGGAAACAATAGTGGCAAAAGTGAAAGTAGGATTGGAGTTAAGGAGTTTGGAATTGTGTTTTATTATAGGAGTAAAGACGTATTGTGGTTTATGTGAAAAAGCTAAGTTTACATGAAAAAGCAAGGTATTCGTGGAAGGAGAAATGAGATAAAAAAAGACACTCTATTGAGGTGCCTGGAAGTCGGAAAAATTAACTCTGCCTTCTATTTTGGGATGTGATAACTTTACAATAGACATTCAATGTTTCTTCTTACTGCACAAAAAGGAAGAGAGGATGGAGGTGACCTTATTAAATAATTTAGACATAATTGGTATTGGGATATTGGATATCGTGTATAGAACTATGGGTGATATCATAATTTTATAGTGTCTATGCAACTCCACCACGATAAATAATACCCTTTGAATGCACTTGTTCATGCAAAGAGGTACTGTGTCTGAAATGGATGGGGTGAAATGTAAGCCTACATTGTTAATATGTTTGGAGCTAAACTTAAATTTAAAAGCACTAAACTCCGATTTAAAGGTATACTTGGTTAAAGGCAGGATTTCGCACTTGTCATTTTTCAGTTTGAAGCCCGAAATTAGGGAATAATATTTTACTTCAGCTAGAAAAGCAGGAATTGAGTCATCCGAATTTGACATAAAAAGCAAGATATCATCAGCAAAGGTTGCCATTTTAATATGAGAGGTCGCTGTTTGAAATCCATATAGGTTAGGGTTTTGACGTAATCTAGATAAAAATGGTTCCAAAGCCAAGTTAAAAAGGAAGGGAGATAGGGGACAACCCTGGCGCACTCCTCTGCCTAAACTAAAGAATGGGGATATCAAACCATTTGCGCAAACTGCAGCACAAGGATTAGAATAAAGAAGTGATAATAAAGATTTAAAGTTAGGGCCAAAACCAAACCATCTAGTATAAAATCAATAACTCCACTTAACTCTATCTAAGGCTTTTTCCGTGTCCAATGCTATTGCTGCCAGTGAGTGTTTAAAGTGGGAACATTTGGATAAGACGGTAAAAGACAGTTGTGTATTATCTTTAATAAACCGTCCTTTAACAAAGCTTGTTCTTTTCCCAGCAAATGTTGATAAATAGAGATCTAAGCGTATGGCTAATGCTTTAAAGAATATTTTATAATCAATATTACCCAGGGAGATGGGCCTGTAATTTTTACAATATTTAGAATCCTTACCATCTTTGGGAGGCATATGTGTGCTTCCGAAAAAGAGCCAAAAGCACTTTTTGAGGATTGAAAAGAATTAATCAACAAGTGCAATTTGGGTAATAAGAGTTTAGAAAAGTGAAGATAAAATTCAACGGTAAATCTGCCTGGACCAGGCACTTTGTCTTTTTTAAGGTGTTGGAGGGCCTTTAGAAGTTCTTGCTGCGTTAGGTTAAATTCTAAAGAAGACAGATCCGAAGGATCATGTTGGGGCGGTTGGTTCATTGAGAAAAATTGTGATAGTGATTGATCCGTAGGTTGTGTTTCGGATGTGTATAACGATTCATAAAAGAGAGAAAATGTTCTCAGAATTTCGGCCTCCTTATATTTTAAAACTGAGTGCTCATCAAAAATAGATTCCATATTTAATTTGTTATGTCAGATTTTTAAGTAATTGGCCAGAATTTTCCCTGTTTTGTTTTACCACAGTAGAATTTTGCACTAGATTTTAACAAGTATGATGAGGCATCATTAGTTGATTTCTTATTAAATTGCATTTTGGCGTTTATAAGAACTGTTAGACAATTTGATGAATGAGAAGCATAAATGAGTGTTTCAGTTTCTTAATGTCATTAAGAAGATAATTAGTGGCCTTTAGTGCGTTTTTTAGTTTCTTTGCAACAAAGCCAATAATGAAGTTTCTTGCTGATTCTTTAAAAGCATCCCATACAGTCAAAAATGGCATGGCTGCCTTTTGATTTGTCACAAAGTAATCATTGAAACAAATCGTGAATGGGGCTATAAATAGAGAATCTAAAAAAAGTGCGTTGTTAAAACGCCATCTTCCGGGAGCATTAATCTTGAGCAAAATATCAAGGCCACTTGGCAAGGGGCATGATCTGATAACAGAATGGGACCAATTTCAGGGTACGATAGGGACTGCAAAATATTGTGCGAAACATATATGTAATCAATTCTTCACTGGGTCTGATGCAATGGGGAGTAGACAGTGTATTCTCTAATGGTCGGATGGCATAAAAACCACAAATCAAGAAGTTTATGCTGAATGATAGCATTTATAAACACTTTATGGGCCTTGCTAGGAGCTAAATATACTTTGGAATTTCTATCTATAAATTGGTCGAATACTTGCTTACAATCATTAGCTAATATAAAATTGTCCTCAATGCACTGAGAGATTTGCTTAGCCAGATTGGACCAAAAAGAGGCATCTCCACCAGTAGGGGCATACACATTACCAAAATAACTGGAGCACCCCTGAGTAACAATTTAACAATTAGCCATACACCATCAGTATCTGAATCCTGCGATTCAAGTGTAATCGGGAGAGATTTGCGACACAATATCATCACTCCATTACATTTGCCATTTCCTTGAGAGTGGAACATTTCCCCCACTCAGCCTTTTTTTAATTTAAGAGGTTCAGCATCTGTGAGATGTGTTTCTTGCAAAAAGACAATATTAGCACCTTGGCTAGGTGGGTTAAGACTCCGTGCCTTTGATGGGGTAATTTAGTCCTCTAATGTTCCAGGAAATTAATTTCAGTGACATAAAATATCAAAGAAGAGTTGAAATATTAAAATGAAAAATGAATCCAATTCAATATGTCTATAAAAGAGAAGATAAGAGTATAAAATAGAGAAATAGAAAAACCAATCAGTCCAGAGCGAAAGAAGAGTAGAAGAAACAAATAAGTGAAGATTAGAGTCGAACTATCAGAGCTTTAAAGGGGAAGAAATATGTAACATAGAGATAGTGAAGAAGTAGAAAGAAAGGAGAGCGTAAATATGTTAAGGTAGATAGAATTGTAAGTAGAAGGATGTAAGAAGGAATAATACTAAGGAAGACACCTGAAGGGATAAAAGCGAGGAAAAGCAAAACAAAACAAAGGACAAAAGACAAAACAAATAACATGCCTACAAAAAGGGAGCATAGAGTGGGGTTGGGAAGAACCACATGGAGCTGACGAACCGTCTAAGAAGACTTGACTTAACCGAGTGAAAATCACGCCATGATGAAGACATAGCTGTTGAAGCAAAGAATAACATATTAAGGACTATTCTGAATAGTGAACGACAAACATAAGAAGATAAAGTAACTAACTTGAGCTGAAAATGGTATCACCAATACTCAGTTATAAAACCATGGAAAGTAAGTTAGAAACATATTGGTAAAAATACTAGCATATTCCTGTACTAAAACGATTTGAAACACTCTACCCCCTGAAACCAGTTTGAATTCTTCTTTCGTATCTTTCAAAAAGGAAGTAAAAGTGATTCTCATGGCAAAATTTTTATGACCACTCTTCCTGGCCCTGAACTTTTTCACCCGAGACTCGCTGTTTATTTTCTTGGAACAACTATGATCCCATGCTTTGGTATTTTTATGACTTTTTCTGTGTGTTTTATTTTATTTATCCTATGCTTGTTCTCTATTTTGTGTCTTGATATTCTTTTGGTATAATCAACTTTGTTCATTGTAAAGCGCTGTGATATCCGCAAGGATCTTGTTTGCGCTCTATAAAACCTTCTAAATAAATAAATAAATAAGGAGATCATGTGAAATGTGAAGAGGAAGGTCTTGAAGTATCCATAAGATCAGTCTTATGGGAGTTGATGAAGCTTTGAAGACATAGTGTATCCTCATAAGAAGTTGTTCTGTTATTATAAGTAACTTTAAATAGACCAGGGTGATAAAGGCCATGTCTAGCACCAATGGAGCGCAGATCGGATCTCATGTTGCGGAAAGCTTTACGCCTTGCTGCTATAGCTTTAGAGTAGTTCTGTGTGAAGAACAGTGTTGATCCAGACCAGGAGATGCGTTGAATAGCTGTAGCAGCTGACAATTCTTTCAATAAATCGGTGTACTCAAGGAAGTAAAGGATGACCCCTCCTGGCCACTATGGAGATTCGTTTTTGATAGAAACTCGACCTATTCTGTGGGCGCGCTGTATGTTTAACACAGGGATCTCTGGTAAGTGAAGGATCTTAGGGAGAAAGGACTTGAAGAAATCGATAGGGTCCGTACCGTCTGCTCCTTCCACCAGGCAGTAAATACGTATGTTGTTCCTCCTATGGCAGTTTTCTAGATCTTCAATCTGCTCTTGAAGTGATGATACTTGTGATTGCATGAACGTAATAATTTTGGTTTTTTCCACTGCTGTGAGTCGTGTATCCAGTTGAGACCAATTGTCTGATAAGACCTGTATTTTGGAATTTGTTTCCTCAACAAAGGGTCTGAGAGCCCTTATCTCTAGCAGTAATACCTCCATTGAGACTGGAAAAGATGGTTTGGGTGGCGAAGGGGGGTTCTTTTCCAGACTTTTTTCATTAGACTTCCCTGAGACAACTGGTGTGGGATCCATTGTTGTACTGAAACTTTCTGAGATTAGTAGACCAGAATCTTCCAATTTGGAGAGTTCTGAAAAGAGATTTGAGTTTTTAATGAAAGAGCGCTTTGGTTTAGTTGCAATGTAGAGAGAATCCTTCATCCAACCCATCAAGTTGTGATGTAAGTACAGTGAGAATTTTAAGCAACCAGATCAGAAAGAGCAATTGTTTAGTTAATGAGGAACAGCAACACAGAGTAAAGTCTGCGGTCCAAAGAAGTGTAATAATATATCGCACTCTGTGAGACAATTAAGAACGTTTTAAAGCCAGGACCACTGTATTGTCTTTAGTAACTTGAGCATATAGTGGGGTATTCCTTTTCCTTGAAAATCATACAAGACATAGGAAAATCCTCATGGCAAAACGTTATACAAGAGAAAATATCCTGAAGCCACATACATTCCGAGTCAAAATCTATTTATTCATCAATCTGAGT
This sequence comes from Lissotriton vulgaris, assembly GCF_964263255.1. Classification (NCBI taxonomy): domain Eukaryota; kingdom Metazoa; phylum Chordata; class Amphibia; order Caudata; family Salamandridae; genus Lissotriton; species Lissotriton vulgaris. Next base: position 2,081,557,581 of record NC_141691.1, read on the forward strand.
AAAAATAGAAGAGCTTCTGAAAATGGCGGTCACATCCGGATTTTCACATATTGTGCATATTGAAGAGGTGAATTGGGATGTTTCACTACCTTAACATTTAAACCAATAGGAGTAGTGCATCGATTTTAGGCAGTGCATGTTGTAGCTCTCAACATTTTATTGCATTTCCGCCGCACCTGAGGTAGAGGAAAACTAGCGTGTCATGAACGAGAAAAAAAAAAGAAAATGGTGGCCGCGTTAAAACGACCTTGCATTCAGGCATTTACCTTTAAAAATCGCCACTTTACTGTTTTGTGGAACGGCGAGCAGAGTCCCGTAGAGATGAGCATATCTTTAGCGAAGTACTCCTCCAGGAATTCCTCTTAGGAAACACAGTTGACATGTTTGTGAAAAGTGCAAATATATTTATTTAATCATGCAGACACTTTCTAATCCTTCTGAAAATGCTAACGCCATTCATTTGCCCCTTAATCATTTTTAAATTAACATTAAGAAAATCTGAGCACAGGTCATATGTACAAGCATTTCATTTCACTACTGAAACCTCAGTTTTTTACAAAATACAATTCCTCTATGGAGCAAAAAAAATGTATCAAGCATTAACAAAAAACATAACAGAAAGCAACAATAAAGAAACACAATCTGATTCCTAATCTAAGGAAATACACCTGACATGATTGCGAAAGGTGCAGAGGAGGTGAGGAAAGCCCAAATGGCTTTCATGATTGTGAAAGGTGTTGAGGAGGCGAGGCCTGTGTCTAAGAGTGCAGTGGGGGGAGAGGCTTTATGAAGTCCTGTCCACTGCACTCTTGGACACAGGCCTCACCTCCTCTGTTCCCCTGGACAGGCACCACCTCATCTGCACTCCTGGTCAGGCCTCACTTCATCTGCACCCTGTTACCATCAATTATACCCAATACATTGAGGCCTGTCCAGGGGGCACAGAGGAGGTGAGGCTTGCCCAAGGGTCAGAAGAGGTGAGTCCTGTCCATTGCACTATTGGACACAGGCCTCACTTCCTTTGCACCCCTGGACAGGCCTCACCTCATCTGCACAATCTGTTTACTAATCTGAGGAAACACAGGTGACATGATTGTGAAATGTGCTAATATATTTTTTTAATCATGCAGATACTATCTAATCCTTGTCAATAATGTGAAACCAATTCATGTGCCAGAAATCTTTTTTTAAATAACATTACAAAAAACAGAGCACAGGTCATATGTACAAGCATTTCATTACACTACTGAAACCTCACTTATTTACAAAATACAATTCCTTTATGCATCAACATTTCTTTACCAAGCATTATTATTATTTTTCCACCTGTCCCCTTCTAACACCCTCTCTCTGACCTATTCCTTTTTACATCCTGACTCTGTGTTACACTCTCTTACACTCTCTCTTTGACTTACTTTCTCTTACACCCTGTCTCTGATTTATTCCCTCGCTCTCTTTTTTACAGCAATTTCCAAGTCATACTCTCTCTTACATCCTCTTCCTGATTTACTACGTCTTACAACATTTCTCTTTGTAACATTCTCTCCCTGACTTACTCCCTATAACACCTTTTGTCTGTTTTACACCCTCTCTTTTTTATTCTCTTCCTCTCTTCCTGTTACATCCTCTGTCTGACCTACTTCTTGTTATATCCTCTCTCTGGTTTACTTCCTCTTACACCCTCTCTCAAACTTACTCTCTCTCTCTCCCTTTTACTTGCTCTCTCTGTTTTAGTCTCTTTTACATCCTCTTCCCTTCTAACAACCTGTCTCTGTCTTACATCCTCTTACACCCTTTCTCTGTTTTACACCCTGTTACACCCTTTTTCTGACTTACTCTTTTTCTCCCTTTCTTTGACTTACTCCCTCTCCCTATTACATCCTTTCTCTGTCTTACAACATATTATACACTCTCTCTGTCTTACTCCTTCTCTATGTTTTACTCCCTCTACCTGTTTCTTTGTCTGACTCTCTCTGTCTCTTTGTGTTACTCCCTCTAGCTGTGTTTCTCTGTCTTACTCCTAGTTATATAGTTGCTGTGGTATAAACTTAGATATGTTGTAAACTAGTGTTTATATCGTTTGCTTATTGTCATTCCTTTGTTGTTTGCTAATAGTGGTCTATAATGTGTTATTTATTTCTTTACCACAGATTGAAATCAACATTTCAAAAGTAAGGAAATATGCCCTCAAGGCACAGGAGAAGGAAAGATGCCATACGGAAAAAATCAAAAACAGCAACGGAATTAAAGCACTCCCCTACAACAAGTACTTCAAAAAACACAAAAAAGCCCCTGTAAAGGCAACTAAGTCTTTTTTTCGGAACATATGTAGAGCAAAAAAAAATGTTAATGGGAATGTGAATATACAGAAGGAGAGAGCAAATTTGAAAAAGAAGGAGAGGCCCCCCAAAAATTTTACTACTGGAGCAGAGAGAACAGTATGTATAGCAATAGAAGGCAAAACCAATTTAGGGACATTCGTAGACAAATGTTTCGCAAAAGGGTAATTTTAAATTTGTTAAAAAAAGTTAAGAAAGGTAAACAGAGAGCTGATTTTTACAAGAGAAAGAAAAGTGTAGAGAAGATTGTTGATCAGGCTTTTGAAGTTAAGTAAAAATTATTTATTTTAGTAATCAATAGAATTAGGATACTTAACAAGGCAATTGATGTTTTCAAATCGAACAGTAGATGGAAAAGAATAGTTAATCGGACTAATTTTTGTGAAGTTTTTTCTGGAGAATGGATGCATAGTTCAAGTTCTGAGCCATTTTTTAATGAGGAGAGTTACTTTCAGGAGAATGTTTTGGTGCATGCAGTTGACACTAGTGGTCGAGCATATGAGGTGAAAGACGGTTGTCCAATGGAAAAAGAGAAACTTGTGTCTAGAGATGCAGAAGAGGTGTTAGCTGATGAAGTTTTAGGGAGACGTACTAAAGGTCCAGTGTACACATGGGAGTGTAGTAGTATTTGTAGTGTGCGACAGGATTCAATCGATTTGCTTTGTAATTTCTAACGTACATATAGTAAGAAAAGTCTAAAACAGAAAATGAAGATGTTGCAAGACTTATATCCTTGCAGAGTGAGAGAAAACACAGGTTTGCAGGGGCATTCACTGGCCTGTCTTTCTAGAAAAGTATGTCAGAGTGTTTTTCATCATTTTAGGATGTTAGCAGTGCATCATAATAAAGTGAGGAAATTAGTAAGAAGGTTGTATTATGCAAAAAGTCCAGCACTTAAGCTTAAACAGTTAAACAGTGCTCTTTTGCATGGATCTGAATTAGATGTGAAGAGCATTTGTGAAGAAATTGAGTTTTGTTATTTTGGAGACAAAGAGGACAGTGTAGAAATTGATATAGTAATATAAGGTAATGTGGAAGACAATGTACAGATTTCAAGTAGAGAAAAGTTTGTCAAGGAAATTACCAAGTTTACGGTGAAATCAAGTGAAAGGCCTAATTTTACTTCTGTGTGTTGTCGACGGACTCATTATAAGATTCAGACTAGGTTAGTTGATTTATATGCAAAAAGTGAAATGGAAAGTAATAGTGAATGGAAGGATTATGTAACTTATTTGTTGGTGGAGAATTCTTTTGATTTGAGTTCTGATCAGCGTATTTTTAATTATTGTTTTAAAAAATTAAATGAAAACAGAATGCCTGCTAGAGCTGTTCATAATGATCTTGAGTTGGTAGACATTCCTTCTGAATTGATGGATTTAAATACTTATGAATCTATTTTGATTCAATGTGTCCATCCTTTTCAGGCTATTGTTCGCATGGAGCCTAAGATAGGGAAATTGCCTCCTTCAGATTTACAAAGAGGATTAAAGGGAAGAGTTGTTTATTTGCCTCTAGATTTCAAGAAAAATATTGATACAATTGGTGTATAAAGAGTAGAAGAGGAACCTCTGGTTATTCTAGTTAATGGGGTTCCGACAAAGAGTAAGAAAATCTGGCAAGATTTAGTGGATGTTAGGAAAGTCAAAAAGGCAACGTTGTATTTGGTCAAAAGCAATGAGTACTACAAACATGTATGTGTTGGAGCAGAGGAAACAGCTACAGAAGAAGACAGTGACTGTTCAGCCGGCCAAATTGAAAAAGTTGATGTGTCTAGAAGTGAAGAAATATGTGAACATTATACTGTTCATCCTTTGCATTCCAAAGAAGTAATGGGGAAGCAATTGACTTGTTTCAAATGAAAGAAGCAAAAGGAAGTCCCATTAGTGTATGGGAAGAAAGTTTGGAAGCTTGTTGTTTTCCACAGTTATTTCCAACAGGTCGAGGTGGACGATATGATGATTGACCAGTTCAAATTCCTGCAGCTGAATACCGGACTTTAAGATTATATTCTGAAGATCCATGGTTTAGTCAATGCATTCCGTATTTTTTTCATCTACTGTATGAAAGTGACTTGTCTGGGCTTTCTAATGCAGTGAACCATATACTGAAAAGTGGAGCACATCTGCAAAATGTTTCGGCGAGGGACTTTATGGAGAAAGTCAATCTGCAAGACAGTATTTTGGAATCTCAGCTAATCAGCGTGGTACAAACGAGTATTGGTTCCGTCGTCATGGGGAATTGAAATGTATGCTAAGAAACTTAGGAACTCCTACATGGTTCCTCACTCTTAGCTGTGCTGAGTATGCATGGGACGACTTACTTCAATTTCTACGAGAGGCAAATGGAAACATACAAAATATAGAATTCAAAACACCTGGAGAACTATGTTCTTTAGATCCAGTGAATGTATGCAGATATTTCAATCATAGATTTGAAGCTATGATGTCTTTTATTACCAACAAAACAAATCCTCCCCTTGGAGAGGTTTTGGATTTCTTTTGGAGAAAGGAGTATCAAGCAAGAGGTGCTCCTCACATACATATGTTGGTATGGATTAAAGATGCACCCAAATTTGGAACTGATTCAGATGACACAGTGATGAGTTTCATTGAAGAGTATTCAACATGTGCTGTTCCGAAAACTACCGAAGAAAACAGTTTAAGGCAACAAGTTTTAGGGTTTCAATCCCACCGTTGTGGAAAGTACTTCAGTCGAAAATTCAGAAACAAGCACAAGTTCTACACAAAATGTCATTTCGGGTTTCCACGACCAGTGATTTCTAAAGGAAGAGTAAATAATTTGATGTCTTCTCTGCGACATACTGTGACGAGGAAATCACCAAAAAATACATACAATTTAAAAAGAAACGAAGAGTCCAAGTACATTAACGACTACAACCCAGTGATTTTGTCCATGTGGAATGCTAAAATGGATATTCAGTTTGTTGCTGACAACTGTTATCTGTGGCTTGATATGTGGCGTCTTACATCACAAAAAAAGAAAAGACAGAACTGAAGGAAATGTGGGAGGACATTTCACATGAAAAGAGTATAAGTAAAAGATTATACAGTTTCAGTCTGAAGATGTTGTCGCATCGAGAAATTGGAGCATATGAATGTTCTGATCGGTTATCATCAGCAAGTCTCTATGCCAAATCTAGAACAGCCATTTGGGTGAGTCTAGGTCTTGCTGCAACAAGAAACCGAGTTTTGAAATCTGTACAAGAAATTGAGTATTTGGCGGAGAAAGAACCAAACAGTACAGATATTTTGAAGACAAACATGTTGGATACATACTATCCAAATAGAAGTAGTCATATTGGGAACACTTGTTTGTATGAAGTTCTGCAAAACTATAGTTATAAGAGGAACATCACAGAAGATATCAATAATGGAAAATATGCTGTCATTGGGTATGAAGGATGTCTAGTGAAGCAGAGAAAAGGCCATTTGATTAATCATCGAAATTTGAGTTGCGAATCTCCAGACAAAAGGGAATTTTACTATTTAGCTCTTTTGCAACTCTTTAAGCCATGGCGCACAGAAGAGGAACTACTTGGAGATTTTCTCTGTTACGAAGATTCTTTTAATGCAACCAAGGATACCATAGAATGTCCTGTTTTTCCAAATTATCTGCAAATATTGGACGAAGAAATAGAGCAAGAAGCCACAATTGCTGCAGAGATTACTAGATACAGTTCTCAAGACAGTCAGAGTTCTACTTCATTGAGTCAGGATCCACTAGGAGGACCAATTATCCAAAATGAAGCTGCCACTGCCATGGATGAGGTGGAAAGAGCTATGGACACCCCCGTGCCGCACGGCCACCAGCTGCTGGGTGTGCTCCTCGCCCCCACTGCTGCTCGCAGAGCCTGCCTCGACTGCATGTGCTGTATTGCTCTTTCCCCTTGCTGTGCCGTATTTCATCACTTTCTTTGTTGTTTGTCACCATTTGTGCCATATAATTACAGTTTTTTTCCCTTTTCTGCTGTTAACCTTTTCATCCCCGTATTGTTTTCCCATTTGCATTCTGTACCCCAGTGCCGTGTTTGTATTGTATTTGCCCGCCCTGCTCCCCGCTTCCCGCCGCCGTGCTAGCGGCCAGGCCCCCTTTTCCTTCTGTACCCTCCCCGCTCCCGCCTCCCAGCTGCTCCTCCCTCCCTCCCACTTTGCCATAAATGGCGACAGCGCGTACGCACAGCGGTCACGCGCAGCAGGCGTGCCGATTGTGCGCCGAAGGCGCGCCAAAGGTAAGCCCATCTGCGCCTGTCCGCGCCTGAACCACACCCAGCGCCAGGACCCCTGGCCCCCACCGACGTTGCAAGACAACCCGACAGACCTACGACGCCGCCGCCCTCAACGCACTGATGCCGAGCCGCCCGAAACGCTTCCACGGACCCTTCACCTGCACAACCTGCAAGTTCATCTGCCTCCGAACATGCACCGCGCCAGCAAAACCAAACCCCAGCAGCGATCTCAAGTGCATCCTGCTCAACACCCGCTCCGTCCACAGACACGCCGTCGAGCTCTGAAACCAGATCGACACAACATCACCAGACTCCTCCTCAGCCCCCGACATCGCCATCGCCATCCCGGATGGATACAAGATCATCAGGAGTGACCACGTCAACCAGACAGGAGGAGGCATCACCATCGTCCACAAGAACACCATCCGCATCCCGGCTAACACCGACGACACCTTCACCGCTGCCGAGCACCTCCACCCTCAGAGGCACCCTCATCTACAGACCCCCGGGACCACGCACAAAATTCAGCGAAGACATCACGGACTTCATCAGCCCACATGCCCTCCCCTCCGCCGACTACGTCCTCCTAGGGGACCTCAACTTCCACCTGGAGAACAACAAGGACCGCAACACCGTCGCCCTGCTGGACAACCTCGCAAACCTCGGACTCAAGCAACTGGTCGACACCCCCACCCACTACGTCGGCCACACGCTTGACCCCGTCTTCTCATCCGGCAAGCACATCGCCTTCAGCCACTCCACCAGACTTCACTGGACCGACCACAGCTGCGTCCACTTCAGCTTCATAAAAACCACCACCCACCACCACCCGCAACAGGTTCCTCACAGAAGCTGGAGCAAGATCACCGCCGACCAGCTCACCAACTCCCTCAGCCAGAACCCACCTGCCAGCACACCGGACCTCAACGAGGCAGCCCGCAACTTCACGCAGTGGTTGACAGCCTGCGCTGACAACCTCGCACCACTGAAGAACCCCCACCAGCAAACCCAGAAGCAAGAAGGCCCCCTGGTTCACCGACAAACTCAAGGACTCCAAGAAGACCTGCCGCACCCTCGAGAAAGCCTGGCTCCACGAACGGACCACTGACAACATGACCGCCCTCAAACACGCGACCCGCAAGCACCACCAGCTCATCCGCACCACCAAGAAGAAATCACTGAAGGATCGACTGGACAACAACGCCCACGACAGCAAGGAACTCTTCAGCATCGTCAAGGAGTTCTCCAACCCCAGCACCGGCAACAACGACATCACCCCCTCTCAAGATCTCTGCGACTCCCTCGCCCTGTTCTTCCACCGCAAGATTGTCGACATCCACAACAGCTTCGGCACACCATCCCCGCACACTACCGTAGAACCAACGCACCTCGCCACGACCCTCCGCACCTGGACCGCGGTGACCACCGAAGACACAGCCCGCACGATGAACACCATCCACTCCGGATCTCCAAATGACCCCTGCCCCCACCACGTCTTCAACAAGGCCGACTCCACCATCGCACCCCAACTCCGAGACGTCATCAACACCTCCTTCGACACCGCCACCTTCCCGGAGAGCTGGAAACACGCCGAGCTCAGCGCCCTACTGAAGAAACCAACAGCGGACCCCACCGGCCTCAAAAACTTCCGCCCCATCTCGCTCCTCCCTTTTCCTGCCAAAGTCATCGAGAAGATCACCAACAGACAACTTGCCGCCTTTCCCGAGACGAATGGATCCCTCGATGCCTCGCAATCCGGTTTCAGAGCCAACCACAGCACCGAGACCGCCCTCATCGCAGCCACCGTTGACATCTGAGCCCTTCTCGACAACAGGGAAACAGCGGCACTCATTCTCCTGGACCTCTCCGCCGCATTCGACACTGTCTGCCACCTCACCCTAGTCCAATGCCTCAGCAACACCGGCATCCAAGAGAAGGCATTGAAGTGGATCATCTCGTTCCTCGCTGGAAGAACACAGAGAGTCCGCCTCCCCCCGTTTCGTTTCGAGGCCACCAAAGTCATCTGCTGCGTCCCGCAAGGATCTTCACTCAGCCCCACCCTCTTCAACGTCTACATGAGACCTCTCGCAGCCATCGCACGCCAACACAACCTCAACATCATCTCCTACGCCGACGACACCCAGCTGATCCTCCCCTCACCAGAGACCCCGACACTGCCAGAACCAGCCTCCATGAAGGGATGAAAGACATCGCAGAGTGGATGAAGAACAGCCGCTTGAAACTGAACTCAGACAAGACGGAAGTCCTCATCCTTGGACCATCACCCTCCGCCTGGGACGACTCCTGGTGGCCCCCTGCCCTGGGCACCGCCCCAAGCCAACAGACCACGCACGCAACCTGGGCTTCATCCTGGACTCCTCCCTCTCAACGACTAGACAAGTCAACGCCATCTCCTCTTCTTGCTTTCATACCCTCCACATGCTCCGCAAGATCTTCCGCTGGATCCCGATCGAAACCAGGAAGACGGTCACCCAGGCCCTCGTCACCAGCCGGCTGGACTACGGAAACACCCTCTACGCCGGAACCACATCCAAGCTACAGAAAAGACTACAACGCATCCAGAACACCTCAGCCGACTCATCCTGGACATCCCTTGACGCAGCCACATCTCCAGCCACCTGAGGAACCTGCGCTGGCTCCCCGTCAACAAGAGGATCACGTTCAGGCTCCTCACCCACGCACACAAGTCCCTCCACGACCTGGGCCCCAAGTACCTCAAAGACCGCCTGACCTTCCACACACCCACCCGCCAGCTACGGTCCGCCAGCCTCGCCCTCGCCACCATACGCATCTGAAGAACCACCGCCGGAGGCAGATCCTTCTCCTACCTGGCGGTCAAGACATGGAACTCCCTCCCCATCCACCTTCGACTGACCCAGGACCACCTCACCTTCAGAAGGCAGCTCAAGACCTGGCTGTTCGAGCAGTAGCGGCCCCCTTCCCCCAAGCGCCTTGAGACCCTTCCGGGTGAGTAGCACGCTATACAAGTGTTTTGATTGATTGATTGATTGAAGAGGATGTAGTTAACTTAGAAGATTTGGTGAAACAACTAAACGTTGAGCAGAAACAGATATATGACAAAGTCACAGAACAGATTGAACATGGATTCAGTCATGAGAAAAAAGAGTGCTCATGTACATCATTTAAGCCTGTCCGACTGTACTTAAGTGGAGAACCGGGAACTGGAAAAAGTTTTCTGATTAAAGCAATTGCAACTTATCTGCAGAAAAGGACTGAATCACCGCTGTCTTGTGTTGTAGCCGCTCCAACTGGACTGGCAGCACATAACATTAAAGGGATTACTCTACATTGTTTACTGATGCTACCAGTTGAGCATGATAATAAATTGCAATACAACAAGCTATCTGGAGATGCGTATTCTGAAGTTTCCAGAGTCCTGAAGAAAATTAAACTTCTTATCATTGATGAAGTAAGCATGGTCTCAAATCTAATGCTTGCTTTGTGCATTTGAGAATGCAAGAAATTCTTAGAACAGAGTATGCTGTGTTATTTGGAGGGAAACACATTATTGTTTTTGGAGATCTACTCAGTTGACTCCAGTAAAAGGACAACCAGTGTTTAAAATGCTCACACATGAAGATACCAGGAAGTCCCTAAGAAGCATTGGAAACGTTAATATATGGTTAAATTTCAAATATGCAGAACTGCTTCAAAATATGCGACAGGCAAAGGATGAAGATTATAAAAATATTCTATAAGATGTAAGAATCGGAAAACTAAGTGAGTATGGGAAAGAAGCTTTACATGCACGATTAATTTCAAATTTGTATCCAAATGAAAACATTCTTCCAGAGAATATTTTTAAGAAAATTACTGAGAAGAAATCTAGGATATGTTTGATGCCAACTCTGCAAGAATGTTCCATCTTCAACAACAAAATGTTAAAGTTAGAAAATGAAGAGATTGTGAAACTGGAATCTATAGATAAAATAGAGCATATGGGAGCAACAATTATTTTGTCAGAAAATTTGAAATCAAAATTGGATTCATTAGAGAAGAGTATATCTAAAACTGCTGGTTTTGAAAAGAGTCTGAATGTGTGTTTAAATTGTCGTATCATTTTGAGAAGGAATTTAAATGTTGAAAGAGGTCTGGTAAATGGAGCAATGGGTCATGTTGTTGATTTTGTGAATTATAGAAATAGAGATGGAATTGAATTTCAAAACATTAAATTTGATGCCATTGAGCAAGTACAACAAATCAGTTGTTGTTCTGCTAGATTTTTACTTGTAAAAGACTTATATGTTCGCCGAAAACAGCTTCCTGCTTGTTTGGCATATGCGGTGACAAGTCATAAATCTCAAGGTTTAAGTGTACAAAGTGCTTTGGTGAACATTGGAAGTTCTGTGTTTAAAGAGGGTATGGCATATGTGGCATTATCACGAGTCAGAACTTTATCAGGATTGTACTTGATTAAGTGTGATGAGACAAAGATTTGTGCAGATCTAGATTGTGTTAAAGAATACAATAGGTTAAGAATAGAGTATGCTCCACATTTGCCTCAATATCCTCTGTTGTGAGAATAATTGCAGTGAGGTAGTGGCAAAAAGACAAAAAGTAGATGAAACTTTAATTGTAAGCAGAAAGAAAAAGGATTCTGTTGAAGATGTTGGATTTCAGTTTGAAAACAGTTCTGGTGTCAACTGCTATGCTAATGTGGTGGTTAATGTTGTTTTTTTTCTTCAAACTGTACAAGAACAGATTGTTGAAAATCGGGATCAAAGATTCTGCGGTTTATTCAATTCTATGTTTGAGAAATGTAGCAGTGATAGAGCAAAAATAGAAAGTGTTTCAGAAATTCGAAATCTTTTAAACATCTGTTCTGGTCCCAAAAAATTTTCACAGAACATTCAACAGGATTGTCTGGAATTTTCAATGTATATGTTTGGTGTTTTGAAAGATGAAGGTGTAGATGTAGAAAATCTTTTTAGCCTTTCTTATCAATGGCAGCATGACTGCGATAATTGTACTTTATCAAGTACTACTAGAATAGACACTGAAAGATTTATATATTTGACTTTACCAGACTGCAAATCAGTGTGTTTTAATAATCTAGTTAAAGCAGCTGATCATAATATGGTGTGTACCCAATGTAAGTGTCCAATGCTGTCCACATTATTTATACAAATTTATGGTCAGTATGTCATTTTAATGTTCCAACGACGTAGACCTGATGGAACTAAATTGACAACTTCTATTGAAAATTTTGTGGCTTCTCAGTTATCAATTTCAAGAAGAACCTTTGCAACTGTAGCTATTATTTATCATGACGGTCCTTCGACAACATCAGGGCATTATACAGCTTATTTAAAATGTCAAAAAGGTTGGACTTACTGTAAAGATACTCATTTGACTTTCAAACAACGTTTGCTTTTTGACTTAAAAAATTCTTACCTAGTGTTTTTAGAACCAAAATGTAAGTAAAGGTAATTGGCCTTTGAAGACGGGAGCAGTTAATAAAAGTTAGTCTACTGTTTAAAATTATATTGTGAGTAAAAGTGATCAACATAATATAAACAAATCAGGTTCTCATATAGGTACTGTAAGTGAATCTCATAGTAAGTGATATCAGTATTATAGGAAATGTTGAACATGAGTGATCCAGAGATGGGAATATGAATATTTAAACATTGTGAAAATGTTGTATGAGCTTTTCTTTCAGAACATCAGGTAAACGGTAATTTCAGAGTTTGATTTGAGTAATTTGAAAACATGCTGATACTATTTGGCCGTAAGGAAAGGTGAAGAAATGAGCAGAGTCATGACTTAACACAAGGAGGAAATGAAAACATTGAGATATATTTCAGATGTTCTTGGGGCTTTTTTTATAGAAAGTCGATAAAATGGAAGTTTTAGAGAACAGCAGAGTATTTTCCAACGAGAAGGACCTTCACGATCTACTATTTGGCCTCAAGGAAAAGTAAGTGAATCAAAGATTAGTGTACATATGTGATTTGTAAGTTTATATGTTTTTTTTAAACACAATCTTTTAGATTGTGTTTTTTTCCCCGCTGTCATATGATGAATAGTTTGAACTCACTGTTTTTAGTGAAATTCAATATATTCTGAGAACAGCAAAAATAAACTATCTAACATGTTGTACAAGTTATTCTATAGTTTGTATGGTGTAATTTATATTGTATTCCCATTGTCTCACACTCACTTTCATTTTTCCACCCTCTTTCAGCTCTCTTTACTCACTCACACTGCCTTTCTCTCACTCTGTTTCATCCCCGTTCCTTAACTCCACTTCTTTCACAACCCCTCAATCCCATTTCAACTGTCTTCATCCCTTCTCTCCCTTGCACCACTTTTCAACTTTCAGTCTCTCTGCTTTACTTCCCTTTTCCGTCTTTTCCTCCTTTGCTCTTTTACTAATTACTCTTTACTCACTCACCTCTTTTGCCGCACTCTGTCACTATAACTCACCCATTCTCCCTCACTTATATTTCTTTGCTTCCTTCTTTTGTCTTCTTTTTTCGTTCACTACCTCTATGTCCTCAGTCCCTCACTCTCCTTGTGTTATGCTCACTTGTGTTTATCTGCCTTCTATCATTTCTCTTACAACAACTTGACTGCTCCTCTCTCATCATTCTTCACCCCAGTTATTTTACCCTGGTTCCATTACTACCCCTCATTTCCTACCTTTCAGTGTCCTTCTCTTTACTTTCATCACCGAATCACATTCTCTCAGACCACTGCTTTAGTACTCTTCCCCTCTCTTTCCTTCTTTTGCTCCCTTACTCATTTTCCTTTCCTCACTCATTGTACTCCACTTCACTCAGTCCTTCCCTCAGTCCCTCTGTCTACTTACTTCCTCACTCCTTTTCCCTTAATCCTTCTATATTATCCTCACTCCCTTCATCCCTTCATTCTGTGACTCCCCTTCACTCACTCTCAGTCATCTTCCATTCTTCTTTCTTGTAAATGGATCCTCAATCAGACTCCTTTCCCTCTCACTTATTCCCCTTTTACTTACTCCTCTTTCCTGATTTAGTTTTGCTAACTCACATTCTTTTAGTATCTTACTTACCTTCAGTTCATTTCTCTCTTCTTCTCTTCCTCTCTGTCACTGAATGTATCTGCCTTACTCTTAGTAATTGGCTCTCCTTCTATTTCCTTTTCCCTCTTTTTGTCCTTCTTCATTACTTTATTTCCCTTTCTGTATCCTTCACTCTTGCTTTATTTCTTAGTGCACTTTTATGATTTTTAACCTCTTGACTTGTCTCTTCTATTTTAAAATATATATTTTACTAATTATAACTTATTTTTTCTTCTCTCTTTCACAGATACAAAGTGTAGTAAAAACATTAACATTAAGTTTACATTAATTATATGGTAAGTGTGACTAAAAAAATATAGTTTGTCATCACCCTTTGCTTTAACCTCACTACTTTTCTCTCACCCTACCTCACCCCTGTTTCCATACTCTGCTTCCCTCCCTTATTCTTACTTACTCCTATAAGTGATTGTTTAAGAGAGTAAGTATGTGTAAGTTTCCTTAGAAGTAAGGTGGTAGTGTGTGTATAGCTGTATATGCAAATAAATGGATGTTCAATAGTTTATTTGCATGTGTGATTATGTGTGTGAGTAACTTGTGGATGACTGTCGGTGTGTAACAGGATGTATAGGTGTTTCACTACATATGATGAGTGAATATATGTATGAGTGACTATATAGAACTGTTGGTGAAAGAGTGGATGTGTATATAGATGGTGGTATTACTGAATTGGTTGTTGTAACTGGTATGGGTATCTCTATTTTTTTGAAAATTTTAGTTTCTATTTTTAAATATGTGTTTCAAGGTATCATTATACTGAAAGGAGGTCTGTCACTCTGTCACAAGGATGGTGTCATGAGTGATGTCATGAGTGATGTAATATGTGACGTCATCAGCAGTGAATTGCAGGCACGCAAGTTATAGTGAGTCCAACTAACTATAACATGGAAATTTTAATGGTTTTATGTCAGTAAAATTTCCAGCTAACTATAACTGGTGTCAAACCTAGGGGTTTTTCATTGAATTTAATAGGTTTTTTAAATGCTAATTCCTAACTATAACTGGTGTGAAACCTATGGTTTTTTCAGTGAATTTCATAGGTTTTTTAAATGCTAATTCCTAACTATATAATGCCTGAAAGCCCACCAGAAATCTCCAGTATGCGCCAGGGGACTGCATTGCAAAGAGGTATAATGAAGCCACGCCCCTTTTTACACCTCTCTGCAACGCAGCCCCTGTGCATGTTTGAAGAGGAGGAACTAATTCCCCTTGCATACTGGGGGCCCCTGGGGGCCAATTAGCCCAACTGGAACCTTCAGTATGCGCCAGGGAGCTGCATTGCAGAGGTGTAATGAGGCTATGCCCCTTGTTACACCTCTCTGCAACGCAGACCCCTGCCGCGTTTGCAGAGGGGGAACTTATTCCATTTGCATACTGGGGGTCCCTGGGGGCCAACTAGCCCACCAGGAGCCTCCAGTATGCGCCAGGGGGCTGCATTGCAGAGAGGTGTAATGAGGCCACACCCTTTTTTACACCTCTCTGCAACGCAGCCCCCGTGCATGTTTGAAGAGGGGGAACTAATTCCCCTTGCATTCTAGGGGTACCTGGGGGCCAACTAGCCCACCTGGAACCTCCAGTATGCACCAGGGGGCTGCATTGCACAGAAGTGTAACTAGGCATTGCCCCTTTTTACACCTCTCTGCAACGCAGGCCACTGGTGCGTTTGCAGAGGGGGGACTAATTCCCCTTGCATACTGGGGGTCCCTGGGTCATATCTGCCCAAACACCAATATTCCGAGAGATTGAAAATGACTTTTCTTGAGAAACATTTGGATTTGGATTATCATGTCCTATACTTTGGAATTTTTGAAAGACTGACTTTGAGGATGCTATAAATTACTCAAGTCTGCCCGAATTGTGTGGGTAAAATTGATACCTAGTCACTTTGAATAAGAATGTACTTACGTCTCGTCTAACATTTGGAAGAAATATCTAGTTATATGACAACAGGATACCGACATAACTTGAAGAAAATAAGAACGCCCCGAAGAAGTTCTGTAGTACAGAACAAAACGTTTCGGCTGGCTGTGGTACATAAACTTAAGGAAAATAAAAGCATTTGAATATACACCAAGATTCAGTGCTTCAATAAGGACTCTAAGTGATATGATTTGATTGGACTTATTGTGCAAGTGGTGCTGTGCCAAACTTTGGAATATTCTCCACTACTTTACTACTTACTCTCTCCTACTCCACTATTCTCAAATACTCACTCTCTACTACTCATTCTCTACTACTCTACTACTCTCTACCACTCTCTCTCTACTACTCACTACTACTACTCACTATCTACTACTCTCTACTACTCCCCCTCTACTACTCTCTCTCTACTACTCACTCTTGACTACTCACTCTCTACTACTCTCTACTACTCACTCTCTACTTCTCACTCTCTACTACTCTCTACTACTCACTCTCTACTACTCTCTCTCTACTACTCACTCTCTACTACTCACTCTCTACTACTCACTCTCTACTACTCTCTCTCTACTACTCACTCCCTACTACTCACTCTACTACTCACTCTACTACTCACTCTCTACTACTCTCTACTATTCTTTCTCTCTGCTACTCACTCTCTACTACTCTCTACTGCTCACTCTCTACTATTCTCTACTACACACTCTTTACTACTCTCTACTACTCACTCTCTACTGCTCTCTACTACTCACTCTACTACTTACTCTCTGCTACTCACTCTCTACTACTTTCTACTACTCACTCTACTATTCACTCTCTACTACTCACTCTCTGCTACTTCTCTACTGCTCTCTACTACTCTCTACTACTCACTCTCTACTCTCTATTACTCACTCTCTACTCTCTACCTCTCTACCTCTCTCTACTTCTCTCTCTACTAGTCTCTACCTCTCTACCGCTACCTCTCTACCTCTACCTCTCTACCTCTAAACCTCTACCTCTCTACCTCTACACACACACATATACACATATATATATGCATATATATGCAAATGCTTTTATATATATATATGTATGTGTATGTATATATATACATACATATATAAACATATATATTCTGTTTATCTATATATACACAAATATAAATGCATGCATACATATACATATATACATACGGATGCATGTTATTTACATGAAAGTTTAAAAAACACTAATAAAAGCAAAGCTAAAAAGCCACCTCATTACAAACAGAATGGCTTTAACTTAAACGAGGGCGAGATCTATTGCATTTTCAATGCTTGTTTACTTTGGTTCCATCAAGAAGGCATTCAGATGTGTCACATTTGCCATAAATTCTGAATGTCGACACTCTAGTTGCTCATTAGATCACTGTAGTAAAGCTACTGCTCACAAGGGAAGTGTGCTGCTGGTATTCAAAGTGCATGTTTCAGTCTGCATGTCAGAATTTTTTTAATGAAATAGAAGAGGATTTGAGAAGTCACTCAAAATGATCCCTAATTGATGATCATACTTTCTATGGCAAAATGAACCCCCTCATTTTGTTCCTTTTTAAATTAAATGTTTTCAGACTTACCACTTCATTTCAAACAAGATGGCTTCTGGTGTGCCATACTTTTGTCATAAGTTAGACGGTTAGCTCTCTAGTTGTCCTTTAGAACACTCTGGAACATTCTGTCATTGGGCTATACTTGGGCTACATCTGGGTGATGTTTGGGCTACATTTGGGCTCTTTTGTCTCTGGTGGCCATCTTGGGAGACTGCATGTCAGAATTTTTTCATGAAATAGAAGAGGATTTGAGAAGTCACTCAAAATGTGCCCTAATTTTTCTTTCTGCAGCACTAATAATACTTTCTATGGCATAATATACCCCCTCATTTTGTTCCTTTTTAAATTAAATGTTTTAAGAGTTACCACTTTATTCCCATCACGATGGCTTCAGGTGTGCTATACCTTTGTAATAAGTGGGACTGTTAGCGCTCTAGTTGTTCTTTAGAACACTCTAGGAGGCTGCAGTAGAACACAAAGGAATCAACTGACAGTCTCTGTCCTTGTTGGATGTACATGTTTTACTGAGATTGTCAGACTTCATTCTCATATGACTGAGAAAGATAATGTGAATTTACAGAAAATATGCTTTCAGTTTAGCTTATAGATCCCCTTCCAAACCACTGTGGTAAAATCATGAGATAATAGTTTTCATTCAAACATGATTCATGATATCACAGCAGAAGGCTTTTTCACATGGTAAAATCACCTTAGAACACACCACGATTCCTAAAATGAGTATGGTACCATCAACAAATGATTTATAATGTAACTAAAGTCCTAAAACCCTCTATTAACTTTAATGTTTTTTAATAAGGTGCTATCATGTATATTGGTCCCAAGATGGCTGCCAACACTTCTTGAATGAAGTGCTGACAGCCAATCAGATCAGATGTGTGGTTAGGCTCCGCCCAGATATATATATTTTTTTTAACCTAATTTACTCAAAATCCACTGGAGCACATATCTTGAGACATAACACAGGCACATCGGGCAACCAGGCCCTACAATTTTGCCAAGTTTTGTGGGAATCCATTCAGCCATTCGGGCTAAAAGTGAGTCCAACCGCCCTATGGAAATTAACATGGGGAAAACACGTTTTGGGACCTCCTTTTATCTCCAAAACTTCAGGGAAGGAGCGGAGCGCAGCGAGGCAAATTTAAGGAAAATTACAGGGAGATTCCTCAACCGGTGCCAAAGTTATTCCCAATAGAATGTTGTAGATTTCCTATAGAAAACAATCCTAACTATAACTGCCTACTGGCGACCGACAGTAGGTAATATATATATATATATATTTATTGCGCTCAGACTTTTCAAATCCTTACAGAAAAGGCCCAGCACTCAAGGAGGGTTGTGAAAACCAGGGAAAGTTTTATTTAGGTAAACTGCACAGACGTGTTTCGGCGTGTTGCCTTCATCAGTGTGTTCATAGCACTAAACGATGAGCATGTTAATAAAGTTTTCACCAAATCATGGAAACAAACATAGGACTAACCCCTCAAGTAACTCCATGAGCGCCATGTTGAAATGAGTTTCCAAAACCATATTACATATATAAAATATATATAAAAGACTATATATATAAAAGACTGATAACGTCCACTGATGGACTGCATATTCATGGTTAGAGGGTCTGTTGATGACATGTGTCGAGAGAATAGCGACAAAGAATAAAGCCGTGGATCGGCTAGTGTCCAACATGATTATGATACACACAAGGTATACCGAAAATAATACAATAATTCATCAAATCCAACACTTGGACTAATCGAATTACACTGGCAGTCACAAAATGCATTGGTGATACATATAGGAAATTGCTTAAATGGGCAAGTACAATTTACTCATTAGAAAGATTTTCATTCATAAAGTCCAATTCCAATAACAGTGATCACATGGCTTAAATGACTTGTGTGCCAACTTGATAACATCACAATGGATAAATCAACAGATAAATACGTACAAATCAGTCCAAAGAAAGAAGGCCAAAACCCAAACCAAACAAGAAAATTGGTGTTATTCTATATATGTGTGAATGTGTGCAAAAGCACATCAGTTCATATCATATTCACAAATGAAGCTAAGAGATACATTAGCTGCAAAATTGACAGACTGGCAGTGGATCGTCAATATATATATTCTCGGGGGGTCCCATCGGAGGTGGTGTGTATATCTGAAACAGATAACATCATTTTCCTAGATGGAACGCCATCTCTTCTCCACTGTTAAGCCCTCTAGGATGTTTAGTGGAGAGATCTAGAATATATCTCGACTCCAGCCTGCGGAGTCTCCTCAGGCGGTCATCTCCCCTGATGTTTGGTGGAATGATGTCCAACCCAAAAAATTGAAGTTTGTCTCGATCCCTGCCATGTACTTCAGCAAAGTGCCGGGCTACCGGATAGGCGGGATCCGCCTTTTTGATTGCCCGCAGATGCTCCAGTATCCTCAGTTTCAGTTCCTTAATTGTACTGCCGATGTAGCAGAGGCCGCAAGGGCAGAGCAAACAGTATACAGCAAACTGGGAACTACAGGTTATGAACTTTTTGATGGCCATTGTTCTCCCTGTGTCTGGTATCATATAGGAGAGGACTCTCTTGCTGCCGGCACAAGCTTTACAGTGCCCGCAGGGAAAGAATCCTTTCATCTCTCTAAGAGTCTTCGTTTTGGGTATGGGTTTCTCCAAGTGACTGGAAAGCAGCATGTCTCCTATAGGCCTCGCTTTGCTGAATGTCAACAGAGGACATGCTGGTAGGTCCTCCTTCAATACACTGTCCGTTAATAGGATATGCCAGTTCTTTTTTAGCATTACTCTGAGATAATTCGCACCAGATGAATAGGGGGTGATCAGTCTAAATTTCCCCTTATTGGTGGCTACTTTCTTCTCAAGGCCGCCTCCTTCAGTTCTGGCGGTGAGTAGAGCCCCCCTCGGGATCTTTTTCACTTTCTTGAGTGTATTCTGTAACAGTTCCCCGCCATAGCCTCTGATTACAAAGCGCGCTAAGCATTCCGAGGCAGCCGCCTCGAAATCTGAGTCACTCGAACAATTACGTCGGAGCCTCAAGAGTTCCCCTTACGGAATGCTCTTGACTAGTTGGGGAGGGTGACAGCTGCCGGCAAAGAGTGTTGAATTGCCAGCAGTCTCTTTTCTATAGAGTGCAGTGTGGAGGCGATCTTCCTCGGCAAACACCCTCAGGTCCAAGTATTCCACTGCCACCGGACTAATTGAACCCGAGAAATGCAGGTTAAGGTTATTGTTGTTTAGTAACCTGATGTATTCTTCTGCTGTGTTTGTCCCACCAGTCCAGACGATGAACAAATCGTCTATATAACGATGCCAACACACTGTCTCTCCCCTGTCTTGTCCACCTACACAGCTCCTGGACACTGCCGTACCTCACCTTTGTATATACAACTGGTCCTCAAACAAGAAAATATTGTGGGTAAAACAAAATTTGGTAAATTCAAGAATCATTTCATTATGCTTAGCAAATCTCATCTGGTGCTGATCTAAAAAGTGTCGAACTGCTTCCAGGGCATATTTATGCTCTATACAAGTGTACAAGCTGGTGATATCCAGCACCATCAGCTTATATTGTGGACTTCATATTAAATCTTGAATCTTAATCAAGAAGTCCTTAGTGTCCTGGATGTATGAATCCAGCTTGACCACCAAAGGGAACAAAATGTTATCCACGAAACGGGACATGTTCTACGTAAGACTGCCAATGGATGAAATGATAGGGCGGCCAGGTGGGCAGTCCATATTTTTGTGTAGTTGGGGAGGTGGTAGAGGGTTTTTTATATATATATATATATATATATATATATATATATATATATATATATATATATATATATATATATATATATATATATATATATATATATATATATATCGCGCCACTCGCACGAGCAGTCAGTCGCCTGCGCCTTTCTCCCTTGAAAAGACCGTGGAGCACAGACCCTAGTAGGTGCTTAGAATCTTCTTTATTTAGCTGTGCAGATGTTGGCCATGTATATATATTCACTGAAAAAAACATAGGTTATAGACCATATATAGTTTGGAATTAGCATTTACAAAACCTTATTTTACTCACACAAAACCATTGAAATTCGCATATATAGTTAGTTGCACTAACTATATATCGCGCACCCGCAATCCACTGCTGATGATGTCACATATTACATCATTCATGACATGGTCAGTGACATCACTGATGACATCACTGATGACATCATCCAGTGACTGTATGTTTCTGTAAAGTAAAAATATGTCTTACATATTTAAGAATGAGTGGATGTATAAGTGTCTGGATGAAGGATTTAGTAGGTGCATGGTTGACTGTATGAGAGAGTGATTAAATGTGTCTCACTGAGTGCATGGGTTAGTGACTAAACTGTCTTAATTTGTGCATCATTATATCTGTTGTTCTGTAAACTGCTGCATGTGTTGATCAGTAGCTATATGAGTAACTATATGGGTTATTGATTGGTTGCCCAAGTATTTGTATGGGAGAGTGAGTGTGTGTGTGGGGGTGGCTGGGAGGTGTGTGACTCTGTGCATAGATGTGTTAACAGTTGATTCACTAGATGAATGGGTTCAAAACTGCATGTCGAAACAGCTGTATGGGTGGTTGACTGTGTGCATGAGTGTATTGGTGAGTGAATGGATATATCAGTGCTACATGTCAAAGTAAGTACATTTGTAAAACACAGTACATGTGAGAGTTGACATATTTAAATTACTGTGTATACGAGCCAGTGAATGTGTCAGTGGCTGCATGGATCATTGTAAACTTGTATCAGTGATTGTATAAGAGAGTAAATATGTGTTAGAATATGTTTGAATAAGTAAGGTGTGTATAACTGTATAGTTGAGGAAATGGAGGTGTGATTGATTCTTTGCATGACTGACTAGGTGTATGAGTAACTCCATGGATGAGTGACAATCTGTGAGTGTCTGTTTACACTGAGTGTATCTAAGGTTATATTAGAGTCTGAAGATGTTCATCGTATTATCACATGAATGATGTCATCAATGATGTTATCAGTGATGTCATTTGAGTTGTCATAAGTGATGTCATCAGTGATGTCTCTGACCATGTCATGAATGATGTAATATGTGACATCATCAGCAGTGGATTGCGGGTGCGCGATATATAGTTAGTGCAACTAACTATATATGCGTATTTCAATGGTTTTGTGTGAGTAAAATAAGGTTTTGTAAATGCTAATTCCTAACTATATATGGTCTATAACCTATGGTTTTTTCAGTGAATTTTCAAGGTTTTGTAAATGCTAATTCCTTACTATATATGGTCTATAACCTATGTTTTTTCATTGAATTTCAATGGTTTTTTAATAGCAAATATCAAAAGCTGTAAAATGTATTCTTCTTTTAATCGAAAAATATATTTTATATGTTTTAATATAATATTTCTATGTTTTTTTTAAAATAATTTTTTTTGTTTCGCTACTGGTCCGCGTAAATGTATATCATTATTATCATAGTGACTATGAAACTCTAGCAGTACATATTGTGAAACCTAAATGTCTTAAAGTAATGATTTTTTAACCGACAAACAAGCAAATTATTCTCCCAGATTGATGGTGAAAAGTGAAATATTTATTAAAAGAAACACACACCATTTTGTACTTCTCATAAATGTAAAAAGCATTACTTTTCTTGATGAACCATTTTCATGTCATAATTTAAAAACACAGCACAGCTCCTATGTACAAGTACACCCTGTCAGTACTTAAATTTGCCAAGCACACAAGGGGGCGTATTTACAAGGACCTTGCACCACCTTTAAAGTCACTTTTAAAGTGGGGAAAATGACGTGAATGTGGCTCATAAGCCTTGTAAATATGCCCCCATGTTGACTATGTAACTCTTGCAGAACATATTGTGAAACCTAAATGACTTCAAGAAACGAGTTTTTAAACTGACAAACAAGCAAATTATTCTGCCATATTCATGGTGGGAAGTGAAATATTTATTTAAAGAAGCAGACACCATTTTGTCCTTCTCATAAATGTAAAAAGCATTTCTTTTTTAAAAAAAAAACGATTTTCTGGTCATAATTTGAAAACACAGCACAGCTCCTATGTACAAGCACACTCTGTCAATACTAATACTTCACATTATCTCTAATTATAATTTGTCAAAGAAGCAAAATCTTTTTGGAAAAGATAATGAAAACACTTGACACAAAACAACATTTTAAATGCACAGCTGGCTTCCTTATTTTCTCCATAAACTATACTAGTCTCTATCTAAATTAAATTAATTTTTTCTCACCTTAGCAAATGCTTTTTGAATTTCAAAACAGTCTCAGAAACACACCAATTTTTCTTTAGCAGAGCAAAGGGTATGCACTCCAGAGGCTGCAACCAACAAAGGCACAGAAATGCTGTATTTCATCACACATATCTCTCATGTCACCCAATCAAAACTCTTCCCTCACTTGTTTCAAATCAACAACCTTCCCCCCTCTGCACTTTCTGCCCTTTTTCCATAGCAACTACCTCCTGATAGACCTCTCATGTTTACAAGTTCATACAACAATGTTTCAAATTAACTCTGAACTCTCAGTACACATGCAAATCCACTGCAATGTTTCTTAAAATCGTTTTTTCTTAACCATTCAAATGACATATTTCAAAGAACACATCCATGCACCCTAGCTTTCTGTTTTCAGCAATGGAAATCCACCAATAACTGCTAGTGAATCATTAGCACTGAAACTCCACAGTTTTTTTTCTTTACAAAGTCCTACTGTTTCAACTGCCATTTCATTCCCACACTTCATCTGACTGCAGCAGAACCTCCTCTCACCATGTTTTCTGTCTGGATTCTTGGACATAGTTACATCCACTGGGCTCACAGGTATGCTGATAACAGAAATTTACACAACCTCAATTTACAAAATGTGGAAATCAAATGGATTGGACAGAGAGGATTGAGATCTCATCAATTGATACCATTGGTGAAAACCTTTTTGCATTTGACAAACCCTGACCTCATAATAGTGCACTGTGGAGGAAATGATTTGGGCACTTTGACTGGGGTAGGTCTGGAAATGCTTTTAAAGGACACCTTTGAGCAATTGATGGCACTTTTTCCTCAAACTGCCTTTGTGTATTCAAATATATGTCAAAGACAGAAATGGAGGTGGTCCAATCAATTTTGTCCACAAATTGAAAAAGCCAGGAAGCATGTGAATAAGTCTGTTTCAGCTTACATGAGAGACCATGGAATGGGCTCCATCTACAAAAATAACTTGCGTTACTACAAGCAAGATATCTACAGAGAATATGGTGTGCACTTCTCAGATGAGGGGAACAGAGTTTTCATACAAAATTTAAGACTGTGTATTGGTACCTACTTATAAGTACCTAGAACTTACACATAACCCAAAAGCTCTTTTCAGAGATACCTTACCTATAATTACTCTTTAAAAATTTCGAATGTACCTTTTTTCACTAATTTTGACTTATATTCGCTTCCCGGTTCGCTACCCGGTTCGAGTACCGGCAGCTAACCACGCGAAAAATTCAAATTTTTTTTCCGACATATATGAGCCTCCTCAGCCACCCTCAGAAAACCTAGGGGGTCAGGATACGTCTCCCGTGCCCCCTTATACCCATTTCCCACATTGTTTTTCTTCCATCTTGTGATTAAATTCGACCGAAACACAAAATGGTGAACTCCCGTTACGCTACCGGTGAGCTACCTGGTTCGCGTACCGGGTAGCGCTTCTACCGCAAAAAATCAAAACTTTTTATTTTTTATTTTTTTCCCCACGGGACCCTCTAATAGCCCCCACATCATTGCTAGGGGGTCAGGAGGGGTCTACCTTGCCCCCTTTCAATAATTTCCCCCTTCGTTTTTGTCCACCTCTTGTCTCTCAATCCTACCGAGAGACAAGATGGCGGCCGTTCTGGACTGTTTAGAATGTTGACAGTCACTGGAGAGCCAATCAGCTTCACTTCGCGAAGTTCTGTTACGCGTCAGGTACGTGAACCGGGGCGCTAACCGGGACGCTGTCACAGATATATATATTTTTTAAAACGTTAATTTCTCAAAATCCACTGGAGCACATATATTGAGACATAGCAAAGGCACGTCGGGCAAACCATATCTACAATTTTGCCAAGTTTCGTGTAAATCCATTCAGCCGTTTGAGTTAAAAGTGAGTCCAACCGCCCTATGGAAAAATGAATGGGAAAAACGTGTTTTGGGACCCCCCTTTTTTCTCGGCCCCCCCTTGACGAAACCCCCCCACATTTTCAGGGGCTGCTCAGAAACAAGATGTGCCATTTTCCTGAAAATGTCAGCCAATTCCGTCCACAAACGCCAAAGTTATTCGACATAGAATTTTCAGAAATCCCATAGGAAAAAAATCCTAACTATATATACCTACTGGCGACCGCCAGTAGGTAATATATATATATATATTCACTGAAAAAACCATAGGTTATAGACCATATATAGTTAGGAATTAGCATTTACAAAACCTTATTTTACTCACACAAAACCATTGAAATACGCATATATAGTTAGTTGCACTAACTATATATCGCTCACCCGCAATCCACTGCTGATGATGTCACATATTACATCATTCATGACATGGTCAGTGACATCACTGATGACATCACTTATGACAACTCAAATGACATCACTGATAACATCATTGATGACATCATTCATGTGATAATACGATGAACATCTTCAGACTCTAATATAACCTTAGATACACTCAGTGTAAACAGACACTCACACATTGTCACTCATCCATGGAGTTACTCTTACACCTAGTCAGTCATGCAAAGAATCAATCACACCTCCATTTCCTCAACTATACAGTCATACACACCTTACTTATTCAAACATATTCTAACATAGGTTATAGACCATATATAGTTAGGAATTAGCATTTACAAACCCTTATTTTACTCACACAAAACCATTGAAATTCGCATATATAGTTAGTTGCACTAACTATATATCGCGCACCCGCAATCCACTGCTGATCATGTCACATATTACATCATTCATCACATGGTCAGTGACATCACTGATGATATCACTGATGACATCTCAAATGACATCACTGATGACATCACTGATGACATCTCAAATGGCATCGCTGATGAAATCACTGATGACATCTCAAATGACATCACTGATGACATCACTGATGACATCTCATTTGACATTACTGATCACATCACTGATGACATCATTCATGTGATAATACGATGAACCTCTTCAGACTCTAATATAACCTTAGATACACTCAGTGTAAACAGAGACTCACAGACTGTCACTCATTCATGGAGTTACTCACACACCTAGTCAGCCATGCAAAGATTCAATCACACCTCCATTTCCTCAACTATACAGTTATACACACCTTACTTATTCAAACATATACTAACACATATTTACTCTCTTATACAATCCCTGATACAAGTTCACAATGATCCATACAGCCACTCACACATTCACTGGCTCTTATGCACAGTTATTTATATATGTCAACTCTCACATGTACTGTGTTTTACATATGTACTTACTTTGACATGTAGCACTGAGATATCCATTCACTCACCAATACACTCATGCACACAGTCAACCGCCCATACAGCTGTTTCCACATGCACTTTTGAACCCATACATCTAGTGAATCAACTGCTCACACTTCTATGCACAGAGTCATACACCTCCCAGCCACCCACACACACACTCAGTCTCCCATACAAATACTTGGGCAACCAATCAATAACCCATATAGTTACTCATATAGCTACTGATCAACACATGCAGCAGTTTACAGAACAACAGACATAATGATGCACAAATTAAGACAGTTTAGTCACTAACCCATGCACTCAGTGAGACACATTTAATCACTCACTCATACAGTCAGTCATGCACCTGCTAAATCCTTCATCCAGACACTTATACATCCACTCATTCTTCGAAATGTAAGACATATTTTAACTTTACAGAAACATACAGTCACTGGATGTTGTCATCAGTGATGTCATCAGTGATGCCATTTGAGATGTCATCAGTGATGTCATCAGTGATGTCACTGACAATGTCATGAATGATGTAATACGTGACATGATCAGCAGTGGATTGCGGGTGCGCGATATATAGTTAGTGCAACTAACTATATATGCGAATTTCAATGGTTTTGTGTGAGTAAAATAAGGTTTTGTAAATGCTAATTCCTAACTATATATGGTCTATAACCTATGGTTTTTTCAGTGAATTTTCAAGGTTTTGTAAATGCTAATTCCTAACTATATATGGTCTATAACCTATGGTTTTTTCAGTGAATTTCAATGGTTTTTTAATAGCAAATATCAAAAGCTGTAAAATGTATTCTTCTTTTAAAGGAAAAATATATTTTATATGTATTTAATATAATTTTTTTATGTATATACATTTTTTGAGGGAACGAATTTATCAACTAGTGGAGAAGTGTAGCTCACTGGTTAGAGCAGGCAGACCCTGAAGCAGAGGTCAGACCCGGGACCAGGGTTCAATTCCCGACGCGGCAGGGTCTTGAGCTCAAATGTCCACGGACTCGATAATTCTCGCTTCAGTGCCTGACCTAATCATGGGTTCACACTCTGCAACTCTGGGCATTGAGCTTGCCTAATCTCCACAACGGCCCCCGCGGCGGGATGCCTGGCTTTCACCTTGGGGATGCCCTGTAGGGGCTATCTCACAGGGAAAAGCCAGGACGGGTTCCCAAGGCAAGCTCTTAGAGACCCCTGGGTGATAAGCGCTATATAAATCCAATATACAATACAATACAATACCATACAACTGTCATGCTGAAGAAGAGTGTGGGGAGAAAAAAACCAAAGAGGAGGATATAGAGGAAAGAACAATCAGTTCAAAAATACAATTGCTTTAAATCATAAAGTGCTTTTCCATACATTTACCTTTAAATAACCCATATTAGAACATACAAAATATCTACAGAGGAGACGGTGTACATTGAATTTTAGACTCTTCATTTGTACCTACATGTTGGTACTTACATCACCCACACAACACAACAGCTCTATTCAGAGCTACCCTACCTCAAAGCACTCTAAAATATTATTTTACTATTTCCCTTGGTTTTCCCCTTGTTACGCTTTCCGGATCGCTACCCGGTGCGCGGACCGGGCGCTAACCGTGCGAATTTTTTTTTAAAAAAAGGGTTTTTTTTACATATATGGGCCTCCTCAGCCACCCTCAGAAAACCTAGGGGGTCAGGATATGTCTCCCGTGCCCCCTTATATCCATTCCCAAAATTGCTTATCCTCCATCTTGTGACTAAATTCGTCCGAAACACAAGATGGCGGACTCCCGTTACGCTACCTGTGAGCTACCCGATTCGCGTACCGGGTAGCGCTTCCACCACGAAAAATCGAGAAAAAAAAATATTTTATTTTTTTGCCCCGCGGGGCCCTTTAATAGCCCCCACATCAATCCTAGGGGGTCAGGAGGGGTCTACCTTTCCCCTTTCATTCATTTCCCCCTTCGTTTATTTCCACCTCTTATCTCTCAATCCTACCGAGAGACAAGATGGCGGCCTCTCCGGACTGTTTAGAATGTTGAGAGTCACCGGAGAGCCAATCCGCTTCTCCTCGCAACGTTCCATTACGTGCCTGGTACGCGAACCGGGGCGCTAACCGGGACGCTGTCACAGATATATATATTTTTGGAAAGTTAATTTCTCAAAATCCACTGGAGCACATATCTTGAGACCTAGCAAAGGCACATAGGGCAAACAGTCTCTACAATTTTGCCAAGTTTCATAGAAATCCATTCAGCCGTTCGAGCTAAAAGTGAGTCCAACCGCCCTATGGAAAACTCAATGTTAAAAACACGTTTTGGGACCCCCCTTTTTTCTCGGCCCCCGCTTGACGAAACTCCCCCCAAACTTTCAGGGGACGATCAGAAACAAAATGTGCCATTTTCCTGAAAATTTCAGCCAATTCTGTCCATCAACGCCAACGTTATTCAAAATAGAATTTTCAGAAATCCCTATTCAAAAAAATCCTAACTATATATACCTACTGGCGACCGGCAGTAGGTAATATATATATATATATATTAAACTCCTTTTTGCAATTACTTCTCCCTGCACCCAAGAGCAGAGTACGGACCACAGATGCATGCCACAAATAGTATTATGTCCATTGCAGAACTTCACAAGCATGACACCTTTCGATCCCAAGGGATCTTGATCACATCATATATACACACACATACCCATTTGCTACTTCATGTAATGTTCAATTTTCGGAGGTTGTTATACAATTTCGCCTTTGCTCATAACCAGTGAGCTGGAGGGGATAAGTAGTTTGTCATGTATTGCCACCTTGTGGGCAAAAAGAGAATTACAATTATTGAATCAGTTTTAGGGTTTGCCTGCACAGTGCTTCTTGCATTGTGCTTGCGGAATCTTTTGGAAATATAAAATAAAAGCGATTCAGAACCCACCCATTACTTTCCTGAACTTTCCATTGGTTTAGTCCTTCATCGTACTAATCCATTTGTATCTCACTGGCCAGCACCCCATTCGATTGCTGTGCTGCTCTTGCTTTCCCGTACTTGCCTGGCATGGAGCTTGAACCACGTACATCTTCTGGGTGCTGTCAACTAGCGAGTGTCCTTAGGCTGCCTAGACTGCCCGAAAGTACTTTTTTATTATTAGCCTTACAGCACTACATGCAAGTCAGGGATTTAGGTGGGATGAAAAAACTGGTGGTCTTTTGAAGAGGCGTGGCCAGTGTAATTAACGGTGTGGCTTAAAAACACATAAGCTAGAAATCTGTGCTTAGCATAGTGTTCCCCCAACTGGTATTTTGCTGTTTCTGTCATTGGATCCAAATAATATAATACAACAAGTAACATTATACTTACAATAAGTCAGAGCTATTAGCTTTGTCAATCATAGTCAGTAACATAAGATAAATGAGCAACAACTATGGCTTCCTTGTATAAAATGCTGAAAATGGTTCAGTTCTGAAATGATGAGACAGACTGTGAAAGAACTATAATGATTCTCTCGGAAGTTACAGCAAAGACAGTGACAGGTGGTACCACTGGAGAGTTAAGATTTGTTTTTAACCCTGAGAGTGAGGGCAAAGATGGAGAGCCTGATAGGGACCTGTCTTAGCACCTGCTCTTTAGAACTACCGGTGCTCACTTAAAACCATGATGCTGGTACATCAGTAGGCTGTCTTCTCACTGGTGCTCTTCCTGGGTTGCATAGTTCCTGATATCCTTACAGATGGGCTCTCCGTAATGGCGGGGGAGTGTCGCAACACTTGTCAAAGTCAGTCAGTGAAAAATAAAGTTATAATAGATCAATATTATCATTTTATTTTCTGCCTACCTACTGACCATATGTTGGTGTATGGTGGGGCAGGGCCAGGCCATGGCAGAGGAGGTGTGTTGGGTACTGTAAAGTGCACTTGTTGGTTTGGACGTCCGTTTTAGCCAATCAGGCATTCACACTTCATTTTCTCCAACCTCAGCTGTGTTGGAAAGCCGGGTTGGAGAAATGCCACAGACTCTCAGGCACTGTCTGAGCCACAGACCAGGCCACTCAGACCAATTGTGTCAGGGCTTGCTAGGTATAGCATGAGAGCAGCACTCACTTTATGTGTGGAGTCTGTCCCTCATTGACGGCCAGGAGAAGAGCCGGGGAAGAGCACTAAGGAGGCCGGCATTGACATGTACGTTTTTTTAAAATTATTTATAATTCCCCTACTCCCCGGTCCCACCCCCACTACTTTAGCTATCTGACAGCCAACACTCTGCCCTGACTACAAGTCCCAAGATGCAAAAGAAAAAGTGGATTTGCTAAGCTTTTGCGTTATGCTGTATTCTTTACCAACCAAGTTATAAGTGACTGGTAACTTTCCGTTCTGGCAGATCACACTCTCCGAAGGCCGACCGTGTTCACTTTGTCCCCATGTGATATGTTGTTACCGGGTCACAAAGCTGCTCCAACGCAGATCAAAAAAAAGCAGGGAAAAAAAGCAGAATGCAGGCCTAGTTAGAGAGGGTCTGTGGCGCGAGCTGCGACAGACTGTCATCCTCCTCTCTACATGCCTTTCAGTTTCTTTGAGTCATAGAACACAAGAATGTCTGTACTGAAGCCTGGAAGCAATTTTATAACATGCGCAATAGCAGTTTAACAGTAAATGACTGTGAGTTAAAAAAGGAAATATTAAAAATGTAAATACTTTAATGCAAGTACTGTAATGAGGAGGTCTTTAGAGACAGGATGTCTAAAACAGATTTAAACAAAGTCTTACTTTTAAAAGGACAAGGGCCAGCTATTTTTACCCCATTGGATGAGATATTTTGTTAGCTATGTACAAAGCATAGCATTAGGAGATGTCTGCTCACGTGTTATACTTGTTAAAATAATTGCGCAAGAGTACAATTTTAGGGTGTGTGATGACCTCTATGGGTAATAGATGGTATGGCACTTTAAATTCTCATGATCCCTTTTAGAAATGGAGTCTTCTAGTTGGCAAAGGTAGGTACCTTTGTCCAAATAAGGACCCTTTATTGTAGTCAGGGAGAGGGATACACTCCTAAAATAACCCTTGCTCAACCCCTTGCTAGCTTGGCCTGAGCAGAGAGGCTTATCTCAAAGGCAGTGTGTAAAGCATTTGTGAACACATACAGTAATACAGTGAAAACACTACAAATGGACACCACACCAGGTTAGAAAAGTAAGAACTCTTTATCTAACTTGTACCAAGACCTAATGACAAAAATCCACAATACAGTTTTAAAAATACCTTATTTACTTAAATGCAGTCTCTAGCAACAAATAACTTGTCTCTGAGTTATTACGAAGTTGTGACAGAAGAAATCCCAAAGTTTGGCGCCCACTGCGAGGTGCACGGCATCAGGCCCTGAGCCAAACAGACCCACAAAGAACAGTACCTTGGAAAAGTGAAGAAAAACAAAGACGGCACACGGTGTTGGGATGGTGCTGCTTCATTGGCGCAGCGTTAGTTCCTTACGACCCCTGGGGAGGTGTAGACTCTGTTCCTTACTGCAGCACTGGGGAGGTGAGATGATGGTTCCTCACTGCATCGTGGAGGTGATGTCACAATGGCACAGAAACCACTGTTCCTTACGATGTGGTGATGTCGATGGATTCGGAGTCACTCACATCGAGGATCAGCTCTGCGATGACGAAGTCGGCTTCACTACTGCTGGCCCGGTCTCACTAAACAGGAGTCGTCCGAAATGCGATATGATTTTCGTGATCACACTAAGATTAAGACTCAGGACAGGTTTCAGGTACCTGATACCCGTTCTCCTTGTTCCTTTCAGGAATCGTCAGACCAGAAGTACAACAGAAGAGGACATTCTGAATGCAGACAAGAATAGCACGTCTGTAGCAGCTAAAACAGCAGTTCTAGATGCAGGCAGACAGAATGTAAAAATCACCCTCACTAAACGATGCATCTTAACATTCTGAGTTCAGGCATGCTAAACTTTATTTTCCTATCTTATTTCTAGGGACTATAAGATTTATAAGATTTTATAAACTAACTTCCCATTCCGGCCTATAGGAACAGATAGCCTTGCAATAGTGAAAAACTAAATTGGCAGTATTTCGCTATCAGGACATGCCACACACATCAGGACATGTCCTACCTTTCACATACAATGCATCCCACTTTAAGGGTGACTAATATGTAGAAAAGCTAAGGATTAGGGACTGGCAAGTTTGTGCACTTGCCAAGTCGACATGACAGTCCCAGACTGCACACAAGCTCTGCAATGGCAGGCCTGAATCACGTTATAGAAGCTGCTTCTGTGGGTGGCACAATCAGTGCTGCAAGCCTACGAGCAGCATTTGATGTTGAGGCCCTGGGCACACATAGTGCACTGTACTAGGGTCTGCCTAGTAAATCAAATAGCCTATCATGGAATCAATAATTCATGACAAAATTTTACGAAGGGAGCACTAGCACTTTGGCACTCAACAGCAGTGGCAAATTTCCCAAAGCATCTAGACAAGCAAAAGCACAGGAGGCAACAGCAGAAAAAATGGAAGGGAGACCCACACCAATGGTTCCAAGTCTAACACATGTCCCTTCCAGCTGAAATGTGGGGAGAACTACCTACCCACTTGGAAGTTCTCTTCACTAAGGTGGAAAATTCTGGACAGACCATCAGCATTGGCGTGTTCTGTTCCAGGGCGGTGTTCCACTGTTAAGTCCATACCCTGTAGGGAAATAGACCACCTCAACAGTGTTGGATTATCACCCCTCATATGCATCAACCATCTGACGGGGTTGTGGTCTGTCTAAACCCAGTAGGGAGTCCCGAACATGTATGGTCTCAGCTTCTTCAATGTCTAGACCACAGCAAATGCCTCACGCTCAATCACACTCCAACTCTGTTCCTGTGGAAATAACCTCCTACTAATGAAGGCTAAAGTTTGGTATAGGCCCTCCTCATTCAGCTTTGAGAACCCAGCCCCCACACCATGCTCTGATGCATCTGTCTGCACAATGAATTCTCTTTAGAAATGAGGTGCCTTAATCCTGGGCACTGTGCACGTAGCATATTTCAGGCCATCAAAAGCCTTCTGGCAGGCATCAGTCCCATTCACTTTCCTGGGCTGCTTCCTGGAAGTCAGCTCTGTCAAAGGAGCAACAATGGTGCCATACCCCTTGACAAATCTCCTGTAATACCGGTGAGTCCTAAAAAGACCCTCTACTCTGTCTGAGTCTTGGGGGGATCTCAAGCCAGAATGGTATCAATCTTTGGCTATAGGGGTGCGACCTGGCTGCTCCCTACCTGAGTCCCAGGTACACCAGAGAACCCTGCCCATTCTGAAATGTATTCACAGTGATTGTGAGGCCTGCCCTCCACAGTGCCTTGAACACTTCCTAGAGGTGGTGCAGATCTTCCTCCCTAGTGACATTGAACACTGCAATTTCATCGAGGTAGGCGGCACTGAAATCCCCCAGCCCCGCCAACACCTGGTTGAACAACCTCTGAAAGGTGGCAGGGGCATTTTTCATCCCAAAGGGCATCACCCAGGATTGGTAGTGCCCATCTAGTTTGGAGAATGCTGACCTCTCTCTTGCCCCATCAGTCAAGGTGAGCTGTCAGCACCCAGACCATAAGTTAAATGTACTGAGGTACCTGGCGGCCCCCAACCGATCAATGAGCTTTTCAGCTCTGGAGATCAGATGTATGACAGTCCTGGTGACTGAATTGCGCCCTTGGTAGTCCACACAAAGCCAGAGGTCTGGTGTGGCACTGGGTGCAGCAGCCTTCGGGACCAAGACCACTGGCTGGCCCAAGGGCTGTCTGAGGACACAAGGACCCCTAGTGCTAACATCTTGGAGACTTCTTCCTTAATGCAAGCTCTGACCCTGTCAGTCACTCTGTACATTTTATGTTTTACTGGAGAACTTTCCCCAGTATCTACATCATGGAGGCATCACTGAGTGACACCGGGGGTCAGGGAGTACAGGTCAGGGAACTGTCCCAACAGTTGGCGACGGTCACTTTGCTGCTCAGGGGTCAGGGAATTTGAGAGGTTCACACCATACACTGACCCATCTTTCTCTTTTGCAGACAGGTGGTCAGGAAGAGGCTCAGTCTCCTTTTTCATCCCAGCATCTGTTGCTAGGTGCTTTCCCACTTCGGACCTCTCCAAGTGGGCCTTAAGCGGTTCACATGCAGGACCCGCAAAGGGTTCCTGAGAAACTGCAAGTCCACCAAGTAGGTGGCATTGATCTTGCGCTCCACCACCTCAAATGGTCCAGTTCACTTATCCTGGAGTGCACAAGCCTCCACTGGGGCCGTGACCCAAATGTCCAGTCAAAGCTGAAACTTGATCAGAGTGGCATTCTAATCATACCAAAGTTTAATCTCCTCTTGGCTGGCTTCCAGATTCGCCTGAGAAAGTTGTCTGAAGCGCTTAGTCTGCTTTCTAAAGACCAGCATGTAGCTATGTACATCCCGGGGAGGTTTACTGGGAGGTTTCTCTTAGCCTTCTTTTACCAGATTCAGAGGTCTTCTTACTGGATTGTCATAAAGTAGTTCAAAGGGACTGAATACTAAGAACTTCTGGGGCACCACTCTGTAAGCAAACAGGAGGCGTTGCAAGAGGACGTCCCACTTATGCCTCATTGGTTCAACAAGACCCAAAATCATGCCTTTCACGGTCCAGTTGAATCTCTCAACCAGCCCATTACCTTAAGGGTTGTAAGGAGTGGTGAACTTATAGGTTACACTGCACTCCTGCCACAGAGACTTCATATACTTCAATATGAAGGTGGAAAAATAGTTGGACACCACCTTTCTGGGCAACCCCACACTGGAGAAAATCCCTATCAATTCACAACCCGCCATAGGGGTCATCACAGTCCGGAGAGGGATGGCTTCTGGGTTCTGGGTGGCATAGTGCTGACCACAGGGAAAGGTTGGAGAGGAGCCTTACACTTCCTCCCACTCTTACCACTTGCCTTGCAAGTCTGGCAAGACCTTCAGTGAGCATAAGAATGCTTGCGCATTTGGGGCCAGTAAAAGTGGGTGAGAAGCCTTTCAAAGGTCTTGCCCCAAATGTCTTGCTAAAGGCACATCATGAGCTGGACCCAGTGGGAAGGCTCAGAAGCGCTGGGGTACCAAAAGCACAGAGGCTGACCCAGGCTCAGCAACCTTAGGCTCGCTAAGCAGGAAACCATTCTTCCAGTATATACAATTTGATCCGGACTGATCACCTGCTGCCGCAAACCAATGCAAGATGGGCACATCTGCTGCACCTGGCAGAACTCATCCCTGGAGGGCCCTCCTTTTTGCTGCCAATGGGTCGGCTCAGACAGGTCCCACAGTTCAGCCACTTGTTCCCCTGTAGGCTCCAGGGCATCCCCCTCAGGGTCTACCTTCTCCTGAACCGTGGAAACTTCGCGGGCTGGGTTTCCTCACGCCCCGCCTCTTCTCTTCCTGGCAGACACCTGGGATACTCTTTCAGGCTCCAGGTCCTCTTGAATGCCCTTACCGTCTGCCATTGACCGAGTGGTCATACATGCCCACTCAGGCAGACCCAACATCTCAAATGAGACCTCCGCTCCACCTTCTCCCAAGGGGAGCTCTCCAAATTGTTGCCAAGCAGACAGTCAACATGCATGGCTGGCCTTGCAGCTACTCTCAAGGTACCTGAGACCCCCTACTCAAAGAGAACCTGTGCCACTTTGCAGAGGCAATTACAGGGTTGATTGTGTCGGGATCACCTGCGTTTCAGACACCGGCCGACAACTGACAGCAGTCCCACTGGCTACGGTGTTTCTCATAGAGACCAGGGACATCTCTGCCAGACCCCACCCACCGTGGGCACCCATCTCCTCCCCCCCAAGGCTGCACTAGCCATTTGCTGGGGAAGTGCACCAGTGGGTGTAGTGGTCACTGTGTTGGGACACTTGGGATTATCTAAATATCTGCCTATAAAACTCTGGGGTCAACCCATACCTGGCAACTAGAGCTTCCTTCGTGGGGGCATAGAACATTTGATTCTCAGTGGACATTTGTGTTAGACCTGACATCATTGGCCTGAGTCTCTCCTCCATTTTTTTCTTTTTGCCTCCTCTTTTTACGATGTTTTTGCTGGTATATTGCTTTGGGCAATGTGCCACTGCTGATCAGTGCCACAGTGCAAGTGCTCCCTATGTAAAATTACTGTATTGATTGAATTCCATGTTTGGCTTATTTGGTTTACTGTCAGTCCCTAGTTTAGTGCACCAGGAGTGCCAGAGCTTGTAAATACAAATGCTGCTTGTGGGCTTGCAGCACATGTTGTGCCACCCACAAGAGCGGCCTAGTAAAAGTATGTCTAAAGGTCTGCCATTGCTAGACCCACGTGCAGTCTGGTACTGTCACCCTGACCGCGCAAGTACACCTACTTGCCAGTCCCCAAACCTTCCCTTAACTTCAGGTTAGTCACCCCTATGGTTGGCCCGAGGGCAGGGTACATTGTAAGTATAAGGTAAGACAAGCCTGACCAAGTTGGCATGTCCTAATAGTGAATTACAGCCATATTCGTTTTTCACTATTGTGAGGTTACCTGCTCTCCATTAGTTAGAATGGGCTGCCGGGGTTATTAATGCTATAATCCTAACGGGCTCGGGGAGCATGGTGCAATGTCGAGTTTGGTATCCATGAACTCAGGGTTTAATAACGCATCCGTTTGTGTAGATGGTTTTTGGCCTTTGGTTTTGAAAATAGCACTTTTAGAAAGTGGCTATTTTCTTGTCTAAGTATTTCTGGTTTCTGCTGGTTTGGTGTGTGTGTGACAGGGGCTGGGTGGCTCCACAGTTCTGAATGAGTCAGTGTGGGGTGAGTGGTGCATTTGCATTGAGAGTAGGGGGAGAGTAGTTCCTGATAGCCTGCCCTGCCTGATACAATGCTGGCTCCACCTCCTGCCGGGCGACTGATAGCTCTGCTCCTGCCAGTGACAATACTGGCTCCACCTCCTGCTGGGCGTCTGAGGACCCAGCCCTGCACAGTGAATAGGCCAGGTGCCTCTGCCTGGCTACACCCACAACAAACCCGGGATGAGGGGAATTCCCCTGCATGTACAAAGGGATCAAAGCCAAAAAGGGGTATAAGAGAAGGACCCTTGAACCAAGACTTTAGATCACTTCTGACAAGGAACCCTAAACCAAGGACAAGAAGCCTGCTGATCCAAGGACTTGCCTACCCCTTCTGCCAGAGTGCTGTTTGCAGGGGGCAATCCTGAAGTTGCTTCTTTATTTTTGCCAAGGAACCAGGAGAGAGGAACTGTGTGTGTACTCTCAAACTTTGCTAAAGAAAATCTCCAAGGGCTGGAAGAGTGCCAGCCTCCTGTTGACGTCACAGGGCTAAAGGACTTCATTTATTTGCTAAAAGTGCTCGTTGATGGAACCTGAGAATCCTGCACCTCTGAAGAATCCAGCAATCTCGAAGCCGACGGACGCCGCCGAATCCAGCTCGACATCGTGAGTAACGGCTCCAGTGTCCCGCTTCCTCGACGATGGCCGCCGGGCCCGATCGACGCCAGTAGCGACGCCAGTGAGTAGCGAGTTCGGCTCCAGCTCCAAGTGACCCCGTGTCGGCACCGCCGCTGATCGCATCGACTCCGAGCCCACTTTTTCTCAAAACAATGGGGACCCACTGGATGGCTATGGACCATGGGTATTAGTTAATTTACGAAAACAAAGGTCCTAAGCTTAGAGCAATTTTTCGCACCAATGTTATATAGACCACAATAGGCTGCTATATACTTTTCCTTTGCCCAGCCGGGCAAGGGATTTATTATAAAATATAACAAGTGTTTAGAACTTAGAATACATTTTAACAACAAACATTTTTGTTTGCAGTAAAGCACAATCCTGTGCCGTACTTGAAGGTAAGAAGAGATTGAGGAAAAAGTATAGTAAAAAGGAAAGTTACTTCAGGCAAAGAAAAGTGAGCAAACTGAACACTGTTTTGCATCAAATTTGTCAGTAATTCCCAGAGTAGCACATACCAACAATAGTGTACTTTAGTTAACTGTATGTCTACTAAAAGGAGTCGACGTTTCGATCCCGGGCTCAAGTTACAAGGGGATCATCTTCAGGACTTAAAAATTATATTGCCTGGTATTACAGTATGTACGCCTCTGCAATGATGTGAGGTAGCTGGATTATGGGCAGAGGAGGCGTGAATTAACGCTGGCACGTACGTGCAGGAATTATCCAGAATAGCACAGTGTTGTAGTTGTGGAGGGAGCGCGAGATGATGGCTTCAAGGTGGGGAGCGTTTCGATTATGATCCACGATTTGGATCCGTGTACGGTATCCTTATTTCTATAATACTACAAGGTGGGGATCATAATTAAAACGCTCCCCACCTTGAAGCCATCATCTTGCGCTCCCTCCACAACTACAACACCGTGCTATTCTGTATAATTCCTAAAAGTACGTGCCAGCGTTAATTCACACCCAGCGCCGTGGCCAACCCGCCTCCTCTGCCCATAATCCAGCTACCTCACATAATTGCAGAGGTGTACATACTGTAATACCAGGCAATATAATTTTTAAGTCCTGAAGATGATCCCCTTGTAACTTGAGCCCTGGATCGAAACGTCGACTCCTTTTAGTTGACATACAGGCC
Source organism: Lissotriton vulgaris (assembly GCF_964263255.1). Lineage (NCBI taxonomy): Eukaryota > Metazoa > Chordata > Amphibia > Caudata > Salamandridae > Lissotriton > Lissotriton vulgaris. The sequence continues at coordinate 2,081,596,971 of NC_141691.1, forward strand.
TGCCTCTGAGATAAACCTGTCTGCTTTGCCAAGCTACCAAGGGGGTGAGCAGGGGTTATCTAAGTGTGTGATCCCCTTGCCCAGACTAGAGGAGGTGAGTCCCTATTTGTCAGAAGTGTATACCTCTGCCAACTAGAGACAGTCTAACAATTTGATCCTCAGTGGGCAATGCAAGTAAGGTGTCCCTTCCTTCACCCAGAAAGTGACCCCACAACTCCGCTCCCCAATCTCTCTCAGGGACCCGGTGGGACTTCAATGGGTACTACAAAGGCATTAAATCATTGCCCAATGTACTCATGCTTCATAAAAACATTAATGACATCCTTGGGAATATATACTTTTCCTTCAACAGGCACTAATGGTGCGCTGTGAATTAAAGCTGCATGTGTGTTTCTCAAGTGAAGGAAACGTCTGTTTCAAATTTCTAATGTGTTTACATCTAACATTTAGCAACAGTGACCTATTTTTTTTAATATTCCAACATAGCTGTAGCTCACTAATATTACTGCAAATAATCTCTGTGACATATGAATATGTGAAGTCCTGTTTTGATCTAAAAGAATGACACATATACGCAAAATGTCTGTAAACGACTCTAATACTACACCCAGTTTAAAAGTAAATTAAAGGAAAATGTTTTTTAAAACAATCTGTTTAAAAATTATTCAAGGTCATCAATGCAGGTCTTTTTGTAGAATAGAGCTGGATCTATCAGGTGCCCATTGAAAGGATGGGGCCGTGTGCCAGAGCCCTCTTTGCCCATGCCTTAAAACATCTCTGCTTTCAGTGGATACTGGATACTGGATTCCTTTGGACCCTTTTAATAAATCAAATGTCTTCTGCGGTGGCTGCTCAGTAAATAGACAAAATCTCCAAATACATCTCAAACAATGGGAGTACTCTGGGATAAGAAGGTCCCATCAGATCATGCAGTAACTGATAAGTACCAACTATCTTGCCACATAATTGTTACCTTAGATCCTAAGTGAATGTTGGTAAAGGACCCTCGATTAGAGAGGTTGAGGTCAGAAATCTGAAATGGCAAAGAACCCCTGGCGGGAATCAGTACCTGGATTACAAAGTTAGTAACACAGAGAGAGATAGCCCAGTCACCCCAGATGAATAAACTCATGCACCCAGGAAAACTTTCTTTGAGGGGGCCTTAAAACCCCCCAAGAGAAAGTCTTTACCTTCTGCCATGCTGAGATCAGTGTTTCTAATTCAGTGCAAATTCAATTATACCTTTTTACACAGTTTTCAACTAAGACGCCAGTCCAAGGTGCTTTAAAGTACTCTGAAAATTCCTTCTGTCATATTATCTAAAATGCCCTTCAAAACGTTCTTTACATGATGTCTAGTCTTATTGAGTATTACTGACGATTGTTTTTTCAAATGCCCCTGTTTTCCCACAAATGTACTATGGGAAAACCTGACGTCCAATTGTAAAGTTGCTTGTAAGACTTTTCCAGTTAGAGCCCAACCAACTGAGAACTCTCGGCTACCGCCTTGAAAAGGGCACATCAAAAATGTATTAGTTTCACAGCTATATATATGTATGTATAGGCTATTTCTACATCTAAAACCTAGTGAAAAGACAAAGGAGTGATGCACTTGATCAAAAGAAGCATAATGTCAACAAGTAATAGGAGACAAAGCTGGGTTGTGGACAGCTAATGCATTGTGATGTATTGTTCTTTTAAGACATTTGTCATAAACTTTTCCCTAAACTGGAGATGGGACAGGGTGGGCCTGATGAATATTAGGATGGTGTTCCAGATCCTGGGTGCAAGGATGTAAAAGGCCTCCTTCTTTGTTTTGTTTTACACTGCTTAGTCTACAGTTTGATTGGTTCCTGGCTGTTGGTGTGCTCAGAACCACCAAAGATGGTGAGCTTATGTTATGTTATGTTATGTTATGTTAATATGAATTTATAAAGCGCTAATCGCCCAGGGGACTCTAAGCGATATCAGCGAACTTCCAACACCAGTTGAGAAGGAAGTGACCTTCTCAGAGCGACCCCCATGCCTCTAAGAAAAGCACAGTCTTCAAGCTCTTCCAGAATGGAAGGAGATTTGTGGAAAGGGGCGACCACTCGGTCCCCCCGAACGTATGGCAGAGTACCACGATCCCCCCGGGAAGCCATCTTGGGCGGGAGGCGAGTCTCGGCTGGTATGCCCGAAGCGGCGTAGCCGGGGCGCGCCTTTTCCCGCCCTAGAGTGGGTTGGCCTAGACACTGACGCAGCTGGCCACGCCCTAGGGGCAGGCAGGGGCGGGTTTACGCCCGCCCTGAAGACGGATAAAAGGAGAAGCAAGATCCGAAGGCATCCTCTTGTTCCTGTGCTCTGAAGCTGCACCTCCTCGCTGCACGTGAGCTCGAGACGGAACGAAGAGCCAATTTTGAGCGTTGTAATCGTTCTTGTTTGTTTTACAGATACTCTGTTGGAGAATGCCGAAGAAGGCGGGAAAGCGCATGACTACCGAACAGATGCTGCGTGTTCTCATGAAGGAGATGACCGAACTAAAGAGGCGAGTGGATAAGAACGAGGAAGGGGGACCAAAACGTCCGTTGGCGGGAGCAGCCCCGGGAGGGAAAAACAAGAGGCCCAGGAGGGGAGCAGCGGGAGAAGACATCCCGGGTCCCAGTGTCCCGCTCGAGGCACCAACTCCCGTGCCGAAGGAAGGGAATCCGATTCCCGTCGTGGCCACCCCCGTGTCCGAGGAAGATATGCCGCCCGAGCTGGCAGCACAATTGGCAGCGTGGTTGGGAAAAGGTAAAGAGGGCGCCACGGCTGTCGACGCACAGGAGTTAATGAAGCAACTGCGTGAGTCACGGGAAGCAGCGAAGGTGTCCACGCCGGCTGCAGCAGTAGAGAAGCCGCAGGGGACGGGTTCAGTAGCAGAGACAACGTCCGGTGCAGGTAAGCGGCCATTGCCGATTGCGAGGGATGAGTCGGCACCCTCTCGTAGGGAAAAATTGGGTCAGCATGTTCCTTTGGCTATTAAGGAAAAGATATGGTCAGGGGAGTATGTAAACATATTCTCGTTGCTTACTGATCACTATGAGATGGAGCATGTCAAGGGCCAGAAGGAGCTCATGCATCCGAGTGTTTGGCGCGCAAAAATGGCCGCCTTTAAGGTAAATGAAAACATTGGCAATTGGGGCCAAGCGTGGGGGGTTTTTACATCGATCTTGGGGGAGCGAAGGCCTGATCTGTTACCCGAATTGCCGATTTATCAATCACGAATCATGGGGTACTCGGTATCACACGAGGGTAATCATTGGTTCTGCTATGATAACCTGTTTAGAAAAGCTAAAGAACACAATAAAAATTTAACATGGGATTGTTATGATTCTGTGTCATGGTCCAAAATGAAGGAGACTGGTATGTTAAAATTGCCATTAGTGGGGAGTGTCGTCGGCGAGTCTTCCCGCCAGTATGCGGGGACGCCCTTTCGGTCAGGTGCGGGTACAGACAATTACTCGAAGCCTGCCGGTAACACAGGAAAAAGGGGGGTTTGTTGGAACTTCAACAGGGGTAAATGTACTAGGCCCCAGGGATCATGCAAATTTAGACATGAATGTAGTGGGTGTGGGCAATCATCCCATCCTGAGTCCACGTGCAGAGCCAAAACGGGTGATAACGGGGGTAGAGGAGGCGCCAAACAGGTCTAACATAGTCCGAGGGGCGCCTTTACCTACCCCGATTGATACCATGGCAATGATTCCTTGGCTCAGTGAATACCCGGATCGTGCTTCTGCTGGGGTGTTGCGGAACGGGTTTTCTTATGGTTTCCGCATCCCAGTGGGGGACTTTCAGGGTGCATCGAAATGTAAAAATCAGCTATCGGTCTTTCAGTATACGACTGTGGTACAGAATAAGATCAGGAAGGAGGTGGCTCGAGGTCGAGTCGCCGGTCCGTTTAGTGTACCACCGGTTCCTAATTTTGTTTGTTCCCCGTTAGGTGTGGTCCCAAAGAAGGACCCGGGTGAGTTTCGGCTGATACATAATTTATCAGCCCCACGTGGTCTCTCCGTCAATGAAGCGATAGACCCGGAAGTGTGTTCGGTGCGGTACGCATCATTCGATGAGGCCGTAGCCATTTTGAATCGCCTGGGGCCCGGGGCGCTGATGGCTAAATCTGATATCGAGTCAGCGTTCCGGTTGCTCCCGGTACATCCAGACGATCAGCGTCTCTTAGGTTTCATGTTTCAGGGTCATTATTACATGGATAGGTGTATGCCGATGGGGTGCTCTATATCTTGTGCCTATTTCGAAAAATTCAGTAGTTTTCTACAATGGGTCTTCACAAGGAAGACAGGTTTCCGAAATGTGATGCATTACCTGGATGATTTTTTGTTCTTGGGGGCAGCCGGGGACCCGGAATGTGGGCAGGCTTTAGCACAGTTTTGTGACTTGATGAATCGGTTTGGCGTGCCATTGGCACCAGGTAAGACTGTGGGGCCTTCCACGTGCCTCGAGTTTCTGGGGATCGAGTTAGACTCCGCAGAAGGTTGTTTTCGTTTACCAGCTGACAAAGTGTCAAAGTTCAGGACATCCCTGCAGATGTGTATAAGGGGACCTAAGGTTAGGCTGCATCAATTACAGCAGTTAGTTGGCCAGTTGAATTTTGCCCTGAGGGTTATACCAATGGCCCGCCCCTTTTCCCGTTCGATCGCTCAAGCCATGGTCGGCCTGAAGGAGGGCCATCATCGCACAAGGCTCTCGGCAGAGGTCCGCCAGGACATGCGCATTTGGTTGGCATTTCTGGCAGATTTCAATGGTCGAGTCGTCTGGAACAAACCAGCCGTGTCCTCTGAGGAGCTGGGGTTGTGGACAGATTCGGCGGGGAGCATAGGTTTCGGTGCAATATTCGGCACGAGATGGTCTGCACAAAAGTGGCCGACATGGTGGCATGACAGTGGACTGACAGGTAACATTGCTTTCCTGGAACTTTTCCCCATTTTAGTGGCCCTGAGAACTTGGCCCGAAGGGTTCAGAGATCACTCGGTGGTATTTTGGTCTGACAATATGACCGTGGTCGAGTGTATCAATAGCCAGGCAGCACGATGCAAGTGGATTTTGAGACTGCTCAAAGAAATTGTTTTACTTTGTATGCAATTGAATGTGTTATTCAGAGCAAGACATGTCCCAGGGGTAATGAACCAGGCGGCTGATGCACTGTCTCGTTTTCGTATACAGGCTTTCTGGGGTTTCCTTCCCACAGCGGACCCGGAGCCGGCACCCTTTCCCGAAGCTCTCTGGTCTCTCGGTGCCCCGAACTTCGTAACCTCGTGGGAGAGAGTTTAGCTCCCAGGACAAGGAAGGCATATGAAGGGGCGTTCCGGTCCTATTTGGCCTTTTTGGGTACTGATAGGGAGGAGCTTTGGGGCCAGGAAGAGTGGGTGGTGTATTTTCTGATGTCCTTACATCGGGTCGGGAAATCGGTGGCCACGGCTCAGAGACATCGGGCTGCCATTTCCTTTGTTGCCAGGGCTCACGGGATCCAGGATCCGACAGCATCTTTCGTTGTACAGAAAGCGCTACGGGGGTGGCAACGCCTTGAGGGTCGCAGAGTAGATGAGAGGCGCCCGATAGGTTTGGATAGGCTGGCCCAGTTATTGTCCAGTCTCCCTGCTACGTGTTCGTCTCAGTTTGAGACGGTGTTATTCCGAGCCGCTTTTACGCTGGCATTCCATGGGGCTATGCGGGTAAGCGAATTAGTGGCGAGGAACAAGCAGGATGTGACAGGAGGATTGTGCCAGGAGCACGTCCAGATCAGAGGGGAGACGATGACGGTCTCGTTTGTCAGGTCTAAGACCGATCAAAGTGGGATGGGTGACTGCGTAATCATACGCAGGATTCCCGGGTCCTCCATGTGCCCGGTAAGGTGTCTAGAAGATTATTTAGCACGAAGGGTGGCATCATGGGGGGGGACCTTGTTGAGACACGCTGACGCCACCCCACTAACAAAGTTTCAGTTTCAGCGGGTGCTTGCGATGTCGATTGCCGCTGCGGGCTTGAACCCGGGCGAGTTTGGGACCCATTCCTTTCGGATAGGGGCTGCTACAGAAGCAACAGCCAGGGGTCTGGATGTTGAACAAGTTAAACGGGTGGGGCGTTGGTCCTCCAATTGTTATAAGAGGTATGTGCGGTTGCACATGTTGTGAAGCTGTAGCAATGTACTCATGCTTCTTGTTTTTGTTTGGTTTTCAGTTGCGCAAGCCTACGAGGCGGGGCGGACTTTGCAGTCGACCCTACACCGGGCCAGCGGTCAGACATCACCGGCTGTGAGAAAGGAGGTGTGGGTTGTGGTCCACTCATACGTGAGGCGTGCCGCAGACGTATTCAAGGCAGGTGATATGATTCACGTAGCTGGGGAATACGGGTACAGTGTGTCCTTCTACGGAAGAGGCGGGCTCTGTATTGACCAGTTTCAATCATTTTTTGAGGGTTTGCTAGGGCGGACGAGGTCACCGCCGTCTGTAGTGATAGTACATCTTGGGGGTAATGATTTGGTCACCACTGGTAGACGACTTCTTCTTGAGGCGATGCTTTCCACTGTAAGTTGGTTAGCGAGGAGAGTTCCGGGGTGCACAATTGCATGGTCCCATATGATCCCACGAAAAGTGTGGCGGGGGGCTATTTCGGTTCCTGCTCTAAATCACTCTGTTAGGAAGCTTAATAACAAAGTGAGTAGGTTGTTCCGTTCCAAGACACTGCATGCTATTTCCCATGGGTGTATTAATGATGACAGTATGTATTTGGGGGATGGAGTGCATTTGTCTCGGGTGGGGAATGAGTTACTCATAGGAGACTTCTTAGCATGGCTAAAAACGTTACACCATGACCTTTAGGTAGGAGTGTTGTGGGGGGTCCGGATAGCCGGTCAACTATCCGGCCTGTGGCGGTAAGGTCATGATCGGTGAGCACTAATTGGAAGATCCCTATGAGTGGGCGTCACCCAGCACGGATGGGAGCGCTCGGGGGAGGTGGCCATTGGCCCCTCAACGGGGAGGCGGTCCCTTCTAAGGATGGGTCGCCGAAAGAAGAGGAAAGGCGGTCAAGGCCCCTTCCTGGGTAGGAGGGGTTACAGCCCCCTCCTGGGGAATTTCCCGGGGCCAGGACGTCTGCGACGGCAGATATGGTAAGTTGTGTGGGGTTTGGGGGGAGGTCTACGCTACCTTCTAGATACCTCACACGAGTCCTCGTACGACCTCTAAGTGGCGACGAGTTTTATTGGGGCCCCCGTCAAGTCAAGGGAAATTGGTAATTGCACTTGAGGTACGCCTCTGGGCCGCCCCTCACAAGTGAGGGCGATATTTCTGGGTTAGGGATCTTGACACCGGTTACGACCTTGCCGTTGGCCCTTAAACGTTAGGATGTACAATTTCAAAATTTCAAGTAAATGTTTTGCAGGATGTTAGTTCGGCTAGGAGAACCTTTGTATTAGAGACTCTGTTAAGGTTAGCCAAACATCGCAATGTGGTAATGAAATTGTACATAATATGAAACTGTTTATTTAATGTTTTAATTTTGTTTCATATTTTAATAAATACGGCCGGGGGGGTTACTCCCTCCCGTCTTCCAAAGACTTCAGAACTGTTTCCGGTTTCCCATCCTTGGGGATTGTGTTGAGAGGGGGTGGCGGGTATCTCAGCCATATGGAAAGGGGCGACCACTCGGTCCCCCCGAACGTATGGCAGAGTACCACGATCCCCCCGGGAAGCCATCTTGGGCGGGAGGCGAGTCTCGGCTGGTATGCCCGAAGCGGCGTAGCCGGGGCGCGCCTTTTCCCGCCCTAGAGTGGGTTGGCCTAGACACTGACGCAGCTGGCCACGCCCTAGGGGCAGGCAGGGGCGGGTTTACGCCCGCCCTGAAGACGGATAAAAGGAGAAGCAAGATCCGAAGGCATCCTCTTGTTCCTGTGCTCTGAAGCTGCACCTCCTCGCTGCACGTGAGCTCGAGACGGAACGAAGAGCCAATTTTGACCCACCCACCAGCCCCTGATGACAGCAAGTGGTTTTGATTAAAGTTGATGGACAACTCTGATTGTCGTTTACAGGTCGTGGTATTATCATGATGATTTTGAGTATGTAATAAAGAATGTCGATTTATGTGTTGCAAATAAAAGAAATTCTGCTTTAGTGTTCATTGGTAAGCATGCTTTTAATAAAAGTATAGTTGCTACTGTATTTTAGTTTAATCATTTAGTTAGCATTGTCGTATTTATTTTTGGTCGGGCGGTAAGGTCATGATCGGTGAGCACTAATTGGAAGATCCCTATGAGTGGGCGTCACCCAGCACGGATGGGAGCGCTCGGGGGAGGTGGCCATTGGCCCCTCAACGGGGAGGCGGTCCCTTCTAAGGATGGGTCGCCGAAAGAAGAGGAAAGGCGGTCAAGGCCCCTTCCTGGGTAGGAGGGGTTACAGCCCCCTCCTGGGGAATTTCCCGGGGACCAGGACGTCTGCGACGGCAGATATGGTAAGTTGTGCGGGGTTTGGGGGGAGGTCTACGCTACCTTCTAGATACCTCACACGAGTCCTCGTACGACCTCTAAGTGGCGACGAGTTTTATTGGGGCCCCCGTCAAGTCAAGGGAAATTGGTAATTGCACTTGAGGTACGCCTCTGGGCCGCCCCTCACAAGTGAGGGCGATATTTCTGGGTTAGGGATCTTGACACCGGTTACGACCTTGCCGTTGGCCCTTAAACGTTAGGATGTACAATTTCAAAATTTCAAGTAAATGTTTTGCAGGATGTTAGTTCGGCTAGGAGAACCTTTGTATTAGAGACTCTGTTAAGGTTAGCCAAACATCGCAATGTGGTAATGAAATTGTACATAATATGAAACTGTTTATTTAATGTTTTAATTTTGTTTCATATTTTAATAAATACGGCCGGGGGGGTTACTCCCTCCCGTCTTCCAAAGACTTCAGAACTGTTTCCGGTTTCCCATCCTTGGGGATTGTGTTGAGAGGGGGTGGCGGGTATCTCAGCCATATTTCCTTACGTAGTTTAACAGGAAGGCTGATCCATGCCTGAGGGATTGTGGTCGAGAAAGCTCTACCACCCAAGGACAAGAGATAAAACCTGGGGCAGACCAGGTAACAAGCATTAGCCGACCGGAGAGTCCTGCTCGGTGTATAGTTAGTCAGTCAGTCCTTAATGTAGCTGGGGACTAAGCCACAAATGGCCTTGTGCATAATACAGAGGCTTTTAAATTTAGTTCTCAGTATGATCGGGAGCCAATGCAGGTCCTGCAGTAAGGGTGTGGCACGTGCATGTCTGTTTATTTTTTTAAGATTAATCTGGCTGCGTTGTTCATTACAACCTGGAGCCTGGCCAGAAGACTTTTTGGTAGACCATAATATAAAGAGTTACCATAATCGAGATGTGACAGAATCAGGGCTGAAACTGGCAGTCTAAGGGTGGCAAAGGACAACAGTGGAGACAGTTTCCGAAGCTGACGCATTAGACCAACAGTGGTTCCGACCACAGCCGACACCTGTTGTGTCATGGATAGCAAGGCATCAATTTTGATACCAAGGTTTTTCACGGCTATGGCAGATTCGGGAAAGGGCCCCAGTTCTGAAGGCCAGAACAGATCATTACAGGGGTTTGAGGCTGTGGTGACTGGTAAAACCTCCGTTTTATCAGGGTTTATTTTTAAAGAATTGGCCGACATCCAGTTGATGGTGAACTTGAGAATATCTTGCATTCTCAGGTCAGCCCTAGGTCAATGGTCAATTTGGATCAGAATTTGAGTGTCGCCGGCATAGTTATAAACCCTGAAATCCATCTGGTTCAGTGCTGCAATCAGTGGCTGCAGATAGGCATTGAAAAGCAGAGGCGATAAAGCTGAACCCTGAGGCACTCCGCATACCAGCGTGTCTGGGTGGAACACCAAATCTGCTAGCTAGACTCGCTGGGAGCGGGCCCTAAGAAAGGAGGTCAGCCAGGCCAGGGCCATGCCCTGAATCGCTAGATCCCCAATCCGCGATTGGGGAGTAATTGGCAATGATTAATAGTATCAAATGCAAAGGATAGGTCCAGTAATACCAGAGCACACAGCACTTTTCTGTCAGCCCTAAGTCTCAAATCGTCCAGCACGGAAAGCATGACTAATTCCGTGCTGTGATGGGCTCTGAACCCAGCCTGATTGGACTCAAGAAGATGGTTAGACTCTAGGTGGCGGGTAAGGGAGTGTAATACATGCTGTTCAAGAATTTTTGCCAGAAAAGGTAGCTGGGAAATTGGCCTCAACTTCTTTAAATTCTTAGGATCGGCGCCTGGTTTCCTTAAGAGCAGAATCCCCTGGGCTTCCTTAAAGTTGGAGGGAACAAGCCCTGTTTCCAAGGAGCGATTCAGGAGGGAGAGCACTTTGTCCTCAATGCTCGGCCATGCCATCTTAAAGATTCTAGGGAGACATGGGTCAGCTGGAGAGTCTGATTTCACATGTCCCACTAAGATGGACAGAAGCTCCCTGGTGAGTAAGGGCAAGGTGGAAAATAAATTCATCAGCCTGGGGCAGGGGTAGGGGGGGTCAATTGAGCAATGAATGAATGAGGTGTGATGGATTTCTGTCATCAGATCCTTTATCTTACCTAGAAAAAAGGATTGAAAATCATGGCAGTCCTTTTGACTGAAGGTAGCTTTTTGCACCCCAACCTTCCTTAACTCCTTTAGGATCCTAAAGACCTCTTTCAGGGGGTTAGCATCCTGTGCGATAGCAGCCTCATAAAAGTTGACCTCCGTAATTGGATGGCTTTTTTATATGCAGCAAACTTCAGTACACAGGCGGAGTGGGGACTGGGTTCATGGGATTTGCACCAAGCTCTCTCACACTGACGAAGTGCTTGTTTTAATTCCCTGAGTGTGGTGTTGAACCAAGGTGTCCTCTTACCCTTGTCTACCAATCTGATCTTACAGGCCGGTGCCACAACCTCGATGGCTTTCCTGAGTTTAGACAATAGGGTGGCACTCTCAGACTCCAAATTATCCTTCCCGAGTGAATGGTTTTCTGCGTGCAATAAGATGGCTGACAGGTCAGTCACGCTGACCTGCTTCCAACTGCGCAGTGTTTTCCATTCAGGCATGACATTGGTCCTTCTTGTGGAGAGAGGATATTGGCCATCAATTAGATAATGGTCTGACCAGGAGCACAGAGAGATAACTATATGACCAATCAGTGGGCAGGAAGACCAGACCAGATCTAGTGTGTGACCTTTCTCGTGTGTAGACCCGCCCACCATTTGGCTGAGTCCTACAGAGGTTAAAGCCTCTTCTAACTGCTTTGCCTGGCCGTCCTTTGGGGTTATTTCCCAGTGAAAATTAAAATCCCCGCGCACCACCATTCCTTGGTAAAAAGTACGGAGGTTGTGAACTAATTCCAGGAAAGGCTCCATAAACCTAGTTGAAGTATGCGATGGGCGGTAGACTAAGAGGAATACAGCACAGTCTGTAGGGGAGGGAAATTTGACTCCCAATACATCTGCACCTTCAATACTTTCAGAGCATAGGGTTTCAGTCTTCAGTGCATGGTTAAAAAGAAAAGCTATGCCCCCCCCCCCTCATATTATTAGGTCGATTAAAATGAATAGCAGCAAAATTAGGGGGCATCACCACAACCAGATCCGGCATAGAAGACTCATTAAGCCACGTTTCTGTAACACATAGGAGGTCCAGGCTGTCTTCTTGAAGAAGCGAAAAAAACTCCAGGCAATGCCTCTGTAGTGAACGGGTATTTAGCAGTGCGAGCCTGCACCTTTGATGGCTCACCTGCTTTAACGGTTTTACCGGTAGTGGGGCATTATTTAACTTCCTTGGGTTTACTTGTGATTTCAGTAGTCCCTCTCGCCCAAGTTTTACTAGTAGTCTATTGGACAACTTCATTCTTCAGGGAAAGCAGACCCTAGTTAGAGTAGACAATAAGGGGGCCAGGGGTCATGGCCCCTGGTCATGGCCGGGCGCGGCCGGTGCAGAAGGGCTTGTCTTTGGCGCATCCGCTGCCCGTCAGAGCCAGCATTCCCCTAAAGAAGAGAGTGACAGGAGGAAGGCCCGCCTTCCCCAACCCTGGAAGTGTGTCACACACTGAGGGGCCCCGGCTATTGGTCAGAGAGAACCCTCCACTCAAATGGCACAAGCCGTGGTGGACCAAGGCCAATGACCGCTGTGGAACGAAGCACTAAGCATGAGAAGGAGTCCTAGGGGGGGTGTCAGGTCAGATACTTTAAGAACAAATAACTGTGCAGTTTATTCCATTGAAACAATCTTAAAAACAAATGTGCAATTCAGGCAATTTAAAAACGCTGTTGGCGATCAAGAGAGCTCTGAAACAGCGTAGCTAGCGCCTCACCAAAAAGCACGTCCGCTGCGCGTCAGAGCCGGCATTCCCCTAAAGTAGAGGGTGACAGGGGGAATGCCTGCCTTCGCCATCCCCAGAAGTGCGTCACACCCTGGGGGGCCCCAGCTATTGGTTGGTCAGCGAGAGCCCTACACTCAAACGGCACAAGCCGTGGTGGACCGGGGCCAATGACAGCTGTGGAACGAAGCGCCAATCGCCAGAAGGAGTCCTAGCCGGGGGTGAGTCAGGACAAATACTTTAAGAACAAATAACTGTGCAGTTAATTCCATTGAAACAATCTTAAAAACAAATGTGCAAGTCAGGCAATTTAAAAACACTGTTAGCGATAAAGAGAGCTCTGAAACAGCTTTGCTAGCGCCTCACAAGAAAGTTGCCAGATAAGCAGGATGCTGGTTGTGAAGACTGTTAATTATGCAGCTGGTTTTGAAGATATTGTTGCCTGGCATGGGGATCCAAGGAAGTTCCTTCATGATGGGGTAGATGTGATCAAACTTTTTCTGGCTCTGGATGAGACGTGTGTAGGATGCCCTAATAGCTTCAACATGTTGCACCCTGATGTATACACTTTTTTGAACGTTATTGAAGTTGTGTATTCCTGTGCCTGTAATGTAAATTTTTTAAAAAAGTTAAAATTGCGTTAAATAGAGATGTCACTGTTTCCTTTTGTTTTGCAGGATACAGAAATACCACTGGCACAGGGAATTTTAGAACAGCGACCTCGAAGGGTGAGCTAATAAAACCATAACATGCATAATGTGTGACTTCTAAGAAAGGAATCACTGCTAGCCTTTCTTATGAGATGGATTTGCCCGTGAAGATTGATTTCAAGAGGAATTAAATCCAACTTTATTATGAAAGAGAAAAATATTAGATGGACTGAAAACAAGCAGCCTAATTGTTAACACGATTAACTAATTTGTCTTCTTCAAAAAGCTAATATAAAACCTAGTTTTCATTCTGGATTTGACCCCCAATCATCCGCTGAAATGCTTTAGCTAATTTGGCTAGTTGGTGACTCTTCCCCATTTTCAAAAGTGTGATTTCTAAGGTGACATTTTACTTCTTAATACACTGCAGTCCTTTCACATTCAACTTGGTTAAGGGCAGCAGCACAAACATACTCTGCTTATTACTCCAAGCTTGTTTATTTTCTATATAAAGTCCTTACTTAAATCTTTCAGTAAATCACTGCTTGAATGTTGACATGGGTGGTTTGATTTCATACAGTCTACTGTTGCCCTATTTCATTTTGTATGTTAAAGGCTCATTTTCCACGGATACCAACAATTGGGAACGGCTGTTTGTTTTTTCTTTCCGCCTAGTGCACAAGTTCAGTGTCCTTTTTAGAGGTTGAAAGATGCACATCTACTTAATGCCACTACATGGCCTGTAGGACGTTTCTCCATGCTAAAAACAGACCACTCAAAACAGAGCTACAGTATGATCCCTTGAGTTTAAGTTCTGCCGGGGTTTGCTGGTGCTTGACAGTAGCACTTATCGCTAAACACCAACACTTATTTAAGACAGCCTACCATATGGCGGAGCTGTATGCTTTAGCAGTGCTCTTCCCCAAAGTATTGAACGCTCATAAAAAAATAAACAGGTCCAAGCCATACTTTCAGGCAGAATAATCCAAAACACCACGCTTTATTTATTTATTTGCTTATATAGCGAAGGAATTCGATCCCCAAGGGCTATCTCCGCGCTTGTGTTCTTACCAAAGCTATATCCAGAAAGAAAAACCATCAAGCAGTGAAAAGATATCTACATGGTCAGGAACAAGTAAGTCTTTAAACATTTCCTAAAGGTGGCCAAATTAGGATTTTGCCTAAGGGTAAGAGTTCCAGAGGGTGGGGCCTCGGTAGGAGAGGGCTCGGCCTCCCTGTCTTTCCTTTTTAATCCGTGGTACTTGGAGCAGAGATTGGGTCTGAGAGCGCAGAGAACGAACAGGCTCATAAGGTCTGAAAATTTCTGATAGGTACTTAGGACCAGCACCAGACAGGCATTTGTGAATTGTACAGCATATCTTGAACTTCACCCTCGAGCGAATAGGCAGCCAGTGTAATGTGTTCAATAGAGGGCATGAGGGGGATCTGGATGGAACATTCAAGATCAGTCTGGCCCCTGTATTTTGGACTACCTGTATTCTACCAAGTTGTTCCTCATTGGCAGAGATGAGCAGCCCATTACAGTAGTCCAGTCTACTGATTACCAATGCCTCAACTAAAGTTTTCCTATGGCAGTCCACTAGATAAGGGAAAACCCTTCTCAGAAGTCCAATGACCCTAAAGCAAGATCCAGTCACCTGATTGACCTGATCTTTAAGTGTCAAGGATTGATCAAGTCAAACCCCCAAGTTTTTTACTATCTCTTTGGGAGTAGGGACAGAGCCTAGTTCGGGAGGCCACCACTCAGGTGACCATAGGAGCGGGGCCTCTCCAAAGAGCATGACCTCCGTCTTGCCTACGTTACATTGCAGGCAATTAGAGGTCATCCAGTGGGATACAGCTCTCATCCCAGCAGCAAAGGAGTTTTTAATTGCTGGCGTCATTTTCTGAAAGTGCAACAGCAGCTGAGTGTCATCTGCGTATGATATTGGTGTGAACCCATATTCTCTCACAATTTCAGCCAAAGGGGCCACATACACATTGAACAATGTGGGGCTTAGGCATGAGCCCTGTGGAACCCCCTTGGTGAGCTCCCTAAAGATGGAAAAATGGGAGCCCAAACGAACACTTTGTGAGCGGCCAGTGATGAAACTTTCTAACCATGCCAGAGCAGTTCTGCCTATCCCTACCCTCTTCAGACGACTGATAAGAATAGCATGAGACACCGTGTCGAAGGCAGCAGACAAATCCAACAGCACCAGAATCATGGATCCTCCTCTATCCTGTGCCATCCGGATGATATCGGTCACGGAGTGGAGAGCTGATTCGGTGCTGAGATTTGGTCTGAACCCAGATTGAGAAGGGTCCAGACTGTCTGCTGCCTCGATGTATTTAGACAGGTGTGTATTGACATGTTTCTCAGTCATCTTACTCAGATGGGGTAAGAGGGAGATCGGGCGGAGGTTGTTGAGGTCTGACCATGGAAAAACCTGAAAAAATTGGCACTGATAATACCCATATATAGGAAATGCAGCATAGCTACAATAGTAATGCCTATTCTTGTGAAATGCAGCAGAGCTGCCATGGTGATAGCCATACATGAAAAATGCATCAGGCCTACCCTGGTGATGCCCATACATGAGAAATGCAGCAGAACTAACAAGGTGATGCCAGGGCATGAGAAATGGAGCAGAACTACCAAGGTGATGCCCATTCTTGAGAAATGCAGCAGAACTACCAAGGTGATGCCAAAGCATGAGAAATGCAGCAGAGCTACAATGGTGATACCCATTCTTGAGATATGCAACAGAACAACCATGGTGATGCCCATTCTTGAGAAATGCATCAGACCTACCCTGGTGAAGCCCATACATGAGAAATGCAGAAGAACTACCAAGGTGATGCCAAAGCATGAGAAATGCAGCAGAGCTACAATGGTGATACCCATTCTTGAGGTATGCAACAGAACAACCATGGTGATGCCCATTCTTGAGAAATGCATCAGACCTACCCTGGTGATGCCCATACATGAGAAATGCAGAAGAACTACCAAGGTGATACCAAAGCATGAGAAATGCAGCAGAGCTACAATTGTGATGCCCATTCTTGGGAAATGCAGCAAAGCTATCATGGTGATGACCATGCTGGAGAAAGGCAACATAGCTACCACAGAGATGCCCATTATCATCAGGAAATGCAACAGAGCTAACGTGGTGATGCCCATACATGATATTGCATCAGAGCTACTATGGAGATGCCCGTTCATGAGAAATGCAGCAGAGCTACCATGGTTATGTTTATTTTCTATATAGAGTCCTTACTTAAATCTTCTATTAAATCACTGCTTGAATGTTGACATGGGTGGTTTGATTGCTTACAGTCTACTGTTGCCCTATTTCATTTTGTTCAGTTCAATAACTTTTATTTGATTACCACTTGTATAATCATAAAAAGTACATAATTTAAAAACAGAGCAAAACATTTCATCATAAACATAAATTTAAGAAGGACAATATTTAAAAAGTGCATGAGAGAGAACTTATTGTTTAAGTATTTCTGTTCAGTTTGTAAGTTTTTGGCGTATTGTGATAGTGGCTTTTAAAAAGGTCGCTATAAATTTAGCTACGTGCAGTGAGTCCAAACATTGCAGAAACTGGAATGCAGAATAACACTGTCTATGACCACTAGATCGAAGAAGTGGAAGAATCCAAGATTTGCGGGGAGATTTATAATATTTGCAGAAGAAAATAATGTGAATCGTTGTTTGTGGAGATGTTCCATCGCATGGACAGTTCATGAGCGTGCGGGACCAGTTGTGGATTTCAGGAAAAGAAACTAAACGAAAAAAGGTGTTGAAACGAAATCTTGTTAATAAAAATTTCTCTTGGTTTGACAGAAAGTAGGACAAGAAGGGTTGCATACCTTTGAGAGGTTGTATTGCGCAAATCTGGGTATTCAAAGTTTTTGTGATCTCCGTCTGGTTTCGCAGCTCTCTCAGGTGAGCCAAGCACATCGATTTTAGCTGTTTCCTGGAGATGTCTTCGATGCTGGGAGGGTCATCGAAATAGGACTTGTGGCCGAGGTCATTAAAAAAGTTCCGTACGTAGACCAACCATGAGACCTTATGCCAATTTGTTAGAGCTGAGCAGTCTGTGATCAGGGATCGTGTTAAGTGGCACTCGGGTTTGGACCATATACGTTGCCACAATAAAATAGGTTGGGAACGGATAGTGTCTGTAATATATTCCATGCCAAGCTCGCTATGGGAAGGAAAGTTCGGGGCGCTTTGCGGGAGGGCCAGCACATATTTAATGAAGCCATTCTCTGTTATTTGTAGGTGATCAATATGGCCGTGCCCCCACACGCCTGCTCCACAGGTAGCCACACTGTGGCATTTAGCGTAGTAGACTTTCAGAAGTTCTGGTGGAGCAGGTTTCCCCAATCTTCTCGAAAAAGAAATCAGGGCCGATGTTGCACGCCGAAAAAGGAGATTTCTAGTGGCCGTAGCTTGACGCCAGTTTAAAGCATCATCCACAAGAATTCCCGGATAAGGGTAGACAGAGGTTTTTTCCAACTTTGTGTTATCCACCAATATTTGTTTAGGGTTTTTGACCCTAGGGCCAATGTGCATGGTAAAAGTCTTTTTTATGTTAATTTTCAGGCCAAGTGAGTCCATAAAACTGCTATATTTATTGATTTGCTTTTGAAGTTGATTTAGTGTGCGGGCCAGGATGACTGAATCATCTGCATATAGTAGTGTCGGTATTGGTCAGTGGTTTATCTGGAGTAGATCCTGGCTCCCTTCCAGCATAGCCTGCTCTAGTCCATTGGTGTAAAGATTGAACAGTACACAACCCTGTCTTACTCCTTTTGTTATTGGGAATGAGCGGGACAGCTCACCGTTGGTACCGAATCTGACTCGCCCTGAAGCATTGGAATAGAGTTCACGGAGGAAGACTATTAAAGGTGGGTCCACTCCGAGGTCACTGAGTATTTTCCAAAGTTTTTCATGTTGGACGCAGTCAAATGCCGGACTGAGGTTGACATAGACGAGGAAGATGTTACCTCCTTTGGCGCCAACATATTTCCCGGTCAGGAGGGCAAGGTTCAGGGCCTGTTCCACGGTCCCAAGCCCCTTCTGGAAGCCATATTGCAGGTCGGTCATGATGTTATTTTCCTGGGCCCAAGATTGTAAACGGTCCAGGAGCACTCGACCTGCAATTTTACCCATGGAATCCAAAAGGGAGATTGGCCTGTAGCAGGCTGGGTCGTTACGGTCGCCTTTTTTAAAGATGGGTAGCAGGATTGACGTTGACCAAGACTGAAAGAGCCCATCCGATGTTACT
Organism: Lissotriton vulgaris; assembly: GCF_964263255.1. NCBI lineage: Eukaryota > Metazoa > Chordata > Amphibia > Caudata > Salamandridae > Lissotriton > Lissotriton vulgaris. The sequence goes on from NC_141691.1 coordinate 2,081,615,288, forward strand.
GCTGCCATTTCATTTTGTATGCTAAAGGCTCATTTTCCACGGATACCAACAATTTGGAACAGCTGTTCGTTTTCTGTTCACGCCTAGTGCACATGTTCAGTGTCCTTTTGAGTGGTTGAAAGATGCACATCTACTTGATGTCACTACTTTGCCTGGAGGACGTTACTCCATGCTGAAAACAGACCACTCACAACAGAGCTACAGTATGATCCCAAGAGGTTAAGTTCTGCCGGTGTTTGCTGGTGCTTGGCACTAGCACTTATCACTAAACACCAACACTCATTTAAGACAGCCTACCATATGGTGGAGCTGTATGCTTTAGTAGTGCTCTTCCCCAAAGTATTGAAATGTCATAATAAAAATTAAAAAAAATGGGTCCAAGCCATACTTTCAGGCGGAATAATCCAAAACACCACGCTTGTTTTGTGTGATGCACAGTATGTGACTGTATGGACAGGGACAGCAGGTAGTGCCAAACATGATGACCTCCAGAGGAATATCTTGTGCCCTGGCATATACATTTAAAACACAATTGGCACTGATAATACCCATATATAGGAAATGCAGCAAAGGTACAATAGTAATGCCTATTCTTGCGAAATGCAGCAGAGCTGCCATGGTGATGCCCACACATGAGAAATGCAGCGGAACTACCAAGGTGATGCCAAAGCATGAGAAATGCAGCAGAACTACCAAGATGATGCCCATACATGTGAAATGCAGCAGAACTATCAAGGTGATGCCAAAGCATGAGAAATGCAGCAGAGCTACAATGGTGATGCCCATTCTTGAGAAATGCATCAGCCTTACCCTGGTGATGCCCATACGTGAGAAATGCAGCAGAACTATCAAGGTGATGCCCATACATGTGAAATGCAGCAGTACTACCAAGGTGATGCCAAAGCATGAGAAATGCAGCAGAGCTACAATGGTGATGCCCATTCTTGAGAATTGCAGCAGTATTACCACGATGATGCCCATGCATGAGAAATGCAGCAGAACTACCATGGTGATGCCCATCCCTGAGAAATGTAACACTGTTGCCATGGTGATACCCATGCTTGAGAAATGCAGCAGAACTACAATTCCTATCCCCATTCTAGAGAAATGCAAATGATTTATCATGGTGATGCCCGCACTTGAGAAATGCAAAGCGCAACCAGGGGGATGCACATTATTGAGAAATACAACAGAGCTGCTATGATGATGCCCATCATTTAGAAATGCAGCAGAACTACTATGGTGATGCCAATTCATGAGAAATACAAGGAGCTGTCATGATGATGCCCATTCTTGAGAAATGCAGGAGAGCTACCATGGTGATGTCCATCCTCGGGAAATTCAACAGATCTGCCATGGTGATGCCCATTCATGATATTGCATCAGAGCTACTATGGAGATGCCCGTCCATGAGAAATGCAGCAGAGCTACCATGGTTATGTTTATTTTCTATATAGAGTCCTTACTTAAATCTTCCATTAAATCGCTGCTTGAATGTTGACATGGGTGGTTTGATTGCTTACAGTCTACTGTTGCCCTATTTCATTTTGTATGCTAAAGGCTCATTTTCCACGGATATCAACAATTGGGAACAGCTGTTCGTTTTCTGTTCACGCCTAGTGCACATGTTCAGTGTCCTTTTTAGAGGTTGAAAGATGCACATCTACTTGATGCCACTACATGGCCTGTAGGACGTTTCTCCATGCTAAAAACAGACCACTCACAACAGAGCTACAGTATGATCCCTAGAGGTTAAGTTCTGCCGGTGTTTGCTGGTGCTTGACAGTAGCACTTATCGCTAAACACCAACACTCATTTAAGACAGCCTACCATATGGTGGAGCTGTATGCTTTAGCAGTGCTCTTCCCCAAAGTATTGAACGGTCATAATAAAAATAAAAATAAACGGGTCCAAGCCATACTTTCAGGCGGAATAATCAAAAACACCACACTTGTTTTGTGTGATGCACAGTATGTGACTGTGTGGACAGGGACAGCATGTAGTGTCAACCACCATGACCCCCAGAGGAATATCTTGTGCCCTGGCATATACATTTAAAACAAAATTGGCACTGATAATACCCATATATAGGAAATGCAGCATAGCTACAACTGTAATGCCTATTCTTGCGAAATGCAGCAGAGCTGCCATGGTGATGGCCATACATGAAAATTGCAACAGACCTACCCTGGTGATGCCCATACATGAGAAATGCAGCAGAACTACCAAGGTGATGCCAAAGCATGAAAAATGCAGCAGAACTACCAAGATGATGCCCATACATGTGAAATGCAGCAGGACTACCAAGGTGATGCCAAAGCATGAAAAATGCGGCAGAGCTATAATGGTGATGCCCATTCTTGAGAAATGCAGCAGAACTACCCTGGTGATGCCAAAGCATGAAAAATGCGGCAGAGCTATAATGGTGATGCCCATTCTTGAGAAATGCAGCAGAACTACCAAGATGATGCCCTTACATGTGAAATGCAGCAGAGCTACAATGGTGATGGCAATTCTTGAGAATTTCAGCAGTACTACCACGATGATGCCCATGCATGGGAAATGCAGCAGAACTACCATGGTGATGCCCAAACCCTGAGAAATGAAGCACTGTTGCCATGGTGATACCCATGCTTGAGAAATGCAGCAGAACTACAATTCCGATCCCCATTCTTGAGAAATGCAAATGATTTATCATGGTGATGCCCGCACTTGAGAAATGCAAAGCGCAACCAGGGGGGTGCCCATTATTGAGAAATACAACTGAGCTGCTATGATGATGCCCATTCCTGGGAAATGCAGCAGAACTACTATGGTGATGCCCATCCTTGGGAAATTCAACAGATCTACCATGGTGATGCCCATTCACGAGCAATGCAGCAGAACTACTATGTTGATGCACATACATGAGCAATGCAGAAGAACTACCATGGTGATGCCCATACATGACAAATGCAGCAGAACTACAGTGGCGATGCCCATTCTTGAGAAATACAGCAATGGGTGATGCCCATTCTTGAGAAGTGCAAAGAGCTACCATGGTGATGCCCATACTGAAGAAATGCAGTAGAGCTACCATGATGATGCCCATTATTGAGAAATGTAACAGAGCTACCACAGTGATGCCCATTCATGAGAAATAAAACCGAGCAGCCAAGATGATGCCCATTCTTGGGAAATGTAGCAGGGCTATCATGGTGATGACCATGCTTGACAAAGGACACATAGCTACCAAAGGGATGCCTATCATCATCAGGAAATTCAACAGAGCTACCATGGTGATTCCCCTACATGATATTGCATCAGAGCTACTATGGAGATGCCCGTTCATGAGAAATGCAGCAGCGCTACCCTGGTTATGCCCATTAATGAGAAATGCAGCAGAGCTACCATGGTTATTCCCATTCTTGGGAAACACAGTGTTATGTTTTATATAGGTAGCCCTATTAGGCCTGGGTAATATCATACACATTCACCTACATTATCTCCCTTATACTACACAGTAACAAGCCTTTTGGATTGAACATTTACCTACTTCTAGTCCTGGGCACATTAGAAGGGTTTTTCCCTAAACAATAGAATCTGATAAATTAATCAATAGACTCATACAGAATGAATGAATATTCATAAGGGTTCTTGAAAACCAGGCAGAGGCTATACCACCTGCATCATCATCAAATCCAACAATGACTAATACAAGAACCAAGGGACAAAAAAACCTTAGATACTTTCTGTATAAATACTGCACATCTTGCCGGGTTGGAAAGAGAGAACCGAGACATCAAGGCCGACAAACTGACCAGAGACACTGAGGCTCCTGCATGCAGACGCTTCAGCTAACACATCACTCAGGGGGGATCCATCTCAAGACCAGGATAGGGTCCCACACTCTCTCACTTCAGGTAATAGGGTTAGACTAAATCTTAGAGGGATTCTTGGCTTCACACCTACTCACATGCTAGGTACCCTTAGGTACATCTAGATAGGCATCGTAGGAGTATGCACACTTTTATCATGAATTTTACATTCACGTATGTATTCATAATTATTACAAGATGGTAGAACTGTACTATCCTTTTATTCTCACCGTGCTGCTAATCATATATATCTGCTACTGTCTAAAAGGTATTGCAGCACATCTATTTTACACTATAAGAAAAACTGCAATACATTCTTATTGTAACACGCCCGACTGTTTCTTCTGTGTAACTGTCTGAGACTGAATAAGTTATCATGAGTGACTGAGCGAAAGGTAATACATTGTTCCATGATCCAAGGGGTCAGGGTTGTCATGTTCTGAGGCTGCCAGAAGTTATTCTCTCCTCGATAGGAGGAGATTTTAGTGGCACTGTGAACTAGCTAAAACAGAAAGGCTAACATTCTCCGTGGGAGTGTTCCGAGTCAGTCTGCCAACAAATCCGACAGTTTATGTTTTCCAAATGGGCAAGGCCTGTATGGAGATGTAGGAACTTCACAACATGGCACAGCCAACATTGGTTGGATATTTATTTAACAGTAGTATCCGAGTTGTTAAATCGTGCTAATTTTCAGAGACCCCTTCTCACAAAACATAAGAGATGTCTGGAGTCGGTGGGCATTAACTCTGCCACAGCTGAGTAGGCAAAATATCCTATGTATAGGCTGCTGGTTAATCAATCTGGAAGGACACAGTGTTCCTAACATTGTGCATAAAACATTATCATATTTCCCTTGAACAAACTTATTCTTTAACAAAAAATACTAAGATGGGAAATAACCCAGTAGTAGATCTACATATCTCGGACAGGGAAGAAATACAGACACAATTCCAATTGCAGAACATTTCAGACATACAATAACCTTGAAACTGTTAGAAAATGGTTTATCAACTAGGGGCGGCTTAGTAGTTTTCGTGATTTAGGCACACAAGTCAAACAAAACAGTTCTATATTATACGTGGTTTACATTCCCAGCAGCAGATGCGAGAACACATACATTTCACTCCTACACAGAGGGAGATGCACCAATGGGATATGGTCCGTTCAAGGACATAGAGACTCCACTTATGTACCAGGTTCACGTATACTGGTTTAAAGGTATATTACCCCACATAAGAGGAAGAGAAAGATTAGGCCCGCTCGGGGAAGAAGGGGCAACATGGCCTATAGTAGCAGCCAACATACCACATCCTGACATTAACACAATGCCACAGACAGACTTACTCATACAACACAAAGATTCCTTCTAAAATCTACAGAAATGTGACACAATTCATTGTGAGCACTTTCACAGTCCAGCCAACAACAGTTGCAACAAATGGAACTCAATCTCAGGGTACAGCAACACAAATTGCATCACAAACTTTACAGGTGTTAATGGGCAAAATGCCCACAAAACATGAACAAATGCCATTCTCGGTAGCTGAGAAAATACCGCAGCCCGAGGCAGGATTCCCGCATATTACCCTGTTTGAAAAACACAGAATGCGAACTATCTGCTTGCCCATGGGGATAACACCACAAGTAGAAGATTGTACCACCGAGGTACAGTCTTGCTGTCATGGTATTTCTTCGTTAGCAGTAGTACCTGATGTATTAAGACAAATACAAAATGAGTATGGAGCAGAGCCTGCCCTAAACTTAGGGATGAAGATACTAGGTAACTATGACCAGGTATGAGCCATAATACTAGCTAATATTAAAGGGGGAGCAGCTTCGGTGGTGATCCGCCAATGCCTAAGGGAGTTCAGTGCTATAGATCAACAACACAAACAACCCAGAATTATACAGAGACAGTTTACGTGGGAAAGCATTAAAACCACAAACTGATGGGTCTTCCTGAAAAGGAACCTTCCAAGCAGACACCTGCTTCTTCTAAAAAGAAGTGGGATCATAAAAAACAAAAAAATTTTAAAGGATGAATCCCGAGGCAGATCTCCTCTGCAGGAGCCCTCTGAAAAGAGGTATAATCTCAGGAATAGGGATAATATTAGGAAACCTGACAAGTATCAGGATACTGATACATATTCCTCTTGTTCCTTTCAGGGTTCATTGAAAAACTCCCAGAGGGAAAGACGGTCAGAAAGACAAGAAGAGCGTACAAAGTCCAGAGACAAACAGCACGCTCAAGTCTATACTTTCAAAAAAGAAGACAAGTCAAAAATCAAAACCTCAGTAGAAGCAGAAAGTTGCAGGCTTGATGATCAGACATGGCCAGAAGTATGAGGACACACCTTTTGAATGGGGAATGGGCTCATACGATGCTTGACAGTGCAGCAGAAGTAACAATAGCTCTTCAGAACCTGATGGAGTTTCTGGTGACAGCGGACTTGAATGATTACATCATGGTGGAAACACCAGATACAAGGGTAAGCGTCCCACATATGTTATATGAAATAACACTACAAATGGGGTAGAACAAGCCCAGAAAAGTTAAAGGTCTCTTTTGGGAGAATCTGTCATCTAGTTATTACATCCTATTAGCTGAACAAGATTGTCCGCCAACATTTGGTATGGAGTGCCCTAGGGAAGGAACCATCATTTTTTTCTTCCTTCTCCAACCTCGTCCCCATTAATTTTAAACACACATATGCATGGTTGGGGGCAGTTGCCCTAGCTCCAGCAATGTACAAAAATCATGCGGGATGGGATGAGAATTCAACCCACCACATGATACCATTAAAAGTTTAGCCAAATGCACAGAGACAAAATCAAATATTGCAAGAAGCTAAAAAACAGGTCAGGGAGATCTTAGATCCACTTAAATACCAAGGGGTGATTGAAAATTGCACCTCATCAATAAACAATCCTTTGTTTCCCGTAATGAGACAGGACAACTCATATTGTCTAGCTTTAGATTACAGACATTTAAACATATGCATAAAGATATTCGCTGACCAAAATGCACATGGTAGCCCATTAATGAATAACATTGTGCGTAAAAAAATATAAAACTACACTTGATATCTCAAATTGATTTTTCTGCCAAAATATAGCGCCTGAAAGCAGGTATTTGACAGCATTCTCAGCATTGGGGTCCAAGTGCCAATTTTGTCATCTCCCCAAGGGTATAAGAATAGCCCGGGGTTATTTTCAGCAAGAGTAACAGAGTTACTCCAAACTTTTTATGTGGAAACATTGTCCTATGTGGATGACTATGGGCCAGATCCTGATTGGAAAGGATGGTTGGTTTGCCCATAGACACGAACAGATGTCAGCAAAGATACTGGGGTACCACAAAAGGTTTCAGTATCCATAGGCCAGACGCATGATATGTACAAAGAGAACATCCAGGTTAAGTGACATCATACAGTGTTGGGAGGTTTTGCCTTAATTGGCTAGAAACCTCAACACTCAGAGAAGTGAAACAGCACTTATCCTTACTCACACATGATATGTATCTTAGGCCCCAGGAATCCATGTCAGAAACGTTTCATATATGCTGGCATTTATGCTGCCTACAATGAAATTTTGAAAATATCCCAATAATAGGCCACAGAGAGAATACAGGAACTCGACCATATTAACTTAGAGAAGGCATTAGCGGTGGCAGATAATGGGTTAACAGCTCCATGATATATTCCTTAGGCAACATTGTATCGTCTACAATAGGCATACTGGAACAAGTATTGACCAACACGGACAACACGGACAATCTCAGTTACATTCTATTATGTTGTTAAGCTGGACGCTGCAATCTTTGCATGCAGGCTATGTGCCTTGCCGTTTTATCAACAGTACGTCTCTGTTTCTGAATACAACCTAACTGATAAACAGGTAAAAATGCAAAAAGGAGAGTCATATATACAATGCTGCGTAACTAGATAGCAGCGGAATGGCTAATCCATGGCCACATAACTCTACCGGTCATTAATTTTCAGTTTCAATATTGCCTTGAGCAACGGCAGGCAGGCAAATATGAAAAAAGGGGTAAGGAATACATTAAGGAATCTTGGGAATTACCTACAGATTTTGATGCCGGAGTGAGGATTGAGAAGTGTTTCTAAGCAGTACAAACTTTAAGAACGCTTTGAGTGGTTCACTTAACATCCTTTGATTAACTCTGCCACTCGAGTTTCCTCAAACAGTGAATGCAGACAGCGTCTGTTTATGAATCTTCATAATGGTATTTTTCACTCAGTAATCCGTTCGCGTTTGTCTAGGAAACGTCACAATCATTTATACTAAAAGAATACATGCCTGTGGCTTAGCACTGACACTTTAGTTAACATCCTATGTACATCATCAATGTTGTTCAGAGTTTAATATTCATTTGTTCTTTTGTTATTGGATTGCAACCTTGATTTGGCGCCTTTTTTGTTTGTGTATGTCATGACAATATTTATATTTCCTAAATTGTAATGATTTTAGGTAATCATATACAATAAACTATGACTAATGACTAATGAGTGGTTCTCTCATATTCCAGGATAGTTTACTACACGGAGCTTGTATTGGTTAAAAAGCAAACTTGTCCTGCCACCAGCAAGGGACTCCAGCAGCCGGTATTACACCAGTATTCAAGCTGCTCTCGAATGGGAGTTACTTGATGCTGAATGATCAAGGTTGTTTCGATGCTTCTGGGGATTGCCTATCTGGTCATGGTGATCTCCAGGGTGACTTGCTGTATGCAAGTATTGTTTCCCCTGACAAATACAGTCAGGGAGGCGTGCTATGGCCTTCGCTAAATGTTTCCTTTATACAATTTGATACTTTGAGCAGAATGAAAGCCATGCTTTTACATCAAACTGTGGCCTTAACCTCCACCCAGGAGACTCTTGATCTTCAAATCGCAAGGACCTCGGCATAGATACGGGTTCTCATATGTATAAACTGCCCTTCTCATTTCACAGAAATGGTGGGACGTATCTTTAAGATGTCTGATATGAGTGGCATTGTATACCTTGTAATGTAGTTCCTACTTTCCCTATAGGCCCTGCGCATTGGAATAACATAAACAGCAGTGTAGACGTAGGACTGTGGTCTTCTAGGTCTCTACTGACTATGTTAGACTTCATTTAGGTTTGTGCCAGCTAGCTCAGAGGTCACTGGAAACTTTCTTGACTGAATAGGAAGTGATCAGCTTCCCTGGCTCAGACAAGAAGGGATTCAGCTTCCGACAACCGCATAAACATGACAACTTTGCTCCCTCAGAATAAGAGTCAATCTCTAGAGTCGTGTGAAACAATAGACAGCTATTTCACTCAGTCAGATGTGCATACTTACTTTCACCAGGGTGCAGAGAATAGAGAGACGGGCGTTTTCAATAAAGGGTATGAATTATTGAACAGTCTTCCTTCTCATGCAAGAGAAATGGATTGCCACAATTGAAATCCTTAATATAAAGTGAAGTACGTATAGTAAAATGAGTATTATGAAATAATACTGTAAAAGCCTTGATATGGTTTCTTAGCCATAAGATAGTTAAAATGAATAAAATATATACAATATATACATTTGTATATGCATAGGCTAACAACCTCAACTGGTGCTTCTAACTACGCCTACCCCGGTGTACCTGACCTAAGCCTAATACGTAGGAGGGAGTAAGTAAGTAGCAGTTTAAGTTAAGTTGGTTTTTGCCAAGAGTCTGATTCAAGAATTCTCTCTAAGGGTTTAGTCAGCACCGTTCCTTTGGAATAGAATGTAGGAGGTCTGGTATCTCAATCTCAGGACCCGATATCCCAGTCACCTGCAAGGGTAGCCTGGAAACGCCGGAGCTGGATTTTCTCGGCAGGAGAAAAGACAGTGTCTTTCTCAGCACGTCCAAGAGGAGGGGCAGAGTCCGTGGGCTTCTCGCGTCTGCTGGGCTCTCTGCAAGGGGACAGCTGTTCTGCTCCAGAGTTCACCACCACTGTGTTTGCTTAAGGCAGCGTTGGTATATTTATACCTGAAAGGTGCCGAGTTTGACGTAAGTTTTGGACATAAGACATCAATAAAGATGTCACTAAGAACTGGTTGTTCTTACAGTGCTCGCAGGAGCTCTATTACAAATCAAAACAAATCAAGCGGGGCTTTCCCAGGTTTCTGGGGGTTTGGTGTGTTGAAAGAACTTGGTGTTCGCTCTAGGAATCTAAGGAAGTAGCTTCTGCTGTGTCATGGACTGCAGAGGCGATTTACTGAAAATATGGCTCTGATTATTATGCCATTATAGGGATATGTATTGATTATAGCCCTATAGGGGCATAAGGTCACAATATTGATCGGGTTCCTAGATAAAACACATCACCCACTCCACGGTTTTATGTCCATCAATTACTAAAAACTTAAGCAATAAAGATGCATGTGTATTCCAACCCATCCCAAAATACATTTTGCATTTCAAATGGTGTACACGAAATACATGAAAATTAAAGGTACTGTACGTTTTATAGCAGTGTAATCATTCAAAAGTGCATATATATTCAGTTGAACGATTTGCGAAAATTACACATGAAAAAGTCTCTTAATACAGAAAATAAGGGCGAGACAATTTCATCACATATACATACAGTTGCTGTAAAATGTGCTAGAGGCTGAGGTAATATTTTGTCTCTAGATCTGCTAAAAATAGAAGCTCTGTTCTTTATGAATAGTTCTACTTTAAGCAAAGTACGTGTTCCAGAAAAAAGGTAAATATTTTGGAATTTTGGAAAAAATAATTTCATGATGAGCGGGGCAAAAAATAGTTCCAAACGTTGTTCAGTAGCTCTTGTTTATCAAAGCCGAAGGCCGAATTCAGAGTTCATAGGAACGCTGTGTGCCGGATTGTTTTCCAAAAGTTATTGTTTCTCTTCAGGGGAGAACATCATTTCAGACAGACTCGCAAAAAATTGGTCTACATATTCAGGTGACCGTTCGGCCAAGTTTGATAATGCCGTAACCTGGCAGTCGTGGGAATGATTGCTATCATCGATTTCAGGAACAGCAATGCTCACAAAGGGTTGTACCTGGATGATGTTGCTTTCATTTCTTGCTTCACTGCCACCACCTAATCGTAGCGCAGAAGTCTCAACGAATGCCGTCAAAAGGATTGGTAACCGCTGGGGACAACACGATGCATGAGCCGTTAAAGGACTTAGCAAAGTATCGATATCCATTGGTACTGCTGATTGTAGTGCAAGACAGGTGTCTAACACGCATTCCTCTCCGGATAGCATACATCGAAGCACAGGTAAGATGAAGGTCTGCCATATAGGTCTAAATGAAAGAAACCAGGCCATATTCAGATCTCTTAGCAGGGCTAATCCAGGAACTTTAGTTATGCGGTCCCGGTAGCGTATTTCTGGGATGGTTTCTTCTATCCTTGCCGGAGTCATGTCTGCATTTTGGCTTGCCATATCGGAGCTGAAGGGTCAAATATAAAATCCCTGCTACGAGTCCCAAAAGTAGTGGTAGGCCGCCAAAGACCGAATGGACAAAATTGGGAAAGATGCCCAAGTCTGCTTCGAAGGGTGTTAACAGTCCCGAAAAAATTGTCTTAAAAACATACGAAATACCACTGGCATTCGACATATTTAGGATTTGGCTTAACATTTCTACAAAATGCACAGGGCAATTTGTTGATACAAGTGTATGTATCTCTGCAGTTGTCCTTGCAACTTGGAGATCATACGTCTCTTTTGATGACGTGATGGGCACTGTTGTCTGTAAAAGCACAGACTTTATTCTGCTTAAAGTATCAATTCGTATAGAAGAGATATTCAACGGAGGCCAAATCGGAGCCTCTGAGTTTCCAGGGCCATTTGGATACAATGCTTGCATACAGCAAGTGACCATGGAACTGACGCTTAAGAGATATGCTTTCCCTGGCACCAAGCCACAACAGCAGTGGTCCGTTATTAGAACTTAACTCCTGTTAGAAAGTTGTCTAAAGAATGGTTACAATTATTACCACTAAGAAATACATTCTGGTTTTTGTCACTATAACATGTGTGTGTATAAGGTAATTTCCATGTTGACTTAATGTATCCTTTACCCAACCTTTCATACTGGCCTGCTGGTATATACTCTTGGCAATTTTTAAATTGGAAAATTGTTATCGGAATTGTGATTATTCCGTTTATTATCTATTCAATGACAGGTCTTTCTGACATTGTCAATGGTAATCTCTTAAGTTTTTCAATGCTCAGGATTGTAAAGTCTGCGCCTTTCTGTGACAAACTGATTTGTTTCTCGGTAAGGTTAAAGATAGAAAACAATGAAGTTGTGTTGATTAAACGCCATGGCACATAGCCTGAACAGAGGTTTTGCAACGTCCAGCCTAGCTGTACAATAGAACTTAATTGGGACTGACCATGTTGTAACATTAGCAAGTCCTTGGTCTATTATATTGATAGCAGATGATACAATACTGTCCAGTTAATATATTCTGGAGGACAGAGTCATTAACCCATTGTCCACAACAGAAAGTGATTTTTCCAAATTAATACGATCAATTTCTTGTATTTTCTCTGCTGTCTCAATTTGAGTCACTTTCCATGCCTCGTTGTAAGCAGCGTATATAGTGGCCGCTATGAAACGTTTTTGACGCTGTTTGAGTGGTCCCATTATGAAATCGCGCAAGTCTGCACCATCTTTAAGTAAAGATAAGTGTTGCTTAATTTCTGCCAGTGTGGATGTTTGTAGCCATTCAAGGCATAATTCCCCTACACTGTATGTTGTTACTATACCTGGATGTTGTCTCTGAGAGTATCTAGGGTCTGGTCTAGTCATTTTTAACCCCTGCATTTTGTTCAGGAATCTATCTTGACATTTATTTGTGTCTGTTGGGCAGATTAACCACTTTTTCCAATCAGGATGTGTTCTGTTTTCATGTAAAACTTGGGATACGTCTACCTCAATATCTGTGGTTGCATTATCAGGTATTGGCTTTGGAATAGACGGTTTGTTAAGGTCTTTAATCTTGGCTAGGCCAAGACAGGTCGTTTGTTGAATTGTGTCATTCAAGAAAAAATTTTGTTCTGGGATCATGCAGGCTTGAAAAAAAGCTTCTAGGACTTGTACCTGCCAATCTTTTGTACCCCAGATGGTTTTTGTTTCAATGTTGTTTTTCCAGAAATCAAAACCAAATGTAATCATTTTTTCATAAAATGCTTCTGAATATATCAATTTAGTATTTGTCAGCATGGTTTTTGTCCCTGTTTTATCTAACAGTTTATAATAAAATGTTTCTGCATCACTTGTGTTAAACCCTGAGAAGTATTGGAATTTCTCATAGAACGTTTTTGAGCTGCTTTTAGGCGGAGTAGCACAATATTCCCATTGGTTATATTCAAAAACATTTCTAGGTTGAGCAGATGTATGCAAATAGTGGTCTGCATTATGGGTAAAACAATACATCTGTTCATAATTTGATGAACCTTGCAAATAATCATGTTCTGTAAATTTTGCTGACAAAACTAAATCCAACATCATATTATTTATGCTTTCAAAGTCCCAATCATCAGAGAATGTACTTGGTTTTACAAAGTAACTTAATGAAACCTTAAACTGATGAGGATATTTCAAGAGTTCGACCGGTCCATATATTTCGTAATCTGTTTTGTCCCAAACTACCCCGCCGGGTATTGGAATGGCTGTGACATTCAAAGATGAAAGTTCTCTTTTCTCGATGTGAGATGACTTGTGTGGCTTCAGAACTAAGTTGATGTTCTGACTTGCTGTGTCCATTGTACTGTAATACATTTTCCTAAAATTAAAACTAATTTTAGGCATAGTAGGAGTATAAGTACCCCTGATACAATCCAATGTTCAATCAATGGTGCATTTAGATACGCTTCTTTGAGTTGATGGAAGAGTTCTGTTGCTTTGTCTTTAAAAGTCTTTGTTGCTGGCGTTTCTTCTTATTCACTTGGATCTTCAGAAAAGTTATCTAAATTGATAAAGTAGCCGGATGCAGTTCTGTCAATTGTTGGAATTGTTTTTTCAATTTGCCTTTTATTAGCACATTCTGATGCTACATCATTGTAGACTGGTGTTTCATGACGAACTGTTTCAATTTGGGTTTCAAGAGGCACAAGTTCCATGGCATTGCTGCATAATCCTTTTTTGTTCACTGTAGGTTTATCAAATGTGATTAGTCTTTCAGTTTGAACCTCTTGGATACTAGCAAATTTGGGTATTCTGTTATTTCTTGGGAGTCCACTGGGCCTACTACTTATTATTGGCCACATGATTGTGGTTTTACCAGGTCGATTGATACAACTCGGTTCTCCTTTTTACCAGCAAGGGGCGGTAGTACCACTGATCTTGTTCCGTTGATTGCTAAGACAGGTACTGCTTTTCTGTAAGAAGGCCCAAATTCCTTCTTAACCGCTATTTTCTCTCTGACCAGATCCCCAATCTTTGGAATCCAGACAGGTCTTGCTGGGACAGGTGGTGTGTCTTCAGTGGTTGTTGGCTGTTGTTTTAACTTTATGTTGCTCAGGGCTTTTCTTGTTTCATTTAAGTCCTGTAAAACAGCCAAGCGATCTTTGATGTCAAAGCATTTTTTCTTATCTTCTACCACTGAAGCATGACTATCTAAGTCCTGAACATACATTCTAGTTCTGAACAATAGTTTGTACGGGCTGAAACCTCTTAGAGAATTTCTTGGCAAGTTATTAAGACTACGTTGGACACTTGTTAAATGCTGGACCCACCCATCACCCAAACCTAATACCTTTGCCGTTATAGATTGCTTTATGTCTCGGTTTTTTCTTTCCACAACCCTGTTTCTCTCAGGATGGAAGGGACAAGAGAACCGCAACCCAATGCCCATGTTGGTCATGGCCTCCTTATAAGCTCGAGAGCTAAAAGCAGGACCCTGGTCAGAATGAAGCATGGCAATTGCGTTTGTGCCGATAAAGACTCGCAAATCTTTTATAACAGTTCTGGCGTCAGCCGAGCGCTGGGGCCACCTTTTTAAGTGAATATAGTCTTAAAAGAAATTAATAGGAAGCTGGATTTCATGTGTAGATAGCCCTATGCAACCTACAGAAATGGCAATGGCATTACTCTGGTTGGCTCGTTACTGCGGTCTCTGTTGCAGTCAGGACAGCTCTTTGCAAATTTGTAATGTTGCAGGCTCATCCCCACCAGGATTCTGATTGTAATTCTGTCAGAGATTCCTTCATCTGTTTGTGCCTTGGACCTTCACCCATGTGTGCGTCTGCTATTAATAAGATTCTCCTGTTCATGTTTGGAATTACCCTATCCCCCACTCCAGGGATTCGAGCAAAAGGAACGGAGTTTGCATCAATTACGTATGTATAATTGAGTGGATAGTTCATGGGTAGTGCTGCACAGTTGCCTTTTGAAGACGTTTTTACCGCCAGCATGGTTTCCCCGTCTATGTATTTTTCTGAACGCTTTTTTGTGGCTACGGAAGCCGGTTTAGTTGCTTCCACTGTGGCTGTATCAGCCAATGAATTCCATGCAACGTGAACGCCATCACGTTGATGACTCAGCGTGTGTATCACGTGAGTCTTTTGTAGTTGCTTCTTTAAAAGAACTACCTGTTTCCAAAGCATTTTGGCGTACATGCATCAACCTATTTAGGAAGTGCAAATGGTGCGAATCGGTAAATTCGCCGTTTGCACTTCCTAAATAAGTTTTTGGGATGCATCATGCATTTTTGTGAAAATCGCTATTTTAGCAATTTCCAAAAATGCGATTGCTTTTAAGGAATCGCAATTTTGCGATTCCTTAAAAGAAATGCATCATTGTTTTGAAATTTGCGAATTTCAAAATAGGGAGTGCATATTACCACGAGGTTGAACCTCGTGGTAATTTGCGAAAATGTTTAAATATGCACAAAAATGCATTTTTTAAAGTGTAATGTTACAAACACACATGTCCTTAGGACATGTGTGTGTGAAACATGCACTTAAAAATACATTACAGGGGTGCAGTGGGGGGTCCTTTGGACCCCCCCTGCACCCATGTAATGCATGAACAAATTGAGATTCTGAAAAAGAAAATCGCAATTTGTTAAAGCATTCCCATTGATCCCTATGGGCCTTTTGGCCCATAGGAATCAATGGGAATAGC
Organism: Lissotriton vulgaris; assembly: GCF_964263255.1. Lineage (NCBI taxonomy): Eukaryota > Metazoa > Chordata > Amphibia > Caudata > Salamandridae > Lissotriton > Lissotriton vulgaris. Next base: position 2,081,631,277 of record NC_141691.1, read on the forward strand.
GATTTTGCACTTTGGAAATCGCATAATATTTGCGATTCGGTAAAAATTGCGATTTTTACCGAATCACAAATATTTTAGGAAAATATACATGCATCCCATTTTGCGAATTCCAAATTGCGATTCCCTATTTTTCGCAATTTGGAATTCGCAAAAGGCCGGGATGATGCATGTGCCCCTTTATGCTTGATTGTGGCACCTGTGTCATCTTTGAAATCATTTTGAACCCAGTTCTGCAAATCATTATTGTAAGAATTGATGCAAAAATGCGAATCGCACACGATTAGTGTCGGGAATTCACGTTCTGCATTTTCAAGCGCCATCTTTAAAGATCTGATTTCAGCTCGCTGAGCCGAACATTTTCTCAGTAATTCAGTTTTTGTTATTTTCGGTCTGAATTTACCGCAGAGCCAGCGACCTTTAACAATCGCGCAGGCTGCATTGTAGGATTTATCATCTACATTGTAATGCTGTACAAATCTGTCTGCATAGATTATACAAGAGTACTGTTCTAGAGGCAGAATTTCGATTGGCAGAGGATATTCTCTTTCATATTTTAAATCATTCACTTTTTTCATGTTCGGGACAAAATAGAATGTCACGTCTTCTGCAGCAAGAGACTTTTCCCACTGTATCCATTTCGGATCTAGTGCCACAGTTTTTAGATTTACTGGGCTGAATAGTGCCTCGAAGGCTGATTCTGCTGTGAAAACAGTTATTCTTTTGCCTTGGGCTAGGGCTCGTTCTCTTGCTACAGCATTTTGAACTGCCTTTACAGTATTTTCTCTGAGACTGAATGTTTTTTCTGTTTGTGTGTACAAATGTGATTTGTAAGCTATTGGTACCGTTTCTCCGTCATTAGAGGTCAGGTACGTGAATCCGCATCTTCCTGGGATTACTCTGATTACAAGGTTTCGTGTATTGCCACATGTTTCTAATTTTGATTTAGCTAACATGTCTGTTTGCAGCGATCTCAAAATTTCTGTGTGTTTTTGAGTCCAGTTGATTGGTTTAAAATCAGGTTTTATTAATTCGTAGAGAGGTTTAACCCTCTCTGCATAGTTTAGAATGTAAGTTCTTCAGAAATTCAGGAAGCCTAGAATCGATTGTAAGTTTTTCAGCGTTTTCGGTGCTTGGAGTACAGCGCACTTCTCTAAGAAGTTGTCTGCTAGGCTTTTTCCTTCACTTGACAATTTGTATCAGAAAAATAAGACCGTTAGATGGGCAATTCGTGACTTTTTAAAGTTGAATTTGTAACCCTCTGCTGCGAACCCAAGTATTATGGTGTTCACTCTTTTCAGGTGAGTATCCAAGTCGTCGTCTGTGAGATAGATGTCATCGACATAAGATAATGCCTCATCATCATACATTTGTAGTAACTCTGTTACTCTGGCTGAGAATAGTCCTGGGCTGTTCTTGAATCCCTGTGGGAGCCTACAGAAATTTCTCTGTGACCCCATTATTGAGAAAGCAGTCAAGTACCTACTTTCTGGTGCAATATTTTGACAAAAGAATCCATTAGAGATGTCTAATGTTGTCTTGTATTTTTTGCGAACTATGTTGTTCATTAGTGCCGCACTGTGTGAATTTTGTACCGCAAATATTTTGCAACATGAGTTAAGGTGTCTGTAGTCCAAGACTAGACGATATGAATTGTCTGGTTTGGAGACAGGAAACAAAGGATTGTTCATTTGAGAGGTGCATGTTTCAATCACCCCTTGGTATTCAAGTTGATCTAAAATCTCCCTGACCTGTCTTTTAGCTTCTTGCTTAATTGGGTACTGCCTTTGTGCAGTTGGTTGACATTTTAACTGGATTGTGTGAGGAGGAGAGTCCTCATCCCATCCTACGTGATTTTTATATAATGCAAGTGCCTGAGCTACTGCCCATTTCCTTGCATATATATATTTAGTGTGAATTGGAATATGATTTGAGAAGGCAGGCATAATAATTTCTTCGCCATGACCTTGACAAACTCTGGTGGCCAGTCTTTTTCAGCTAATAAGATGTCATAGCCTTTTGAGAGGTTATCCCAAAACAGACCCCTTATTTTCCTAGTCTTATCTCCCTCTATACGCAGTGTTATTTCATATATCTTATGAGGTTCGCTAACTCTGGTATCTGTAGTTTCCACTTGAATGTATTCATTTGTGTCCACTGTCTCCAGATGATTCATCAGGATCTTGCGAGCTATGCTGATTTCTGCTGCGCTGTCTAGCATTGTATGTGCCACTCTCCGTTTTTCAGCAGTGTCCTTAGTATTCTCGGCATGTTCGATTACTCTAATACTGGCTACCTTCTTTCTTGGAAACTGTAATTTTTTACTTTGAGCAGGTTCCTTGTCTTTGGACTTGGTGTGCTCTTCCCTTGGTTCTGACCCTCCTCTTCTTTCTGATTTCTGCGAAAAAGATCGAGAGGGACGTGTATCATTACTATGATATCTATCAGGCTTTTTCAAGTTATCCCTATTTCTAAGGTTGTATCTTTTCTCAGAGGGCTCCCTTTGGGGAGACTGGTGTTCTCGATTCGGAGTTCTTTCCCTCCGCCGAGGAGACCTTCCTCTGGACTGGAATCCTTTTTCTTTGGGAGAGGAGTGTTTATTTCCATCCCAGTTCTATTTAGGAGTGTTTAGATTATTTTTAATAAATAATTTTTCAGGATTTTCAAGTAGTTGGGGTTTTACTGGTTTCCCACCCAAACTATCTCTACCTAGTTCTTCATAGCATTTTTCTATGATTCTGGCAAGCTCAATTGGTTGATCTGTTATATCTGTTTCTTTCAATTTCTGGCGGATCGCCACAGATGCTGCTTCTCCCTTTATATTGGCTAATAATATAGCCGAGACCTGCTTGAAGTCTTTCAGTAATTTCATACCAAGAGTTAAAGCAGGTTCTGGACCGTATTCGTTCTGAATTTGTTTTAGCACATCCGGTATTACCGCCATGGATGGAACACCATGTGTTTTTGTGTAAATGGAAGCAAAGACTGTGCCCCAAGTGTCACAGTCCTCCACATGTGGTACGACCCCCATTGGAAGGCAGATAGTCAGAATTCTATGTTTCTCAATAGGGGTAGTATTCGGGAATACTGCCTCTATTTGAGTTATTTTCTGTGCAAGCCAGAATGGAATTTGTTCCCGTTTTGCGGGTGTTTTACCAAGACATGAATGTATGTTCTGTGGTGTAATTTTATTTGTGTTCCCCTGGTGAGGGGTCAGCTTTGGAATATTAACAGCTGGTTGTACTGTTGCAGTCCGCATTACATATTGGACTAACTGTCTGTGAATTTTAATTAATAATTTTAGCTGTGCTAAAAGTTCTTCTCTTGACATTTTTTCAATGTCCGGATGTGGTGTGTAGCTGGCTAGAACCGGCCACGTTGCTCCTGGTCTACCTAGTGGACCGAGCCTGATGACGTGATCATTATGTTTTAGGGCGCCTTTAAACCAGAGCAGGTGCTCTTGGTATTTTAATGGAATTTCAATCTCCTCGAAAGGAGTATATTCTTCCGGTGGTTCCTCTATTGGAACTTGTGTGTTGCAGCGTTTGCCGCTGGAAAGTTTATCCATGAATAGAATACCTCTGTCTGCCGATATTCGTGCGCTCTATCACGAAAATGACTGTACCACCTCGTGATGACAGTCCGTTTTCTATAAGTTTTAAAGTTATAGATTTTCTTATGTTTGCCGGGATGATAATTGCACCCGGTTCGTTAATCCCTGTAACATCGAAACCCCATTGATTCGCATCTACTGCGCCTTCATCGGTTTCGTTGCTGTCGCCATGTTCTGACATTGTTGTAATGAAGGTTTGCAGAGCAGTTTTCAAGGAAACAAAGACTAGGTATTTTGGAACACTGTATCCTTCAACGTTGACTAAACCAAAAACTCTACATAGGAATCTCTTCCTACTAAGGTCCGGCGGATTTTAACCTTTCACCCACTCCAGACGTCTATTGGAGTATTTACGGGAGAAAGGGTCTGTGTGAACAAAGCACGACTGTGTTACTCTAACGTCTTGCGTTCGTTTTATCGCCTTACCAAACATTGGGCGACCATGTAGTGTAGTTCCTATTTTCCCTATAGGCCCTGCGTCTCTACTGACTATGTTAGACTTAATTTAGGTTTGCGCCAGCTAGCTCAGAGGTCACTGGAAACTTTCTTGACTGAATAGGAAGTGATCAGCTTCCCTGGCTCAGACAAGAAGGGATTCAGCTTCCGACAACCGCATAAACATGACAACTTTGCTCCTTCAGAATAAGAGTCAATCTCTAGAGTTGTGTGAAACAATAGACAGCTATTTCACTCAGTCAGATGTGCATAGTTAGTTTCACCAGGATGCAGAGAATAGAGAGACGGGCGTTTTCAATAAAGGGTATGATTTATTGAACAGTCTTCCTTCTCATGCAAGAGAAATGGATTGCCACAATTGCAATACTTAATATAAAATAAAGTACGTACAGCAAAAGGAGTATTATGAAATAATACTGTAAAAACATTGATATGGTTTCTTAGCCATAAGATAATTAAAATGAATAAAATATATACAATATATACATTTATATATACATTGGCTAACGACCTCAACTGGTGTGGCTAACTACGCCTACCCCGGTGTACCTGACCTAAGCCTAATACGTGGGAGGGAGTAAGTAAGTAAGAGTTTAAGTTAAGTTGGTTTTTGCCAAGAGTCTGATTCAAGAATTCTCTCTAAGGGTTTAGTCAGCACCGTACCTTTGGAATAGAATGTAGGAGGTCTGGTATCTCACTCTCAGGACCCGATATCCCAGTCACCCGCAAGGGTAGGCTGAAAACGCCAGAGCTGGATTTTCTCGGCAGGAGAAAAGACAGCGTCTTTCTCAGCGCGTCAAAGAGGAGGGGCAGCGTCCGTGGGCTTCTCACGTCTGCTGGGCTCTCTGCAAGGGGACAGCTTTTCTGCTCCAGAGTTCACTACCACCGTGTTTGCTTAAGGCAACGTTGGTATATTTATACCTGAAAGGTGCCGAGTTTAACGTACGTTTTGGACATAAGACGTCAATAAAGATGTCACTAAGAACTGGTCGTTCTTACAGTGCTCGCAGGAGTTCTATTACAAATCAAAACAAAGCAAGCGGGGCTTTTCCAGGTTGCTGGGGGTTTGGTGTGTCGAAAGAACTCGGTGTGCGCTCTAGGAATCTAAGGAAGTAGCTTCTGCTGTGTCATCGACTGCAGAGGCGATTTACTGAAAAAATGGCTCTGATTAATATGCCATTATAGGGATTTGTATTGATTATAGCCGTATAGGGGCATAAGGTCACAATATTGATCGGGTTCCTAGATAAAACACATCAACCTATTTGAGACCATAGAGTCAGGATTTCTAAACCCCTTTCAGACAGTCCTCGGAGTTATACAAACTTTATACACTCCGTATTGGGAAGTATTTTTGGAGGTTTTCCGCTGATCCTGCTCTCAAGACTACTCTGACCAGGCTTCAAAGTGTTCTTCACACGGCTGCCCGTTTGGTCCTAAAGCTGCCCAGAAAATCATCTATTTCCGCAGCTCTAAGATCCCTGCATTGGCTCCCTCTCCATAAAAGAATACTTTTTAAAATATTGATTGTTGCCTTTCGGGCCTTTAACAAATCCGGTCCAAAATACCTCAGCAGACGCTTCCCCCATTACAACCCGAGTCGATCCCTCCGTTCTTCCCAGGACAACCTCATCCTCCCAGCTAGGTACAACTTGAAGACTAAGGGTGGAAAAACCTTAAGCTTCCTGGCCACTAAACAGGAACAACAAACTCACGAAAAGCCTTTCAGAAAACTGCTAAAGACTTGGATTTTTAACCTTCCAGATGCCTACACCAAGGCATCCATCTAAACGCTTACTGCTACCATGACTGGTCTTCGATCCTCTACCAGGAAATTCAGCGCCAAGATGCTCCCTCCGGAGCGAACGCTGCGCTTTAGAAATACCCCCACAAATATCACAAAAATTTTACTGCTAAGCCATAGATGGCCCAATCACATACGAGATGGCAAAAGCACTCCTGGAGCGTAAATACTGTGAACGCATGGTACAACATCTGGGCACACCTAGCCTGCTGTAACTGAGTTTGTCATGGTTCCTACAGTTTAGACCAGTCTGGATGGACTCCATCTTACCTGTTCCTGGATGCCTGTTTTGCGGAGAAGAATGTGTGTTAGTTCTCTGTCTGACACTTCCATCAGCAATGCCACCGTTCATGAATACCATGCTGGAACCAGTGAGGGTCCATGCTCGGCAATGTCCCCAGTGTATTCCTATCTTGATAGCTTCATTCCTTGAGAGCCCGCTGTGGAAATCTGAAATAATCTTCGTTAGCCTAAGCTGAAGCCATCTTAGTTGTGGCATCCATTTTGTTAGCTTTGTAGTCCTACCGTCTTCACTGTTGCTTGCCCTTCTATTCTGCTTGTGTCATCAACTGTAGTTAACTCTTTCTGTCCCAAGCCAAAGTAATGTACGTGCTGAGAAAAGGCTTGTAGCTGCTAAACTGCACCTGGTTAAAGATGTAACTGTCAACCATTTATTGCTGTTGTAAACAGTTTGGTTCTCCTCTCACTTTGCTGACTAAGTGATCATCCATCTGCCCTTGTTTGTCGATAGCTATTCCTGTGTCTAAACTTGTTCTTTCCATTTCTGTCTATATGCTTACTTTGTAACAAATGTGTATAAAACGTCCATGATCTGTGTATTTAATGTACTACCTCCTGTAACACTTGAGGGTGTTTAATAAACGTGTTATTTTGATTCCAACTTCAGTGCCAATAGCTATTTATTGGTCTACATACCCGTGGACAAGAGAAGGGTGACCCTGCACCAGTGTGCACATTAAAAGGCACATTTCCATAGTTGGCGCCCAACATGTGGGGCCTCATCGAGGTCCCGGACATCCAAAGGAGTGGTCTTGACGGAAGAGTAAAATATTACTGAGGAGACATCCTGCAGGAGGAGACCCTTGTCTTTGCAGACCAAAGTGACTTTTCCGGTTTCTTGATTTGACCCTCCAGGTAGAGGCTAGTCCCGACTGAGGTTTTCCTTGGTGCAATATTTGCAGTGACCATTAGGTTGACTAGATATCTGCAGGTGGAAGTTGGAGACTCTTGTTTGGTAAGGTCGCTGAAGCGGCACTCTTGATTTTCTTGGCGAAGATTTTGGTTTTGTTTGTTTGATTTATTTTTTGCAAAAGATAAAGGCAGATAATGTGGAATTTTTCTCTACTTAGAAATATTTTGGAACAGTAATATTTTACAATACTGTGGTAGCATGCCTGTTTCCAGCATTCTCCGTAAGCTGTGTTGCTGTCTTGGTGGTATCAACATGGATTTAGAAAGAAGTCAGCTGGCTCCCTTAAAAGGAACACCCAATAGACATATGTATGTCAAATACAGTATTTCTTCCATAATCTATAGTACACTGCAGAACAAATATACAAAATAGGATCCTGATGTACAATGGCCAGTAAATGGGTCATTTGACTTTAAAAAGATTCAATATGTAGAGCAGTGTTTGTTTAAAAGAAAAAGTCGAGAAGATACGTTTGAATGTGTTCGAATGTGGGAGAAAGAAGTGCAAGAGAGAGTGAGGATAGAAGAAGCCAGAGCAGAAAAAGATCAGCAAAAAACGATATACCAAAGAGCATTGGAATTAAAAAATAAAGAGAGGAAGGCAATGAAAAAAAAAAGAGGACAGGAAGTGGCGTTTAGAGGTAACTGGCCAGTCCCCTGTTAGGTGCCCCATTTATCCTATACTTAATAAGCCTCAGAGATGATTCCATCTTGTTAGATCGACCTCCACCACGTACAAGTTTCCCTCTGCCCCAGAGGATGATCTTTCCAAAGATGAAGATAAAAACATGGATAAGCAAAATGGGTGACAGACTCGCTCACTTTGTCTATTGACGAAAAGGCCACAGTCAGATTCACCGGTCGCAAAGAAGCTTGTGGGACTACTTCTAGTTCAGACTGTATAGCGATGGTTCAGCAGTTTAAAGATTTAGAGCAGTCATATTTTGCAGAGACGTTCACCTGGGAAGTAATACTTGCTTTTAGAAACAATACAGTGATGAAACTTTTCTCTTTTCAAATATACCTGATTCAATTAGGCAAGTGGTTAAATTACAACATGATACACTACGTTTAAAAGCGGAGCAAAAATCAGTTAGTAAAGTTAAAACTACGGAACAGTTCATATCCCAGCACAAAAAGAAGAAGTTTCTGGGACAGATAATGACCCTAGTGATACTGTGGTTACTGTAAAACCAATGTGTGAAGCAGTGCCTCTGTTTGTTCCTCTGAAGGGTGTAGGCACAAATGACAATAAAACTTCAAATGATGCATAGGGACATTTTGTTTATAATTGGGTCTACACTCCTTGGAGTAGAGCAGATGTTATGGCTCTTAATGCTGCTTTGCCTGACCACTGGAAAAATGCAACAGCTTTCTACGAAGAAGTGGAAGGAGCCTTTAGCTCCTACCCTATGACCTTACCAGATATCAATATGTTTTTCTGACTTATTTGGCCCCCTGATATCTGGATAACAATTCGGAAAATAGACACCAATGCAGTATATAGGGAAACTTGGGTACATTTAGAAGAAATAGATGCGGCTGGAGAATCTGCGCAGAAACCACGCCAAGAGATATTAGACCTTCACAAGGATATTGTAACTAAGTTAAAAACTCTCATATTCCCCTAAGAAAATAGAAGTGACAATGTTAGCAACTTGTAAACAGAAAATGGACAAGTCAGTTTCCGATTTCTTTACACCATATATATATATATATATATATGGCCATGTCTGAACCCGAGTTCAGACATGGCCACATGCAAATCAGTCTTGACCCTGTGCCTCATGGGAATAGTCCAGACTGAACTGCCAAGCCATGTCTTCCCTGGACCGGAATCAAGCATCCTAAGACTGAACTGGGGTGGCTTGGTGAGCAAAATAACAATGGATCCCAGATCTGTGACTGGAGGTGAATGTTTTGCCATTGTGTAACATTCCATCCATCATCTTGTGTGTTTTGCTGTTCACCCTATGTGGAATGATGCCAGCTCATCAGAAAAAGGGAGGATCACATTTTATTCCCTTGCTGTTTTCCCATAATGGCTCCTGCAGAGCCTGCTTTGCATTGTTGTGGGCTTCTGAAATTGCTTGTATTACTTATGCTGATGTAGGAGGACTAAATGCTCAACTGTGGAGAAGTGTGGCTCACTGGTTAGAGCAGGCAGACCCTGAAGCAGAGGTCAGACCCGGGACCAGGGTTCAATTCCCGATGCGGCAGGGTCTTGAGCTGAAATGTCCATGGACTCGATAATTCTCGCTTCGGTGCCTGACCTAATCATGGGTTCACACTCTGCAACTCTGGGCATTAAGCTTGCTTAATCTCCACAACGGCCCCCCCACGGCGGGATGCCTGGCTTTCACCTTGGGGATGCCCTGTAGGGGCTATCTCACAGGGAAAAGCCAGGATGGGTTTCCAAGGCAAGCGTGGAGATACCCCTCCGGGAGTCGATTCAGGGGCTATATAAGAAACATAATAATAATAATAACTGAATAAAGTTTGTTACCCTGATGAGGAAAGAGATCCACAAACTAAAGAAACTTTATGGGTGTGACGATGTGACGATATGACGGGTGTTGAGATCACCGGGCAAGAGTATAGACCAAAAGGGCGACTGGTGGTCTGCTGTACCTTTCTCTCTACCTCCGATCCCCTTTCAGCAGTAAGAAGGGCTACCAAGCTCCAAATCTTTATTAATGAACACAGACAACGAACAAGAAGCCGGTGCCTTTAACTGGGGAATCTTTCATGACAAGACTCCTCCCCAGAATGACATCAGGACGCCCCCACCGTTAAGGATAGAGATTTCCAGGAATTGGACGCGCATCACCACCGGAAAAGAGGAAGAGCCGGAGTTGAGAGCGTTCGTGAGAGACTGAAAAGAGGAGGAAGAAGACGTTGGAGAAAGAAGACTGCGTTCCGTTGTAGCCCTGCCACAGCCAGGAGTCCAACTACCCCTCTGTCCTACCCTCCAGGAGGAGCGTGGCTAGAGCAGGTAGGAACCAAGTTCTCAGGTGGGTGGGAAGGAGAGACCGGGCCACCACCTAGATGGGAATGCCTCCGACCCCCACAAATTCTTGTAAATAATCTTGCACTCACACTAGCACTAGTACACCGATCCTCCCCCTTTTTGAATTGTGTGTATCACTTTGTGCACTAGAGTGTGGTGTTCCCCTCACTCCCGGTCCCTTGTACAGTGGTATTCTTTAGGACAAGAGTCCTGATCCATCTCTTTATTTTTACTTTATTTGACACCCTCCCCGACCTGCGGAGATGTCCGGTCCATTGTGAGCAGACGTTAGAAGCCCCCAAGACCGAGCCTCATTCAGACCGAAGTGGACCAAAGCTCACCATCAAGATGGATCCGCCACCTTTGCAAACCAAAGAGTGACTAGTAGATACAAACGTGTTTTTGGTAAAATAAAGCCCTACTTGATACGACATGGCCTACGTTCCGTTACTGCTACCCCGCCACAACTGGTGTCAGACGTGGGATTAACATCCCAGTCCATCAGTCAACCCATGATCGATGACCTTATCCAACACCTCATTAAAGGCCAAGAGAAACTTGAGTGGGTTATTCAGAGACAGTTGACCTCAGCACAGGCAGACCGCAAAGTATTTAAAAGCACTATCACGGCCCACATAGAAAGCATGCAAAAGGCGGTACACAATATTAGTACCCTTGTACAGATGCAAAGGTGAGCCCCTGTTCCTAATCCCTCCGGAATAGCACTCCAAAAGTATATCCCAGGGGAGGATCCGGATGCTTTTTTATTTAACTTTGAGAGGGCCGCCAGGGCGTGTGGCTGGCCTGAAGAAAAATGGCCCTTTTTTTTGGTGCCCCTGCCTACCGGCGAGGCCCAATTCGCCTACCAAGTTGCCAATCCTATGGGGGACACACCCTACCAAGGGATCAAAGAGGTGATTCTAGATGATCTTGGTCTACACGCAGAAGACTACAGAGCAAGGTTTCGAAAACAACAAGACTTACCCGGAGAGATCCCGAAGACACTATTTTTTCTCCTTAAGATGGCCAATGACAAGTGGCTGAAACCAGCCACTAGTACCGAAGACAAAATAATGACTAAGGTATACCTAGAGCAGTTCATGGTAGCTCTCCCCTATGGTACGCAGAAGTGGTTCAAGCAACACTCTAACCTCTCTGCCGATCAAGCCTTTGAGATGGCTGCAAACTACCCTCGAGCCCAACCTCGGGCTATGGGATGGGACATTGAAAAAATTCCCAAAAGCAGCCTGCCTGCAAAACCTCAAAAGAATCGAAAACCATTGATGGATCTTCCAAGGATAAAACCTGCCGAGTAGAGACTCCCACGTTCATAGGGCCCCAGTGTTTAGAATGTGGCAACTGGGGCCACATTGCCCATTTTTTCCCCAGAAAGAAACCAGCAGAGAAGCCCATGGAAGTTGGGTGCATCCCAAAGGCGGTACTATACGCCACAGAGATGGGGACATTCTTTTATGCACGTGTGCAGGTGAATGGGAAACGGGTAAAAGCCCTTTTAGATTCTGGATGTAAGCAGTCAGTAGTCCAGAAAAGTATTATCCGCCCCACCCAGTATATTCCCGATTTCCTCTCCCTATTACAAGATAAAGTAGGAAGACAAACGGTAGAGCAGGGTATCCCTCTTCCGGCCTTCAGCTCCCCAGATCCTTGGTTGTTGTACAGTAGTTTCTGCTTCGCCCAGGCCAATGACTCCACTTTATTTAATGCCTGGGAGTCTGCCCATGTTAACCAGAGTAACACTAACCCAGCGTATCCCCATTTTATATTCAAGTACAATCTCCTGTATCGTGAAGGAAGTCTGGCGGAGCCATCCCATCTACTAGTCCCTGCACCGTTCCAGGAGCAGATCCTATTCTTCTCCCATGCCCACCTCACAGCAGGACACTCTGGGACTGAGAAAACCACAGAGAGTGTATAATGTCACTTCTTCTGGCTAGGCATCTACAAGGACATCTAGAAGTACTGTCAAACTTGTGAGATTTGTCAAAAAAAGAATATGCATCGACCGCCGGCCGCACCTCTGCAACCCATGCCCATTATGGGAACCCCCTTAGAGAGGGTTGGAATGGACTTGATAGGACCCCTGACCGAAACCGCAAGAGGGAACCTTTACACATTGGTTATTGTGGACTATGCCACTAGATTCCCGGAAGCGTTCCCCCTCCGAGCTCCAACCACCAAAAGCATTGCAGAGAAATGTTGGGAATTATTCTCCACAGTGGGATTCCCTAAAGAGGTGTTTACAGACCAAGAGACTCTGTTTGTGTCGTGCCTGATGAAGAAAGTGTGCCGCTCTTCGGATTTACATCTCCTCCGTATGTCGGTGTGCCTTCCCCAGACTGACGGTCTTGTCAAGAGGTATAACCAGCCCCTAAAAACAAATCTGAAAAAGATGCTCACCATCGAGGGACGAGATTGGAACGGCTGTCTACCCCTGGCCTTACATGTGTTAGGCTCATAAGTACAAAGTAGTCTGGGCTGTTCAGCATTTGAAATGCTGTATGGATGACAACCCAGGTCCCTTTTTGAGATGACCAAAGACGTTTCAGAAACAGAGAAAGAGAATGACCAACAACTGAGGTCGAAGCTGGGAAAATTGAGGTCTAGCCTACACCAACCTGGAGAAAAACAGAAATAAACAAAAAAAAGTGCTATGACAGGGGAAAGAGATGGAGGAAGCTATTGATTGGGGACTGCGTATTAGTTCTACTTCCTTCCTCCACCCGAAAATTTCAAAGTGAATGGTTAGGTCCTTACAGGGTGACAGAGACCCTGGGCAACACAACCTACCGGGTACAGGTGTCTCCTACTAAGACCCAATTCTACCATATAAATATGTTAAAAAATTGGCTTGGTCTCTCTCCCAAAGCAGCACACCTTTCGCTACCAACCCCTGTCCACCAGGACACAACAATAGAAAACTCATATTAAGCTAAGACATCAGAGAAGACATGAGGAAAAAACTACGTCGCACCTTGCTCCCTTTTTCAGCCATTTATTCGGGCACACCATGGAAGATGTCCCTAGCGGAACACAAGATTGAGACACAGACTGGAAGGATAGTGAAACAAATGCCCTATCGGACACCCGCAGCAAGAAGAGACGCAATTAGGAGAGAGGTGCAGGAGATACTGAAACTAGGCGTGATTCATCCATCTAATAGTGACTGGTCATCTCTGATCGTTATGGTGCCGAAGTTGGACGGAACAACACGCTTCTGCAGGGATTTCCGAGCCCTAAATGCCATCTCTACATTTGACACCTATCCTATCCCCAGGGCCGATAAGCTCATAGAGAAGCAAGGTGACGCCAAGTACATCACGACTTTTCGATTTGACAAAGGGGTGCTGGCAGGTGCCCCTCCATGAAGAAGACAGAAAGAAAACCACGTTTACCACTGACGAAGGATTCGAAGAATTTAATGTTCTTCCTTTCGGACTCCACGGGGCACCAGCCACCTTTCAAAGGCTGATGAACACCATCCTACAGACATACTCCTCGTTCAGTTCAGTGTATCTGGACGATATAATAGTTTTCAGTAATTCAGTAACAGTTGGGCAGAACACTTGAAACACTTGGAAACTATCTTTCAGGCGCTCAAACGTGCCGGACTACACATTAACGCAAAAAAATCTTGCGCAGCATATCAAAAAATAAAATATCTCAGTTTCATGTTGAGATACAGAGTAATTGCCCCCCAAGCGGAAAAAGTGGGGGCAATAGCAGAAACACCTTTTCCCACCACCAAGAGGGAGCTGAGGGCATTTCTGGGACTGATTGGATACTATCGGAGATTAATCCCACAGTTTGCAGAACTAGCGGCCACTTTAACCAACCTCCTTTGAAAGGAGGTACGACCACAACAATTCCAACAACCGTCCTCAGAAACAGTACATGCCTTTAAGGAACTGAAAGAGATCATCACCACAAGTCCGGTCTTCATATCACCCAATTTTAGCAAAACCTTCAACCATTCCACTGGCGCTTCCAGCTCAAGTCTGGGGGGTGTTATCATAGATAGGGGGAGACGGACTAGAACAGCCTATCTTATATGTCAGCAGAAAGTTGTTTCCCTGGGAATGCAAGTACTCTACAATAGAGAGGGAGTGCCTGGCTGTTAAGTGGGCTATTGACAAGTTGCGCTATTATCTAGAAGGGGAACCATTCGTCCTGTACACGGCTCATGCCCCATTGCAATGGATGAGTAGGAACATGACCCAGAACCCCTGGGTACTCCACTGTTTTTTGTCTCTACAGCCCTTTACCTTTGAAGTACGACTTCAGAAGGGGAGAGACAATGGGAACGCAGATTTCTAATCTAGGGTCTTTTCTCTCCCCGATCAGGAGAATCCAGAGGCTTCAACTTACTTTAACAAAGATTATTTCAGATTTCCACAAACGACCCTTTTAGCATGAGCTGAAGACATTTTCCTGTGCTTTTGAAGAAATATGAAAAATATCATTCACATCGATCTGCATCATTTCATTAATTTCTTGATCACGTGCTAATCGAGCATTCACATTCTTAACATTTCGTTTAGTCGGTATACACCAGGTACAAGTAGAAACAAAAAGGGAACAAAGCATCGGGCTGCATTAAATACATAGGCACCAAGTGAAAAAAATTGCAAAAATATACATAGGGCTGATAATAGTTTCCACCCCCATACAGTAAACATGTTACATAGTTATCCAGTCACAGTCCATGTTCCTGAATCCTGATGGATTTCGGTGGCTATTTTGGGCATCTTGGAAATTGCATCAAAAACAGAAGGGGCGTGGTCAGGGATGTAAACACAGCAGCTACTCCCGATGATGCAACATGCTCCACCACGGTCAGCCAAGATTACGTCAAGGACCCTCCTATTTTGGAGGGTCACAATTCTCGCAATTTGTAGTTCTGTGATATTTCCAAGCTCCATTGCTGTCTGATTGGTCACAGCCTCTACAACACGTGTCAAGAGCCTACTCTTTCTACTATTTAAGGCTGCACCAACATAGAAGAATAATCCCAAATTAAAGTCAATATATTGCTGCAGTGCAGTATCAGTTTGTTCTACCTCATTATTATTTATTGTTTTTTTGAATCTGTTCTTGGAAATGTACTTAAAACAGTTTAGAGTCTTTATGGCAGGTGGAAGCAAAAAGGGCACAAAACAACTTCCTGACCTTCCAATAGGTAGATGGTAATAACCTTTACTTCTGCAAATGAAATAGGTGTTGTGTGAGGACAAAAAATTGCTATTGTCCATTCTTGTAATATTCAACGTTATAGTACAGTCACTTTTTCCCACAGGGATATTTCCAATACTGCTCACACAGAGATCCGCCTGAGCTCTAGTAACAGTGATAAGAGGAGACCCATTTCCCTTGGTTGTTTGAGTGTTTGAGAAAACATAGTGCGAGGCAAAATTTCCTCAACGATACTCCTCCATTTCCCATTGTGGCGAGGTAGCTGTAACGAAACGTAGGCCAGGTCATGTCAAGTAGGGCTTTATTTTACCAAAAACACGTTTGTATCTACTAGTCAGTCTTTGGTTTGCAAAGGTGGCAGGATCCGTCTTGATGGTGAGCTTTGGTCCTCTTAGGTCTGGATGAGGCTCGGTCTTGGGGGCTTCTAACATCTGGTCACCGTGGTCCAGACGTTCCCGCAGGTCGAGGAGGGTGTCACATAAAGCAAAAAGAAAGATGTATCAGGACTCTTGTCCTAAGGAATGCCACTGTACAAGGGACTGGGGAGTGAAGGGAACACCACACTCTAGTGCACAAAGTGATAGACACAATTCAAAAGGAGGGGAGAATCGGTGTACTAGTGCTAGTGAAAGTGCAATTTTATTTACAAGAATTTGTTGGGGTTAGAGGCTTTCCCATCTAGGTGTTGGCCTGGTCTCTCCTTCCCACCCACCCCAAGACTTTGTCTCGTACCTGCTCTAGCCACACTCCTTCTGGCTCATGGGGTCGTTGGCCTCCTGGCTCTGGCGGGGCTATAACCGAACCCGGTCTTCTTTCTCAAACATCTTCTTCCTCCTCTTCTCGGTCTCTCGCAAATGCTCTCAACTCTGGCTCTTCCTCTTCTCCGGTGGCGATGCGCGTCCACTTCCTGGAAATCTCTGTCCTTAATGGCGGGGGCGTTCTGACGTCATTCGGGGGAGGAGTCTTGTCAGGTAAGAATCCCCAGTTAAAGGCGCTGGCTTCTTGTTTGTCATCCGTGTTCATTAATAAAGATTTGGAGCTTGGTAGCCATTCTTCCTGCTGAAAAAAGACAAGAGGTGGGTAGAAAGGTACAGCAGACCACCAGTCGCCCTTTTAGTCTATACTCTTGCCTGGGGATCTCAACTCGTCACATACCTCCCCCCATCTTGGTTGTGGCATTCATTTTGCTAGGTTTGTAGTTTTCCGATCTTCACTGTTGCTTGTCCTTCTAATCTGCTTGTGTCATCAACTTTAGTTAATCCTTTCTGTCCAAGCCAGAGTAATGTACATGCTGAGAAAAGGCTTGTAGCTGCTAAATGGCACCTGCTTAAAGATGTAACTGTCGACTATTTATTGCTGTTGTAAATAGTTCTGTTCTTCTCCTACTCTGCTGACTAAGTGATCATCCATCTGCCCTTGTTTGTCGATAGTTTTTCCTGTGTCTAAATTTGTTCTTTCCATTTCTGTCTATATGCTTACTTTGCAAAAAATGTGTATAAAAGGTCCATGGTCTGTGTATTCAATGTACTATCTCCTGCAACACTTGAGGGTGTTTTATTGACGTAGTCCTGCTCATGAGTTATCAAAAAACTTGTTATTCTGATCCCAACTTGATTGCAGATATCTATTTATTGGTCTACGGACCCGTGGACAAGAGAAGAGTGAGCCTGCACAAGTCTGCTTATTAAAAGGCATATTTCCACTCAGGTATCAACTACAGCACCAGCTGCCTCTGCACCAGCTATTGACAGTTCTGAGTATCATCTGTGCTCAATTGACGTGCTCTATGAGGTATTACATGGATCGCCCTCTGCAACATCAAGCAACAACAATGTTACGTCTCCTAGCCAGGACACTTAATCTGTAATTGGCTCATCGTTAGCTGGGAAATAATTCAGAATTTTTCTTTTTCAAAACTCAAATAAATTTGGAACATTTCCTTTACCCATTCCGTGCACATGGAATTTCTGCACTGTGCAGGTGTTTGCATTAGTGGGCGGAGATTCTGACTGCCAGGGGCCGTCCAGCGCATGCACCCACCGTGACCGCTCTTGGCCTTCACGAGCATGGAAGAGGTTAATTGACACTTTCAATACTTGGCATGGCCTTCTGATGCTTGAAGTGGATCAATTTAGATAAGCAAACTAGCTTAGGCCTTTGGCTTTTCCAATACTAACTTTTGAGAATAATTTTTCTCTCTCCCCCCTATTAGACTATTTTAAAAAGTTTTTACATATTTTATTAAGCTCACTGATTTATGCGCTGCTACCTAGTAAAAAGAGTAGTTCAATTGCATTTTTATCATTGTTGACTGCTCGGAAGAGGAGTGGGTGTTATGTTTCATATAGGTACCCTAATATAGGCCCGGGTAATATCATACACCTTCACCTACATTATCTCCCTTATACTACACAGTAACAAGCCTTTAGGATTGAACCTTTACCTAGTTCTAGTCCTTGGCAAGGAAGGAGGGTTTTTCTCTGAACAATAGCTTGGAAATTCAGGAGTAAGTCCAACTCACACCAATAAGGATTCCCGAAGCCGTGAATCGAATTTCCATTCTTGAAGATGAAATGATTGTGTAGAAAGCAGCCCTGGATGCGTTGACGATGCAGAGGAATGATATATCCTGGAAGCTTGAGGACATGGAAACCGCCTCCGGCGCAATATTTTAAGAATTCATGGTGTTCCTGAAGGAGTTGCTCAGACCCCAGGAAGTATGTGGTGAAAATATTTACAGAAGCCTTATCGGATCTGACAGAGTCGATATGGGACATGGAGATTCAACATGCCCATCGGTTACACTTCCGGCTGAAGAATCAGGCGGGATAAAATTAATCTAATACGCGACCTATAGCTATTCTGATATGTTTCTCCAACCTTCTGTCCAGACAGGCTCTATATGACCTGGCCAGGCCAGATAGACAGGGAAGAGTGGCAGGAATTGAGTTTTTTGTTCGTCTAGATTTTTGCCATGCTACGGTGGAATAAAGGTGGCAGCTACAGCAGTTAATTAGTCCCTTTCACACATGGCGAAGTAGGCAAGAATTAAGTGTATGCCTAAAGCTCATATAGGCTATACATATAGCATAAAGTATTCCACAGAAGTGGAAATACTCATTCATAATAGCGCACCTGACCAAAGCATGGCGGCTGCACAGGACATCGAGAGACCAGAATGCTCGTGACAAAACTGGGAGAAACGGAAGAAACCTATCTCATCATTAGGTGGAGCAGGCAGTGGAAGTAGTACAAGACTGCTGGAATGCCCCTATAGTGAATGATGCAAGTGTGGAAACAGTGAGAAAACGTCATGCCTGACTTGCAAATAGTGACTGCATATGCCACAGAGTACCGCCCATAGAGTTCTCATCTGCACGTGGAGAGTCATTAGAAACAGAAAATAGGACCTCTATAACATGCATCAAATCCAGTGAATAACTGAAACAGAAAGACGAACCATTGCAGGAAGACAAGGAAATATGATCACCTGGACCTCCTCCAGCACGGTCCAGCACGGTCGCTCCACCATTGCTCCCTGATCCCAGCTCCTGCTGACGATTTGGCCGAGACTACAGAGCTGTAACTGCATTAATTTAATTAATTCCGCCTTGCATTGTGCTTATTTATTTTCACTCCGCCTCGCGCTGCATTTATTTCATTAATTCCGCCTCGCATTGTGTCTGTTCATTTGCACTCCGCCTCGCGCTGCATTTATTTCATTAATTCCGCATTGTATCTGTTTGTTCTCATTCCGCCTCGCGCTGCATTGATTTCATTAATTCCGCCTCGCATTGTGTCTGTTCATTTGCACTCCGCCTCGCGCTGCATTTATTTCATTAATTCCGCATTGTATCTGTTTGTTTTCACTCCGCCTCGCGCTGCCTTTAATTCATTAATTCCGCCTCGCATTGTGTTTGTTTGTTGATTTCAGCCTCGCGCTGTGTTGGTTTATTAAGTTTATCCTTTAGCCCCCGGTGCCCTGTGACCCTCCATCTTGTTGTGTGTCCCCTGGCCCGCCCCTCCTCCCTGCTACCGCCTCCCAGCTGCTGCCCCTCCCACGCTCCGCCCCCTCCACCATCCATTTATGGCCAATGTCCCCACGCGCAGCGTCCACGCGCCGCAGCCGCGCCGAAGGTGCGCCAAAGGTAAGCCCGTCTACGCCCGTCTGCGCCTGGACCGCGCCCAGCGCCAGACCCCCTGCCCCTCGCGCTGCCCAGCCCCCCCGCATTACCTACGATGCCGCCACCCTCCTAGCCCTTAACCCTGGTCGCGCCCCCAACTGCGTCCATGCCGCTCCTGGACGCACCCATGGACCGTTCTCCTGCCTCTCCTGCAAATTTAGCGGCACCGACAACATCCCCGCCACGACCACACCACAGATTCCAGACCCCAACCACCTACAATGCATCCTTCTCAACACCCGTTCGGTCCACAGGCACGCCATTGACCTCTGGAACCTCCTAGACACCATCTCTCCTGACGTCGCCTTCCTAACGGAAACATGGATGAACGCTTCCTCCGCCCCCGACATCGCCATCGCTATCCCTGATGACTATAAGATCACACGCAAGGACCGCACCGACCATACAGGAGGAGGAATCGCTATCATCCATAAGAAATCTATCCGCATCTCTACCAGCTCTGACACCAACCTCGCCAACTCCGAACACCTTCACTTCCAGATCCACATCGACCCCAAGACCACACTCAGAGGCACCCTCCTCTACAGACCACCAGGACCCCGCGCAAAATTCAGTGAAGACATCACGGACTTCATCACCCCACACGCTCTCCCCTCCAAAGACTACATCCTTCTGGGAGACCTCAACTTCCACCTTGAAAAGATCAACGACCGCAACACCGCCACCCTCTTGGACAACCTCGCCAACCTCGGACTTAAACAACTGGTCACCTCCCCCACCCACATCGCAGGTCACACACTCGACCCCATCTTCACCTCCAGCAACCATGTCTCCTTCAGCCACACTACGAATCTCATCTGGACCGACCACAGCTGCGTTCACTTCACCTACAACAAGCCGAAACCCATCATCCACCTCCAACCAACTCTACAAAGAAACTGGAACAAAATCTCCACGGATCAGATCTCCACATCGCTCCTTCGAACCTCCCCAGCCCTCTCTTCCAACGCCAACGAAGCCGCCTCCAACCTCACCCTTTGGTTATCCAACACCGCCGACACCTTAGCACCACTGAAAAAACGTCAACACAAACTTGGCAACAAGAAGGCCTCATGGTTCAACGATGACCTCAAGAAGTCCAAGAAACTGTGCCGCTCCCTTGAAAAGGCCTGGAAAAAAGACCCATCCACCAGCACCAAGGACGCCTTCAAAAGCGCCACCCGCACCCACCACCAACTGATCCGAAAAGCCAAGAAAACAGCATTCAAGGATCGACTTGACAACAACGCCCACAACAGCAAGGAACTATTCAACATCGTCAAGGAATTTTCCAACCCCGCGGCCAACTCCAACGACATCACCCCATCTCAAACCCTCTGCGACTCCCTAGCCTCTTTTTTCCACAACAAGATTGCTGATATCCACAACAGCTTTGACAACCAACCCGGAAGCCAACCCACCCTACCATCAGCTGACCATCTTCCCCCCGTTAACACCCTTAACGCCTGGAACCCAATCTCCACTGAGGACACCATCCGCCTGATGAATTCCATCCACTCCGGATCCCCCACAGACCCATGCCCTCACCACATCTTCAACAAAGCAGACTCCGTCATAGCCCCGCACCTCCGAGACGTCATCAACTGCTCCTTCAACTCCGCTACCTTCCCAGAAGACTGGAAACACGCTGAACTCACCGCCCTTCTGAAAAAACCAACAGCAGACCCCACCGAACTCAAAAACTACCGCCCCATCTCGCTTCTTCCATTCCCGGCCAAAGTCATCGAGAAAGCTGTCAACAACCAACTCGCCGCCTTCCTCGAAGCCAACAAATCACTCGACCCCTCACAATCTGGCTTCCGAGCCAATCACAGCACTGAGACCGCCCTCATCGCAGCAACAGACGACATTCGAACTCTACTGGACAATGGAGACACAGTCGCCCTCATCCTCCTCGACCTCTCTGCAGCCTTCGACACTGTCTGCCACAGCACCCTTTTACAACGCCTCAGAAACATCGGTATCCAAGGAAAAGCACTGGAATGGATCACCTCGTTCCTCACCGGAAGAACCCAGAGAGTCCGCCTCCCACCATTCAAGTCCGAGGCCTCTGAAATCATTTGTGGCGTACCTCAAGGATCCTCACTCAGTCCCACCCTCTTCAACGTATACATGAGCCCCCTAGCGACCATCGCCCGCCAACACAACCTGAACATCATCTCCTACGCGGACGACACTCAACTGATCCTCTCTCTCACCAAGGACCCCAGCACCGCCAAAACTAACCTACACGAAGGAATGAAAGAAGTCGCCGAATGGATGAAACAAAGCCGTCTGAAACTGAATTCAGACAAAACAGAAGTCCTCATCTTAGGTACATCCCCCTCTGCATGGGACGACTCCTGGTGGCCGGAAGCCCTCGGAAAAGCACCCATCCCGACAGACCACGCACGGAACCTTGGCGTCATCCTGGACTCCTCACTCTCCATGAACAGACAAATCAACGCCGTATCCTCTTCCTGCTTTAACATTCTTCGCATGCTCAGAAAAACATTTCGCTGGATCCCCTCTGAAACAAGAAAAACAGTCACCCACGCTCTAGTCACGAGCCGACTGGACTACGGAAACACCCTATACGCAGGCACCACCGCTAAACTCCAGAAGAAACTACAACGAATCCAAAACTCCTCAGCCAGGCTCATACTAGACATCCCACGCAACGAACACATTTCTGGTCACCTTAAAGACCTACACTGGCTACCCGTCAATAAGAGGATCACTTTCCGACTGCTTACCCACGCACACAAATCACTCTACGACATCGGACCAGATTGCCTCAACTCGCGACTGTCATTCTACACCCCCTCCCGCCAACTTCGATCCTCCAGTCAAGCCTTCGCCACTGTACCTCGCATCAACAAGACCACCATGGGAGGCAGATCCTTTTCATACCTGGCTGCCAAAACATGGAACTCACTCCCCGCTTACCTTCGCCTCACCCAGAATCACCTAGCGTTCAGAAAGCAGCTTAAAACGTGGATATTTGACAAATAATCCCCCTCCCCTTCCTAAGCGCCTTGAAACCCTCTGGGTATGTAGTGCGCTATACAAATTTTATGACTTGACTATGACTTGAATATAGGGCATAACGAAACGTTGGACAGAGCTAACACCCTAAGCCTATTTCCGATAGGAGTAAGCTGAGACCTCATAAGAAAATTACAAGAGAGGTCTACATTAATTAACTATCCTATAACGTCAATAGAGGAAGAATTTAAGATACACAATGAGTGGAGACCCAACATATATCCTACAACTTGGCGCAACATGGATGAAAGATTCCCTGTGGCTTCTGGCACTAACGCCTTGAGCTTAAAATATCCATCCAACCTATCCAAAAACGCAGCGAAAAAGTTTAAACATGATACCCTGAAGAAACACCCTGACACATTGTTCTTTGACCCATACTTTAACATAGACAAAGGAATTATAGTGAACGACTTAATATTCTTCTCATATAAAACGGCTAAATGGCGTGATGCCCTCACAAATACGCTTAACTATAAAGAACATCCCATATGACACTAAAATAACGACCTCGCCTTCAATTAGAGGTGGAGCCGAACTATATATTACCATATATAAAACAGGGATAGTGCTGATTCAAGCAGCTAACAGCGAACTAGATAAATTCGAAAAGATGTTCCCATCCATAAAAGAGCGGCTTGAGGGACCAAGACACCAACCACATCTGAGCACTCATGAAGTCGTCCCCGGAAACACCAGCTCTACCACCAGAGACACCTATCAAAATGGAGACCACCAGGCACAGGGTCTGGTGATTAACACGAGGTATAGAAATGAAACACACCCGACAGTATCGAATGAGGAGGCTGAAGAGACAGGAAGGTCGACTAGTGACGAGAACAACGAACAAGACCTACTCCTTAGGGAGGAGCCGACGCTAATCTCTAGTGATGGGACTTCCGAAGCTGGATGCACACCTAGCTTGAAAGAACCACATAATGAGAATTGGGAAATAAATATGATCGAAGATAACAAGCTCCCGTTACCTCCGTCCAATATCATAAATGACTCAGAGAGAGCTCCGTCAACAAAAAACCGACTAGCATCTACAAACGCAGATATTATACACAACATATCAAAAAGAAGCGGAACAAACAATCGAACAGTGAACATCATGGAAAAGACTCTGACATTTAGACCAGACCAAAAACAGAGAAGAGAAAAAGGCAGAACAAGGACAGGCAGACTAACCATTTCTAAGAAGTCCCCTCAATATCAGAAAGATATCAAAGATCTTCAGAAACTAGTTGGCTACATGGCTCAAGACACAATTAGTTCTCGACTAGCGATTGAAAAAATACTGGAAATAACGGCAAGCACACACTCCAAAGTCACGCATTTACAAAACATTGTACACTACTCGCAAAGAAGGAGCAACGAGATGGCCATGCCAGCAACAAATAGACACAACAGACCAAACAGAACTAAGCCCTTGTCAAAGGAGGAATCGCTGACCTTACTCAGAACGTATGAACCCGCGATGCATACGAAGGAGGAAAGAATCAAAATAGTTCCAATCGACTCCAATAGAATATCCAGAAAGAACGATAGAAAACCGGACCTCGATAAACTACATCAAATCCAGATAATAACCGAAACTGAAAGGACGAACCTTAGCAGCTCTGAGACTGCATTGAACTGCCTCCTACTCAACTGTAGATCGGCAACCAAACATGCGTCCGATATAGCAGACCTCATCATCAATAATGGAATTGATCTGGCGATCCTCACAGAAACATGGCTCAAAGAATCATCATCGCCAACTCTAGATCTACTGGTACCTCCACAATATAACATTATGAGACGAGATAGGCCGGAAAAAAAAACCGGAGGAGGGATAGCCTGCATTCATAGATCGGATATAGAGGTCAACCTAATACAATCTGACCCACTCGAATCCTGCGAATCCCTAGGTCTCAATGTAAGATTTGCAACCAATCAAAGATGTAACCTGCATGCGTTCTATCACCCACCGGGAGAGAACACAAAGTTCACGGAACAGTTACTGGAGATCATTACGGCCAACTCCAACATCGACTCCAATAATATATACCTAGGCGACTTCAACCTTCATTGGGAGGATTCCAATGACAAAACTGTCAACGCGCTTAAAGACTTCCTCGTCGAGCTAAACCTAAATCAGGCATGCACACAACCTACTCACTCGAAAGGAGCAACTCTTGACTGGATTATCTCAGGAGCCAAAGACACATCAATCCTCTCCATAGACCCGTGTGATTGGTCTGATCACCATGCCATATCTTTCTTGATACCGGTAGTGAAAAAAAGTAAGACTGTTCAACCCTTCACACACAGAAAATGGAGTCGAGCTACAAAAGAGGCTAATATGGAGCAACTGGTAGACAGGTGTGAGAGAGACCTGAAGGTACCCAGCAATCTGCAGAATGTAAATGAGATGACAGAACACTACATAACCACAATCGGGAACATCGTCAACGACGCCATGCCACTAAAATTGAAAAGAGTCACCGAAAAGGAAAAAAACCCATGGTTCAATGGATCACTCAATGAAGAGAGGCGCAAATTGAGAATGGCCGAAAGAAAATGGAGACAACACCCGACATCCCCGGAGCTGACAGCACTCCGAAAAATCAGAAAGCAATATAATAAAAAGGTCATCAACTCCAAAAGGGAATATATAAGATCCGAACTGGACAATGCCAAAAACAGACCACGGAAACTCTTCGAGATCCTAAAGCAACAATCAAATAAGTTAGCCAAAACCGCTCATGAGAACTCAAAAACTACTCTAAGCTGCGAGGATTTCTCGACATTTTTCACGGAGAAGGCCAAAGCACTGGAATTGGAGCTCACAAGCGCAGCGGCTACCTTGCCAACCCAACCATTGACGGCGAACGAACACGACAGGGCTATAGAGCGCAGTGAATCAAAAAACAAAGCATATTGGGATACATTCGAACTATTTGACCAGGAGAAGGTCGCCAAAACGCTCTCGGAAATAAAGCCTAACAACCACTATCATGACCCTCTACCCGCGAAGTGCGTAAAAGAAATCAACTATATCGTGGTCCCAATTTGGACGAAAATAATAAATGCATCACTATCACAAGGGATCCTCCCTGACTGCCTAAAAACAGGACAAGTTGTTCCCATAATCAAAAAACCTACAGCGGATGCATCGGATCCGAACAACTTTCGTCCAGTTACCAACATTCCTTTACTGGCCAAGGTAATTGAGAAATGTGTGCAGTGCCAACTGAGCAAACACATCAGCAAGTTCTCCCTTCTAGATGAATGTCAATCAGGATTCCGATCAGGGCATAGTACGGAAACTGCGATCCTCCATATCGCTAATGATGCGCTACAGGCCCTTGACCAAAACCAAGCTTGCCTACTAATTCTCCTAGACATGTCCTCGGCGTTTGACACAGTAAACCATGAAGCATTACTGACCAGGCTGCGGAACAGGATGGGACTGGAGGGTAAGGTTCTGAAATGGTTCGAGTCTTTCTTACAAAACAGAACACAACGATTCCTGGTTAACCAATCAATCTCTCCTACATGCCCTAACTCAATCGGAGTTCCACAAGGATCGTCGCTATCACCTGACCTGTTCAACCTCTATGTTGAACCCCTCACAGAAATCCTCCGAAATTCAAAGATATCCTATCACATGTATGCGGACGACACGCAGATATATATGAAGATTGCCTCCCTTGAAGACATTAAGCTAATGAACGAGACCTTAAATATGGCATTGCAATGGTTAAAGGCCAATCATCTGAAACTCAATGCTAATAAAACAGAGTTCCTATTAATCTCACCAACAAGGAGAGAAGCAGAAATAAAGGAATGGATCAAGCTATTGACGGCGCTAAACTGCACCCCCACCCTAGTCAACTCAGCTAAATCACTAGGAATCACTCTAGATGAAAATCTTGACATGAAAACACATATCAACTCAATGGCTAAAAGTGCCCGCTTCCATTTGAATTACCTAAGGAAACTGAAACCATTCATCTCAGAAGCCGATCTTAAACTGGCTACCCAATCCCTAGTCATCTCTCGGATTGAATATGGATGCACCACCTTAGCCGGTTTACCAAACGCGTCGACAGCACCACTAAAAGCTTGCCTGCACGCAGCGGCAAGACTCATCACGGGATCAAGAAAATTTGACCACATATCCCCACACTTGAAAGCATTAAACTGGCTACCCTTTGAAGCCAGAATCCAACTAAAGATAGCATGCATCACTCATAAAGCGCTCCATTACAACACGCCGAGATACCTAGCCAACAAAATTGAGCTGTCTGGAGGTAACAGACCAACTAGGAGTGCTAAGGAGCTACTATTAAGACCTGCCTTCTTCCGAAAGAAGAAAACCTATGACAGAGCGTTTTCGGGAGCTGCCCCCAGAATTCGGAACTCACTCCCTCCACGAATTAGGAAGATCCAAAATACCTCAACTTTTAAACGGGAAGTGAAGAGTTTCATGATGGAAAAATTCTCCACATAGACTTGTTCGACTACAATCAAGTGCAGTCCGATTACTGAACTCTGCTGAGACGATATGAGACTGGTGACTCCACCGAGTCTAAACTGTAAACGAAAAGCTACCTCAAGTAAAGACAATCGTATATATTCACTTCACTTTATATTTTAGCACACTGGGTAAATCCAGATAATCCTTACCTTTATATGTTAGCGTAATAGAACTTGATATAAGTTTCAGCCTTAACCTACCTCTTATCACATATTGCACATTTGGAATGGATATAGTTCTATATGCACCTAAACCCTATAACGTTATACCTCATACTAATATGTTGTTTTTATTGTACATACACCGTTAACATGTAACCTGCCTATGTGAAGCGCTCTGATACCCTTGGGTCTTGTTCGCGATATACAAAACTTTATAATAAATAAATAAATAAATTTACAAATGAGCTAAAAGCCAAAGAGTATTTACAAGAAATTAAGCACTAGAGGAAGGAATGTTTGTAGACCTCTAGGTTCATGCTAAACCGTTTTTTAGATTTTTGTTTTTTTAAATTTTTTTTGTTTAATAAACACGGTTTGGGGGTATTGGTGAACTGGGGGGATAAGGGTGGATAGGTGTTCTTTACAAGGCTTTCTATCACTGTAGACTGTTGGGTCTACCAGTCTCTAAGTTGCGGAGGGTAGGAGGGGGGCCTTTGCTCATAGAGGAGACAGTTGAGGGGAGGAGGGGTGGGCTGTCAGTGAGGGGAGGAGGGGTGGGCTGTCAGTGTGGGAAGGGGGTGGCTACCTCAGGAGGTGGGGAAGGAAGGGTAAAAATTGGATAAAAGCCAGTAGCTAGTGCAGAACTTATAAAAGGAAGAGAGATGTTGTAAAGAGAGAAAGGGAGTGCTTTCTGTAGTACTGAACCAGGCTAAAAATGACACCTTTATTTGTATGTACATTTAATGTGCAAGGCCTTAATGAAAGGGCCAAACGGCAAAGAGTGGCATGAGAAATTAGGAATATGTCTACTGATGTGGTCTTTCTTCAAGAGACAATTGTTCCATGGAGTAAACATAACATACTAAAGGAGTTAGGGTATGAGCTTCTAGTTAGTACCTCTCAAGGTACTACCCCCAGAGGTGTCACTATCCTCGCCAAGAATAATTTATTAAAAGTAACTAAAAGTCTAGCAGACAAGTATGGTCGCTGGGCTATGATTGAGTGTGTAGTAGCTAAAGAGAATTTTACAATACGTTTTGTATATGGCTCTAATAATGATGAAACTCAGTTCATTGAATATTGGAATATAGATTTGGCTGCCTGGGCAACTCCCTTGATATTGACGGGGAGGTTAATATTCAATTGTGAAGTGACCCATGGGCCAGGGGGAGATAAATATTATGGAGATAAATGTTATGGCAGGAAACCTAGGGTCTTTAAAACCTTACAACATCTTATTTACGAACATTGCTTAGTTGATGTATGGTCTAGGTTGAAACATCCAGATGCAGGATAGACACGGTACTCCTGCCCACATCAAAAGTTAGCCAGGTTAGATTTTTTTTTTTTAACCAAAACCTATTTAATAGATGCTTATATACAGATTTTTCCCTGAATTACCTTGGATCATAACCCTGTTCTATTAAAACTTACAATGTATGGTCTGTTACGCTCCTGAGGAACATTTTCCTTTGATAGGAAGTTATTATTAAATGAAGAATTTATTTGTCATATACAACATTGGTTAACCGAATTTTTAGCCATGAATTGAAACTCCAGCAACTGTGGCATGCTATGAAAGCAGGACTCAGGGAAGATATATTGAGCCTTGGGTCACATGTACAAAAACAACTTAGGCAGTGTTGGGAATTAGTTGGCTTTACCTTTTTCCTTTTTTCCTCTTCAGTCCTCTCTCTATGGGCATGCATCTCATAACACCAGGCCAGCTGGTGTAGCACCTTCGACTCAGCATGCTTCATAAAGAATCCTGTAGCTGTTGTTCCCTGCTTGGTTTCTTTACCCGGTCTTTTTACCAGCAAGTGTGGGTTTCTTTCCCTTCCGGTTGCTCGAGTTGTTTTGGGGACATTTGGATTCCCTCTATATTGATGTGTCGGTGTCTGCAGGATTGCGGGCATTACGCAGCTGAGTTCGGGGCTGTTGTCTGTTTGAACCGTGGGAAGTCCTGTTTTGTCCCGTTTAGCAAGGAAGTGCTGAGTTGCTGAACGAAGTTTGTTTCAGTACACAGCTGTGTGCTGGAGCCTCGGTGGATTCCCAACATGAAACTTCCTGGACTTTAGTAACCTATCACCCTCGGTATGTGTGTTTTGGGTGTATTCACGAACTTGGCGTCCTAGTGGCGTTTTTAGCACTTACTTTTTGATGCGGCCACAGTTTATCGTGTTTTGTCACTTCGGAGGAGCTATTTTTGGACCAAAGTTCTTTTAAGGTTTTTTTTATGTCTTTTGACTTTTTCCCTTGCATATCATGGTGGGAGTGTATCTACTCTTCTGATACAGACATTACTCGTATCTGCCTTCATATGACACGACTGGGAAGTGGCAAATCACAGAAATAATTCCGGGAAGGAGGGTTACGGTGCTGTTCATGCAAACAACTGTTGATGTATGTCGATAGGGAGATTGACAAATACAGTGTGTTACTCTAATACATATATTGCTGTTTGTCTATCCATACAGGTCCAGAAGTCGCTAATCACTTGTGAGGATTGAACAGGTTGAACTCAGACGAGGCGTATTGTGTCTTGCCTTCTCATATTTCTCCCACCCTCTCTCTGTGCTCGGATAGCAAGTTTACTGTTTATTGTTCAGTAACTGCTGTCTGAGTGGGGGTAGCGGACTGGGCTTATCCTCGCTTCTGCAGTGTTGGGCAAAGTTGGGCGGTAATCTGACAGAAAATCAAGCCTAAGAATTTTAATATTGCCTGAGTGAGGATGGATGAGACAGGGAATGCAGGGGAGGACAGGGTTCCTACTCTACAGGATCTGAAGGGCGCAATTGCGTCCCTTCAGACTCAGGTACAAGACTTAAGACATGAGAATCTTGGGTTACGGCAGGAGCTGGGTACTGTTAGGGCCAGGTATCAGGCTTGGGGTTCGGGAAAGGGGCAAGGTCCCATTGTACAACCTGCCACCTTTCAGTTTGATAGGGGGTCAGGGCATGGTGCTAGTAGCAGCCCCCCTATTGCAGTTATGGTTACAACACCTATCCCTGTTCCCTTGGCTGTTCCTGAACGTTTTATGGGTGACTGTAACAAGTGTAGCGTATTCATGAACCAGTGCCATTTACACTTCATGTGCCGTCCCACTGCATTTCCCGACGATTCTGCTAAAGTCGCATTTATCATCTCTTATTTAGCAGGGACGGCTGCTATGTGGGCAGTCCCATTGGTGGACAATGACGACCCTGTGTTATACAATTATCAGGCATTTAAGGAGCAGATGAGATGTTTGTTTGCTAAGAATGCTTTTATGCAAGCCAGTGATGCTGAATTGTTGAAATTGAGACAGGACAAGCAGGACCTATTGACGTATGTATCTTTGTTTAACCGTTTGGTCTCTGAAACGCAGTGGCCAATGGCAAAAAGGACCTCTTTATTTAATATGGGGTTATGTGAAGAGCTGAAGGACATTGTGTCTCAGGTAGTAGATCCACGGATGATTGTGTAGCCTTTATCGATTTGGTGGTGAAGTTAAACCACCGATTGTTAGAAATGCGAGGAGAAAGAAATTGCTTTCAGGCATCTCGGATAGTATCAGTGAGAAGCTATATAAGAGGGCCAATAGAACAAAAGCAGGGACCCGAACCTATGGAGATAGGTGGAGTGAGAGGTCCAATTTCAAGTGAGGAAAAAGGAAGACGGCGAGTGCAAAATTTGTGTCCATATTCTGGCAAAGGTTACCATTATGCTCGTGAATGTCCTGTGAAGTCATCTAGTTTGACGTTGAAAAAGACTGTGGCATTCGTAGGTAAAAAGGAAGGGCTTGCATGTGAGTCAGATCATACCACCCCTTATGAGATATTAGGTACAGTAAAGAGGGTGCCACATCATTTTAGTATTACTGTTTGTTTGGTAATATCAAATAGTAACAGAGCACCTATATCTGTGCTGCTTGACTCTGGAGCCACAGGCAATTTTATGGACATTCAGTTGATGGAAAGATTGATGGTTCCATGTGTATTTAGGGAATAGCAAGAACCAGTTGGAGTGATCGATGGAACTGAATTGTCCTCAGTAACCATTACACGTCAAACGGAACCGTTGTGTTTACTGTGTGACAATGGCCATTCTGAAACTATTAGTTTTGATTTAATTGATGCTCCTTTCTTTGGTATAGTACTCGGGGTACCCGGGCTGCAGACACACAACCCTCGGATTGATTGGGTTAGGCAAACTGTGACCTTAGATTCAGTCCATTGTTCACAATGCTGTTATCAGGTTGCTACAGATTGGGTTATGCCTTTGACCTGTGCTGTGGGTGATAGTGGAAGTGGAGATGTGAGAGAGATTCTAGCTCCTTATACCAGTTTTAGTGATGTGTTTGATCAGGGTCGGGCTAATGGCCTTCCCCCACATCGCTCTTTTGATTGTCAAATTGATTTGTTGCCTGGTGCCACTCTGCCATGTAGCCGCATATATGTATTGTTCGGGCCTGAGGATCAGCATTTGAAAGAATATCTGGAGGAGATGTTGGCCAGTGGTTTCATTCGCCCATCTTCCTCACTTCTGTCCTCAGCAATCTTTTTTATACCTAAGAAAGAGGGCAGTCTTTGTGCGTGTGTGGACTACAGGGCACTTAATAAAGTCACAATAAAGAATAAATATCCACTCCCCTTGTTCCCTGTATTGTTAAATCAGCTGAAGCATGCCATGATTTTTACCAAGCTGGATCTCAAGGGCACGTACCATCTCATTTGTGTCCGTGAAGGAGACGAATGGAAAACTGCCTTTCGGACAAAGTTTGGTTTATTTGAATATTGTGTTATGCCTTTTGGTTTATGTAACACTAAAGCTGCTTTTCAGTTTTTCATAAACTAGGTTTTAAGAGAGTTTTTGGATTTGAGTGTCACAGTGTATATCGGCAACATTTTTATATTTTCTAATTCTGTTGTCGATCATGAGTTGCACGCTGCCCAATTGTTGCAGAAACTGAAGTTGTATGTAAAGATAAAGAAATGTAAATTCCATACTTCGAGTGTTGAGTTTCTGGGTTTCATTGTTTCTGCTGATGGGATTAAGATGGATCCTCATAAAATAAAAGCTATTACTACTTGGCCATCACCTATGTGTGTTAAAGACATACAGGTTCTACTCGGTTTCACCAATTTTTATCGGCGATTCATTTCTCATTTCTCCGATATAGTGCCCCCTATGACTGCGTTGTTAAGAAAAGGGGTACCGTTTGTCTGGTCAGCCACTGCACAAGCGTCTTTTCGCCTGTTGGTTGATAAGTTCACCTCGGCTCCTGTGCTTGTTCATCCAGATCTTGCTTTACCTTTCTATGTAGAGGCTGAGGCCTCTTTGTGTGCGGTAGGGGGGGTGATCTCCCAGAGTATGTGGATACTGGTTTTATGCACCCGATTGCATTCTTTTCAAAAACATTGTTACCAGCTGAACGTAATTATACGGTGACCGAGAGAGAATTATTGGCTATCAAACTGTCTTTCGAAGAGTGGAGGCATCATTTATGGGGAGCTCGGCATTCTGTGACAATCTTTACAGATCATAAGAAATTGGAATTTTTCCATTCTGCCCGATCATTGACCCCAAGACAGATGCGTTGGGTATTGTTATACAATGAATACGATTTTGTTATCACTTATAGACCTGCAGCCCAACAAGTGAAGTCAGATGCACTGTTCTGCATACATGTGGATCAGGTAGAAGCAGGGCTAGAAAAGGAGATAAGACCTATAATAGCTAGTGAAAAGATTGTAGGTAGTGTATCATCAGAGGACTTTATGGCTTCAGTAAAGTATAAGTTGGCGAATACAGATCTTACTCCTTGGTTGTCCAGTCCGCTTTTCTCTCTACAAGATGGGTTATTGTACCATGATGATCGATTGTTTATACCTCCTGAACTCAGAGATGCAGTTCTTGAGTGGTGCCATTCTTCATCACTCGTGGGGCATCCTGGAATGAATAAGACCAGGGAATTCTGTCTACGCTGGTTTTGGTGGGAGACGTTGGTACACGATGTTCAGGTGTTTGTTGCTTCTTGTCCTGTTTGTGCCATTAGTAAACCAACACACACTAGTCCCTCTGGGTTATTGCAGCCATCGCCAGTACCTCCTGCTCCGTGGCATACTGTTAGTATGGACTTTTTGACGGATCTACCTCTTGAGTCAGGGTTTACAGCTATATTGGTAGTGGTGTATTTATTCACAAAAATGCCGCACTTTATACGGCTGCCTAAATTGCCTACGGCAAGAGAGTTGGCCTTTATTTTTGTGACCTCAGTGGTGAAATTACATGGTTTGCCATAAGCCATAGTGACAGACATGGGGGCCCAGTTTGTATCACATTCTTTATACTGAATTATGCTCTGCATTGCACATGGAGTTATGTTTGTCATCTGCATACCATACGCAGACGGATGGTCAAACTGAACATACCAATCAGACAATAGAGCAGTATCTTCGATGTCTTTTAACGTCATTGACATGTAGTTGGGTCCTGGCCCTCCCTTTGGCGGAATTTGCGTACATTAACAGCGTACATTCTGCATTAGGGATGACTCCTTTTTATTGCTCTATATCGTTTCATCCGAAAGCCATCCCTATCCAACCCACAGGGCATGTGACAGCTATAGATACTTTAAATATGTCTCTGGCTCAGATTTGGGATAAAGCACTGGAACAGTTTACAGAAAGCCAAGGTTGACATGAAAAGACAGGCCGATCAACACAGGGTTCCAGCTCCTTCCTATGCAGTGGGGGATCAGGTTTGGTTGTAAACTTGGAATTCAAGATTGAGTGGGTCCAGAAAGTTGCAGCCACGGTACGTTGGTCCCTGTCCTATCGTAAGGTGGTGAAACCTGTGGCTATGAAACTGGAGTTACCTGATGAGTACTGTGCTCATCCTGTGTTTCACAAGTTCCTTTTGAAACCTTACACTAGGACTGCTCAGAAGCTACCCCCCGCTCCTCCCTTAGTGGTTGATGGGTTTGAGGAGGTTGAGGTGAATGCTATCTTGGATTCAAGGCGTAGGAGAGGAAGGTTGTTTTATTTAGTTGACTGGAAAGGCTATTCCCAGGAGGATCGTACCTGGGAGCTGGCGGGTGGGGTTCATGCTCCCCGACTAGTGAGGTTGTTTCATTTACGTCATCCCACTATGCCCCGTCCAGTGGGGAGGCCTTTGGGGGAGGTACTGTTGGGCATTAGTTGGCTTTACCTTTTTCCTTTTTTCCTCTTCAGTCCTCTGTCTATGGGCATGCATCACAGAACACCAAGTCAGCTGATGTAGCACCTTCGAATCAGCATGCTTCATAAAGAAGCCTGTAGCTGTTGTTCCCTGCTTGGTTTCTTTACCCGGTCTTTTTACCAGCAACTGTGGGTTCCTTTCCCTTTCAGTTGCTCTAGTTGTTGCGGGGACCTTTGGATTCCTTCCACATTGGTGTGTTGGTGTCTGCAGGATTGCGGGCATCGCGCAGTTGAGTTCTGGGCTGTTGTCCTGTTTGTTGGGGAACCGTGGGAAGTCCTGTTTTGTCCAGTTTAGCAAGGAAATGCTGAGTTGCTGAACGAAGTTTGTTTCAGTACACAGATGTGTGCTGGAGCCTCGGTGGATTGACGACATGAAACTTCCTGGACTTTAGTAAACTATCACCCTCCTTATGTGTGTTTTGGGTGTATTCACTGACTTGGCGTCCTAGTAGTGTTTTTTGCACTTACTTTTTGATGTGGCCACCGTTTATTGTGTTTAGTCACTTCGGAGTAGCTATTTTTGGACAAAAGTTGTTTTAAGGTTTTTTTTAATGTCTTTAGACTTTTTCCCCTGCATATCTTGGTGGGAGTGTATCCACTCTTCTGATACAGACACTACTTGTATCTGCCTTCATATGACATGACTGGGAAGCGGAAAATCACAGAAATAATACCGGTAAGGAGGGTTACTGTGCTGTTCACGCAAACAACTGTTGATGTATGTCCATAGGGAGTTTGACAAATACAGTGTGTTACTCTAATACATATATTGCTGTTTGTCTATCAATACAGGTACAGAGGTCGCTAAGCACTTGTGAGGATTGAACAGGTGGAACTCAGAAGAGGCGTTTTGTGTCTTCCCTTCTCATATTTCTCCCACCCTCTCCCTGTGCTCAGATAGCAAGTTTACTGTTCAGTAACTGATGTGCCGAGTGGGGGTAGCGGGCTTCCACAGTGTTGGGCAAGGTTGAGCCGTAATCTGACAGGCATCATCTACTGGGACTATACGATAAGGTACAATGTGCTGAATATGCGTTGATAGAGGCAGTTAAGGGGAAACTTGACACAACACAGGTACAAACTGAGGTTGCATGCTGAAAAGCCAGGATAAATGAGGAGGAGTGGGCCAAAGACATAGCAAATAAATATCATCTTTTCAAGAGAGAGTGTTATGAGTTTGGTGAGGCAACTGGTAGATGCTTGGCCAAGAAAATTAGATGAAAGGAGGCTAAAAATACCATTACAGCAATTGAGGATTCGATGGGCAATATAGTAGAAACACCAGAGCAGCGCTTGACCGTGTCTCCTATAAACTATGAAGTGGAATTGGTTCAGAACTGAATGTATCCAGGCTGTTAAAACTATGTGCAGATCCCTAAACATGCAGGTCTGTGCGTTAGGACTTGAATTGAACCCCATAGTAATATCAAGGGGTACCCAACAGGGCTGCCCTTGCTCTCCCCTGTTATTTGCATTATGTATTAACCCACTCCTAAACTTACTGGAATATAGGCTAAATACACAACTAAAGAGCTTCAGGCAGGAGCAGGTTAATATATTAGCAAACGCAGATGATATAGCAATAGTTTTGCCGAACCTTGCTACCACATTGGTAGAGACAGAACAACTAGCATCGATACATGGGATGAGCTCAGGCTATGCATTTAATTTGGACAACACACAGGTTATATGTACAGACCAAGCACACTTTAATGATTCGTGGGTGTTGAAGGAGGCTACGTATCTGGGGGTGTGTTTGAATGCATGCCTTGATACGATGGTTCTATACAATTGGGATCATATGTTACGCAAGATTAAAAAGGAATTAGATAGGACGGAAGGCCCACACTTGGCAATGCTGGGATGATGTAATGTCTTGAAAATGAATATTCTCCCAAATTTCCTTTTTTTCATGGTGGCCCCATTAGAAATGTCATGGAAACAGAATCAGAAATTACAATCTAAAGGTAGAATTTCTGCGAGGGGTTTTAGTGTTCAGAGGTATATGGCACACATCAGGTAACGGTGAAAGTACGAAAAGGATGCTAAAGTAGGAACGGTGCTGCTTGGTCAGGGGAAACCCAAAAACCCCTGACAAAAGAGTAGCTCAGAGAACCACCCTATGGAACGTAAATGCAAGGTCCAGAGCACACATAAAGATAATAACTATGTAAGTATCAAAGTCCTTGAAATGCGAGAACAAGGGTAAGAAAACAAGATTGCCCAAACATTAATTAAATGCTTAAAGGTTTATAAATGGTTGTGGTCCTCCTTCAAGAGAAGATCCAAAGAGATTACCAGCTGACACAATTGTGCAGAACATGATAAAGAAAAATAAGGTAACAGTAAGAAAAAATGACTGTAATTGTGGTAAGAAATTAACACCTCGCTGTGAGTGGAAATCTTAAGGGGGATAAGTGTAAAAGACAATAAAAGTGATAACAAACTAGATAGTATTCACAGTGTGTGTGTTTAATCTTGTAAGTAGTAGTCTGGTTGAACATTCCGAAAATATGAGCAAACAAATGAGAAGCAGTACAACAAAAACTTTTTTGTATCAGAGGGAGAGAAAAAAGACCCAAAATGATATCATTTAAATATTAAAGGTAAAACAAGTCTATATCTTATCATGCCAATAATTAATCTATGGCCATGAGCATTGGCTATCCAAACGTAGCTGAAAGTGAGTGAAGTGATGTGAGTGATTTTGAAGGGAAAGACATCAAAATGTACAAAAAACGGGGGGGCGTGGCCAGGCGTCAACGAAGATGGCCGCTTAGCCAGGGAGCTCCTCGGAGCCCAAACCCGTCGCCCAGTAAAAATCCGACATAATCCATAGCTACCACACTTTACCTGCATCCCTGAGCTGGGGAGATACGGCAGAGCCGGTGGAGCCCACCCCGATCTTTCTACCTGCTCCTGGAGCCGTGCTGTGTGCCGGAGATCGGATGCCGGGCGCAGGAAAGCGGCGCTGCTGCGGGGCTGGATGGCCTGGGCGCCACAACAGGACCCGTCTTTGGGGCCTTCAAGGACCTGAACAGGTGCCGCGACCTGGGACACTGGAGGTGAGGCGCGTCCACAGAGGGGCCAAAGCTTCGGGCCACTACTTGCAGCAGGCTCCTAACTCTGCTTCGTAGGCCGCCTGGACCCCCTGTGGGCCGCATGATTCCAGCGCGGCCGGGGGGGGGGGCGTCAGGCGAGAGGCCTGAAAGTTGGTGTCGGCCTTCTTAGTCGAACGGAGCGCAGAGTGATGCAAACATCAGGGAGCGCTGAGCCCGCACATTGGGGAGCCCCTTACATTGAGAGAGGCCCTGGGAGATGCCTCTGAGAGCCTAGGAGTTAATGAGAGTAGACAGTGTTGGGAGCCATTAAGACCCCTAGGAGACCACGTATGCACCTGAGCAGAGGAACCGGATGCCCGACATTGTGACTTTGGATGGGCTGGCAGCCTGTTAATACGAGTACAAAAGACCACACATTGACTGCAGTAGGGCCTCCTGATCTCCTGTGAGGAAGTGGTGGCTGGTGGAGGCAGCCGAGAGGGGCCTGGTCCAAGCACTAGAGGAAGACCACGCTGTGACTTTGGGTTCTAAGCCGGGGCCTGCCTGGAGATGAAAACCTTCGCCGGCTGACCTGGTGGCGATATGGATGACGCAGACTGAGGGGGTCTGATCTGCGAAGGGCGCTGGCACATAGGGGCAACATCTTAAGGATCAACACCACACGAGGGAGATACTGTATTGCGACTATGCAGCCCAAACAACCCACTGCCACACAGACCAATAATCTAGATAAATACATGGTGCAGAAGGGGACACCACAGGCAGAAGGTGCAATAGGAGACCCGGCTGGGCCAAAGGAGCTGTCGCTGGCATCCATTATGATGGCCATACAAACGCTGGGGCCACTCTTAAGACTAAGATGGATAAAGTCTCTATCGGGGTTAATCTCCCATGCACAGACCTTGGCATAACCTCAGAAAAAACCAAAACTAATGAAGCAGACATCCGAGTTCTACAAACATGGAACAGCAGATCAACGAGGTGGTACATTAGCACCGACAGATGGCTGCGCGCCTTGAGTACCAGGAAGGGAGGGCCTGCAGAGCAACATCCGCGTGGAGGGGGTCCCGGAGGAGCTGGAGGGGCCCAGTGTGGAACTCTTCCTGGAGGACCTGATCCTAAACCACCTCAAACCCAAAAGGCTGTCGAAGATCTTTACAGTTGAGCGTGCCCACCGTGCACCTATCCCTAAGCCCAAGGCCGGGGCTCCGCCCAGGACAATACTTGCTAAAATACTGAACTACATGGATAGGGACGTCATCTTACAGATGGCTAGGCAGGCGGGGGACCTGCACTATGAAAATGCCACGATTCGTTTTTTTCCGGACTTCACGCTCCAGTTGCAGACGGAGAGAGGCACTCTTTCACAGGTGTCAAAGCAGCATTGAGGGAGCGCGGAGTCAACTACGTGATGTTTTTTCCTGCCAAGCTCAAGGTCATCGCAGGGGGCAAATCCCTATTTTTCACCTCGCCAGCGGACGTGCAAGATTGGATCGATCGGGAATCCACAAGAGCTGAAAACCGGATTGACGGTGCGGACTGGAGGAAGAATCAGGCTGGATGTCGACGTGCAGAGTCAACGCTCCTGGAGATCTAGGTCCGCGAGTCCCCGGTGGGGGACCCTTGGAGAGGGAGCAGACCACTGAAGGCGATGGACCTGGTGGCCTGATCATCAACTAATGTAACATATTGAGGGTACTGATGCTGGAGGGGGTGCCATAAACGTTGTGCTTGGCAGCTGGAATGTTGGGGGGGTGAGTATTGTTGGCTCTATGAGGAGGTGGGCCTAGTCCAATCCTACCCTTCTTACGATGTATCCTCTTCCTCTCTGCCGTGGATGGGCGACCCGCACAGGCCCCCCTGTGGGCTGTAACATTGGCAGCACAGGACTTGGCTCTGCCGCTGAGGGACATAAACTTTGGTACGACTGGAGTGTAGTCACTTAAGTGTAAGGTACGGTTGACGGGCGGGAACGGGTGGCGGCTGGAGTTGGGGCCGGTGCAGGCTTCTAAGAGAGAGGAATCCCTGGGGGGAGAGACGGGGGGTAGGTGTTTGTTTTCTTTCTTCTATTCCAGGTTGGGGCGAATGGTGCTCTGCTAATTGGGGATGTGGGTAGTTCGGAACCTACAGAGCAGGGAAGCAGGGAGGTGGGTTCGGGGGGGTCACAGTTTTTGGGGAGGTGGGAGTGGAGGGGTAAGGTGAGTGGGAGGGGGGTGGTTGGGGACTGGGTAAGAGACTTGCAGTGGCCACACAGGCACTATTTTGATGTTTTGCAACAGCTACGTTGGTGGGTCGGAGCCAGGGGGGTTGGGGAGGGGAGTTGGGCACTGTTTGGTGTTGTCACAGCGTATAGACGTAAATATTCTACTGCAATGTACCAGGAACTTCAAGAGTTTGCGCGCAAATTGGACTGTCTACTGCTGTGGGGTGGGATAAAAGCCTAAAGATTCTGAGTTGGATCGTCAACGGGCTGGGGGAAAAACTCAAGAGAACCATAGTGCTGCAATTTCTTAAGCGACACTTGTTGGACGTAGTACTCCTGCAGGAGACCCACCTCTTAGGTAACACTTGCCACGCGCTTAACAGATGGGGATATTCCCTTGTGATCCATGCTGGCTTTGCTTTGGGGTCTCGCGGGGTGGGTATTATGGTGCGACATAGCTTTCCCTTTGTTATAGACCACACAGATTCGGACACACTGGAAATTTAATGATCCATCTATAGAGAAAGGAAATGTTAAATAAACAGAAAATGTAATCACATATTATAATAGTAAAAGGAAACATGACGGAGTAGGAAAGTGTCACATTAGTGTTATCATGGTTACAGGAAACAAAAACTACTTGGTAAGTGCTGCTAGTCAGAGAGCATTGACAAGGTTCATGAACGGGTCAAGGACCTAAAAAATAATGAAGCTCATGATCTGAGTTCTGGCCGTGTTTCACTGTGTCCAAACGCATGATCCAGGTGGCTTCATCTTGTCTGAACTTTAGTTCACGATTGCCACCTCTGATATTTGCCTCAGTGATGTCGATTCCAAAAAATGTCAAAGTCTTGTGATGGCCTTGCGACGGACATGTAGCCATATGTATCGAACATGCTCTCTGATCCGTTCTTTAAGGGGCCTGATGGTGCTCTTTGGATATCTCTTTGGGTATTTTGCCATGCTGCTCTCTCCCTTTCATGCAACACTGCATTTTTGGTTGCTGAGATGTGTTGCCTGAGCCTTTAGTAAATATACCTAACAATCTTCAATAGAGCGAAAGTAAGGTTAATAGAGCTGAGGACACACGAAAAGTCGAAGACTTTTATCTACTTACATTTATGTTTTTTATTATCATTATGCAACTTTTTGTCAAGAAACAAATATTACATATTGAAAGGCCTCACATTAAAAAATGTGTTTTTTGTTTCCTTGCATTCTTTCTGGCTATATAGGAAGAAGTTTTATTGTAGCCTTCACTGACAATTTGGGAACTTCAGCCACCCTCGCACTACAGCTGAGCAGTTATGATGAGCCATGCAAGGTGCAGGTCACAGTCCCCTCTCCAGCCTACAATGAGACCGTTCTCTTGGCGAAAAACAGCACAACAGAGGTGGTCTTTCCTACAAACTACATGCTCAGTGCAGGTGAAAGATCAAGGAAGCTAGTGACGGTGAGCTCTGATGCAGATATTTCAGTCATTGCATTTAACACAGGTACCTATTCTGCTGATGCCTTCGCCTGCCTCTCCAAACAAGACTTGGGCACAGAGTACTTAATTTTCACATCCCCAGGTTTTTATGGAAACCATTTTGCTGTTGGGAATGGCGAAGATGTTGAGACTCAAGTCAATATTACAGTGTCCGGCTCCTTACTCATTGATGGAACCAGATATCAAGACAAACAGATGGTCACCATCACCCTGGCTCCACAGGAGGTCATTCTGCTCAGTGATGCTAATGACCTGACTGACACCAGAGTTGTTTCTTCAACACCTGTGGCTGTTTTCAGTGGTAGTGCATGTTACAGATCACCGTCTAGTTTCTGTGACACTGTAATCGAACAGCTATATCCTGTGCAAAGTTGGGGGCAACAATTTGTTGTATTCCCGCTGATGACTAAAGAAGTGAGAGACCGTATTATTTTCATTGCTGCAAGACCAAACACCACAGTCACTCTTCGTACTGAAAGCACCACCCTACAGTACAGCCTTCAGCCTGGTTCCCACGTCAGCATGGACTTACAAACAGGGATGCTTGTGAATGCGACCCAGCCAATCATGGTCGGATATCTCTTCCAGGGGGGCTACAGTTCATTACCATTCATATTCGATCCTTTCATAGCAAACGTTCTACCCAGCAACTTTTCCTGGAGATACTACAAGTTTGTTACCAAAGAATTTTTTAACAACTCCCTATTTATTGTGTCTCCCTCATCCTCCTCGTTATCCGACTTTCTTCTCGACTACAGACCACTAAGTGATTATGTACAGACCGTGCGGCACATGGAAGGCTTCACAGGTTGGGAAGTGAATTTAGGGAAAATCGGTGGGCAACATGAAATTTCCCATCAGTCGGAGCCGTTTGGAATTTATGTGTATGGAGTTGAAAATAGTATATCTTACGGATATTCACTTGGCCACGCGGAGTCATTTTCAGGTATTGAACAATTATATTTTTATATTTGCCATTTTTTAAAAATTTCTGATAAGTTTGATCTGTGAAAATATTGAGTTTGTATGCACATCGCTATTTAGAGAGCTATCTAGAAAGGAAAAGAGTGCAGAATGTAGGCCAGATCCCACCATATGATTCAGGATGTTTTACAAGAAGCAAAATGTTGACGGAGGTCATGGACGCCAATTCACCAAAATGCCAGGGGTAGCGGAAGTGGCTTCAAATGCACCTTGACCTTCACTTTCACTTTCACTCACACATATGTTTATAGATACACACACATTCACATATACACACACACTTTGCCTACACATGCACACGCATACACACACACACACTCTTACATAAGCACACTCAAAAATGCAAGCATACACACAGCATATATACATTTGAGAGCACTTTTTTTACCTACCTCACCTGCCAGGAAAAATCACATGCCAGCTATAGGCTTTTAGTGCATACTGGATTCCTTTAGAACCTTTTGATAAATCAAAATCTTCTGCGGCACCTGCTCAGTCGGGAGATGTTTGCCTTGATGGACACAGTGATAGCAAATAGACAGAATCTCCAAATACATTTAACCAATGGGAGTACTCAGGATAATAAGGCCCCATCAGATCAAGCAGTAACTGATAAGTGCCAAATATCTTGCCACATAATTGTAACCTTTGATCCTAAGTGAGTGTTGGTAAAGGACCCTTGATTAGCAAGTCAGAGGTCAGCAAGCAGATATGGCAATGAACCCCTGGCTGGAATCAGTACCTGG
The DNA here is from genome assembly GCF_964263255.1 of Lissotriton vulgaris. Lineage (NCBI taxonomy): Eukaryota > Metazoa > Chordata > Amphibia > Caudata > Salamandridae > Lissotriton > Lissotriton vulgaris. The sequence goes on from NC_141691.1 coordinate 2,081,674,208, forward strand.
ATTACAAAGTTAGTAACACAGAGAGAGACAGCCCAGTCACCCCAGATGAATAAATAAAAAGTATCGTAACACTCATGAACCCAGGTAATCTTTCTTGGGAGAGGGGACCTTAAAAAACCCCAATAGAAAGTCTTTAGCTTCTTCCTTGCTGAGATCCGTGTTTCTGATTCAGTGCAAATTAAATGATACATTTTGACAGATTTTAAACTAAGCCGCTAGTCTAAGGTGCCTTAAAATGCTCTGACAATTTCTTCTGTCATATTATCTAAGATGCCCTTCAAAACTTTCTTTACATGATATCCAGTCTTATGGAATAACATTGACCATTGTTTTCTGAAATGCCCCAGTGTTCCCACAAATGTTCTATGGTAAAGTTGTTAGTCAGTCTATTCCAGTTAGAGCCCAACCAATTAAGAATTCGTGGCTAAACACTTGAAAAGGGAACATCAAACGTATTAGTTTCACAGCTATATGTATGTATATATATACTATTTCTATATCTAAAACCTAGTGAAAAGACAAAGGAGTGATGCACATGCATTGTGATGTATTGTACTTTTAAGACGTTTGTCATACACTTTTCCCTAAACTGGAGATGGGACAGGGTGGTCCTGATGAATATTAGGATGTTGTTCAAGATCCTAGGTGCAAGAATGTAAAAGGCCTCCTTCCTTGTTTTGTTTTACACTGCTTATCCTACAGTTTGATTGGTTCCTGGCTGTGGGTGTGCTCAGAACCCGCCAAAGATGGCAATCTAATCTGCCAGATAAGCAGGATTCTGGTTGTGAAGATTGTAAATGATGCAGCTGGTTTTGAAGATATTGTTGCCTGGCATGGGGATCCAGGGAAGTTCCTTCATGATGGGGTAGATGTGATCATATTTCTTCTAGCCCTGTATGAGACATACTGAGGTGTGTAGGATGTCCTAATAGCATTAACGTGTTGCACACTGATGTATACACTTTTTTGAACATTTTTGAAGTTTTGTGAAATCCTGTGCCTGTAATGTAAATTTAAAAAAAAGTTAAATAGCGTTAAATTGAGAAGTCAATGTTGGCTTTTGTTTTGCAGGATACACCATAACCACTGGGACAGAGAATTCTAGAACAGGGACCTCGAAGGGTGAGCTAATAAAACCATAACTTGCACAATATGTGACTTCTAAGAAAGGAATCACTGCTAGCCTTTACTATGAGATGGATTTGCCCTATGAAGATTGATTTACAGAGGATTTTAATCATACAACGATTAAATAATTTTGTCTTCTTAAAAAAACCTCCTATAAAACCTAGTTTTCATTCGTGATTTGACCCCCAATCATCCGCTGAAATGCTTTAGTTAATTTGGCTAGTAGGTGACTCTTCCCCATTTGCAAAAGTGCAACTGCTACAGCGCCATTTTACTCCTTAATACACTGCAGTCTCTTCACATTCAACTTGGTTAAAGGCAGCAGCACAACCATACTCTGCTTATTACTCCAAGCTTGTATATTCTCTATATAGAGTCCTTACTTAAATTTGCCAAAATCTTTTAGTAAATCACTGCTTGAATGTTGACATGGGTGGTTTGATTTCACACAGTTTATTGCTGTCCTATTTCGTTTTTTATGTTAAAGGCTCATTTTCCACAGATACCAACAATTGGGAACGGCTGTTCGCTTTTTCTTTCCGCCTAGTGCACATGTTCAGTGTCCTTATTAGAGGTTGGAAGATGCACATCTACTTGAAGCCACTACATTGCCTGGAGGAAGTTTCTCAATGCTAAAAATAGACCACTCTCAACAGAGCTACAGAATAATCTCTGATGGTTAAGTTATGCCGGTGCTTGGCACTAGCACTTATCGCTAAACACCAACACTTATTTAAGACACCCTACCATATGGTGGCACTATATTTTTAAGCAGTGCTCTTCCCTAAAGTATTCAACAGTCATAAAAATAATAAAAATAAGTGGGTCCAAGCCATGCTTTCAGTCGAAATAATCCAAACCACCACGCTTGTATTGTGTGATGTGCAGTATGTGACTGTGTGGACAGGGACAGCAGATAGTGCCAATCATGATGACCTCCAGAGGAATATCTTGTGCCCTGGCACATACATTTGAAAAAGAGGCACTAATAATGCCCTTATATAGAAAATGCAACATAGCTACAATAGTAATGCCTATTCCTGCGAAATGAGGCAGAGCTGCCATGGTGATTGCCATAAGGGAGAAATGCAGTAGAACTACCATGGTGATGCCCATTCTTGAGAAATGCAGCAGGACTAACTTGGTGATGCCCATTCTTGAGAAATGCAGCAGACCTACCATGGTTATGCCCATACATGAGAAATGCAACAGAGCTACCAGGGTGATGCCAAAGCATGAGAAATGCAGCAGAGCTACCATGGTGATGCCCATCCTTGAGAAATGCAGCAGACCTACCATGGTGATGCCCATTCTTGAGAATTACAGCAGTACTATAATGATGATGCCCATGCATGAGAAATGCAGCAGAGCTATCACGAAGATGTCCATCCCTGAGAAATGCAGTGCTGGTGCCATGGTGATACCCATTTTTGAGAAACGCAAACAGCAAACATGGTGGTGCTCATTCTTGAGAAATGCAGCAGAACTACTATGGTGATGCCCATGCTTGAGAAATGCAGCAGAACTACAATTTTAATGCCCATACTTGAGAAATACAATGAGCAACCACGGGGATGCCCATTATTGAGAAATACAACATGATGATGCCCATACTTTAGAAATGCAGCAGAGCTACTATGGGGATGCCAATCCATGAAAAATACAAAGAGCTGCCATGATAATGCCAATTCCTGGGAAATGCAGCAGAGCTACCATGGTGATGCCCATTCTTGAGAAACGCAGTACAGCTACCATGGTGATGCCCATTCTTGAGAAATGCAGGAGAGCTACCATGGTGATGCCAATTCTCAGGAAATGCAACAGCTCTACCATGGTGATGCCCATTCTTGAGAAATACGGCAAAGGGGGATGCCCATTCTTGAGAAGTGCATAGAGCTACCATGGTGATGCCAATACAGAAGACATGTAGTAGAGCTACCATGGTGATGCCCATACTGGAGAAATGCAAAGTGCCACCATAGTGATGCCCATTCATGAGAAATAAAACCGAGCTGCCATGATGATGCCCATTCTTGGGAAATGCAGCAGAGCTTTCATGGTGATGCCCATACTTGAGAAAGTCTACAGAGCTACCATGGGCATGCCCATCCTCGGGCAATGCAACAGAGCTACCATGGTGATGCCCATACTTAAGAAAGGCAACTGAGCTACCATGGTGATGCCCATCGTCGGAAAATGCAACAGAGCTACCATGGTGATGCACATACATGATATTGCATCAGAGCTACTATGGAGATGCCTGTTCATGAGAAATGCAGCAGCGCGTCCATGGTGATGCCCAATATTGAGAAATGCAACAGAGCTACACTGATGATGTCCATACTTAAGAAATGCAGCAGAACTAACATGATGATTCCCATTGTTGCAAAACGCAGTGTTATATTTCATTTAGGTACCCTTATATAGGCCTGGGTAATATCATACACATTCACCTACATTATCTCCCTTATACTACACAATAGCGAGCCTTTAGGATTGAACCTTTACCTAGTTCTAGTCTTGGGCACAGGCAGTGGATTTTTCCCTGGACAATAGCGTCTGATAACATTATTGATAGACTCATACAGTATAAATGAATATTTATAAGGGTTCTTGGAAACCAGGCAGAGGCTACACAACCTGCATAATATCTACGTTCAAAGTTCATCCCATGCCGCATCTTCAAATCCAAAAATGGCTAATACAAGAAACAAGGGACAAAGAAACCCAAGATACTTTCTGTATAAATACAGCACATCTGGCTAGGATTCGAAAGAGGGAACTGAGTCTTTCAGGCCAAAACACTGACCAGAGGCACTGAGGCTCCTGCATGCAGACGCTCAAGCAGACAGTTGTCTAACACATCCCTAACGCAAGTCCAGGACAGGGTCCAGCACTCTCTCACTTCAGGAAATGGGGTTAGACTAAATCCTAGAGGGATTCTTGTGTTCACACCTACTCACATGCTAGGTACACTTAGGTACATCTAGATAGGCATTGTAGGAGTACAGACACTTTTATCATGAATTTTATATTTATGTATGTAATCATGATTAGTAGAACTGTACTATCCTTTTATTCTCACTGTACTGCTAACCGTATATATATGCTACTGTGTAAAAGTTACTGCAGCACTTATCAACAACTGTGCAATACATTCTTATTGTAACTCGCCCAAATAATTCTTCTGTGTTACTCTCTAAGACCGAATAAGTGATCACGAGTGACTGAGTGAAAGATAGTACATTGTTTCCACAATCCAGGGGGATCAGGGTTGTCATGTTCTGAGGTTGCCATAATCTATTCTCTCCCTGATAAGAGGAGATTCTAATGGCACTGTGAGCTAGCTAAGACAGAAAGGGTAGCATTCTCAGTGGGGGTGTTCAAAATCAGTCTGCCACCAATCCTACAGTTTATGTTATCCAAATGCGCAAGTCATGTATGGGTGTTATAGGAACTACACAGCATTGCACCACCAACAATTGTTGGGTAGTTATTTAACAGTAGAATCTGAGTAGTACAATCATGCTAATTTTCAGAGACCCCTACTCACAAAACACCAGAGGTGGGTGGGCACCTACTCCCCCACAGCTGAGAAGGCAAACTTTCCTATTTATTGACTGCTGGTTATTCAACCTTGAAGGACACAGTATTCCTAAACTTGTGAATAAAACCTTATCTTAGTTCCCTTGAACAAACTTATTCTTTAACAAAAATGACTGAGAATGGAAATAACCCAGTAGTAGAGCTACACATCTCAGATGGTGAAGAAGATACAGACACAATTCCAATTGCAGAAAAATTCAGACATACAATCACCCTGAAGCTGTTGGAAAATGGTTTATCAGCTAGGGGCAGCTTAGTAGTTTTCGTGATTGAGGCACACAAGTCAAACAATACAGTTCTATTTTATTAGTGGGTTACAGTCCCAGCAGCAGATCCGAGAATACATACATTTTACTCGTACAAAGAGGGAGATACACCAATGGAATATGGCCCATTCTAGGACATAGAGATTCCACTCACGTACCAAGTTCACTTATACTGGTTTAAAGGCGTCTTACCCCACATAAGAGGAAGAGTAAAATTAGGCCTGCTCGGGGGAGAAGGGGCAACATGGCCTATATTAGCATCCAACACACCACATCCTGACATTGACACAATGCCACAGGCAGACTTACTCAACCAACACATAGATTTATTTAAAATCTACAGAAACGTGACATAATTTGTCATGAGGACTTTCACAGTCCAGCCAACAACAGTTTCAACAAATGTAACTCAATCTCAGGATACTGCAACAAAAATCACATCACAAACGTTACAGGCTACCGCCTACGAAACGTCAACAAATGCCATTCTGGGTAGCTCAAAAAATAACTCAGCTCGAGGCGGTATTTCCGAATACTAACCAGTTTACAAGAAACAAAGAATGCTAACTATCTGCTTGCCCATGGGGATAACATCACAAGTAGAAGATTGTACAACTTGGGGTACTATCTTGCTGTCATGGTATTCCTGTTAGCAGTAGTACCTGATGTATTAACCCCTTCGATGCTCGTGATGGAACGGTTCCGTCACGAGCGTCGGTTGGGCTGTGCTGGTGACGGAAACAACCACGCCCGTTTTAGAATCTTCAGCACAGCGTGAAAATTCGCGCCGCGCTGAAGGGGTTAAGACAAATACAAAATGAGTACAGAGCAGAGCCTGCCCTAAAATTAGGGATGAAGTTACTAGGTAACTATGACCAGGCATAAGCCATAATACTAGCTAATATTAAAGTGGAAGCAGCTTCGGTGGTGATCTGCCAATGCCTAAGGGACTTCAGTCCTATAGATCAACAACACAAACTACCCAGAGTAATTGAAACTATGTATGCAGAATTAGGCAGAGACAGTTTACGTGGGAGAACTTTAAACCACAACTGATGGGTCTTCCTATAAAGGACACTTCCAAGCAGACACCTGCTTCTTCTAAAAGGAAATGAGATAATAAAAAAACAACAAAAGTTTAAAGGAAATATATTTCAATCTCAAGGCAGATCTCCTCTACGGGAGCCCTTTGAAAAGAGGTATACTCTCAGGAATAGGAATGATATTAGGAAACCTCAGGATACTGATACATGTTCCTCTCGTTCCTTTCAGGGTTCATTGAAAAACTCTGAGAGATAAGGATGGTCAGAAAGGCAAGTAGAGCAAACACAGTCCAGAGACAAACAGCAGGCTCAAAACTATACTTCCAAAAATGAAGAAAAGTCAAAATCAAAACCTCAGTAGAAGCAGAAAGTTGTAGGCCTGAAGATCAGTCATGGCCAGTGTTACAAATGCGATCTCTGGTTGGATAAGGCTTGCGCCAAAACCAGGCAGAGACCACCACTCTAGTCAGGGCTTGGGAGTTACACACCAAAGATAACCCCTGCTCACCCCCTTGCTACCTTGGCATGAGTAGTCAGGCAATGTGTAAAGCATTTGCAAAACACACAAACACAGCAGCAACAGACAAGGCACACCACAAAAGAAACTCCTAAAAGGTTATTTATAAAAAAAAACATTTGCATTACCATAAACACATTAGATCATAATCACACAATTTACACTGTGCCAACTGGCACTGGGCAGTATCTACAGGGGGTTATGTACACATGACAGGGCCGGTACGGCCACTGTCAGAACAATCACAAAGGGAAATTAGCAAATGTAGAAAATATACTAACTTAGCACACAATAATAAATGTAGAGCACAACCAGTAATTACAGGCGCAATAATGACCTCAGCTTCATCACAGTAGCATTAGGTATAAACCATATCCTGCATAAACCTCAGGGGCATAAATACATTACGCATAAGCACCATAGCATCACACCTTGGGCAATAGATTAGCATAAAAACAGTGTGCCTCAATCGGGGCTACAACACATGAAAACGGTCCCCAGGCCAACTGGCCTCTCACAGGGCTCCAACGCCCTATGTCCAAAACAGTCAGGGCTGGCTGCAATGCAGCGAAGTGAAAGTGTGCACCAGTGGCCTAAATGTAGCAGCTGCCTACTAATTGCTTGGCAGCTGTAAAGGCAAAAATTAGGGCACTTGCACTCCCTGTGCCAATGCTGTCTGTCTCAGGGACTCCTAAATCCATCTACGCCAGCCATGGCCGCTGCCCTCTACCAGGCGGAGCAGCAGGGAGAATGGCCTGAGCCCTGCTCTGGAGCTCTTGAACAATAACACTTGCCCTCTTGGTGCAGCTGCCCTCTGTGAGCGGGGCAGCTGGGAGAAATGGGGCATGGTCAACTCGATGCCCTCACGTTGGAGCACACAGGCTCTAAAACAAATATGCCCCCACAAGAACAGAAAGAATGGGCACAACTGTGCCTGTGAGCCCCACTCGGGGAACACTTAAATGGCAGGAAGAAAAGTGGTCCCCCAATGTTGGAGCGGTCCACTGCCCTGCGGGACTGCTAATGAAGAACCGGCACTATACATGGGGGTCGTCTCACTCACCTGGGACTACCTCGCGGTCTCCTCTCTTCTTGGTGTCAGTACTGTGGAGCTCCTCCTCTGCTGGGGAGGCTCTACAGTACCTTGTCAGTACCTTCATTTGCATCGGGGCAGGCACCGACAATGTGCCTCGGGCCCCCTCCGACTGCTTCAGTATTTGCGACATATACAGGAGAGCGGGGTAGGCTCCTGCTTGGCTTCTTCCTGGCAGTATGTGGGGCATGCACTCCAGCCCCAATCAGGCGGGCCATTGCCGGACATCCTCGAGGATGCTCTCCTGTTGCCGGGCAATGCGTGGTGGGCTCCCGCTCCGAGGAGATGGCAGGGCGGGGGAATCCCTTTGTCGGGATTACCTCGAGATTGACCACTGCTTGACGCGGCAGAGCCCTCACACACGTTTCATGAGAAAAGCGCCCTTTAGAACAACAGCAAAGTAGAGCACTCTTAGGTCCTGGAAGTCCCAAGTCCAGGGTCCGAACAAAGTGCTCTTCCACATTAAAGCAAGGCAGGGTTCGGGGGGCACAAGGCAGGGCTCAGGCGGGCCAGCACACAACAGCTAAAAAACAGGTCAGGGAGATCTTAGATCCACTTTAATTACGAAGAGGTGATTGAAAATTGCACCTCATCAATGAACAATCCTTTGTTTCCCGTAATGAGACCGGACAACTCATATGGTATAGTTTTAGATTACATTCATTTAAATATATACACAAAGACATTCGCTGTTCAAAATGCACACATTGCCGCATTAATGAATAACATTGTGCGGAAAAAAACTACAAAACTACACTTGATATCTCAAATTGATTTTTCTGCCAAAATAAAGCGCCCAAAAGCAGGTATTTGACCGCATTTTCAGCATTTGGGTCCCAATGACAATGTTGTCATCTCCCCAAGGGTATAAGAAAACCTGAGGTTATTTTCAGCAAGAGTAACAGAGTTACTAAAATTTTTATGAGGAAGCATTGTCCTATGTGGATGATATTTATCTGATTGACGGCGACTTAAAAAGACACTTGACCAGGGTGAGCACCATAATTATGGGATTCGCCTCTGAGGGCTACAATTTCAATTAAAAATCGCCCTCCTCAATGTCCTATTTTTAGGATATGCACTTATAAGTAAAGGGAAAAGTCTGGCAGATAACTATTAAAAAAAAGTGTGCGCTGCTCCAACCTCCAAAACCCTACATTTTTTTACAATCAATACTGGGATTCCTAAATGTTGGCAGAACATATATTTTGAATTACATGGCAGGAGTAAAACCTTGGACACGGAAACATGGAAACATCCTACGTTCACTACAAGAAGACATGATAGCTTCAAAACACGTTCAGACGCAAGTAAACATACGTAACTTAGTGATTCTTGCAATAACGGGTCAATATGGGTACACTTACTTAACCTTCAATGAAGGTGAAACAGTACCGATCACTTACAAATCACACCTGTACACAAACACAGAAATGTGTTTAACTTCAATAGTTCAGACCGCTGTAGCAAGAGAAAGAGCACTGGCTCAGAAAAAAACAGCATCATTGCAAAAGCCTTACATCCGAGATGGATACATTGGGCTAATTCTCTGATTGCAACGGATGTTGAATACCGATTTGATCCAAATCTAAACAAAAAGCATTTCTGCAATACGAACAAGAACACCCTCTACCAAATTAAATCTTACCTCTAGATCAGTATGAATATATTATTAACACTGACAGATCTATTCAACTGGCCATAGGGAGTAAGCAACAATACAGCGCAGCATGTGCTATCGTTAAAGGTCTCATGAGGGATGGAAAGTTCCATCCAGTTGCAACAAAACGCAACCTCTAGGAGATTGCACGGCACAGTTGGCAGCGTTAAAAGTGTTAAAACTGGCACTGGTTATCACAGGTCACGAATTCCCCACTCTGATAGTGTGTGATTCTTTTTACTGTGTGCAATTGTACAATGAATATTTACATAATTGGGAACAAAATGGGTTCAAAGACGCAAAAGGTGGCACAATTAAGCATAAAAAGCTATGGGAACAGGTAGTTGAGTTAAGAAACAAACTCCCACAGGCTCACATGATTCATACACTGAGTCATCAATGTGATGGTGTTCACATTGAAAGGAATTCATTGGCTGATGAAGCCGCAAAGGGAGCTGTACGCAGGGCTTCCGTAGCTGCAATCACTCATTCTAAAATGAGGATAGACGGTGAGACTATGGTTGCTGTCATTGCTCTATGTAAAGGCAGCTCAGGAGTACCAAATAAATTTCCACTCAAGTACTCCTACAAGTTATATGCAAACAACATTCCATATGCTCGGATTCCTGGAGTGGGGGACAGAGTAATACCAAATATGGATCGTAGGCAAGGTTTGATTATTGCAGCACACAAGGGTTTGGGCTCTGCACATACAGGTGTTACAGAGACTATTTTATTGTTGAAACAGCGCTACTGGTGGCCAGGTATAACAAAGTAAACTAAAGACAATAGGGCTCATTTCTGAGACCTTGCACCACTTTTGCGCTGCCAGTGCGTCACTTTTTGTGACGCACCAGCGGCGTAAAAAATGTGCAGTGTTGCGTCATATTTACAAAGTGGCGCATCTAGGTAGATGAGTCACTTTGTAAACCCCTGCGCTACATTATACCTGCATCAGGTATAATGTATGCAGGGGGCGTTCTGATGCAAGAAAGGGCCATAGAAGTGATGCAGTGAAATCTATAAGATTTCACTGCGCCACTTCTAGGACGCAAATGTGTCAATATCTTACGACTCCCTCACTGCAGGGGTAAGGCTGATGCAGGCCCTTACACATGGGGCTTGCCCCAAGCCCCATGTGAAAGGACACATTGCTGGAGTTGATCACTTTTGTGACACACTCCAGCAATGTGTCACTTTTACACCATACAGATACGTCAGAAATACTGACATATCTGTAACTCCTTGCGACATGATGGGTCATACAGTAAATATGACACATCAATAATGTCGCAAGGAGGGCGCACTTAGAAGTGACGCATTGCTATTTTCACGCAGAGATGTGTCATTTCTCATAAATGAGGCCCTATGTCATGAAATGTGGCATCTGCCAGAAAATGAAAGGCTCCACCATAACACGCCCGACACATACACCGTTATTAAAATCAGACAAACCTCTTGCTTGTATGTATCTGGACCACTGGTGCCCCTTGCAATCAGATGTGGCCTGCAAGTATATCATGTTTGTAGTGGATTCATGGGTATGGCCTCAGCGCTTGGCTGACGCTCGAACTGTTATCAAAGATTTGCTAGTCTTTATAGGGACTTATCCAGTTGGCACATTACATTCTGACCATGGCCAGGTATTTAGGTCTCAGGCTCACAAAAAGGCTAAGGAAAGTATGGGTGTAGCATTGCCGTACTCCTCCCCGTACCATCCTGAAGGAAATTTGGTTGTGGAAGGAATAACCGGGACCTAAAGCAAACTTTAACAGCTATGGCACTAGGCAGGGGCGGTAGTTAGGTCAATCATTTATATAGGGTACAATGAGCTCTCAATACCAGCCAGGAAGTTCTCTCAGGGGTATCACTCCTTATGATGTCCTATTTGGGACACAAATGTGGGTACCTGGTCTTGATTGTGAAGGCGCAGTGGAGGATGAGAAACCATTTGTTATCCATGATCGTTTGGCTGTTTGACAGGATCTAAATGAATCCAGGACACATCAAAGTAGCAGTTAACGGAATAAGGACTGTACTTCTATCGCCTCTTGCTGGAAAAAATTAGGAAAGATTTGTCTCAATTGATCTAATCAAACCACACTATGTGGCCGATGCTGAGTAGTAGGCCTCGTGGATACCAAAGTAGCAGATGCCCTCCTCTCGCTACAATTCAAGAAGTTCAAACAGAAAGACTCATCCCGTTCGAAGAGCCTCCTGCATGGAATGAAAGACTATGCAACAATGCTATGAAACTAGTTTCTCATGCCTCAAAGTTCAACTTCAAAATCACACTCAAAATAACACACATTGCAATAAGAGCAAATACTGATGTTTAATTTAACATGCCTCAATGAGAGCAAATTAAGGGGCATATTAGCAAGAACCTCGTTAAAATTATTGCTGTTTTAGCAGCAGGAAAATGCAGCTAAAACAGCGATAATGGGCTTGCTACTGTGCGTTATAGAATTCCAATAGAAGCCCAGGTTAGATGTCCTGCACATCTAACCGGGGCTTCTATTGGAATTCTATCACGCATATTACCAAGCCCATTATCACCATTTTAGCTGCAGATTTGTTCAGGGATTCTGCTCCTACACAGAACTGTGCAAGAGACCCAGGACCTCAGTGAATTGTGGTGTACCAAAAAACTCACCTTAGTGCCTAGAAACCCTAACTAGCTAGCGTCAGTGTCACATTAGCTATTTGTCCTACAGCAAAGGAACCAATGATTAGACAACCCAGAATATGTGAATTAGGTTATACTCAGAAATGGTGGGAAGCAAGAACACTCCTTCGTTATACTCTCATAACAATCCACGGGAAAGGTTATAATATTTATTTTAACGACATGCTCTAAGCAAGATATATAATTAGAAATATTATGATCAGCATTGTTACAATTCTATAAAACACGAAGGAAGAAATCATATTACAATGGTTGTGAAAATAGGTCTTATAGCACCTAGTAAATCCCCCTCCCTAGCTAGGACTATGTTTTATAAAATATAGACATCTCCTAGGCTTGTACGAGGGACCCCATACCTCTAGAATCCGCAGGAATGGATCACATCAGGATCTGCAGAAGCTCTCTGTCTCTCTGGAAAAACGTGATTCTTCCAAGTGCCTCAAATCATGCTTACAGTGCGATATTAAAGGTGCTAGAATCACGTTGGCTTGCAGCTGCATATATGTTATGGCTAAAGCGTGAGGTGATCAGCTCAAACAACAGCTACCTTGTTATGATAACCGTGGAGGCTTTTAGCACTCAGTGTGCAGACTAGAGTCACAATGTAAATCTAGGGATGCTGAAAACAAGACCTTCTCATGTGAAGCATTTCACGCAGCCTAATTTACAATAGATATATGCAGTGTTGTGTGCAAAAGTGCCAAAAAGGTAAAATGGCATTTAAATTTCTAATAATCTTGCTAATATGCCCCTAAGATTTTAACAAATCCCGATGCAATTCCAACAATTGGTCAAACTGCTTCTGGCTACTTCATAAACTTTGATACGTTTTCATTGAATCCAAGTGAACCAGAAACTACGCCAGACCACAAATCATGCAAGCAGCAAGTTAACAGCTTTCTAAACTTTCTCAAAAAGACCTACCCAGTATTGCCTTACGTAGAACTCTGGGTAATTACTGGGATACTGTTCTTTCTTTTCTGGCTAGGTTTAGTTATACCTTTTAGCATGTTTATTAGTTGACAATACCTTCAACAGAGACCTGCAGCCGGAAAAGTACATTTAATTCTGAAGCCACATCAATCTTCTCATTGTGAACAAAGAGACTTGTCATCAGTGAGCATTACAGCAGTTCCCATACCGGGTGGTATAGTTTGGGACAAGGTACATTCCAATATATTCAGTCCTGCTGAACTTCAAAAAATTTCACATGTATTTAAAATGTCATTAAGTGATATCATTACCCACAGTACATTTTCAGATGATTGGGACTTTGAAACTGTTAATAAAATGTTGTCTGATTTAGATAAAACTGCTGCATTTCCAAAAACTGAAATGCTAGATGGTACTTCAGACTATGACAGTTTATACTGTCACCAACGTTATGGTCATCATTTGTTGTACAAATCTCCAACACCTAGAGATGATTTTAAGTACCACCAGTGGGAACATTGCCCTACATCACCAAACATTTGCACAGAGATTTACATATTTTTCAGGTTTTAACACTTTTGACCGACGTCATTTCATTATAAAGTGGCATCCACATCAGCACAAAAAATTATGTTGACTAACACCAAACAGATTTACTCTGCTTCCTTTATCACTTCCATTATCGCCCAATTGTCTGAACAGGGTTTTGACCTATGAAAGGCCACAATAGACCTAAAATCAGTCTCGGGTTCTAGAGGCTGGCAAGTCCAGAATAACATATTTTATGAAGTTCACTGATATTTTTATGAGCTGCTACCTAGTAAAAAGAGTAGTTCACTTGCATTTTTATCATTGTGACTGCTCGGAAGAGGAGTGGGTGTTATGTTTTATATAGGTACCCTAATATTGGCCCGGGTATAATTATACACCTTCACCTACATTATCTCCCTTATACTACACAGTAACAAGCCTTTAGGATTGAACCTTTACCTAGTTCTAGTCCTTGGCACAGAAGGAGGGTTTTTCCCTGAACAATAGTGTTCTATAGCTTCATCAATAGAGTCATACAGTATAAATGAATATTCATAAGGGTTCTTGGAAACCAGCCAGGGGCTTAACCACCTCCATAATATCTACGTACAAGCTTCATCCCATATGTCAACCTTAAATCCAACAATGGCAACAAGGATTCCTAGATAAATTTTGTATACATACCGCACATGTTGCTAGTGTTCAATAGAAGAAACCAAGACTTCCAAGCTGACTCACTGACCAGAGACACTGAGTCTCCGTTATGCCAATTCTCCAGCTGACAGTGGTTTAACACATCCCTCCCGGGGTGTCCGACTTGAGATGAGGACGGGTTTCCACACTCTCTCACTTCAGGCAATGGTGTTACACTTTAATCCTAGAGGGATTCTTGGCTTCACATCTGCTCACATGCTAGGTACACTTAGGTACATCTAGATAGGCAATGTAGGAGTACGCACACTTTTATCATGCATGTTATATTCATGTATGTAATCATGATTATTGCAAGATGGTAGAACTATGCTATCCTTTTATTCTCACTGTACTGCTAATCATATATTTCTGTTGCTGTTTAACAGTTACTGCAGCACATCTATTTTACAATAGAAGAACAACTGTGCAGTAAATTCTTATTTTAAGATGCCAAACTGTTTCTTCTGTGTAACTATCTGATACCAAATAAGTGAGCACGAGTGACTGAGCGAAAGGTAGTACATTGTTTCCATGATCCTGGGGGATCAGGTGTGTCATGTTCTGAGGTTGCCAGAAACTATTCTCTCACCGTTAGGTGGAGATTCTAGTGGCACTGTAAGCTAGTTAAAACAGAAAGGCTAACATTCTCTGTGGGGTTGTTCAGAGTCAGTCTGCCACCAATCCTACAGTTTATGTTATCCAAACGCGCAGGTCCGGTATGGGTAATATAAGAAATACACAACACCAGAAAAGGGTGATGCACATACTTAAGAAAATCAACAGAGCTGGATGGTGATGCCCAATGTGGAGAAATACACTAGAACTACCATGGTGATGCCCATACTTGAGAAATGCAGCAGAACTGCCATGGTGATGCCAATGCATGAGAAATGCAGCAGAGCTACAATGGTGATGCCTATTCTTGATAAATGCACTAGAGCTAACATGGTTATTCCTATACATACGAAATGCACAGAGCTACTATGGTGATGCCCATTCTTTGAGAACTGCAGCAGAGCTAGTATTGTGATAACCATATCTAAGAAATGCAAAGAGCTGCCCATTCTTGCCTAATGCATCATAAACTGAAGTGGCATGGTCAGCAAAAAACAATGGATTGAACTGTGGCTCAAGTGATTGCCAGTGGCTGAGACTAATTCAATAATTCCATCCATCACCTTGTTAGTTTCGGATTGTGAATATAAGCTCAAGTTTATGTACTATAATTGAACTGTGCAATTTCAGAAAATCTTTGCAAATATATATATTATATATATAACCTACTGGCGGTTGCCAGTAGGTAGATATCGTTTTGACCTATTATCCATAGGAAATCCGCAACATTCTACTTGGAATAACTTTGGCGACGATTGACGAATCTTCACGAAATTTCCCAAACTTTTGGCCAACTCAGTTCCACTCCTTCCCTAAAAGATTTGGGGTAATTGGTCAATCGGGGCTGGGAAAAAAGGAGGGTCCCAAAACGTGCTTTCCCCATGCAATTTCCTATAGGACCTTTAGACACGGCTACAGCCTGAACGGCTGAACGTAATTACACCAAATTTGGCAAAGAGGTAGTCATCAGTTCCAACTTGTGCCTTTTGCTCATATGGTGTCAATCTGTTCAGTAGTTCCTTACAAAATTACGGTTAAAGTCATTTATACATCTATTTTACATATCTATGGGTGCAGTGCATCCACATATCTATCCGCGTACCGAACGCACATCCTGCACGCACCCTGCCATGCAAGAGCTGCCACCAGTCAAAATCAGAAAGTGTTGGCAGCCATCGTGTGCCTCGGTAGAACCAAAGCACAAATAACCCAAAACAAACGCCTCAAAACATGAAAAGGGGGCATGGTAGACACACCCTCACCCTCTAGGCCTGCTCAGGGGGTCCCACAAGCACCCCCAGGGCCAAGAAAAAGATTTTTAATTTTTTTTAAAAAGACGCGATTGTCCCTACGCCCTGCCCCCTCCTTGCACCACTCTGCAAACCCTTACTCGTTTGCAGATGGGGTATAAACTCCCCTTGAATACTGAGGGTCCCTGGGGGGCAACTAGCCCACCAGGATCGTCCAGTATGCACCACGGGGCTGTTTTGCAGAGACGTGATCTGAAGCCACGCCCTTTTTTACACCTCTCTGCAACACAGCTCTGTGGCGCTTACTGGAGGTACCTAGTGGGCTAGTTGGCTGCCATGGGACCTAAGGATTCAAGGAGACTTAATACCCTAACTTAAAATGTGCCACAGGGTGTGTTTGCACACTGGTGAAGGTAGGGGACGGGGCCTGAGGTGATATGTGTTCAAACAGGCACTGTGGCGTGTTTTAAGTTGGGGAATGAATTCCTCTTCAACCCAGAGGTCCCTTGGGGGCAAAATAGCCTACCAGGTACCTCCACTAAGCGCCAAGGAGCTGTGTTGCAGAGTGTTGTAAAAAGGGGCGCGGCCTCTGAACACCTCTCTGCAACGCAGCTCACTGGCACATACTGGAGGTACCTGGTGGGCTAGTTGGCCACCAGGGGACCTCTGGATTGCAGATGAATTAATTCCCCAACTTAAAATGCACCACAGGGCATGTTTGCACACATATCACCTCAGGCCCGCCCTTACCTTCACCACTGTGCAAACGTCCCCCGTGGTGCGTTTTAAGTTGGGGGAATAAGTCCCCTTGAATCCGGAGGTGCCCTGGTGGCCAACTAGCCTACCAGGAACTTCCAGTAAGCAACACAGAGCTGCGTTGCAGAGAGGTGTAAAGAGTGGCGTGGCCTCGGAACACCTCTCTGCAAAGCAGCTTCCTGGCGCATACTGGAGGTACCTGGTGGGCTAGTTGGCCCCAAGGAAACCTATGGATTGAAGATGAATAAATCCCCCAACTTACAACGTGCCACTGGGCATGTTTGCACACATAGCAACTTAGGCCCCGCCCCCTACCTTTAACACTCTTCAAACGTACCCCATGGCACGTTTTAAGTTGGGGATTAAGTCCCCTTGAATCCTGAGGTCCCCTGGCGGCCAACTAGCCCACCAGGTGCCTCCAGTAAGCACCACAGAGATGCGTTGCAGAGAGGTGTTAAGTGACATGGCCTCAGAAAACCTCTCTGCAACGCAGCTCCCAGGCTCATAATGGAGGTACCTGGTGGGCTAGTTTGCCTCCAGGGGACCTCAGGATTCAAGGGGACTTAATCTGCCAACTTGAAACACATCACAGGGTGCGTTTGCACAGTGGTGAAGGTAGGGGGCGGGGCCCAAGGTGATATGTGTGTAAAGAGGCCCTGTGGCGTGTTTTAAATTGGGAAATTAATTCCTCTTCAATCCAGAGGTCCCTTAGGAGTCAACTAGCCCACCAGGTACCTCCAGTAGGCACCACGGAGCTGTGTTGCTGAGTGTTTTAAAAAGGGGGGTGATCTCTGAATACCTCTCTGCAACGCAGCTCGCTGGTGCGCACTGGAGGTACCTGATGGGATAATTGGCCCCAGGGGACTGCAGCATTGAAGAGGTTTTAATTCCCCAACTTGAAATGCGCCACAGGGTGTGTTTGCACACATCAGCGCAGGCACCGCCTCCTTCCTTCACTATCGTACAAACGTTCATCTAAAAGCAGTCGAACTACAAATTCCGATTTACTCACCTGTTATCAGGAGAGAACTCAGTGCTGCATCTTTTAGCCCAGCACTGACCCTGAAAAGTAATTCTAAGCGTACTTACCAGTAACTTATATTTCCTTCCATAGGAATCCATTGTGTGATTTTCAGCAGAAAAGTTTCTAAGTGTCGATTTTTGAAACGTACAAATATTCCTCTAAAGTCAGCTGAACTACGAATTCTGATTTACTCACCTGTTATCTGGAGAGAAGCCAGTGCTGCATATTTTAGCTCTGCACTGACCCTGAAAAGTAATTCTAACCATACTTAGCAGTAACTTGTATTTCCTTCCATAGAAATCCATTGTCTGGTTTTAAATATTCTTTAAAAATTTCCTGTATGACTTAAACGCATTCTTTCAACTGTTTACAGAAGAAGCAGCAGTGCTGGATCCAGGATCCACCACTGAGTAAGAAAAGGTAACAATAACACTACTTACCTGCTAAAGGAATTTCCCACCATAGGATAACATTGGTGATTCTATGTGAAAACATTTTTAAGTGTCAACTTTTAAAATACAATAATATTCCTTAGAAATCACTACTATAACTAAAACGCTTTTACTTAACCGTTTACAGGAGATGTCCAAGGACTGAATCAAGGATCCAGTCCTGTGGTTAGAAAACTAATCCATATAGTAACTAATTGCATTAAACTAGAAATTCACATTGAGGTCAATGTTGCACTGTGTTTCAAATTGTGTTGCCCATTGCAACAACTGTAATTACTGTACTTAAGTCTATTGCCTATTTGCAAAGTATTGAAACTAAAGTATTTCATTCTGAGAAAGTATATTTTGTAATGTAATGTATAATGTAATTATAATGTAATTTAAAACATAAAATATCTAAAAATAATTAGTTCAAGTAACTTAGTAAAACAGTAACAAAAAAAATATATAACAATTAATACAATTAAAAATTGTCAGTTACAAAACCTTCAAAATTCACTGAAAAAAACATAGGTTTCAGGCCTGATATAGTTAGGAATTAGCATTTAAAAAACCTTTGAAATTCACTGAAAAAAACATAGGTTTCAGGCATGATAGAGTTAGGAATTAGCATTTAAAAAACCTTGGAAATTCACAGAACCAAACAGAGGTTTTAGGGGTGTTATAGTTAGCTGGACAATTCACTCATACAAAACCATTGAAATTCCTCTGACATAGTTAGTTGTACTCACTATATCTCGCGCGCCCGTAATCCACTGCTGATGATGCCACAAATTTCATCATTCATGACATGGTCAGTGACATCACTGATGACATCTCAAATGACATATGGGGAGTAAGCATGGGCGAATTTTGCAAAATCGCAATCCGCGAATTTGCTGATCTGCGAATTCGCGATCCGTAAAATTCGCGAATTTGTGCGAATTTGCGGATTTTTGTTTATTTGCGTGTTCGCTGGGTTTTTTGCGTGTTCGCTGGGTTTTCTGCGTGTTCGCGGGGATTTTTGTGTCTTCGCGAGCCGTTGCATAGCGAAGTTACCCATGCAGTCGTTTATGGGAGAGGGAGAGAGAGATAGATAGATAGATAGATAGATAGATAGATAGATAGAAAGAGAGGGAAAGAGAGAGGGAGAGAGAGAACGAGAGAAAGAAAGAGAGGCCGGATCTCTGAAGAGCCAGATTCCTGAGTTGCCCCTACAGAACATACAGCTTTTTATTTTTAGCAAAATGCATATGAAAATTGTGCTGTAAGGTCTCTTTTAGTTTAACCCCTCCTGACAACTCAAAATTGGTGTATTTGCCATCCTCTCCCTTCTTCCTGTTTTTTATATCTGTAAGTGCTTCCTGATGAGGTTTAATTCCTTGGACAGGTGCCTCGTTGCCTACTTGTAACTATTCTCTGACCCTGCTTCAAGGGTCAGAGCAGGGTCAGAGAATAGTTGCAAGTAGGCAACGAGGCGCCAGGAAGCAAGTAGCAGCAGGTGTCCAAGTTGAAGTTAATTTGTTTGTAACCCTTTTGTAAAAGGTTACAAAGAAATTAGGTTCAACTTTTGCACCTGCTGCTGTAACCCGTGCTTGGCTGAAAATTCGTCCCCGCTGATTCGCGGATTTTACCGCGATTTCGCGAGATTCGCGGATCGCGGAATCACGTGAAACGGATTTTACGCCCACCCTTAATGGGGAGCTACTGCCTTCTCATAGCAAACACCAGTGTCCAGGAGTAGGCACCCCGAGACACTGCAGGAGCCGGGCGTGGGGGTCCCCAGGTCCCTCAAGGGCTCTAGGCGGAGGGCCACACAGCCTGCCTCCCACAATACACAAATACTGGGGGATGGTGGTTCCCAGGGCTTGAGGGGGGTCATTGAGGCCCACACACTTCTAATTTTGCAGGGGGGTCTTGGTTCCCCCCAACCATTTATTGTATAGCCCCGGGGGTGGCTGTCACTCTTAAATAGGAGACAGCAATGTTGAGAAAATCTTCTGGTAAGATAACAAAGATTTTGAAGTCCATTTTTGGCGTTTTTGTTGTAGTTTGCAGGCGTTAAAGCGACGACAATTTGAACTGCGTCTTTATAAATATGCCACTAAGTTTTGTAATGTGGACAATCTCGTCTTCCATTTAAATAGGCACAAAGTATTTCTTGAAGTTCACTGTGAATCGTGAAGCAACACTGTCTAATTGTGATCGATAAAGAATTGAATGAGTTGTGTACTTGGTTTGCTCATAATGTGCATATGGGTAGATTTACAATTTTATTGCGTTACTATTGCATTACTTTTAAGATGGGAAAAGTGATGCAAAAGTGGTACAAGGGTGTTGTAAATCTGGTTTGGATTTTGAAACAAAGAGCAGGGGCAGATTAGTGTAGGGGTAACAATTAATATTCTAACTCCATGGGGGTGCATCTGTAGGGTAAGTGCAGGTTAGTGTAGGGGTAACAATTACTATTATAACTCCAGGGAGGTTCATCTGTAGGGTAAGTGCATATTAGTGTAGGGGTAACAATTACTATTCTAACTCCAGGGGGATGCATCTGTACGGTATATGCTGGAAAGTGTACCAGTAAAAAAAAAATATTCCAACCACAAGGTGGTGCATCTACAGGGTATGTGCTGGATAGTGTATGAGAAACAATTACTATTGCAAATCCAGGGGGTTGCATCTGTTGGGTATTTGCTGGAAAGTGTATGAGTAACAATTACTATGAAAAAGAAAGGAGTTAAAGGAGAAGGAGACACGCACTATCAAGGTGAATCTGGAAGAAGAGAAAGTGATGAGAGAGGATTTCCAAAGTGTTTAGGTTTTAGAGCCTGGTTAATCAAAAAATGGCGTACTTATTCTGCAAGAAGCCTTTCGGGGTCTTCCGAAAGCAAGTCATCTTCAATAATTGCCCCCCGCTGCGTGTACTTGCAAGGTCATCTGATTTATTCGTATGTTAAAAACAGAAACTTTCTACACCTCTTTTTCATTGGTAGTGAAGCATTGTAAGAAGACGTATTACCGACCAATCCCTTTCCTTGCGCAGATATTCAATAACATTTGATTGACTGTTATGTGGTTTACTGTACCTTCCTAATCCTATTGTTAATTGGCTTGTTTTTTCTCTGTGACGTTACGATACCCTAACGATGTACATAGCCCATTTTGTGACGCACTTTATTTTACAATGCGTTTCAAAAACTAGTTGTGGTAGGGTGTTTTTAACTCAAACTGTGTACTCTGCTTCCGAGTTTGTTGACTGTAAAGGCATTTAAAAATATTATTCTACTTTCTATGCTATCATAATTGTGCTGACTTTTCTCCTTTAGCGTGGAGTACTATGTTCTTTTTATTAAATGTATAATTCTTCAAACCATCCTCATGTCCAAATGCTCATGTTTTCCAAATATTTTGATTGAGTCTTTTATATTCATATTGGTGAAATACTAAATCTTTTTTTCATTCATTGGTATCACGAGTTGGACCACATTTTTTTTAATTTTATCATAAGCACTCATTCCTCATGGTTACCTTATATGAGTGTTGCCCCATCATCTTTATTCAAATGTGCGGGCATTTTTTACTTTCAGATAACGTAGAATAGAAGTGCTACGACAAACACTCCCTCACTACTTCATCTTTCTTTTGTATGTACATTTCATTTCATAATTACATTAAACAATCATATTTAAAAATTTAAAGCATTATTAATTAACTCTTGAAGCCACAATTAGATTATTTTTTTCAAAAATGTGCTTGCGAAGATAATCCTCCTGTTCTTCACGAGTGAAAATTGGTAAAAGCACTACTCAATATAAATACTTTTAGCCCATTTTCACAAGAAGATAAAGAGTATTCTCCTTTATTCCAAAGTATTTCCTTTTTTCGTCGATTGTTTTTTCATACTACATTTTTCAATCATTAAGAAATACTTGCATACTAAAAAAATATTATTTATTATTCTTTCAAATTCTATGTTGAATGTCATCCAACTCCACTTGAAAGATCATAAAGTTGAATGTAAATTAAAATATACATTAACAATATGATCCCTCTATACAAGATGATGGCATTGCTCCTAATCATTACTTTGCAAGTAGGAATTCCTTAATTAACCTATATTTCTTGTAATGGTTCTTTCGTCAACTCATTATTATATTCCATTGAAACTTAATCATACCACAATCTATAATCATTTAAATATTTTTTCTTTCTTTTTTAAAAATATCAAACATTTACCCATTTAGATAATTACCCTCTCTTTGATATTCTTTGCTTCCTCCGTCGAAATTCATCCAACTCCTCTAGAGGGGACATAATCTTTTATGTATTTTAAAATATACATTAACAATATGTTCCCTCTGAGGAAATGAACGATATTCTCAAGATGCTTCTGCAGTGCTGAATCATTACCTTGCTCATAGTTTCTTTGCCCGTGTTGATTCTCTGAAACAAATCTAATCATCCCACGTGTGTGGTTTATATACTTTTTGGTTACTTAACACTCTATGGGATCAATGTATTGCTCCTCCCACTTTTAACTCACGTTTTTCTGTTGACAGGTGTTCTCATTTCCACTGTTTTAGTAAGTCACATGTTTATGTAAAAGTGCCTTGTTCCATACTTTTTAACTTTTGTATAATTTCTAAAATGCTTCATTTAAACTCGTTTTTCTTATTAAAGCTTTTTTATAGGTTACTTTCTTTAAATACGAGTATTAACATTCATTCCCCTTTTTTACTTATTATTCTAGTAACTTCCTTTTTTTTTAAAACCTTTTGTAATATTCTTCATTACCCTAAACCCTATTTCCCTGAATCGCGTGCCAGAGATACTCTCTATTAAACTTAGAGTTTCCAATTTATATCCAAGTATTAATTTATTTAATTCCATTACTCCGAGTTTTAATTTATGTATTTATCTAATATTGTCAATCTTTCTCCATACACTGCAAGGGATACTGTTATTTGTCTAGAATCCCACTTTGAATCAGTGTCCATTTGGCAAAATTGAGAGAGAATGATTTGGTTGGTTTGCTGTGTTTGAAGACAGATGAGTACATGTACTCTTGCAGTGAGTTAGGCTTCAGGGCATGTAGTGCTTGGAACACTTCTGCAGTATTCATGTAGTAGTCTAACGACTTTCACACTTGTGTTTCAGGCCTACAATTCACTTCAGCAAAAACTCTGTGAGTGCTCTTACAATCCCATAGTGACTCTTTCAGTAGCATGTAGTAATCCTTTCAGTGAAGTCCAAGGGATACTGTTATTTGCATAGAATCATACTGTGAGTCAGTGTTCATTTGGGAAAATTGAGAGAGAATGATTTGGTTGGTTGATGTGTTTGCAGTAACATAAGTACATATACTCTTGCAGTAAGCCAGGCTATAGGGTATGCAGTGCTTCAAACTCCTATGCATTATGCATGTAGTGGTGTAACCACCTTCACAGTTGTGCTTCAGGCCTACAATTCCCCAATTACAATCCATATACTCCAGCAAACACAGTGTGACTGCTGTTGCAATTTCATAATGACTGTATCAGTACCATGTAGTTATTCATTCACTATAGTAAAAGTCAACCAATTAAGAATTCACCAGTGACTTTACTTATATTAATGCAATCATTCAGTCAGAAAGCATGTACTCATGCAATGAGCCAGGCTTTAGGAAATGGAGTGATTCAAAGTGCTAGGAATTATGCACGTAGTGGTGTAATAACCAGTACTACAATGCCCCATTCACTATACATAACAGGGGTCTCCAGCCAGTAGCTCGGGGGCTACTGGTAGCTCACCAGCACCCTGAAAGTAGCTCTCAGAGGTGAAGCCAAACCGAGCCAATCTCAGAGATTCTGTGTATATTAAAGAAGGTAGCACTGCTCCTTTCACTACCCTTAAGAGTTACAGACAGCCAAACCAATGGCAGGGCCTGTTGATAACACTCAAACACACACTGTGGTGGTGTATCAATCAATCAATCATCAGGGATGTATCGAGCACACTACTTACCTGTGAGGGTTTCCAGGCGCTGTGGGAGTTTGTGGGGGGGATTTGTGCAGCTTTGGTCATTCGAAAAGCCAGGTCTTATTGCTCTTCCTGAATGCTTTCAGTGTGGGGCTTCATCTGATGCTGAGGGGGAGTTCCTTCCAGGTCTTGGCCATGATGAAGGAGAAGGGCGTGCCTCCTGTCTGGTTCTGTGGATACAGAGGATTTCGGCCAAGGCCTGGTCAGCGGAGTGGAGATTTCTTTTGGGGGTGTAGAAGGAGATTGAGGTATTGGAGTCCGGTGTTGTGGAGGGCTTTATAGGTGTGTGAGCAGCTTGAAGGTCACTCTTTTTTTGACGGGGAGAAAGTGGAGTGCTCGTATATGCTGGGTAATGTGGTCTTGTCATAGGATGCTGAGGATAAGGCTGGCTGCGGTGTTCTGGACAGTCTGAAGTTTGTGGAGTAGAGATTTGTTGATTCCGGCATAGAGAGCATTTCTTTAGTCCAGCCTGCTGATGATGAGTGCATAGGTGATGGTCTTCATTGATTCGGGGGTGGGTCGATTTGAATGTCTTGCTGAGTATGTGGAGGGTGTTGAAGCATGTGGAAGCTGCTGCGTTGGCCTATGGGTCTGTCACATGAAACATGTTTATCCACTTTAAATGTAAGTTGGGGAGACTTACTGCTGTGGTAATACCATTTGTGGCACACTGCATGCGATGAATTGAACACCACTGCAGTATCCTAAACCCTAAAACACCACCCCTAGCACGACCCCCTACACTACACAAACACCACTGCACTACCCTAAACCATACATCTACCACCAATACGACCCCCTCCTCTACACAAACACCAATGCACTACCTTAAACGATAAAACACTACCCCCAACACTTATACAAACAGCACTTCATTTATACATATAGATAGTAACTTATAGTTAGTGTTATAAAATCACTATTACATGTAAACAGTTATCCACACAGTTACTCATGCAATCACTGAATCATATGTATACTTCTTTATATTCAACAAATGTCACATACACTGCCTTTTTTTTTTGTTCTTTGTTGTACATGTAAGAGATATTTTTGCTCATCACCACACCCATAAAGATAATAACTCACCCAAACAATTGGTATAACATGTAGTCTTAACGTCCTATACCTACTGAATCAACTATTCATACACCTAACCACACATACACATTCACTCTCCCATACAAATAATCAATAAATAATATGGACTTTCACGTAGTTAGTAACCAACTGGTGCAGCAGGTTACAGAACTGACAAAGTAATGCAGATATTCACAAAGTTTAGTCACTATCCAATATATTTATTGAGACACTATAAATTACTCAAGTAAACAATCAATCACACTACTACTAAATCCTTTATCCAGATTTTTTTATATCCACTCATTCTTCAATGCAGATTGCTATATATAGAAAACATATTTAAATAAACCAAACCAAATTCACTGAATGCTGTCATCAGTGATGTCATAAGTGATGTTATATGAGATGTAATCAGTGATGTGATCAGTGATGTCACTGACCATATCATGAATTATGAAATATAAATACGTAAAGAGCTGCGTATGAAGGGGCCGTATTTAGAATGAAAGGAAAAGTCACGCAGGGTAACTTTTTCTCTCCTTGTATATATGGAGGAGCCACCTGCGCAACCAGTATATCACAAAAAGTGACGTACTGGTGGCGCAGAGAGCTGGTAAATCTGCTGCAGAATTGTTTTCATTTCTCCTCGTTTTTTTCTTCCAATATATGCCAAAATGCACAGCATTTTAGGAGAAAAATGCTTTCACTGATTGTTTTGTGCAGGAAGGTGTGTCTTCCTGCACAAAAACAAACTCCACACGACACAGATATTCTTGCACCATGGTGCAAGGGTGCCTGTATCACCACATGCCTGCAGTTTAAGCAGCAGTGCAGAGGGAAGGACAGACTTCCAACATATTTATGTACATATGTTGCATCTCTGTGCTTCGGAAGTAGCTCAGCACGCTGTAGCTAAAGAGCTTATAGTGCCATGCTACAGCACTTCCTAATAGTTCTGCAGTTATACATTCACCATATACCACAAATGCATTTTTAGTCAATTATGCAGTACGTATACATTTATGTAAACTTTCACACACTAGCATATAAATCTAGCTCTTTCTTTAACCAGAGTAGTTAGATCTGAGAATACTTTTTTTTAGTTTTTTGTACTTTTATATATTTTTCAGATTTTTAAAAGTTTTTTTCTTTTTTTGTTTTTTTTTAAAGAAAAAAATAGTCAACAGGATGAACAAAACCATGAACTTTGAGGGAATAAAAAACAAACTAGCATCAATGGTTATCAATTGCTCTGCAAACTAGGTCTACTGATTGCTCCCCATAGCAAATTAAACAATTGCACTTCACGCAGTGCATTCTAACTTTCACAAATTGGGGAGGGATGTGTGGTGGTGATGTTGAAGGTGATGCCACAGAGGTACTTGGTATTGCCGGTGGTAGAGGTGCATTTTGGCGAGTCTTCTACATTCTTTGTGAGCATAGTTCACAGGATGCATGGATCGGAGATTCTTGCGCATATTAGCAGTGCCACAGGAGTATTTCTTGTTTGGATCTCCTCGGGACAGTACTGCCTTGCAAATCTTGTATGTTACTTTGGTGGCATTACATTTCTTTTTCCCCTCCAGAATAGTAAAACATTTCCATACGATGGATGTGTATCTTTTGAGAGGGTGAGGTTCTGGTAGAAATTGTTCAGTAACAACATCATCGAAATCAGATGATTCTTCCAGGGATGTAGCCATTTTTGACTCCAGGTTTCCAATGAACAAAAAGTGACGTTCTTTTCAGGATAGGTCTTCTCATAAGGAAGGTCTAAGAAGAGTAATGGAAAGGGGCGACCATTCGGTCCCCCCGAACGTATGGCGGAGTACCACGATCCCCCCGGGAAGCCATCTTGGGCGGGAGGCGAGTCTCGGCTGGTATGCCCGAAGCGGCGTAGCCGGGGCGCGCCCTTTCCCGCCCTGGAGTAGGCTGGCCTAGACACTGACGCGGCCGGCCACGCCCTTCGGGGCAGGCAGGGGCGGGTTTACGCCCGCCCTGAAGACGGATAAAAGGAGCCACAAGCCAAGAAAGCATCCTCTTGTTCCTGTGCTCTGAAGCTGCACCTCCTCGCTGCACGTGAGCTCGAGACGGAACGAAGAGCCAATTTTGAGCGTGGTAATCTTTCTTTTTGTATTACAGATACTCTGTCGGAGAATGCCTAAGAAGGTCGGAAAGCGAATGACTACCGACCAGATGCTGCGGATACTCATGAAAGAAGTAACCGATTTGAAGAAGCGAGTGGCGGATAGAGACGGAGAAGGGGGACCGAAACGTCCTTTGGCGGGAGCAGCTCCGGGAGGAAAAGGCAAAAGGCCCAGAAGGGGAGAAGCTGGGGGGGACATCCCGGTTCCCTGTGCGCCACTCGAAGAGCCGACTCCGGTACCGGCAGAGGGGAATCCGATTCCCGTAGTGGTCACCCCCGTGTCCGGGGAGGATATGCCGCCCGAGCTGGCAGCACAATTAGCAGCGTGGTTGGGTAAAGATAGCGAGGGCGCCACGGCTGACGACGCGCGAGTGTTGATGAAGCAACTGCGTGAAACAAGGGAGGCGGTGAAGGCATCATCGCCAGTTATCACGCCGGCTGCGGCAGTAGAAAAGCCAACAGGAACAGCTCCAGCCGCAGATGCAGCTTCCGGTTCAGGTAAGCGGCCATTGCCGATTGCAAGGGATGAGTCTGCACCTTCACGAAGGGAAAAGTTGGGTCAACATGTCCCTCTGGCTATTAAGGAGAAGATATGGGCAAATGAGTATATAAACATCTTCTCGTTGCTTACTGATCATTATGAGATGGAGCATGTTAAGAGCCAAAAGGAGCTCATGCATCCGAGTGTTTGGTGCGCAAAGATGGCCACCGTTAAAGTTGATGAAAACATTGGCACTTGGGGGAAGGCGTGGGGAATTTTTACCTCCATCATGGGCGAACGTAGACCCGAGTTGCTGTCCGAATTGCCGATCTATCAGACACGGATCATGGAATATTCTGTATCATATGGGGGCAATCAGTGGTTCTGTTACGATAACATTTTTAGAAAAGCAAAGGAGCACGATAAAAACTTAACTTGGGATTGTTACGATTCTGTTTCATGGTCAAAAATGGAGAGTACTGGTATGTTAAAAGTACCATTAGTAGGGAGTAGCGGGGGTGAATCCTCCCGCCAATATGCCGGGACCCCCTTTCGATCAGGTACAGGTAACGAATACAACTCGAGGCCGAACGGCAACACAGGTAACAAGGGGGATTTGTTGGAACTTCAACAGAGGAAAATGTACGAGGCCCCAGGGGTCATGTAAATTTCGTCACGAATGTGGAGGGTGTGGGCAGCCATCCCATCCGGAGTCCATGTGCAGAGCCAAAACGGGTGATAACGGGGGGAGAGGAGGCGCCAAACAGGTCTAAAATAGTCCGAGGGGCGCCTTTACCTACTCCGGTTGATACCATGGCAATGATTCCTTGGCTCAGCGAATACCCGGATCACGCTTCCGCTGGGGTGTTGAGGAACGGGTTTTCATATGGTTTCCGCATCCCAGTGGGGGGCTTTCGGGGTGTAAGAAAATGTAAAAATCAAATATCGGTCTTGCAACATACGACCGTAGTACAAGAAAAAATTAGGAAGGAGGTTACTCGAGGTCGAGTCGCCGGTCCATTTGGCGAGCCACTGTGTGCTAACTTTGTTTGTTCTCCTTTGGGGGTGGTCCCTAAGAAGGACCCGGGTGAGTTCCGACTGATACATAATTTATCAGCCCCACGTGGTCTGTCCGTAAATGATGCAATAGACCCGGATGTGTGTTCGGTGCGGTACGCATCTTTCGATAAGGCCGTAGCCATGTTGAATCGCCTAGGGCCCGGGGCGCTGATGGCAAAGTCAGATATTGAGTCAGCGTTCCGGTTGCTCCCGGTATACCCAGACGATCAGCGTCTCCTTGGTTTCATGTTTCAGGGTCAGTTTTACATGGATAGATGTATGCCAATGGGTTGCTCTATTTCTTGTGCATATTTTGAACAGTTCAGTTGCTTTCTGCAATGGGTCTTCACAAAGAAGACTGGTTTACAGCATGTCATGCATTATCTCGATGATTTTTTGTTTCTGGGGGCGGCCGGGGGTCCGGAATGTGGACAGGCTTTGAATGAATTTTGTACTTTAATGAAGCATTTCGGTGTGCCGTTGGCACCAGGTAAGACTGTGGGTCCCTCGACTTGCCTCGAGTTCCTGGGGATCGAACTCGACTCTGGGGAAGGTTGTTTTAGACTACCTAAAGAGAAGGTGATAAGATTCAGGGCTTCACTGGAAGCTTGTATTAGCAAGTCCAAGGTCAGGCTGCACCAGTTGCAACAATTGGTGGGACAGCTGAATTTTGCCCTGAGAGTCATGCCGATGGCCCGCCCCTTTTCCCGCTCGATCGCTCAGGCCATGGTCGGCCTGAAGGAGGGTCATCATCGCACAAGGTTATCGGCAGAGGTTCGTCAGGACATGCGCATTTGGTTGGCATTTCTGGCGGATTTCAATGGTCGAATTGTCTGGAACAAACCGGCGGTGTCCTCCGAGGAGCTGGGGCTGTGGACAGATTCGGAAGGGAGCACTGGTTTTGGTGCCATATTCGGCACACGATGGTCGGCTCAAAAATGGCCGTTATGGTGGCGTGAGTGTGGGCTGACAAGTAACATTGCCTTTCTTGAACTTTTTCCCATTCTTGTGGCCCTGAAAACTTGGCCTGAGGGGTTCAGAGATCACTCTGTGGTGTTTTGGTCTGATAACATGACCGTGGTTGAGTGTATCAATAGCCAGGCAGCACGATGCAAATGGGTTCTGAGATTGCTCAAAGAAATTGTGTTATTGTGTATGCAATTGAACGTGCTATTTAAGGCAAAACATGTGCCAGGGGTAATGAATAAAGCGGCTGATGCGCTTTCTCGTTTTCGTATGCAGGCCTTCTGGGGTTTTCTGCCCACAGCGGACCCGGTGGCGGCACCCTTTCCCGAAGCTCTCTGGTCTCTCGGTGCCCCGAACTACAGAACCTCGTGGGAGAGAGTTTAGCACCCAGGACGAGGAAGGCATATGAAGGGGCGTTCCGATCCTATTGGGCCTTTGTGGGGGCTGCTAGGGGAGAGCTTTGGGGCCAGGAAGAACTAGTAGTAGATTTTCTGCTGTCGTTACATCAGGCAGGCAAATCAGTGGCTACGGCCCAGAGGCATCGGGCCGCCATTTCCTTTATGGCAAGGGCCCATGGGATTCAGGACCCGACCGCGTCTTTCGTTGTGCAGAAAGCGCTACGTGGGTGGCAACGCCTTGAGGGTCGCAAAGTAGATGCAAGGCGCCCGATAGGTCTGGATAGGTTAGCTCTGTTGTTATCTGTACTCCCTGCAACATGTTCATCCCTGTATGAAACAAGGTTATTCAGAGCCGCTTTTGTGCTAGCATTCCATGGGGCTATGCGGGTAAGCGAACTAGTGGCAAAGAACAAGCAGGATACCATGGGGGGACTGTGCCGAGAGCACGTTCAGGTCAGGGGGGAGACAATGACTGTCTCGTTTGTGAGGTCCAAGACCGATCAGGGTGCAATGGGGGACTGCATAATCATACGAAGGATTCCCGGGTCTTCCATGTGCCCGGTGAGTTGCGTGGAGGAATATTTAGCGCAAAGGGTGGCATCATGGGGGGGGACCTTGTTGAGACACGCTGACGCCACCCCACTGACGAGGTTTCAGTTTCAGCGGGTGCTTGCGATGTCGATTTCTGCCGCGGGCTTGAACCCCGGCGAGTTTGGGACCCATTCCTTTCGGATAGGGGCTGCTACAGAGACTACAGCCAGGGGTCTGAATGTCGAACAAGTTAAACGTGTGGGGCGTTGGTCCTCGAATTGTTATAAAAGGTATGTGCGGTTGCACATGTTGTGAAGCTGTAATGATGTACTCACGCTTCTTGTTTTTGTTTGGTTTTCAGTTGCGCAAGCCTACGAGGCGGGGTGGACTGTGCAGTCGACCCAACACCGGGCCAGCGGTCAGACATCACCGGCTGTGAAAAAGGAGGTGTGGGTCGTGGGCCACTCATACGTGAGGCGTGCCGCGGACGTATTCAAAGCAGGTGACATGATTCACGTGGCTGGGGAATACGGGTACAGTGTGTCCTTCTACGGAAAGGGCGGGCTCTGTATTGACCAGTTTCGATCATTTTTTGAGGGTTTGTTAGGGCGGACGAGGTCACCGCCGTCTATAGTCATAGTACATCTTGGGGGCAATGATTTGGTGACCACTGGTAGACGACTTCTTCTTGAGGCAATGCTTTCCACGGTAAGTTGGTTAGCGAGGAGAGTTCCAGGGTGCACAATTGCATGGTCCCATATGATCCCACGGAAAGTGTGGCGGGGGGCTCTTTCGGTTTCCGCTCTGAATCATTCAGTAAGGAAAATTAATAATAAAGTGAGTAGATTGTTCCGTTCAAGTACACTGCATTCTATTTCGCATGGTTGTATTAAAGGGGACAGTATGTATTTGGGGGATGGTGTTCATTTGTCCCGGGTGGGGAACGAGTTACTCATAGGAGATCTGATAGCTTGGCTAAGGACTTTATGACATGACCTTTAGGCAGGAGTGTTGTGGGGGGTCCGGATAGCCGGTCAACTATCCGGCCTGTGGCGGTAAGGTCATGATCGGTGAGCAGTAATTGGAAGATCCCTAGGGGTGGGCGTCACCCATTACGGATGGGAGCGCTCGAGGGAGGTGGCCATTGGCCCCTCAACGGGGAGGCGGTCCCTTCTAAGGATGGGCCGCCGAAAGGAAAGGAAAGGCGGTCAAGGCCCCTTCCTGGGTAGGAGGGGCTACAGCCCCCTCCTGGGGAATTTCCCGGGGCCAGGACATCTGCGACGGCAGATGTGGTAAGTTGTGTGGGGTTTGGGAGGGGGTCTACGCTACCTTCTAGATACCTCACACGAGTCCTCGGACGACCTTTAAATGGCGTCGAGTTTATTGGGGCCCCCGTCAAGTCAAGGGAAATTGGTAAATGCACTTGAGGTACGCCTCTGTGTGGTCGCCCCTCACAAGTGAGGGGGATATGTCTGGTTTAGGGATCTTGACACCGGTTACGACCTTGCCGTTGGCCCTTAAACGTTAGGATGTACAATTTCAATTTAAAGTTTTGTAGGATGTTAGTTCGGCTAGGAGAACCTCTGTATTTATGCACATTTATTAACATTGAAAAAAATCCTAACTATAACTACCTACTGGCGGTCGCCAGTAGGTAGTTATAGTTAGGATTGTTTTCCATAGGAAATCCTCAACATTCTTTTTGGAATAACTTTGGCCCTGGTGGATGAATCTTTGTGAATTTCTCAAAGAAGATGGCTCGGTGCGCTGCGCTCATTTCCTGAAAGTTTGGGGGGGATTGGTGAAGTGGGGGCTGAGATAAAAGGGGGGTCCCAAAATGTGTTTTCTCCATGTTATTTTCCATAGGACCTTTAGACTCGGCTACAGGTCGAACGGCTGAATGGATTTATAAGAAATTTGGCAAAACTGTAGAGTCCTGTTCCCAGATTACGCTTTTTTTGGAATGGTGTAAATCCGTTCAGTAGTTGTTGAGAAAATTAAAGTTAAAGTCAATTATATATCTATAGGCGCGCACGCGTGCGCGCACTCAAGCGGCTGCGCGTGAGCGGAATTTTCTTTTGCTGCGTGACGTCTGTTAACGTTCGATTCGAAGGAAATCAGGAAGTTTTGTCCGCCATTTTGTCACTGCGAGTAAATATATTGTTCATTTCATAGCGTTGAAACATGGAAAGGGGAGAAGGTAGAGATTGTCTTGCTGCGTAGGTTTTCTCGGGGTGTGTAGTAAGGCCCTTAAACGCGAAAAAATATATTTTTTTTCCCGGAAAAAAATAACGGGGTGCGCGCACTCGGCCACGCACACCTTTTTACAAGAGTGTGAAAATGGAGATACATGAGAAGTTTGAGTGCTTAGATATAAGGTGGCTCTGAAAAGAGCCATTGTGTTAATTGAGTGTTTTCTGCATTTATAAGTAAGTACCGATGCAGAGCCTGATGTTGCAGAGGAAGATTCTGTTTCCCTCATTCGTGAAATGAACACCGTCTCTCCTATAGACGTCTTGCATGTGGTATCGCAAGTTGTTGTGGTAAATAGAACTCATGCTATAATCTCTGAGGAACGCAGAAACAGATTTATTTACATGTCTCCTTGCTTTCTCAAATTGTGCACAATGGTGATTGGACCAATTCCATTTCTGTCTTTGGCATATATTGGAATGTACCAAGGCAGATCGAGGAAAAAGTATCATCAATTGTCGAAAGGTGTCTTTTAGAAGCATTTCCAGACCTACCCCAGTGATTGTGCCTAGATCGTTTCCACCACAGTGCACAATTATAAGGTCTGGTTCTGGGAGATGCATAAAAGTTTTCACCAATGGAATCAATTGGTGACATTTCAATCCTCTTTTGGAAATCCATGTTATGTGTACATTTGGTAAGCTGAGATTGCAAATTCGTCTGCTTACTGCATATTTTTCACTCCAGTGAATATAACTGTGTCCTATTAGCCAGACCTTCATTTTCAAGGGATTTGTAGTCGTCCTCCGATTGGTTCTGGAAGTGGAATGGTAGTTAGAAGTTGAAATTCTAAATAAAGAAAAAGGAAGAGGCTGGGTGTGGTTTAAAAAATAAAAATGATTGGTTGATTGTAAGAAGTGGAGATTGAACAGTACGTTGCAGGTTAATGTTTATGTTAAACGAAAAGTACTATTGGGTGTGAAAAAAAAGACATGTAACAGAGCTGTGGATTGGCAGGTGTTTCTGGAGGGAAAACAGTGTTGTTACTTTGCTGTAGAACGTTGAGATATGAACTTTTGACCTGTGCCTTTAGCCAGGTGCAGAATGAGGTGTTACCATGGAAACAGCCAGAGATGGCAGTGGGTGATGGGTGACTTTTATGTGACATTGAAAATATTGTGAGGGAGAACCAACTGAAATGTAATTGCTTACGTTACGCGCTCCGCATTGCTTCCGGGAAGCTGCGCTTCGCGCCTCGCGCACCGGAACTGATCGAATTGGTAGTCTACAGTGTTTCTGGATGTTACAGACTGAAGCTGGCGTCAGCATGAGAGCACCACCATCTCGTAGCTCCGTCGTGGCCATTCCACAAGCAATCATGGCAGCCGCTCCCCACCGGAAGTCTGCAGGAGTCGGGGGCCTCGGTGACTCTTGTAGAATCTTCAAGGCTGACGGGACGCTTTTGGGAATGGGGCTCATGCCCTAGCAGTCAAGCGTCCGAGTTCCAGGGTTGCCCAGAGCCATCCTTGCAGGCCAGGCCCAAGTCTGTGGAGCCGACAGCCATTTCCTGAGCTCCGTGGCAGCCGCCTGTCGCTGTATCGGAAGAGTGGGTGCAATTCAGCCGGATGGCGGGTGAGACGGTGTAAATGTGATGGTTGGACCAGGGCACCGCAGGACGTGTCTTCAGTTCAAACGGATTGTGGGACAAGGTCCAGAATGGAAGAGGCATCAAAAGGCAAGAAGTTCCGCCTGACCCCGGGAGCCGGCCGCCTATGTCGTGGGCGATCTTAGGCCATACCAGGGGAACAAGACTTGGGGAGGGGGCAGGAGCCAAGCGCCCCCTCCGAGTCCGCGTTTCTTGGACCCTGAAGTATGGCACTCAACATTCAGAACTTATGACATTTGTGCAAGGCAGGGACATCGAAGCCTCTCAGGGACCAAGTATATCCAGAGTCCTTCCTACAGAAGGTGGTGGGGGTGGCGGCATTAGCAAGGCATCCCCCCACACAACTTGTCGGACCCTGAAGTATAGCTCTCAACATCCAGAACTTATGACATTTGTGCAAGGCAGGGACATCGAAGCCTCTCAGGGACCAAGGATATCCAGAGTCCTTCCTACAGAAGGTGGTGGGGGTGGCGGCATTAGCAAGGCATCCCCCCACACAACTTGTCGGACATGAACTCTGGATGTACTGGGTGTTCAATTTCAGAAATGAAACTACTAAGAAGCAATTAGAAGTGTTGTTTTCATGTTGCAGTAGGTTCCATGTAAATAGTTATTTAATAAAACGTTTTATCCTGTTACCTGTTACTTTGCTGGTGTGTTGTATATATTTATAATATTTGCATAGTGTTTGTCGTTATTTTGGGCGGGGTGGGTGGCGGAGCCGAGCTGTCTTGCAGCCATCATGGCGTCGAGCTCGGTTCCTTTCTCTAGTTTCATGTTTTTTCTAACGATTTATATGTTATAGTTTGCTAGCACGATACAGCGGATAGTCCGCATTTTATATATATGTCCTTTTTATTAGGGGGGTCCTCCGGTGGAGTCGGACGATCTACCTCTAATAAACGGTCCGGGTTGAACCAACTACCAACAAACGGGGCAGAGATAGGCATGACGGGTTACAAAGGGGACAAAAGTGTGCACTACCTATCCTTCACTATCTGCAAAAACTAAATAGAGTATTGCGACTTTATGCTTATTTGTGAACAGAGAATGACCCAAAGAGAACCAATTTTGAACAATCATAGGCTATTGGCAGTGGGCAGAGAGGCCATGACACAGAAAATGGCTGTTACTTACGTGCATGATGGGGCCTAAAAGGGACTAGATGTCGTGGCCACTGTTTCGCGACTTTCACTTTACTTTTAACAATGGCTGTGGTGAACATAAATGAACGCCGCTTATGTATACCTAATTTTAGTCATTTTCCACAAAAAAGCTTTTGATATTTGCTATTAAAAAACCAAATAAAAACACTGAAAAAACCATAGGTTATAGACCATATATAGTTAAATATCTGAAGTCCATCGCTGCACTGCATGGAGATACAGGTCGTCGATCAGAAGATGTGCTGGCCTCCTCTAATGGTAATAGCGTGGCCAGGGCTCTTGTCGTTGCCTCTGCAAATTGCAGAGGGTGCACTTGTTTGACATGCCGCACCATGGTATGTATGGAAAAGAAATATTT
Organism: Lissotriton vulgaris; assembly: GCF_964263255.1. Classification (NCBI taxonomy): domain Eukaryota; kingdom Metazoa; phylum Chordata; class Amphibia; order Caudata; family Salamandridae; genus Lissotriton; species Lissotriton vulgaris. Next base: position 2,081,710,514 of record NC_141691.1, read on the forward strand.
TTTTGCTGGATTTCTTCTTGAGAGAACCAAGTCACATATCGTGCAGGTTACTTTTGGTGCATTCACTTTCTTTTGATCTTCAGGATAAGTGAAAAATTGCCAGATGAAAGATTTATTTTTTCATATTAAAGGTAGTCGATCATTTTGGTCAGATTTGGAAGATGAATGAGATACGGTAGCCATTTCACCAAAGTCTTCCGAAAGATGTAGGACGTTGTTGTCTCTTGAGAGTAGAAAAGATAGCGAGGGAAGTGGGTGGAGTGCTGCGTGTAAATTTCAGAATTGAAACTATTAAGAACCAATTGAAAGTGTTGTTTTCATGTTGCAGTAGGCTGCCATGTAAATAGTTATTTAATAAAACGTTTTACCCTGTTACTTTGCTGGTGTGTTGTGTATCTTTATAATATTTGTCGTTATTTTGGGTGGGGTGGGCGGCGGAGCCGAGCTGTCTTGCAGCCATCATGGCGTCGAGCTCGGTTTCTCTCACTAGTTTCATATTTCACATGAGGGGTTGTTCCTAATTTTTCTATTTTAGCGAGGTCAAAAAAAGATCTCATCAGTGGCCTACTGATTTTGCTCGATTCCTTTTGTTTTTTCTAAAGATTTATATGTTATAGTTTGCTAGCACGATACAGCGGCTAGTCCGCATTTTATATATATGTCCTTTTTATTAGGGGTGTCTTCCGGTGGAGTCGGACGATCTACCTCTAATAAACGGTCCGGGTTGAAGCAACTACCATCATGATTTTGTATATCTTCTGAGCTGGATTTAAGCGCACAATTGTTAAAGTATGAAACGTTTTGTATTTCTAAAAAAAATACCAAGGTGTGCACATCCGGTAACGCACGAAAGTTTAAAAAGACATTCGGCTCCATTTACTGAAAAGTTTCATAAGAATAAAAAAGAAGTCTAGGTACAGTCTCTTTGACGTACTATAAGTTCTTTGAGGGGTGTATGAAGAAATTCAATAATTTCAAATCGCAAGGTTTTTACGAAATATATATAGGCCTGTGCACGCACTCGGTCGCGCACGAAAGCCTGGAAATGCGATATCCATTTTATTGACAACTGTTGCCGAGAGTGCGCACACCGGGTCGCGCACGAAAGTTTAGTAAGGCTATTTTTATTTACAGACACATTTTAATGTGTTTAAAAAAAGGCAAGGTACAGACTTTCGAATTCTGTATCGCTTTACAAGGAGTCTCTATGCAACTTGAACAGTGAAGAAAACGGCTTGTTTTCGAAAAAAATATTGCCAGAACTTTATTGACAAAAGTATAGGTTGCATACACGACATATTTCTGAATTAGCATTTTAAAAACCAATGAAATTCACAGAAAAAACCATAGGTTTTACACACGTTATAGTTAGGAAGTAGCATTTAAAAAACCTATGAAATTCACTGAAAAAACCATAGGTTTGACACATGTTATAGTTAGCTGGAAATTTTACTGATATAAAACCAATGAAATTCCACGTTATAGTTAGTTGGACTCACTATAACTTGCGCGTGCAATGCACTGCTGATGACATCACATATTACATCACTCATGACATCGTCAGTGACATCACTCATGACATCACTGATGACACCATCCAGTGAATGTGTGTCTTTTTAAAAAATAAATATGTTTTATATATGTATATGTAGAGGTTGATGGAAAAATAAATGTTTAAATAAGTGTCTTAATGGATGTGCAGGACTGTATGGATGGCTGAGTGTGTATATGTGTGTGGTAGTCAGTGAATACCTGCTTCACTAGTGTGTTTATTAGTAACCACATATGTTTTAATGTAGTTTATGTAAGTATTGATATATATAACTGAGTATATGTGACAGTGAGAGATTGAAAGAGTTCCTGTTTAAATAAGTATGTGTTTCTATAAGTGATTGCTTAAAAGAGTAAGTAACTGAAAGTTTACTTAGAAGTAAGGTGTTAGTGTGTGTATATCTGTATATGTAAATAAATGGATGTTTATTAGTTTATTTCCAAGTGTGAATATGTGTGTGATTTACTTTTGGATGTCTGTCGGTATATAATAGGATGTATAGCTGTATCACTATATATAATCAGTAAGCATATATATGAGTGACTATATAGAACTGTTAGTGAATTAGTGGATGTGTATATAAATGTTGGAATTACTGAATTGGTTGTTGTAACTGGTATAGGTATCTCCATTTGTTTGAAAATGTTAGTTTCTATTTTTGAATATGTGTTTCAAGGGTTACATTACACTGAAATGATATCTGTCACTTTCTCACAAGGATGGTGTCATCAGTGATGTCATGAGTGATGTCACTGACCATGTCATGAGTGATGTAATATGTGACGTCATCAGCAGTGCATTGCACGCGCAAGTTATAGTGAGTCCAACTAACTATAACGTGGAATTTCATTGGTTTTATATCAGTAAAATTTCCAGCTAACTATAACATGTGTCAAACCTATGGTTTTTTCAGTGAATATATATATATATATATATATATATATATATATATATATATATATATATATATATATATATATATATGTATATATATATATATATATATATATATATATATATATATATATATATATATATATATCTTTTCTTATAACAAAAGATTTTGCAGAATTCGTGAGCCCACCGGGTTAAACATGTAGATGACGTCATGCGGAAACGCGCGTGCGTGGTGTGGCGTGATACGTATAATTTGCGTACGCGCTTGTAGTCCTGTACGGGTCGCTTAGCAATCACCTATGAAAATACGCACCCATCGTACACCCTACGCGGATCCTACAGAGGAATTCTAAAATGACTGCTACATTCCGCGCAGTAGTTAAGAAAGGTGTGCTTTTGGTGCGCGACTCCTCTAAAAAATTGAAAACAAAAGAAAATAGAATATATTATAAAAATATTTGAAAAAAATATATATTAAAATGTGTAATGTAATCTAAAAATAAGATATCTAAAAATAAATACATATATAAAAAATTGTAAATCTGTATCAAAGAAATAAATATAACAATTAATACATTTAAAAATTGTTATTGAAAAAATCTTTTGAACTCACTGAAAAAAACCTTGGGTTTCAGCCAGGTTTTGCTATGTAATTATCTTTTAAAAAACCTTCAAAATTCACTGAAAAAAACATAGGTTAAAGGCAGGGTATAGTTAGGAATTATAATTTAAAAAACCTTAGAAATTCACTGAAAAAAACAGAGGTTTCAAGCAGGTTATAGTTAGGAATTAGCATTTAATAAACCTTAAAAATTGACTAAAAAAACCATAGGATTTAGAGGTGTTATAGTTAGCTGGACATTTCACTCCTATAAAACCATTAAAATTCCTCCGTTATAGTTAGTTATACTAACTGTATAAGTTAGTTATACTAACTGTAACTCTCGCATTCCACTGGTGATGATGTCACACATTACATAATTCATGAAATGGTCAGTGACATCACTGATGACATCTCAAATAACATCATTGATGAAATCACTGATGACATCATCCACGTGACAATCAGATATACCTCATCATACTATACTATAATCTTTCATCAGTCACTGTAAAATACAGAATACCATATTTTAATCAATTGACACAGCAATACAAGTATCTAAAAACCAACTCCGTGATTCCTAGTTCCATACACACATCTAATCCATTACCTATAGATTCACTCGTACATGTTGTCAATGATCAATAGAACACAATCAAATATACTTATACACACTATTATTCACATTACACGTCAGCACACATACTATTCAGTTATGCAGTTATTCTACTCACTTTTGCAAACAATGTATCCTATTTACATTTACTCAGATACACAATTATACAAATAGGACATCATTTATTCATATAGATAGTAACTCATACTTAGTGTGTTATGAAATCACTGTTACAAGTATACAGTTATCTATACAGTCACTCATGCAATTAATGAGTTTTATGTACACTTCTTTATATACAACTGTCACATACACATATTTTTCTACTTTGTTGGATGGCTACATTGAGAAATGTTTTTGCTTTTATCCAGTAGCACGTTTTAAGTTGTGGGATTCCCTCACCTTGAATCATGAGGCTCCCTGGGGTGCAACTAGCCCACCAGCTACCTCCATTAAGCACCACAGAGCTGCGTGTAAAAAGGGGCGTGGCCACAGAACACCTCTCTGCAACGCAGCCCCCTGGCGCATACTGGTAGTTCCTGGTGGGCTAGTTGGCCCTCAGGCACACCCAGTATTCAAGGGGAATTTATTCTCCATCTTCAAATGTGCCAGTGGGTGTGTTTACATAGTGCTGCAGTAAGGGGGTGGGGTGTCACCACCATGCTGTTTCCTTTTTCTTATTTTTTTAAGAATGGGGGCTTGTGGCCCCCCTTTTTTCCTATGTTTTTGGCCCTGGGGACCCCATTCCCCAGGGCCTGACCCCTTTTTTTTTTTAATAATTTGGAAGTGGGCCCCCTCCAACGGGCTTAATCGGCCTCGGGGGCCCCATCCCCCAGGGCATGGCTTTGCCTGGCACGCTCCCCCGTGCGTTCCACGAAGCGGGTTGAGCACACAAAGAAATACTAGCAGGTGGGGGGGTGGGAAGAGGCACACAGCTGCGGAGAATCACGGGGCTGCTAGTCCTCACAGTCCCATCGGCTCACAAACGCCCCAAAGTCCAATGTCCATAAGAAACCACTGCGAGCGGCTCCCGCGGAGCGGGGGCCGCGAGTAGTTTATAAAGTCCCTGGAAGGAGGGCGGGAAGAGGCACACAGCTGCGGGGAATCACAGGGTTGCTGGTCCTCGCAGTCCCGTCGGCTCACAAACGCCCCAAAGTCCAATGTCCACAGGAAACCACTGCAAGCGGCTCCCACAGAGCAGGGGATGCGAGTAAATTATAAAGTCCCAGGTAGGAGGGCGGGAAGAGGCACACAGGTGCGGGGAATCACGGGGCTGCCAGTCCTCGCAGTCCCATCAGCTCACAAACGCCCCAAAGTCCAATGTCCACAGGAAACCACTGCGAGCGGCACTGGGATTATCAATTATTGTTTAATTTCATATTCTGATTCAAAGTCAAGGCCCTTTTTCAAGCCTTTTTCATATAGATACTGCACTGGCAGAAGGCAGTGGGAAATTTGTACACTTGCTGCATTTCTTCACAGGGGTTATGAACTATTGTTCAATTTCATATTCCTATTCAAACTGCAGTTACTTTATCAAGCCCTTTTTATTCTATCAACTAGCCCGGCTGAAGGCAGTAGGAAATTTGAACTCTTGCTGCCTTTCTTAGCTGGGGTTATCAATTATCCTTCTTGTAATACAAATTCAAAGTGCAGGCCCTTTATTGAGCCTTCTTGGTAACTATTGCTCGTGAATGGCAGTGGGTAATTTGCGCATTTCCTGCCATTCACGTATAAACAAAAGCTTAAATGTCTAACAATATTAAAAAAGAGCCAGTATAGTCTATGGTTATCAACTCTCGTTTTTCTTATTGAAATTCAAAGTACAGGACCTTTATTGAGCCTTCTTGCTAACTACTACCCGTGAATGGCAGTGGGTAATTTGAAACACTTTCAGCCTTTCATATTTTTTTAGATTATTCATCTATCACTCAATCAACAAATCATCTACACGTACACGCACCTACTTGCTGCCTTTCTTGGCTATGGTTATCAACTATTCTTCTATTTCATATCTGTATTCAAAGTGCAGGCCCTTTATCGAGCCTTTTTCATGTAGATACTGCACTGCCAGAAGGAAGTGGAAAATGTGCGCAATTACCGCATTTCTTCACAGGGGCTATGAACTATTGTTCAATTTCATATTCCTATTCAAACTGCAGTTCCTTTATCAAGCCCTTTTTATTCTATCAACTACCCCGGCCAAAGGCAGTAGGAAATGTTAACTCTTGCTGCCTTTCTTGGCTGGGGTTATCAATTATACTTCTTGTAATACAAATACAAAGTGCAGGCCCTTTATTGAGCCTTCCTGGTAAATATTACTCGTAGATGACAGTGGATAATTTGCGCACTTCCTGCCGTTCATGTATGAAAAAAAGCTTAACAAAAGTCTACCAATATTAAAAAAGAGCCAGTATAGTCTATGGTTATCAAATTTTCTCTTAGTTTTTTCTAGTTCAAAGTGCAGGCCCTTTACCGAGCTTCTTGCAAACTACTACTCATGAATAGCAGTGGCTAATTTTTACACTTACAGCCTTTCTTAGTTTTTAAATCATTCATGTTCCACTCAAGCAACACATTATCTACACGTACACACACCTACTTGCTGCCTTTCTTGACTATGGTTATCAACTATTCTATTTTATATTCATATTCAAACTACAGGCCCTTTATCGAGCCTTTTTGTGGTAACAAGTACCCCAGCCAAAGGCAGTAAAAAATTGCACACTTGCTGCCAGTCTTGGCTTCAGTTATGAATTGTTCATCAATTTCATATTCTGATACAAACTCATGGCTCTTTATTGAGGCTTTTTGTACCTACGACTGCGACCGAAGGCAGTGAAAATTTACACACTAACTTGCCTTTCTTGGCTAGGGGATATCAATTATTGTTCAAATTCATTTTCTGATATCGAATCTTTTTATTCTAGCTAATACCCTGGCCGAACAAAGTAGGATACTTTCACACTTGCTGCTTTTCTTCACTGGGGTTGTCAATTATTTTAAAAATACCGACAAACTTAGCAAAAATATTTTCTTTTCGAAACAAATTTCAAACTAATCATCTATGTTAAACTTGTTTGGCATGTTCAGTCATTTCTCCAATTCTTATTTCTTGTAGAATAGTTCCATATTCAGCATCATTTCCTTATTACATATTTGTAATAACTTCCTTATATTAAAAATATAACTAAATGTTAAAATTACCAATGCTACATTACATCATTTACTTAACCTCCCTATGGAGTATAACAACAAATTACAATACCACAACATATCTGAACAAGCTGGTTGTGAAGATTCTTGATGAAAATGAAACTTCTCAATATTGATCACATAAGCATGCTATCAAACTTAATGCTTGCCTTTGTGCATTTAAGAATGCTGCAAACTCTTAAAACAGAGTATGACATATTAGTCTCAATGTATTTAATGCAAAGACAATGGTGCTATGTCCTCAGATTCTTTTAACTGTACAAAATAACATTCATCAATATTTGGGTCGAGTAGCACCTTCAATATACATTACAGACATCAGGGTTCAAAACTTCAATTCAGCTTTCCTTCTACATTAATGACATCATTGAATCCAGCCTTGCTTTACTTAAGACAATTATACTGCCTCCTCAGATTCTGTTATCTGTGACTAAATATCATTCATCGATCTTTGTGTCAACAATTGCCGTCAGCTGCGTTCACAACTTCAATTCAGCTTTCTTTCTCCCTTATGGACAGTAGTGTATTCTTCCTTGCTTTCCTTAAGGCAGAGACTAGTATACTGTGTCCTCAGATTCTGTTATCTGTGACTAAATAGCATTCTTTGATCTTTGTCTCAACAACTGCCTTCAATCTACACTGCGGACAGCTGAGTTAACAACTTGAAGTCAGCTTTCCTTCTACATTGAGAGCAGCATTGTATTCTTGTTTGCTTTCCTTAAGGTGGACGCAATTATACTGTATCCTGAGATTCTATTATCTCTGATGAAATGGCATTCTTTGACCGTTGTGTTAACAACTGCCTTCAATCTACACTATGAATAGAAGGTTTCACAACTTCAACTCCGCTTTAGAACTAAAATTATCTTCAATATCTGTCTTTACAACAACCTTCAATATATTCTGCAATCAGTAAAAATTAAAACTTCATATCAAGAGCTCCTCTACTACAGAAAACATTGAATCCAGCAACGCTTTATTTAAGGTAGAGACTAATGGATTTTATGTCTTCCGATCTTGTAAAACAATGTCACCAATAGTATTCATCAATAACTGCTCACAAAAGCTTTCAATCTGCACTACGGACAGCTCAGTTCACAAATTCAATTCAGCTTTCCTTCTACATGGTTGTTTAAACACCATTAAGACAGACACAATTATATTGCATCCACGGATATTGTTTACTTTCACAACTTGCCTTGACAGATCTCTCTGTCAACAACTACCTTGAATCTACACTGCGGACAGCGGGGTTCACAACTTTTAATCCGCTTTCCTTCTACATTAAGGACAGCATTGTATTCAGCCTTGCTTTCCTTAAGAAAGTGCCGGACAGTCTGGATAGAAGCAAACAAATGCACACCTAGTATAAGTAATTACCAGGTGGACAACCCATTCGTGATTGATCACTTATATTTTATAGAAACGTTTTTTGAAATGTTTTTGGCATCAAAAGTTACACACCACATTCACAGAAAGTACACAAATGCATTGAAACCAAAATACAATACATAACATAACATTATAACATACAAATATAGTGATTATGAATACAATAAACAACTGTGCTATGCCTCACGATGCAGTGTTATACTGAGGCACCAATCCTGAATTACAAATGAACAAGTGGACAGAGAAATGAAATACTAGCCTACTTGTTTCCACCACCCTAGACACGTGTTAGTTTTAACATATGGTACAAAAATAGGAACACACAAAAAACTAAGCAGACATGTCAAATTTGTGCGAATCCTGTTCCTATTATGCCCTAATATTCGCAGTGTCTGGGTGGAGCAGGACGCCGACGCGTTTCGAACCCATAGAATTAGTGGAGGGTTCTCCTCAGGACAAGGATTGGGGGTCGTTGTTGCTGTGAATTTAAAAAAATGGAATCAATGGAATGTTGACTACCACCTTACTGAAACTACCACACTGTACAGACACGTAAGGGTACCTTAGACTTGCAATGTCAGGAAACTCTCTGTGGGTTTTCCTGTGGGTGAGATGATATAAACCCTAATTAATCACTAAGCCACATACAATGCGTAAGCCTCCAAATGATCAGGAAAGGATGGGCACGTACCTTGGTGGGTACACCACTATGAAGTGTGGGGGGTGCCGGTGTGAGTGAGATCAGCAGTTACACGGATTATGCCTGAGGAGATAAACAACGCTATGTGTCAACAAATCGGGCTCCTAATGCCCCAGATAGTTTTTTTCGCATGTAACTGTCACTACCGAAGAGGTGAGAGGAGCACGTACCTTGTTAGGTAGATGTTCATTACTTTGCGCGAACTCGAGCGGCAGCCGCCGCTGTAGTTCGGAAACTGTGGGGACACAGAGAGACGGTGATCAGAGTGGAGCCTGAAAACGTTTGCTGGCTCATAGTTGGTAACGTAAAAGACGAAGCGGGACTTACATTTTACACGATTGAATCGGTCTCCACACCAAACACCAGCTTCGCTGAACAGGTAGCGCGAGTGTGTTGGGGGCGTGTCCTAGTCTTTTTGTACGCGTAATGCGTTAGTGAAAGTATAGACAAGGGAGTGCTGGGACTTGTAGTCCATTAGAAAGCGAGGGCATTTCCCGGTGTTTTTAGACCTGATGCGTTAGAATCTGGGCCACTAGGACCCTGGCACCAACAGATACATTTGAAAAACTGCAAAGTAGAAGAGGGCAGCTGGAGCCTTGTGTATCCACTGAATTGTCACTCAAAATATGTCGTGTATTTGTGGCAAATTTCTCTGTCCACTTGTTCATTTGTAATTCAGGATTGGTGCCTCAGTATAACACTGCATCGTGAGGCATAGCACAGTTGTTTATTGTATTCATAATCACTATATTTGTATGTTATAATGTTATGTTATGTATTGTATTTTGGTTTCAATGCATTTGTGTACTTTCTGTGAATGTGGTGTGTAACTTTTGATGCCAAAAACATTTCAAAAAACGTTTCTATAAAATATAAGTGATCAATCACGAATGGGTTGTCCACCTGGTAATTACTTATACTAGGTGTGCATTTGTTTGCTTCTATCCAGACTGTCCGGCACTTTCTTGTGTTTGTTATAAAAGAGTGGTCCAGCCGGTCAGAGACAGGACCCAGCCTTTTTCTCTTTCCCTTGCTTTCCTTAAGGCAGAGACAATTATACTGTGTCCTCAGGTTAAGCAAACAGTGACAAAATACCTTTCATCGATCTTTGTGTCAACAACTGCCTTCAATCTGCACTGCAGACAGCTGGGTTCACAACTTGAATTCAGCTTTCCTTCTACATAAAGCATACCATGGCATTCAGCCTTCCTTTCGTTAAGGCAGAGACAATATTACTGTGTCTCACATTCTGTAAACTGTACAAAATAGCATTCATTGTTCATTGTGTTAACAACTGCCTTTAATCTACACTGCGGACAGCTGCTTTCAGACCTTCAATGTAGCTTTCCTTCTACATTAAGGACAGCATTACATTCAATATTGTTTTGCTTAACGAAGATACAATTCTACTCTGTCCTAAGATTCTGTTAACTGTACAAAATACCATTCATCAATGTTTAGTACCTTCGATCTACATTACAAACAGCAGGGTTCACAACTTCAATTCAGTTTTCCATGTAAATTTCTCTTCACTGTGTGTGCTGAGAACTGCCTTCAATCAACTCTGCACTCAGTAGACTTCACAACTAGATACCAAGAGGACGCTGCATAAAACTCTTCTCACCTGCTGGGATTCTAGTTGCTGTTTGCAGTCTCGTGCCTCTACGCCACACCTCACCTAACCAGCTGCGCGGGTCCTGCATCGTTGCGAGTATCACCCTTGGACTGTGGACTCAAGGCGAGGGGTCATCTTGGAGGCTGCTGTGGGAGTGTACTTCGGAGCAGGGCTGCGAGCGGCGGGACGGGGAACTCCATTTCCCAGGAGTCCTCGCTAGCCCGAACCTTTGTCACCTGGGCCGCTCTCCCTGCTCGCCCCGCCCCAACAACTAAATACCCTATATTAACAACCCTCTATCTCCGCTGCGCGGGAGCGCGCTGGGAGAAGCCCGGGACAAGGGCGGGGCCTTTTTGTGGCCGTTCGGTGGCTGAAGGAGGCTGGGCTGGGCCAGCTCTCTAACATCTACTGTCCCCCCTTTCATCTCTACTTCAACAAGTAATACTGTCCCGTTTTTGACATTGAGCACCCATGCTATGCGCTTATACTGCACCTATCCATTGGATTTGTTTACTTACTGTCTTACTCCATAGAGTCCTTTATACTCAGTGTTAATTCATAGGACCTCCTCCCTGGTTGCCCCACTAATAATATCCATATATTGGGTACAAGGTTGGAGGGGTATTGATCTGGGGTATGTATCTTTATTACTTATGTTATGTTATGTTATGTTATGTTAAATTAAATTTATTAAGCGCACGTACGCCCGTAGGCTTCATGGCGCTGTGGAAGACTAGCAAAACATAACATGTGACAGAAAGAAAGAAAATTTAACTAAGGATAAGCTTGCTTAAAGAGCCAAGTTTTAAAAGCCTGTCTAAAGGCTAACAGATCTTCGTGGAGTCTTAATGGCAGTGGCAAGGATTTCCACAGGGAGGAAGCTAGGAAGTGGAAAGATCCTCCTCCCTGACGTTGTTTCCTGATGCGGGGCACGACTAACAAATTCTTTTGGCCAGAACGGAGAGCACGGGAGGGAGTGTAACTGACAAGCAGGCTACTAATGAATCCAGGGCCCTTACCTTGTAGAGCCCTGAAGATAATGCATCCCGCTTTAAATGCTGCTCTCTGCGCTACAGGCAGCCAGTGGAGACTGGCCAGTCCAGGTCTGATAGACTGCCACTTAGGAATTTTACAGATCAACCTGGCCGCTTGGTTCTGAACCAGTTGGAGTCTCTTGAGCTGCCCCGCCGGTAGACCCAGATATAGACTATTAGAGTAATCCAAACGGGACAGCATAAGAGCAATGATGACCTGAATCAGAGCAGGGTGGGTCAAAAGGTGGGCAATCTTCTTAATCTTGCGAAGTTGGAAGAAACTTGCAGATACCACAGTCCCTACCTGGCTTTTGAGCGAAAGATCTTCATTAAAAGTGATACCTAAGCTCTTAACTGTTTGGGATTTAGCTGGAGGATCTCCCATTTCTGGAGGTCAGAAGTGTGGTCCCCAATACAGTTCACTCTTCCCAGGCAAAATCAGTTCAGTTTTGCCTGGGTTGAGTTTCAGATGATTTAGGCCCATCCATCTCTGAATGTGAACCATGACCTCCCGAAATTCGGTGGCAGCACCAGGGGAGTCCAGACAGAAGATCAGTTGCAGATCATCTGCATAGTTAAAAATTAAGGCTCTGAACTTTTTTAATGAAAATAACAAGGGTCGTAAGTACAAATTAAACAAAAGTGGGGACAGGGACGAGCCTTGGGGGACTCCACATTCATTTTTGATTTTGGGCGCTGTAAAAGTTCCCAATCTCACTGCCTGGGTACGCTCCGAGATAAATTACTTCAGCCATCTAAGTGCCGAGCCTCTCAGGCCAGCCTGTTCGACACGGTCGACCAAGATGGTGTGGTCGACCGTGTCGAATGCGGCCGACAGGTCGAGAAGTACCAGTGCTTGGTGAATGTCCCTATCTGCATTGCTTCTTAGTACATTCTGGACCGCCAGTGTCACCATCTCGGTTGAATGCCCTGGTCGGAACCCAGCTTGATTAGGCTCCAGATATCCAGTGGTTTCAACGAAGCTAGAAAGACAGCTAGCAACGTGTGCCTCCAGAATTTTTGATGGGAATGGCAGCAGGGATATCGGGCGGTAATTAGATGGATCGTGAGGATCAAGACTGGGTTTTTTTATCAGGGGAATCAATAGAGCATGTTTAAATCCTGCCGGTACCTTTCCCTGGTTAAGTGAGTCATTAGGCAGAGAAAGGATCCCGTGAGGGATAGAGTGCCCAATCTCTGTAAAAATGTGGGGTGGGCAGATGTCATCGGGTGATTCTTGGCTATTCTTGGGAAATCAAAGTAAATATTTTAAACAACACTAGCCCTGCTATATATTCCCACCAACACTGATTCTCTTAGTCCCCATGGCTGCTATCCATGGAAAAAACCTGCTGCCTGACTTAGGGGGATCCAGCAAAGGTACCTTGGATAATTATTTTAGAAAACCTGCTCCCGACATGGAAAGAGATTGCGAACTGGCGGAACGAAGGGCAGAGCGTCGCCGTTCTATTGAATCTATTAAAAATAGATCCCCTGTGGTGGCACTATCCCAGATTAATCCAGCGGGTGTAGGCCTGACACAAGGAAACGAGGACCCCTTATCTACACAGGGGATTCCTGCGCTTCTGCGAGATACGCCCCTTCATCGACTGCCCTTAATAGTGCGGAAGAAAATAACACTTTGCTCACTAGTGACATTAGCACTTTATTAGAAATAATACCCGATAATCCTCGAGTAGCATTGGGGAAAAAGAAAGCTGGGAAGCGGGAAGTTGTCAAAGTCGTTGGACCGCCACCAAATAAGAGTCAGAGGAGGGGAGGTGTTCAACAAAGAGTTAAGATCAGCCACACTGACTTTGGAAAGGGTAGAAAGGTTACTGCTACACCTGCACCCACTATAAAGGCTACATTATCTCCCAATCCGGCCCTGGAAGTATCACATGAAACAATATCCCCCATAAACACCCCTACACTGACTGTAGCTAGACCCGGTTTAACATCTACCAGAAATTGTACACCGAAGGAACATTTGTCTACTCTCTCCCTCGACAGCATTGAACATTTACTCAGGGCATTTACATCTCCCATATTAGAGAGGCTGAAGAAATTGGAGCAACAACTGGGGGACATAGAAACGGCCATTACCAACAACGATTCAGAAAAGGGGGTGGTGATGAACAGAGTGTCTGAATTAAGCAGACCACTCTTACCCAGTCCAAAGATCAGGGCTTTATCCATCACCGTTATTTATCTCACTGCACCATCCCAGCTCAGAACCTGGCTATATGCAAATCAGTCTGTCCCTGGCCCAGTGCATCATGGGAACAGGGCAGACTAAACTACCAAGCCAATTCTTCACCAGAAAGGAGACAAGCTACCGGGGACCGGTTTCTGGCATTTCAGCCTTCTTCGGCCCAGCTTGCTTGAATCCTGATGGTGCAGTGAGAAAGGGACTCATGTCTGAGTATACCCTGCCACACCTATAGTGGCCAAAAACGATTCAGAAAAGGGGGTGGTGATGAACAGAGTGTCTGAATTAAGCAGACCACTCTTACCCAGTCCAAAGATCAGGGCTTTATCCATCACCGTTATTTATCTCACTGCACCATCCCAGCTCAGAACCTGGCTATATGCAAATCAGTCTGTCCCTGGCCCAGTGCATCATGGGAACAGGGCAGACTAAACTACCAAGCCAATTCTTCACCAGAAAGGAGACAAGCTACCGGGGACCGGTTTCTGGCATTTCAGCCTTCTTCGGCCCGGCTTGCTTGAATCCTGATGGTGCAGTGAGAAAGGGACTCATGTCTGAGTATACCCTGCCACACCTATAGTGGCCAAAAACGATTCAGAAAAGGGGGTGGTGATGAACAGAGTGTCTGAATTAAGCAGACCACTCTTACCCAGTCCAAAGATCAGGGCTTTATCCATCACCGTTATTTATCTCACTGCACCATCCCAGCTCAGAACCTGGCTATATGCAAATCAGTCTGTCCCTGGCCCAGTGCATCATGGGAACAGGGCAGACTAAACTACCAAGCCAATTCTTCACCAGAAAGGAGACAAGCTACCGGGGACCGGTTTCTGGCATTTCAGCCTTCTTCGGCCCGGCTTGCTTGAATCCTGATGGTGCAGTGAGAAAGGGACTCATGTCTGAGTATACCCTGCCACACCTATAGTGGCCAAAAACGATTCAGAAAAGGGGGTGGTGATGAACAGAGTGTCTGAATTAAGCAGACCACTCTTACCCAGTCCAAAGATCAGGGCTTTATCCATCACCGTTATTTATCTCACTGCACCATCCCAGCTCAGAACCTGGCTATATGCAAATCAGTCTGTCCCTGGCCCAGTGCATCATGGGAACAGGGCAGACTAAACTACCAAGCCAATTCTTCACCAGGAAGGAGACAAGCTACCGGGGACCGGTTTCTGGCATTTCAGCCTTCTTCGGCCCGGCTTGCTTGAATCCTGATGGTGCAGTGAGAAAGGGACTCATGTCTGAGTATACCCTGCCACACCTATAGTGGCCAAAAACGATTCAGAAAAGGGGGTGGTGATGAACAGAGTGTCTGAATTAAGCAGACCACTCTTACCCAGTCCAAAGAACAGGGCTTTATCCATCACCGTTATTTATCTCACTGCACCATCCCAGCTCAGAACCTGGCTATATGCAAATCAGTCTGTCCCTGGCCCAGTGCATCATGGGAACAGGGCAGACTAAACTACCAAGCCAATTCTTCACCAGAAAGGAGACAAGCTACCGGGGACCGGTTTATGGCATTTCAGCCTTCTTCGGCCCGGCTTGCTTGAATCCTGATGGTGCAGTGAGAAAGGGACTCATGTCTGAGTATACCCTGCCACGCCTATAGTGGCCAAAAACGATTCAGAAAAGGGGGTGGTGATGAACAGAGTGTCTGAATTAAGCAGACCACTCTTACCCAGTCCAAAGATCAGGGCTTTATCCATCACCGTTATTTATCTCACTGCACCATCCCAGCTCAGAACCTGGCTATATGCAAATCAGTCTGTCCCTGGCCCAGTGCATCATGGGAACAGGGCAGACTAAACTACCAAGCCAATTCTTCACCAGAAAGGAGACAAGCTACCGGGGACCGGTTTCTGGCATTTCAGCCTTCTTCGGCCCGGCTTGCTTGAATCCTGATGGTGCAGTGAGAAAGGGACTCATGTCTGAGTATACCCTGCCACACCTATAGTGGCCAAAAACGATTCAGAAAAGGGGGTGGTGATGAACAGAGTGTCTGAATTAAGCAGACAACTCTTACCCAGTCCAAAGATCAGGGCTTTATCCATCACCGTTATTTATCTCACTGCACCATCCCAGCTCAGAACCTGGCTATATGCAAATCAGTCTGTCCCTGGCCCAGTGCATCATGGGAACAGGGCAGACTAAACTACCAAGCCAATTCTTCACCAGAAAGGAGACAAGCTACCGGGGACCGGTTTCTGGCATTTCAGCCTTCTTCGGCCCGGCTTGCTTGAATCCTGATGGTGCAGTGAGAAAGGGACTCATGTCTGAGTATACCCTGCCACACCTATAGTGGCCAAAAACGATTCAGAAAAGGGGGTGGTGATGAACAGAGTGTCTGAATTAAGCAGACCACTCCTACCCGTTCCAAAGATCAGGGCTTTATCCATCACCGTTATTTATCTCACTGCACCATCCCAGCTCAGAACCTGGCTATATGCAAATCAGTCTGTCCCTGGCCCAGTGCATCATGGGAACAGGGCAGACTAAACTACCAAGCCAATTCTTCACCAGAAAGGAGACAAGCTACCGGGAACCGGTTTCTGGCATTTCAGCCTTCTTCGGCCCGGCTTGCTTGAATCCTGATGGTGCAGTGAGAAAGGGACTCATGTCTGAGTATACCCTGCCACACCTATAGTGGCCAAAAACGATTCAGAAAAGGGGGTGGTGATGAACATAGTGTCTGAATTAAGCAGACCACTCTTACCCAGTCCAAAGATCAGGGCTTTATCCATCACCGTTATTTATCTCACTGCACCATCCCAGCTCAGAACCTGGCTATAAGCAAATCAGTCTGTCCCTGTCCCAGTGCATCATGGGAACAGGGCAGACTAAACTACCAAGCCAATTCTTCACCAGAAAGGAGACAAGCTACCGGGGACCGGTTTCTGGCATTTCAGCCTTCTTCGGCCCGGCTTGCTTGAATCCTGATGGTGCAGTGAGAAAGGGACTCATGTCTGAGTATACCCTGCCACACCTATAGTGGCCAAAAACGATTCAGAAAAGGGGGTGGTGATGAACAGAGTGTCTGAATTAAGCAGACCACTCTTACCCAGTCCAAAGATCAGGGCTTTATCCATCACCGTTATTTATCTCACTGCACCATCCCAGCTCAGAACCTGGCTATATGCAAATCAGTCTGTCCCTGGCCCAGTGCATCATGGGAACAGGGCAGACTAAACTACCAAGCCAATTCTTCACCAGAAAGTAGACAAGCTACCGGGGACCGGTTTCTGGCATTTCAGCCTTCTTCGGCCCGGCTTGCTTGAATCCTGATGGTGCAGTGAGAAAGGGACTCATGTCTGAGTATACCCTGCCACACCTATAGTGGCCAAAAACGATTCAGAAAAGGGGGTGGTGATGAACAGAGTGTCTGAATTAAGCAGACCACTCTTACCCAGTCCAAAGATCAGGGCTTTATCCATCACTGTTATTTATCTCACTGCACCATCCCAGCTCAGAACCTGGCTATATGCAGATCAGTCTGTCCCTGGCCCAGTGCATCATGGGAACAGGGCAGACTAAACTACCAAGCCAATTCTTCACCAGAAAGGAGACAAGCTACCGGGGACCGGTTTCTGGCATTTCAGCCTTCTTCGGCCCGGCTTGCTTGAATCCTGATGGTGCAGTGAGAAAGGGACTCATGTCTGAGTATACCCTGCCACACCTATAGTGGCCAAAAACGATTCAGAAAAGGGGGTGGTGATGAACAGAGTGTCTGAATTAAGCAGACCACTCTTACCCAGTCCAAAGATCAGGGCTTTATCCATCACCGTTATTTATCTCACTGCACCATCCCAGCTCAGAACCTGGCTATATGCAAATCAGTCTGTCCCTGGCCCAGTGCATCATGGGAACAGGGCAGACTAAACTACCAAGCCAATTCTTCACCAGAAAGGAGACAAGCTACCGGGGACCGGTTTCTGGCATTTCAGCCTTCTTCGGCCCGGCTTGCTTGAATCCTGATGGTGCAGTGAGAAAGGGACTCATGTCTGAGTATACCCTGCCACACCTATAGTGGCCAAAAACGATTCAGAAAAGGGGGTGGTGATGAACAGAGTGTCTGAATTAAGCAGACCACTCTTACCCAGTCCAAAGATCAGGGCTTTATCCATCACCGTTATTTATCTCACTGCACCATCCCAGCTCGGAACCTGGCTATATGCAAATCAGTCTGTCCCTGGCCCAGTGCATCATGGGAACAGGGCAGACTAAACTATCAAGCCAATTCTTCACCAGAAAGGAGACAAGCTACCGGGGACCGGTTTCTGGCATTTCAGCCTTCTTCTGCCCGGCTTGCTTGAATCCTGATGGTGCAGTGAGAAAGGGACTCATGTCTGAGTATACCCTGCCACACCTATAGTGGCCAAAAACGATTCAGAAAAGGGGGTGGTGATGAACAGAGTGTGTGAATTAAGCAGACCACTCTTACCCAGTCCAAAGATCAGGGCTTTATCCATCACCGGTATTTATCTCACTGCACCATCCCAGCTCAGAACCTGGCTATATGCAAATCAGTCTGTCCCTGGCCCAGTGCATCATGGGAACAGGGCAGACTAAACTACCAAGCCAATTCTTCACCAGAAAGGAGACAAGCTACCGGGGACCGGTTTCTGGCATTTCAGCCTTCTTCGGCCCGGCTTGCTTGAATCCTGATGGTGCAGTGAGGAAGGGACTCATGTCTGAGTGTACCCTGCCACACCTATAGTGGCCAAAAACGATTCCCGGGAGCTTGTTTCCTTCCCAGTGTAAGAATTGGCTTCTGTAGTTTGGTTTGCCTTGTTCCCATCATGCACTGGGACAGGAACAGACTAATTTGCATACAGCCAGGTTCTGAAACTGGGATGGTGCAGTGATCTAAAAAACGGTGTTGGATCTAGCCCTGATCTCTTGACTGGGTGAGAGCTTTCTGCTTAATTCAGAGACTCTGTCCCTCACCACCCCTTGTTGTAAATATTTTTGTCCACCCTAAGCGTGGAAGGGTATTCTCAGATGTGAGACCCTTGCTCATTGCACCATCAGGATTCAAGCAAACCGGGCCGAAGACGGCTGTAATGCCAGAAACCGGTCCCCGGGAGCTTGTTTCCTTCCCAGTGTAAGAATTGGCTTCTGTAGTTTGGTTTGCCCTGTTCCCATCATGCACTGGGACATGAACAGACTAATTTGCATACAGCCAGGTTCTGAAACTGGGATGGTGCAGTGAGCTAAAAAACTGTGTTGGATCTAGCCCTGATCTCTTGACTGGGTGAGAGCTTTCTGCTTAATTCAGAGACTCTGTCCCTCACCACCCCTTGTTGTAAATATTTTTGTCCACCCTAAGCGTGGAAGGGTATTCTCAGATGTGAGACCCTTGCTCATTGCACCATCAGGATTCAAGCAAACCGGGCCGAAGACGGCTGTAATGCCAGAAACCGGTCCCCGGGAGCTTGTTTCCTTCCCAGTGTAAGAATTGGCTTCTGTAGTTTGGTTTGCCCTGTTCCCATCATGCACTGGGACAGGAACAGACTAATTTGCATACAGCCAGGTTCTGAAACTGGGATGGTGCTGTGAGCTAAAAAACGGTGTTGGATCTAGCCCTGATCTCTTGACTGGGTGAGAGCTTTCTGCTTAATTCAGAGACTCTGTCCCTCACCACCCCTTGTTGTAAATATTTTTGTCCACCCTAAGCGTGGAAGGGTATTCTCAGCTGTGAGACCCTTGCTCATTGCACCATCAGGATTCAAGCAAACCGGGCCGAAGACGACTGTAATGCCAGAAACCGGTCCCCGGGAGCTTGTTTATTTCCCAGTGTAAGAATTGGCTTCTGTAGTTTGGTTTGCCCTGTTCCCATCATGCACTGGGACAGGAACAGACTAATTTGCATACAGCCAGGTTCTGAAACTGGGATGGTGCAGTGAGCTAAAAAACGGTGTTGGATCTAGCCCTGATCTCTTGACTGGGTGAGAGCTTTCTGCTTAATTCAGGGACTCTGTCCCTCACCACCCCTTGTTGTACATATTTTTGTCCACCCTAAGCGTGGAAGGCTATTCTCAGATGTGAGACCCTTGCTCATTGCACCATCAGGATTCAAGCAAAGCGGGCCAAAGACGGCTGTAATGCCAGAAACCGGTCCCCGGGAGCTTGTTTCCTTCCCAGTGTAAGAATTGGCTTCTGTAGTTTGGTTTGCCCTGTTCCCATCATGCACTGGGACAGGAACAGACTAATTTGCATACAGCCAGGTTCTGAAACTGGGATGGTGCAGTGAGCTAAAAAACGGTGTTGGATCTAGCCCTGATCTCTTGACTGGGTGAGAGCTTTCTGCTTAATTCAGAGACTCTGTCCCTCACCACCCCTTGTTGTAAATATTTTTGTCCACCCTAAGCGTGGAAGGGTATTCTCAGATGTGAGACCCTTGCTCATTGCACCATCAGGATTCAAGCAAACCGGGCCGAAGACGGCTGTAATGCCAGAAACCGGTCCCCGGGAGCTTGTTTCCTTCCCAGTGTAAGAATTGGCTTCTGTAGTTTGGTTTGCCCTGTTCCCATCATGCACTGGGACAGGAACAGACTAATTTGCATACAGCCAGGTTCTGAAACTGGGATGGTGCAGTGAGCTAAAAAACGGTGTTGGATCTAGCCCTGATCTCTTGACTGGGTGAGAGCTTTCTGCTTAATTCAGAGACTCTGTCCCTCACCACCCCTTGTTGTAAATATTTTTGTCCACCCTAAGCGTGGAAGGGTATTCTCAGATGTGAGACCCTTGCTCATTGCACCATCAGGATTCAAGCAAACCGGGCCGAAGACGGCTGTAATGCCAGAAACCGGTCCCCGGGAGCTTGTTTCCTTCCCAGTATAAGAATTGGCTTCTGTAGTTTGGTTTGCCCTGTTCCCATCATGCACTGGGACAGGAACAGACTAATTTGCATACAGCCAGGTTCTGAAACTGGGATGGTGCAGTGAGCTAAAAAACGGTGTTGGATCTAGCCCTGATCTCTTGACTGGGTGAGAGCTTTCTGCTTAATTCAGAGACTCTGTCCCTCACCACCGCTTGTTGTAAATATTTTTGTCCACCCCAAGCGTGGAAGGGTATTCTCAGATGTGAGACCCTTGCTCATTGCACCATCAGGATTCAAGCAAACCGGGCCGAAGACGGCTGTAATGCCAGAAACCGGTCCCCGGGAGCTTGTTTCCTTCCCAGTGTAAGAATTGGCTTCTGTAGTTTGGTTTGCCCTGTTCCCATCATGCACTGGGACAGGAACAGACTAATTTGCATACAGCCAGGTTCTGAAACTGGGATGGTGCAGTGAGCTAAAAAACGGTGTTGGATCTAGCCCTGATCTCTTGACTGGGTGAGACCTTTCTGCTTAATTCAGAGACTCTGTCCCTCACCACCCCTTGTTGTAAATATTTTTGTCCACCCTAAGCGTGGAAGGGTATTCTCAGATGTGAGACCCTTGCTCATTGCACCATCAGGATTCAAGCAAACCGGGCCGAAGACGGCTGTAATGCCAGAAACCGGTCCCCGGGAGCTTGTTTCCTTCCCAGTGTAAGAATTGGCTTCTGTAGTTTGGTTTGCCCTGTTCCCATCATGCACTGGGACAGGAACAGACTAATTTGCATACAGCCAGGTTCTGAAACTGGGATGGTGCAGTGAGCTAAAAAACGGTGTTGGATCTAGCCCTGATCTCTTGACTGGGTGAGAGCTTTCTGCTTAATTCAGAGACTCTGTCCCTCACCACCCCTTGTTGTAAATATTTTTGTCCACCCTAAGCGTGGAAGGGTATTCTCAGATGTGAGATCCTTGCTCATTGCACCATCAGGATTCAAGCAAACCGGGCCGAAGACGGCTGTAATGCCAGAAACCGGTCCCCGGGAGCTTGTTTCCTTCCCAGTGTAAGAATTGGCTTCTGTAGTTTGGTTTGCCCTGTTCCCATCATGCACTGGGACAGGAACAGACTAATTTGCATACAGCCAGTTCCTGAAACTGGGATGGTGCAGTGAGCTAAAAAACGGTGTTGGATCTAGCCCTGATCTCTTGACTGGGTGAGAGCTTTCTGCTTAATTCAGAGACTTTGTCCCTCACCACCCCTTGTTGTAAATATTTTTGTCCACCCTAAGCGTGGAAGGGTATTCTCAGATGTGAGACCCTTGCTCATTGCACCATCAGGATTCAAGCAAACCGGGCCGAAGACGGCTGTAATGCCAGAAACCGGTCCCCGGGAGCTTGTTTCCTTCCCAGTGTAAGAATTGGCTTCTGTAGTTTGGTTTGCCCTGTTCCCATCATGCACTGGGACAGGAACAGACTAATTTGCATACAGCCAGGTTCTGAAACTGGGATGGTGCAGTGAGCTAAAAAACGGTGTTGGATCTAGCCCTGATCTCTTGACTGGGTGAGAGCTTTCTGCTTAATTCAGAGACTCTGTCCCTCACCACCCCTTGTTGTAAATATTTTTGTCCACCCTAAGCGTGGAAGGGTATTCTCAGATGTGAGATCCTTGCTCATTGCACCATCAGGATTCAAGCAAACCGGGCCGAAGACGGCTGTAATGCCAGAAACCGGTCCCCGGGAGCTTGTTTCCTTCCCAGTGTAAGAATTGGCTTCTGTAGTTTGGTTTGCCCTGTTCCCATCATGCACTGGGACAGGAACAGACTAATTTGCATACAGCCAGTTTCTGAAACTGGGATGGTGCAGTGAGCTAAAAAACGGTGTTGGATCTAGCCCTGATCTCTTGACTGGGTGAGAGCTTTCTGCTTAACTCAGAGACTCTGTCCCTCACCACCCCTTGTTGTAAATATTTTTGTCCACCCTAAGCGTGGAAGGGTATTCTCAGATGTGAGACCCTTGCTCATTGCACCATCAGGATTCAAGCAAACCGGGCCGAAGACGGCTGTAATGCCAGAAACCGGTCCCCGGGAGCTTGTTTCCTTCCCAGTGTAAGAATTGGCTTCTGTAGTTTGGTTTGCCCTGTTCCCATCATGCACTGGGACAGGAACAGACTAATTTGCATACAGCCAGGTTCTGAAACTGGGATGGTGCAGTGAGCTAAAAAACGGTGTTGGATCTAGCCCTGATCTCTTGACTGGGTGAGAGCTTTCTGCTTAATTCAGAGACTCTGTCCCTCACCACCCCTTGTTGTAAATATTTTTGTCCACCCTAAGCGTGGAAGGGTATTCTCAGATGTGAGATCCTTGCTCATTGCACCATCAGGATTCAAGCAAACCGGGCCGAAGACGGCTGTAATGCCAGAAACCGGTCCCCGGGAGCTTGTTTCCTTCCCAGTGTAAGAATTGGCTTCTGTAGTTTGGTTTGCCCTGTTCCCATCATGCACTGGGACAGGATCAGACTAATTTGCATACAGCCAGTTTCTGAAACTGGGATGGTGCAGTGAGCTAAAAAACGGTGTTGGATCTAGCCCTGATCTCTTGACTGGGTGAGAGCTTTCTGCTTAATTCAGAGACTCTGTCCCTCACCACCCCTTGTTGTAAATATTTTTGTCCACCCTAAGCGTGGAAGGGTATTCTCAGATGTGAGACCCTTGCTCATTGCACCATCAGGATTCAAGCAAACCGGGCCGAAGACGGCTGTAATGCCAGAAACCGGTCCCCGGGAGCTTGTTTCCTTCCCAGTGTAAGAATTGGCTTCTGTAGTTTGGTTTGCCCTGTTCCCATCATGCACTGGGACAGGAACAGACTAATTTGCATACAGCCAGGTTCTGAAACTGGGATGGTGCAGTGAGCTAAAAAACGGTGTTGGATCTAGCCCTGATCTCTTGACTGGGTGAGAGCTTTCTGCTTAATTCAGAGACTCTGTCCCTCACCACACCTTGTTGTAAATATTTTTGTCCACCCTAAGCGTGGAAGGGAATTCTCAGATGTGAGACCCTTGCTCATTGCACCATCAGGATTCAAGCAAACCGGGCCGAAGACGGCTGTAATGCCAGAAACCGGTCCCCGGGAGCTTGTTTCCTTCCCAGTGTAAGAATTGGCTTCTGTAGTTTGGTTTGCCCTGTTCCCATCATGCACTGGGACAGGAACAGACTAATTTGCATACAGCCAGGTTCTGAAACTGGGATGGTGCAGTGAGCTAAAAAACGGTGTTGGATCTAGCCCTGATCTCTTGACTGGGTGAGAGCTTTCTGCTTAATTCAGAGACTCTGTCCCTCACCACCCCTTGTTGTAAATATTTTTGTCCACCCTAAGCGTGGAAGGGTATTCTCAGATGTGAGATCCTTGCTCATTGCACCATCAGGTTTCAAGCAAACCGGGCCGAAGACGGCTGTAATGCCAGAAACCGGTCCCCGGGAGCTTGTTTCCTTCCCAGTGTAAGAATTGGCTTCTGTAGTTTGGTTTGCCCTGTTCCCATCATGCACTGGGACAGGAACAGACTAATTTGCATACAGCCAGTTTCTGAAACTGGGATGGTGCAGTGAGCTAAAAAACGGTGTTGGATCTAGCCCTGATCTCTTGACTGGGTGAGAGCTTTCTGCTTAATTCAGAGACTCTGTCCCTCACCACCCCTTGTTGTAAATATTTTTGTCCACCCTAAGCGTGGAAGGGTATTCTCAGATGTGAGACCCTTGCTCATTGCACCATCAGGATTCAAGCAAACCGGGCCGAAGACGGCTGTAATGCCAGAAACCGGTCCCCGGGAGCTTGTTTCCTTCCCAGTGTAAGAATTGGCTTCTGTAGTTTGGTTTTCCCTGTTCCCATCATGCACTGGGACAGGAACAGACTAATTTGCATACAGCCAGGTTCTGAAACTGGGATGGTGCAGTGAGCTAAAAAACGGTGTTGGATCTAGCCCTGATCTCTTGACTGGGTGAGAGCTTTCTGCTTAATTCAGAGACTCTGTCCCTCACCACCCCTTGTTGTAAATATTTTTGTCCACCCTAAGCGTGGAAGGGTATTCTCAGATGTGAGACCCTTGCTCATTGCACCATCAGGATTCAAGCAAACCGGGCCGAAGACGGCTGTAATGCCAGAAACCGGTCCCCGGGAGCTTGTTTCCTTCCCAGTGTAAGAATTGGCTTCTGTAGTTTGGTTTGCCCTGTTCCCATCATGCACTGGGACAGGAACAGACTAATTTGCATACAGCCAGGTTCTGAAACTGGGATGGTGCAGTGAGCTAAAAAACGGTGTTGGATCTAGCCCTGATCTCTTGACTGGGTGAGAGCTTTCTGCTTAATTCAGAGACTCTGTCCCTCACCACCCCTTGTTGTAAATATTTTTGTCCACCCTAAGCGTGGAAGGGTATTCTCAGATGTGAGACCCTTGCTCATTGCACCATCAGGATTCAAGCAAACCGGGCCGAAGACGGCTGTAATGCCAGAAACCGGTCCCCAGGAGCTTGTTTCCTTCCCAGTGTAAGAATTGGCTTCTGTAGTTTGGTTTGCCCTGTTCCCATCATGCACTGGGACAGGAACAGACTAATTTGCATACAGCCAGTTTCTGAAACTGGGATGGTGCAGTGAGCTAAAAAACGGTGTTGGATCTAGCCCTGGTCTCTTGACTGGGTGAGAGCTTTCTGCTTAATTCAGAGACTCTGTCCCTCACCACCGCTTGTTGTAAATATTTTTGTCCACCCTAAGCGTGGAAGGGTATTCTCAGATGTGAGACCCTTGCTCATTGCACCATCAGGATTCAAGCAAACCGGGCCGAAGACGGCTGTAATGCCAGAAACCGGTCCCCGGGAGCTTGTTTCCTTCCCAGTGTAGGAATTGGCTTCTGTAGTTTGGTTTGCCCTGTTCCCATCATGCACTGGGACAGGAACAGACTAATTTGCATACAGCCAGGTTCTGAAACTGGGATGGTGCAGTGAGCTAAAAAACAGTGTTGGATCTAGCCCTGATCTCTTGACTGGGTGAGAGCTTTCTGCTTAATTCAGAGACTCTGTCCCTCACCACCCCTTGTTGTAAATATTTTTGTCCACCCTAAGCGTGGAAGGGTATTCTCAGATGTGAGACCCTTGCTCATTGCACCATCAGGATTCAAGCAAACCGGGCCGAAGACGGCTGTAATGCCAGAAACCGGTCCCCGGGAGCTTGTTTCCTTCCCAGTGTAAGAATTGGCTTCTGTAGTTTGGTTTGCCCTGTTCCCATCATGCACTGGGACAGGAACAGACTAATTTGCATACAGCCAGGTTCTGAAACTGGGATGGTGCAGTGAGCTAAAAAACGGTGTTGGATCTAGCCCTGATCTCTTGACTGGGTGAGAGCTTTCTGCTTAATTCAGAGACTCTGTCCCTCACCACCCCTTGTTGTAAATATTTTTGTCCACCCTAAGCGTGGAAGGGTATTCTCAGATGTGAGACCCTTGCTCATTGCACCATCAGGATTCAAGCAAACCGGGCCGAAGACGGCTGTAATGCCAGAAACTGGTCCCCGGGAGCTTGTTTCCTTCCCAGTGTAAGAATTGGCTTCTGTAGTTTGGTTTGCCCTGTTCCCATCATGCACTGGGACAGGAACAGACTAATTTGCATACAGCCAGGTTCTGAAACTGGGATGGTGCAGTGAGCTAAAAAACGGTGTTGGATCTAGCCCTGATCTCTTGACTGGGTGAGAGCTTTCTGCTTAATTCAGAGACTCTGTCCCTCACCACCCCTTGTTGTAAATATTTTTGTCCACCCTAAGCGTGTAAGGGTATTCTCAGATGTGAGACCCTTGCTCATTGCACCATCAGGATTCAAGCAAACCGGGCCGAAGACGGCTGTAATGCCAGAAACCGGTCCCCGGGAGCTTGTTTCCTTCCCAGTGTAAGAATTGGCTTCTGTAGTTTGGTTTGCCCTGTTCCCATCATGCACTGGGACAGGAACAGACTAATTTGCATACAGCCAGGTTCTGAAACTGGGATGGTGCAGTGAGCTAAAAAACGGTGTTGGATCTAGCCCTGATCTCTTGACTGGGTGAGAGCTTTCTGCTTAATTCAGAGACTCTGTCCCTCACCACCCCTTGTTGTAAATATTTTTGTCCACCCTAAGCGTGGAAGGGTATTCTCAGATGTGAGATCCTTGCTCATTGCACCATCAGGATTCAAGCAAACCGGGCCGAAGACGGCTGTAATGCCAGAAACCGGTCCCCGGGAGCTTGTTTCCTTCCCAGTGTAAGAATTGGCTTCTGTAGTTTGGTTTGCCCTGTTCCCATCATGCACTGGGACAGGAACAGACTAATTTGCATACAGCCAGTTTCTGAAACTGGGATGGTGCAGTGAGCTAAAAAACGGTGTTGGATCTAGCCCTGATCTCTTGACTGGGTGAGAGCTTTCTGCTTAATTCAGAGACTCTGTCCCTCACCACCCCTTGTTGTAAATATTTTTGTCCACCCTAAGCGTGGAAGGGTATTCTCAGATGTGAGACCCTTGCTCATTGCACCATCAGGATTCAAGCAAACCGGGCCGAAGACGGCTGTAATGCCAGAAACCGGTCCCCGGGAGCTTGTTTCCTTCCCAGTGTAGGAATTGGCTTCTGTAGTTTGGTTTGCCCTGTTCCCATCATGCACTGGGACAGGAACAGACTAATTTGCATACAGCCAGGTTCTGAAACTGGGATGGTGCAGTGAGCTAAAAAACGGTGTTGGATCTAGCCCTGATCTCTTGACTGGGTGAGAGCTTTCTGCTTAATTCAGAGACTCTGTCCCTCACCACCCCTTGTTGTAAATATTTTTGTCCACCCTAAGCGTGGAAGGGTATTCTCAGATGTGAGACCCTTGCTCATTGCACCATCAGGATTCAAGCAAACCGGGCCGAAGACGGCTGTAATGCCAGAAACCGGTCCCCGGGAGCTTGTTTCCTTCCCAGTGTAAGAATTGGCTTCTGTAGTTTGGTTTGCCCTGTTCCCATCATGCACTGGGACAGGAACAGACTAATTTGCATACAGCCAGGTTCTGAAACTGGGATGGTGCAGTGAGCTAAAAAACGGTGTTGGATCTAGCCCTGATCTCTTGACTGGGTGAGAGCTTTCTGCTTAATTCAGAGACTCTGTCCCTCACCACCCCTTGTTGTAAATATTTTTGTCCACCCTAAGCGTGGAAGGGTATTCTCAGATGTGAGATCCTTGCTCATTGCACCATCAGGATTCAAGCAAACCGGGCCGAAGACGGCTGTAATGCCAG
Source organism: Lissotriton vulgaris (assembly GCF_964263255.1). Lineage (NCBI taxonomy): Eukaryota > Metazoa > Chordata > Amphibia > Caudata > Salamandridae > Lissotriton > Lissotriton vulgaris. Next base: position 2,081,738,447 of record NC_141691.1, read on the forward strand.
AAACCGGTCCCCGGGAGCTTGTTTCCTTCCCAGTGTAAGAATTGGCTTCTGTAGTTTGGTTTGCCCTGTTCCCATCATGCACTGGGACAGGAACAGACTAATTTGCATACAGCCAGTTTCTGAAACTGGGATGGTGCAGTGAGCTAAAAAACGGTGTTGGATCTAGCCCTGATCTCTTGACTGGGTGAGAGCTTTCTGCTTAATTCAGAGACTCTGTCCCTCACCACCCCTTGTTGTAAATATTTTTGTCCACCCTAAGCGTGGAAGGGTATTCTCAGATGTGAGACCCTTGCTCATTGCACCATCAGGATTCAAGCAAACCGGGCCGAAGACGGCTGTAATGCCAGAAACCGGTCCCCGGGAGCTTGTTTCCTTCCCAGTGTAAGAATTGGCTTCTGTAGTTTGGTTTGCCCTGTTCCCATCATGCACTGGGACAGGAACAGACTAATTTGCATACAGCCAGGTTCTGAAACTGGGATGGTGCAGTGAGCTAAAAAACGGTGTTGGATCTAGCCCTGATCTCTTGACTGGGTGAGAGCTTTCTGCTTAATTCAGAGACTCTGTCCCTCACCACCCCTTGTTGTAAATATTTTTGTCCACCCTAAGCGTGGAAGGGTATTCTCAGATGTGAGACCCTTGCTCATTGCACCATCAGGATTCAAGCAAACCGGGCCGAAGACGGCTGTAATGCCAGAAACCGGTCCCCGGGAGCTTGTTTCCTTCCCAGTGTAAGAATTGGCTTCTGTAGTTTGGTTTGCCCTGTTCCCATCATGCACTGGGACAGGAACAGACTAATTTGCATACAGCCAGGTTCTGAAACTGGGATGGTGCAGTGAGCTAAAAAACGGTGTTGGATCTAGCCCTGATCTCTTGACTGGGTGAGAGCTTTCTGCTTAATTCAGAGACTCTGTCCCTCACCACCCCTTGTTGTTAATATTTTTGTCCACCCTAAGCGTGGAAGGGTATTCTCAGATGTGAGACCCTTGCTCATTGCACCATCAGGATTCAAGCAAACCGGGCCGAAGACGGCTGTAATGCCAGAAACCGGTCCCCGGGAGCTTGTTTCCTTCCCAGTGTAAGAATTGGCTTCTGTAGTTTGGTTTGCCCTGTTCCCATCATGCACTGGGACAGGAACAGACTAATTTGCATACAGCCAGTTTCTGAAACTGGGATGGTGCAGTGAGCTAAAAAACGGTGTTGGATCTAGCCCTGATCTCTTGACTGGGTGAGAGCTTTCTGCTTAATTCAGAGACTCTGTCCCTCACCACCGCTTGTTGTAAATATTTTTGTCCACCCTAAGCGTGGAAGGGTATTCTCAGATGTGAGACCCTTGCTCATTGCACCATCAGGATTCAAGCAAACCGGGCCGAAGACGGCTGTAATGCCAGAAACCGGTCCCCGGGAGCTTGTTTCCTTCCCAGTGTAAGAATTGGCTTTTGTAGTTTGGTTTGCCCTGTTCCCATCATGCACTGGGACAGGAACAGACTAATTTGCATACAGCCAGGTTCTGAAACTGGGATGGTGCAGTGAGCTAAAAAACGGTGTTGGATCTAGCCCTGATCTCTTGACTGGGTGAGACCTTTCTGCTTAATTCAGAGACTCTGTCCCTCACCACCCCTTGTTGTAAATATTTTTGTCCACCCTAAGCGTGGAAGGGTATTCTCAGATGTGAGACCCTTGCTCATTGCACCATCAGGATTCAAGCAAACCGGGCCGAAGACGGCTGTAATGCCAGAAACCGGTCCCCGGGAGCTTGTTTCCTTCCCAGTGTAAGAATTGGCTTCTGTAGTTTGGTTTGCCCTGTTCCCATCATGCACTGGGACAGGAACAGACTAATTTGCATACAGCCAGGTTCTGAAACTGGGATGGTGCAGTGAGCTAAAAAACGGTGTTGGATCTAGCCCTGATCTCTTGACTGGGTGAGAGCTTTCTGCTTAATTCAGGGACTCTGTCCCTCACCACCCCTTGTTGTAAATATTTTTGTCCACCCTAAGCGTGGAAGGGTATTCTCAGATGTGAGACCCTTGCTCATTGCACCATCAGGATTCAAGCAAACCGGGCCGAAGACGGCTGTAATGCCAGAAACCGGTCCCCGGGAGCTTGTTTCCTTCCCAGTGTAAGAATTGGCTTCTGTAGTTTGGTTTGCCCTGTTCCCATCATGCACTGGGACAGGAACAGACTAATTTGCATACAGCCAGGTTCTGAAACTGGGATGGTGCAGTGAGCTAAAAAACGGTGTTGGATCTAGCCCTGATCTCTTGACTGGGTGAGAGCTTTCTGCTTAATTCAGAGACTCTGTCCCTCACCACCCCTTGTTGTAAATATTTTTGTCCACCCTAAGCGTGGAAGGGTATTCTCAGATGTGAGATCCTTGCTCATTGCACCATCAGGATTCAAGCAAACCGGGCCGAAGACGGCTGTAATGCCAGAAACCGGTCCCCGGGAGCTTGTTTCCTTCCCAGTGTAAGAATTGGCTTCTGTAGTTTGGTTTGCCCTGTTCCCATCATGCACTGGGACAGGAACAGACTAATTTGCATACAGCCAGTTTCTGAAACTGGGATGGTGCAGTGAGCTAAAAAACGGTGTTGGATCTAGCCCTGATCTTTTGACTGGGTGAGAGCTTTCTGCTTAATTCAGAGACTCTGTCCCTCACCACCGCTTGTTGTAAATATTTTTGTCCACCCTAAGCGTGGAAGGGTATTCTCAGATGTGAGACCCTTGCTCATTGCACCATCAGGATTCAAGCAAACCGGGCTGAAGACGGCTGTAATGCCAGAAACCGGTCTCCGGGAGCTTGTTTCCTTCCCAGTGTAAGAATTGGCTTCTGTAGTTTGGTTTGCCCTGTTCCCATCATGCACTGGGACAGGAACAGACTAATTTGCATACAGCCAGGTTCTGAAACTGGGATGGTGCAGTGAGCTAAAAAACGGTGTTGGATCTAGCCCTGATCTCTTGACTGGGTGAGAGCTTTCTGCTTAATTCAGAGACTCTGTCCCTCACCACCCCTTGTTGTAAATATTTTTGTCCACCCTAAGCGTGGAAGGGTATTCTCAGATGTGAGACCCTTGCTCATTGCACCATCAGGATTCAAGCAAACCGGGCCGAAGACGGCTGTAATGCCAGAAACCGGTCCCCGGGAGCTTGTTTCCTTCCCAGTGTAAGAATTGGCTTCTGTAGTTTGGTTTGCCCTGTTCCCATCATGCACTGGGACAGGAACAGACTAATTTGCATACAGCCAGGTTCTGAAACTGGGATGGTGCAGTGAGCTAAAAAACGGTGTTGGATCTAGCCCTGATCTCTTGACTGGGTGAGAGCTTTCTTCTTAATTCAGAGACTCTGTCCCTCACCACCCCTTGTTGTAAATATTTTTGTCCACCCTAAGCGTGGAAGGGTATTCTCAGATGTGAGATCCTTGCTCATTGCACCATCAGGATTCAAGCAAACCGGGCCGAAGACGGCTGTAAATCCAGAAACCGGTCCCCGGGAGCTTGTTTCCTTCCCAGTGTAAGAATTGGCTTCTGTAGTTTGGTTTGCCCTGTTCCCATCATGCACTGGGACAGGAACAGACTAATTTGCATACAGCCAGTTTCTGAAACTGGGATGGTGCAGTGAGCTAAAAAACGGTGTTGGATCTAGCCCTGATCTCTTGACTGGGTGAGAGCTTTCTGCTTAATTCAGAGACTCTGTCCCTCACCACCCCTTGTTGTAAATATTTTTGTCCACCCTAAGCGTGGAAGGGTATTCTCAGATGTGAGACCCTTGCTCATTGCACCATCAGGATTCAAGCAAACCGGGCCGAAGACGGCTGTAATGCCAGAAACCGGTCCCCGGGAGCTTGTTTCCTTCCCAGTGTAAGAATTGGCTTCTGTAGTTTGGTTTGCCCTGTTCCCATCATGCACTGGGACAGGAACAGACTAATTTGCATACAGCCAGGTTCTGAAACTGGGATGGTGCAGTGAGCTAAAAAACGGTGTTGGATCTAGCCCTGATCTCTTGACTGGGTGAGAGCTTTCTGCTTAATTCAGAGACTCTGTCCCTCACCACCCCTTGTTGTAAATATTTTTGTCCACCCTAAGCGTGGAAGGGTATTCTCAGATGTGAGACCCTTGCTCATTGCACCATCAGGATTCAAGCAAACCGGGCCGAAGACGGCTGTGATGCCAGAAACCGGTCCCCGGGAGCTTGTTTCCTTCCCAGTGTAAGAATTGGCTTCTGTAGTTTGGTTTGCCCTGTTCCCATCATGCACTGGGACAGGAACAGACTAATTTGCATACAGCCAGGTTCTGAAACTGGGATGGTGCAGTGAGCTAAAAAACGGTGTTGGATCTAGCCCTGATCTCTTGACTGGGTGAGAGCTTTCTGCTTAATTCAGAGACTCTGTCCCTCACCACCCCTTGTTGTTAATATTTTTGTCCACCCTAAGCGTGGAAGGGTATTCTCAGATGTGAGACCCATGCTCATTGCACCATCAGGATTCAAGCAAACCGGGCCGAAGACGGCTGTAATGCCAGAAACCGGTCCCCGGGAGCTTGTTTCCTTCCCAGTGTAAGAATTGGCTTCTGTAGTTTGGTTTGCCCTGTTCCCATCATGCACTGGGACAGGAACAGACTAATTTGCATACAGCCAGTTTCTGAAACTGGGATGGTGCAGTGAGCTAAAAAACGGTGTTGGATCTAGCCCTGATCTCTTGACTGGGTGAGAGCTTTCTGCTTAATTCAGAGACTCTGTCCCTCACCACCGCTTGTTGTAAATATTTTTGTCCACCCTAAGCGTGGAAGGGTATTCTCAGATGTGAGACCCTTGCTCATTGCACCATCAGGATTCAAGCAAACCGGGCCGAAGACGGCTGTAATGCCAGAAACCGGTCCCCGGGAGCTTGTTTCCTTCCCAGTGTAAGAATTGGCTTTTGTAGTTTGGTTTGCCCTGTTCCCATCATGCACTGGGACAGGAACAGACTAATTTGCATACAGCCAGGTTCTGAAACTGGGATGGTGCAGTGAGCTAAAAAACGGTGTTGGATCTAGCCCTGATCTCTTGACTGGGTGAGACCTTTCTGCTTAATTCAGAGACTCTGTCCCTCACCACCCCTTGTTGTAAATATTTTTGTCCACCCTAAGCGTGGAAGGGTATTCTCAGATGTGAGACCCTTGCTCATTGCACCATCAGGATTCAAGCAAACCGGGCCGAAGACGGCTGTAATGCCAGAAACCGGTCCCCGGGAGCTTGTTTCCTTCCCAGTGTAAGAATTGGCTTCTGTAGTTTGGTTTGCCCTGTTCCCATCATGCACTGGGACAGGAACAGACTAATTTGCATACAGCCAGGTTCTGAAACTGGGATGGTGCAGTGAGCTAAAAAACGGTGTTGGATCTAGCCCTGATCTCTTGACTGGGTGAGAGCTTTCTGCTTAATTCAGAGACTCTGTCCCTCACCACCCCTTGTTGTTAATATTTTTGTCCACCCTAAGCGTGGAAGGGTATTCTCAGATGTGAGACCCTTGCTCATTGCACCATCAGGATTCAAGCAAACCGGGCCGAAGACGGCTGTAATGCCAGAAACCGGTCCCCGGGAGCTTGTTTCCTTCCCAGTGTAAGAATTGGCTTCTGTAGTTTGGTTTGCCCTGTTCCCATCATGCACTGGGACAGGAACAGACTAATTTGCATACAGCCAGTTTCTGAAACTGGGATGGTGCAGTGAGCTAAAAAACGGTGTTGGATCTAGCCCTGATCTCTTGACTGGGTGAGAGCTTTCTGCTTAATTCAGAGACTCTGTCCCTCACCACCGCTTGTTGTAAATATTTTTGTCCACCCTAAGCGTGGAAGGGTATTCTCAGATGTGAGACCCTTGCTCATTGCACCATCAGGATTCAAGCAAACCGGGCCGAAGACGGCTGTAATGCCAGAAACCGGTCCCCGGGAGCTTGTTTCCTTCCCAGTGTAAGAATTGGCTTTTGTAGTTTGGTTTGCCCTGTTCCCATCATGCACTGGGACAGGAACAGACTAATTTGCATACAGCCAGGTTCTGAAACTGGGATGGTGCAGTGAGCTAAAAAACGGTGTTGGATCTAGCCCTGATCTCTTGACTGGGTGAGACCTTTCTGCTTAATTCAGAGACTCTGTCCCTCACCACCCCTTGTTGTAAATATTTTTGTCCACCCTAAGCGTGGAAGGGTATTCTCAGATGTGAGACCCTTGCTCATTGCACCATCAGGATTCAAGCAAACCGGGCCGAAGACGGCTGTAATGCCAGAAACCGGTCCCCGGGAGCTTGTTTCCTTCCCAGTGTAAGAATTGGCTTCTGTAGTTTGGTTTGCCCTGTTCCCATCATGCACTGGGACAGGAACAGACTAATTTGCATACAGCCAGGTTCTGAAACTGGGATGGTGCAGTGAGCTAAAAAACGGTGTTGGATCTAGCCCTGATCTCTTGACTGGGTGAGAGCTTTCTGCTTAATTCAGGGACTCTGTCCCTCACCACCCCTTGTTGTAAATATTTTTGTCCACCCTAAGCGTGGAAGGGTATTCTCAGATGTGAGACCCTTGCTCATTGCACCATCAGGATTCAAGCAAACCGGGCCGAAGACGGCTGTAATGCCAGAAACCGGTCCCCGGGAGCTTGTTTCCTTCCCAGTGTAAGAATTGGCTTCTGTAGTTTGGTTTGCCCTGTTCCCATCATGCACTGGGACAGGAACAGACTAATTTGCATACAGCCAGGTTCTGAAACTGGGATGGTGCAGTGAGCTAAAAAACGGTGTTGGATCTAGCCCTGATCTCTTGACTGGGTGAGAGCTTTCTGCTTAATTCAGAGACTCTGTCCCTCACCACCCCTTGTTGTAAATATTTTTGTCCACCCTAAGCGTGGAAGGGTATTCTCAGATGTGAGATCCTTGCTCATTGCACCATCAGGATTCAAGCAAACCGGGCCGAAGACGGCTGTAATGCCAGAAACCGGTCCCCGGGAGCTTGTTTCCTTCCCAGTGTAAGAATTGGCTTCTGTAGTTTGGTTTGCCCTGTTCCCATCATGCACTGGGACAGGAACAGACTAATTTGCATACAGCCAGTTTCTGAAACTGGGATGGTGCAGTGAGCTAAAAAACGGTGTTGGATCTAGCCCTGATCTTTTGACTGGGTGAGAGCTTTCTGCTTAATTCAGAGACTCTGTCCCTCACCACCGCTTGTTGTAAATATTTTTGTCCACCCTAAGCGTGGAAGGGTATTCTCAGATGTGAGACCCTTGCTCATTGCACCATCAGGATTCAAGCAAACCGGGCTGAAGACGGCTGTAATGCCAGAAACCGGTCTCCGGGAGCTTGTTTCCTTCCCAGTGTAAGAATTGGCTTCTGTAGTTTGGTTTGCCCTGTTCCCATCATGCACTGGGACAGGAACAGACTAATTTGCATACAGCCAGGTTCTGAAACTGGGATGGTGCAGTGAGCTAAAAAACGGTGTTGGATCTAGCCCTGATCTCTTGACTGGGTGAGAGCTTTCTGCTTAATTCAGAGACTCTGTCCCTCACCACCCCTTGTTGTAAATATTTTTGTCCACCCTAAGCGTGGAAGGGTATTCTCAGATGTGAGACCCTTGCTCATTGCACCATCAGGATTCAAGCAAACCGGGCCGAAGACGGCTGTAATGCCAGAAACCGGTCCCCGGGAGCTTGTTTCCTTCCCAGTGTAAGAATTGGCTTCTGTAGTTTGGTTTGCCCTGTTCCCATCATGCACTGGGACAGGAACAGACTAATTTGCATACAGCCAGGTTCTGAAACTGGGATGGTGCAGTGAGCTAAAAAACGGTGTTGGATCTAGCCCTGATCTCTTGACTGGGTGAGAGCTTTCTTCTTAATTCAGAGACTCTGTCCCTCACCACCCCTTGTTGTAAATATTTTTGTCCACCCTAAGCGTGGAAGGGTATTCTCAGATGTGAGATCCTTGCTCATTGCACCATCAGGATTCAAGCAAACCGGGCCGAAGACGGCTGTAAATCCAGAAACCGGTCCCCGGGAGCTTGTTTCCTTCCCAGTGTAAGAATTGGCTTCTGTAGTTTGGTTTGCCCTGTTCCCATCATGCACTGGGACAGGAACAGACTAATTTGCATACAGCCAGTTTCTGAAACTGGGATGGTGCAGTGAGCTAAAAAACGGTGTTGGATCTAGCCCTGATCTCTTGACTGGGTGAGAGCTTTCTGCTTAATTCAGAGACTCTGTCCCTCACCACCCCTTGTTGTAAATATTTTTGTCCACCCTAAGCGTGGAAGGGTATTCTCAGATGTGAGACCCTTGCTCATTGCACCATCAGGATTCAAGCAAACCGGGCCGAAGACGGCTGTAATGCCAGAAACCGGTCCCCGGGAGCTTGTTTCCTTCCCAGTGTAAGAATTGGCTTCTGTAGTTTGGTTTGCCCTGTTCCCATCATGCACTGGGACAGGAACAGACTAATTTGCATACAGCCAGGTTCTGAAACTGGGATGGTGCAGTGAGCTAAAAAACGGTGTTGGATCTAGCCCTGATCTCTTGACTGGGTGAGAGCTTTCTGCTTAATTCAGAGACTCTGTCCCTCACCACCCCTTGTTGTAAATATTTTTGTCCACCCTAAGCGTGGAAGGGTATTCTCAGATGTGAGACCCTTGCTCATTGCACCATCAGGATTCAAGCAAACCGGGCCGAAGACGGCTGTGATGCCAGAAACCGGTCCCCGGGAGCTTGTTTCCTTCCCAGTGTAAGAATTGGCTTCTGTAGTTTGGTTTGCCCTGTTCCCATCATGCACTGGGACAGGAACAGACTAATTTGCATACAGCCAGGTTCTGAAACTGGGATGGTGCAGTGAGCTAAAAAACGGTGTTGGATCTAGCCCTGATCTCTTGACTGGGTGAGAGCTTTCTGCTTAATTCAGAGACTCTGTCCCTCACCACCCCTTGTTGTTAATATTTTTGTCCACCCTAAGCGTGGAAGGGTATTCTCAGATGTGAGACCCATGCTCATTGCACCATCAGGATTCAAGCAAACCGGGCCGAAGACGGCTGTAATGCCAGAAACCGGTCCCCGGGAGCTTGTTTCCTTCCCAGTGTAAGAATTGGCTTCTGTAGTTTGGTTTGCCCTGTTCCCATCATGCACTGGGACAGGAACAGACTAATTTGCATACAGCCAGTTTCTGAAACTGGGATGGTGCAGTGAGCTAAAAAACGGTGTTGGATCTAGCCCTGATCTCTTGACTGGGTGAGAGCTTTCTGCTTAATTCAGAGACTCTGTCCCTCACCACCGCTTGTTGTAAATATTTTTGTCCACCCTAAGCGTGGAAGGGTATTCTCAGATGTGAGACCCTTGCTCATTGCACCATCAGGATTCAAGCAAACCGGGCCGAAGACGGCTGTAATGCCAGAAACCGGTCCCCGGGAGCTTGTTTCCTTCCCAGTGTAAGAATTGGCTTTTGTAGTTTGGTTTGCCCTGTTCCCATCATGCACTGGGACAGGAACAGACTAATTTGCATACAGCCAGGTTCTGAAACTGGGATGGTGCAGTGAGCTAAAAAACGGTGTTGGATCTAGCCCTGATCTCTTGACTGGGTGAGACCTTTCTGCTTAATTCAGAGACTCTGTCCCTCACCACCCCTTGTTGTAAATATTTTTGTCCACCCTAAGCGTGGAAGGGTATTCTCAGATGTGAGACCCTTGCTCATTGCACCATCAGGATTCAAGCAAACCGGGCCGAAGACGGCTGTAATGCCAGAAACCGGTCCCCGGGAGCTTGTTTCCTTCCCAGTGTAAGAATTGGCTTCTGTAGTTTGGTTTGCCCTGTTCCCATCATGCACTGGGACAGGAACAGACTAATTTGCATACAGCCAGGTTCTGAAACTGGGATGGTGCAGTGAGCTAAAAAACGGTGTTGGATCTAGCCCTGATCTCTTGACTGGGTGAGAGCTTTCTGCTTAATTCAGAGACTCTGTCCCTCACCACCCCTTGTTGTAAATATTTTTGTCCACCCTAAGCGTGGAAGGGTATTCTCAGATGTGAGACCCTTGCTCATTGCACCATCAGGATTCAAGCAAACCGGGCCGAAGACGGCTGTAATGCCAGAAACCGGTCCCCGGGAGCTTGTTTCCTTCCCAGTGTAAGAATTGGCTTCTGTAGTTTGGTTTGCCCTGTTCCCATCATGCACTGGGACAGGAACAGACTAATTTGCATACAGCCAGGTTCTGAAACTGGGATGGTGCAGTGAGCTAAAAAACGGTGTTGGATCTCGCCCTGATCTCTTGACTGGGTGAGAGCTTTCTGCTTAATTCAGAGACTCTGTCCCTCACCACCCCTTGTTGTAAATATTTTTGTCCACCCTAAGCGTGGAAGGGTATTCTCAGATGTGAGATCCTTGCTCATTGCACCATCAGGATTCAAGCAAACCGGGCCGAAGACGGCTGTAATGCCAGAAACCGGTCCCCGGGAGCTTGTTTCCTTCCCAGTGTAAGAATTGGCTTCTGTAGTTTGGTTTGCCCTGTTCCCATCATGCACTGGGACAGGAACAGACTAATTTGCATACAGCCAGTTTCTGAAACTGGGATGGTGCAGTGAGCTAAAAAACGGTGTTGGATCTAGCCCTGATCTTTTGACTGGGTGAGAGCTTTCTGCTTAATTCAGAGACTCTGTCCCTCACCACCGCTTGTTGTAAATATTTTTGTCCACCCTAAGCGTGGAAGGGTATTCTCAGATGTGAGACCCTTGCTCATTGCACCATCAGGATTCAAGCAAACCGGGCCGAAGACGGCTGTAATGCCAGAAACCGGTCCCCGGGAGCTTGTTTCCTTCCCAGTGTAAGAATTGGCTTCTGTAGTTTGGTTTGCCCTGTTCCCATCATGCACTGGGACAGGAACAGACTAATTTGCATACAGCCAGGTTCTGAAACTGGGATGGTGCAGTGAGCTAAAAAACGGTGTTGGATCTAGCCCTGATCTCTTGACTGGGTGAGAGCTTTCTGCTTAATTCAGATACTCTGTCCCTCACCACCCCTTGTTGTAAATATTTTTGTCCACCCTAAGCGTGGAAGGGTATTCTCAGATGTGAGACCCTTGCTCATTGCACCATCAGGATTCAAGCAAACCGGGCCGAAGACGGCTGTAATGCCAGAAACCGGTCCCCGGGAGCTTGTTTCCTTCCCAGTGTAAGAATTGGCTTCTGTAGTTTGGTTTGCCCTGTTCCCATCATGCACTGGGACAGGAACAGACTAATTTGCATACAGCCACGTTCTGAAACTGGGATGGTGCAGTGAGCTAAAAAACGGTGTTGGATCTAGCCCTGATCTCTTGACTGGGTGAGAGCTTTCTGCTTAATTCAGAGACTCTGTCCCTCACCACCCCTTGTTGTAAATATTTTTGTCCACCCTAAGCGTGGAAGGGTATTCTCAGATGTGAGATCCTTGCTCATTGCACCATCAGGATTCAAGCAAACCGGGCCGAAGACGGCTGTAATGCCAGAAACCGGTCCCCGGGAGCTTGTTTCCTTCCCAGTGTAAGAATTGGCTTCTGTAGTTTGGTTTGCCCTGTTCCCATCATGCACTGGGACAGGAACAGACTAATTTGCATACAGCCAGTTTCTGAAACTGGGATGGTGCAGTGAGCTAAAAAACGGTGTTGGATCTAGCCCTGATCTTTTGACTGGGTGAGAGCTTTCTGCTTAATTCAGAGACTCTGTCCCTCACCACCGCTTGTTGTAAATATTTTTGTCCACCCTAAGCGTGGAAGGGTATTCTCAGATGTGAGACCCTTGCTCATTGCACCATCAGGATTCAAGCAAACCGGGCCGAAGACGGCTGTAATGCCAGAAACCGGTCCCCGGGAGCTTGTTTCCTTCCCAGTGTAAGAATTGGCTTCTGTAGTTTGGTTTGCCCTGTTCCCATCATGCACTGGGACAGGAACAGACTAATTTGCATACAGCCAGGTTCTGAAACTGGGATGGTGCAGTGAGCTAAAAAACGGTGTTGGATCTAGCCCTGATCTCTTGACTGGGTGAGAGCTTTCTGCTTAATTCAGAGACTCTGTCCCTCACCACCCCTTGTTGTAAATATTTTTGTCCACCCTAAGCGTGGAAGGGTATTCTCAGATGTGAGACCCTTGCTCATTGCACCATCAGAATTCAAGCAAACCGGGCCGAAGACGGCTGTAATGCCAGAAACCGGTCCCCGGGAGCTTGTTTCCTTCCCAGTGTAAGAATTGGCTTCTGTAGTTTGGTTTGCCCTGTTCCCATCATGCACTGGGACAGGAACAGACTAATTTGCATACAGCCAGGTTCTGAAACTGGGATGGTGCAGTGAGCTAAAAAACGGTGTTGGATCTAGCCCTGATCTCTTGACTGGGTGAGAGCTCTCTGCTTAATTCAGAGACTCTGTCCCTCACCACCCCTTGTTGTAAATATTTTTGTCCACCCTAAGCGTGGAAGGGTATTCTCAGATGTGAGATCCTTGCTCATTGCACCATCAGGATTCAAGCAAACCGGGCCGAAGACGGCTGTAATGCCAGAAACCGGTCCCCGGGAGCTTGTTTCCTTCCCAGTGTAAGAATTGGCTTCTGTAGTTTGGTTTGCCCTGTTCCCATCATGCACTGGGACAGGAACAGACTAATTTGCATACAGCCAGTTTCTGAAACTGGGATGGTGCAGTGAGCTAAAAAACGGTGTTGGATCTAGCCCTGATCTTTTGACTGGGTGAGAGCTTTCTGCTTAATTCAGAGACTCTGTCCCTCACCACCGCTTGTTGTAAATATTTTTGTCCACCCTAAGCGTGGAAGGGTATTCTCAGATGTGAGACCCTTGCTCATTGCACCATCAGGATTCAAGCAAACCGGGCCGAAGACGGCTGTAATGCCAGAAACTGGTCCCCGGGAGCTTGTTTCCTTCCCAGTGTAAGAATTGGCTTCTGTAGTTTGGTTTGCCCTGTTCCCATCATGCACTGGGACAGGAACAGACTAATTTGCATACAGCCAGGTTCTGAAACTGGGATGGTGCAGAGAGCTAAAAAACGGTGTTGGATCTAGCCCTGATCTCTTGACTGGGTGAGACCTTTCTGCTTAATTCAGAGACTCTGTCCCTCACCACCCCTTGTTGTAAATATTTTTGTCCACCCTAAGCGTGGAAGGGTATTCTCAGATGTGAGACCCTTGCTCATTGCACCATCAGGATTCAAGCAAACCGGGCCGAAGACGGCTGTAATGCCAGAAACCGGTCCCCGGGAGCTTGTTTCCTTCCCAGTGTAAGAATTGGCTTCTGTAGTTTGGTTTGCCCTGTTCCCATCATGCACTGGGACAGGAACAGACTAATTTGCATACAGCCAGGTTCTGAAACTGGGATGGTGCAGTGAGCTAAAAAACGGTGTTGGATCTAGCCCTGATCTCTTGACTGGGTGAGAGCTTTCTGCTTAATTCAGAGACTCTGTCCCTCACCACCCCTTGTTGTAAATATTTTTGTCCACCCTAAGCGTGGAAGGGTATTCTCAGATGTGAGACCCTTGCTCATTGCACCATCAGGATTCAAGCAAACCGGGCCGAAGACGGCTGTAATGCCAGAAACCGGTCCCCGGGAGCTTGTTTCCTTCCCAGTGTAAGAATTGGCTTCTGTAGTTTGGTTTGCCCTGTTCCCATCATGCATTGGGACAGGAACAGACTAATTTGCATACAGCCAGGTTCTGAAACTGGGATGGTGCAGTGAGCTAAAAAACGGTGTTGGATCTAGCCCTGATCTCTTGACTGGGTGAGAGCTTTCTGCTTAATTCAGAGACTCTGTCCCTCACCACCCCTTGTTGTAAATATTTTTGTCCACCCTAAGCGTGGAAGGGTATGCTCAGATGTGAGACCCTTGCTCATTGCACCATCAGGATTCAAGCAAACCGGGCCGAAGACGGCTGTAATGCCAGAAACCGGTCCCCGGGAGCTTGTTTCCTTCCCAGTGTAAGAATTGGCTTCTGTAGTTTGGTTTGCCCTGTTCCCATCATGCACTGAGACAGGAACAGACTAATTTGCATACAGCCAGGTTCTGAAACTGGGATGGTGCAGTGAGCTAAAAAACGGTGTTGGATCTAGCCCTGATCTCTTGACTGGGTGAGAGCTTTCTGCTTAATTCAGAGACTCTGTCCCTCACCACCCCTTGTTGTAAATATTTTTGTCCCCCCTAAGCGTGGAAGGGTATTCTCAGATGTGAGACCCTTGCTCATTGCACCATCAGGATTCAAGCAAACCGGGCCGAAGACGGCTGTAATGCCAGAAACCGGTCCCCGGGAGCTTGTTTCCTTCCCAGTGTAAGAATTGGCTTCTGTAGTTTGGTTTGCCCTGTTCCCATCATGCACTGGGACAGGAACAGACTAATTTGCATACAGCCAGGTTCTGAAACTGGGATGGTGCAGTGAGCTAAAAAACGGTGTTGGATCTAGCCCTGATCTCTTGACTGGGTGAGAGCTTTCTGCTTAATTCAGAGACTCTGTCCCTCACCACCCCTTGTTGTAAATATTTTTGTCCACCCTAAGCGTGGAAGGGTATTCTCAGATGTGAGACCCTTGCTCATTGCACCATCAGGATTCAAGCAAACCGGGCCGAAGACGGCTGTAATGCCAGAAACCGGTCCCCGGGAGCTTGTTTCCTTCCCAGTATAAGAATTGGCTTCTGTAGTTTGGTTTGCCCTGTTCCCATCATGCACTGGGACAGGAACAGACTAATTTGCATACAGCCAGGTTCTGAAACTGGGATGGTGCAGTGAGCTAAAAAACGGTGTTGGATCTAGCCCTGATCTCTTGACTGGGTGAGAGCTTTCTGCTTAATTCAGAGACTCTGTCCCTCACCACCGCTTGTTGTAAATATTTTTGTCCACCCTAAGCGTGGAAGGGTATTCTCAGATGTGAGACCCTTGCTCATTGCACCATCAGGATTCAAGCAAACCGGGCCGAAGACGGCTGTAATGCCAGAAACCGGTCCCCGGGAGCTTGTTTCCTTCCCAGTGTAAGAATTGGCTTCTGTAGTTTGGTTTGCCCTGTTCCCAACATGCACTGGGACAGGAACAGACTAATTTGCATACAGCCAGGTTCTGAAACTGGGATGGTGCAGTGAGCTTAAAAAACGGTGTTGGATCTAGCCCTGATCTCTTGACTGGGTGAGAGCTTTCTGCTTAATTCAGAGACTCTGTCCCTCACCACCCCTTGTTGTAAATATTTTTGTCCATCCTAAGCGTGGAAGGGTATTCTCAGATGTGAGACCCTTGCTCATTGCACCATCAGGATTCAAGCAAACCGGGCCGAAGACGGCTGTAATGCCAGAAACCGGTCCCCGGGAGCTTGTTTCCTTCCCAGTGTAAGAATTGGCTTCTGTAGTTTGGTTTGCCCTGTTCCCATAATGCACTGGGACAGGAACAGACTAATTTGCATACAGCCAGTTTCTGAAACTGGGATGGTGCAGTGAGCTAAAAAACGGTGTTGGATCTAGCCCTGATCTCTTGACTGGGTGAGAGCTTTCTGCTTAATTCAGAGACTCTGTCCCTCACCACCGCTTGTTGTAAATATTTTTGTCCACCCTAAGAGTGGAAGGGTATTCTCAGATGTGAGACCCTTGCTCATTGCACCATCAGGATTCAAGCAAACCGGGCCGAAGACGGCTGTAATGCCAGAAACCGGTCCCCGGGAGCTTGTTTCCTTCCCAGTGTAAGAATTGGCTTCTGTAGTTTGGTTTGCCCTGTTCCCATCATGCACTGGGACAGGAACAGACTAATTTGCATACAGCCAGGTTCTGAAACTGGGATGGTGCAGTGAGCTAAAAAACGGTGTTGGATCTAGCCCTGATCTCTTGACTGGGTGAGACCTTTCTGCTTAATTCAGAGACTCTGTCCCTCACCACCCCTTGTTGTAAATATTTTTGTCCACCCTAAGCGTGGAAGGGTATTCTCAGATGTGAGACCCTTGCTCATTGCACCAACAGGATTCAAGCAAACCGGGCCGAAGACGGCTGTAATGCCAGAAACCGGTCCCCGGGAGCTTGTTTCCTTCCCAGTGTAAGAATTGGCTTCTGTAGTTTGGTTTGCCCTGTTCCCATCATGCACTGGGACAGGAACAGACTAATTTGCATACAGCCAGGTTCTGAAACTGGGATGGTGCAGTGAGCTAAAAAACGGTGTTGGATCTAGCCCTGATCTCTTGACTGGGTGAGAGCTTTCTGCTTAATTCAGAGACTCTGTCCCTCACCACCCCTTGTTGTAAATATTTTTGTCCACCCTAAGCGTGGAAGGGTATTCTCAGATGTGAGACCCTTGCTCATTGCACCATCAGGATTCAAGCAAACCGGGCCGAAGACGGCTGTAATGCCAGAAACCGGTCCCCGGGAGCTTGTTTCCTTCCCAGTGTAAGAATTGGCTTCTGTAGTTTGGTTTGCCCTGTTCCCATCATGCACTGGGACAGGAACAGACTAATTTGCATACAGCCAGGTTCTGAAACTGGGATGGTGCAGTGAGCTAAAAAACGGTGTTGGATCTAGCCCTGATCTCTTGACTGGGTGAGAGCTTTCTGCTTAATTCAGAGACTCTGTCCCTCACCACCCCTTGTTGTAAATATTTTTGTCCACCCTAAGCGTGGAAGGGTATTCTCAGATGTGAGACCCTTGCTCATTGCACCATCAGGATTCAAGCAAACCGGGCCGAAGACGGCTGTAATGCCAGAAACTGGTCCCCGGGAGCTTGTTTCCTTCCCAGTATAAGAATTGGCTTCTGTAGTTTGGTTTGCCCTGTTCCCATCATGCACTGGGACAGGAACAGACTAATTTGCATACAGCCAGGTTCTGAAACTGGGATGGTGCAGTGAGCTAAAAAACGGTGTTGGATCTAGCCCTGATCTCTTGACTGGGTGAGAGCTTTCTGCTTAATTCAGAGACTCTGTCCCTCACCACCGCTTGTTGTAAATATTTTTGTCCACCCTAAGCGTGGAAGGGTATTCTCAGATGTGAGACCCTTGCTCATTGCACCATCAGGATTCAAGCAAACCGGGCCGAAGACGGCTGTAATGCCAGAAACCGGTCCCCGGGAGCTTGTTTCCTTCCCAGTGTAAGAATTGGCTTCTGTAGTTTGGTTTGCCCTGTTCCCAACATGCACTGGGACAGGAACAGACTAATTTGCATACAGCCAGGTTCTGAAACTGGGATGGTGCAGTGAGCTTAAAAAACGGTGTTGGATCTAGCCCTGATCTCTTGACTGGGTGAGAGCTTTCTGCTTAATTCAGAGACTCTGTCCCTCACCACCCCTTGTTGTAAATATTTTTGTCCATCCTAAGCGTGGAAGGGTATTCTCAGATGTGAGACCCTTGCTCATTGCACCATCAGGATTCAAGCAAACCGGGCCGAAGACGGCTGTAATGCCAGAAACCGGTCCCCGGGAGCTTGTTTCCTTCCCAGTGTAAGAATTGGCTTCTGTAGTTTGGTTTGCCCTGTTCCCATCATGCACTGGGACAGGAACAGACTAATTTGCATACAGCCAGTTTCTGAAACTGGGATGGTGCAGTGAGCTAAAAAACGGTGTTGGATCTAGCCCTGATCTCTTGACTGGGTGAGAGCTTTCTGCTTAATTCAGAGACTCTGTCCCTCACCACCGCTTGTTGTAAATATTTTTGTCCACCCTAAGAGTGGAAGGGTATTCTCAGATGTGAGACCCTTGCTCATTGCACCATCAGGATTCAAGCAAACCGGGCCGAAGACGGCTGTAATGCCAGAAACCGGTCCCCGGGAGCTTGTTTCCTTCCCAGTGTAAGAATTGGCTTCTGTAGTTTGGTTTGCCCTGTTCCCATCATGCACTGGGACAGGAACAGACTAATTTGCATACAGCCAGGTTCTGAAACTGGGATGGTGCAGTGAGCTAAAAAACGGTGTTGGATCTAGCCCTGATCTCTTGACTGGGTGAGAGCTTTCTGCTTAATTCAGAGACTCTGTCCCTCACCACCCCTTGTTGTAAATATTTTTGTCCACCCTAAGCGTGGAAGGGTATTCTCAGATGTGAGACCCTTGCTCATTGCACCATCAGGATTCAAGCAAACCGGGCCGAAGACGGCTGTAATGCCAGAAACCGGTCCCCGGGAGCTTGTTTCCTTCCCAGTGTAAGAATTGGCTTCTGTAGTTTGGTTTGCCCTGTTCCCATCATGCACTGGGACAGGAACAGACTAATTTGCATACAGCCAGGTTCTGAAACTGGGATGGTGCAGTGAGCTAAAAAACGGTGTTGGATCTAGCCCTGATCTCTTGACTGGGTGAGAGCTTTCTGCTTAATTCAGAGACTCTGTCCCTCACCACCCCTTGTTGTAAATATTTTTGTCCACCCTAAGCGTGGAAGGGTATTCTCAGATGTGAGACCCTTGCTCATTGCACCATCAGGATTCAAGCAAACCGGGCCGAAGACGGCTGTAATGCCAGAAACCGGTCCCCGGGAGCTTGTTTCCTTCCCAGTGTAACAATTGGCTTCTGTAGTTTGGTTTGCCCTGTTCCCATCATGCACTGGGACAGGAACAGACTAATTTGCATACAGCCAGGTTCTGAAACTGGGATGGTGCAGTGAGCTAAAAAATGGTGTTGGATCTAGCCCTGATCTCTTGACTGGGTGAGAGCTTTCTGCTTATTTCAGAGACTCTGTCCCTCACCACCCCTTGTTGTAAATATTTTTGTCCACCCTAAGCGTGGAAGGGTATTCTCAGATGTGAGACCCTTGCTCATTGCACCATCAGGATTCAAGCAAACCGGGCCGAAGACGGCTGTAATGCCAGAAACCGGTCCCCGGGAGCTTGTTTCCTTCCCAGTGTAAGAATTGGCTTCTGTAGTTTGGTTTGCCCTGTTCCCATCATGCACTGGGACAGGAACAGACTAATTTGCATACAGCCAGGTTCTGAAACTGGGATGGTGCTGTGAGCTAAAAAACGGTGTTGGATCTAGCCCTGATCTCTTGACTGGGTGAGAGCTTTCTGCTTAATTCAGAGACTCTGTCCCTCACCACCCCTTGTTGTAAATATTTTTGTCCACCCTAAGCGTGGAAGGGTATTCTCAGATGTGAGACCCTTGCTCATTGCACCAACAGGATTCAAGCAAACCGGGCCGAAGACGGCTGTAATGCCAGAAACCGGTCCCCGGGAGCTTGTTTCCTTCCCAGTGTAAGAATTGGCTTCTGTAGTTTGGTTTGCCCTGTTCCCATCATGCACTGGGACAGGAACAGACTAATTTGCATACAGCCAGGTTCTGAAACTGGGATGGTGCAGTGAGCTAAAAAACGGTGTTGGATCTAGCCCTGATCTCTTGACTGGGTGAGAGCTTTCTGCTTAATTCAGAGACTCTGTCCCTCACCACCCCTTGTTGTAAATATTTTTGTCCACCCTTAGCGTGGAAGGGTATTCTCAGATGTGAGACCCTTGCTCATTGCACCATCAGGATTCAAGCAAACCGGGCCGAAGACGGCTGTAATGCCAGAAACCGGTCCCCGGGAGCTTGTTTCCTTCCCAGTGTAAGAATTGGCTTCTGTAGTTTGGTTTGCCCTGTTCCCATCATGCACTGGGACAGGAACAGACTAATTTGCATACAGCCAGGTTCTGAAACTGGGATGGTGCAGTGAGCTAAAAAACGGTGTTGGATCTAGCCCTGATCTCTTGACTGGGTGAGAGCTTTCTGCTTAATTCAGAGACTCTGTCCCTCATCACCCCTTGTTGTAAATATTTTTGTCCACCCTTAGCGTGGAAGGGTATTCTCAGATGTGAGACCCTTGCTCATTGCACCATCAGGATTCAAGCAAACCGGGCCGAAGACGGCTGTAATGCCAGAAACCGGTCCCCGGGAGCTTGTTTCCTTCCCAGTGTAAGAATTGGCTTCTGTAGTTTGGTTTGCCCTGTTCCCATCATGCACTGGGACAGGAACAGACTAATTTGCATACAGCCAGGTTCTGAAACTGGGATGGTGCAGTGAGCTAAAAAACGGTGTTGGATCTAGCCCTGATCTCTTGACTGGGTGAGAGCTTTCTGCTTAATTCAGAGACTCTGTCCCTCACCACCCCTTGTTGTAAATATTTTTGTCCACCCTAAGCGTGGAAGGGTATTCTCAGATGTGAGACCCTTGCTCATTGCACCATCAGGATTCAAGCAAACCGGGCCGAAGACGGCTGTAATGCCAGAAACCGGTCCCCGGGAGCTTGTTTCCTTCCCAGTGTAAGAATTGGCTTCTGTAGTTTGGTTTGCCCTGTTCCCATCATGCACTGGGACAGGAACAGACTAATTTGCATACAGCCAGGTTCTGAAACTGGGATGGTGCAGTGAGCTTAAAAAACGGTGTTGGATCTAGCCCTGATCTCTTGACTGGGTGAGAGCTTTCTGCTTAATTCAGAGACTCTGTCCCTCACCACCCCTTGTTGTAAATATTTTTGTCCATCCTAAGCGTGGAAGGGTATTCTCAGATGTGAGACCCTTGCTCATTGCACCATCAGGATTCAAGCAAACCGGGCCGAAGACGGCTGTAATGCCAGAAACCGGTCCCCGGGAGCTTGTTTCCTTCCCAGTGTAAGAATTGGCTTCTGTAGTTTGGTTTGCCCTGTTCCCATAATGCACTGGGACAGGAACAGACTAATTTGCATACAGCCAGTTTCTGAAACTGGGATGGTGCAGTGAGCTAAAAAACGGTGTTGGATCTAGCCCTGATCTCTTGACTGGGTGAGAGCTTTCTGCTTAATTCAGAGACTCTGTCCCTCACCACCGCTTGTTGTAAATATTTTTGTCCACCCTAAGAGTGGAAGGGTATTCTCAGATGTGAGACCCTTGCTCATTGCACCATCAGGATTCAAGCAAACCGGGCCGAAGACGGCTGTAATGCCAGAAACCGGTCCCCGGGAGCTTGTTTCCTTCCCAGTGTAAGAATTGGCTTCTGTAGTTTGGTTTGCCCTGTTCCCATCATGCACTGGGACAGGAACAGACTAATTTGCATACAGCCAGGTTCTGAAACTGGGATGGTGCAGTGAGCTAAAAAACGGTGTTGGATCTAGCCCTGATCTCTTGACTGGGTGAGACCTTTCTGCTTAATTCAGAGACTCTGTCCCTCACCACCCCTTGTTGTAAATATTTTTGTCCACCCTAAGCGTGGAAGGGTATTCTCAGATGTGAGACCCTTGCTCATTGCACCAACAGGATTCAAGCAAACCGGGCCGAAGACGGCTGTAATGCCAGAAACCGGTCCCCGGGAGCTTGTTTCCTTCCCAGTGTAAGAATTGGCTTCTGTAGTTTGGTTTGCCCTGTTCCCATCATGCACTGGGACAGGAACAGACTAATTTGCATACAGCCAGGTTCTGAAACTGGGATGGTGCAGTGAGCTAAAAAACGGTGTTGGATCTAGCCCTGATCTCTTGACTGGGTGAGAGCTTTCTGCTTAATTCAGAGACTCTGTCCCTCACCACCCCTTGTTGTAAATATTTTTGTCCACCCTAAGCGTGGAAGGGTATTCTCAGATGTGAGACCCTTGCTCATTGCACCATCAGGATTCAAGCAAACCGGGCCGAAGACGGCTGTAATGCCAGAAACCGGTCCCCGGGAGCTTGTTTCCTTCCCAGTGTAAGAATTGGCTTCTGTAGTTTGGTTTGCCCTGTTCCCATCATGCACTGGGACAGGAACAGACTAATTTGCATACAGCCAGGTTCTGAAACTGGGATGGTGCAGTGAGCTAAAAAACGGTGTTGGATCTAGCCCTGATCTCTTGACTGGGTGAGAGCTTTCTGCTTAATTCAGAGACTCTGTCCCTCACCACCCCTTGTTGTAAATATTTTTGTCCACCCTAAGCGTGGAAGGGTATTCTCAGATGTGAGACCCTTGCTCATTGCACCATCAGGATTCAAGCAAACCGGGCCGAAGACGGCTGTAATGCCAGAAACCGGTCCCCGGGAGCTTGTTTCCTTCCCAGTATAAGAATTGGCTTCTGTAGTTTGGTTTGCCCTGTTCCCATCATGCACTGGGACAGGAACAGACTAATTTGCATACAGCCAGGTTCTGAAACTGGGATGGTGCAGTGAGCTAAAAAACGGTGTTGGATCTAGCCCTGATCTCTTGACTGGGTGAGAGCTTTCTGCTTAATTCAGAGACTCTGTCCCTCACCACCGCTTGTTGTAAATATTTTTGTCCACCCTAAGCGTGGAAGGGTATTCTCAGATGTGAGACCCTTGCTCATTGCACCATCAGGATTCAAGCAAACCGGGCCGAAGACGGCTGTAATGCCAGAAACCGGTCCCCGGGAGCTTGTTTCCTTCCCAGTGTAAGAATTGGCTTCTGTAGTTTGGTTTGCCCTGTTCCCAACATGCACTGGGACAGGAACAGACTAATTTGCATACAGCCAGGTTCTGAAACTGGGATGGTGCAGTGAGCTTAAAAAACGGTGTTGGATCTAGCCCTGATCTCTTGACTGGGTGAGAGCTTTCTGCTTAATTCAGAGACTCTGTCCCTCACCACCCCTTGTTGTAAATATTTTTGTCCATCCTAAGCGTGGAAGGGTATTCTCAGATGTGAGACCCTTGCTCATTGCACCATCAGGATTCAAGCAAACCGGGCCGAAGACGGCTGTAATGCCAGAAACCGGTCCCCGGGAGCTTGTTTCCTTCCCAGTGTAAGAATTGGCTTCTGTAGTTTGGTTTGCCCTGTTCCCATCATGCACTGGGACAGGAACAGACTAATTTGCATACAGCCAGTTTCTGAAACTGGGATGGTGCAGTGAGCTAAAAAACGGTGTTGGATCTAGCCCTGATCTCTTGACTGGGTGAGAGCTTTCTGCTTAATTCAGAGACTCTGTCCCTCACCACCGCTTGTTGTAAATATTTTTGTCCACCCTAAGAGTGGAAGGGTATTCTCAGATGTGAGACCCTTGCTCATTGCACCATCAGGATTCAAGCAAACCGGGCCGAAGACGGCTGTAATGCCAGAAACCGGTCCCCGGGAGCTTGTTTCCTTCCCAGTGTAAGAATTGGCTTCTGTAGTTTGGTTTGCCCTGTTCCCATCATGCACTGGGACAGGAACAGACTAATTTGCATACAGCCAGGTTCTGAAACTGGGATGGTGCAGTGAGCTAAAAAACGGTGTTGGATCTAGCCCTGATCTCTTGACTGGGTGAGACCTTTCTGCTTAATTCAGAGACTCAGTCCCTCACCACCCCTTGTTGTAAATATTTTTGTCCACCCTAAGCGTGGAAGGGTATTCTCAGATGTGAGACCCTTGCTCATTGCACCAACAGGATTCAAGCAAACCGGGCCGAAGACGGCTGTAATGCCAGAAACCGGTCCCCGGGAGCTCGTTTCCTTCCCAGTGTAAGAATTGGCTTCTGTAGTTTGGTTTGCCCTGTTCCCATCATGCACTGGGACAGGAACAGACTAATTTGCATACAGCCAGGTTCTGAAACTGGGATGGTGCAGTGAGCTAAAAAACGGTGTTGGATCTAGCCCTGATCTCTTGACTGGGTGAGAGCTTTCTGCTTAATTCAGAGACTCTGTCCCTCACCACCCCTTGTTGTAAATATTTTTGTCCACCCTAAGCGTGGAAGGGTATTCTCAGATGTGAGACCCTTGCTCATTGCACCATCAGGATTCAAGCAAACCGGGCCGAAGACGGCTGTAATGCCAGAAACCGGTCCCCGGGAGCTTGTTTCCTTCCCAGTGTAAGAATTGGCTTCTGTAGTTTGGTTTGCCCTGTTCCCATCATGCACTGGGACAGGAACAGACTAATTTGCATACAGCCAGGTTCTGAAACTGGGATGGTGCAGTGAGCTAAAAAACGGTGTTGGATCTAGCCCTGATCTCTTGACTGGGTGAGAGCTTTCTGCTTAATTCAGAGACTCTGTCCCTCACCACCCCTTGTTGTAAATATTTTTGTCCACCCTAAGCGTGGAAGGGTATTCTCAGATGTGAGACCCTTGCTCATTGCACCATCAGGATTCAAGCAAACCGGGCCGAAGACGGCTGTAATGCCAGAAACCGGTCCCCGGGAGCTTGTTTCCTTCCCAGTATAAGAATTGGCTTCTGTAGTTTGGTTTGCCCTGTTCCCATCATGCACTGGGACAGGAACAGACTAATTTGCATACAGCCAGGTTCTGAAACTGGGATGGTGCAGTGAGCTAAAAAACGGTGTTGGATCTAGCCCTGATCTCTTGACTGGGTGAGAGCTTTCTGCTTAATTCAGAGACTCTGTCCCTCACCACCCCTTGTTGTAAATATTTTTGTCCACCCTAAGCGTGGAAGGGTATTCTCAGATGTGAGACCCTTGCTCATTGCACCATCAGGATTCAAGCAAACCGGGCCGAAGACGGCTGTAATGCCAGAAACCGGTCCCCGGGAGCTTGTTTCCTTCCCAGTGTAAGAATTGGCTTCTGTAGTTTGGTTTGCCCTGTTCCCATCATGCACTGGGACAGGAACAGACTAATTTGCATACAGCCAGTTTCTGAAACTGGGATGGTGCAGTGAGCTAAAAAACGGTGTTGGATCTAGCCCTGATCTCTTGACTGGGTGAGAGCTTTCTGCTTAATTCAGAGACTCTGTCCCTCACCACCGCTTGTTGTAAATATTTTTGTCCACCCTAAGCGTGGAAGGGTATTCTCAGATGTGAGACCCTTGCTCATTGCACCATCAGGATTCAAGCAAACCGGGCCGAAGACGGCTGTAATGCCAGAAACCGGTCCCCGGGAGCTTGTTTCCTTCCAAGTGTAAGAATTGGCTTCTGTAGTTTGGTTTGCCCTGTTCCCATCATGCACTGGGACAGGAACAGACTAATTTGCATACAGCCAGGTTCTGAAACTGGGATGGTGCAGTGAGCTAAAAAACGGTGTTGGATCTAGCCCTGATCTCTTGACTGGGTGAGACCTTTCTGCTTAATTCAGAGACTCTGTCCCTCACCACCCCTTGTTGTAAATATTTTTGTCCACCCTAAGCGTGGAAGGGTATTCTCAGATGTGAGACCCTTGCTCATTGCACCATCAGGATTCAAGCAAACCGGGCCGAAGACGGCTGTAATGCCAGAAACCGGTCCCCGGGAGCTTGTTTCCTTCCCACTGTAAGAATTGGCTTCTGTAGTTTGGTTTGCCCTGTTCCCATCATGCACTGGGACAGGAACAGACTAATTTGCATACAGCCAGGTTCTGAAACTGGGATGGTGCAGTGAGCTAAAAAACGGTGTTGGATCTAGCCCTGATCTCTTGACTGGGTGAGAGCTTTCTGCTTAATTCAGAGACTCTGTCCCTCACCACCCCTTGTTGAAAATATTTTTGTCCACCCTAAGCGTGGAAGGGTATTCTCAGATGTGAGACCCTTGCTCATTGCACCATCAGGATTCAAGCAAACCGGGCCGAAGACGGCTGTAATGCCAGAAACCGGTCCCCGGGAGCTTGTTTCCTTCCCAGTGTAAGAATTGGCTTCTGTAGTTTGGTTTGCCCTGTTCCCATCATGCACTGGGACAGGAACAGACTAATTTGCATACAGCCAGGTTCTGAAACTGGGATGGTGCAGTGAGCTAAAAAACGGTGTTGGATCTAGCCCTGATCTCTTGACTGGGTGGGAGCTTTCTGCTTAATTCAGAGACTCTGTCCCTCACCACCCCTTGTTGTAAATATTTTTGTCCACCCTAAGCGTGGAAGGGTATTCTCAGATGTGAGACCCTTGCTCATTGCACCATCAGGATTCAAGCAAACCGGGCCGAAGACGGCTGTAATGCCAGAAACCGGTCCCCGGGAGCTTGTTTCCTTCCCAGTGTAAGAATTGGCTTCTGTAGTTTGGTTTGCCCTGTTCCCATAATGCACTGGGACAGGAACAGACTAATTTGCATACAGCCAGGTTCTGAAACTGGGATGGTGCAGTGAGCTAAAAAACGGTGTTGGATCTAGCCCTGATCTCTTGACTGGGTGAGAGCTTTCTGCTTAATTCAGAGACTCTGTCCCTCACCACCCCTTGTTGTAAATATTTTTGTCCACCCTAAGCGTGGAAGGGTATTCTCAGATGTGAGACCCTTGCTCATTGCACCATCAGGATTCAAGCAAACCGGGCCGAAGACGGCTGTAATGCCAGAAACCGGTCCCCGGGAGCTTGTTTCCTTCCCAGTGTAACAATTGGCTTCTGTAGTTTGGTTTGCCCTGTTCCCATCATGCACTGGGACAGGAACAGACTAATTTGCATACAGCCAGGTTCTGAAACTGGGATGGTGCAGTGAGCTAAAAAACGGTGTTGGATTTAGCCCTGATCTCCTGACTGGGTGAGAGCTTTCTGCTTAATTCAGAGACTCTGTCCCTCACCACCCCTTGTTGTAAATATTTTTGTCCACCCTAAGCGTGGAAGGGTATTCTCAGATGTGAGACCCATGCTCATTGCACCATCAGGATTCAAGCAAACCGGGCCGAAGACGGCTGGAATGCCAGAAACCGGTCCCCGGGAGCTTGTTTCCTTCCCAGTGTAAGAATTGGCTTCTGTAGTTTGGTTTGCCCTGTTCCCATCATGCACTGGGACAGGAACAGACTAATTTGCATACAGCCAGGTTCTGAAACTGGGATGGTGCAGTGAGCTAAAAAACGGTGTTGGATCTAGCCCTGATCTCTTGACTGGGTGAGAGCTTTCTGCTTAATTCAGAGACTCTGTCCCTCACCACCCCTTGTTGTAAATATTTTTGTCCACCCTAAGCGTGGAAGGGTATTCTCAGATGTGAGACCCTGGCTCATTGCACCATCAGGATTCAAGCAAACCGGGCCGAAGACGGCTGTAATGCCAGAACCCGGTCCCCAGGAGCTTGTTTCCTTCCCAGTGTAAGAATTGGCTTCTGTAGTTTGGTTTGCCCTGTTCCCATCATGCACTGGGACAGGAACAGACTAATTTGCATACAGCCAGGTTCTGTAACTGGGATGGTGCAGTGAGCTAAAAAACGGTGTTGGATCTAGCCCTGATCTCTTGACTGGGTGAGAGCTTTCTGCTTAATTCAGAGACTCTGTCCCTCACAATCCCTTGTTGTAAATATTTTTGTCCACCCTAAGCGTGGAAGGGTATTCTCAGATGTGAGACCCTTGCTCATTGCACCATCAGGATTCAAGCAAACCGGGCCGAAGACGGCTGTAATGCCAGAAACCGGTCCCCGGGAGCTTGTTTCCTTCCCAGTGTAAGAATTGGCTTCTGTAGTTTGGTTTGCCCTGTTCCCATCATGCACTGGGACAGGAACAGACTAATTTGCATACAGCCAGGTTCTGAAACTGGGATGGTGCAGTGAGCTAAAAAACGGTGTTGGATCTAGCCCTGATCTCTTGACTGGGTGAGAGCTTTTTGCTTAATTCAGAGACTCTGTCCCTCACCACCCCTTGTTGTAAATATTTTTGTCCACCCTAAGCGTGGAAGGGTATTCTCAGATGTGAGACCCTTGCTCATTGCACCATCAGGATTCAAGCAAACCGGGCCGAAGACGGCTGTAATGCCAGAAACCGGTCCCCGGGAGCTTGTTTCCTTCTCAGTGTAAGAATTGGCTTCTGTAGTTTGGTTTGCCCTGTTCCCATCATGCACTGGGACAGGAACAGACTAATTTGCATACAGCCAGGTTCTGAAACTGGGATGGTGCAGTGAGCTAAAAAACGGTGTTGGATCTAGCCCTGATCTCTTGACTGGGTGAGAGCTTTCTGCTTAATTCAGAGACTCTGTCCCTCACCACCCCTTGTTGTAAATATTTTTGTCCACCCTAAGCGTGGAAGGGTATTCTCAGATGTGAGACCCTTGCTCATTGCACCATCAGGATTCAAGCAAACCGGGCCGAAGACGGCTGTAATGCCAGAAACCGGTCCCCGGGAGCTTGTTTCCTTCCCAGTGTAAGAATTGGCTTCTGTAGTTTGGTTTGCCCTGTTCCCATCATGCACTGGGACAGGAACAGACTAATTTGCATACAGCCAGTTTCTGAAACTGGGATGGTGCAGTGAGCTAAAAAACGGTGTTGGATCTAGCCCTGATCTCTTGACTGGGTGAGAGCTTTCTGCTTAATTCAGAGACTCTGTCCCTCACCACCGCTTGTTGTAAATATTTTTGTCCACCCTAAGCGTGGAAGGGTATTCTCAGATGTGAGACCCTTGCTCATTGCACCATCAGGATTCAAGCAAACCGGGCCGAAGACGGCTGTAATGCCAGAAACCGGTCCCCGGGAGCTTGTTTCCTTCCAAGTGTAAGAATTGGCTTCTGTAGTTTGGTTTGCCCTGTTCCCATCATGCACTGGGACAGGAACAGACTAATTTGCATACAGCCAGGTTCTGAAACTGGGATGGTGCAGTGAGCTAAAAAACGGTGTTGGATCTAGCCCTGATCTCTTGACTGGGTGAGACCTTTCTGCTTAATTCAGAGACTCTGTCCCTCACCACCCCTTGTTGTAAATATTTTTGTCCACCCTAAGCGTGGAAGGGTATTCTCAGATGTGAGACCCTTGCTCATTGCACCATCAGGATTCAAGCAAACCGGGCCGAAGACGGCTGTAATGCCAGAAACCGGTCCCCGGGAGCTTGTTTCCTTCCCAGTGTAAGAATTGGCTTCTGTAGTTTGGTTTGCCCTGTTCCCATCATGCACTGGGACAGGAACAGACTAATTTGCATACAGCCAGGTTCTGAAACTGGGATGGTGCAGTGAGCTAAAAAACGGTGTTGGATCTAGCCCTGATCTCTTGACTGGGTGAGAGCTTTCTGCTTAATTCAGAGACTCTGTCCCTCACCACCCCTTGTTGAAAATATTTTTGTCCACCCTAAGCGTGGAAGGGTATTCTCAGATGTGAGACCCTTGCTCATTGCACCATCAGGATTCAAGCAAACCGGGCCGAAGACGGCTGTAATGCCAGAAACCGGTCCCCGGGAGCTTGTTTCCTTCCCAGTGTAAGAATTGGCTTCTGTAGTTTGGTTTGCCCTGTTCCCATCATGCACTGGGACAGGAACAGACTAATTTGCATACAGCCAGGTTCTGAAACTGGGATGGTGCAGTGAGCTAAAAAACGGTGTTGGATCTAGCCCTGATCTCTTGACTGGGTGGGAGCTTTCTGCTTAATTCAGAGACTCTGTCCCTCACCACCCCTTGTTGTAAATATTTTTGTCCACCCTAAGCGTGGAAGGGTATTCTCAGATGTGAGACCCTTGCTCATTGCACCATCAGGATTCAAGCAAACCGGGCCGAAGACGGCTGTAATGCCAGAAACCGGTCCCCGGGAGCTTGTTTCCTTCCCAGTGTAAGAATTGGCTTCTGTAGTTTGGTTTGCCCTGTTCCCATAATGCACTGGGACAGGAACAGACTAATTTGCATACAGCCAGGTTCTGAAACTGGGATGGTGCAGTGAGCTAAAAAACGGTGTTGGATCTAGCCCTGATCTCTTGACTGGGTGAGAGCTTTCTGCTTAATTCAGAGACTCTGTCCCTCACCACCCCTTGTTGTAAATATTTTTGTCCACCCTAAGCGTGGAAGGGTATTCTCAGATGTGAGACCCTTGCTCATTGCACCATCAGGATTCAAGCAAACCGGGCCAAAGACGGCTGTAATGCCAGAAACCGGTCCCCGGGAGCTTGTTTCCTTCCCAGTGTAACAATTGGCTTCTGTAGTTTGGTTTGCCCTGTTCCCATCATGCACTGGGACAGGAACAGACTAATTTGCATACAGCCAGGTTCTGAAACTGGGATGGTGCAGTGAGCTAAAAAACGGTGTTGGATTTAGCCCTGATCTCCTGACTGGGTGAGAGCTTTCTGCTTAATTCAGAGACTCTGTCCCTCACCACCCCTTGTTGTAAATATTTTTGTCCACCCTAAGCGTGGAAGGGTATTCTCAGATGTGAGACCCATGCTCATTGCACCATCAGGATTCAAGCAAACCGGGCCGAAGACGGCTGGAATGCCAGAAACCGGTCCCCGGGAGCTTGTTTCCTTCCCAGTGTAAGAATTGGCTTCTGTAGTTTGGTTTGCCCTGTTCCCATCATGCACTGGGACAGGAACAGACTAATTTGCATACAGCCAGGTTCTGAAACTGGGATGGTGCAGTGAGCTAAAAAACGGTGTTGGATCTAGCCCTGATCTCTTGACTGGGTGAGAGCTTTCTGCTTAATTCAGAGACTCTGTCCCTCACCACCCCTTGTTGTAAATATTTTTGTCCACCCTAAGCGTGGAAGGGTATTCTCAGATGTGAGACCCTTGCTCATTGCACCATCAGGATTCAAGCAAACCGGGCCGAAGACGGCTGTAATGCCAGAACCCGGTCCCCAGGAGCTTGTTTCCTTCCCAGTGTAAGAATTGGCTTCTGTAGTTTGGTTTGCCCTGTTCCCATCATGCACTGGGACAGGAACAGACTAATTTGCATACAGCCAGGTTCTGTAACTGGGATGGTGCAGTGAGCTAAAAAACGGTGTTGGATCTAGCCCTGATCTCTTGACTGGGTGAGAGCTTTCTGCTTAATTCAGAGACTCTGTCCCTCACAATCCCTTGTTGTAAATATTTTTGTCCACCCTAAGCGTGGAAGGGTATTCTCAGATGTGAGACCCTTGCTCATTGCACCATCAGGATTCAAGCAAACCGGGCCGAAGACGGCTGTAATGCCAGAAACCGGTCCCCGGGAGCTTGTTTCCTTCCCAGTGTAAGAATTGGCTTCTGTAGTTTGGTTTGCCCTGTTCCCATCATGCACTGGGACAGGAACAGACTAATTTGCATACAGCCAGGTTCTGAAACTGGGATGGTGCAGTGAGCTAAAAAACGGTGTTGGATCTAGCCCTGATCTCTTGACTGGGTGAGAGCTTTCTGCTTAATTCAGAGACTCTGTCCCTCACCACCCCTTGTTGTAAATATTTTTGTCCACCCTAAGCGTGGAAGGGTATTCTCAGATGTGAGACCCTTGCTCATTGCACCATCAGGATTCAAGCAAACCGGGCCGAAGACGGCTGTAATGCCAGAAACTGGTCCCCGGGAGCTTGTTTCCTTCTCAGTGTAAGAATTGGCTTCTGTAGTTTGGTTTGCCCTGTTCCCATCATGCACTGGGACAGGAACAGACTAATTTGCATACAGCCAGGTTCTGAAACTGGGATGGTGCAGTGAGCTAAAAAACGGTGTTGGATCTAGCCCTGATCTCTTGACTGGGTGAGAGCTTTCTGCTTAATTCAGAGACTCTGTCCCTCACCACCCCTTGTTGTAAATATTTTTGTCCACCCTAAGCGTGGAAGGGTATTCTCAGATGTGAGACCCTTGCTCATTGCACCATCAGGATTCAAGCAAACCGGGCCGAAGACGGCTGTAATGCCAGAAACCGGTCCCCGGGAGCTTGTTTCCTTCCCAGTGTAAGAATTGGCTTCTGTAGTTTGGTTTGCCCTGTTCCCATCATGCACTGGGACAGGAACAGACTAATTTGCATACAGCCAGGTTCTGAAACTGGGATGGTGCAGTGAGCTAAAAAACGGTGTTGGATCTAGCCCTGATCTCTTGACTGGGTGAGAGCTTTCTGCTTAATTCAGAGACTCTGTCCCCCACCACCCCTTGTTGGAAATATTTTTGTCCACCCTAAGCTTGGAAGGGTATTCTCAGATGTGAGACCCTTGCTCATTGCACTATCAGGATTCAAGCAAACCGGGCCGAAGACGGCTGTAATGCCAGAAACCGGTCCCCGGGAGCTTGTTTCCTTCCCAGTGTAAGAATTGGCTTCTGTAGTTTGGTTTGCCCTGTTCCCATCATGCACTGGGACAGGAACAGACTAATTTGCATACAGCCAGGTTCTGAAACTGGGATGGTGCAGTGAGCTAAAAAACGGTGTTGGATCTAGCCCTGATCTCTTGACTGGGTGAGAGCTTTCTGCTTAATTCAGAGACTCTGTCCCTCACCACCCCTTGTTGTAAATATTTTTGTCCACCCTAAGCGTGGAAGGGTATTCTCAGATGTGAGACCCTTGCTCATTGCACCATCAGGATTCAAGCAAACCGGGCCGAAGACGGCTGTAATGCCAGAAAACGGTCCCCGGGAGCTTGTTTCCTTCCCAGTGTAAGAATTGGCTTCTGTAGTTTGGTTTGCCCTGTTCCCATCATGCACTGGGACAGGAACAGACTAATTTGCATACAGCCAGGTTCTGTAACTGGGATGGTGCAGTGAGCTAAAAAACGGTGTTGGATCTAGCCCTGATCTCTTGACTGGGTGAGAGCTTTCTGCTTAATTCAGAGACTCTGTCCCTCACAATCCCTTGTTGTAAATATTTTTGTCCACCCTAAGCGTGGAAGGGTATTCTCAGATGTGAGACCCTTGCTCATTGCACCATCAGGATTCAAGCAAACCGGGCCGAAGACGGCTGTAATGCCAGAAACCGGTCCCCGGGAGCTTGTTTCCTTCCCAGTGTAAGAATTGGCTTCTGTAGTTTGGTTTGCCCTGTTCCCATCATGCACTGGGACAGGAACAGACTAATTTGCATACAGCCAGGTTCTGAAACTGGGATGGTGCAGTGAGCTAAAAAATGGTGTTGGATCTAGCCCTGATCTCTTGACTGGGTGAGAGCTTTCTGCTTAATTCAGAGACTCTGTCCCTCACCACCCCTTGTTGTAAATATTTTTGTCCACCCTAAGCGTGGAAGGGTATTCTCAGATGTGAGACCCTTGCTCATTGCACCATCAGGATTCAAGCAAACCGGGCCGAAGACGGCTGTAATGCCAGAAAACGGTCCCCGGGAGCTTGTTTCCTTCCCAGTGTAAGAATTGGCTTCTGTAGTTTGGTTTGCCCTGTTCCCATCATGCACTGGGACAGGAACAGACTAATTTGCATACAGCCAGGTTCTGTAACTGGGATGGTGCAGTGAGCTAAAAAACGGTGTTGGATCTAGCCCTGATATCTTGACTGGGTGAGAGCTTTCTGCTTAATTCAGAGACTCTGTCCCTCACAATCCCTTGTTGTAAATATTTTTGTCCACCCTAAGCGTGGAAGGGTATTCTCAGATGTGAGACCCTTGCTCATTGCACCATCAGGATTCAAGCAAACCGGGCCGAAGACGGCTGTAATGCCAGAAACCGGTCCCCGGGAGCTTGTTTCCTTCCCAGTGTAAGAATTGGCTTCTGTAGTTTGGTTTGCCCTGTTCCCATCATGCACTGGGACAGGAACAGACTAATTTGCATACAGCCAGGTTCTGAAACTGGGATGGTGCAGTGAGCTAAAAAATGGTGTTGGATCTAGCCCTGATCTCTTGACTGGGTGAGAGCTTTCTGCTTAATTCAGAGACTCTGTCCCTCACCACCCCTTGTTGTAAATATTTTTGTCCACCCTAAGCGTGGAAGGGTATTCTCAGATGTGAGACCCTTGCTCATTGCACCATCAGGATTCAAGCAAACCGGGCCGAAGACGGCTGTAATGCCAGAAACCGGTCCCCGGGAGCTTGTTTCCTTCCCAGTGTAAGAATTGGCTTCTGTAGTTTGGTTTGCCCTGTTCCCATCATGCACTGGGACAGGAACAGACTAATTTGCATACAGCCAGGTTCTGAAACTGGGATGGTGCAGTGAGCTAAAAAACGGTGTTGGATCTAGCCCTGATCTCTTGACTGGGTGAGAGCTTTCTGCTTAATTCAGAGACTCTGTCCCTCACCACCCCTTGTTGGAAATATTTTTGTCCACCCTAAGCTTGGAAGGGTATTCTCAGATGTGAGACCCTTGCTCATTGCACTATCAGGATTCAAGCAAACCGGGCCGAAGACGGCTGTAATGCCAGAAACCGGTCCCCGGGAGCTTGTTTCCTTCCCAGTGTAAGAATTGGCTTCTGTAGTTTGGTTTGCCCTGTTCCCATCATGCACTGGGACAGGAACAGACTAATTTGCATACAGCCAGGTTCTGAAACTGGGATGGTGCAGTGAGCTAAAAAACGGTGTTGGATCTAGCCCTGATCTCTTGACTGGGTGAGAGCTTTCTGCTTAATTCAGAGACTCTGTCCCTCACCACCCCTTGTTGTAAATATTTTTGTCCACCCTAAGCGTGGAAGGGTATTCTCAGATGTGAGACCCTTGCTCATTGCACCATCAGGATTCAAGCAAACCGGGCCGAAGACGGCTGTAATGCCAGAAACCGGTCCCCGGGAGCTTGTTTCCTTCCCAGTGTAAGAATTGGCTTCTGTAGTTTGGTTTGCCCTGTTCCCATAATGCACTGGGACAGGAACAGACTAATTTGCATAGAGCCAGGTTCTGAAACTGGGATGGTGCAGTGAGCTAAAAAACGGTGTTGGATCTAGCCCTGATCTCTTGACTGGGTGAGAGCTTTCTGCTTAATTCAGAGACTCTGTCCCTCACCACCCCTTGTTGTAAATATTTTTGTCCACCCTAAGCGTGGAAGGGTATTCTCAGATGTGAGACCCTTGCTCATTGCACCATCAGGATTCAAGCAAACCGGGCCGAAGACGGCTGTAATGCCAGAAACCGGTCCCCGGGAGCTTGTTTCCTTCCCAGTGTAACAATTGGCTTCTGTAGTTTGGTTTGCCCTGTTCCCATCATGCACTGGGACAGGAACAGACTAATTTGCATACAGCCAGGTTCTGAAACTGGGATGGTGCAGTGAGCTAAAAAACGGTGTTGGATTTAGCCCTGATCTCCTGACTGGGTGAGAGCTTTCTGCTTAATTCAGAGACTCTGTCCCTCACCACCCCTTGTTGTAAATATTTTTGTCCACCCTAAGCGTGGAAGGGTATTCTCAGATGTGAGACCCATGCTCATTGCACCATCAGGATTCAAGCAAACCGGGCCGAAGACGGCTGGAATGCCAGAAACCGGTCCCCGGGAGCTTGTTTCCTTCCCAGTGTAAGAATTGGCTTCTGTAGTTTGGTTTGCCCTGTTCCCATCATGCACTGGGACAGGAACAGACTAATTTGCATACAGCCAGGTTCTGAAACTGGGATGGTGCAGTGAGCTAAAAAACGGTGTTGGATCTAGCCCTGATCTCTTGACTGGGTGAGAGCTTTCTGCTTAATTCAGAGACTCTGTCCCTCACCACCCCTTGTTGTAAATATTTTTGTCCACCCTAAGCGTGGAAGGGTATTCTCAGATGTGAGACCCTTGCTCATTGCACCATCAGGATTCAAGCAAACCGGGCCGAAGACGGCTGTAATGCCAGAACCCGGTCCCCAGGAGCTTGTTTCCTTCCCAGTGTAAGAATTGGCTTCTGTAGTTTGGTTTGCCCTGTTCCCATCATGCACTGGGACAGGAACAGACTAATTTGCATACAGCCAGGTTCTGTAACTGGGATGGTGCAGTGAGCTAAAAAACGGTGTTGGATCTAGCCCTGATCTCTTGACTGGGTGAGAGCTTTCTGCTTAATTCAGAGACTCTGTCCCTCACAATCCCTTGTTGTAAATATTTTTGTCCACCCTAAGCGTGGAAGGGTATTCTCAGATGTGAGACCCTTGCTCATTGCACCATCAGGATTCAAGCAAACCGGGCCGAAGACGGCTGTAATGCCAGAAACCGGTCCCCGGGAGCTTGTTTCCTTCCCAGTGTAAGAATTGGCTTCTGTAGTTTGGTTTGCCCTGTTCCCATCATGCACTGGGACAGGAACAGACTAATTTGCATACAGCCAGGTTCTGAAACTGGGATGGTGCAGTGAGCTAAAAAACGGTGTTGGATCTAGCCCTGATCTCTTGACTGGGTGAGAGCTTTCTGCTTAATTCAGAGACTCTGTCCCTCACCACCCCTTGTTGTAAATATTTTTGTCCACCCTAAGCGTGGAAGGGTATTCTCAGATGTGAGACCCTTGCTCATTGCACCATCAGGATTCAAGCAAACCGGGCCGAAGACGGCTGTAATGCCAGAAACCGGTCCCCGGGAGCTTGTTTCCTTCTCAGTGTAAGAATTGGCTTCTGTAGTTTGGTTTGCCCTGTTCCCATCATGCACTGGGACAGGAACAGACTAATTTGCATACAGCCAGGTTCTGAAACTGGGATGGTGCAGTGAGCTAAAAAACGGTGTTGGATCTAGCCCTGATCTCTTGACTGGGTGAGAGCTTTCTGCTTAATTCAGAGACTCTGTCCCTCACCACCCCTTGTTGTAAATATTTTTGTCCACCCTAAGCGTGGAAGGGTATTCTCAGATGTGAGACCCTTGCTCATTGCACCATCAGGATTCAAGCAAACCGGGCCGAAGACGGCTGTAATGCCAGAAACCGGTCCCCGGGAGCTTGTTTCCTTCCCAGTGTAAGAATTGGCTTCTGTAGTTTGGTTTGCCCTGTTCCCATCATGCACTGGGACAGGAACAGACTAATTTGCATACAGCCAGGTTCTGAAACTGGGATGGTGCAGTGAGCTAAAAAACGGTGTTGGATCTAGCCCTGATCTCTTGACTGGGTGAGAGCTTTCTGCTTAATTCAGAGACTCTGTCCCTCACCACCCCTTGTTGTAAATATTTTTGTCCACCCTAAGCGTGGAAGGGTATTCTCAGATGTGAGACCCTTGCTCATTGCACCATCAGGATTCAAGCAAACCGGGCCGAAGACGGCTGTAATGCCAGAAAACGGTCCCCGGGAGCTTGTTTCCTTCCCAGTGTAAGAATTGGCTTCTGTAGTTTGGTTTGCCCTGTTCCCATCATGCACTGGGACAGGAACAGACTAATTTGCATACAGCCAGGTTCTGTAACTGGGATGGTGCAGTGAGCTAAAAAACGGTGTTGGATCTAGCCCTGATCTCTTGACTGGGTGAGAGCTTTCTGCTTAATTCAGAGACTCTGTCCCTCACAATCCCTTGTTGTAAATATTTTTGTCCACCCTAAGCGTGGAAGGGTATTCTCAGATGTGAGACCCTTGCTCATTGCACCATCAGGATTCAAGCAAACCGGGCCGAAGACGGCTGTAATGCCAGAAACCGGTCCCCGGGAGCTTGTTTCCTTCCCAGTGTAAGAATTGGCTTCTGTAGTTTGGTTTGCCCTGTTCCCATCATGCACTGGGACAGGAACAGACTAATTTGCATACAGCCAGGTTCTGAAACTGGGATGGTGCAGTGAGCTAAAAAATGGTGTTGGATCTAGCCCTGATCTCTTGACTGGGTGAGAGCTTTCTGCTTAATTCAGAGACTCTGTCCCTCACCACCCCTTGTTGTAAATATTTTTGTCCACCCTAAGCGTGGAAGGGTATTCTCAGATGTGAGACCCTTGCTCATTGCACCATCAGGATTCAAGCAAACCGGGCCGAAGACGGCTGTAATGCCAGAAAACGGTCCCCGGGAGCTTGTTTCCTTCCCAGTGTAAGAATTGGCTTCTGTAGTTTGGTTTGCCCTGTTCCCATCATGCACTGGGACAGGAACAGACTAATTTGCATACAGCCAGGTTCTGTAACTGGGATGGTGCAGTGAGCTAAAAAACGGTGTTGGATCTAGCCCTGATCTCTTGACTGGGTGAGAGCTTTCTGCTTAATTCAGAGACTCTGTCCCTCACAATCCCTTGTTGTAAATATTTTTGTCCACCCTAAGCGTGGAAGGGTATTCTCAGATGTGAGACCCTTGCTCATTGCACCATCAGGATTCAAGCAAACCGGGCCGAAGACGGCTGTAATGCCAGAAACCGGTCCCCGGGAGCTTGTTTCCTTCCCAGTGTAAGAATTGGCTTCTGTAGTTTGGTTTGCCCTGTTCCCATCATGCACTGGGACAGGAACAGACTAATTTGCATACAGCCAGGTTCTGAAACTGGGATGGTGCAGTGAGCTAAAAAATGGTGTTGGATCTAGCCCTGATCTCTTGACTGGGTGAGAGCTTTCTGCTTAATTCAGAGACTCTGTCCCTCACCACCCCTTGTTGTAAATATTTTTGTCCACCCTAAGCGTGGAAGGGTATTCTCAGATGTGAGACCCTTGCTCATTGCACCATCAGGATTCAAGCAAACCGGGCCGAAGACGGCTGTAATGCCAGAAACCGGTCCCCGGGAGCTTGTTTCCTTCCCAGTGTAAGAATTGGCTTCTGTAGTTTGGTTTGCCCTGTTCCCATCATGCACTGGGACAGGAACAGACTAATTTGCATACAGCCAGGTTCTGAAACTGGGATGGTGCAGTGAGCTAAAAAACGGTGTTGGATCTAGCCCTGATCTCTTGACTGGGTGAGAGCTTTCTGCTTAATTCAGAGACTCTGTCCCTCACCACCCCTTGTTGGAAATATTTTTGTCCACCCTAAGCTTGGAAGGGTATTCTCAGATGTGAGACCCTTGCTCATTGCACTATCAGGATTCAAGCAAACCGGGCCGAAGACGGCTGTAATGCCAGAAACCGGTCCCCGGGAGCTTGTTTCCTTCCCAGTGTAAGAATTGGCTTCTGTAGTTTGGTTTGCCCTGTTCCCATCATGCACTGGGACAGGAACAGACTAATTTGCATACAGCCAGGTTCTGAAACTGGGATGGTGCAGTGAGCTAAAAAACGGTGTTGGATCTAGCCCTGATCTCTTGACTGGGTGAGAGCTTTCTGCTTAATTCAGAGACTCTGTCCCTCACCACCCCTTGTTGTAAATATTTTTGTCCACCCTAAGCGTGGAAGGGTATTCTCAGATGTGAGACCCTTGCTCATTGCACCATCAGGATTCAAGCAAACCGGGCCGAAGACGGCTGTAATGCCAGAAAACGGTCCCCGGGAGCTTGTTTCCTTCCCAGTGTAAGAATTGGCTTCTGTAGTTTGGTTTGCCCTGTTCCCATCATGCACTGGGACAGGAACAGACTAATTTGCATACAGCCAGGTTCTGAAACTGGGATGGTGCAGTGAGCTAAAAAACGGTGTTGGATCTAGCCCTGATCTCTTGACTGGGTGAGAGCTTTCTGCTTAATTCAGAGACTCTGTCCCTCACCACCCCTTGTTGTAAATATTTTTGTCCACCCTAAGCGTGGAAGGGTATTCTCAGATGTGAGACCCTTGCTCATTGCACCATCAGGATTCAAGCAAACCGGGCCAAAGACGACTGTAATGCCAGAAACCGGTCCCCGGAAGCTTGTTTCCTTCCCAGTGTAAGAATTGGCTTCTGTAGTTCGGTTTGCCCTGTTCCCATCATGCACTGGGACAGGAACAGACTAATTTGCATACAGCCAGGTTCTGAAACTGGGATGGTGCAGTGAGCTAAAAAACGGTGTTGGATCTAGCCCTGATCTCTTGACTGGGTGAGAGCTTTCTGCTTAATTCAGAGACTCTGTCCCTCACCACCCCTTGTTGTAAACATTACCAACAAAGCAGGTCTATCGAAAGAACCAGCATAACCAGCCTTATCCCCGCAGCCGCAGTCCCAACCTTTACCCCCCACAATTCAAAAGGATTCAAATCCATCTAGCAACCCTGTGAGCCGCAATCACCAAGGCAGCTCATCAACCAGCCCCACACATTTGTAAGGAAATCCCGAAGGGGGCTGGTATAGCTGTTGCTGGAAATAAGCAGGTGGCAGGGGGGATGGCACATCCAGACAGAGTAGGAAATCAGAGGGGTCGCCAAGTTGAACTACCACCTGACGCAGTACCCTATGTGGTTGTACTTACGGGTGTCCCTACTTTAGAAGACGCCAAGAGGAAAGGCTTCAGTCAATTAAAAAATAAAACCATGCACTGGCTCAGCCAGCACAGACCGCTCCCATGTAACATCAACGGAGAGATTGTCCATGTGCGGCGACTCTACTGGCTGGGGAGCCGAGTGAAAGATATAGAGGGTGATTTAATAATCATACATTTTAGAGATCCAGGTGCGGTCAGACACATCCTAAACTGGATGCCAAGATGTTCCTTGCGACCTAACTTACTTCTACCCAAGATCCCAGGTGACTCCCAAAATGTCCTGTGGGGTACCTTCTGGCCTTTTGAACAATCCTCCCGTAACACTCAACAACCATTATATGTGGCAGGCCCCTAATCCCACAATGCCAAAAAATGTATCCGGGTGGAATACCGTACCTCACAGGGGGCACGGGAATAACTACAGAAGTTCGGACCACCCGCAAGGAACTAGGGGAATGGACTATTTGTTGCCCTTTACTCCTTTTGAGACAACTAACAGATTTGAAGCATTCTCCGGCTAGGATGACTGCGAATGACGGTTGGGGTCCCCTGTTAATAGGTCTGAGTTGAGGCGAGTTTCTAGTACTCCCACTATTACACCATCTGCGTCCATAACTGGGGGGGACAAAGCCTTATGCAAACTCCTTAGTTGGAACGTTGCAGGCTTGAGAGCTAAAAGGGTAGATCCGTTATGGATCAATTTCATCTCTTCCTTTGATCTGCTAGCTATCCAAGAATCCTGGGAGACCTCAGTAAACATTTGGCTAGATGGCTTTGCTAGTTTCTTTGTACCAGCGACACCCAGCTCAGCGGGGAGAGCTAAGGGGGGGTCTAATTTTCTTCTTCTCCCTACATCTTGCGGGGTCTTTTAAGCAACTAGAGTCAGGCTCCCCTAATCTTTTGATTGTGGAATGGACTGTTTCAACGATCTGTTCCATCCTACTAATTAATTTTTATAACTCCTGGGAGAGGGCAATGGACACTGATCACACTGCACCCTTAGAGAATTTTTTATATAACTTCAGTCTTAACAAGCACACTGCTTTTGAGCTCATTGTGTTGGGCGATTTTAATACCCATTTATGTAACCTTCCCTGTTATATAGGTGACCACGCGGGACCTTTAGGGGTGTCTATTCCCCACTTTGAACATACAAAATCAGGTAAAGCGCTGGAAGTACTATTGGCCAGTTTTAATCTCTATGAACCTCTTAACATAGGTGGGGGGGATAGAGTCCCCACCTATAAAGGAACGCCGCAAGGGTCCATAATCGATTATATATTCACCACCCCTGGGCTAAATACCAAGGTGAAAACCTATAGGACAATTCCCTCATCCTATAGTGATCATAACCCTGTGTTATTGGCGATGTGTTGGGGAGACCTTAAACGTGAGGGCTTGGGCCGCCCCCATGTGCAGGTGCCTACTGATCAGGGTAGGCGGCTCAAGTGGGGCAAGGTGATCCCAGATGATTTTATGGCAACCTTATGGCCTAAAATCAAGGGAGACATAAAGACATGCTTAAATCAAGAGGCCTCCAATTGTACAATCATACAGGCTTTTGAATCTATATGTTTTCAAATATCGAGGGATCTGACAGTCATGCCCACCAAGAGATTTCCTAGAACATCAAAGTGGTTTGACGCTGACTGTTCACGAATACATACTCGTTTGAAGCAAGCGTTAAAAGCCATACCGAGGGACAAGGCTCTTATTGCCAACTTGAGGAGGGAATACAAACTGACCTTAAAGGGGCGAAAAGATGAAATTAAAAGTGAAGCGTGGGACAAACTTCTCTATCAACGTCTTGCGAGACAGCAAGCAATTTTGGGAGATCATAAATCACCCTTTTTTTGCCGGGGCACATAACCCAGCACCTGACTGCGTCATCCCGGATGAGTATTGGGTCCCCCATTTCAAAGACGTCTAATGTGACAAGAATAGTACAGCCCCGCGCGGCCAAATGGTTGCTCGGGTGCCCCCGCGGTAGATTTTTCTGAGGAGGAGGTGTTGAAGGCCATTTTTGAGACCTCAAAAAACAAGGCTCCGGTTGCCGATGGCGTACCTGCAAACCTATATAGACATTCCCCGAAAACCTGGTCTCAGGTACTAACTAAAGTTTTCAGGGCAGCAAATGACAACGTGTTCCCCAATACCTGGGCAACCTCCATTAGAGTGCCAATCTTTAAAAAGGGACAACGTGAGTACCCGGGGTGCTACAGACCCATTTCCCTCCTTGACTCGGCCATCAAAATCTTAGGCAGAGTCTTATTGTCTAAACTTAGTGGAAATTTGGAGGTCTGTGGGGGGCTTTAAAACATACAATATGGGTTCAGAGAGAAACAAGGTACTCTGGACCAATGTTTGGATTTGCACCTATTAATCGCCAAATATGCGGTGGCCGGGGAGGGGTCTCTTTATTTGGCTTTCATGGACCTCTCCTCGACTTTCGATTTGGTAAATAGGTCCAAACTGTGGTCAATCCTTCTTGAGATGGGGATAGATCCTTCCCTGGTCACTTTCATGGCCTCTTTACACCAGGAGCTATTTGCTAAGGTAATGGTCACAAATGAGGGAAGGTGTACGGACACTTTTAGGTCGGAGAAAGGGGTCCGCCAAGGGTGCATCCTGGCCCCCCTCGAGGAGGGGGGGTAGACGCTCCACGTGAGGGAGGACTGCAGGTTCCGGCCTTCCTATACGCGGACGATGCCGTACTGATTGCCCGCACAGGTATCGGTCTACAGACACTATTGGATCGTTTTGGTTCCTTCATGGAAAACCTTGACCTGAAAGTAAACGTTAAAAAATCTCATTCTAAGATAGTGGGTAAACAGAGAGGAAAGTCTAGATCTAAAACCTTCATATGTAAGGGCCAGATGGTTTCCAGGGTTCCGGTTTTCCCTTACCTGGGGATCCTTTTTTACGAAAGGGGGTCCTGGGCCCCCCAGATAAAGGTGAAGAGTTTATCCTTGGCTCGCTCGACATCTGCACTGTTGGGTTTTACAAAAAGGTTGGGGGCTAGGCCAATGGAAGCGCTTTTAAAGGTTTATAACACCAAGTGTATTCCCATTGCCACCTATGGGGCCACCTTGTGGGGCTACGCTACCCAAGACAAAATCCAAAGGGTAGAAAATGGGATAATCAGACAATTGCTCTCAGTCCCCAAATCGACTCCTACCTTTTCCATCCACGAGGAAGTGGGTTTGCCTTACATTACAGACAAGTTGAACCTGGCTCCCTGTGAGAAGTTGGCCTGGTATATAATGCTCACTAATTCTAGTGATCACTTTGTACCATGCCAAGCAACCCTTATGATGATGGTTGTAATTCAACCTTGTAGACCAGTTATCCTAGTGGTAACGTGGACAAAGCAGTCTTAGGCTAAACTCTGAAAGGCATGTGAAGCCAGCTGTTATACCATACACAACCCCCTTGAATATCAAATGAAAGGGACACCACACAGATATATATTGAAAATATATATTGATTTATTAACTATTAAAATCCCCTGGACTCTTTATGAGCACAGAAGCACAAGCGTAAAATCACAAGACAGTTTAAAATACACAAAAGTTGCACAATATGGATGAGCCCTAGGGGCCACCTAAACCATATACTAAGAAAGTGGTATAAGAGATACCTAGAGGAAAGTGAAGAGGCCTAGGGCCTTGGGAATCGCTGGAGCTATTCGAGACTGGAGTTAACTAAGTCGGGAAAGGCCCACGGGACTCGGGTGCAGTGTTCAAAGTGCACGCACTTCTCAATACAAAGTCTATGGTGCGTAAAAAGCACAAAGTTAGAAAGTTAGGAACCTTCCGAGTGACCTACTGAGCTGAAACTTAAAACACAGGCCCTTGGGATGTGTACCAGTGCAGGAGCACCGGCGGAGCTGAGTTACCTCACCCACAGGAAGCGGGTGCACAGGGTCGAAGATGTGTCGGGTTTCGTCACGCTGGTCGATGGTGCTTGGAGCTGAGGATGCTGCAGGCGGCTCGATGAGAAGAGTTCCGGTGGATCCAAGGGTGGATCTGAAGAGTTGAAGACCTGAAAGCAGAGGGGACAGTGTTCAAAGTCACTAGCCAGTGACTACCGTGGAACCAGGTTGGAACCAGGCGATGTCGGGTGCAAACAGGCGTTGTCGGGTAGCTTCTTTCTGCAGCCACGTGGATACCCGGGGTCGAGGACGTCCAGGAGTCGGTCACGAGCTGTCCCACGTAGGCTTCTCGCTGTTGGCGGTGTCGGCGACCTGATCGGAGCAAACAGGCCTTGGCAAATGCAAGCCACGCAGAAGTTGAAAGATGCTGTTCACTCGGACCAGCAAGGTCAGAGCGGGTGCTCCTTTTCACAGGAGCTTGGGTAGGTCTGG
Organism: Lissotriton vulgaris; assembly: GCF_964263255.1. NCBI lineage: Eukaryota > Metazoa > Chordata > Amphibia > Caudata > Salamandridae > Lissotriton > Lissotriton vulgaris. The sequence goes on from NC_141691.1 coordinate 2,081,782,246, forward strand.
AGCAACCAGACCTGCTGTTTAAATCTTCGGGTTCGTCGCCAAGATGGCCGCTGACCACGTGGCTAGTGGCCGGGATGGCGCGTCGAGTGGCACAGTGCAAAAGGGCCCCACGCAGATCGTGGAGATGCTGGGGGGCTGATCTTCGGTGCAAGGGCTGCTCGGTGGTGGGGGTTCTCAATCCCCAAAGCACAACGTCGAGGATGCCTCAGAAGCTGCGCAGTCAGCTTTTCGAGTGTCTTCCAAGAGGTCCGGTCCCACGTCACTCGGTGCCTCCACGGGTCCCTTCTTCGCAGGGACTGTGGATCGGGCTCTGAGAGGTCTGGGAGTCTGGTTCTTGTCGGGCTCTGGGCTCGGTCTCCGGCGGGAGGCGGCGGCAAAGCAGACGTCGAGTCGCTGGTTGGTACCTGTGTTCACAGGGTGGTCACTCCTTGGCCACAAGGGAGATTCTTCTTCAGTCTTCTGTGCAGCAGAATGTCGAAGTCCAGTCTTCTTCTTAGTTTTAAGTTGATTTCGGGATGATCTGCCGTGCAATGGCACTGCTCCCCCTCTTATTCCCAAACTGGGGGTGGATCACCTACTAGGTCCCTCCTCTGGGAGGAACCAGGAAGGGGGGCGGTTACACCCCCTTTCCTTTGTCCAGCTCCGCGCCAGGACTGGGGCTGGAAGGCCCCAGAACCGGTTTGGACTGGCCTATGCACGGGGACACCTTGTGTGCCCCGGGCATGTCTGATTCTTTTCAGCCCTGTCCTACCTAATACACAAAATCCTGTCTGGGGTGGTGCTCGCACCTCCCAAGGCAGGAAACCCTTTGTCCAGGCCACCATCTGCCGAGTTTCGGTCAGCAGCAGGAGGCCAGACTTGTGTCTGTGGTGGCAGCGTCCATTTTGTGAAGCTGAGGCTCTGTTTAACTTTAACCGGGGTTAAGGCTACACACATGTCGTGTCCCTCTAGAAGGGTGGAATGCTATCCCCGTCGCCAGAATTGGCGAGGGGATAGTATTCCAATTCGTATGACACCTTACTCGACATGTTTTGATAAAGCCAAACCAAAGATAGCATTTAACCGCGAGGATTATAATGCACTTAAGAGTATATGGTATGGCAATATCCCGGAACAGCTTAGGGAGTGGTTCCCGACAGCTGCAGACAGGCTCAGCTCATGCTAGAGCACCATCTCACATATTTCCAAGCACTCTGCCTCCAGGATTGATGAGGCCTTCCATAGGAGTGGCTGATAGGAACATATGTGTCCAGTTTAGGGTTAGGCACAGACATACTGTACCTAAGTAAGAGGTGATTACGCCAACTTACCCCAGCTGAGTGATCAGCCAGTTGTGTCAAATATGGAGGCCAGGCCAGGGGTGGCACAATACATGCTGCAGCCCCTGGCAGGCCTTGGCTACACCTATGCCCTGGGTACCTATGGTACACTGTTACAGGGGCCTATAAGGTGAACCAATTCCAATTGTGTTATGCACCTAAGGTACATGGAGTCCATTTTAAGGAGAGAGCAATCAGCCTGGGGCCCTGAATAGCAGGATCCCAGGCCAACTAAGTCAAAAACCAGCTAAACACCAGGCAAAAAGTTTGGGGGTAACCATAGTCAGATATCCACCTTCCTACATAACCCCCCCCCAAACGAAAGGAGATAAGGCTATCCTTGACCAGGTAAGCCTATATTGCCTAAGTGGCCATATAAGGAAGTACCAGCTCTGGCTTGGTAGCCCCCTGTCTCATGGTCCACTAAGCAATCCCTCACCCTAAGGGTATCTGAGGGTCTCCACCATAGGGAATCTCTACCTGTGGTGTGTCTTTGCAAAGTCAAAGGCTGGTGTTGAGATGGAGTACTGAAGTGAGTTTCCTCTGTAGGGCTCAGCTTCCTCCAATCACTCTCCACCATGTGTGCCTTTCTTTCTCTGACTGAGTTGCACTGTGCTCTCAGGGTCAACCTCTGGCTACCTAAAGCTGGAGGCTGAGTCCCTCTGTTTGGCTTACTGGAGGGACAGGTCAGGTTTGGGCCCTTAGGGTCCCAGGTTTGGCTGTGCCCAACAATATCCATCTGGGGGAGGTCCCTAACTACTTTTAAGGGGGATCCCTCAGGAGTTTTTAAAGCTTGCACCTCACTAGGGCTACTAGTTTCGGTGCCCCTAATCTGCTGATGGGGGTGCTTTATTTGACAGGGGGCCCTTTGGGTCTCACAACACAAAACACCTAGTCCCAAAGGCAATACTTTATGTAGAACTATGGGCATGATTGGATTTGTCAATAAATCATTCCAATTACTCATCTAAAGCTAGAAATAGTTGTCATGCTCAAGTAACTTGCCAAAAATAGTTAATAAAAGTAGCCACTCTCTGATACTTCTAAACATTAGACAACACAGTACTAACATTCACTAGAAAGACAACATTTGAAAAAAAGGTGTGAATAGCTAGCGAACACCTCACGGGCGAACCACCAATGGGGCTCCTGGTTGGTACTCACCAGGTTAGCCCTGTTCTCATCATCGGTGTCCACTAGCTTAACGCAAACGTGTCCGACTCCCAAAAGTAAAAAGACAGTGAATGGTGCAGTGTACACAAACTTATATGTGACAAAAACTAACAACATTCAACATATAACAAGACCATATACTGTGCATGCAAGACATATAGACCTTTTTATTTGTATCTTCTTGTCTGCAACAGTACACATATAAACATAAAAGAGGAGAAAGACGAATACTACCTATCGATTCGCTTTCACCTCTTTGCCGACATGTTTCATTGCCATGGTAGATTTTCAGGCAATTTCTTCAGGGCGAATGATTTTAAAGAAAGCCACTGCCAGCAGTACTATGGTGGACGTGCTGTAAATCAAGAAAGGCATGTGTAAGGGGCTGCCTTTGAGTATGCCATGTACTGCTATAACACAACCACGGGGGGAAGCTGATCAATACCTGGTTTGGACTTGTGCTATCATACCGCTTATGATCGCATCTTTGGACGTCAGAAAAACCCACTTCCAGAAGGTAAGTGTGGTCTCGTGCTCCCTTAACTTGTATCTGTTACAGGGAGAGACAAAAAACCAGCGAGCGCCGACATTAGAGTTTGCCTATCTAATCTTACCGGGTTTCATGTTGTCAGAACGGAGTTCACACCACGCGGCGGTTACCTGTGGAGAAGGCACGGGCGGCGTCTTCTCAACACCGGATCGCCGAGTGTTTGGGGGACGAACTATTTATTTTTTGTTCTCTGCTACCCATTGGTTCTTAGCGTCACGTGGGTGACGCGTCCTAGGGCTCATGTTAGACCCATTTCTATTGGTCATTGAATCGCTAGGTGGAAGGATCCTTATGCATGATTGGGCCAATGTATTATGATGTCAATATGTTCGGGAAGTGCCTCCCTCAATTGTAAACACACTGAAATCGTGTACGAGGGAAATGCATAACACGGATTAACTATGATCAAAATTAATATTCCGCTACCCCGTTTGGAGCTGCTGTCCAGTATGGTATAAAAAACGCGCTCTTACTGTATTCATCCTGCACTACTTAGAACAATGATTCCATCAACACAGTGGCAGGAGATAACCCAAGTAGGCATAAAAGGTCAGTCATATTATGGTGGTAAATTAAATGGACAGGAAAACCAATACAGACCCTGGGCAAAGAGTTTTGACAGAATTGATATTTTAACTTTTTGTCATTAATCATTCTTAAACGCCCTTTCTCAGTGGAGCAGTGTGTTAGATAAAGCAAGAGGAAATCAATTTACCAGGTCAAACCCTCAGCGGGAAGAGTGGAGCCCAGAGGGAAAAACGCATCGGATATCATCTAGGAACTCAGAATACTGTGCCAAGGAACACCTAAAGATTGGTTTTAGTGTAGCCTGTTCCATTCCAACAGTTCGTTGAGACCCCGTTGTTCACTCTGCTCTTGGAATATCCAACGTGCTTCTTTTGTCAGTAAACGTTTTTCCATGGTCTGGGTCTCCCCCACAACTCTCTCCAGTACCACCCAGGTGAATGAATGTTTATTTCGATGGCAGTGTTGCACAAGTTTTGTGGTCAGTTTGCCTTGGCGTATGGTACTTAGATGTTCTTGTATACGGAGTTTGATCTTACGCGTAGTTAATCCGATATATTCAAGGCCGCATTCACAAGTGAGTCTATATACCACATTTGTGGTGTTACAGTTGCTGAAGTGGTTCAGTGTCCAAATCTTGCCAGATTTTAGTACAACTGTTATGCTTTTTCCCGTAAGGTGGCAGACTGAACAACTTCCACACGGGTAATGCCCGTTTGGTACGGTGGTATTCTCAGTGGGGGTTTTCATCATCCTTGTGTGGACTAATTTGTCCTTTAGATTCTGGGCCCTGCGAAAAGCAAAACGAGGTGGTGGCATCTTGTGTTCTTGTGTTGACAAAATGTGCCAGTGTTTCCTGATGGCTTGACGGATTTTGGATGCCACTGGATCGAAAGTCATGACAACTGGGAGGCATTCTGATTTTTCTTTCGCATGTGATTCCAAGAGGGCTGCTCGTGGTGTGTTCAAGGCTCTCTTGTTCGCTTGTCGGATTACTTTGTTGGGGTAATTCCTTGCCTGGAGTCTGCTGCTAAGTTCTTTAGCCTGTTCTGTATATACCTCCGTCGAGGAACAGTTTCTTCTGTATCGCATAAATTGGCCTACTGGGAGGTTATCCCTTAGTGCCCTTGGGTGGTATGAGTGGTAGGCTAGTAGCGAGTTTCTGTCAGTGGGTTTTTGATGTACCCTGGTAGCGAATTTCCCTTCACAGGCTTCGATGTCAAGGTCGAGGTAGACAGCGCTTGTGTGATGGTATTTCCATGTGAAACGGAGGCTCATGTCCTGGGTGTTTAGCCAGTTTAAGAACTGTATAAGTGAGTTTTCTTCACCCGACCAAATGAGAAGCACGTCATCGATATAACGTTTCCATAGGCGTAGATGATCTTTATAAGGATTGTTGTCAGATTCGATGACGTGCTCCTCAAACTGACCTACATAGATACAGGCCACACTGGGTGCCATCGTCGCACCCATAGAAGTTCCGGTAACCTGTAAATAGCGGTCGTTTTTGTAGCAGAAATAATTCCTTGTTAGTGCTAGTTCAACACACTGTAATATGAAGCTCTGTGGTGCGTCATAGAACCATTCCTGTTTATTCAAGGCTCTTGATATTGCCATAAGTGCTGCCTCCTGAGGGATACAGGAGTATAAAGACTCAATGTCTATGGTTACAATATATTCTGTTGTTGGATTGAATGACATGGAATCCAAGGTGTTCAGAATATCTGTGGTGTCCTTTACAAAAGAGTTTTGGGTTATGACTGATTCGCGCAAGTAGTAGTCTGCAAATTGAGACAAAGGTTCCAATATGGATTGGATCCCTGACACAATGGGCCTGCCAGGGGGGGGCCTGGCAGGCTTGTGTATCTTCGGGAGGATATAAAAGGCCGGAGTCCTCGGGTTGGTGTTGATGAGGAACTCCGCCTCTTTAGCATTTATCCATTTGTTCTCTTTTGCATTCGCCACTAGTTGGGTGATAATTTCTTTTAGTTCAGGTGTTGGATCTCTAACTAGAGGTTGGTAATTGGCTCTAACATCCAAAAGTCTTCGAACTTCTGCTTCGTAATCAGCCATATTTAAAATCACAATAGCGCCGCCCTTATCGGCGCTTTTTATGATAATTTCATCGTTGTTCTGAAGGGACTTGATTGATTCCCAGTCATCTTTTGTCATGTTTTTGAAGCAGCAGGCATTGCTTTTGTTTTCGATTTCTGCGATCTCTTCCAGGACTTTGGCTTCGAACACTGCGGTCTCAGGGCCAATAGATGCATAGGTGGGGCAAAACGTCGAGGGTTTTCTCAAGTTTGAATGAAAACCAGTTGGTTCCTCAGATATTTGTTTCGCAAAGAATTTTTTGAGTTTTATTCTACGCATAGTTTCATAGAACTCAGTGCGGCACCTAAAAGCATCGTGATTAGGTGTGGGCACGAAGCCCAGCCCTTTATTCAGCATCCTCTCTTCGGCAACTGTCAAGTGGTAGTTAGATAGATTCACTACAATGCTGTTTATAGCGGTTTCTTGCCCTTGCTCCGCGTCAGTCGTGGCGAGGAGGTTTGCCATTGTTGTTGTGGGCGATTTCCGCGTCCTCTCCCCCTTCCTTGTTGTTGTTGGAACCCGGGGCCTTTGTTGGAAGCTTGACCCTGCTCTAAAAAATTCCTCAGCAAGGTGTTCAAATCAGTGTTAGAGGTTTCTGGTTGATTGAATCTAACTCTACTGGTACTAGGACCAGCTTCTAGGTCTTCCTCACTCGATGTATTGGCAAAGGACCAGTTTGCTGGTGTTCTTTTCCGTTGTTGAAAACGTGGTGTCTTACCGCTTCTATTACTACTGTTCTGAGGCTGTTGTTCTTGATTAGATTGATAGTACGTATCAGTAGTATATGGAAAAGCCCACTCGTGCGTGTAACGTTGGAGATTACGCTGTAATCCTCTGGTTTTCTGTGTCACCATATATTCCTTATATTCATCAAGGTCTGTATTTATTTTTTCTAGATGTTCCTTGGCATCAGTAAAACTACTGTCCCGTTTGATGGTCTCCTCTAGTTCAGCGATCTCCTTCAAGACCTCCTCGCTCAGGCGCTGAGCTGTACTGATAATGAGGATCAACCAATCCCTTGTACACTTGTTGGCGATATAACTCCAATCACAACGGAATTTTTTATCGTCCAGGAAGATTCGGGGCTCGATTCTAACTATGAGGCTCGCGGGGGAAGCTCCTGCCTGATAGTATTCTGACATAAGTGCTCCATGTAGAGCGATCCTTATGTGCTTCTTTTTTAAATTACTTAGTTTGTCCCATTCTTCCCTTACTTTGTTAGTTCCTTTTAGAGGGTTGTCGCTAAAGAGGGAGGGGCCTGCTAGAATCGCTGCAATTTGCGCATCAGAGAAAGCCAGGCAATTTTTATCCATTCCACAAGGTTGTGTACAGCAGCACACAAGCACTCAACAGAAATAACAGCACGGTTTAAAAATCAGAGCAAATACGAGAGGCTATAGTGGGAACTCTCACGGCTAAATCGCCGTTCACAACGTGTATCAAAAATAGGAGTTAAGAGGGATTTCAGGGACTAGGTAGCCCTCCACTCATGCAGTCACACAACACAAAACACCTAGTCCCAAAGGCAATACTTTATGTAGAACTATGGGCATGATTGGATTTGTCAATAAATCATTCCAATTACTCATCTAAAGCTAGAAATAGTTGTCATGCTCAAGTAACTTGCCAAAAATAGTTAATAAAAGTAGCCACTCTCTGATACTTCTAAACATTAGACAACACAGTACTAACATTCACTAGAAAGACAACATTTGAAAAAAAGGTGTGAATAGCTAGCGAACACCTCACGGGCGAACCACCAATGGGGCTCCTGGTTGGTACTCACCAGGTTAGCCCTGTTCTCATCATCGGTGTCCACTAGCTTAACGCAAACGTGTCCGACTCCCAAAAGTAAAAAGACAGTGAATGGTGCAGTGTACACAAACTTATATGTGACAAAAACTAACAACATTCAACATATAACAAGACCATATACTGTGCATGCAAGACATATAGACCTTTTTATTTGTATCTTCTTGTCTGCAACAGTACACATATAAACATAAAAGAGGAGAAAGACGAATACTACCTATCGATTCGCTTTCACCTCTTTGCCGACATGTTTCATTGCCATGGTAGATTTTCAGGCAATTTCTTCAGGGCGAATGATTTTAAAGAAAGCCACTGCCAGCAGTACTATGGTGGACGTGCTGTAAATCAAGAAAGGCATGTGTAAGGGGCTGCCTTTGAGTATGCCATGTACTGCTATAACACAACCACGGGGGGAAGCTGATCAATACCTGGTTTGGACTTGTGCTATCATACCGCTTATGATCGCATCTTTGGACGTCAGAAAAACCCACTTCCAGAAGGTAAGTGTGGTCTCGTGCTCCCTTAACTTGTATCTGTTACAGGGAGAGACAAAAAACCAGCGAGCGCCGACATTAGAGTTTGCCTATCTAATCTTACCGGGTTTCATGTTGTCAGAACGGAGTTCACACCACGCGGCGGTTACCTGTGGAGAAGGCACGGGCGGCGTCTTCTCAACACCGGATCGCCGAGTGTTTGGGGGACGAACTATTTATTTTTTGTTCTCTGCTACCCATTGGTTCTTAGCGTCACGTGGGTGACGCGTCCTAGGGCTCATGTTAGACCCATTTCTATTGGTCATTGAATCGCTAGGTGGAAGGATCCTTATGCATGATTGGGCCAATGTATTATGATGTCAATATGTTCGGGAAGTGCCTCCCTCAATTGTAAACACACTGAAATCGTGTACGAGGGAAATGCATAACACGGATTAACTATGATCAAAATTAATATTCCGCTACCCCGTTTGGAGCTGCTGTCCAGTATGGTATAAAAAACGCGCTCTTACTGTATTCATCCTGCACTACTTAGAACAATGATTCCATCAACACAGTGGCAGGAGATAACCCAAGTAGGCATAAAAGGTCAGTCATATTATGGTGGTAAATTAAATGGACAGGAAAACCAATACAGACCCTGGGCAAAGAGTTTTGACAGAATTGATATTTTAACTTTTTGTCATTAATCATTCTTAAACGCCCTTTCTCAGTGGAGCAGTGTGTTAGATAAAGCAAGAGGAAATCAATTTACCAGGTCAAACCCTCAGCGGGAAGAGTGGAGCCCAGAGGGAAAAACGCATCGGATATCATCTAGGAACTCAGAATACTGTGCCAAGGAACACCTAAAGATTGGTTTTAGTGTAGCCTGTTCCATTCCAACAGTTCGTTGAGACCCCGTTGTTCACTCTGCTCTTGGAATATCCAACGTGCTTCTTTTGTCAGTAAACGTTTTTCCATGGTCTGGGTCTCCCCCACAACTCTCTCCAGTACCACCCAGGTGAATGAATGTTTATTTCGATGGCAGTGTTGCACAAGTTTTGTGGTCAGTTTGCCTTGGCGTATGGTACTTAGATGTTCTTGTATACGGAGTTTGATCTTACGCGTAGTTAATCCGATATATTCAAGGCCGCATTCACAAGTGAGTCTATATACCACATTTGTGGTGTTACAGTTGCTGAAGTGGTTCAGTGTCCAAATCTTGCCAGATTTTAGTACAACTGTTATGCTTTTTCCCGTAAGGTGGCAGACTGAACAACTTCCACACGGGTAATGCCCGTTTGGTACGGTGGTATTCTCAGTGGGGGTTTTCATCATCCTTGTGTGGATGGGTCTCACTGTCCTTCTTGTCCTCTGCAGCCCTGGGCTGAGTAAGGCAAGGTAGAGAGGGGCAGGTTACCTGCTCCAGACTGGGTCCCTCCTGAGAAGGGTCCACTGCCATCAGAGGTTCTGTCAGGCCAGGCCTAACAACCTCTGGGACAGTTCCTTCATCAGGGGTAAGATCAGTTCCCTGAGGAGGCTGATCCTTTCCTAAAGTCTGGTGAGGGGGAGATTTCTCTTCCTCCTCCATGCTCTCTGTTTGGGTGGAGTGATCCATCATTTCAGGCTTCACTACCCATGTATCTGTTTGAGTTTGGGCTGTGGCCATCACAGCCCCTCCAACCTTTTCAGGAGGAGACTCAGTTTGGGTATGGGCTGTTACCAGTACAGCCCTGCTACTCTTTCCAGGAGGGAAGTTATCTAAAGATGGGGCTGAGGTTTGCTCAGCCCTCCCAACCTTTTCAGGAAGGACATCTTGAATTGGGGCTGTAGCCATTACAGCCCCACTAACCTTTCCATGGAGATTTACCATTCTAGAATGGGTTTGCTGTTCAACCTCAGCCCAGGCTGAGATTTCCAAATCATTACCCAGTAGGCAATCTACAGGCAAGTTTGCTGACACTGCCACTCTCTTTGGGCCAGTGACACCTCCCCAGCTAAGATTGACTACTGCCATGGGATGATTGGTTTCTATGCCATCAATGTTTGTCACCTGATATCTGGCATCAGGTAAAAGTTGCCTTGAGGGGACTAGACATTCAGCCACCATGGTGATGCTAGCCCCTGTGTCTCTGAAGGCCTCAACTTTCAAACCATTGATGAGGGGCTCCTGTCTATACTTGCTCAAAGTGTTTGGGCAAGCTGTGAAATTGGCAAACCCCATGCCAGTCTCATAGACAAGAGTATCTGAGTTAGGGGACCTGGATAGGCCAGAGTCCACCTGTCCTCCAAAAGTAAACCCACCCAAATTCTTGGGGGTGCTCCCACCACCTGGGGGACCACTGCTAACAGTGACAGGAGGTGTTGGAGCCTTACCTGGAGGTATATTCTCCTTATTGCCATTCTTGGGACAACAGCTATCTGTTTTGTAATGCCCCACCTGTTTACAGGTATGACAATAAGGCTTTTTCTGGGATGTAGAAGTGTCTTGGGACCCACCCCCATTCTTGGAGTTTTGGGGCCCTGGGGAAGTCTTTTCCTTACTTTTATCCCCACCCTTCTCTTGAGGCTTGGTAGTCTCTTTCTTTTGGTCACCACCCTGGTTCTTAGGCCTGATCCTGGTTCTGACCCATTTGTCTGCCCTCCTACCCAATTCTTGTGGGGAGGTCAGATCAGAGTCAACCAGGTGCTGATGTAGAAGCTGATTTTGACAATTACTTAAGATTTGCTCTCTCATAATTAAATTATACAATCCTGTATAGTCAGTAACCTTACTTCCCAGCAACCAGCCCTCCAGAGCCTTAGTGGCACATTCAACAAATTCAGACCAGTCCTGAGTCTGTGTCTTCTGGGTATCTCTGAACATTAACCTGTACTGTTCAGTGGTTAAGCCTAACCCATCAATCAGAGCACTCTTCAGGACCAGGTAGTTTCTAGAATCCCCATCACTAACTGTGAGGAGTCTGTCTCGGCCTCTACCTTCAAAGGAGAGCCACAAGATTGCTGCCCACTGCTCCTGAGGGATCTGCTGTACTCTGCAGGCTCTCTCCATTGCAGTAATCCATTTATGGATATCATCCCCAGCTTTGTAGGGGGGCACAATCTTACTCAGGTTTCTATTATCAAAAGACCTGTCTTTATCCTTGTGGATATTGCTGCCACCAGTGGGTTCTATTACCCCACTCTCTCTAGGCTGTCTTGCTCTAGCAAGTTTCTCCTTAGCCAGGGCAACCTCTAACTCTTGCCTCTGGATCCTAAGCTCAGCCTCTCTCATCTTGGCCTCATGTTCCCTTCTCTGAGGGCTAGTCATCTCCTTTCTGTAGTGACCATGAGAGCCTCTAGAGACATGGGAGGTATTGGATTCACCTGAGTGATGCCTCCTCCTCCTATGGCCCTGGTTAAGTCCACCTGGGGGTCTGAATGGGTTGTTACCTGATTCATTCCCAAGTTGACTTAAGTTAGCCTGGTTCAGTCTACTGACCAGCACCTGACTATCTCTGTCATCATCTGACTCACTGCTTTCCACCTCCTCCTCTTCCTCTTCCTCTTCATCTACATCTACTTGAGGAGCTCCAGTGGTGGAGGCTTCCTCATCTACTAGGATGATAGGGGTAGGGGTGTCTACAGTGTCATCCTCTGAAGGATGGCCTCCTTCAGCATCCCCTGTGGGGTTTGCCTTAGAGGGCTTTAGAGTCTCAGACTGGTCCAAGAGCTCTCTTAGGTGGTCTGTAGTAGGGGAAGGCCCTGTCTTCAGACCCCTTAAGACACAAAGCTGTCTTAATTCCTTAAAGGAAAAAATAGCAAATTTGGATGGTGCCCTTGGAGGGTCACTCTCAACAGGAGTAAGTCCACTGGACCCCTCTGCTCCAGACATTGCTCTAGTGTGGGTGGATGTGTTGCAATCTACCTACACTGGTGTTTACCTACTAAACCTATCTAGTAGTTGTAGCTAGGGTGTGCTACTCCCTTTGCTCTACAACAACTAAGTTCAGTAGAACTTAAGTATACTAGTCTTGTTTTATATGTACCTAGCAGGTACCTGTATGATCTTTCAAATGATAATCTCAAAGATTGTAATGGTAAAACAACAGCAAGCTCAGATCCCAATCCGCTGCTCACCAATGTGAGAAGTTGGCCTGGTATATAATGCTCACTAATTCTAGTGATCACTTTGTACCATGCCAAGCAACCCTTATGATGATGGTTGTAATTCAACCTTGTAGACCAGTTATCCTAGTGGTAACGTGGACAAAGCAGTCTTAGGCTAAACTCTGAAAGGCATGTGAAGCCAGCTGTTATACCATACACAACCCCCTTGAATATCAAATGAAAGGGACACCACACAGATATATATTGAAAATATATATTGATTTATTAACTATTAAAATCCCCTGGACTCTTTATGAGCACAGAAGCACAAGCGTAAAATCACAAGACAGTTTAAAATACACAAAAGTTGCACAATATGGATGAGCCCTAGGGGCCACCTAAACCATATACTAAGAAAGTGGTATAAGAGATACCTAGAGGAAAGTGAAGAGGCCTAGGGCCTTGGGAATCGCTGGAGCTATTCGAGACTGGAGTTAACTAAGTCGGGAAAGGCCCACGGGACTCGGGTGCAGTGTTCAAAGTGCACGCACTTCTCAATACAAAGTCTATGGTGCGTAAAAAGCACAAAGTTAGAAAGTTAGGAACCTTCCGAGTGACCTACGGAGCTGAAACTTAAAACACAGGCCCTTGGGATGTGTACCAGTGCAGGAGCACCGGCGGAGCTGAGTTACCTCACCCACAGGAAGCGGGTGCACAGGGTCGAAGATGTGTCGGGTTTCGTCACGCTGGTCGATGGTGCTTGGAGCTGAGGATGCTGCAGGCGGCTCGATGAGAAGAGTTCCGGTGGATCCAAGGGTGGATCTGAAGAGTTGAAGACCTGAAAGCAGAGGGGACAGTGTTCAAAGTCACTAGCCAGTGACTACCGTGGAACCAGGTTGGAACCAGGCGATGTCGGGTGCAAACAGGCGTTGTCGGGTAGCTTCTTTCTGCAGCCACGTGGATACCCGGGGTCGAGGACGTCCAGGAGTCGGTCACGAGCTGTCCCACGTAGGCTTCTCGCTGTTGGCGGTGTCGGCGACCTGATCGGAGCAAACAGGCCTTGGCAAATGCAAGCCACGCAGAAGTTGAAAGATGCTGTTCACTCGGACCAGCAAGGTCAGAGCGGGTGCTCCTTTTCACAGGAGCTTGGGTAGGTCTGGAGCAACCAGACCTGCTGTTTAAATCTTCGGGTTCGTCGCCAAGATGGCCGCTGACCACGTGGCTAGTGGCCGGGATGGCGCGTCGAGTGGCACAGTGCAAAAGGGCCCCACGCAGATCGTGGAGATGCTGGGGGGCTGATCTTCGGTGCAAGGGCTGCTCGGTGGTGGGGGTTCTCAATCCCCAAAGCACAACGTCGAGGATGCCTCAGAAGCTGCGCAGTCAGCTTTTCGAGTGTCTTCCAAGAGGTCCGGTCCCACGTCACTCGGTGCCTCCACGGGTCCCTTCTTCGCAGGGACTGTGGATCGGGCTCTGAGAGGTCTGGGAGTCTGGTTCTTGTCGGGCTCTGGGCTCGGTCTCCGGCGGGAGGCGGCGGCAAAGCAGACGTCGAGTCGCTGGTTGGTACCTGTGTTCACAGGGTGGTCACTCCTTGGCCACAAGGGAGATTCTTCTTCAGTCTTCTGTGCAGCAGAATGTCGAAGTCCAGTCTTCTTCTTAGTTTTAAGTTGATTTCGGGATGATCTGCCGTGCAATGGCACTGCTCCCCCTCTTATTCCCAAACTGGGGGTGGATCACCTACTAGGTCCCTCCTCTGGGAGGAACCAGGAAGGGGGGCGGTTACACCCCCTTTCCTTTGTCCAGCTCCGCGCCAGGACTGGGGCTGGAAGGCCCCAGAACCGGTTTGGACTGGCCTATGCACGGGGACACCTTGTGTGCCCCGGGCATGTCTGATTCTTTTCAGCCCTGTCCTACCTAATACACAAAATCCTGTCTGGGGTGGTGCTCGCACCTCCCAAGGCAGGAAACCCTTTGTCCAGGCCACCATCTGCCGAGTTTCGGTCAGCAGCAGGAGGCCAGACTTGTGTCTGTGGTGGCAGCGTCCATTTTGTGAAGCTGAGGCTCTGTTTAACTTTAACCGGGGTTAAGGCTACACACATGTCGTGTCCCTCTAGAAGGGTGGAATGCTATCCCCGTCGCCAGAATTGGCGAGGGGATAGTATTCCAATTCGTATGACACCTTACTCGACATGTTTTGATAAAGCCAAACCAAAGATAGCATTTAACCGCGAGGATTATAATGCACTTAAGAGTATATGGTATGGCAATATCCCGGAACAGCTTAGGGAGTGGTTCCCGACAGCTGCAGACAGGCTCAGCTCATGCTAGAGCACCATCTCACATATTTCCAAGCACTCTGCCTCCAGGATTGATGAGGCCTTCCATAGGAGTGGCTGATAGGAACATATGTGTCCAGTTTAGGGTTAGGCACAGACATACTGTACCTAAGTAAGAGGTGATTACGCCAACTTACCCCAGCTGAGTGATCAGCCAGTTGTGTCAAATATGGAGGCCAGGCCAGGGGTGGCACAATACATGCTGCAGCCCCTGGCAGGCCTTGGCTACACCTATGCCCTGGGTACCTATGGTACACTGTTACAGGGGCCTATAAGGTGAACCAATTCCAATTGTGTTATGCACCTAAGGTACATGGAGTCCATTTTAAGGAGAGAGCAATCAGCCTGGGGCCCTGAATAGCAGGATCCCAGGCCAACTAAGTCAAAAACCAGCTAAACACCAGGCAAAAAGTTTGGGGGTAACCATAGTCAGATATCCACCTTCCTACACTCCCCTCCTATTCTGGGCAAAGGCATGGCTAAATCCAGAGTTAACCTTGAACCATCTTATTCTGGAGGATGTCACTTCTTTGGACCATGCCATGAAAATACCTTGGCTGAAGTATTTAAATAACACATTATCTGCTCTAGGTAGACCAGAACTTTTTTTATCTCCATCTAATATCAGGAGAGAAGATGTAAAGTGGATTAAGGTCCATTTTATAGAGAGAGTCCGTCTTAATAGAGAGGAGAAGAAAATAATGAAACCATCTGTAAGAGCACACTTTATGTTAATCACTACTCCCACCCTGGAACCATACTTGAAATTTGTTACAAGACCGCTTCATAGACTCCTATTAGCAAGATTCAGATTTAATCTGATTCAATTCTCCTTAGGTTGTTACCCATCATGGGACAATTCAGAAGATGCCCCTCCTTGTGAGTGTGACAATTTTTCAAAGCAAGATACCATGCATTTTATGATGTTTTGTGGGTTTTATACTGCCGCTACGAAAAAACATCTGTTTCCTGTTTTGAGGGAGGCTGGCTTTATTCAAGTCAGACCCGCATTAATATACCTCCAGATGTTGGGCAATATTTACATTACTTTTAGCGTTGCCAGCTTTCTAGTGAAAGCCTTTAGAACTAGGAATAACCGTGTACCACTGAACATTTTATTGTAAATATGGTATCGTTTTAACAGATTTTAATTCTATGTGCCAAACAAGATGTAGTACAGTTTAATTATGGCCTTCACTGATTTTGTACATAAATGAACTGTGATTTTAATGTATATGTATTGTATGTGCCTTTTATGATTTTTTTAAAATCGAATAAAGTGTGCTTTGACTTTTGACTTTAGATACCAAGAGCACCAGTACTAAAGAAAACATTCAATACAATATTTATTTACCTAAAACACAGACCATTGCACAATATCCTCACATTTTCTTAAACTTTGAACACTAGGAAATTCAGCCTTCATTGATTTAATGCACACAAAATTATTTTATATGTGTTTAAAATTTGTTTAAATAAGTTACAAAAAACATTCATCTATGTTTGTTAACAACTGCCTTCAATCCATACTGCACAGGGAACATACAAGCTCACCGCCAAAGATACTACTTACTCAGTGCACCATAAATAATCACAAACAAGAGTGAACACTTTTATGTCACAGTGAGACATACTGTCCCTTTTACATGGAATTGATGCAGAATTCAATCAACAAAAGACATTACTTCAATTACTGTACCTCACCCGACCACACATCATCACAGGGTACATTCAAGCTCAGCGCCAAAGGTATTACTAACTCAGTGCACCACAAATCATCACCATGTCACCGTATTGAATGAGATGACTTATTAAGATAAAAATACATCATAATTTTTGAAAATATACTTCAACTTACTTCTGTGAATGGACAACCAATATTTCTTAGAAAACTTGATTTTAAAGATTTTGCTGCCAATCTGTGCTGCTTGCACCACACATTATCACACACTCCACAGAACGTTCCTGCTTTAGATGCACACTTGCTTCCTTTCTTGGCTGGGATGATCAATTATTCCCCAGTTTCATATTCTAATTGAATGTCAAGACCCTTTATCAAACCTTTTTCTAATTTCTACTACCCCAGAAGAAGGTTAATACTCCCAAACAAATCTGTAAAATTTAGCAAACAACTCTTTCAATGAATGATCCATCCTTTGGCACACCAACTATAGTGCGACATGTAAAAACTTGCACCCCAACAACTTCACTTGAGCTGCAACACTGAGATTGAATGACAACTCACTTGCTGCTGCACCAACCATATTAACTGCTGCAACAGCATATTCGGCAAGAAGTCCATACTCACATATTGATCTTGATTTTAGTAAACTTACATTTCTATGCATTTATTGCGATGAACTTTTCTGTTACGTCAAATACTCTATCAACCTCATCAAAAATAAAAAAGTAAAGAACATCACTCTCCTCAACATCACATTACACATTTATCAAGCTTATTTGTTTGAAGAACTATCCCGTCCAAAGGCAGTGAGAAATTTTCACACTTGCTGCCTTTCTTGGCTGGGGTTGTCAATTGTCCTTCTTGTAATACTAATTCAAAGTGCAGGCCCTTTATTGAGCCTTCTTGTTAACTATTACTCGTGAATGGCAGTGGGTAATTTGCGCACTTCCTGCCGTTCATGTATAAACAAAAGCCTAAAAGTCTAACAATATTAAAAAAGAGCCAGTATAGTCTATAGTTTACAAATCTTCTGTTTCTTATTGAAATTCAAACTACAGGCCCTTTAATGAGCCTCATACTCATGAGATTTTGGATATTACTTTGAATATAATTGAAGAACTAATCATATCTGTCACAGGCAATGAGAGTGAAGAAGGAGAAATTACTGCTGCACACATGAATAGTGATTTTGAAGACGAAAGCTTTGATGGAAATTTTAAATTATGTTGACATTTTAATACAAATTAAATCAGAAACTGCTGCCTTCAATCTACTCTGCGAACAGCTAGGTTCACAACTTGAATTCATCTTTCCTTCTACATTAAGGACCGCATTGCATTCAATACGGTTTTCCTTGTCACACATACGATTCTACTCTCCTCAGATTCTGTTATCAGTAACTAAATAGAAATCTTCAATCAAGTCTCAAAAACTGCCTTCAATATACACTGCAGACAGCAGAGTTCAAAACTTTAATTGAGCTTTCCTTCTACATTAAGGACCGCATTACATTCAACATTGTTTTCCTTATCACAGATACAATTGTACTCAGTCATCACATTCTGTTATCTGTAACTAAATAGCATTTTCTTCAATCTTTGTGTCAACAACTGCCTTTAATCTACACTGCAAACAACAGACTTCACAACTTCAATTGAGCTTTCCTTCTACATTCAGGACCGCATTACATTCAACACTGTTTTCCATATCACAAATACGATTCTATGTAGTCAGATTCTGTTATGTGTAACTAAATAGCATTCGTCAATCTTTATGCCAACAACTTCCTTCAATCTACACTGTGGACAACTGGGTTTACAACTTGCATTGACCGATCTTTCTGTCAACAACTACCTTCGATCTACACTGCAGACAGCAGGGTTCACAACTTCAATTCACATGTCCTTATACATTAAGGACCGCATTACATTCAACACTGTTTTCCTTATCACAGATACAATTCAACTCTCCTCAGATTCTGTTATCAGTAACTAAATAGCAATCTTCAATCTTTGTCTCAACAATTGCCATCAATCTACACTGCAGACAGCAGAGTTCACAACTTCAATTGAGCTTTCCTGCTACATTAAGGACCACATTACATTCAACACTGTTTTCCTTATCACAATTACAATTCTATGTCCTCAGATTCTGTTATCTGGAACTAAATAGCATTATTAAATCTTTGTCTCAACAACTGCCTTCAATCTACACTGCAGACAGCAGACTTCACAACTTCAATTTAGCTTTCCTTCTACATTAAGGACCGTAAGACATTTAACATTGTTTTCCTTATCACAGATACAATTCTACTCAGTCCTCACATTCTGTTATCTGTAACTAAATAGCATTCTTCAATCTTTGTGTCAATTGCCTTCAATCTACACTGCAGACAGCAGACTTCACAACTTCAATTGAGCTTTTCTTCTACAATAAGGACCGCATTACATTCAACACTGTTTTCCTTATCACAAATACAATTCTATGTCGTCAGATTCTGTTATCTGTAACTAAATAGCATTCTTGAATCTTTCTGTCAATAACTATCTTCAATCTACACTGCGGACAACTGGGTTGACTACTTCCATTGACCGGTCTTTCTGTCAACAACTACCTTCGATCTTCACTACAGAAAGCAGGGTTCACAACCTCAATTCACCTTTCCTTCTACATTAAGGACCTCATTACATTCAACACTGTTTTTTTATCACAGATACAATTCAACTCTCCTCAGATCCTGTTATCAGTAACTAAATAGCAATCTTCAATATTTATCTCAACAACTGCCTTCAATCTACACTGTAGACAGCAGAGTTCACAACTTCAATTGAGCTTTCCTTGTACATTAAGGACCACATTGCATTCAACACTGTTTTCCTTATCAAAAACACAATTCTATGTCCTCAGATTCCGTTATCTGTAACTAAATAGCATTCTTCAATATTTGTCTCAACAACTGCCTTCAATCTACACTGCACACAGCAGGGTTCACAACTTCAATTTAGCTTTCTTTCTACATTAAGGACCGCATGACATTTAACATTGTTTTCCTTATCACAGATACAATTCTACTCAGTCCTCACATTCTGTTATCTGTAACTAAATAGCATTCTTCAATCTTTGTGTCAACAACTGCCTTCAATCTACACTGCAGACAGCAGACTTCACAACTTCAATTGAGCTTTCCTTCTACAGTAAGGACCGCATTACATTCAACACTGTTTTCCTTAACACAAATACAATTCTATGTCCTCAGATTCTGTTATCTGTAACTAAATAGCATTCTTCAATCTTTCTGTCAACAACTACCTTCAATCTACACTGCGGACAACTGGGTTGACAACTTGCATTCACCGATCTTTCTGTCAACGACTACCTTCGATCTAGACTGCAGGCAGCAAGGTTCACAACTTCAATTCAACTTTCCTTCTATATTAAGAACAGCAATGCATTTAGCCTTGCTTTCCTTAAGGCACACACAATTATACTGTATCCTGAGATTCTATTATCTGTGACTAAATGGCATTAATCGACCTTTGTGTAACAGCTGCCTTAAATCTATACTACAGACAGGTCAGTTCACAAATTCAATTGAGCTTTCCTTCTACATTAAGGACAGCATTGTAGTCAACCTTGCTTTCCTTAACCCAAACACAATTCTGCTGTGACCTCAAATTCTGTTATCTGCAACTGAATAGCATTCTTCAATCTTTGTATCAACAACTACCTTCAATCTAACCTGCAGACAACAGAGTATACAACTTGCATTCAGCTTTCCTTCTACATTAAGGACAGCATTGTATTCAGCTTTGCTTTCCTTAAGGAGAGACAATTGTACTATGTCCTCACATTCTGTTAACTGTACAAAATAGCATTCATCAATATTTGTATTAATTAGTACCTTCGATGTACATTATGAACAGCCGGGTTCACAACTTCAATTCACTTTTTCATGTACATTTCTCTTATGTCTACAAAGAAGAGCCTTCAATAAATTCTGTGCTCACTAGAGTTCACAACTAGATACCAATACCGCCAGTAGTACAGAAAACCTTCAATACAATCTTGATTTATTTAAAACAGACAATTTCACAATGTCATCGCATTTCCTTACTGTTTGTACATTAGGAAATTCAGCCTTCATTTCTTAAAATTATAGATGTTTTACTGCCTTCGACCTACACTATGGACAAGAGGATTAACAACTTCAATTCGCCTTTCCATGTACACTAACGACAACATTGAATGTAGCTTTGCTTTATTTAAGACAGACAATTGTACTGTGTCCACACATTCTGTTAACTGTGACAAAATTGCATTCATCGATCCCTTTAATAAAGGCCAAAAGTAAATTGAAAAGAGAAACTAACACATAATTCTTCAGACATTTTTCTTAGGAGAATGGAATGATAGATCAAGTTCTAAGCCTTTTTTTAATGACAAGTTATCTTCAGAGTAATGATTAGCATACAGATGACACTAGTATTCATACCTATGACGTTAGAAATGGTTGTGCTATTGTGAAACACAAAATTGTTCCTAGAAATGCAAAAGAAGTGTTACCTGAGGATCTTTTAGGGACACATTCTAAAACTCCAGTGAACCCTTCCAATTGTAGTAATATTCATACTGTATGTTAAGATTCTATTAATTTTTTTAATGCAACTTTTTACCTAAGTATAATAACAAAAGTGTTAAACAAAAGATTAAGATATGGCACGCACTAGACTCATGCAGAGTGAAAGAAAAAAGTGGTTTGCAAAGTCATTCCCTGCATTATCTTTCTGAAAAAGTATGTCAAAGTGTTTTTCACCAATTCAGAATGTTACCGGTTCATCATACTCAAATCAGAAAATTAATCAGAACATTGTATTATGCAAAAATTCCAGCACTAATGTTTAAAAAACATTGAACAGTACTCTTTTCTGTGCATCTGTATCAGATATCAGTTACTTTGGTCCTACATTATTTGTTGTACATTAGATAATTGTGATCAACATACTACAAAGTTGTAGGTGATTTCACCAACACCAAAACACCAAATTATTCTTCCATTTGCTTTCAACAAACTCGTTATAGAAATCAAACCAGTACTGTTTATCTGTATTTAAAAAGTAAAATAATAATGACAAAACATTTCAAAACGTATTTGTCACAGAATTGTTTTGAAATGCATTCTAATCAGCATATTTCTAAATATTTTTATAACAAATTAGATAAGAACAAAATGCCTCATAGTGCTGTGCATAATAATGTAGACTTCCTTCTGAACTGATGGATTGAAATACCTATGAGTCTATTCTTTTTAAATGTGTCCATCCATTTCAGGCTATTATTCGTATAGAGCTCAACACAGAAAAATGTCCTCCTTTTCATTTACAGAGAGAACCCACCTACTGCTGCACCAAGCACAGCAATTGCTGCAGCAGTATATTCAGCAAGCAATCCACACCCACAAATTAATCCCCATTTCGGTAAAATTACAATTCTATGCATTTATTGTGATGAAGTTTTGTCTTACGAGGAACAGTCTATCAACGTAAGAAAATACATGGATCAGGAGCATCACTATGCTCAACATTACTTTCTTCACATTATCTTCAAATTAGTATGAACTACCTCAGCCGAAAGCAGCGCTTAAATTGCACACTTTCTGCCTTTCTTGACTGGTATTATCAATTATTCTTCAATATCACATTCTGATTGAAGGTCAAGGCCCTGCATCGAGCCTTTTTGTTCTAACTACTTTCTCGGCTAAAGGCACTGGGTAATTTGTACACTTGCAGCCATTTTAATAAATGTTTTCTTATGACATCTCATAACATAATAGACCTAAAATAATTTCATCATGTATTTCATATACCTCATTATCAATTTCAAAACTCATATGATCATACTCTATGTCATGTATTTCTTCCAGAAAATCAACATCAACCTTTAATCTAGGAAATCACAGCTAATATCTCAAGCATTTATATCTTCCTCTTCATTCTTGCTACTTGTTAAAAGTATGTTCAGCTCTTCTATGACACTGTTATTAATTTCGAAAATGGGTTCAAATTCTGTTGTTGATTTTCCATACTAAATTTCTTCTGTTGTAGCTCCTTGTACATAAACACTTCTTTTAATATTTACTATATTATAAGCTCATGTGGTGATTCAAAAAAATTATGTTAAATATTTATTTTTCAAATAAAACAATATTTTGTACATGAGTATATTCTATTTGAAAAACATTGGAAAAATACATACTGTCACTCTATATTGTGTCAAGTGCTTTATTTATTGTACCTACTGTTTTGCTAAATAAAAATAGAGACAACATCAGTGCCCCCATTACGTCAATTAGGGTGGAGGGAGGCAAACAAAAAAACAACACTGCCACAGACACTGCACTGTGGAACTCATTCTGAAGAGACGTAGAAACATACTCTAAATAAAACGGAATACAAGTAAAGAAAAAGAAAAAAACATACATGCATGACAAAGTCACTGGACTAATACTCTGTTCCCCAACACAAAAAAGAATTTAGCAAAAACTATATGAACAAATGTTTAAGGAGCTGCAAATGAACCAATTCCCCGGGATTCAAAAAATTTCTTTAGTAAGCGTGTGGGAAACACCAATGCCCACACCGTCCCAGCCGTCTCCCTGCATCCTTCGAGAGCCATCATTGCTTTCTCAGAGAGAGCAGTTTATATGCTGCTCTCTAACGAAATGCAACGTAATTCCTACTTGAAAGACACAGCAGCTTAACTTGCTCTCCGTTTCAAATAGGAAACCGGTTTGCTGTGCTAAAGTGGAAGCCGCAAGGCTCCCACCCTACCATACCAAACAACAGTGCTCTGGGGGTACAAACCCCAGGACACTGCAGGAGTCGGCCCTGAGACATGGTGGTCCGCAGAACAATCAAGAGCTCCAGGACGGAATCAGCAATACCCCCTCCCTACATTAAAAAGCCCCAAAAAGTGGAAACCCCCGGAGCTAGGAGCTCTGTGCCCTCACGCCCACCCTATTTTAAAGGTCACACTTAATAAAACATGCATGCTAACACGTCCTACTTTGAAGCGTTGACAGCCAATCAACATGCAACTAGTGATTGTATGTTCGCATACACCGCAATTTTTCCATTGTAAATAAAAAACATATATAGAGCTTAAAAATCCTTGAACGACCCCCTGAGCAAGCCTACAGGATCAGGATGATTCTACCATGCCCCCTTTCTTTATTTCCCACCTTTTTAAAAACATTTTTTTTTTTAACTGTTTTCTTGTGACTTGGTTCTAGCGACCAACAACACGGCTGCCAACAATTCCTGCTTTGGTGTGTCGACAACCAATCAGCATGCCGCTCATGCACATAAATACGCGTACTCCGTGATTTTTCAATTCAAAATAAAATTTTAAAAAATAACCTAAAAATTCTAAACCTAACCCCTAACGAAGCCTACAGGGTCAGGATGGTTCTACCCTGCCCCCTTTCCTTATTTCTCAACTTTGTTTACTGTTTTCATGTGACTCGCTTCTAGCGACGAACAAGATGGCTGCCAACACTACCTGGTATCGAGTGTTTGCAGACAGTTCACAACCAATCAGCATGCAGCTCCTGCTCGTAATTCTACGCATTTCCGTTTGCGTACTTCACGATTTTTCTTTAAAGAAAAATAGAGCCTAAACATCCATGTACAACTCCCTGAGCAAGTGTAAAGGATCAAAATGTTTGTAGCCTACCCCCTTCCCTTCTTTCTCAACTTTCTTCACTGTTTTCTTGTGACTCGGTTCTAGCAAGGCACAAGATGGCCGCCATCACTTCCTGGTTTTGAGCGATGACAAGCAGTTGACAGCCTCAGCATGCAGCTCATGCTCGTAATTGAACGAATTTCCGTACGCGTGCTGCACTCCGTCTCAAGATATCGCTATGATTTTACTTGAAATTTTCTCAGAAACTACTCAACGGAATTACACAATTTAACAAAAAGCACAATCTGCGAACCAAACTCTATCTCTCTGCCAAATTTCGTGTAATTCCGTTCAGCCATTCGGACTGTAGTCCTGGCTAATGGTCCCCATGGAAATTTCACGGTGGGAAACACGTTTTGGGACCCCACTTTTTTCTCGGCCCCCACTTGATGAATCACCCCAAAACTTTCAGGGAAGGAGAGGAACCGAGCAGGGCATTTTCTTGAAAAAATTCACAAAGATTCGTCCACCAGTGCCAAAGTTATTCCAAATAGAAGTCCGTTTTATTCATTAGGTCCCGGGGGGGGGGGCAAATTTCCGGGTACATTTTTTTCATAGTGGGGGGGTTGTAAGGTGCCCCGAGCACTGGGAAACAACACCCCTCTGTGGGTTTATTTCGAAGTATGCGGGGGTTACGATCCTCCTCCCCTCAGTCTTGGGGACCGTCACACCAACGAGGGTTTTTAAAAAAAAATATTTCTTTTTAAAAGTGTGTTTTCAGCTCTCCCTCTCTCTCCCCCGTACATGTTGCATGGACCGCCACCTTCCTGGGGCAGTAATATCTAAAATGACCTTCCAGCCCCGGGTACCTGCACTCCCTGGGGTTTTTTCATGTTGGGAGGGGGTCACGCAGCCCCCCTCCTGGAACCCTTGGTGGCCCTGGTGTCCACCATCTCCCAAGGTCGGTTCTTGCAGTGTCTCGGGATGCGTACTTCCATCACACTGCTGTTTGGTATGGTAGGGTGGTACCGTCGCCACTTTCACTTTACCACAGGAAACCGCTTTCCTATTTGAAAAAGAGAAGCAAGTTAATCTGTTCTCTCTTTCAAGAAAGCAGATTGTTTTTCGAAAGAGAGAGCAGCATGTAAGGTGATGTCTCTTAAAAAGCAATGCGGGCTCACAAAGGAAATTTTTTTTAAGAACTAATTTGTCTAGTCAAAACAAGAGCTATATTTCTATGATAGTATGTAAAACTTTCTGGGTTTTTTTGTGCACCAGTTGTACTCTGTACGCATGCGCAGCCCCGTTTCCAAGCCCACGTTTTTGCTGCATTCTTTTTCCGGGCTGTGTATGTCATCCGCTACTATACTTTTGTAATATATTAATAAACATATTATATCTATATTTATTTGAAATGTAGTGTCAAGGCGGCAAACGTTGATTACATATGTCCAGCGCCATTTTAGTAGTTTTCCTCCATTATTTTTATTATACCTGTTACTTTCGTTTTATCCTCCGAATATTTTCTCTGTGATCGATGAGATTTCCTGCCACCGACACCACGGTGTTGGTCCTTGGCCTCCGATCTTATCAGACTTGGTTACACGTATACCTAGAAACTAATTTGAAGGACCTACTCTCTACGCATGCGCAGCCTTGTTTCCAAGCGCATGTTTTTTCAAGCAAACCTCTCCTCATTTCAGGTATTAAATGTGCTGCTTTCTTTTCCCGGGCTGTGTATGTCATCCGCTGCTATACTTTTCTAATATATTAATAAACATATTGTATTTATATTTATTTGAAATGTAGTGTTGAGGCGCCAATCGGTGATTACATACATCCACCACTATTTTAGTAGTTTTCCTCCGTTATTTTTATTATACCTGTTACTTTCATTTACCTTCCGTATATTTTCTCTGTGATCATTGAGATTTCCTGCCACATACAGCACAGTATTTGTCCCTGGCCTCCGATCTTATCAGACTTGGTCACACGTATACCTAGAAACTAATTTGAAGGAGCTAAGGTACAGCCATTACAACGCATGTTCGGCAACACAAAGACATTATTAAGATTATGCATTTATCATACGTGGTAAATACATACTAGTTGTAAAAGCATGTGTGGTAAAGCCATATGCGTGCTAATGGCTTTGTGGTGACGATCAGGCATTGTAATGGCTGTTTTCCCCCAGGACACTGCAGAAACCGGGTCTGGGCGTGGTGGACTCCAGGGCATCAGGCGGAGGGTCACGAACCCCTCTCATACAATGGAGAAGTCTTTGTGGGGTTATTGTTTCCCTGGTTTGAGGGGCGTCATTGAGGCGCACACACTTAATTTTGTAGGGGGGTAGGCATTGCATGGCTAAATGTTGCAAGAGGTTTGTAAATGTGGTACACATTGTTTCGTATTAGTTTGATTTCTTTACCATATTGTAGTGTATTCAGAGAAAATATGTCAGTACATTTCAATCCTAGTCTTGAACATCTTACTATAGTACTTTAACATTATAAATATTATTTTTATTGTGGGTCGTCACCCCCTCACAAAGAAAAAGTAGTATGGAGTTGTATTTATTAAGTTTTATTAAAACAATAACTGTAAACAATACTTAATGATAACTATATTATAAACAACTAGAAAAGTAACTTTAAAAAAAACAATACTATAAACAAATTGTGAAGTTGACTCCAAAAGATGTACGATGGGTAATCTGCAAAACAAATAAGAAAATTAGAGTTTAGAATTATGTAGATGTGATTAAATGAGCTGAAGCATTACAAGTCAAGGTAACACTGCGATTTTACGCGTGCAGTGTGCCTGGTACATTTCAGTTGCGTTATAGTGCCGCGTTCAAGTGGTGTGTATATGGAAGTGCCTACTGCGTTAGTGACACAAAAGTGGCAGAACTGGATTGTAAATATGATGACTTATTTCTAATGCATTGCAATGAAGGAATCGTATATCTAGGCCTCTGTGCTTACTGTTGTAAACACTGCGGCCAGTGGAATTCACAACTTCAGTTCAGGTGTTGTTCTACAAGTCAAAGGAGACAGGAGTTTCTATAAGTTTAAAAGATAAAGAGAAATGATGTCACAGAGAGTGAGAGAGAGAGAGAGAAAAAACAACAATAAAACTGTCTCGCAGAGTGTGGAGTTGAGATTTTTTCTTGAAAAGTCAGACGTAGATTTAGAAGCTGCTTGTGTCACTTTTCCTATGTTAAAGTAACCCATCTGTTGTCACTGCTCGGAGATAAATATACATTTTACACAGTGAAGCTGCTGCACACTGCTGACTGTCTCCTTTCACAAATGAAGGTAACACTACAGTTTTACGTGTGCAGTGTGCCTAGTACATTTCAGTTCCGTTATAGTGCTGCGTTCAAGTGGTGTCTATATGGAAGTGTCTATTGCGTTAGTGACACAAAAGTGTCAGAACGGGATTGTAAATAGGCCGACTTATTTCTGGTGCCCAGATTGTAC
Organism: Lissotriton vulgaris; assembly: GCF_964263255.1. Classification (NCBI taxonomy): domain Eukaryota; kingdom Metazoa; phylum Chordata; class Amphibia; order Caudata; family Salamandridae; genus Lissotriton; species Lissotriton vulgaris. The sequence continues at coordinate 2,081,809,460 of NC_141691.1, forward strand.
CCTATGCTGATGACACCCAGCTCCTTTTTGACTTTGATGGTATGCGGATCAGAAGTTGTCTGGGGGCGGTCTTTGACTGGTTTAAACAGCACAGTCTGAAATGTAATTCCGATAAATCGGAACTGCTTTTCTTTGGCTGCTCTTCTGATCCTAGATGGAAGCCATGGTAGCCGCTGGACATGTACCCTCAGGCAGACGCCTCATCCAAAGCAAAGAACCTCGGCTTCCAGATCGATGATGACCTTTATTTTGGGCCTCAGATTCGGGAACTCTCAGGGAAATGCTTTGGCATTTTGAAAATGCTAAGAAAATTCCTCCCAATTTTGTCTTTTGGGCATTGAAAGATTACTGTGCAGGCATTGATAGGCTCATGTTTAGACTATGCGAATGTGCTCTACCTGGGTCTGCCAAAATTTCTCCTGTCGCGCCATCAGGTGGTGCAGAACTCCGCTGCAAGGGCCATCTACGGCCTTCAGCGGAGAGCGAATGCTGTGGAGCTGCTTAAAAAGCTCCACTGGCTTCCTGTCTCTAAACGGATTATTTTTAAAGCACTAACTCTTGCCTTTAAGGCGCTACACCATGTAGGGGCCAGATATATTAGGAGGCGCCTGACTTTCTACGTGCCTTCCGGAACTCTGAGATCAGCCTCTTTGGCTATGGCCTCTGTTCCTTCCATCAGGCGCACTAGAATTGGAGGACCATCTTTCCGATTTTTGGCGCCTCGTTGCTGGAATTCTCTGCCCGTCTCCCTCAGGAAAATCAGTAATTTACTGGCTTTTAGGAAGTTACTGGCTTTTAGGAAGGAGCTGAAGACCTGGCTTTTTACCCACTGATTCCTCTGATTTGCCCTGCTTCTGCCCCAGTCTCTTTTTTTTCTTGGTTTTTTTGCCAAAGCGCCGGGACACTCCTAGGAGTAGCCGTGCGCTATAAAAGACCCCTTTTAACATAACATAACATAACATAATATAACTGCTTGGAGGTAATTATACATTTTACACAATGAAGCTGCTGCACACTGCCAAATGTCTCCTTTCACAAATTGTGCAGTGTGCCTAGTACATTTCAGTTCCGTTATAGTGCCGCGTTCAAGTGGTGTGAGAGAGTGAGAAAGCAAAAGAAAGAGAAACAATGTGAGAGAATGAGAAAGCGAAAGGGAATAAAGGACATTAAAATGTGGGAGAGACACATACGACAGGGGAGGGGTACTTTAAGCCAGAAGGGCAACCACAGTCAAAAATATCGGGGTGTGGGAGCTTAGGTTCAAGCAAGAGTGGAGCTGCAGGGGAAGTAAGCGGGGAGGAATATCAAAGTCTCATTAACAAGCAAATTGTGTTTGAAAGACCTGTGACGTACTTCGATACGGCTGGGTGTGGGCCCAGGAAGCTATCTGATCCTACCTGAAGCCCCGTTAGCCCCATGTTTTTTTTGTGCTTGGTGCATACTACAGATTCTTTCCTTTGACAGATAAGTTGTTGTTGTTTCAGAAACAAGCTTCTTTGCTCACCTTGTGCTATTGCCGTCATCCGTGTTACATAATCCATCGTGAAGCTGGACATCTAAAAGATATTAAAAGAAAGATGCTATGATTGGGAATTATTACAATATTAATGTGGAGTTAGATAAAATCTTACTTTTATAGACGCGTTGATTGCCACATTTCTACAAACTGTTTGCATTGTGAATATATTCCGGACATTTCAGTGATTAGAAAAACATTATTGCTATTGGGACAAAAAAATGTAAACATGTATACCAAGATTATGTAGGAGTCCGTTCGTCTAAAATACTAAGTCGCATTTTTTTATATTGTCAGCTACAACCCTTTAACTCCTTCCGATGCATAGTCAAGCCTTCTTCATGATGTAGTCTCGATCTCCAACAAAGAAGTCTCATATAGGGTGCCGAGTCTTGATATCTGTATGGCTAACAACATACTCGTGCTCCCATCATCATCATCGCAGGTTCTTTAACCGCGCAGTGCTTCGGGCACCACTAGCTCAGTGACCAAAGAGGCCACACATGTGGTAGGGGGCCCCTTGTTCGGTGCTTTGGGAACAACTCTAAAATGGCGTACAACAGGTGCCCTCCATCTTTTTTATACATATGGTCACGTGTGTAGTGATGGATGCGCTGATTGTATGTGGTGGGGGTGTATAGCAGCCATGAGGATGTGTGTGTGTCGATTTGACAACTAGACCTGCAACTAAGAAATGACTACAATGGAATTTTGGCCCTTGTACTGTTGTTGTGTTTTCCTGGTAGCGTAAGAGTGGCTTTCTTTTTTCTATGTGACGGTACAATACAGTCACTGTGTATGTAGCCTATTTTGTGATGCATTTTATATGTGTTTCAAAAACTAGTTGTGGTAAGGTGCTTTTTAATTAAACTGTTAAGTGTGATTACGAGTTTGTGGAATGTAGAAGTATTTTTTTTCTATTTTCTATTCTATTATAATTGTGCTGACTTTTCTCCTTTAGCGTGCTGTACTATATTATTTTATTAAATGTATAACTGTTGAAATCATCTTTGAAAGTAGAATGTAAGCATGTAAGCTGCTGCCTGAAAAGCATTGCTGGCTCCCGCAGGAAGTGGGACCGTGGAGGACTTGGGGCTCTTCTCACGGTCTGCAAAGTTACATTTGAGCCCCGGGGGATGGGGTTCTTTGGGGATTATGAGAAATTTGTGATAAAAGGCTATTTTTTTATGTTAGATTGATCGAACGTGTACCAAGCATGTATGGACGACGTACGGTGCGAAGATTGGAAGTCGTACCATAAGCGTACTGAAGGAAGAAAAAGAAGAATATTTATGAAGTGTATGTGTTTAGATGTTGGATGGCTCTAAAAAGAGCCCCTGGGTTTTTTGGTAGATTTTAGTACCTACAAGTAAGTACCAATGCAGACTTTAAAGTTCAAGAGGAAGACTCTGTTTCCCTCATCTGTAAAATGTACACCGTCTCTCCTATAGATGTCATGCATATTGAAACTCAGATTGCTGTGGTACATGGACCCCATTCGATAGTCTCGGAGAAAGGCAGAAACAGATTTATTCACATGTTTCCTAGCTTTTTCAATCTGTGGACAATAGTGGTTGGACCGATTCAATTTCTGCCTTTGGCTCATATTAGAATATACAAAGGCAGTTTTGGGGAACAGTGTCATCAATTGTGCAAAGGTGTCCTTCATAAGCATTTCCAGACCTTTTCCTGTCAAAGTTCCTAGGTCATTGCCACCACAGTGCACAATTATGAGGTCAGAGTATTGGAGATGCAAAAAGGATTTCAACAATGGTATCAATTGGTGCCACTTTAATCCTCTCTGTCCAATCCATTTAATGTCTACATTTGGTAAACATAGGTCTTTGTGAATTCCTTTCCATTCTGCATTCCTGTGACTCCAGAAAATATAGCTGTGTCCCACAATCCACACTGTAAGCATCTTGAAGAGAGGTCTGGATGCACTCTGAAGGTCTTTTTTAAATGTGGACAACATGCAGTTTAGAAAAAAGAAAAGGAATGATTAGTTGTTCGAGAACATTCTACACTAAGCTAGGATGAATGTTTCTGTGTTTTAAAAGCCTGATTTTTATTGGTTAAGAAAAACTGATAGAAAAGAACGTTACATAAGATAAGGTGGTATATTCTCATGTCAAACACACTTGCTTTTTCAATTTACAGCAATGTATGATGAACTTTTCACCTGTGTGCTCAGTTCGGTGTTCCCTGAAGTGTTTCTATGGTAACACTTCAGATTGTGGAATGGGGGAAGGGTTGAAAGTTTTGTCAGTTGGAAAGGGTGCAAAAGTTAAAGCAATATAAAAGTGTGTTTCGTTTTGTTGTAATGTGGGAATAAATGTGATTTTTTATTTATTTGTATATGCGTGTAGATTGAGTGTGTAGATTGACAGGAAAAGTTTGCTATTTGCTATTGGACTTCCTGTCCCCCTAGGATTATAAACTCTTAGGGGGTTTACAATGATCCGAAGGTCAAAATGTTTGATGGCGTCGTTTGAGCCTTCGATGGCTCTGGGGACCACCACCTTCCAGGGCAGCTCCTGTAGTGTTACGGGGGAATACAATTAGTGATAGATGGTTTTTTTTCGGTATATTTAGTTTACTGTGAACTGTGAAAATTCTGAAAGTTGTTTCATAGCGTAAGCAAGAAAACATCAGTAAAAAATATATATTTTACAGATATGTATCAAGTTTATGTGTTTATATGTTGGTTCTTTGTAATGAGACGTTTTATTTTTATTGATACTTATAAGTAAGTCTAAAATTGTTGAGGAGCAGTTTTTTATACAGTGGTGAACTTTTAACCTCTGTTGACAGGTGGTTTTTGCATGATCTGTTGGGGGTATGGTGGAAAGTTATGTCAGTTGGAAAGGTTTGAAATGTTAAAGCAATGGAAATGTGTGTTTCGTTTCTAAATACTGTGTGAAGGATTTTAATTTGTTATTTATATGTATATATGTGTAAAATGAGAGGGAAAATGTTCCATTTCGTGGTTCTGGTGCAAGCACCGAACTAGACAGATTCTGTATAAGAATATATACTGTGTGAGTGGCATTCTTCTTAATCTCCAATTCAATTTCAAAGGTGAGCTGATAAATTGTAAAGGAATGTATGTGGTGCATGTTTGTACATTAAGGAATTATGGGGCATATTATCAAGACAGGCAATAAAAGTATTGCCGCTTAATCGGCAAAAAACTGCTGTCAAAGCAGTGATAATGGGCTTGATAATATGCTGTATGCAATTCCAATCGAAGCCTATGATAGATGGGAGGGACATCTAACATGGGATTCGATTGGAATTGCATAGAGCATATTATCAAGCCCATTATCGATGCTTTACCAGCAGTTTTCTGCCGATTAAGCGGTAATAATTTTATCATCTGTCTTGATAATATGCCCCTATATTCGTACCTTGTTAAACGTTTTATAGTAGTAAATGTGTTTTGCTATAATGCATGCTGTTATGTTTTATTGCTTAATATCACATTGTGCGTCTGTGTACTTTAAGGAATTATGGAGCATATTATCAAGAAAGGGCGATACATTATCACTATTTTTATCGGCAGGAAATTGCCGCTAAAGCGGCGATAATGGGCTTAATAATACACGTTTGGTATTTCCTATAGAAGCCCATGTTAACACCAGAACATGGGTTTCTATGGGAATTAACAAGGGCGTATTATGAAGCCCATTATCGTCCATTTTATCGGCAGTTTCCTGCCGATATTAAAACGGCGCTAATTTTAACACCGGTGTTTGATAATACGCCCCTATATTTTCTCTTTTTTAAATGTTTTACAGTAGTAAATGTGTTTTGGTAAAATGCACGGTGTTATAATTTTTGGGGGTAATATCACACTGTGCATGTGTGTACATAAAGGAATTAGGGTTCATATTATCCAGGGCCGGTGTTAAAATTATCGCTGATTTATCGGCCGGAAACTGCCGACAAAACGGCGATAATGGGCTTGATAATATGTCTTTGTTATTTCCTATGGAAGCCCATGTTAATACTAGAACATGGGTTTCTATGGGAATTAACAGGTTCGTATTATCAAGCCCATTATCGTCCGTTTTATCGCCAGTTTCCGGACGATATTAAAAGAGCGATAATTTTAACACCGGTCTTTGATAATATGCCCCTATATTCGCTCCTTTTTAAACGTTTTACAGTAGTAAATGTGTTTTGGTAAAATGCATGGTCTTATAATTTTTTGGGGGTAATATCACACTGTGTATGTGAGTATATTAAGGAATTAAATTTGCACCTTTTTGCATATTTTCTACACTCTGTTGTCATACACCCTCCTGTCTCGTCTTATTCCTTCCTCTCTGATTATAATATCTTCTTTTTCCTACACTCTGCTCTATTTATACTTTTTTTCATACTTGCTACTCTTTTTGCATATTTGTCTTACTCTTCATATTCTCTCTTGTCTTTATATTCACCACTGTTGTCATAGTTCTTACTGTGTTCTCATAGTACTCCCTCTCTCCTCATATGGTCAGTCTTCCTTTACAAGGGTCTTTTCTCCACATTTTTGTCTCCGTGTCATTTTACATTCTTTCCTCTTTCTTCATATATACTCTTCTGTTCCTATATTCTCTGTTTCTTCTTACTATCGCTGTTCTTTGCAGCTACTCCCTATTGTTTTCTCATACTTTTCTTTTTGTTCTTATACTCTTCTCTCTGTAGTCACATTTCTCCTCTCTTTTCTAATACGTTGCACTCTCTACTAATATTGCCGTCATATTTCTCTCCTCATTTTCCCCCCTGTTCTTATACTCCCCGTTTTCATATTCTCTCTGTTCTCTTACTTCTCCATGTCTCCTCATACTACTGAGTTTTTTTATATTTCCTTTTGCCCTATACTCTTTCTGTCTGTGTTCATATTTTCCTCTTTTTCTTCATATTTCTTTTCTCTTTTCATTTTCTGTCCTCTCTGTTTATACTTCTAAAATCTGTTCATATTGTTTGCTCTCTTCTCTAATTCCTCTTTGACTCCCTGCATACACTCTGCAGCAGTTTCCTCATATTCTTTGTGTCTTTTCATAGTAATCTCTCTCTTTATATTTGTTTCTCTTGTCATACTTCTACCTGTTTCATCATAATTTTTTCTGTTTATAATCCACCATCTGTTTATACTCCTTCTTTTTCTTCTCAATCTATATCTTCTGTTCTTGTACACCCCTTTTTTCCTCATGCTCCACTTTTCCCCACATTCTTCGTGCTCTCGTCTGGTACTGTTCTCTCTGTCCTTATACACACTGTCCTTTCACATATTCCTTCTTTTTTCTTTAGAGTCTTTCTCTCTCTTCTTATAGTGCCCCCTCTGTCTTCTTACTCTCTTTTTTTCTTCTTATACTCTTTCTTCTCTACTCATATTTCCATCTTTCTCTTCATACTTTCCCTTACCTATGGATACTTTCCAGGTTATTCGTACTTCCTTCATCCTGTTATATTACAGTGTCTGTTTATACTCCCCTTTTTGGTTATATTTTCCTTTGTTTCATACTCCTTTCTCTCTTGTTGTAAGTACTTTTATTGTCATAGTCTCACGTTTTTCGTCATAATGCTGCCTCTGTTGTTATAAGTAATATTATAGAATATTTCATGTATATTTTTTTTAATGTTATATATATATATTTTTAATAGATTCTGTCTATCAATACTGAAAAAACGGTATCAAGCCGACCAAAAGTCAGAGAAGGAAACAACGAAAGAAAGATTTACATGAAGAACTATGTGTTAAGAAAAAGAAAAAAGTGCTGGTAAGAGAAGGAACACTTTTGTGAGGAAAATATTAAAGACTTAGAATAGTGTGGACATAGGGAAAAAAGGTATTAGTTAATCTGGAACAAAAAAGAAAAAGAAGAACAAAGTAAACAATCATGGAAAGTCAACTGCAGAAAAAATGGTGTATAGTAAAAAGAGGAAAAATCAATTTATCAAAATTAGGAAAAAAGGTTTTATAACAGAGTTGTTTCAAATTTAATTAAAGAAAATAAGGGATGTAAAAAATGACAGCATTTTATAAGAAGAAGAAAGGTATAGAAAATGTAGTTGAGAAAGCTTTGGAATTGAAAAAGAAGTTGTTTATGTTAGTATTCCATAGAATTCGATCACTAGATAAGCCAATCCATTTAATAAAAGCCAAAAGTAAGTGGAGAAGAGTAATTAACAGAAGTAATTTTTGTGAGTTTGTTTTGGGTGAATGGAAACATAGTTCAAGTTCTGACCCTTTTTTTAAAGAAGAAAATTATATTCAGAGTAATGATTTGTTGCATGCAGTTGACACTAGTGGTCATGCTTAAGAGGTTAGACATGGCTGTCCTATTGAGAAAGAGAAAATTGTTCCTAGAAATGCAGAAGAGGTGTTAGCTGATGAAGTTTTAGGGAGACGCCCTAAACCTCCAGTGTACACTTGGGGTTGTAGTTGTGTTTGCAGTGTATGGCAAGAATCAATTGATTTTTTATGCAATTTTCTTACGTAACAATACTAAGAAAAGTGTTAAACAAAAGATTAAGATGTTGCAAGGACTAGACCCTTGCAGAGTGAGAGAAAATACTGGTTTACAAGGTAATTCTCTGGTTTGTCTTTCTAAAAAAGTATGTCAAAGTGTTTTTCACCATTTCAGGATGTTAGCAGTACATCATTCTGAAATGAGGAAATTAGTCAGAAGATTGTATTATGCAAAAAGTCCAGCTCTAATGTTAAAAATTGTTAACAGTGCTCTTTTGCATGGATCTGTATCAAGTGTAAAGAACGTTTGTGATGAAATTGAGGTTAGTTATTTTGATCCTGAGGAAGACAGTGCAGACATTGAAATATTAACAGAAGGACATGTAGAAGAGAATGCACAACATTGTAGTTCAGAAAATCTTGAGCGATAAATTACAAATTCTAAGGTGATTTCATGTGAAAGGCCAAATTATTGTTGTGTGTGTTGTCGACGAACTCATTATAAAAATCAGACCAGGACTGTTGATCTGTATTTAAAAAGTGAAAAGGAAAATAATAATGAGTGGAAGGATTTTGCAACTTATTTGTTGGTAGAGAATTGTTTTCATTTGGGTTCTGATCTGCGTATTTGTAAATATTGTTATAACTAATTAGACGAGAACAAAATGCCTGCTAGAGCTGTGCATAATAATCTTGAGTTGGTAAATATTCCTTCTTAACTGATGGATTTAAATACCTATGAGTCTATTCTTATTCAATGTGTGCATCCATTTCAGGCTATTGTTCGTATGGAGCCTAAGACAGGAAAATTGCCTCCTTCTGATTTAAAGAGAGGATTAAAGGGAAAAATTGCATATTTGCCTCTAGATTTAAAGAAAAATATTGAAACAATTGGTGTAGAAACTGTAGACGATGAACCTTTAGTTATTCTTGTTAATGGCGTTCCTACTAAGAGTAAGAAAATCTGGCAAGAATTAGCGGATGTTAGGAAAGTGAAAAAGGCAACGTTGTATCTGGTAAAAAATAATCAATATTACAGAAATGTGTATGTGAGAGAACAAGAAATAATTGTAGAAGAAGATAGTGACTTGCCATCTGGACACATTGAAAAAGTAGATGTGTCCAGAACTGAGGAAATCTACGAAAATTAAAGTATTCATCCACTGAATTCTAAAGAATTGATAAGGAATACTATAGAGTTATTCCAAATGGGAGAAGCGAAAGGAAGTCCCATTCGTGTATGGGAAAAAAGCTTGGAAACTCGTTGTTTCCCTCAATTGTTTACCACAGGAAAAGGAGGACAATATGATGACCGACCTGTGCAGATTCCTGCATCGGAATACCGGACATCAAAATGATATGCAGAAGATCCAAGATTTCGACAATGTGTTCCGTATTTGTTTCATCTTTTGTTTGAGAGTGATTTGTCTGGACTTTCCTATATAGTAAACAACATATTAAAAACAGGTGTACATCTGCAATATGTTTCAGCAAAGGAATTTATGGATAAAGTACTGCAGAAAGATAATGTTTTAGTATCTCAACTAATTATTCTCATGGCGTGTCAGCGTGGTACTAATGAGTACTGGTACCGTCGTCATTGAGAACTGAAATGTATGCTAAGGAACTTAGGAACTCCTATATGGTCCCTTACTCTAAGCTGTGCTGGATATGCTTGGGATGATTTACTTCAATTTCTTCAGGAGGCAAATCCAAATATACTAAATATTGAATACAAGACACCTGGATAATTGTGCTCTTTGGATCCAGTTAATGTATGCAGGTATTTCAATCATAGATTTGAAGCTATGATGTCTTTTATCACCAAAAAAACAAATTCTCCCCTTGGAGAGGTTCTGGACTTCTTTTGGAGAAAGGAGTATCAAGCAAGAGGTGCCCCTCACATAAACATGCTAGTATAGATAAAAGATGCTCCCAAATTTGCAATACATACTGTGTTGTCTTTTATTGAAGAATATGCTACACGTGATATACCCAAAAGTACACAAGATAAGGACTTAAGACAACGCGTCTTACGATTCGAAAGCCATTGTTGTGAGAAATAGTCATCGGAAGTACAAATCTAAGAACAAATTCTAGACCAAATGCTGTTTTGCATTTCCACAATCTATAATATCAAAAGGAAGAGTGAACAGTTTTATGTCATCTTTGCGACATACTATCACAAGAAAGTCTCTAAAAAATACCTACAACTTAAGAAGAAATAAAGAGTCAAAATATATAAATGACTATAACCCAGTCATTTTGTCCATGTGGAATGCTAAAATGGATATTCAATATGTTGCGGACAATTCCATTCCTGTTGCTTGATATGTAACATCCTACATAACAAAATCAGAAAAGATGGAATTAAAGGAAATGTGGGAAGAGATTTCCCATGAGAAGAGTCTAAGTAAGAAGTTATACACTTACAGTTTGAAAATGTCAGCTCATTGAGAAATTGGAGCATATGAATTCTCGGATCGGTTATCATCTACAAGTCTATATTCCAAATCTAGAAGAATCATTTGGGTGAGTCTAGGTCTTGTTGCAATACGAAACTGTTTAACAAAAATTGGTTCTGTTGGGTAAGACAGGTTATTTGAACTATGCTCTTAGATGCAAATGAAAACAAATTAGCTCTCTGACACAGGGACTAGTGTTTAGTGAGAAATCAAATGCTCAAAACACGGAAGAACAAAGTCATAAGGTCAACGTATTGTATTGTACTTATTAATACATGATTGCTTCTATACAAAACTGAATTACTTCATTTGTGGATTAATTATACGTACATAACAAGACCGTCATGAAAATGTGTGACTTTTTGTGAAGGAGTGCTCAGTGAACATGATAATATATACAGTGTGGGAAAATGAATCTATACAGATGTATATACAGGTACAGTTGGAGTTTGGTCAGAAGATGGTTTGATCTCAACGAAGGATTCCTATGATTTCTGTGGGAATCCTGGTGATTCTGAATCTATGGATTCGTCAACGTTTCGACCCTATTGTGCCCCTGTAGGTGGTCACGGCGGGTCTTTCTCAAGACAGGGAGGGAAGGACAGTTTCAAGATCAAAGCAGGGTTTCCTCAGGTTGATCTAGTGTGGCTCAATGGCCTGTCGCATCTATCGCGTCGGTCAAAATGGTCGGGGGTTTCTTTCCTCGCTCTCGGATAAAAGTAAAATACAAAATGTTTCTGGTATTCTAAATGTTTTGGACATATGTTCTGGTTCTAGTCAATTTACGCAGAATATTCAGCAAGATTGTCAGGAATTTTTAATATTTATGGTTGGTGTACTGGAAGGTATAGATATTGAAAACCTTTTTGGCCTTTCTTATAAATGGCAACATGAGTGTCAAAATTGTTTGTTTACATGTAGTACTAACATAGACACTGAAAGATCCATACATTTGACTTTACCTGACTGTGAATCAGTGTCTTTTAACAATCTAATTAGAGGACCAAGTCAAAACATGGAGTGTAGCCAATGTAAATCAGAAATGTCATCAACATTGTTTATACAAAGATATTGACAGTATGTAATTTTATTGCTTCAATTTTGTAGAGCTGATGGAAGAAAATTGGAAACTTTAATTAAAAATGTTGTAGCTGGTCAAGTTTCAATATCAGGAAGAACTTTTGTAGCTGTTTCAATTATTTTTCATGATGGACCTTCTACAACATCTGGACATTACACTGTTTATTTAAAATGTCTGAAAGGTTGCATACATTGTTATGATAGTCAATTAGTTTTTAAGCAATGTTTGTCAAAAGAGTTACCAAATTCTTACCTAATATTTTTAAAGCCAAAATTTGAAGTTCAAAATTTGGCCTTTTAGGATTACTGCTGTTAAGGTACATTAGTCTGGTGTTGTAGAGTATTTTGTAAGTGAGGGTGAGGAGGTTGAAGGTGTTCCTCTTGTTGATATTGAGGCAGTGTAGGTGTATTAGGTGGTGAGTGATGTGGCTGCAGCAGGGAACATTCATAATCAGTCAGGTGGTAGTCTTTTCGATTTGTTGTAGTTGTTGAGGTGTAGAGTGTTTTGCCACAGTGCAGTCTGCTGCTGATGAGGGACTGTGTCACTGTTATTCTACTTTTGTAAGGATCTACTTGTAAATGTTGGGGAGCATGTGGAGGGTGTTATGGCAGTACGAGGAGACATGTAGACTTGCTTACACATGGAGAGAGAAGAGTTTAGGATGAATCGTATGTTGTGGACATGGCTGGTAGGTATTGGTACTGTCCACAATGTAGTGAGCTAGCTTGAGTCATCTGAGACTGAGGGGGTGGGTCTGAGGATGATTACTTTCATTTTGTGCGACTTCATGCTTAGAGAGATGCTCTTTATGTAGTTGGTGATGTCCTTCATTGTGTCTTGGAGGTTGCTTTTGGTGGTATGTGGATTCTTGGAGGATGAGCTCGGTGTCGTCAATGTAGGAAATTATGTTGAGGTTGTGATGGTGGGCTACTTGTGTGAGGGTGGCCATGTAGATGTTGAATAGCGTCGGGCTGAGGGATGAGCACTGGGAGACGGAGCAAGTGGTGTTGGTGGTTTTGGATCCGAAGGCTGGGAGGCAGACGCTCAGGAATACTATTGAACAATTGCCAAACTAAGAATTTGACGCATACTATTTGGCCGAGTGGAAAAGTAAATGAAACCATAAAGGACTGTTGTTATATATTTTGTCAGCATATATTTGTAGATAATAATATTTATAGTGTATGAAAACGAATCATAATGTTTTGTTATGTTATGATTGTTTGAGATGTGTCATATTTACGTAAGAAATTGCTCTTAGAAAAAAACATTTAAGATATGTTTTATTTCAATTTTTTAGATTGTTAATGAGAATGATGAATGTATTTTTTTAAGATAATCTTATTGATTGTCTTTTTTTGCCCGCTATTATGTGATGAGCACTATTGAACTCACTGTTTCTAGTTAAATTCAATATATTCTGAGAACAGCAAAAAAGGCAAATGTAATAGTTCACAAATTATTTTATGTTGTAAAAGATATATTGTAACAGTATTTTTGTCTCTTCCACAGATGGTAATTTTATAGTATATAATTTTTGTATTATTTAATATGCTTAAGGCAGGTTTGAGTTAGTGTTAAAAATGGTCGATGGAATGTGCTTCAACCGAGCTGAAGTAACCAAACATGGACGGAGAAGGTAAGTGTGAATTATATACTGAGTGTACCTGTCAGAACCCCTCATCAATCAGTGGATACGATAAAGACTTATCTAAACCCTAGCGGCTGCAGGAGAGAAGAAGAATCTGCAAGGAAACATACTGTTTTAGTGTAACAGAGGAATTCTAAGATGGCCATCTCAAGGAAAGACACAGTGGTGGTCTAGTCATTTACCACACACCTGTGGGGAATCCTTGGTGAGGAGCGCTGTCCTTAACGGGTGCGCACTTCACCTAAGACGTTCCTGAGTTCAGACCCATTTTCAATTGCTTCATAGATATTCCTGAAGAGAAAGCACAAATATTTGTGAGAGAGTTAAAGAAGGTTCCGGGTGAACTTACCTTAGTTATCATGCCCGCAACTAGAATTCAGCTTCCGAGTTGGAAGAAGCCTGCACATTGCACAGCGGTTGATTTTCCCGTTGCGGCTCCTTCAGGGCAGACGGAGTCAGTCGTGTTCAGCACCTGAAGAGCAGAGAGAATAAGAAACCATACAAGAAATCTAAGTGATACCTCATAGTTGACAAAGGTATATTCTTGGAAAATAATCGTATGACAAGTTACTGAGTGTCTAAACTTACCTGACATTATAGAGAATATTGAATATATTCATTTGATGTATTTTGTCTAACCTAAAACAAGAAACGATAAAATACGTGATAAGCAAGGTATTAAGGGAAAAGATCACATTGAGTAAAGAATACCACAAACACTGTTAAATGAAAAAGGAACATTAGTGAAAAACACAAGACATTCAAGGATTGACAGAATAGATAACAAGCAACTGCATAAAGAAAGGTTAGTAGAAGAACACAAGGCAATTAATAATATAACAATAAGCTGAGAGGCCTAGGTTAATGACTGTTACGTAATTATAGGTTATAAGTAGTGATAAAAATTAAAAACCGCAAGCTACAAGGTTGCAGCTAAATACTAGAGGAGAGGGAAGTTTGAAAGTCGAAGGGGTAGGTAATTTTTAGGGTTAGACTATGTTATAGATGAGGAATAGAGATAGAGTAAACACATGAAGTGTTTAAAAAGTAGAGTGATAATGATGCCTAAATATAGACAGATACACAGTGTTATTCTGGACAATGAATAGTATCTTTTGCATTTTACTAAAACACATTCACTATTTTGAAATTGGTAAGGTGAATAGACATATTCTATATTTTGTGGTAGTGTATTTTACTATAATAGCCTGAGTCTTTTGCTATAGTCATACGGAGTGACTGGTTTCTAAATTTATGAAAAGCTAAGAACAATATATCTTTACAAGTAATTATATTTATATAACTTTGTAAAAAACTAAAACTCTACTAATGGAATGATATTAGATAATAGTATTTATATAGTATTTTTTGTAGGCCAAAATAGGTGAAAACAATAGTTTTGTATTATATATTACGAAAAGTAATAAAATTAACTGTTTATATTTTTATACAAGGAGCAAGAACATAAAGGAAATATTATGGAAAGAGAACAGCCTCATAGTGAGGAGATTTTAGATATTACCTTGAGTATAATTGAAGAACTAATTGTATCTGTCACAGGCAATGAGAGTGAAGAAGGGGAAATTAGTGCTGCAGACATGACGTGTGATTTCGATTGGAGATTTTCTGGAAGCATTAAATTATGTTGAAAGTTTAGAACAAATTAAATCAGAAAGTGGTAACGAGGGAATTGATCTGAATGAACTTATATTGGAATGTATGTTAAATTGTGAGATGTTACAAGAATACATTTATTTTTTAAAAATACTAATGTATTTATTGTACTAAAAGTGAAGCACTTATAGATTCAGTTTTATATTCTTTAAATGTTTGTATTAATTTAAAATAGGCAAAGTGGGTCTGAGGGTATGGATTGCTTAATATCCGCATGGAGCATACATACAGTCTTGTATGCACCTGCAAACTTGTGTTTTATGCCTTCAATTCCCCAGTCTGTATCCTTAGACTTCCTCCAAACACTCTGACACTGCTGTTTTAGTATTGTAGTGAGCCAGTCAGCAGTATGTTATTTTCCATTGTACTGTGGTAAAACTGAACCTGTAATAAATTTAGTGAGGAACTTTCTTTGCAGAACTGTATTGATCCAGTCACTAACTAGATACTCATGGATAAAAACAGGCCTTAGTCCGTAGAGTGTTTCAAACCCCTATCGACTGTGCATGCACTGTTCTATGCACCAGCAAACCTATGTTTTATACGTTCAATTCCTCAATGTGTGTCCTTACACTTCCAGCAAACATTCTCACACTACTGTTTCAATATTGTAGTGAGCCATTCAGCAGTATGTGTTTATCTGTATACTGTGGTAAAACTGAGGCTGGTATAAATTTCAATCAGGCACTTTCCTTGCAGAACTGTAATCATCCACTCACTACCTACGTACTCATGCATTAAAATAGGCCTTATGACATAGACTACTTCAAACCCTTATAGACTATGTATGCAGTTTTCTATGTGCTTGCAAATTTGTATTTTATACATTCAATTTACCAGTTTGTATCCTTACACTTCCACCAAACACTCTGTCACTGTTGTTTTACTTTGATAGTGACTCATTCATTGGTATGTAGTAATCCATTCACTACATTAAAACAATAATGGGCACATATACAATAACTGGCATATCCCCAGGAATATGTCAGTTATTGTGCTTCGTGACACCACCACCATGGATGCGCCGTATTTACAATGCGGTGTACCATGGGACAAAAATGGCACATATATGTGATGTATCTGTGCTGTAAAGGTGGTGCATTGTTTGAGTTATGTTGCAAGTTTAACGCATCTTCAGCAATTCTTTGGGGGCCCTATTCTCAGACTGCTGTTTAAAGGTAGTGCAGGGTTTTGACACAGCATGAGCCCAAAAAAGACAAAGTGAAATCTTGTAGATTTTAGTCCGCGACTTTTAGGGGGTATTCCTGCACCAGAACGCCCCCTACCCCTTGTAGGAATGTCTCCTTCTGGTACAGGGATTTACAATGTGACGTACCGCCCAGATACGTCACATTCTAAATGCCACATACCATGGCACATCTTTTGCACCATCGCTTCATCAGAAAAGTGCAATTTTAAAATTATCATTTACAAAACCTTTGAAATTCACTGAAAAAAAACATAGGTTCCAGCCACGTTAAAGTTAGGAATTAGCATTTAAAACACCTTAGAAATTCAGTGAAAAAACCATAGGTTTCACACATGTTATAGTTAGCTGGACATTTCACACATACAAAACCATTGAAATTTCCCCGTTATAGCTAGTTCAGGTAACTATACCTCGCGCGCCCGCAATGCACTGCTGATGACATCACATATTACATCACTCATGACATGGTCAGTGACATCACTCATGACATCACTGATGACATCTCAAATGACATCACTGATGACATCACTGATGATATCATCCTTGTGAAAGAGTGGCAGACCTCCTCTCACCCTAATATAACCTTTGATACACACATTCAAAAACCACAATTAAAAAAAAATGGAGATACCAATACCAGTTACAACAACCTATTCAGTAATTCCACCATCTACATACACATCCACTCATTCACCAACAGTTCTATATAGTCACTCATACATGTACTCACTCATCATATGTACTCATCCACCTATACTTCCTGTTACACACCGACACTCATCTAGAGAGTTACTCCAACACATAGTCACACATACAAAAAAATATGCATTTATTTGCATATAGAGCTATACACAATATATATATATATATATATATGCCAAACGTCTCCTTTGCACGAAAGAAGTGGAAGCCACAACGGGGGAACATCAAGGAGGCCGCTTTATTCAGGTAGGTAACACATAACAGGCAAATGCATTTCGGCATGGAGCCTCCTTCAGTGGCCGGTAAGTATGTAAGGAGGCGTGCACAAATCCCAAAGAAATGAGACCTGCTCTGTTGTGATAGGTTGAGGCCCACTGACTCCCCCTCCAAGTGGAAACATCACGCTGATTGCTGACCACTGTGTGGCAATGGACCGCAGGTTCCAGAATGCATTGTTCCGGTACTAGGCGATGCTGGGGTAGGTCACAACCAAATTGCTCAGGCAAGTAGACGACTTTTGAACACGACCAATGTCCTGATGTGTCCCGTAGAACAAAGCACCCCCTCGGGTCCCCACACCGCACCAACCTCCTATCCTAGAGTCTGTTTGGCGAGGACATGACGACAATGCATCTAGCCCATATAAAGTTTATGCACATGTATTTCAAATCCATTCCAAAAGCTACATATACTCCAGAGATGAAATATCAAATGTCCCCAGCATATAAATTATGATAATGAGTGAAAATGTATTTCTGCACAGGGATTTAAGAGGGGTGATAAGGTTAGGGAAGGTTGCATACGGAGAGAAGTGATCAGGCTTCAATCTGCTATTGCACGGTGTGGTGCATTCATCCTTGTACTTCCACAAATTTCTAAGTAGTTGAGCGTCATTTCCAGATATTAGGCAGCTTATATATGAGAACCTTGCATTAGTTTTACACCACATAATGTGGTACATGTGTGACACAAGAGTCTATCAGATTTATGAAGCCACACAAACCCACCATGTACCTTCTTATATAGTTTCTGTACCACATTAGCCTGTAGAAGTGAGTTCAAATATGCATGTTTTTGGTTTATCACATTTGACATATGCCATTTGGTAGTTACAATGAAAGCTGCAATAATAGTTAAAAAAACCCTTTAGGGCCAAATGCATCTCAATTAGTGTTTGGAAAAGTAATTACAGGCCTGATTTATAGTTTGAGAGACAGGTTACTCCTTCACAACTATGACAGATATCCCATCCTCCTTATTGGAAGTGCATTTTATCCTATTGCATATATACAAATAAAATGGAATACCTGTCACATTTCTGATGGTGTACCCATCTGCCCAACTTTAATTAAGCCCCTAGTGCTCCACGGTGGTGCAAATGGTGACAAGACTTGTTGGGAATTCTGGCACAAACAGGCTCAAAGTTTCCAATGTTGGTTGACCTCGTATTTGTATCACAAGCATATAGAACGATTCCTGCATCTGGTTTCCATTAGCAGCTTGGAAATTCAGAAGTAAGTGCAACTCACACCTATGCACTTAAAAATGTTTGTGATGCAGGCCCATACATTTTATTATGAGCATACGGGTTGTATAGATCATGATTTAAGACTTCAAATGATCTTCGATCTTATTAGTGTTTCTATCATCAGTAAAGTGGGAAACAAGTATTGGAGAATGATTTAGTGACCAGTGAGGCCCAAAGATCTCCCCACGGTCACAAGCATCTAATTACCCTCTGCCTACTGCTTCCTTAAAGCACATGAAACTGCTGCTGGTCATTTTCAAGCTGCCAGGGCACTGCTCCCAAATTCAAGTTAGGTCCCGGCCATGAGCTCCAAGTTCAGATTTGTGAATGATATCTACTTTTAGGAACCAAGGCGTTGGTGTGTTGAGACACATCACCATGATATAGTGCTAGGAAAGGAGATGTGGTGCTAAAAGTAAGAGCCAGGCTATTATTTGATTGCTTTGTCAGTACATTGAGCAGTATAACTTTTAGTTATATCATCCCACCTCCAAATAGCACATTCTTCATTCAGTGGTGTAAAGAGTGTTTGAACCTTCTTTTACCCCTAGCACAAATGGGTTTATTTACTAAGATTTGGTGCAGTGTTGCCATCATAAAAGCGATACACAATGGCACACATTTTTTTCTAATTTACTTTTCAGTGCAAAACTGATTTTGCTCTGGACATTAGCCTGAAAGTTATACAAAGCAATGCCTAGCAGTGGTTTGCATTATTTAGCATTAATGGGGCATTCCATGGGTAATACATGGTTGTTCCCATTCAGCCACGCATTTTTTTCACGACAAACCTGATCTAATGAAAAAAAAAGAAGACAGGATTTTGCAGCTAAAACTAACACTTTTTCTTAATTAGGCGCTATCAATAAAAAATGTTTTTTTTCCTCCTTTCATTTCCCACCTTGCTTGTGTGCTGATCTGTGCAACACAGATACAAAGTAGGAAAGGTTTCAAAGATAGTCTAAGCACAGTGTTTAATACTGGAAGGGTACTCTTTCGAAGATGGCGGCTGGTCACTCAGCCGAGTGAGCTCTAGTAACCTGACCCTGTACCCTTCAAGGAAGAATGCGGCGCAGCATGGAGAATGAAGATAAATAACTAGCAGGAATCAGGAATGCTGTGGGAGCCACTTACAGTACAGTGTTTTGCGGCTGGTGGCCCATGACTCTTTCACTTTTACTCCTGATTGAGTCTGCGTCCAGCATGAGGAGCCCCGTAGCGGTCGACTGCAGGACAGGATTGGATTATAATAGATGAAAGGATACCACTGAAGTACACTAGGAGTGGAAAGACTCGTGGTATAGGAAATAATACCACGCCAAGCAAGCCCCTAGAAACAGCCTAGGACAAAAAACGACGTGGAGTGGCTGAGGACAGTGGTAGTCAGTCATGTGCTGCCGGCAGTGGGAAAAGATTCACCCCGCAATTTTCATGCAGGCCAGAAAGGGTAATAACCTGGATCAGGGAAAGGACACCATTGATGAAGCAGCCCCCATGGCAGTCTCAGCAGAGGTGAGCCAGGAAAATATAGGGCTTTTGCGACAGAACATGGAGAATATAGAGCTAGGGGAGGAGGTTGATTCTCCAGACAGCCCCTTACCAAACAATGGGTTGAATGCACAAGAAGGGCAGGCTTTGGTGCAAAACATCATGAGGGGGACTTTGCTGGATATGCGTCAGCAGGCAAGAGGCAAGATGTAGGGGTCTTAAGTGCACCTGAGAATAGGCTGTCAGTAACATATGGCAATGATGGTTTAAAAGATGGTTTAAACCCGATGGAGACAGATATAGAGGGTCTCTTTTTTGACTCTCGAGTCATTCCAACTCGTCAGGGGAGGAATCACTACAGTTGTCTGATTATCCTCTAGGCACAACAAATAGGCGGTGGAGTGGAACTAGTAGTATAAGTCAGGAAGAGAAGACCGCTGGAAAGCATAATAGGATATCTAGCTCCGGGACAATACGTAAAAAAACATTACCTGCCATGTTATCTTTACTACAATCGCCTGCCGTCCCTGGACAACTCCCTGGGAAAAAGCAGTGTGAGGATGCCAACTATGGGAGTAGGGGGCCTGAGACATGATCAGGACATTCCATCAGAACACCCAGGCAAAATTTTGCTAGCAGTAATAAATTAAACAATGATGTCGCACAGAAAAGAAATCCGGGCGGAAAGCCAAAAAACCCAAGGCGCTTGTAGAAAACTACAGAACTGAATGCGGCGGGTGGCAAAATCCTGTTCAGAGATCGCAAAAAGGATTTCTGAAGCTGAGAATCAAATTTCCACTCTTAAAGACAAAATGATTATACAGAAAGCAGCCACGGATACGTATGACGTCGAGGAATGAAATATCCTGGAAGCTTGAGAACATGGAAAACCCCCTTCGGCGAAATAATTTAAGAATTCATTGTGTACCTGAAGGGGGTGAAGGCTGAGACCCCAGGAAGTATTTTGTGAAACATTTTACCAAAGCCTTCCCGGAATTGACACAATGGATATGGGACATGGAGATTCAACATGCCCATTGGTTCCCCTTCCGGCTGTAGAACCAGGTGGGATCAAATTATTCTAATGCGATACCTAGAGCTATTCTGATATGTTTATTCAACCTTCTGTCAAGTCAGGCTCTATATGACCTGGCCAGGCTAGATAGACAGGGAAGTCGTGTATTTTGTTCTTCTAGTTTTTTGCCATGCTACTGTGGAAAAAAGGTGACAGCTACAGCAGTTAATTAGTCCCTTTCAGGACAAAGGCGCACAAGCATTTCTTTTTAAATCCAGCTAAATTTAAAATAATATATAAACATAAGATGAGATTTTTTTACATCTGAGCTAAAAGCCAAAGAGTATTTATAAGAAATTAAGCCCTAGAGGAAGGAATGTTTGTATTCTTCTAGGTTCATGCTAAACCGTATTCTAGACGTTTGTTTATGGCTATCCCCATATTAATGTTAATTGTTTTTCTCAAGTTTCTTTGTTTAATAAACATGGTTTGGGGGTATTGGTGAACTGGGCGGATAAGGGGGATATGTGTTTTTTACGAGGCTCTCCATCACTGAAGACCATTGGGTCTACCAGCCTCTATGTTGGGGAGGGTAGGAGGGGGCCTTCAATAGTAGAGGACGCAGTCGAGTGGAGGAGGGGTAGGCTGTCGATATTGGGAGGGGGGTGGCTACCATGGGAGGTGGGGAAGGAAGGGTAAAAATTGTAAAAAACCCAGTAGCTAGTGCAGAACTTATAAAAGGGAGAGAGGTGTTGTTAAGAGAGTAAGGGAGTGTTCTCTGTAGTACTGAACCAGGCTAAAAATGGCACCTTTATTTGTATGTACATTTCATGTGTAAGGCCTTAATGATATGGCCAAACAGCAAAGAGTGGCACGAGAAATTAGGAATATGTTCCCTGATGTGGTCTGTCTCCAAGAGACACATTTTCCATGGATTAAAGATAACATACCAAAAGAGTTGGGGTATGAGCTTCTAGTTTGTACCTCTGTACCTCTCAAGGTACTATCACCAGAGGCATCGCTATCCTCTCTAAGAATAATTTATTACAAGTAACTCAAAATCTAGCAGACAAGTATGGCCACTGGGCTATGATTGAGGGTGTAGTGGCTAATGAGAAATGTACAAAATGTTCTGTATATGGCTCTAATAATGATGAAACCCAGGTATTGAATATTTGAATATAGAACTGGCTGCCAGGGCAACTCCCTCGATATTGACGGGGGACTTTAATATACAATTGGGACAAGTGACCCATGGGTCCTTGGGAGGTAAATATTATGGAGATAAATAATATGGCAGGAAACCTAGGGTTTTTAAAGATTATTTACGAACATGGTATGGCGTAGGTTGAAACATCCAGATCCAGGATCCACACAGTACTCCAGTCCACATCAAAAGTTAGCCAGGTTAGATTATTTTTTTGTAACCAAAACGTATTTAATATATACAGCTTTCCCCAAATTACCTTGGATCATAACCCTGTTCTTTTAAAACTTACAATGTATGGTCTTGGATGCTCCAGAGGAACATTTTCCTTTGATAGGAAGTTATTATTAAATGAATACATTATTGTGTGGGATGCTATGAAAGCAGGACTCAGGGGAGAGATATTGAGCTTTGGGTTACATGTACAAAAACAACTTGGGCAGCATCTACTGGGGCTAATCAATAAGTTACAATGTCCTGAATACGCATTGACAGAGGCGGTTAAGGGGAAACTTGACACTACACAGGTACAAACTGAGGTTGCAAGCTGTAAAACCAGGATAAATGAGGAGTGGGCCAAAGACGGAACAAAGAAATATCATCTTTTCAGGAGAGAGGGGTATGAGTTTGGCGAGGCAACTGGTAGATGCTTGGCCAAGAAAACTAGATGTAAGAGGCTAAAAATACCATAAAAGCAATTGAGTATTCGATGGGGAATATAGTAGCAACACCAGAGGAACGTTTGACCGTGTCTCCTGGGAAATATTATGGGCAACTATGAGGTCGCAGGGGTTCGGAACCTGATTTGTCCAGGCTGTTAAAACTATGTATAAATCCCCAAATGTGCATGTCTTTGAGCTGGGACTTGAATTGAACCCCATAGTAATATCAAGGGGTACCCGACAGGGCTGACCCTGCTCTCGTTTGTTATTTGTGTTTTATATTAACCCACTCCGAAACTCATTGGAATGTAGGCTAAATACACAACTAAAATGCCTCAGACAGGAGCAGGTTAATATATTAGCATACGCAGATGATATAGCAATAGTTTTGCCAGACCCTGCCACCACATTGGTAGAGACAGAACAACTAGCATCAATTTATGGGATGAGCTCAGGCTATAAGGTAAATTTGTCCAAGACACAAGTTATATGTACAGACCAAGCACACTTTAATGATCCGAACGCATCTTGGGGTGCATTTGAATGCGTGCCTTGATACAATGGTTCTGTTCACTTGGGATCCTATGTTACGCAAGACTAAAAAGGAATAAGATAGGATGGAAGGCCTACGCTTGTCAATGCTGGGAAGATGTAATGTCTGGAAAATGAATATTCTCCCAAAGATCCTTTATTTTTCAGGGCGGACCCATTAGAAATTGCAGGGAAACAGATTAAGGAACTACAATCTATATGAAGTAGCTTCTTGTGGGCCCAGGGTAAATGCACCCGAGCTGTGAAATTTATGACCCTTCCGCGAGTACGAGGAGGCTGGGTGGTTCCCAATTTTCAGTATTAATATTGGGCAGGTTTACTGCAACATATGGGAATCTAATTAGTTGGCGAGAATGAGGAAAATGTAAATGAAATACCGCATATTTTCTAGTTTTATTGGATTCTAAAGCAGAGAGAAGTTTTTGTAAGATTCTTGAGCCCCGCTATTGCAAAAGAACACATTTCATGGTGGTTCAGGCCGCCCATAAGGCTTGGCTTCAGATTCGGAGATATCTGCAGATTGGCAGGAAAAATTATTACACCCTCACGGAATCTCCAGCTCTACTTCCCTCCATTTTTTTCAGTTGGTATTATGAATAGATGGAGATGTAAAGGCATTCAGATTCTAGGAGACTCAGTAGACAGCAGTGGTGTTAGGACATATGCTTTGTTAATGTCTAAATATGATATCCCTAAAGCAGACTTTTTGAAAATACCTGCAGATTCATGACTATTTGTTTAAAAGCGGAGATGTTTCATGCCTAGCACAGACAAATAATTTACTAGAAGTAGTAAAGGGACAGGGGAGGATCGGAGATTTATACCAAGCACTTATTGAATAACAAAACAATGATGTAGAGGAAAAGATTGCTAAATGGAAGGCCAGGCTTCCCCTCTGAGGAACTATCCTACAAGAATCTATTATATTAGCTGATAAACTTTTAATCTCCTCTAGTCTCAAAACTCAACAGTACAAGACCATGTTTAATTTGTATTTCGCACCTGCAACAAATCCTTGCTGGGGTGTGGGGTGAATGAAGATAAGTGCACTTGGTGTGGGATGGATCAGGTAGATATAGTCCATATGACATCTCACCGCTCTGTTCCTTGGTCAATTTGTCATTAACATCTGGCGAAGTTCCATTGAAGTGGAAGCGAGCCATGGTTCGTCCTATTCTTAAGAAACCTAGCCTGGACGGGAGCAAGCCGGAGAGCTATCGGCCTATTTCACTCTTGCCATGGCCGGCTAAAGTGATGGAGGCACACGTAAATGCTGTTCTCTCGGAACATCTTTGTCGAGCAGATATTCTCGACGCTACGCAGAATGGGTTTAGGGCAGGTCATAGCACGGAGACGGCTCTGCTTTATATGGTGGAGCACCTTCGCTCCGTGCTTGACGCGGGACAAACGGCAGCGCTTGTGCTATTAGATCTAAGCGCTGCCTTTGACACCGTCTCGCACCCTATCCTTCTGCTGCGCCTAGAGGAGGCTGGTGTTACCGGCACTGCTCTCGAGTGGTTCCGGTCGTTCTTAACCAACCGGGCCTTTAGCGTGACCGTCCCGCCCTTTCAGTCCAAATTCCATCCGTTAAACCTGGGCGTCCCCCAAGGCTCCTCGCTGAGCCCTACGCTGTTTAATCTTTACGTAAGGCCGCTAGCTGAGGTTGTCAAACAATGGGGTATGACCATGGTGTCATATGCCGATGACACCCAGCTAGCGGTCACGATCAGCGGGGATGCCGAAGTCGACGCTCCCAGGTTTCAACAAGGACTGAGGGCGGTCGCGAGCTGGATGACGTCCAATTGTCTTCAGCTAAACGCTAGTAAGACCGAGGTCATGGTATTTGGTAGACAGCCGGAACTGTGGGGAGAGAGATGGTGGCCGGGGGAGCTGGGTCCTGCTCCCATCCCAGTCGCCGAGCTTAAGAACCTCGGGGTCTGGCTGGACCCTTCCCTTACGTTTGCATGCCACACTAAACGCACGGCTGCATGCTGCTTCGGCATCTTGCGTGGGCTACGTCCTGTGCTAAAGTTCTTCGATGCCCCCACCAGGCAACTCATGATCCAAGCTACTGTCATCTCCAGGCTGGATTATGCGAGTTCCTTGCTGGCCGGTTTGAATGTGGCAGAGATCGGGCGCTTACAGAGGATCCAGAACGCCGCAGCGAGAGCGGTGGTAGGCCTTCCAAGATTCTGTTCTACCTCCAGCACCATACGGGCGCTGCATTGGCTTCCGGTGGCCCAGCGGATCCAGTTTAAGGTCCTCTGCCTCGCCTATAAGATCTTGAAGGGGTCCCCGGCAACAATCCTTACGACCCTCCTGGCCAATTACATCCCAGCACGACCCTTAAGATCGGCAGACCTCGAATTGGCCGTTGTGCCGCGCTTCAAGCGAAGTAGGGCCGGTGGAAGCTCATTTCGAGTGCGTGCAGCTACCCTGTGGAACTCCCTACCCCCGGCAATTCGCGCTATGAGCGAACTGCTTTCCTTTCGTCGCGCTGTGAAAACGTTTTTATTCCCTTAGTTGTATGCTTGTGTTGCTTATAGTTTAGTTGTGTTGTGTAGCTGCCTTGTCGGGCGCCAGGACGCTCCTTAGCTGGAGCATCTGTGCGCCAAATAAAAATCACATAACATAACATAACATAACATGTTCTCTAGATGTTGAGAAATGAAATAATTAATTAATATGATGCAGACCTTCTTGACTGAAGTTACAGGGGCACAGATTGTGATAGCCCCTACAGTTATGTTACTGGGTGTATTAGAAGATGGTGTGCTAGCAGAGGGAATGTATACATTTACATATTTAATTCATATTGCTGTTGCAGTGGCTAGACTATGTAGCAACAGGGTCAGAGCTGATTTGCATATCGCCATTGTCTAACCCAGGGTGGTGTGGAGTGCAAAAAAACGATGGATTAGGACCCAGATCTTTTGACTGGGTTGAATGTGTGACATTGATCCTCATTCGGTCCATCACCTGTTGTTTTTGCAAATCGACTATGTATAGCATCACTGTGGCGGCAAAAAGAATCCGCCCCCACCTTTGAAATGTGGAAAGGAAGGTTGTATGCTTTATGTAAACTGGAAAGTAGCCTTTTAGCCATCAAAGGGTTACAGAAACTAAGACTGGGTATTAAAGATCTGGGAGTTCTTATTGAGCACTTAACATCTGCAATACATTAAGATGGTCCTCGGAAGTCCGATATCCGATATTACTCATGTTGGTGTCACCCCCTGGAAACTTGCTTTATATACTCATTTTTTTAGAGAATGGAGGAAGAATATGATTTGCTTTTTGGTTTAATTTGTACTGGTGTTGCAACCTGTATATTTTTGGGGTGATCAAATTGCATAATTGTATAATGCTCTATGTCTTCCTATTTGTTTTGTTATTATTCTCCTGAATTCATGGTTTATGTATATGTTTTCTGCAAATGGCTACTTGCTAAAAAATAAAATAAATACATTAAGGAAGGGTACTCTTTCTGGACAAAACCTAATGCAGATACTATGTACTACGGGGAAATGGTGTATGCTCTAGCGTTAAGGAAAGAGAAGGATACTTGCATATCTCTTTGAATATTTTTGCCATTCTACTCTCTCCCTTTCATTCAACACTGCATTTTTTGTTGCTGAGATGTGTTGCCCGAGCCTTTAGTAAAATATACCCAACTGTCTTCGAAAGTAGGGCTAATAGAACGCAGGACACACAAAAAGTGGAAGGCTAACGGTGCCTAAAACTTGTTATCTACTTACATTTATGTTTTTTGTTATCATTATGCACCTTTTTGACAAGAAACAAATATGACATATTTAAAGGTCTTACATTAAAAAAAATGTTTATTTGTTTCCTTGCATTCTTTCTGGCTATATAGGAAGAAGTTTTATTGTAGCCTTCACTGAAAATTTGATAACTCCAGCCACCCTCGCATTACAGCTGAGCAGTTATGATGAGCCGTGCATGGTGCAGGTCACAGTACCCTCTCCACCCTACAAAGAGACTGTGCTCTTGGCGAAGAATAGCACAACAGAAGTTGTCTTTCCTACAAACTACATGCTCACTGCAGGTGAAAGATCAAGGAAGCTAGTGACAGTGAGGTCAGATGCAGATATTTCAGTCATTGCATTTAACATAGCTTCCGCCACTGCTGATGCCTTCGCCTGCCTCTCCAAACAAGAGTTGGGCACAGAGTACTTCGTTTTCACATCCGTAAGTGGGCTTGGGAACCATTTTGCTATTGGCAATGGCGAAGATGTTGAGACTCAAGTCAATATTACAGTGTCCGGCTCCTTACTGGTTGATGGAACCAGCTATGAAGACAAACAGATGGTCACCATTAACCTGGCTCCACAGGAGGTCATTCTGCTCAGTGATGCTAATGACCTGACTGGCACCAGAGTTGTTTCTTCAGCACCTGTGGCTGTTTTCAGTGGTAGTAAATGTTACAACTCACCTCCTAGTTTCTGTGACACTGTAATAGAACAACTATATCCTGTGCAAAGTTGGGGGCAACAATTTGTTGTATTCCCGCTGATGACTAAAGAAGTGAGAGACCGTATTATTATCATCCCTTCAAGACCAAACACCACAGTCACTCTTCGTACTGAAAACACCACACTACAGTACAGCCTTCAGCCTGGTTCGCACGTCACCGTGGACTTACAAACAGGGATGCTTGTGAATACGACCAAGCCAATCATGGTTGGATATCTCTTCCAGGGGGGCTACAGTTCATTACCATTCATATTTGATCCTTTCATAGCAACTGTTCCACCCAGCAACTTTTCTAGGAGATACTACAAGTTTGTTACCAAAGCCTTTTTTAACAACTCCCTATTTATTGTGTCTCGCTCATCCTCATCATCATCCGACTTTCTTCTCGACTACAGACCACTAAGTGATAATGTACAGACCGTGCGGCACCTGGAAGGCTTCACAGGTTGGGAAGTGAATTTAGGGAAAATCGGTGGGCAACATGAAATTTCCCATCCGTTGGAGACATTTGGAATTTATGTATATGGAGTTGAACATGCTATTTCTTACGGATATTCACTTGGCCAAACGGAGTCATTTTCAGGTATTGAACAATTACATTTTTATATTTGCCATTTTTTAAAAATTTCTGATGAAGTTTGATCTGTGAAAATATTGAGTTTGTATGCACGTTGTATGTATGTGCATTTGTAAAGCACAATGCTATCTAGAGAGCTATCTAGAGTGCAGAATGTAGGTCAGAGCCCACAATATGATTCAGGATCTTTTACAGAAGCAGAATGTAGAGGGAGGTCATGGACGTCAATTCAACAAAATTCCTGGGTAGCAGAAGTGGCTTCAAATGCCCCTTGACCTTCACTTTCACTCACACATATGTTTATATATACACACACATTCACACATACATACACATTGCCTACACATGCACACACATACATGTGTTACCATCCTTGTGGGAACTACGTGTGAATACCTGCCTTGTGGGGACTAACCTTTCCCAATGTTTTTAAAATACACTATTAAAAAAAATAATGTAAAGAAAAAATGTATGATACAGGATCCTGCTTCAAATTTGCAAATATATTGTTATTTAATCATGCGCACAGCACCATCCTTGTGGGGACTTGAACACGTGCTACCATCCTTGTGGGGACCTAGTCTGTAACACTATTTGTGATTGAATACAGTCAAAGGTACAAAGCTAAATGTTTATTTTCTCAACAATATACACAAACAACATTATAATCTATTCCTATATGAATTGCTGCATATATACTAGGCATATACATTAAAGACAGATTCTGTTAATGTGCCAGAAAATAGCATATCACGTTAAAGAAAGACCCTTAAAGCTGTAATCAACCTATTTATTAGTGTTTAAAATCTTAGGAGATAAGGGAAATAGCACAAAGAAATTAACATATGGAACTAAGGAATATGGTCCAGTGGAACCCAGAGCTTGATTAGCTGGTAACACTTTTGCCAAAATAGATAGTGGGTGAAGATCATTGTGTTTAAGTCTCCATAAAAATAGTTTGCACATTCAAATCTTAAATCCCATTATAAAGAGTGTGAAGAGGTTGGGTGTAAATATAGGAATTTTCAAGTCCCCACAGAATTAGTGTGTTATCATGGAGATGTTTAAGTCCCCACAGAGATAGTGTGTTAATATAGTGATGTTCAAGTCCCCACATATAAAGTGTGCTATTATAGTGATGTTTAAGTCCCCACAGAGATAGTGCATGCAGATGATTGTCTTTAAATCCTAATTAAAATAGGGCCTGATTCTCAAAGGTAAACTTAGACATTAAATCTAACTTTTCTACTTTTCAGTTTCACAAATGTAAACTTCGACCAAAAGTCTCACTTTACTACTTTTCAGTATTCCAAAGCCCCATACAGAGAATGCAGAGCTGATGACACTCAAGCCATAACAGAGCTTGCATTTAATTACAGGAATGCTCAAGTCCACACAGATAAGGTGTGTGACTATAGTATTACCACAGTTGTCAAATAGAATGTGTGTGATTATAGACATCCCCAGGTCCCCACAGATATAGTGTGTGATTATAGACATGCTCAGGTCCACACAGAGATAGTGTGTGATTATAGATATGTCCAGGTCCCCACAGAGATAGTGTGTGATTATACACATGGCAAGCGGCTCTACAACACTGACCTACTCAAGCGACTTAACACCTGGAACCATCTCAAGCAGCACAAAGCTTGTAACAACAGGTACACTTTTTGTTTCGATTTCAGCTGAATGATGATTTCTTGGTAACAAAGTAAAATGTTCTGTCTACCCTAGTACTATTCTAGAGAGTTTAGTGTTCAAAGCACAACTTATTGTGCAGAAAACTGTTTTAAGACTTTAAAGCACTACTGGGCATTTGTTTGTCATGTTCCACTCTGAGTCAGGAGAGAGCATACATTGTGTGGTCTGTGAGAGAAAGCAAGTAACAATTCTTCTTTCTAAACAATCTTTGGGTCACGAGCTGTCTGTCTCTTTCCTGGTTGTTTCATTTGTATCTCAAATGGAAGACACCCATGGAAAAAATACACCATATAATGTGTGAGGTAGACAGCATTATTTTCAAGCCAAGCATACTTTGCAATCTAGAATATGTAGTTTCAGATTTACCATTCCAGATGTATATCTACAATTCTCAGCATGTATAGTCCTGTTAGTTTACAGGACTGACTAAATGTTTCATAAACAGTGCAGGCAATTCGAGATAGTTGCTTGGGGCATTCAAGATGCAAAAAGAACAGATGATGGACGGAATGCTGAACAAATCAAACGTTCATCCCCAGTTTCATATCTTGGTTAAACCATACCATTACATTTAGACCTAGCCATAGGCAAATCAGACTTGACCCTGCTCCCCATGGGAAAGGTTCAGTCAACCTCACAGCCCAGATCCTCCCTGGACTAGAAACAGCCATCCTAGGACCTGGTCTTGGGCTATCAAGCCTTATCAGCCAGGCCAGCTTGATTCTGGTGGTGTAGCGAGCACGGGACCCAGGTCTGGCACAAACCCTTGCCACTTCGGGTGACAAATGCAAACAGAACAGATGATGAACAGAAGTCTTGACCCTGCTCCCTATGGAAACCGTCCAGCCCAAACTGATAGGCCAGGTGCTCCCTGGACTAGAAAAAAGCATACTGAGGAGGAGGGTCTAGACTGATTTGAATATGGCTGGGTCCACGCTTGAGTGGCGTGGTGAGCTAAAAAACCCAGATCTTTGTGGCTGCGAGTGAATGTTTGCATTGTTCAGCATTACGTCTATCATTTGTTTTTTTGAGCTTTTGTTGCCCTAAGTGGGAACAGTATTCCCATATACGGGTCCTGTGCTCACTGTCCTACTGGATTTAAGTTAGCCAGGCTGATGAGGGGTGATACCCCAAACCTGTCCCAGAATGCTTGTTTACAGTCCAGGGAGGAACTGCCTTGGAAGTTCAGGCTTAACTGTTCCCATGAGGAGCAGGGTCTAGACTGATTTGCATATGTCTGGGTCCAAACTAGGATGGTATAATGATTAAAAAAACATGGATTAAACCTAGATCTTTGTGACTTGGGGTGAATGTTTGCGTTGTTCAGCATTCCATACATCATTCCTTCTTTAAGCTTTTTTCACCATATGTGGATAGGGTACCCTCAGACGTGGGTGCAATGCTCACTGCGCCACTGAATTCAAACTAGCCTGACTGATTAGGGGTGAAATGCTGAAAGCAGTCCAAGGATGCTTATTTAAGGTCCAGGTAGAACCTTGCTTGGCAGTTCGGGGTAGACTGTTCCCATGAGGAGCAGGGTCAAGAATGATTTGCATACGGCTGGGTTCAATCTAGGGTGGTGGGATGAGGAAAAAACTATAGATTAAACCAAGATAATTGTGACTGTGGGAGAATGTTTACATTGTTCAGCATTCTGTTCATCGCTTCTTCTTTTAGCTTTTGGGCTGTTTGACATGGCTGCATGAAGTGTTGAAGATAGCTGGTTGAGCCATTCAAGATGGCTGCATGAAGTGTTGAAGATAGTTGGTTGGGCTGTTCAAAATGGCTGCTTGAGGTGTTGAAGATAGCTGCTTGGGCTGTTCAAGATGGCTGCATTAAGTGTTGAAGATGGCTGCTTGGGCTGTTCAAGATGGCTATAACACACACTACTTAGAAGAGGGTCCAATGGCTAGTTTAACGACTCCGCACTGGATACACACCCCTCACAATACCCTAATTCACACAAAAAGTACCCAGGAGTAAAAAACACACTCTAATCACAGACAACCGTTGGCATGACAAAAAGAGGGATTGTGAACTAAATGTAGTTAGATTAAACTAAGACAACACGTGATACCATATAAACAAATGCACGTGCAACACATACCCAAGGTGAGAATTTTCCCATCAGTTGTCGATCTGTTCCACCACTTTTACATCATTTGAGTTATTCTTACCCAGGACTTAGTGTGCACACAGTCACACAAGTTGGAAAAGAGGACTGTGAGAGTAAGAAGACTCTACACTTTATCTAATGGGTGGTGTCAGTGTGATGTTACAACTGAAAAAAAGCAGTGCAAGTGAAATAATTAGTGAAGTGAATAACATTAGGTGAGACTGAGTAGAAGTAGATGCTTTAATGTTTTCTAAGCATAAAAACAATAGTGAGAAAGCAGATTTGACAGAATATCTGCTCAGCGAGTGGTCCATCCAACAAAGAAGCCTGGCATCTGTGTCTTGAATAAGATGAAGGCGATTCAAAACATTTTTGGAGATGTTAAATGAATGGCTTTGCTATAATCTAAGTGAGATGAAACTAAAGCATTCATTACAGAGACGTAAACTTTCCTATCAACAAAAGGAAGGATGTGCTGTAGAGTTTACAAGGGAAAATAACAGGAGCCAGCTACCTTGACTGTGCTTCAAGCAACAAGCTAGAGCCAAGCATGAGTCCCAAATTCCGAAGTACTGAGAACGAAGAGGGACAAGAACCACTACTAATATTATTCATGAATTTGTTTTTATATCCAGTAATCCCTTTGTTAGAAATGTTACTATTTTTTCAGAGTAATTGTTCCGCCATCGATGACCCTGTGAAAAGCAGGCATTTTCCAGCTGAGTGATCCGTGTATTTTTTAGGAAGGGCTCTGAATACTGCTAGAAACAAGCCTGTGGGAACCTTCTTCAGTGACATCCACTTGATGGCTCAGTATGAGAGCTGTGTCAGAGAGAGGTCCACCCATTATTTTTACTGCCATTACAGCTGGATAATGGGTGGTCTATCCAGATGCAATGTAGAACTTGTAAGTCGGTCAGCTTTAAATGATCCAGA
The DNA here is from genome assembly GCF_964263255.1 of Lissotriton vulgaris. Taxonomy (NCBI): domain Eukaryota; kingdom Metazoa; phylum Chordata; class Amphibia; order Caudata; family Salamandridae; genus Lissotriton; species Lissotriton vulgaris. The sequence goes on from NC_141691.1 coordinate 2,081,842,501, forward strand.
CCAGATCACAGGTGTGTCCTTCGAAGTGAGTTAAGGTAGAAGTGTGTTGATTTCATTTGGAACAATTCATTAACTCCAAGAATTCTAGAGCTTTAGGTCCTGCTCTGTTTTGCCCTGACATTTTTTAACCGATGCTGACACCTTAGTCAGTGACGCAGCCTTAAGAATAAGCCTGGGAGGAGTTTGTGGTGTTGCGCTACGCGGAGCTCCAGGAAGCTTCAAAAGCGGCAGAGTGCGATAGAAAAATGCCATTCGCTGTAATTTTAAGGCGCTGAGTGTTTGTCCGCGCTGTGAAATTTATCGCAAACGGCACCATGCACAGCGCAAGTGGGCACTACTTCCTTTCTGCTGCTTGAGTAGATTTCCAGTCAAGATGCAGCTTTCTCAACACAAACGGACAGTTTCTAAATGCGAGCAGGCGCAAGCATAAGCGACCACTCACATTGAGACTTCTGACCGCCTTCATTGAGAAATCTCGCAGGGAGGTGGATTTTCCTCTCTCGCGCTCGCCGACTTAATGTTGGCAAGAGCGAGCGTGGAAAAAAATCCTCAGAGCGGAGTTCTTTGGAACTCCGCGAGCTCTGCGTAATGGAGTTCACCTCACAGGCCTACTTAAGATGTAACTTTGGTTAAGGTGCTCTTGTCTTTCATCTATAATAGAATGTAACCTCTGCTATTGACTATTGACACCTTCTTTCAATGGATACACTGGCTATTTTATCATACATTGATGATTATCAGAGAGGAGTCTCATTGAGAACCAGTGAGAAGGAAAAGCTACTTGTAATTCTAGTTCTGCATCATAGGTCTTCACTGGTCATAAACATCTCTACAACCTCCCTAGTTCTCAACACCGTCAACAGTAATGAATTTTCAGTGGTTCAGCAGTTGACTTCCAAGACAAACTGAGACTAGGAGGCAAACTGCTAGTGCAGTGCATGTTTCAGAGATGGGAGAGGCTCACTCATTAAAGGAAGATATATTTTTTAACCATTTAGACCCTTGATCTAGAAGCCATCCTTGTCACTCATTTTTCGCTTCTGCACCTCAAGGGTTCAGAATTGGCTGTTGCCAATGTGAGATATTTAAGGCCTGGCCTTGTGCACAGCTGTAGCTTGCCCACAAGACTTTTGTATTTCCCCCAAAAAATAGTAGATAATACATAAATAAATATAAAGCAGGGGTTTTGCTGATGGTGAAACTGCCATTCGCTTTATGGTTCCTCCAACGACTGCATACAGCACGGAGTAACAGGCCAGCCCACTTTCCCCATTGGCTATCTTAACTTTGATTTAGTGCAGGAAAGTCTATGTACAGCCTGCAAAATAGTTCATTTCTTCTCAGTGACAAAGCTGGTTGAAATCCAACACCTGTAGACACCAGGTGCATACCCCGTCACAGATTCCAACAATACAGCACACAAGAGAGGTCTCCCTTACTCACACTGGTCACAGAGTGAAAGGCACCTTCACTTTTCCAGTATGCACTGTGTTTTAATCTAGTACCTGTAGGCACCAGTGCACACCACGTGACTGCTCCCACCATCACTGCACCACACGAGAGAGGTCTCACTAACTGTATTCCTCATCAGCAATTGAACAATTAAGTTGTTCAGAAAGAATGGATGCAGTGAGAGCCCCACACACATCAATGGTTTACTCATTCAAAGACAGCTCTCGCCATTGTAAGATAAGTAGACATTACACCTTCAAGACCATTACAGGGGGTGTGCTGAGCACACCAGGAGACCACCAACAGTGATCTTACAGGGGGTGTGCAGAACACCAAGAAAGCACCAGCAGTGCCTTTACAGGGGATGTGCAGAACATACCAGGAGACCACCAACAGTGCTCTTACAGGGGGTCTGCAGAGAACACCAGGAGATCACCAACAGTGCTCTTATCAGGAGTGTACCAAACACATCAAGAAATCACCAGCATTCCCTTTACAAGGGGGTGTGCAGAACACACCAGGAGATCACCAACAGTGCTCTTACAGGGGGTGTGCAGAGAACACCAGGAGATCACCAACAGTGCTCTTATCAGGAGTGTACCAAACACATCAAGAAATCACCAGCATTCCCGTTACAAGGGGGTGTGCAGAACACACCAGGAGATCACCAACAGTGCTCTTACAGGGGGTGTGCAGAGAACACCAGGAGATCACCAACAGTGCTCTTATCAGGAGTGTACCAAACACATCAAGAAATCACCAGCATTCCCTTTACAAGGGGGTGTGCAGAACACACCAGGAGATCACCAACAGTGTTCTTACAGGGGGTGTGCAGAGAACACCAGGAGATCACCAACAGTGCTCTTATCAGGAGTGTACCAAACACATCAAGAAATCACCAGCATTCCCTTTACAAGGGGGTGTGCAGAACACAACAGGAGATCACCAACAGTGCTCTTACAGGGGGTGTGCAGAGAACACCAGAAGATCACCAACAGTGCTCTTATCAGGAGTGTACCAAACACATCAAGAAATCACCAGCATTCCCTTTACAAGGGGGTGTGCAGAACACACCAGGAGATCACCAACAGTGCTCTTACAGGGGGTGTGCAGAACACATCAAGAAATCACCAGCAGTGCCCTTACAGGGATGTGCAGAACACACCAGCAGTTCACCAGCAGTGCCCTTACAGGGGTGTACAGAACACACCAGGAGTTCACCAACAGTGCTCCTACAGGGGGTGTGCAGAGAACACCAGGAGATCACCAGCAGTGCCCTTACAGGGGATGTGCCGAACACACCAGGCGATAACCAGCAGTGCTCTTGCAAGGGGGGCTGCAGCACACACCAGGAGTTTACCAGCAGTGGCCTTACAGGGGGTGTGCAGAGAACACCAGGAGATCACCAGCAGTGCTCTTGCAGGGGGGGTGCAGCACACACCAGGAGTTTACCAGCAGTGGCCTTACAGGGGGTGTGCAGAACACACCAGGAGTCTATTGCAGTGCTCTTACAGGGGGTGTGTGGAATACATCAGGAGTTCATCTGCAGTGTCAGGGACTGGAGCTCACACTTTATATCCCTCGTCCTAACTGTAAACATGTATGATGGCATGTACATATGTGAATGATGTTTGTTGCCCTACTGGATTGCCTGACAGAGCTGAGTAAATGGGGCACTGAGCACATCTTAATACACAGACATAATATACCTGCGAGTCGTGACACCCACAGGCTCATATGCTTCCCAGCTGTGTCCACCCACTTCTCACATATGCAAGGGATGAGGATGGCCGCTGAATTAAAAGCTGTCATTGCACAAGCAGTTTAGAGGGCTGCACTGAGTCACAGTGCTGTTGTGTTTGGTAGTAGTGCCATAAAGTGTTGGTGTGTTTAGTATTGTTGTCATTAAGGTACCATATTATGCAGAGACTGTCTTCAAAGCTTCTGATCTGTTGTTTTGTGTTGTTGCAGATGTGCCACAGTGTGACCCTGCCTGTGCTGACAACGAGCAGTGCAAGAACATTGCAGGGTACGCCGAGTGCAAGTGTCAGAAAAACATATACCTAAATGCAAGTAAGTATGTAAGGTTCTTATGTATCGATGGATACACATTTAGTGAGCGCAGCATTATAATACCACCCTCCACAGTCACATGAACCTACATAAACACAATTGAGTAAGACAGCACAGCATCTTCACTCTAAACAGACGTAAAATATAATCCATACATGCATTTCTGTAACCTGAACAGAAAGCAACATTTTTCTATGTAGATATAGCTGACCCAGAGATGGACGGAAGGCATATGAAGCAACAAAACAAGAAACAGCAATGAAATTAACCAGACATGGTTGTGGTGCAGTCCATAAGTCATGCCACCCCATCAGTGCCGGGATACCCTCATGGATGAGAGTGCATCTTACACATAAAAAGATCATAACAGAACTTTACTCTGTGCATGATATCACACATGACATTGTTGAGGACATCAAAAGTGACATCATTGATGTCATCCCTTATTACATCTAGCACATTTCAAGCTATGCTTAGTTTGAGTGAGAACCATGACTGAGTTACAACCATGTTGTTAGACCTGGCACCATTGGTGTGGGTCTCCCTTCATTTCACTGTTGCATTTACCTCCTGTGTTTTGCTGTGTGTTGGACTCCAATTTTGCTGGTCTAGATTCTTTGAGTAGTATGCCACTGCTGTGCTCCCTGTGTAAAGTGTTATTGTGGATTTGTGATGCCATGATTGGCTTATTTGATTTATCTGTCAGACCCTAGTACAGTGCAGTATGTGTGCCCAAGGCCTGTAATGCTACTGGGGGGCTTGCTTGCAGCACTGGTTGTGCCATCCACCAAAGCAGCCTATAAAATGTAACTCTGGCCTTCCATTGCACAGCCTGTGTGCAGTCTGGGACTGACATCTCGACTTGGCAAGTGCACACACTTACCAGTCCCTAAACCTTCCCTTTTCTACATATCAGTCACCCCTAAGGTACGCCCAAGTTACCCCTGTGGGCAGGGTGCATTGTATGTGGAAGGAAGGACATGCTCTGATGTGTGTTGCATGTCCTGATAGTGAAAGACTGGCAATTTTAATTTTTTACTATTGCAAGGCTATCTGTTCCCATAGGCGAGAATGGGGAGTTTGTTTAAAACATCTCATAAACATAACTGATCCTGTGAACGAGAAGGGAAAATAAAATTTAGTACGCTTGAACTCAGAATGTTAAAATACATCTTTTAGTGAGGGTGATTTTTACATTCTGTGTTTTAAAATGCCACTTTTAGAAATTAGGTCTTTTCTTGCCTAACCATCCAGTGTGTCTCTGCTAGGTTTGTGTATGCATGTCTGGCTTTTGGATGACAGGGTTTGGAGAAGTCAAGAAATGGACAAGGGAACCCAACTCACTAAGGAACCTGGGTGGGCAAATTATTGTCATAAACAGTGTTTTCTGTGGAATTATAAAATCTAGGTCTGAGCAAAGCACTACGCTACGCTTGCGTAGTTTGTGAAGTTTGCGCAACTTCCCACTACGCGAACTGCACGTAGCACAGTGCGAACACGCATAGCGTAGTATAGTTCAGCAGTAATTTTTTGCTTGCTCGGGGTCCTCAACGTCAACACAATTGAGTAAGACAGCACAGCATCTTCACTCTAAACAGAAGTGAAATATAATCCATACATGCATTTCTGTAACCTGAACAGAAAGCAGCATTTTTCTATGTAGATATAGCGGACACAGAGATGGACGGAAGGCATATGAAGCAACAAAACAAGAAACAGCAATGAAATTAACCAGACATGGTCGTGGTGCAGTCCATAAGTCATGCCACCCCATCAGTGCCTAGATACCCTCATGGATGAGAGCACATCTTACACATAAAAAGATCATAACATAACTTTACTCTGTGTATGATATCACACATGACATTGTTGAGGACATCAAAAGTGACATCATTGATGTCATCCCTTATTACATCTAGCACATTTCAAGCTATGTTTAGTTTGAGTGAGAACCATGACTGAGTTATAACCATGTTGTTAGACCTGGCACCATTGGTGTGGGTCTCCCTTCCATTTCATTGTTGAATTTACCTCCTGTGTTTTGCTGTGTGTTGGACTCCAATTTTGCTGGTCTAGATTCTTTGAGCAGTATGCCACTGCTGTGCTCCCTGTGTAAAGTGTTATTGTGGATTTGTGATGCCATGATTGGCTTATTTGATTTATCTGTCAGACCCTAGTACAGTGCAGTATGTGTGCCCAAGGCCTGTAATGCTACTGGGGGGCTTGCTTGCAGCACTGGTTGTGCCATCCACCAAAGCAGCCTATAAAATGTAACTCTGGCCTTCCATTGCAGAGCCTGTGTGCAGTCTGGGACTGACATCTCGACTTGGCAAGTGGGAACACTTGCCAGTCCCTAAACCTTCCCTTTTCTACATATCAGTCACCCCTAAGGTACGCCCAAGTTACCCCTGTGGGCAGGGTGCATTGTATGTGGAAGGAAGGACATGCTCTGATGTGTGTTGCATGTCCTGATAGTGAAAGACTGGCAATTTTATTTTTTACTATTGCAAGGCTATCTGTTCCCATAGGCGAGAATGGGGAGTTTGTTTAAAACATCTCATAAACATAACTGACCCTGGGAACGAGAAGGGAAAATAAAATTTAGTATGCCTGAACTCAGCATGTTAAAATACATCTTTTAGTGAGGGTAATTTTTACATTCTGTGTTTGAAAATGCCACTTTTAGAAATTAGGTCTTTTCTTGCCTAACCATCCAGTGTGTCTCTGCTAGGTTTGTGTATGCATGTCTGGCTTTTGGATGACAGGGGTTGGAGAAGTCAAGAAATGGACAATGGAACCCAACTCACTAAGGAACCTGGGTGGGTAAATTATTGTCATAAACAGTGTTTTCTGTGGAATAATAAAATCTAGGCCTGAGCAAAGCACTACGCTACCCATGCGTAGTTTGTGAAGTTTGCGCAACTTCCCACTACGAGAACTGCACGTAGCACAGTGCGAACACGCATAGCGTAGTATAGTTCAGCAGTCATTTTTTGCTTGCTCGTGGTCCTCAACGTCAAGTTGGCGAGCAAGCAAAATGACATCCTGGCGAGACTTTTTCCTCGTCCGCGATCAGAGACATCAAGTTGCCGATCGCGAGCATGGAAAATAAACCTCCCTGCAAGATTTTCAATGCGGAGAGGTCTGGTTTCTCATTGCGAGTGGTCGTGTATGCTCGCGACCGCTCGCGATGAGAAACTGCCAGTCCGCGTTGAAAAAACGGCCACCCGGGTAAAAATCTCCTTGAACAGCAGAAAAATACAACTTGCACTGTGCAAGATGCTGTTTACAATGATTGCACAGTGCCGGATGCTTGTCCGCACTGTGCAATCATTGAAAACGGCATTTTTCACACTGTGAACAGGGTAGTCCGCAGTTCGCGTAGTGCTACACGTAGTTCGCATAGTGCGAAGTGCACTTCGTGTAGCTATGCCTAGCGCTACTTGGCGAACTATGCACAATCACAATTGAAGGGTTAAAATGATGTCAAAGGGTGGCACTCAGTGGGTAGCTGAGCACTGTTACTGTGTTGGTGATACAGTGACTGTGATGAGGAACTCTGACGTAGGTGTTAATCACAAGAGGTGCTGTTGCGCTGACCTGTGAATCATGAATGTTCAATATGGTGGTCTTACCTACATGTGGTGTGAAGCCCATCTATAGAAGCGAGTATTTTTCAATGAAGATGAATCCTTCAATAATGACAGTCCCCAAAGCATGTGACAATCTACTACACGGGCAGCACAATAGCATCAGTCTGTCTGCTGTTGGACAAATGACCTTGTAAATAGAAATTTGTTTGTGAAATATAAAATACGATTGTATGAAAACAAAACCATAGGTGTATGTAGTTTCTTCGCTCTCTGACATCATTTTAACCCTTCCGTTGCAATTGTGCATCTTATTATCAATATATGGGTCTATTATTAAACAGGAACCACTGTTTCTGACAATAAGGGGCTGGAGAAGGGCAGTGGCTCCAGAAGTCTGAACAGTCAGGGCTGGGCTGAATACACCTGGGCTGCATTTAGAGGGGAGGAGATTTCCTTTCACCTGCCTGGGCCTGGTGTGCCTTCAACAATGCTGTCTCCATCTCCTGCCAGGAAGCTGCACCAGTGAAGACAGAACTGGTTTTGTCTGGGCACAGACACTCTCTGCTTTCAGAGAACACAAGATGTCTGTGGATGAAAAGAGATGCATAGACCCCAGACTATTTTGAGCACTACTGGGAAATTAAGAGGTACCTTTGCCAAGGAGAAGAGCGGGATAAGCTGAGGAGGAATACTGCCCTGTGCTGTATGCTGTCTGATGTTGGCCTGCAGTGGCTGCTTGATGCCAAGGAAATGAGAAAAAGGATTTTGCTGTTTGCTTTGTCACCTGCTTGAAGAAATGATCCCCAAGGGCTTGAAACAGAGCTTGCCTCTTCTCTGAAGTCTCAGGGACATCTCTTCTGTCTCGCTGCATCTGGAACTGCTGCCTTCAGCTGCAGCAGAAGGAAATTGCAACACCAACGCCGGCGAGTAATGTAGTAACCTGCACCGAAGCTGTGGGTACCGCTGGTGAAGAGCACGACAGATAGCCCCAACTTGCACTGTAGGCCCGATGCCTGCTGACGTCATGCAACATTGACTCTGAAGACATCATCGAGACCGCGGCCTGCACGAGGGCTGAGGAAACCCCTTTTGATATTCATGATGCACCGTCCCGACTTGCACTGCAGCCCTAACTTCATCGATGCCGATGCTCCATCAACGCAGAGCTGATTCTCGATGTGCATGACTCCGGAATCCGTCGACATTGCACTATAGTAAGGAACCGCCGCCTTGCCACCATTCATCAAATCACCTCCCTGACACAGTAGGGAAAGTACGTCTCACTTCCCCTGCTCTGCAGGCGCCAATGAAGCATTACCTCCTCAATGCCTTGCACCGTCTTTACTTTGCACTTAAAAAATATTACTTCTGCATTTGCAAAGGGGAGGAGGTCCCTGTGGGACCCCTTCCTTTTTGCGAGTGCATTACCACTCTCTTGAAGAGGGTGGTAATTTGCGAGTGTTTTGCACCCGCATATGCAAGTCGCAAAACCCTATTTACGAGACACAAAAAATTGGGACTCGCAAAATAGGGTTTGTACATTCCCCATGCTATTTTTGCATGCGCAAACAGGTTCACAAACAAAAAAATGGTTGTACATCTTACCGTTAATTGCTTATTTTTGTGTACCTTTTCAAAAGATCTGATCATCAATGCACCTACGTCACTATCACATGTTTCTCATATTATTAATCAACTCCTGCAATTTTTTTCTCCAACCAGCCTAATTGTATATTTGAAAAGCTTGGTGTAGAGAAGATGCCCAGTGGTGTCTTCAAAAACTGATGGTCATTTTGAAACAATAAGGATTAGTTTTGATGAGACCAGGTTCCATGTTCCAGACTTACTCTGGAACCCACGATCAATGTTCCTTTTTTCCTGCTTGTAAGTGTGGAGGGGAAAAAATTATCAAGAAATACATTTCTCATCCAGGTACAATTTCAAAGGACACTGACTCTAGATTCTAGGTTTTGGGAATTTATTATAAGCCTAGAAAAATAGAGCATACAAACCTCATGACGAGTGTGTAAAAATACATGGGCACTAATACAAAATCAAATCTTTTAATAATGATAAGGCGCGGTAGAATGCACAGGATAAACAATTCCTAAATCAAGACTCAGCAAATTATACATATTACACCCAGAGTCTTTTCCATTGACTAGTCAAAATGAAGATTAAACCCTAGTCTGTCCCTACCCTACCACTAGAGTGACATCCCTACGTAGCATTAAACCAGGTAATCCCCAAATGTGTCATCACTTGAAGACTTCCTAAGAAGCTCCCTTACGTTATTTGGGTCAGGTAGCATGTAGCTACAGAGCTCGTTCCAAGATGCTCTCTTCTCCCCAGGTAAGCAGCCATCTCTCGATTCTTTCTATAAGTCTCAATACAAAATAGGACAAACACACTCACAATTGCATCATTTGATCTCTTCATTTAATTAAACACCTCCTTGTAGGTAGTTTTCCATGTAGTAATAGCAATTCCAGGCTCCAGTTCGATGACCTTGGTTCCCATCTCCTTCCAGACACAAAAGACATCCTCCCTTATTATCAGCTCTGCTCTTTTGAAGGCATACTCTCCTCCCTACCGTTACCTAACTCCTGAAACAAAGAGGTTATTCTAAATAACGAGGTCAAAATCCTGCACATGCAGCAAATTCATGAAAGGAAGAAAAGAGAGATCACCCCACTGACACATACATTCTAATTAACTTTCAACTTAAGAGCAAACAGGGAGAAACGAAAGTTTGGCCTACCAAGTTTGGCTAACATAAGACAATAGGCGAATGAGAATACATATGCGTACATGTCGCAAATATCCACATGTTACATTCACATTAATATAAACGCTCGTTAATCATGAATATGCTTTTGCTTTCTTGAATTTTGCATCCAAATGAGTATGTATAACATTAATTCATGGTGCTATTAGTCTCACATGATATACAGTGCACAATCTAAAGGCCTAATGTAAATACGACAACAGATTAAATGTAAGTGCGATTCACACATGACTATAAATGAAAAACGGCATTGCGCTCTATCATCCCCCCACTACCAGTGTCATCACAAGCAACACTTTTCTTCCAGATGACTCCCTGAAGAAAAGACCGACCTAAATAGATGTTGTAGCCTGACTTCCCTGCCTAAATCTCTCCTCAGACTGCCTTACTCTGTGCTACTTGTAAACTCTAATGGCACTCAACAATACAATGACACAAACTATGACTATGATAATGGGTTTCAAGATGTAACCAAGAATTCCCATTCCCAGATTAGCAAACCAACTTCCAATCTGTATATTCCTTTTCCAACTTTATCCCAAATTCCCTCTGTTGCCAGATCATGTTTCTCCTGATCTATTTCAGTGATGTTACTTAAATATTTGGAGCACTACGGAACAAGGTTGCCTTTTGGCTCCGTGATAACAGACCGTTACCTGCATCAATAAATGGTGAAATTATAAGTGTAAGGCGTGCCAACTGGGTGGGAGCCAGGCCAAAGGATAGAAATGGTGATGTTATAATCATCAATTTTAAGGATCATAGGGCCGTGAGGCATATTGGGGACTGGTTCGATGCTAGAAGCAGCGATTCCATCTCCACACATCTTCTATCCTATTTCTATCCCTACGCACCGCCAAAAAGCTTTAATAACTGGGGCAGGGACAGGCAGCTTATTAAGAAGCCAGTCTCCCAACGTCGCGGGCTTGGAAATGTAAGACCATGGGATAGGGTTGGACCTGGGGGGGTACCACCTGTGCTGGGTAGTTCTGTTTATGCAAGTGGCCAAGGCCCCTCTCTTTACACTCAGAGGCCGGAGGACTTTTATCCCAGAAATCAGCATCAAGTCTATCAATATCCCCCTTTCAGTAATCAATACCCACCATACTTGGGACCCAACCTTACTCAAGGTAGACCATGGAACAATAGAGGATTGCTTCCACATATGTATAACCTACCAATCCAAAACCGCTACCAGATCTTCTCCGGTCTGGATGGGGTAGATTGACAGCAAGCCCAGATTCCTAGAGAAACTGTGGCTGGGAAAAACCCCTCTCCCCCAGTTTTTCAAGTTCTGTCTAGGGGTGGGGTTCTCTCTAATAGCACTGAGGCCCCCATTGAGTCATCTCAAGAATCTCCCATATTAAATAAGACCCTCACTCTCGATAGGTTGACACCTTGTGACAGTGATATCCTGGAGCAGATGCAATCTATCGCAGGTGATAGCAACGGGAGCAGGGAAAAGACAGGAAATGGCCCGATACAGGAGAAGAGTGACCTTTGTGCACTGCTTTTTTGGAATGTAGCAGGGTTGAGGCAAAAAATTACTAAACCAGCGTGGGAGTCTGTAATAAGCGGCCAGGATATAGTGGCCCTGCAAGAAACATGGACTCAGGACCAAATCCATGTAAATGGTTATAGAACCTTCTTTACCCCAGCAGTTGGAGGCCATTTTGGAAGGGCAAAGGGTGGTTTGACTACTTTTGTTTCAAATCAACTCAAAATTAAACAGGTTCATTGTCATTTATATTCTAATTACTTTCAGCTCATAATTCTAAGAGATTTTAAAGGAGCGAAGGTGATTATAATTAATTTCTACAATAATGTCCCGAGGGAAGAAATTGTGGTTGCGATGAAGCAGCTCAAGGAGGAAGTTCAGTTAGAGGTAGATAAAAATGATAGAGAACTAGTAATTTTATGGGGGGGGGATTTTAACTGTTCACTCTGTACCAAAGGGAGCCAGGGCCTATGTGGCCTAATGACAGAGAGAGATATGTATCTGACTCACTTTGATCACACTTTGATGGGGGACTTGTTGAACGAATTACTATTCATGTTTGACTTGGGGTTTGCTAATGAAACAGCGCTAAAACCCACACCCTTCGCCCCGACCTTTGTTGGTAGAGGTTTGGTGTCAACCATTGACTTTATTATCTCCTCCAGTAATCTTAATCATAGAGTGGTGGGGGTTACAAATATCCAATTGCCCATAAGTGACCATCTCCCCCAATGCCTCAAGGTAGCAGATTTGTTCCCAGACCCATCTACGGCCGCGCCTCTTGTTGAGGCAGCGGTTGATGTGGTTCTCGGGAGACAAAATGGGTACACACTCAATTGGAGCAAAGTAATCCCCGCAACATTCTTCAAGGAACTCTGGGAGGCGTGCTCTACTAGCTTTATGACCTGTTTGGGAGATAATTCTAGTAATGATCAAATAATTGAGCACTTTGGTATAATAGCTACAAACATAAAAAGTAGCTTATGGGTGGAGGCAAAACGTAGAGGTAAGGGGTCCAAGAGTTGGTTCGACAACGCATGCACCAGGGCGCTGAAAAATTTAAAACATGCAGTACACAGAAGCCCCAGGGACACAGGTGAAATAAGAGCATGTAGGTCCGCATATAACCAGGCCCTCAAAGTAAGGAAAACTGTGCTAAATAAGGAGGCAATAGATTCACTCTGCGAGGCTTCAAAAACGAAAAATTCCGCCGCATTTTGGAAAGTAATTAACACCCCATTCCCTTACGAAACCCATACGGCGCGAATTGAGATCGCAATAAACGAGGATAATTGGGTGGATCATTTTTCCAATCTCTACAAGGCACAGGATGATATTCGTAGCGGAGGTCCTCATATTAGCTTGGACTTACAACCAGGCCCTAATTTGGTTGTAACACTTGATGAGGTATTGCTTGCCCTGAGAGCTACCAAAGGAGGCAAGGCAGCTGGGCCTGACGGGATCCCTGCGGACCTATTTAAAGTAAACACTGAAATCTGGGGCCCAATGTTGGTACAACTTTTTAATGCAGCTTTATCGAGGGGCTTGAAAGATTCCTGGTTTTCCTCTGTCATCGTCCCAATTTATAAGAAGGGGGATAGAAACAGCTGTGCCTGTTACAGGCCCATCTCCCTTCTCGATTCTTCAATAAAAATCCTGGGACGGATAGTGTTGGCAAGACTCCAAAGCTGGGCAGAGGAAAATGAAGTCATGAGCGACTTGCAATTTGGTTTCCAAAAAGGGATTGGCACAATCGAGCAAGGCCTAAATTTAATGTTATTGCAACACAAATATATAAGGATAAAGTCGGAACGCTTGTATTTTACCTTTGTGGACCTTTCATCAGCGTTCGACTGCGTGTCACACACCAAATTGTGGGCAATAATGAAAAGTTTGGGAGTGGACAACACCATCATCTGTTTCCTGAGGAAACTTTATAGTGGAGCCACAGCTTCTGTTCGCTACGGTAGGGGGCGAATGCTCCAGACAATTTAGTGTGGGCCGTGGAGTGCGTCAAGGTTGTGTTTTAGCACCTTTTCTTTTCCTCCTATACATTAATGGGCTTGAGCATCACCTGCTGCAGGAGTGCAGAGATATGCCCAGGGTGGGGAGGAAGGCAATCCCTGCGCTCATGTATGCGGATGATGCCGTGCTTATGGCACGTACTCCTCAGGCTTTGCAAAAACTAGTAGTAAGTTTTGAGAACTTTATGCTGAATCTAGACCTACTAGTAAATTGTAGTAAAACTTTCACAATGAACTGTGGTCCAAAATCAGGTAAACCGATGAAACGGATGTTTTTAAATAATGTTCCATTAGACAACACCCCAACTTTTTCCTATTTGGGCATTTTATTCCATGAGTCAGGTTCTTGGACAAGCGCAATTAAGGCCAGAACTCTATTTAGGAAAACGATCATGGCCCTAAAGAATTTTGTTAGAAAATTGGGCAGGAAGCCGATAAAAGAAATGTTAACTATATACAAAGCAACATGCTTATCCGTGGCTATGTATGGCTCAGGTTTGTGGGGGTACGCAAATGTTGATCCAATCCAGGTGGTGGAAAACAAATTTATGAGGCAAGTCCTTGCAGTTCCACAGTGTGTTGCCACATTTAACTGTCACGCTGAACTTGCTCAACCCTACATAACAGATATTATTAAAATTCAACCTATCCTTTTGTTGCATAGGGTATGGACCACAAATGAATCCGTTATGAATCGGGCTCTATTACAGGATACCCTCAGCCTGGATCATGTGGATAGAGCAGAATGGCTGGGATACGTAAAGTGTTTCTTGACTGAGATTGGGTGCTATTCTTATTACTCGGATCCATCTTCAATGGATAGCATCTCAAGGAGTACACTGAAAACCCTCTGCCTGGACCATCTTGAGGATAAGAGGAGGAGAGCTGAAACTCTGAAACATTCAGTACATTCCCACCTCCTTACTCTATGTGAGACTAAGTCTGCACAGCCATACCTATCCCTGCCCATGACAAACTATGATCGCTTTCTTTTAACTCGTTTTAGATTTTGTATATTTTTTAGATTGGTGTCTTTTCCTAGTATGAACTCATGGATACGTATATTGCCCACTTGCTCGTGTGATGGCATGTCACATCAATCGGACATCCATATCCTTTTCTTCTGCAGACTTTATAGTGCCTCTCGTAGAAAAATTATCGTCCCTTTTTAAAAAGAAATTAATTTAACCAGATGCCGCCCAGCTTTTTTAGAAGTCCAGAGAATGGATACGGTTTTAACTGTAACTGTGGTTTTAAGTTTTTTAAAAAGTGTTTTTAGATTACGGAAACAAATGGTAACTGAAATGGTTTAAATTTTTTCTTATTGAATAACTTTCTAATGATCTCCCTCAGTGAACTCACATTATGAGCTGTAATCATTGTAATCTGTTTTTATGTCTGTTACTTTTATGGTTACTTGTTTTTAACCGAATAAAGTTCTTTGAACTGAACTGAACTGAACAGTACGTGTTTGCGAACCAACCCACAGTCACCTGGGAACAGGTCATGTAGGAGATTCTAGGAGGTGGATGCAGTTTTGGCTTTAACCTGGTGGGACACAGATTGAACCACACCAGCTAGTCCTTTACAATAATCAAGGATTGTAGATGCAGGCAAGCACATCACCCTCACTATCAGGATTTCATGGGGCGAGAGGCCAGTCCTCCTATCTGGAGGGCTACTCAATCTCTCCAGTCCCAATGACAGTGCATCAGGCCACTTCAAAGATGTAGATGAGCACACATTTGCTACCCTCATCTTGAATGTCCCATTGATTCTTTCCACTAGAACTGATGCCTCGGGCCTCTAACTACAGTGCAGTCTCTGATCCACTTGTAAGGCAGCACACAACAACTTCATGATCTCATTGTGGAAGTGCGTTGCACTATCTGAATCCAATGAAGTTGGGAATATGAACCACAGAATCATTACCATTATTTTCTTTATTTCGGCCTCTATGGCCATTAAAGTGCATCAAGAAAACATATAATATACACGTCTGGCTTAAAAACAGTGAATGTTGACCAGGATGCTCTGTACAATAGTCAGACCACAGATGAAAAAAAATCACAACGCACAATACATAGGTGCAGCAGGGATGTGAAATCATATGCTATAACATAAACTGGTTAAAATACAACCAGCATTAATAAAATTGTTAAAAGCAACCATCCATATAAGAATAAACAAATTATAAAATTTGTGCTAAAAAAACAAAAAGAAATGGGACAGCGACGGAAGACATAGGTCCTGGCTAGAAACAAGCTCGCCATTCAGCGGTTCCTAGTACTCTTCAGCCCCCTAAACACTACTTTAGATAAACCCGGCGAATATGCCACATACAATTTAGGAAATGTGAAACAGCAGAAACAATTGGTGGGTGGGTGTCATACTTTAGGCCTTCATAGCGTGCACAAAACCAACATTTTTACATAGTTGGATTAACCAACGCTTGCATGGCAGCCGATAGGCGGGACAGAGAAGCAAAACATGAAATTCAGACTCTGGCTTGTATTTACAAGCAGGACATTCACCCGTTTGGTCTCTCACCCATTTACTGGTGTATGCAGCCAGTGGAAGAGTCCCCAGTCTCAATTGCATGTACAGTTTCCTAGCCAATGGGGGTTGAACACAATCTAAAAAGCTTTCCCTACTATATACATCCTTTACCATTAGACATTCTGCGGTTAAACGACCGCTTGAGATGCATTCTCGGATGGACGTTAGATTAGCTGCTCTGTATAAATTTACTAAGTCCAGTCTGGAAAGCTTAGTATACAAAGTCACAGGCGTGCTCCACCGATCCAGCTTGCCCAACTTAGATGCAAGGTCCCTGTAACAAATAAAGTCCTTGAATCCAGTAAGTAAAATTAGGTTTGATTTATTGTAGATTAATCCAAGTTAAGTTAACAATAAAATGATCCATAGATGTAATAATTAAAACCCCACCAGGAGCAGTTCTTCTCTCGCTCAGCCTGTCTGCCATCAACTGCCTCTAATCAGAGCAGTCAGGTACCAAACATTCTAAGGTGTCATCAAACATTCTACAAGATGCAGTGGCTAAGCAATGGGGAAATCTAAGCAAGGGAAATGCAAAGCATAAGCAAGATGTAACACATCCCCCTTCCTTTAGAAAACAATAAACAAAGATAAGAGAATATATATACGAATCATATGAAAGGAACACATTACATTGCATTCTTAAATATATAACAGTTGAAATATGATAAAGATTGCATTTTCAAGTATATTCACAATTGCATTCACAAATATAATTGCATTCTCAAATATGACAAGCTGACAATTGCATTCTCAAATAAATCAACAATAGAATTCTCAAATATTATGACCCCATCCCCCTCCCTAGGGAGAAATTAAACAGATGTTCCTAAAAATTTCCGACGACCTCCATATCTAAAATAAATACAATATGAACTCCTCTAAAAAAATAGAGCACTTGCGTGGTTCATATCAGCCAAATAGAGTAACTTGCGGCTCCTCACAACATAGAACAATTGAACCCCTCAGAGTCCATATCAAGAAAATTGTGCAACTACAGCTCTTCACAACATTAAACAATTGAACCCCTCAGAGTCCATATCGAGAAAATTGAGCAACTACGGCTCTTCACAGCATTAAACAATTGAACCCCTCAGAGTCCATATCCAGAAAACTGAGCAACCTATGGCTTTCACAACCTAAAACTAGAAAAATGGAGCACCTCAAAAATGAGCACCGAAGTGGCTCCCCAAAAGTACATATCAAATATGGAGCGCCTCAAACATGAGTACCGAAGTGGCTCCAGCATAAATACACATCAAATAAGTCCAAACACCTGAAATGAACACCTCAAAAAAAACAAATTGAGCACCCCAACAAAAGTTGAGCACATACGTGGCTCAATCCAATAAAAGTAAATCAACAAAACACATCGCTTAACTCAAACCCACACCAAAATGCAGTGCAAGAACAGGGGAAAATGGGAGAAAAAGAAAAGCTGTTCCTAAAAGGAAATGTGACTAAACACCCACCCCTATGTTAACCACAGCGTAATGCAAGCATACAGAAGAATAAACACATAAACAGTATGCAAGTGTTTAAACACGAATTAAATAAACATTTCAGTAAAAGTATTACTTCAAATAATGTACGAAAACATTCTCTATAGCCCTTTTTCTTTGTTGGAATCGAAAATGACAAAAAGAACAGAGGTGTGCCTGTCACCGAAAAGGGCAGATAGGCAGGTTTCCTTATATAACAAAACATCATTTCCTTTAAGTCAAAGGTGTGCCTGTCACCGAGTAAAGCTGCAGACAGGCAAGTTTCGTTGAAATGACATTACTTTGAAGGAAGGGGTGTGCCTGTCACCGTAAAGATGCAGGCAAAAACGTTGTGCGAGCAGAACAAATAAAAGCTCCATAAAATGTTCGATGTCAGAATCACAGATGAAAACATAGACAGTCAAGCATGAAATAAACCAGAATACCAAATAAAACCTTCACCACACGTTAAAAAAAATCAGCACAAAGATAAACGATGTTAGCATAAACAGTCATGTTGAAAAATAACCAGAAGGCCAAACGAAACTTTAACCTCAAGTTGACAGTCACCACGAACCCTAGATATTGAGGCTGAAGCATCAAAGCAGAAGATGGCGGCACGTTACTTGCGTGGAGCCGGATGGCTCTAGGTTCGTTGCTGCTTGCCAGCGTCATCATGCAGCAGTAAAACGAAGAAGACGTCACAAGGGAAAGCTTTGCCTCCGCGCGGCGCTTCAGGAAACAGTAAGTAGTGCGAGCAATTATTTTTAAATTTAATGATGTGAAGGCATCGCTTGTAAATATTCAAAGGAATAGAAATACAGTGCTCATAAAGTCACAAATTACACACATCTCCATTCATGAAAACAAATGAGCTGACGGTAAATTCGGCTCCTTTGAAAATGTCACATAACGAGTGAATTTGAAAAAAAAAAAAACCTTAAACTCGCCATAGACATGCTGGTATTCAGTAGATAGTTCATAGCAATCATGACCTTCGTGAAAATACACAGCTGGCAATGTGAAAAAAACTTAGCTGACAGAGTTTCCATGCCTCCATAAATCAAATTCACGAGCACCAATGTGCTCAGTTCATGAAAGCAAGCGCAGAGCCTCAAGAAAAATAAACTGGCACTGTTCTTTTTCTCATGCTGCACATACAGTACCTATAACTGATGGTTGACACGGTCTTCTCTTAAAATTTTGAACACAGTAAAATGGATCGAAGTATACTGGTATTCACGCCATACAATCTTTGGGGTGAGCATAGTTCTTCAAAGGCAAATGGCATATTTGTTTGTATGTCTCTTTAAATTTAACGTTGCGAATCAAAACTTTCACTCTCAAAAAAAAATGTAACCGATATGTAAAAGTTCACTCTCCAAATATCAAAATTCAGGCCAAAGTAGTTCAAAATATGCAGGAAAAAGTCAAACACCCTGGGATAGCAGGCTGTCCAGATGACTGGGGACACTGGTGGGGCTAACCAGGGCGTTTCTGTAAATTTACCTTTTCTTTTCCGGCTTAAGTAGTTCCTTGGTTGCAATAGTACTTCATTAAAACAGTCCTCTTTCCAGGCATAGGTTCAGTTCTTTACCTCGTCGCCAATTTGTAAAAAATAAAGTCCTTGAATCCAGTAAGTAAAATTAGGTTTGATTTATTATAGATTAATCCAAGTTAAGTTAACAATAAAATGATCCATAGATGAAATAATAAAAACCCCACCAGGAGCAGTTCTTCTCTCGCTCAGCCTGTCTGCCATCAACTGCCTCTACTCAGAGAAGTCAGGTACCAAACATTCTAAGGTGTCATCAAACATTCTACCAGATGCAGTGGCTAAGCAATGGGGAAATCTAAGCAAGGGAAATGCAAAGCATAAGCAAGATGTAACAGTCCCTTATGTGGCAAAGCAATGGGATTTTCTTTGAAGTGGAAATGTTTAAAAGCTCAGTAAGCTCGGCCCTGAAGTCAGACAGCTCTGGGGTCACCCACAACCTCTGCCAAAATGTTAAAGGTCTCACGCAATTTCTTCATCGAGTGGCCTCAATCCGAGGTCCATGCAAAGGGGAATTAGGGGGGTGCTGCGGGGTAAGCCTAGTAGCTAGCACATGAAGTTGTTCTCCACCATTGTCAAATTGCCAGAGGGGCAATGCCCCCACAGCTCCACCCCATAGAGTGTGGCACCCCTAGCTTGGGCTTTGTAGATTTCCACCACAGGGGCGACTGGTTTAAAAGTTGAGGATCTGTACAATTTCATTATGCCACCCACTGTCTGCGTTAATCTAAGCCTTGCTTTATCCAGCTGTGGGCCCCATTCAAAATTTTCTGCCAGGGTGACTCCCAGATAATCAAATATCTTAACTCTTTCTAGAGCAGTGCCGTTTAGGGAAGGGTTTGAACAAGTTGTGTAGGGAGCGTTGAAGACCATATATTTCGTTTTAGCTAGATTGATCTCCAGCCCTCTAGATTTGCAAAAAATTTCGAAACCATCTAAAATATGCTGAATTCCCATTTTCAATTTTGAAAGTAGCAGAGTGTTGACTGCGAACATTAGCGCAGGGACCTTCCCTAAGGCTAACTTTGGGACATCGTTGTCCTTAAATGTTTTAAGATGGTTGATGAGACCATTTATAAAAAGACGAAATAAGGTAGGAGCTAAAACACATCCCTGCCGTACCCCCTTTTGAACAGGGAAATGGGAAGTAAGTTCCCCATGCCTGCCAGAGCGAACTTGTGTGAAGTTGTCAAGGTGTAACCTCTTAATAACATTTAAAAGATATGGAGGAATCCCTAGGTCACTCAACACCCTCCAAAGTTTTTCTCTGGGTACAAGATCGAAGGCCGATTTCAGATCAACAAATATTAGGTAGATGCTGCCACCCTCTATAGTGACCGTTTTCCAGAACAGTAGTTGTAATCTGAATATCTGGTCGACGGTTGACATTTTTCATCTGAAGCCAGCCTGGTAGGGACTTAATATTTGCTCTTCTTCTAGCCAACCCTGAAGGCTGTCCAGGAGCACCCGGCCAAAGAGTTTTTGGGGAATATCAATTTGGCTGATAGGCCTGTAGTTCACAGGTGTAAGGGGACAACCTTTTTTGAAAATAGGAACAATCTCAGCCCCGTGCCAAGTGTCGGGGGGATTCACACCCTTCAGAACCTCTTTGACTAAGGCACACAGATATGGAACCCATATTGAGGGTTCTTCGCGGAACAGTTCCCCCGGCAATTTTTCTAAACCTGGGGCTTTGTTACATTGGAGCTTGTTAATGGCGTTTCTCACTTCAGTGCTAGTGATCTCCATTTCCCTCATTGGGGTGCCTCAGGTGCCATGCAGGTGGTACTAATATTATCAGAGCCAGTGTCCCTATGGGAATATAATGACCCAAAGGGAGTCTCCCAGGCTTCTGGGGCTATATTGGGGTCAATTTATTTATTTATTTTATTTATTAATGAAATTTTTAGAGCGCGAACAATGGCCCTTAGGCGTCTCGGCGCTGTAGTATCTGCAAACATTCAACCAAGGAGGGGGAGATAGGGTCTACTGATTAAAAAGCCAGGTCTTGAGTTGTTTCCGAAATGACCAGAGTGAGTGGCTTGATTTAATCGAGGGAGGCAGAGTATTCCAAAGTCTGGGGGCTGAGACAAGAAATCTCCTGTCTCCCCAGGAGACGGATTTACTACGTGGAACGACCAGATCATTCAGACTGGAAGAGCGTAAGGTTCTGGGCGGGCAATAGGGGATCAAATTTTGAGTAAAATACGCTGGTCCCATGTTATGCATGGCTTTGAACACTATGCATAAAACTTTGAATTTTATTCTATTCCTTATGGGTAACCAATGCAGTTATTTAATGGTCCCAGAAACTGAATGAAATTTGGGGATTCTGCCCAGGAGTCTAGCTGCTGAATTCTGGATTAATTGCATTTTGTTCAAAACTCCTTCTTGAGCATTCAAGAACAGAGCATTGCAATAATCCAGGGTCGACAATACCAGAGAGGTGACCAATGTTTTGCCTGCCGAGTCTGCGAGAAAAGGAAGAATTTTCTTAATTAATCTCAGTTTGTGGAAGGCAGCAGATGTGATCTGGTTGGCATGAGGGAGAAAAGTAAGACGGTCGTCAAAAATGACTCCGAGGTTCCTTACCTTGCCAACAGGCTTAGGGGGAGGGCCCAATGACACGGGCCACCAGCAAGAGGACCATTCCGGTATCAAATGACCAAAAATGATTACTTCCATCTTATCGAAATTTAATTTTAGGCAATTGGAAGCCATCCAGTTTCCAATTGCCACCATGCCTTGATTGAGGTCAGCTGCTTTTTTGTGTCCATCGTTCTTAACGGCTAGAACCAACTGTGTGTCGTTGGCATAGGTGGTCAGGCTCATCCCGTGGGCACGAATGGTATTGGCCAGGTCCGACACATATATATTAAAGAGTGTCGGACTTAGGGATGAGCCTTGAGGAACTCCACATGGTAGCGATAAAGTGGGGGAACGGAATGATCCCAGTGTAACCCTCTGTGTTCTATTGGCCAGAAAGGACGCCAACAGTTTCTTGGCGTTATGTTGGACACCAATGTTTTCGACACGGCCGATCAAGGTGACATGATCGACCTGGTTTCCCTTCTCTGTCACCCGTGCTCACTATTGCCCAGAAGGTTTTCAAATCTTTATCATGCAGAACGCTCCTGAGCATTTCCCACCTTTCTTGTTCCCAGTTCATTTTCCCCAGCTGGATGGACCTTTTGTATCTAGCCCTGGCAAATTTAATTTGCTGCCTGTTGTTAGCCTTAACTGCCTCCAAGAGATCCCGCGTTGCCTTGTGGCACTGGTCATTAAACCATGGGCACTTATTATAACTGTTTTCTCTGGCACGGATCACCGGGAAAAAGTCACCGAATTTCGAGGTAAGCTCAGAATGTATTTTCCCTATCTTATCTAGATCTGTGAGGCCACCCTCCGCATAGACTGCCTCCCACATTCTAACTAGTGATTGCACTGCTAGCTGGTAAATGATAGCTAGCTTCACGGGGCACTGTTGGATGTGGGCCCATCTAACGTTTCCTCTGTTATTAGTCACCACTAGATCACTGTGGGAGTTAACAGCTGATGGGGAGGGTTTGGCGATCCCTAAGTCCCATTGTTTGAGTGTCAGGATCAAGGCATTGTGGTCACTAACCTGCCTTTGCTCGATACAGAAATCAAGGACTTTTTCCCAGAATTTTGTTTCCACCAGAATATAATCGATAAGGGAAGCCCGGCCTACTCTATTAAATATAAACTGCCCTGGTTGGTTAATTTTAGTCCGGCTGTTACTTGCTCTTAGGGTGAGTGAGTTTAGTTGCATTGCTAGTGGGGACCACACTTTAATAGGAGTAGTGAGGGGTTGGGAATTGACCAATAAAGGTCTTCTTCCATTGGGGTAAAGTGTAAAGGATCGGTGAGGGGTTCGAATTGGCAGTTAAAGTTGCCCCCCACAATCAGCAATATCCCCGGATCAAGGGTTGGAATAAAATCTCCCAACAAGGCAATAGTGGGCGATTCTTGGCTGTTATTAACAGGGCGAGAATACACATTTAATAGGGTGATTTTCACCTTTGTTGGGAAGGAAAGCACCACACACTGGATGTCACTTGTAGGGGTTGGCAACTGATCCACCCTGCAACCAAGGTGGGTGCCTACCCAGGTGGATAAGCCACCCGAGGAAGCTAGGGTATTGTAAGAAGCATAACCCACTCGTTGGAAGTCTTCCCTCACCCAAGTCTCTTGCAGTATACAAATGTTGTGTTTGTCGACAAAGTCGCCCCATTCAGTGCATGGCAGTTTGTTTTTAAGACCTGCCACGTTCCATGAGAGTATCTTCAACCCATTGGTGTGCCCGCTCACCCCTCTCGCGACCCCTATGGTTACATTGTCTTGTGTTAAGAGATTGCTAGGGTCAACCACTCAGCCCTCACCTGATTCCCCCCTCTGTATGTTTTCTATGCTCACTTCTCCCTGGGGAGCGTCCGATTGGGCATCAAGGACCACAGATGGTTTTATTCTTCCTCTGTTCTGGGTAAACATGGGGGGGTGTAGACTGATTCCCACCGTGAGCTGTCTTAGGCCCCTCCTATCTGTGTCCTTGCATCCGTGTCCTATCGCTTGTGCGAGCCCAACCATGGGTGTTCTCTCTCCCAGTCAGTCCACCTCCTCCAGTGCGTCAAATC
Source organism: Lissotriton vulgaris (assembly GCF_964263255.1). NCBI lineage: Eukaryota > Metazoa > Chordata > Amphibia > Caudata > Salamandridae > Lissotriton > Lissotriton vulgaris. The sequence continues at coordinate 2,081,866,179 of NC_141691.1, forward strand.
TATTGTTCACCGGTATATTTTAAAAAAGGATGCCTGCTGTGGGCAACCCAGCTACCATCTAGAGGAGGTCCTGCGCCAGCTTCTAAAGGTTTGGGTGGGGCGCAGCTTCTTAAAAATGACTGTGGATATGGGTAAAAAATTTCAGGGGTCGAAGACTCACAGTTGTTGTAGATTTATGGCAATTAGTGGGGGTTTTGAAGAGATTGGACACAGTGTGAGGGTTTTTAAAATTTATGACTACACACTCCTCCTTTTCACTTTTTTTCCGATTTCCCACCCACCTTACTCTACGAACCATTATGATCTCTCCTGCTCTGGCATAGACAAAATGTTTGTGTCTTGCGAGCCAGAATAGGCATTTGTTCCTCAGCTCGGGGTGAGTTTCTTTGATGCTGGGTTCAATTGACGGGACTCCTGTCAAAATGTCTACATACAGGGAGCAGGCAGTAGGGAGATTTATGTCTGGGAGATTTGAGGTTGGGCAAACATTTCGGCCTTGTGTGATTTTTCTACTCTCTTTGCTATCGGAGTCTAGGGCTAGGGAGCTAAGTGCGTCCCGATTTCTTGGTCGAGGTGTCTTGCTATTGAGTGTGATCTCGGGACTAGTGATCCTCTCTCTCTCTGTGACCTAGAAGCACTTTGGTTCCCTGGCTCAATGCTGTGCTTGGGGTCCTTGCCTACTTTCCGTTCCTGCCCCAGCAGGGTTGTTATGTCCTCGCTTTCAACCTGGCACCCTGCGTCAGTCCCTCGTGTGGGCCCGCCGGTTCGATGGTTAGATGAATTAGCCAGCCCTGACATTAGTATTTTCACCAGAATTGCTAAACGGCTGGCAAATGGTGCCAGTTCTTCTTTACTTATAGCCCTCAAATTATTCTGCAAGTCTACCATTAAGTACAATGCCCAGGGTGGGAGTGTCTTGTCTATACTGGCTGGGTTCATCCTATCTGATCTAAATTCCTGCTCTTCTTCCCCCTCTGTGCTAACAGTAATATCCTCTAAGTGTTTCTTCTTTTTAGATCCAGACTCAGAAGTTGATTTATGCCTTCCATTCTTAGGGATGCTCTGAGTGTTTTTACTTTTACATGTCGCTTTTTTATGGGGTACTGTCTCGGAGGGTGGCGTGGGGTGAACGTCAGCCAGAATTTGGACTCGATTTGCATGAATGCTCTGGGGGTGTGGGGAAATAAACAAGTCGGGCGTAAGTGATAGTTTGCTCGATTTCAGAATCCACCACACCTAGCGCCCTCTGGTGCATTTTATCTATAATTGTAGGGGGGTGAGGAGAGGGACTTATTGTTTGGCTCGAGCAGAGCCCACCCTCCTTCCTATTTTATTGGCTGTTGACAGATTGGTTCCAAATCCCACTCTTTTCTAGAATATGCGCTTTGTGATAAAGCAACAAGTTCTAAACACCCCCGCTATGTAGCAACCAATCCATTTAACACATGAGAAATAGTCACTAAAGTTTGGCGGGCCTTATGTTGCCTCAAGTCACGAGCATAAGCCGTCAGTGACGGTGAAATCTCAAAAGGGTGGGCTGGGTGCTGGAATGGTAGCAAAGGAAAAGGACTGGTACAAGTCTTACCAGCTGGAGCTTCTACGATTCTGGCCAGAGCGACCAAGAGGGGTGGCCCTGCCCTGCCTCTTCCTGGCGATGACCGGCGCAGGTTGGGCCCACGCCGTGGGTTGTGAGCAGCGCCTAAGAGGCAGGTGCGGGCACCCAGTCAGCTGCAGGTGGCAGTGAACACACTAAGTACTCTGGGACTTGGAGTCCCTCCAGAGTGTGTCCGTTCAGGAGTAGCCACCTCGCAAGGTTCGCTGTCGACAAAATTGCTCCCGAGTTCTTTGGAGGTGACAGAAGGGGCAAGTGAAGGTAAGCAGCCTCCTAGTGAAGCCTCAGACTTCTCTGCTGCACTTTCCGCATCCCGCGCCGCGGGTTGTGAGTGGCGCTTAAGAGACAGGTGTGGGCGGCCAGTCAGCTGCAGGTGGTGGTCAACACGCTAAGCACTCTGGGACTTGGAGTCCCGCCAGAGTGTGTCCGTTCAGGAATGGCCCCCACGCAAGGTTCGCTGTCAACAAAATTGCTCCCCAGTTCTTTGGTGGTGACAGGAGGGGCTAGTGAAGGTGACCAGCCCCCTTGTGAAGCCTCAGACTTCTCTGGTGCACTTTCTGCATCCACAGAATCACCTCCCTAAGCAATAGCTTGGCCACTGTGAGGCTATCACATCTTCTAGTTGGATTTGCCTTAACCGATCATGAAACGACACACCATCACTAAGATATATCTGAGTGTGTTGCAGCTGGGCATCTCAACAAAGACTAACTGAATTCTGTTGAAGGGGCCTTCCGACCTTCCAATGTTTCCTTTTTTAGCATTCATTTGTTGACATGTAACACACATGTGCAAACCGCTTTGCAGACATACAAAATTTCGTATTGAACATGGGGGTAGAAGTATCAACATACCCTTTTGCGATTTCTAAATAGCGATTTTTAAGGAACCGCTATTTAGAAATCGCAAAAAGGGATCTATGTAGAAAATTGATTTTTTTTAGCGATTTCTTAATCTTCCTTATTTTCGAATTCACAATTTGCGAATTCGCAATTAAGGAATAATTTCCTATTCATTCCTATGGGCCAGGAGGCCCATAGGAATGATTGTGAAATAATTCTCAATTTCCGATTCGCAATTTGCTAATCGCAAATTGAGAATAATTTCAAGGGTGCAGCGGTGTCTCAAGGACACCCTGCTGCACCCCTGAAATTTACATGTTTGTGCATATGGCGAACATATATGCCCTATGGGCATGTATGTGCATCACATGCCACCTTCACAAATGCCAAATTGTGCATTTTTAAAAGAATTTGCAAATGACCACCAACTACAAGTTGGTGGTAATTTGCGATTTCTTAACCTAAATTTGCAATTCCAAAATGCTACATACATAGCATTTAAGGAATCGCAAAATTGCGACTCCTTAAATGCTTAAGCAAAATAAGGAATCGCAAATTTTTGCGATTCCTTATTTTGCAAATTTTTGTTACATGCCAAAACATGCAAAAAGACTGTTTGTGATTCGCAAACGCTAGAATTCTGCGAATTCCAGCCTTTGCGAATAGCAAACAGCTTGATACATCTAGCCCTAAGTCTGCTTGAAGACTCGCACCTTAGCATCTCTCCCTACATTGCTGCTGCTCCATGAATCTGTCTTGCCATAGGACTTAACAGAGAATCCGGTAATACTTCTCTCCCATCTGTCGAGATCCAAATGAAATCATCTCTTTTCTCACAACCTGCTCTATACCAGACAGCCTCTTCCTGCTCTAACACTTCTTTCTACAGACATTTCACCTCATCCCAAGTGTCTGATACGGCCAGCACCTACTGAGCTCTTTCTTTTCTGTGCTCTCTCCTGAATATTCTCTTTTGAAAACTCATGCATGCACAGCACAAAACCAAGCGAATTAATCTGCATAATGGTTCCCCATGATGATTAGGGGCCCGATGTAGGTAAACTCCAATTTACCACTTCTTAAATACCGAATCATACCAATTTGGTATTTAAGAAGTGGTAAATTGAAGGGGGGGGGCTATGTGGGTATTTCAGAATCGGTAAATACCGAATCTGTAAGATTCGGTATTTACCGATTCTGTAAATACCGAATCGGTATCCCCCATTGATTCCTATGGGCCTTGAAGCCCATAGGAATCAATGTGCATTACCGAATCGGTATTTACCGATTCGGTAATTACCAATTTCTGCAAGGGTGCAGGGGGTGTCACTTTGACACCCTCTAGCACCCCCAATACTGACTTGTGTGCCATGTGGCACACAGACATGGCATGTCTGTCTGTCACATGGCATAGGTGTGCATGCACACATGTGCATGCACACCTGGATTCGGTATTTTAACACCCAATTGGATTGGGTGTTAAAATACCGAATCTGAAGGGCCTGTGGGACTGAAAGTAGTCCCACCTACATCCCGAATTTTAAAAATCGGTAAATTTACCGATTCGGTATTTTTCCGATTCGGTAATTTTACCGAATTGGTAAAATACCGAATCGGACAAAAAAAGGTCCCCCACATCTCAAAAGGCCAAATACTGGTCGGAAACGGCCGAATTCGGCCGTTTCCGACCGGTATTGGCCCCCTACATCGGGCCCATAGTCTTCTACCTTTCCGTGAGCGGCACATTTCACTACTGCCACCTCTTTTGCAACTGCAAAGCTTTCATCAATCGTCTCACATATCCCCCATTCCTGATCGGAGTTCCTCATGAACTTAAGAACCTCCTCTGTGACCATAGCTGTTGGACAGTCATGAACCACACCGAACCCGTTCTGGCTATCTGTGTAGCTGGTGTCTCAGATTTGATCAGAAACAAGGCATAAGCGTGTCAGGGCAATGATTTCTGCTACTTGTGTGGAGTATACTCCCTGTAAGAAAGCAGCTTTCACTACTCCAAAAACAGTACAAACAGCAAACGCTGCTCTCAGATGACCCTTATTGTCCCTTAAACATGAATTATTAACAAATAGGACTTACTCTGATTCAGGTAACGGTTCATTGACAATGTCAAGTCTTGATTTGGTAGAATGTTCAGTCACATCCAGACAGTCATGGTCCTCACAATCTTCCCCCTCAGAATTTAAAAGAGGCATTAAAGTAGCAGGATTCAACATAGAACATCTCTTCAAGGTGACATTTTCTGAGGTCAGGATGACTTGCTCATAATGAATCAACCAGTTTTTTGCCAAATGTTGAATTTTGGTTCTCGTCATCAGGAGCTCAACTGAGTGTGGTACATAAACAGTAAGTGGATGACCCATTACAATACTTTCACACCTTTCAATGCTGACGCCAGTTATATCAACAGATCTGAGCTACCCGGGCAGTGCAGAAGCTATAGAGTGTAACATAGCGGAAAAGTAGGCCACTGTTCTACGGACTCCCCATGTGTCTGGGTGAAAACTACTAGTGCACAACCCTCCTCCTTACTACAAGATAGCAAACATTTATTTTTGAAATCAGGCATTCCTGGAGCCGGGGCGCAACATAGACTCTCCCTCAGCTCCAGGAAGGCAACCGAACAGTCGTCATCCCATGGTCCCGGATCGCTCACAACCCTGCAAGTCAATCTCAAAACGGGTTTTGCCTTCAGTGAGAACTTGGGAATCCACTGTCGACTGTAGCCAACAATTCCCAAAAACATTTGTACTTTTTTTGTGAATTGGGCTGCTTCATCTCAAAGATCGCTTCAAAGTGATCAGGTGACACCGTTCTCTTGCCATTCTCAATATAATGACCCAAATACTGAACTTCAGGCAGACAATAGTGAAGTTTACTCGGGGACACCGTGTCCATTTTCTGCCAGATGATTCAACAAAGCAACAGTACGTCCTCAGTCTCTAAAGCGATCAGAAGATCTTTTAAGTATTGCACGAGTAATGAACTTTGTGGCAACACTAGACTTTCAGGGTTCTTTTTAAGAATTTGATTAAAGATAGAAAGCCTCTCTATATACCCTTATGGGACATGACACCATGTTAACACGGTTTTCCAATTCAAAATGCAAACAAACACTGTCTTTCTCCATGTGAGGGTATTGAAAAGAAGGCTTAACACAAATCAATAACAGTGAACCATTCTGCTTCACAAAGAACGTTAAACAATATCACTGCTGGATTGGGTACCACAGGACAACATGGAATTGCAATATCATTGACATTTATCAGGTCCTTGCCAATCCTGTAGTTCCCACTAGGCCTTTATAATCCCATAATAGGTGAATTTGATGGGCTTCCCCTTATCTGCATTAGAATGCCTTGGGCAATCATAGACTCAATTATGGGTGTTATTCCTGCCACCGTTTCCAGGTTCAGGTTGTACTGTTGTGTCCTTTGGAAATCAACACTCAGCTTAATCTTGACAGGCTCCTTGAATCAGTCCTATCTCTTCCACAGTAAAATCCCATACCACTTGAGAGACTGTGTCCCTCAAATCAGACTGCAGTTCTTCCACTGTTAATACTGGAAACATCTCTGCAAAAAAAAATTGGTTTGCCAATTTAAATTAGATATTTCACAATTAGTCTGTAATTCTATCACCTTGAGCATACAATAGATGTTACAATATAGCTTGCATAAGAGGTCACGTCCCAACAAAAAGACTGGTCTCAGGTCACACCCCACAAATTGATGTAGATTGTGGAAAGTTCCTATTCTTACAGGCAACTCATCTGTCAGAGGATTTGCCATTCTCTGACTAGCAACTCCTACAACTTGGATTGATTGTCCCAAGAGGGGTATGTTTTGGACCACTGTGGATCTTACAGTAGAATCAATCAATCAATCAATCATAACACTTGTATCGCGCACTACTCACCCGGAAGGATCTCAAGGGGAGGGGGTCCGTTACTGCTCGAACAGCCAGGTCTTGAGTTGTCTCCTGAGGGCGAGATGGTCCTGGGTCAGCCGAAGGTGGATGGGGAGGGAGTTCCATGTCTTGGCTGCCAGGTAGGAGAAGGATCTGCCTCCGGCCGTGGCTCTTCGGATGCGTGGCACGGCGGCGAGGGCGAGGCTAGTAGATCGTAGCTGGCGGGTGGGCGTGTAGAAGGTCAGGCGGTCGTTGAGGTATTTTGGGCCCAGGTCGTGGAGAGACTTGTGTGCGTGGGTGAGGAGCCTGAACGTGATCCTCTTGTTGACGGGGAGCCAGTGCAGGTCCTTCAGGTGGCCGGAGATGTGGCTGCGTCGGGGGATATCCAGGATGAGTTGGGCGGAGGCGTTCTGGATGCGCTGGAGTCTTTTCTGTAGCTTGGCTGTGGTTCCGGCGTAGAGGGTGTTTCCGTAGTCCAGTCGGCTGGTGACGAGTGCCTGGGTGACCATCTTCCTTGTTTCGGTCGGGATCCATCGGAAGATCTTGCCGAGCATGCGAAGGGTGTGAAAGCATGATGAGGAGATGGCGTTGACTTGTCTGGTCATCGAGAGGGACGAGTCCAGGATGAAGCCCAGGTTGCGTGCGTGGTCTGTTGGCTTGGGAGTGGTGCCCAAGGCGGGGGGCCACCAGGCTTCGTCCCAGGTGGAGGGTGATGGTCCCAGGATGAGGACTTCCGTCTTGTCCGAGTTCAGGATCAGGCGGCTGTTCTTCATCCACTCGGCGACGTCTTTCATACCTTCGTGTAGGCTGGTTCTGGCGGTGTTGGGGTCTCTGGTGAGGGAGAGGATCAGCTGGGTGTCGTCGGCGTAGGTGATGATGTTGAGGTTGTGTTGGCGTGCGATGGCTGCAAGAGGTCTCATGTAAACGTTGAAGAGGGTGGGGCTGAGTGATGATCCTTGTGGTACGCCACAGATGACTTCGGTGGCCTCGGATCGAAACGGGGGAAGGGGGACTCTCTGTGTTCTTCCGGCAAGGAACGAGATGATCCACTCCAGTGCTTTCTCTTGGATGCCGATGTTGCTGAGGCTTTGAACTAGGGTGCGGTGACAGACCGTGTTGAACGCTGCAGAGAGGTCCAGGAGGATGAGTGCCGCTGTTTCCCCGTTGTCGAGCAGGGCTCGGATGTCGTCGGTGGCTGCGATGAGGGCGGTCTCGGTGCTGTGGTTGGCTCTGAAACCGGACTGCAAGGGGTCGAGGATCCGTTCGTCTCGAGGAAGGCGGCAAGTTGTCTGTTGACGATCTTCTCGATGACTTCGGCAGGAAAAGGGAGGAGCGAGATGGGGCGGAAGTTCTTGAGGTCGGTGGGGTCCGCTGTTGGTTTCTTCAGAAGGGCGCTGAGCTCGGCATGCTTCCAGCTCTCCGGGAAGGTGGCGGTGTTGAAGGAGGTGTTGATGATGTTCCGGAGTTGGGGTGCGATGGTGGAGTCGGCCTTGTTGAAGATGTGGTGGGGGCAGGGGTCTGTCGGAGATCCGGAGTGGATGGTGTTCATCGTGCGGGCTGTGTCTTCGCTGGTCACCGTGGTCCAGGTGCGGAGGCTGGCGGTGGGGGGTGTTGGTTTGACGGTTGGGTGCGTGGATGGTGCGCCGAAGCTGTTGTGGATGTCGGCGATCTTGCGGTGGAAGAACGAGGCGAGAGAGTCGCAGAGATCTTGTGAAGGGGAGATGTCGTTGTTGCCGGTGCTGGGGTTGGAGCACTCCTTGACGATGCTGAAGAGTTCCTTGCTGTCGTGGGCGTTGTTGTCCAGTCGTTCCTTCAGTGATTTCTTCTTGGTGGTGCGGATAAGCTGGTGGTGCTTGTGGGTGGCGTGTTTGAGAGCGGTCATGTTGTCAGTGGTCTGGTCGAGGAGCCAGGCTTTCTTGAGGGTGCGGCAGGTCTTCTTGGAGTCCTTGAGTTCGTTGGTGAACCAGGAGGCCTTCTTGCTTCTGGGTCTGCTGAGAGGGTTCTTCAGTGGTGCGAGGTCGTCTGCGCAGGTGGTCAGCCACTGCGTGAAGTTGCGGGCTGCTTCGTTGGGGTCCGTTGTGCTGGCGGGTGGGATCTGGTTGAGGGAGGTGGTGAGCTGGTCGGCGGTGATCTTGCTCCAGCTCCTGTGAGGTACCTGTTGCGGGTTGTGGTGGGCCGTGGTTCTTCTGAAGCTGAAGTGGACTCAGCTGTGGTCAGTCCAATGGAGTCCGGTGGAGTGGCTGAAGGCGATGTGCTTGCTGGACGAGAAGATGGGATCAAGCGTGTAGCTGGCGTAGTAGGTGGGGGTGTTGACCAGTTGCTTAAGTCCGAGGTTGGCGAGGTTGTCCAGCAGGGCGGCGGTGTTGCGGTCCTTGTTGTTCTCCAGGTGGAAGTTGAGGTCCCCTAGGAGGATGTAGTCAGCGGAGGGGAGGGCGTGCGGGCTGATGAAGTCGGCGATGTCTTCGCTGAATTGTGTGCGTGGCCCCGGGGGTCTGTAGACGAGGGTGCCTCTGAGGGTCGTCTTAGGGTCGGTGTGTATCTGGAAGTGGAGGAGTTCCGCGGTGGCGAAGGTGTCATTGGGGTTGGTCGTGATGCGGATGGTGTTCTTGTGGACGATGGCGATGCCTCTCCGGTCTGGTTTGACGCGGTCCCTCCTGATGATCTTGTGCCCGTCCGGGATGGCGATGGCGATTTCGGGAGCTGAGGAGACGTTCATCCAGGTTTCCGTGAGGAAGGCGACGTCCGATGCTGTTGTGTCAAGGAGGTTCCAGAGTTCCACGGCGTGTCTGTGGATGGAGCGGGTGTTGAGCAGGATGCACTTGAGGTGGTTGCTGATGGTGCATGGCTTGGTGGGTGCGGTGATTGTTCGGAGGCAGGTGAACTTGCAGGTTGTGCAGGTGAAGGGTCCGTGGATGTGTTTCGGGGTGGCCGGGCAGCAGGCGAGGTTACGGCCGGCATTGAGTGCGTTGAGGGCGGCGGCATTGTAGGTCTGTCGGGGTGTCTGGGATCGGCGGGGGCCAGGGGTCCTGGCGCTGGGCGCGGGCCAGGCCCGGACGGGTGCAGATGGGCTGCCTTTGGCACGCCAGCGGCGCGCCCGCTGCGCACGTCCGCTGAGCGGCCTCGCAGCGCGGCCTCGCAGCGGCCGCCATTTAGGGGTAGCTGGGGGAGGAGGGGTCAGCTGGGAGGTGGGCGGCGGGAGGGTAGGCGGGGAAAAGAGAGATTACGGGAAAAAACGGCGGGAAAAGAGCGGCGGAGGTGACAAAATGGTGAACAGGGACCTGTAAAGAGGAAAGAAGATGAAGCGGGGACCTGTGGAAGAAAAAGGAGTAAAGGGGAAAAAACGAACAAGCTCAAAAGCGGCAAGTGTGAAAAGGAGCGAAAGGGGGGACCTGTGGGGAGCAAAAGGGAGAGAAAGACACAAGGTTAGGAGCGTAGACAACAGAGAATGCAGTGGTGAAAAAAACGAACGGCTGAGACAGCGGTAATTGCGGAAAAGAAGCGATGGGGACCTGTGGGGAGCAAAGGGGAGAGAAAGGCAGTCATTGGAGGCAGAGGGCACGAGAGCACTAGTGGCGCTGCATGAGGCAGGGGGAGCGACCTACCCTTGGGTTTCACCAGTATCAATCAAGAATGTAACGTGGTGACCGTCAACATCTGCCTCCACAAATGACCCGCTCTGGTCTACCTCCAAGACTGCTCCAAGTGTACAGCTTTTCTCCCCCTCAGGCTCCTTCGGGGTGACGGATCCAGATCTAAATAATCAAAAGTCTCCATAAAAGGCATTTGTTGATATACCCAACTGCTCTGTGGAATTCTTGGTACCTGGGGTACCTGTACCCATACATTGATCTAGGTCTAGTCACCGTATTCATAACATCGGGCAGTTGCATTATCTCCTCATCTTGTATCTGATTTTCTGGATTAGCTTGACCCTCGTACTTTCAATGCCCGACCTTGTGACAATGATGACAGGCACTATTCCTTTTCAATGTGCTTAAATCTGTTCCTGTCCTAAGGTTTCCCCCTTTTCTTCTACCTTTTCCCATAGGAGGCGGCACATTCTGGGTCCTTCCTTAAATGTACCCCTGTCTCTGACTCATCTACCCTCCAGTTACTGGCGCCTGCATTTTTCAACTGCACCAGCATCAGCTTACCCTTCATCTTGTTATGTTTAGATTCCACTTCATCACTACAATACCTAGCATAACACAAAATCTCTTCCACTGACTTGCTCTGGCAGCAGATCAGATGCTGTTGAATCATAAAACTGCTCTCTGGTCTCAGCCCCAAAACAAACTGTCCCATATCCTTGGGATCCATCATATTCAATTCACTTTACTGCTTAAAGGCCTGTAGAAGCCTCCCATAATATTCAGGCACTGATTCCTAAGGTTCCTGAGTATTTCAATCTATATTCAGCCAATCAATATCCTGCAGGGCAACCTTAGACTGCAATCACGTGATTACCTGCTTGTACTTTCTCATCACTTCAGGTGACGGGCCATTGGTCATGGAATCTTTCTCTGGTTCAACAGATCGCCAATCAACAGCAATTTTGCAGGCCACAGATCACTGGGGAACACAATATTAAATAAGGTATTCAAATCGATTCACAACACCTTTCAAATTTTCACAAAGCAATCAACTTGCTTATAACATTTAGCAGCTTTCTGTCATAAAGTTAAACAGCATCTAGTGCCTTCCTTAAGGAGCACTTAATACCATCAAAAAACCCACCCCTTTCCCGTGCTCGAAGCACCTCGTGTTAGTTTGTGTATTATGTATCATTCTTATTCTGTACACTCAATTCAATTCATGAATCTTTATTCTGTACATACAAAAAGGCCATAAAAGCACAACAAAAAGAATCATACATAAGATAAAAATACAACAGATTTCAGGGCAAAGAACAAAAGAACGTTACAGACATGGTTCTTAAAAACAAATACTTTTCCTGGCATTAATACACTGGGTTAAAAAGGTTGCAGTATTAAAACAGATATCGATAGATTGCAGGATAAAAATTAAACTCATTGCCTGGTTAACTGTGCGTACGCCATACTTAACAAACATAGGTTTCAGATAGGCAGTACGGAAATTCATATACAGTTTACAAAAAAGTAAAAAGTGCAAAGTGCTCTGTTTAGATACAACATCACACATACATGGCCCTAGCGGGTGTCTCTTCAAATTCAGCAGGGCGACCAAGGGCCCGATGTAGGAGCCTTAATACCGGTCGGAAACGGCCGATTTCGGCCATTTCCGACCGGTATTAGGCTTTTGAGATGTAGGGGTTTTATTTAAGAATCAGTAATTTTACCGATTCGGTAAATTTACCGATTCAGTAAAATACTGAATCGGTATTTTTACCGAATCGGTAAATTCCACATGTAGGTGGCACTGAAAACAGTGCCACAGGCCTTTAGGAGTCTGTATTTTACCACCCAATCTAATTGGGTGGTAAAATACCGAATCCAGGTGTGCATGCACATCTGTGCATGTACGCCTGTGCCATGTGACACACAGAAATGCCCTTAGGGCATGTATGTGTGCCACATGGCACACATGCCTGTAATTGGGGTGCCAAAGGGTGTCAAAGTGACACCCCCTGCACCCTTGCAGAATTCGGTATTTACCGATTTGGTAAATACCGATTCGATAATGCCCATTGATTCCTATGGGCTTCAATGCCCATAAGAATCAATGGTACAGACAACAATTGGTCCTTGACATAATTCTTACCATTGAAAAGGATCATAACATTTTATCAGTTTGATTCATTCCACAACACGACTGAATCTGTAGTCTTAATTACACTAATGATACTAGCCCACATCAACAAAAAATCACCCAATAGGTGCCAATAAGCCAATAAAACCAAGAAAAAGTCCAATCAGGACAGTCAATTTAATATACAATATAACAACAATTGAAAATCAATGAGTCTATGTACATATATTTACATAAATCATAAACCAAAATACACTTTTTTAAAAAGAGAGAGAACGTGCACAGAGAAAGAGATAAAGTAAGTGCTCAAGTGAATGATCAAGAGGATCAGAAAGTTAGTGTAGGTCATTCATATACAAAGACACAAGAGCCTGTCCTAGGTAATGCTTGTAAAAAATACTTCTTTTTTACTAGCCTAATTCTATGTACAATTCCTTAGTCCTTAATTTGCACCAATTTGCAACAGGATTGTCAGGAAGAGGGGGGGGGGAACAAGGGACACGGGTCAATAGGTACAGGCTCCAAGGGGGGGAATGTCGTCGACGTTTCGACCCAACCATACAAAGGGTTGTTTGAGTCCTCAATAACGGGTCTTCATCAGGACGGTGTGATAAGGGGAGTCTCTCAGAGTGCACGTCAATTAAAATGAATTAGGCACCTGTAATGATAAATGTACAAAGGGGCTAAGTATCACTGTATGATTTCAATAGAGTCCACTAGTGACCATCCTAACAAAGCACTCACCCTTCCGTGGTGCCATGACACGAGAAAAACGTGCGACGATAGGTCCGCACTCCAGTTATGACAATATCCAAAGTTTTACTGTAAAATGGAGAGAAAAGGTAGCCATTAGTGCTACAAGCCCTCTCTCCCATCTGTGTAACTATGCATCAAGGAGATAAACGGCGAATCCCAGAAGGTGATTCCCAGTGTCAACCAGAATGAATAATTCAAAAACTTGCCAGGATGCAAGAATAAAAATTGTAAAAAATATATATAGGGGGCCCATTTATATATAGAGGTCCACAATTTTAGGGTCTGTTATCTATTCAACAGAGGGTTTGACTGTTAAATAACTTTGTATCCCCAAACCAATACCGCAAAGGTAACTCACCCAACGTGTATGTTCACGGGTGTTTGCAAGGTTTCTATCCAAACGAGTTAGGCATCAAATGCTGCAAAGGGGAAAAGACGAAATACGTCCCCGTTAGAAATGCTGTAATTAAATCAAAGGTCGCCTGAAAACCTAGTAAGCTCGCTCGGTTTTTAAATCTCAACATACCACTTGTTTGATGGTAAACGCGTAGATTTATTCTTTCTCCTGCGCTCCACTCGATAGTGCACCGCTTCCACTGCCAGCCGCGTTATGGAATGCGGAAACAAGTTGGAGCCTGCCGTGGTTCTATTCGTAACCTAGCAACCGACGCGCATACGTCATGGCGTCCTGTCGGTTGCTAGGAGATCGGCCATTACCGCATTCATCGCTGCGGGATCTAGATAGAGCGATAATATGCGCTAGTGGCGAGGTAGTTCGCCAGACAAAAAGAAATTGTTATAATTTGTCTAAAATACGTTGACTGAGATATTCTGTGCTTAGACAATCCGATATTTTTAGATAAATGCATCGAATCCATTCGTTTATATTTATGAATTGGGGTTTGTCACACCAACGTGTGAGGCTGGTATAACAAGCGAGCCAGTGTAACAATCGTGTTCACACTCATGGCCCAGAGGTACAGTGCCTGTGCTGGACATTATAAAACCAATCGTAATGGCATTCGGATGAAGGAAGATACAGAGTAAAGTGACTTGTAAAACTCAGCCCTCAATCACAACATATTACATATCACAGATAAGCAGTGTAAATATTTCAAAAACATGGATATACACAAGCAAGTATTACAGATACAGAGTGTATGACTTCAAAACATTACAATCTTTGTATCGCACCAAAACAAGATTCATGGGTGCGATATTTGGTTGAAAAATACGGCAAAGAGAGTCTCAAGGTAACCAGAGGAGAATCAACCATTGTAAAGAGTTGCCCACTGTCTCGTTGTTTCCTCATATTCATTGAGGCCCTTGTTTACAGTGTCAAAGGTGTGAATCCACTTACACTCACGAACACTTAGACAGTTTGAAAAATTGCCTCCTCTTGCATTAACAGTGACCTTCTCTAATACCCACCATTTCAAACTTTCAGGCGGGTGGCCAAATTTCGTAAAATGTTCAACCAAAGGGGCCCCCTGAACCCTACAGCGGATCCTGCTGCAATGCTGTAGGATTCTAGTTTTTACTTTTTGGACAGTCTGACCTATATACCAGAAGTCACATGGGCATGCAATCACATATATGACCCCAGTTGAGTTACAATTGGTGTGCTGTTTCATTATGTGTGTATAGTTATTGTGGGTACATGATTTTAGTTCTTCTGCTAATTGGCATGCTTTGCACGATCCACATCTGTGGTGGCCCAATACCGGTGGTGTGTTCCATAGTGTAGATTGGGCATCCCTGGATATGCTAGGTAACAAAGATCGGACAACATAGTCCCTGACACTCCTTCCCTTTTTAAAGGCAAACAATGGTGGCGTCGTAATCCCTATGTCATCAGCCACCAAGTGCCAATGTGCACTTATAATCTTTTTAATTTCACTGCTTTTAGTATTGAATGTGGTGACACATGTTATCCTTTCATAACTAGTATTATTTTTGGTTTTTGGTTCCAAAAGGAATTCTCTGTGGCAAAACCAGGCCTTTTTTCTGGCTTTTTTCAACAACCGTTGTGGATAGCCCCTCTCCAGTAAGCGATCCATTAGTGAATTAGATTCATTGAAAAAATCCTCCTTACGTGTACAATTCCGGCGCAACCTCAGGAACTGACCATAAGGTAAAAGAATAAATCTACGCGTTTACCATCAAACAAGTGGTATGTTGAGATTTAAAAACCGAGCGAGCTTACTAGGTTTTCAGGCGACCTTTGATTTAATTACAGCATTACTAACGGGGACGTATTTCGTCTTTTCCCCTTTGCAGCAGTTGATGCCTAACTCGTTTGGATAGAAACCTTGCAAACACCCGTGAACATACACGTTGGGTGAGTTACCTTTGCGGTATTGGTTTGGGGATACAAAGTTATTTAACAGTCAAACCCTCTGTTGAATAGATAACAGACCCTAAAATTGTGGACCTCTATATATAAATGGGCCCCCTATATATATTTTTTACAATTTTTATTCTTGCATCCTGGCAAGTTTTTGAATTATTCATTCTGGTTGACACTGGGAATCACCTTCTGGGATTCACCGTTTATCTCCTTGATGCATAGTTACACAGATGGGAGAGAGGGCTTGTAGCACTAATGGCTACCTTTTCTCTCCATTTTACAGTAAAACTTTGGATATTGTCATAACTGGAGTGCGGACCTATCGTCGCACGTTTTTCTCGTGTCAAGGCACCACGGAAGGGTGAGTGCTTTGTTAGGATGGTCACTAGTGGACTCTATTGAAATCATACAGTGATACTTAGCCCCTTTGTACATTTATCATTACAGGTACCTAATTCATTTTAATTGACGTGCACTCTGAGAGACTCCCCTTATCACACCGTCCTGATGAAGACCCGTTATTGAGGACTCAAACAACCCGTTGTATGGTTGGGTCGAAACGTCGACGACATTCCCCCCCTTGGAGCCTGTACCTATTGACCCGTGTCCCTTGTTCCCCCCCCCCTCTTCCTGACAATCCTGTTGCAAATTGGTGCAAATTAAGGACAAAGGAATTGTACATAGAATTAGGCTAGTAAAAAAGAAGTATTTTTTACAAGCATTACCTAGGACAGGCTCTTGTGTCTTTGTATATTAATGACCTACACTAACTTTCTGATCCTCTTGATCATTCACTTGAGCACTTACTTTATCTCTTTCTCTGTGCACGTTCTCTCTCTTTTTAAAAAAGTGTATTTTGGTTTATGATTTATGTAAATATATGTACATAGACTCATTGATTTTCAATTGTTGTTATATTGTATATTAAATTGACTGTCCTGATTGGACTTTTTCTTGGTTTTATTGGCTTATTGGCACCTATTGGGTGATTTTTTGTTGATGTGGGCTAGTATCATTAGTGTAATTAAGACTACAGATTCAGTCGTGTTGTGGAATGAATCAAACTGATAAAATGTTATGATCCTTTTCAATGGTAAGAATTATGTCAAGGACCAATTGTTGTCTGTACTACTGAATACCCAGGTCCTTGGACTAAATTGGGTCAACCCCTGTTTTATAACAGCATAGGAATCAATGGGCATTACCGATTCGGTATTTACCGAATCGGTAAATACCGATTCCTTCCGATTCGGTAATTAATTACCTACATCTTACCTCCTCTTTTTTACCACTTCTTAAATACCGATTCGGTATGAATCAGTATTTAAGAAGTGGTAAAAAAGATTTACCTACATCGGACCCCTAGTGATGTGCTATTCCAAACCTTAGTCTGGTCATTACAAACTTGTGGGATGGCCTTGTCACCCAAACCAAATAATTAGGGAAACCTCCAGTGGTGAGATAGCTATTATAAAACATAACAGTAGATAGTGATCCATTGGCTAAGGCCCGCTTCCTTTTTGTAAAAGCCAAGAATTTGGGTTTCAGCTCTATTTTGGGTATCTGGGATGCTGCACTGGGATTGATCAAGACATTTAAAATCTCTGAAAAACAGACGACAATATATTTTAACCAGGGTATATTCAGATGTTTATCCAGGGAGATATAATCCTCAATAATTGATCTGTTAAAAGATTTTTCATCCTGGAGCCAAATTGACCGCCAAATCATAAGTGGCCTCAGGGATAACAGATCAATTAGAAAATTGGAATCCAGTTCCCGATGGATTAGCTCTGTGGGAGCTGAGGTTGGTAAACACAGGAGCTTTTTTAAAAAAGAGTTTTCATCCTGCTGCAAGTAATGGTCACTTCTGTGACCCCACACCCTGGCCCATAAAGAGCGATTGTAACACATCTTGCTTGGTAAATCTTAAGCATATCCCTGGTGCGTCTGTCCCCCACC
Source organism: Lissotriton vulgaris (assembly GCF_964263255.1). Lineage (NCBI taxonomy): Eukaryota > Metazoa > Chordata > Amphibia > Caudata > Salamandridae > Lissotriton > Lissotriton vulgaris. Next base: position 2,081,883,358 of record NC_141691.1, read on the forward strand.
TTTGCAGCAAATCTAAAAACACCATGAGCAATTTTGGCCATTTTAATGCAGATATTGCTGAATTCATTGGACCATTTTATATCCTTGGAAAAGTTTATACCAAGGTATCAAAACTTATCTACTTGTTGCACCTTTTCTTGATCTATAAAAAAGGCATTTAAAAATCTACTTTTGGCCCCACAAGTCATTGTATGCGTTTTCCCCTTATTTATAATCAGTTTTCTCTCTTTAATAAAGACAGAAAATATATCAAGCAGACGCTATAGTCCCAAAGGAGTTCTACAAAGTAAAACAGCGTCATCGGCGTATATTAACACCGGGACTGGTACACCCGTGATCTGGGGGGCATCTGCCTTAACATTTTTTAAAATTGTATTGATTCAGTTTATGAATAGTATTAAAAGTAGGGGGGCCAATACACAGCCCTGTCTAATCCCTCTCTTGACACAGAATTTTGGGGTGCATTTACCTTTTGCGCAGTAAAGCACAGATGTTTGTAATTTCCTGTACAACCTCGCTAGGAAAAAGATGATACCCTCAGGTGCTCCTAGCTATAACAGGGTTGGCCATAAAATAGAATGGTCAACCATGTCAAAAGCGCTACTTAGGTCTGCAAAACAAAGGTACAGTGATCCTTGTTTTGCTTCGGTATATTTCCCGATCAGTAAGTCAAGGTTTATGCACTGATCTAGAGTACCCCGACCCTTTCTAAAACCGTACTGGCTATCAGCAAGGATTCCCTCTTGCTCAGCCCATTCGTCTAGCCTGGCCAGCATGACTCTGCTCATGATTTTAACTGAGGAGTCAAGACGGGAAATGGGGCTATAATTTTTCACTTCAGACCTACTGCCCTTTTTATATATTGGGATAATAATAGAGTCCTCCATGTTTTGGGGGCCTCAGTTTATACTGCGGCGTTAAAAACAATGGCCAAGAGAGGGCTCCACATCTCAGGTGCTGCTTTATAAACATCGACGGGTACCCCATCGGGGCCCTGGGCTTCCCCCCTTACTAGCACGTATGGCAAGTTCAACCTCGCTAACCATAATATCCAATGGTAGAACAGTCCACCTACTAAGATTGGGATCTACACAGCTGTTTGTGTCAAAATGTTTGAAAAATGGGCAACCCAGCCTCCACTCGAGAAATTCGAGGTTAACTCTGGTGTATTTTCTCCCTTCAGAAAAGGCGAGTTAACAGTGGCCCAGAACAAGGTACTGTTAGATAATTCAGCAGCTTCGATAAGAGAGTCCCAGGACAACTGCTGTAACTCACACTTCCTCCGTTTTAGAGCATGCTTATATTCTGTTCTTAAATTTCTTATGTTGTAAATGTCCCTTGGCCTTTTGGCAAGAGCATATTTTAATTCAGTTAAAAGGCTAGTGCGCATATGGTCAAACCAACCAGGACTGTTTCTACTCTGAGCCCTTTTGGGCCTAGTGAACCTGGCATTAATTTATTCTTTAAGAGCACCGACTTCGGGCAGGTTTTAGTCTCTTTTAAAGAGACTAAAACCTGCCCGAAGTCAGTGCTATTGTCAAGGATGAAGGTAATATCAACCAGACAATCCCTGACGATGGCACCAATTGGTTCATTAGCTTTGTCCCCTGCCCATCTTAATCTTACTCCATTTGGTCTGTGTGGTTCCACATTAGTAACTGTAGTACTCATATTAACGGGACTTCCACTCCCAAAAGTTGTTTCCAGGATGATACAATTATGATCACTTATAAACGTTTCTTCGATCCTAGAAACAGCACAACTAAAAAATAATGTTAGAAGAGATAATCACATGGTCGATGACCAAACTAGTGTGCCGGTTCTTAAAGGTAGGAATAGTTTCACCATTTTTATCTTTTGCAAAACTCAGAATTTCCAGATCATAGCAGCCCATGGGTGAGTTTAATGCCTCACCATAGCTGTTATGACCAAAATGCAAGTCATCGAATCCGGCGTTGTTTGTGAACCCACAGACTTTTTGTGTTGAGAATTCATATAATGGAGTATTAAAGTCACCAACCGATATGAAATCAAAAGAAACATGTACTTCTAAGATTAGATTTTCAATGGCACTTGCCAGATCATGTACTACGGTTACCCTTGAGCTGTCAAAAATATTATTATAGTAATTAACCAGCAGAATATTACTTCCTTGGTCTTCTTATAACCAAAGTATCTGCACATGTGCTCCTACAGCTATGTACCTTTTAACTACAATCAGGCGATAAATAGAAACTAATATCAATAAACCACCTTTAGCTCTACCTGGGCCAGTGCCATACGCCGGCAAGTGGTAAGAGACAAACCCCTCAAAATTGTTATCTTCCCTGCACCACGCTTCTTGAAAACATAAAATATCATAGGTATTAATAAGATCCAGCCAACCTAGCACGTTCCCCTTTGACTTCAACCCGGGGATATTCCAGCTACCAATTGTTATCCCTTTACCATTTCTTCCAATAGTATCTGATATCGTTGTTACATTAATACTATCTTCCTCCCTTTGAGTTCCACTTGATAAGACCCCAAGGTCGTGGATCTGATCTAGGTTGTCCTCCCGGTTCTGCTCATGGCCCGCATGATTTTCACTTGTCTCAGTTACTAAGGTATCTGTGATCTCACACGGGGGGCTCATGAATCTGGGCTATTGAGAGCATGAAATCGGTTTTGCAATGGGATAACCAAGCCAGGGCGGTAAATAAATGGAAATTGCCTGGCACTATTGCTGTCATTAGGGGGTGCTTTGATGAGGTGGCTATAAAAATAACCAAGTGGACGGGCACAGACAGTATTATCAGCAATCGGTAAAGATGCAGCTCTTAACAAAACAGTAGCTACATGTTGGGGGTGTTTAAAATTAATAATAACACAATCACCCCTGCTATTCTTGGTGGAGTTTCTGATCCAGTTGACCCTTCTAGTAGTTAATAATTGGTCGGAATAGGCAACTGGGAACCCACATTGCCTATGCAACCATGAAACTATTTTGTTTTTTAGAGAGTCATGTATTTCTTGCTGGAGTTGGGCTGTGCATGTATCTGTAGGCGGAACATTAGTTAAGACAACCACATAAGGAGCACAATCAGGGGGAAGGTTAATATGACACCTTCTCTTCACTTCTGTCCACCCTTCTTTGCTCTCAGCTACTGAAGAAGCCTTATTTTCCTGACTGACTCTTGGTGGGCTAAATAGTAGGACTGTATCGTTAACACTATGCATCCCTTCAGAAGGAATTTTTACATCTTTGCTCACTCTTGGGCCCTTCTCGTTAATCTTATGTTTTCCACCCAAGGCAATGTGGGTATCCAAAAGGCCCCCTAATCTGGTTACTTCTGCAGAGATCAAATCTAATTTAGCCACTAAGGGTTTAATAATGCTTTCTAACTTGGCATCAATAAATTTAACCAGGAGGTCTAATAGATCAGTGTTCAGTTTAGCTGTACCTTCTTTCTCCATGGCACACTTTTCGCCTACTATATTTTTGGGGGGAGTTGCTACTCTTTTTTCATTCCGAATATCCCCATGTTTACTAGGTACTTTCCTACATGCTCTAACTAATCTACGGGTCGGGGAAGCCTGGACTGGTGTGTTTGGTGTGTCGGAGGAGTCAACATCCATCACAACCTGATTGGATACAGCTACAACTGGTACCTCATTGTTTATAATATCCACACTTTCTGCTTCGCGACTATCCTCTAATGCAGATACGCCTAAAGAAGTCGACAGAGTGGGGGGGGATACCACGGCCCATGATAATCGCCAGTCACTATTAATTTTCTTGACAACTTTAACTAAATAATTATCCATTGTGGCAGGCACTGAGGGGTTTTTCACAGTCTTCTGTTTAGACATTGTAGAGCCGCCAGCAAAGCGCACAATACTTATGTTAAAATCCAAAAGCTATCATGAAGGAAAAGCAATGAAGCAGAGAATTAAAGCAAATATAACAAATCAGAGTCCTTAAGTCTTAAAAAGTTTAAATGTCTCACGAAAAATAGGAGGGTAGGATGCCCAAGCTGCAATGGCCAGGGTTTGGGGCCCAGCCCAGCCCAGCATCGTCCTGCCCCGGACTGCCACAGACTGTCCCGCCCTTCTCCCGGAAGTCACCCGCGCGCGTTCCATGACGCCGGAGGAGTAGCTCTCCGTTAGGCACCTGTGGGCGCGGAAGTCGGCATCGTCAGCCATCCCCCGACAAGCAGGGCATGCTGGGAGTTGTAGTCTCCCCTGTCTCCACACTCAGCGACCGCGAGAGATCTGCGGCGGCGGTGGAGGAGAAGCGTGATGTCAACAGCCCCTGGTCAGCGTACCTGCAAGCAGTTCTGGCAAGTAATGGTAGTAAGCCCCAAACAGGGTGTGACAAAGTCTAAAAAGTGCCTCAAGAATTATAGCAAATTCGCAGACCGCCGAAGCATATGAACAATTTATAGTCCCAGAAGCAGCGTAATGTTTGCAGAGATTACGAAATCCTTTAACTCACCAGCTGCAGCAAATGTGAATTCAATCAAAGTATGTGCTTACAATCACTTTACAGCCGCCACCATAGCATTAACTGGATCTTTTTTTTTTCGCTCACCTTCTTCTCTCCGTTCTCCCCCTCTCGCCTGCTGCGGGCTCCGACCTCCGACCCCAACGGGGGAGCACAGACAAGCACAAACACCGTAATCAGGAATGCTCTCACATCGGAGCAGGCAGCGCGGTAGAAGCACCACGGAGGCAAGAAATTACTTCATTTCACCGCCACACAGCCGAGAAAACCACAAAACCACCATCTCGCCATCTCGCCTTGAGATGAGAACGCCAGCAGACCTACACGCAGACAACACTCCAACCATCGCTGGGGGTGGGGCACTCATTACATTATGTTTGCTGTCATCGTTTTGGGCGTTAGTTTACTTCTGATCATTGATGAGACAAAGCGATATGGCTTCCATTTCCTGTATGTATTTGCAGCTTATGTTTGTTTCAAAACCCGTTTTTGAGTTTCATTATTACAGTCTGCGCAGACCTTCACCAAAGAACTGTCCCCGCTTGTGATCGTAGCAGCAAAGGACTCACGGAGAAAGAGTTATTGGACACTGGTGCACGCACCACACGTTGACCGTGACGGTGCGTGGAGACGCTTGGGTGCGGCTGGCTATAAAAGCTGCCCCCAATGTTCTAGAAGGCGCTTTGCCTTCTGTTTGCTTTGAGGACAGCATCAACGTCGGACTCGGAGAGAGAGAACTAACCTGGACATCCTGGTCTTGTGTCCCTGCACCCCGGTAGGCAATCTTTGGCTCACAATCCCTGCAAAACAAAAAAGAAGATAAGTACTTACATTTCTAAGGCACCCGACGCAAGAAAGCAATTGCACATTTGCAAATAATTTTTGGAACTTCTACATGTAGAAGGCATTCAAGACTAGAGACTGGAGAAAAAAACAAAGCATTTTAGGGATTGGTAAAACCTGTTGTTTTAGCTGTTGTTTCCAAATAACTTCATTACGAACATTGTTTGTTGGGGCAATGTGTGTTTCCCCTTTATTCTTTATGTGAAAACAGAACTGCATTACAAACATTCTTTGTTGGGGCAATAAGTGTTAGGTTGCAGAAAGCTATCTCCCCTTTTACTCTTTAGGTGAAAACAGAACCGGAGCAGTCTGGATTTGGGTCAGGTAATAAATGTAAGTTTAAGGGTAGATTGTAGTCACAGTGAAGATTGAAGCCACTTTATATAACTTAGGAAACACAGTACAAATCAGTATGTTATTTTGCGGATGACTCAACCAAGGAGATAGGTCAAGAAGCTCAACAAAGCTCAACAAAGGACGGATTCAAACCACACCACCCACACAAGACATACTGGACAAAGACAAGACATCCTAAGATCGCAGGTAGGGAACAAGACGTGTTCAAGTAATCCCTTAACAGTTCTGTGACCTTTTAGTCAATGGATCCATTCGGAAGAGTCTTAGAATATTCTTTGTTGCTTCGCAGGTCGACAGCAAGGATCCACAGTGTCCACTACCCCGGCCCTCCTCCCTAGTTTCTAATGTATTTCTTGATGAGTGTATTAACAAATCACAAGTAGTAGGTTAGTAATTTGGGAAGTTGGTCCATTGCATCCCTGCGAAATTCTACGGCGTCCATAGAAGATACCTAAGGTAAGGGACGTCGTGTTCTTTGACACTTTCTACCTCAGCGAAGGAAAATCATTTGTAAATACTACTAAATCACTCCTACTCCAAGGCACATGGACATATCATCCACTTGGCATTTCTCGTAAAGGATTTACTCCCGCAACCCCTCCTCTAGGGGTGGCGTATCCCCTATCCCTTACTATACACTTTTCTTCTAAGACCCTTTTTCTTCCAACTTGACCCATGCAGGCATTGCTACGACCAGCTCTCAGATATGTGTTTTCAAACACTTTTTTCTCTCCCAGTTCTTGATCACTGTAATTCAACCTATGACTTCCTTGGAACGCTTTTGTTTTGGTCAGATCCACATAATTTCTAATTTGCTCTCTTTGCCTTACGCCTTGACCTGACACCCCAGGTTGCATTTCTCCTTCACGTCTCTGAGCACTCCATTAATTTCCACCCCTATATTTGGTGGGGCCTGAGGGTCTCCAGAAGTTTCCTGCCTTTTCCTTAGCTCCGGAATCCTACCCATAGGTCCTCAAACTGGGGCTGATGGGAATTTTTCTAACCCAGTATTATCAGAGTGGTGACATGTTGGTCTAACTGTCTTTTTTGCGCGACACAACACACAAACTACCTTGTCGACCAGGTGACTCTTCTTTGTTTCTTCACCAATACCTTCTCCTATGTTCGGATCATACATGGAAACTATAGGTCCAAAAGTAACCGGGACCGTTAAAGCTTCCGGTAACTGAATGACAGTGGTGCCTCCACTTGCCTCATCTCCCCCAATTACTGACATCCCTATACCTTCTGGTCCCGCTGAAATCCTTCCCACTACTCTCACTCTAAGACCTGTCTGTGTCTCCTCCATCCTTTACATAATCACTGCACTTGCTAGTTCTCTTCTTCCCTCTGCTAACTTTAGATTGTAGGGTGAAGAACATTCTGCTAACAATTTGTCAAACTAACTATCACCAGTATCGCTTTTGTCTTCCCCTTTCCGATTTTGACTTTCTATTTCCTTCCCTATTAAGGGTTACAGTCTTTTCCCTTCAATGGTGCCAACTCTCTACCTTTTCAGCTTTGTATTCCAATATGCGATCGCTCTCCTCATTCTTCCCTGAGAATTTTTCTTATTCTTTACATGAGCCGCTCGCATCCAGGAATCTAGGACTTCAAACGGTGTCGAGGAGGGGTCGCAATAAAGACATTCCCTACTTCAGCTGGTACAATATGTCTAACCTGAATGATCCATAATGTGGGAAAGCCAATTGTCCTTCCTTTTTAGCAATCTTGAGCAATTTTCTAACCAAACTATATTACGGAGACATACATTTGTTTCCATGTAATGTGCTGGAGTACAATCTGGCAGAGCTTCCTCACCCACTCAAGTTACTACTCCTGTGTTCCCTCTAAATAAGTCTCGTAAAACTCTGAAACATCTAATTTTTAAACCAAATCTGCCTCGCTAATAATTTCCTTACTTCGGGCTTCTTGATACAGACCAACCAATCCTTTACACCAAACAGCCAATAGCAGCGCAACGCCCCTGACCTCAATTTCCCCTCTCTGCATTGTCTCACCCTCCTTCACAATCGCACTACACGCATTCACTCTCGCACTCATAAAAACCAAGTAAATGTCTGCCTTCCGAACGACCCGACAGTTAGGATAAACCAAAGCAATTGCTTCTCTAAAAGATCAATAGATTCCAATCACCCAAGAAAATTCACACCCACGACCTGCGTTGGCCACTCGAATCACTGTAGTTTACCCCTGCACATGGGTCTTTCCACAACAGATTGTAACAACTCCACTCATTCAAAGTTGCCTGTCACAAGAGAGTTGTCGATATTGTTCCATGACTCCCCAACATACTAATGGTCAGACAATTATGACAACAAGGTGTTTCTACACCTCAAACCTATCCCAGGATCTTAGGATACTCTTGAGCCCGATAACCAAAAACCTCCTGCACCGCGTGAGTTTGGCCCAGTAAACCGAAAACCCCACATCTACTTAAATGTCATCACAAATCCACAAGACATAACACAATCCATTACCAAAATCTACAACACACATCCCTGTTCATACTCATGCTACTTTTCGCCTCTGTCTTTGCTGAACTCCAAAGTCCATTGTTTCTAGGCCTGGGCGGAGTTGCGGTATGCAAAATGGTCAAAAAACTCTGCCCCACTACGTAAAGCAATAGAAGAATGCTGTTCACAGTGATTGCAAACAAAACAGGTGATGGACCGAATGTGGATCAATGTCACACATTCATCCCAGTCCAAAGATCTGGGCCCAAATCCATCGTTTTTTTGCACTCCACACCACCCTGGGTTAGACAATGGCGATATGCAAATCAGCTCTGACCCTGTGCCCCATGGGAACAGTCCAGTCCGAACTACAAAAGCCATGTCCTTCCCAGAACGGAATCAAGCATCTGAGTGATAGCACAGTGCCAGATGCTTGTCCGCACTTTGCAATCATTGCGAACGGCACCATGCACAAAGCAAGCTTTACTTTTCTGCCGCTCGCATAGATTTTTACTCAAGGGACATCTTTCTCAACTCTTATCGCGAGCAATCGTAAGCATACGCGACCGCTCGCAATGAGAAGCGTGACCCCCCCGCCCGCATTGAGAAATCTCGCCTGGAGGTTGATTTTCCATGCACGCATTCGTCAACTTAATGTTGACGATCCCAAACGAGGAAAAACCTCGCCAGGAGGTTGATTTTTCTCGCTTGTACTCGCCAACTCGACAATGGTGAATGCAAGCGAGGAAAAAAACTCCGCCCTGCCCGGAAAATCAGAGTTTTGGGAAGTTTGCGATCTCTGCGTAACGCGGAGTGTGAGAAACTCTGCGAGCGGAGTTCACCACCCAGGCCTAGTTGTTTCCCGCTCTCAATCATTGATGCTCTATCTTTGGGCTCTAGATCTATTCTAGATTTTCTAGATTCTCCCCTCATTGCAAGATGAAACCCTCACAGACTGCTACCAACTGATGAAACCAGGTTCCATGATCTAAACTTACTCTGGAACCTCAGGTCGATGTTCCTTTGTTCCTGCTTGTAAGAGTGGAGGTGAGAAAATAATCAACAAATATAATTTTTTTCCAATTTTGATTTCAAAGGACACTGACTACAGATTCAAAATTTGGGGATTTTATTATAAAGCCAAGAAAAGTAGAACATACAAACCTCATGACGAGAGTGTAAAAATACTTGGGCACTAAGACAAAACTAAATCGTCTAACAACATTAAGGCACTGTAGTATGCACAGGATAACCAATTCTAAAATCAAGACACAGCCAGTTACAGAAATTAGATCAGGAGTCTTTATCATTGACAAACCAAAATGAAAATTAAACCCTAGTCTGTCCCTGCACTACCACTAGAGTGAAATCCCCAAAGGTGTCAGCACGTGAAGACCTCCTAAGAAGCACACTCACATTATTTGGGTCATGTAGCGTGAAGCAACAGATCTCATTCTAATATGCTTTCTTCTCCCCAGGTAAGCAGACATCTCTCGATTCTTTCCCAAAGTCTCAATAAAAAATAGGACAAAGACACTCACAATTGCATCATGTGATCTCTTCATTTAATTGACCACCTTCTTGTTGGTAGTTTTCCATGAAGTAATAGCACATTCAGGCTCCAGTCGATTGGTTCCAAGGCCGTTCCAGACGCAAAAGATATACTCCCATATTATCAGCTCCGCTATTTCCAAGGCATCCTCTACTCTCTACCATTACCTAACTGCTGAAACAAAGAGGTTATTCTAACTAATGAGGTCAAAATCCTGCACCTGCACATGGAAGAAAGAAATGAGAGAGCAGGCCACTGACACATAAATTCAAATTAACCTTCAACTTAAGAGCGAACAGGGAGAAACGAAAGTTAGGCCTACCAAGTTCAGCTAACATAAGACTATATATGAATGACAATAGATATGCGTACATGTCACTAACATCCACACGTTACGGTCACATTAATATAAACGCTCGTTAATCTTGAATATGCTTTCGCTCTCTTAAAATTTTCCATCCAAATGAGTATGAATAACATTAATTTTTGTGCTATTATTCTCACATAATATACGGTGCACAATCTAAAGGCCTAATCTCTTTGTACCTGACTCACTGACCTTTTGCCATTGGGTTTCCTTTTTAAACCTACAGTAACCAACCATTGATTCTCTAATATGGCACCTTCATTTTTTCTTATGACGAGCCGCATTTCATATTCGGCTGGCCTGCTTGAATCTTTGCATAAATGAGCCCACAGTTCATGGAATATTGGCCTATGATTCATGTTCCCATGTTTTTGACAGCTTGAAGTATGTGATCATCATCTATGCCTGAAAACAATCTGATTGCGAAAGGGTAAGGGATGAGAGGAAGAAGCCTTCAATGGAGATGACGACAGATTCTATCTTATCAAATTTAGAGTCAGAGAGATTGTCTTCCAATGGTAATCTAGAAAGTCAATCTGCCCCGACATTGTGTCCTCCAGAAATATGTTGAATGGTAAAATTGTATTCATGCAGTCTGGATAGGATGCAAAGCAGTCTTGCGGAAGCTTTTCCAGTGCCGTTGCCATTGAGTAAGTGTAACAGGGGTTTGTGGTCACTTAAATGAATAAAATGAGACCCCCAAATAAAACTTTTACATATTTCGATGGCCCATGAGCAGGCATGGCTTCTCTGTATATAGTGCTGTAATTCATTTCAGCAGTGGAAAGAGTTCTGGAAGCAAAGCCTATGATATGCTCTTTGGCACCAAACCACTGACAAAGTACCGCGCCTAAACCAAGTTGACTGGCATCAACAGATATAGAGCATTAGGCACCTGGAGTGAAAGAAGACAATGTGGGGCTTCAGTGATAACTTTCTCGATGAGGTTGAAAGCAACATCAATTTGACATTTTTCTTTAAGAAAATGCGTAAAGGTTGGACCATTTGAGAGTAGCCCTGAATGAATCTCGAGTAATATTTGGTCATTTCTAAAAATGATTTCAAAGAGTCTTTGCAAATTGGAATGTTGGAAATGGCTTGGGTTAGAGAAAATTTGGGTTTGATACCATTAGGAGAAATAGAGGGTCCTAGGTAATCAACTTCTGTTTTACAAATGTACACTTATCTCTGCCCAAGGTAATTTCAGCATCTTTGAAACAAGAAAGAACCTCTTTTAGAGTGTGAATGTGTTCATTCTTGTTTCTTGAGAAAATCAACACGTTGTCTTGGTAGGCTTGAAAAAAAATTATGTTTTTTAGCAACCAATCCATGAATTTTTGAAAGACACTGGCCACAGAGGCCAGGCCAAAGGGTAACCTTAGTTATTTGAATTCTCCAAAATGAGTAATGAAAGTGGGTATGTCAGTAGATTGGGGAGATAGGGGAATTTAATGAAATGCACTGCTGAGATCGAGTAAAGTAAAATATGTGGAACCACTAATGCCCGTTAGTAAGTCTTGTATCCTGAGGAGGGGATGACAATCGACAATTATGTTTTGATTGAGGGAGCGGCGATCAGCACACAGGCGGATACTTTTTTTTTTTCTTACAATAACAATGGTACTAACCTTTTGGAATGAATCGGTTAGCTTAATAATACCCTCAGAAACCATCTTGTCTAGTAAACAGGTATTGCACTAGCCTTGAGTTTAATTAAATACTCGAAAATAAGTGCTAAAAACTTCAGGAAATTCTGCGATTATATCATTAATAAGTTAATCAAAATCGCCTGAAATTGAGAAAATTGAGACACCATTGAGTTGGACTGGGTTTTCTGAACAAGGAACTATCTTTAAACCCATCTTAGCAAGGTCTTGCCACCCAATAATGTTTTTTCCTTTCATGACAACATCAATTTTGGAATTGATGCATTTACCCGACAAGTTAGATCAGCAAAGAAGAAGCCTAACATGTCTAGGTCTTTATCTCCATATGCTTTAGGAATGATGTCTAAGCCTAGTAAGGAGACAGAAGAAGACAAATTGTTTTCAAACACAGTGTCAGAAATGATGGTTACAGGTGCGCCTGAGTCTGCCATCATTTTGAGAGACAAATCCTCACTAGAATCAATTTGAAAAATAATCTTTTGTGGAAGATTTTGAGAAATTAAGTCCATGGTATTAATGTCAAGACTTTGTAAAGAGGAATCAAGAAAAGAGACGATAAAATCGGGATGTTCATGTGCGGAGACTGAACTAACTTGAGCCAGCTGTTTGCTCCTGCAAACAGAGTGAAAAGTCCCATTTTGTGACAATTTGTGCACTTCTTACCAAGAGCAAAGCAAATGGGACTAGTACCAAGATGTGTCTTGGAGCCACATCTATAACAGCCAGTGTTTTCTCTTCTTTGAAAAGGTTTGGTAAATTTGTTTTTAACAGCAATAGCATTAATTTCAGAATCATTTTGCACTAAATTGACAGGTGTACTATTTTCATTCAAAATACATTTTGAAGAGATGATGGGTCTCTCAATACTCTCAGCCACGTCGATAACTTCTGATAGTGTGGAATCTCCGCAACTCAGAATGCACCCCTTAATCTTTTTATGAAAATAACTGTATACAAATTGGTCCCTGATGCACATGTTGAGGGAGGCACCGAAGTTGCAATCCACAAAATAAATTCTTCAACTGTCTCACTGGGGTATTTTGTTCCGTCTCATGAAGTTAAATCATTCTAGCATTACATTAGATTGTCCCAAAAATGTCATATTAAGTCTATGGACAGCATCTGTGTAGACATTCCAACCATCGCCATCTCTGGGAGGAGGATAGAGGTTGGCAGATTATCAAATGCTTGACGACCAGCACTGGCCAAATTATTATAGTATTGCTAATTTGCGTTTAGGTGAGTATTATTCAGCGGCAATGGCAATTAAATAACTCTCAAACTGCAAAACCGTATTTTTCATGACTCATTCGATTTGCCAAAAACTGGAAGAAAATGGTTTAAATGTACTATCTGTTGATTAGATTCCATATTAGAATAGGAAATTAGATTAGTCACTTAAAGTTAGCCCAAATCCTGACACTTGGCATAAAGTAGTAGTCACAAAGCATATAAAATGTCACAGAAAAGGTAATTTTAATGAGAGGAATAACCTTTTATTTTCTTGTAAAATTTGAAGAAAGCGGTGATGAGGAACACAGCACAGCCGATTTGCCAATTGTGTTAGGAAAATGATTGAGCATTGAAAATTGAAATAAAGATGGCGACCCAGGCGTGCCAGCTTAATGACATCGAGGAAAGACTAGAGCCAAAGGTATCTTTAAGAAGAATCCTAAATGGCCACTAACATTGCGTGCACTTTCAAGATGGCGGCTGGTGTTGCTTGATTACGTCATCACGTTTGCATGTGAAGGTCAAAGCGAGTGACGTAGTGTGTAGAAAATGACCAAATACTTCGAAATTAAGTAAAAGATGAAGTTGAGGTTGGATCCGGATTGGAGAAGGAGAAGGCGTAACAGTGGAGGATGAGTGTCACTTTCGGGATGTCATGAACGAAAAGCGACGAAGGCAGGGTGATAAAGAGGCCCCTTGATGTTTCAGGTAAGTTGCAAAGAAGTTTATTCTGTCTCAGCAGCGTATCACAGGAGTACAACTGTTCTCGATGAAGCGTAACTGTTGAATGGGTGGTGCGCACTCCGGGGGTTATTACATCATTATTATTATTATTATTATTATTATTATTAATAAACATTTTTATAGAGCGCGTAGTCACCCGGAGGTATCCCAGCGCTAAGAACCCTACCTCTACAGGTCAGTGGGCCAGGAGAGGGGGGGGGGGAGGGGGGAACTGGAGTTCGGGGTTTCGGATGAGCAAGATTCTTTTAGGGAAAAAGGTGGGTTTTCAGCCGCTTCCTGAAGCGTAGGTAATGTGGTTCGATTCTCAGGTCGCGGGGGAGTGCATTCCAGAGGCGTGCAGTGTGAATTGAGAAACGTCTTCTGCCTGAACGTGCCTTCTTAAATCTGGGAGTGATGATGAGATTCTCCTTGTCCAAGCGGAGGGATCTAGAGGATTTATAGGGTATGATAAATTTTCTGAGAATAGGGGGGCCTTGATTTTGTAGCAGTTTGTGTGCAATGCACAGGGCCTTAAATTTGACCCTCCCCCTTATTGGGAGCCAGTGAAGGAGTTTTAGTGCTGGTTTGGCCGAGGCTCTGGCAGGGGTATTAGTGAGAATCCGGGCGGCGGCGTTCTGAATTCTCTGGAGCTTGTTCATCGTTGCTTCGGGGGCGCCCAGGTAGATCACATTGCTATAATCAAGCCTAGAGAGTATCAGGCCTTGAATAAGCAGTTTTCGCGAGTTGGGGGGCAAGAGGGGCAGGATCTTCCTCAATGATTTCAAGAGCCCGAAGCACGTCCCGGCTACTTTTTTAGCTTGCGTGGTGAACGAGAGGTCTTTATCGAGCCACACGCCCAAGCTTTTTACTTCTTGTTTTGGGTCAGGGGGGGGGACCCAGACATCCAGGCCATATGTTTGGGGAGAGAGTGAGTCCTTTCTGGCCAAGGAGGAGAACGTCAGTCTTTGCTCCGTTCAGTTTTAAGGCTGAACTGTTCATCCAGTTTTGGACCTGCGTGAGGCAGTTAAATAAATCTGCAGGTTGTTGGCTGGGATGGGATAATGACACAACTAATTGTGTGTCGTCAGCGTAGCTGACGACGCTCACTCCGAACGGGGTGATAACCTCCTCCAATGGGGACATGTAGATATTAAATAATGTGGGGCTCAGGGAGGAGCCCTGAGGCACGCCACATTGGAGGGGAGTTTCGGAGGAGCAGGTGTTGTTTTCCCAGATCTGAAAGGTACGCTGGGCCAGAAAGGATGAGAGCCAGAATAGGGCATAGCCTTCCACACCGACTTTCTTGAGCCGTTTAATGTGAAGTTGGTGGTTGACGGTATCGAAGGCCGCACTCAGGTCGAGGAGGATCACTGCCACTGATCCCCCTTCGTCTAAGAGTGCTCTGGCCTCCTCTACCGCTGCCAGGAGGGCGATGTCCGTGCCCTGCCCTGGACGAAAACCTGTCTGTGAGCTTTTTAGTCTGTTGTTGTCCTCCAGGAACTGCGACAGTTTCTTGTTAGCCAGTTTTTCAGCAATCTTGCTGATCCCTGTGAGAAGAGAAATTGGCCTAAAATTGGCCAGGTTTTCGGGATCAAGGGACGCAGAACACAGAGTGTTGGAGAACAGTAAAAATATAAAGGAAATACTAAGTCATAGCAGGGAAAAAAATGACATATAATGCAGAAGAATAACCCTTTACAGAACCCAAGGACAATACCAGCACTCTAGCCTCCTGCTCTGATCCAGGCAGGGGCCAGAGTCCAATGTATGCAGGAGGATGGTGGATGGGGGGTACTCCCATGCCAACTTCTAATGAGGAAGAGAGGTGCGAGGACAGAACTGAGGAAGTCATTTTTTCTCCAATTTATGCATTTGTGGACCAGAACAGCCCTGTGAAAGGTGGGCTCTAGTAAGTTTTTTAATGAATGTTAGATTTAAAGACAGCTTCTAATCCTTATTGCCTGCAGCAGTGTTTACAAGCACTGTGCCCAGACACCCCAAATGATGTGGCTTTTATTTTCTTCTGTTTAAACTGTGTGTAATTAGAGTGCTGATCATTGAGGGTATCAATTACAGCATTAGCTAAAAGGATAACTAAAGTGGCATCAATCGTATTATTTTCTCATTATGGCATCAACAGCATTCAAAATCAGAACCATGGTCACTAAACATGTTATGACCTCCCAAGCTGTTCTTGCACAGATTCTATTTAAGGCCGGCAGGCCTTTATTATGAGGCACAGTTGTGAGCTCAATAAGTGGGTGCACTGCATTGTGAACTCTAAAACTACTCTGCAGAATCTCATGGAGTTTTTTGGGAACTCAGCAGAATTCCACAGAGTGACACTCCATGACCTCCGCCCACCCATAGATGTCAACCACTAAGAGGCACATTAATGAAATTTACTGGTGGCCTGGTACTGAAGCTATGATTGAGGATTTGGTGAGAGAATGTAATTTGTGTGCCAACAGTGACAAATTGGTGAAACTGTGTGTTGCTGAACCGTCTCCCATTGAATTTGCTCCGGGTCTGTGGAGGAAGTTGGGCATGGACATTTTTGGTACCCAATAAAGAGGCTTTTGCTAATGTCTTAGTCAATTATTTTTCAAAATGTCTGGAAGTTTTATAGTTTCTGTCTTAGTTTTAGGGCTTAATTATGTTTGTTACTTTTCTGCTTGTGTCAATGTGTATTTGTCAAAGGAGGGAGGTGTGTAAAATCCACCATTTTGGAACATGGGAGTAGCAGGATGTGGGACGAGCAATGTGGGAGGGATGATGTGGGCAAGAAGGTTCAGATGGTTCTAAAAAAGGTGGTTAGATAGATAAAGAGCTCTCCATTGCAGGCTGTGATCGTTTGTTTCTCCTTTTGTGTGGAAATAAACTTACTTTGAAACCATTGTACCAGAGTACTTTGTTAATATTAATGATAAGGAATAAGTTAAGTCAATAACATAGTTCATATTCAATTTCTGGCCTTCCTGATTTAATACAGGTGGACAGAAAGACTATTGCTTTTTTAAATTACATTTTTGGGTACCTTCTTGTAATGTACCAATACATTTTAATGTTGGGATATGCACTAGGGGAACAATTAAATCATGAGGGTTTATGCTGCAAATAATTAGGATTCCTAGTGTTGTTCAGAGTTTTTGTGGCACTATACATTCCTTTTTGAACAAACACATGATGTATATGTAATAAATAAATAAATGTCTAGTGGTGGTAACATGCTATCGTCCTATGTAAAATATAGATGGTAAATAGATCAGATCGTCACAGTTACTGTTGTGTCATTATATACTATTATATGTTTACAAGGCTCCTAAATACAGACACGTCCATTATTGTGATGTGAGATGCAACAAGGTCATAGGACATAACTTCCTGGGGTCAACAATCATATGATGTATATTTCTATGTTGTCTTGGATCAAAAGGTGGCTATATGATGTTGCTTCTGCTGTCCTTAGCATATTTGGGAATGGAGGTCCATTGAATGAGAATGGGTAGAAAGGAAGAGAGGGGAGATATGGTACAGAGAGAGAGAAAAACAGAGAGAGAAGAGCATACTTATTAATTTGGGATGTAGACATCACAGGAGCATGGACTTCTTTAAAGAGAGCCACAGATGCAGCGTGTGGCACTGAAATGTCTGTGCTGCCCAGGAAACTTTGAAATCACAGAATATTCTGTAGATCTCTTAGATCGACACTCCTTCCGGGTAATGGACCTCGGAGGCAGTGACATAAGTTGGGGCTGGGTGGCATATAGTGCTGTAATGCACTGCACCCTTTCATGCAACACTATCTGGTTAGTCTCATTAGACTCATCTAATACCATTTGTGGAAGCCAGAAGCACCATATTTTTGCCAGATGTATGAGATTATACAAAAACCTGATCTGCCTAGGATGGGCTCCTGGCTGGTTTTTAAACCCCCCAACACCAGTATCTTTCCTCTGATCTGAGCGTATTTTAAACAATAAACAGGGCTTTAAGTGGGATGCAAAAAAGTGGCGTGGTCCATGTAAATAAGGTGCGATTTCCATAGTGTTCCACCCGACCGGTATTTTGGTTTGTCTCTGAGCTTTTTGCTAGTGGATCCAAATATATAACTAAACAACCCATTTTCCTTTAAAACCAGCCAACACTATTTCTACAAGATCAAATTCATTTTCACATGAGGTCTTGGAAGATTACATGATTTACAGCGAATCACAGCATGTTCAGCTGAAGCTGGGACCTAAAGCTAGTTCCCATGTTCCAAAGTCAGCTACTTTGGCCTTAATGCCACATCATCATATTTTTGTCTTTGAGTCAGGTGGCCTCAAAGTGAGGCCTTTGAATATACAGGCACACGCGATTTGGGCTGTGTAACAACACCTGGCCCCTATCTAGGCCAAGGATGCTTCTCTTACTCAGTCTCTCCCAAGCTCATCACAGCCTTAGGCCAATGGGTCCAGAAAAGTATACAGCTGCTGCATGGGCTGCAAGGAGGATTGTCGTCGCCTGAGACTTCTCCTGCTGGTTGATATCTGCTACCCTTTCTGAAGATAGGGTACCTAGGTTTTGCCACAATCGCCAAATTCTGTATGCTGCAATGGTATTGAGAAACAGTATGATTACTTTCACAGGTTTTTAAACATGAAGTCTTTGACACCCCACTTGGAGACTTAATCTCTACTCAATCTCTGACCACAACATTGGACACTTTGGTGTGTTTTTCTTGGGTCTATATCTTTTTTCTTGCATCCTTGTGTATCATTTCAAGTTGTCTCCAGGGTTGTTTGGTGTTCAAATCTATTTATCATTAATCCCATATCATCCATGAAGGAACTAGTTCTTATTAGTGTTTTCTTCCCCTTAATAGCACAAATGGGGTATTCAGAATGCTTTGGTGTGGAGTCAAAAGAAATTCTATAATTCTTACGTTCACCTTCCAATTAAAGGTATTACACTTTGCTTATTGTATTCCTTGCTTCAATGTTTTGTTAAAGCTCTCTATGGCACTGGTGGTTCCTGGGTGTTCCTAATGCTTAGTGCTGATGACTTATGCAGTTTTCTTCTAAGAAGTAAAATTGTACTCCGTTATCAATGGTAGCATTTCACAAGCAAATACATCAGTTAAAAACTCTATGACTCTCTCAAAACTAATGTCTGAAGTAATTCTACTTTGGAGTATAGATCTAACAGGACTAAAATGTAGGGTGTAACATTTCCAAGCTACTTTGCCATATGGGTTGTTTGCATACATGCATGAGGGGTTTCTTTGTGATTAAAATCTTGTCTCTCTCATTGCATGGTGCTCAGTTTCTTAGAGATTTTTCAATTTGGATGTACATGCCAGGTCACAAAAACTGCATTCAAGTTTTCTCCTTGGTCTTGGAAACACCAAAGTGGGCTTCATGTGCATTTTTTGTGGGTTTTTCTTGCATACTCTCAGGGGAATTAGTTTGGTGCCCCTACAAACACATTCATCCAATTCTGCCCCTTGTGCTGTGGCTCCGCCTCAGGACTACCCCTCCTTTCATTCCTTGCTGTCAACATGGGCCATCCGCACCCTTTGTCCTCCTCTCCTTTCCCTTTCTTCCCCTTTTTATTTCTCTTTTGGTTCTTCAAGCCTTCCTGCAGTGGCAGGCAGTGGACATTGGCAGGCAAAGCAGCTGAGAATCTGAAGCGCAGCCAGTAAGAGTATGCTAAGCAGGCCATGAAGCAATTTGGGTGCTGGTGTCAGGCTCGCCAGCTCACATTCAGCGTGCACAGTCAGTCAGGGCTGACAGGAATCTTCAGCGCTCAAAAAAGGTTCTAAACATCCCATGCTGCCTTGGGGCCGATAGTGAGGAGCTGCGCCGACTGCGAAGAAGGGCTCAGGGAGTGGCTTGGGAGAGGCAAAGCATCGCACCTCTCATCAGTCGTCTTACATCCAGGGCTTGAAGGCTCCACAAGCACAGTTTAGATTAACACGCACTCATTAAGACATGTAGGTCCTCATCAGAAAAGCCACAAATAATCCCTTGGTTTCTCCCTAATCTTCTTCCCGGTTCAGGCAAACCCTTACCCGTACTGGTGTGTTGGGGTGTACTTCCAACTTGACCACCATAATTTTGGAGAAACACTGTACTCAGTGTGAATATGCTAAAGCATTGGGCCGGAAAATCCTGGTGTGCATTTGATGGTTATTGTGTTTGATTGTGAGCATACCGATTAGAAAGGGTGTGTCTTACAGAACTGTAAACTACAGGAGTGCTAAATAAGCGGTCCATGCATGTGATTATTTCTCACCAGTCGTGTTTTCTTGCAGGTCGCAGTGACATCTTTCCCACTGTGCAGTGTGAAGGTTCAGCAATGACAGTGTCTCTCAACAAGTGCCTCCTGGAGAGGTTCAATTACAGCTTCACACAGATGCATTTTGAGGATTCGAACTGCACAGCCACAACTTCTCTGCAGCTGGAGGGAAACAAACGTGTGGTCCGAATGAAAGCCATTCCACGGGCAGGATGGTGTGGAAATGAGATGGTGGTAAGAGAGGATACACATTGAGCATTTTAGGCCTTTAAGTTAGTAAAGGAGTTGTCATATAACATATTTACTTCAGTGCACAAAATAAATAAGAAGTAATGCATTGTGTAGTAGTGTTCTTCAACTCTTTCCTAAATTGGAGCAGCGTTGGGGTGGTCCTGAAGGAGACAGGGTTACTGTTCCAGATCCTGGGTGCATGACATAAAAGGCCGGCTGTCTTGTTTTGTCTTTTTTACACTTCTAAGTCTGCAGTCTGATGGTTTCCTCCCTGAAAGTATACCACAAATACCCAGAGATGGTGAGCTTGTCTTCAAGATAAGTGAGGATGATGGTTGTGATGGCTTTTGTGAATGATACAGCTAGTTTAGAAGATAGTGTGGTTGGCAAGGAGAGTCCATGGTGTTCCATTAGGATGGGGGCGGTGTGATCATATTTCTTTAGGCCCTGAATGAGTCTTGCTGTGGTGTGTAGAATGCCTTTAAGCGGTGCCAGTGCAGATTCTAATAAGCATTGGAGCGTACACACTATCCAGATGCAAGAGCTCTACGATTCAAACAACAATTCTGATGTCACTTGATGTCCAGGGTGAATCCAAGTGACTTGGCATTTCGTTAAGTTCAGATTCAAAATTATCAAAGTTCATGTTATTATCATGTCATGTCATACCTGCTTTTTGACAAATAAGAGAAGTCTGTCATGGTTGGGTAGAAATTCAGGTTGGTGCTGAACATCCACGTCTGGATGATGTGCGGCTTGTGCGGGATTCACGGCTTGTGCAGGTGAGATCTAACAGTTGTTAGATACTCATTAGAGTCAGATCTACTTCATGTGCAATCAAAGTGCTACGAGACACTCGGCAAATTTACAGCTGCTAAATGCGAGATCTAGCAGCTGTTAAAGAAACAACAGACTCTCAGCTTCTTCATGTGGGATCAAATAGCAGCTAGACACTCAGCAGAAGCATGGTTGCTGCATGTGAAGTCTAAGAGCTGCAAAATTTTCACTACTATAGCCTTAGAGCCCACTGTAGAGGACAATAACAGCAATTAAAGGCCTGTTCCAGCATTAAAGGCCAGAGTAGATGGTTTTTCCACATCCTGTCGGTCTTAATTTAACACTCTTTATGGTGGATACTTTTTTCAACTGCAGTTTCCTCACCTTTAAAATATCTCCAAGGAAGAGATTTTGTTTCCAGAAATATACCTGTGAGCTACTAGATGGTGCCATACGGCTCCTCTCTCACTTCATATTACCCTGGAGAGCGGGCTATGAGCACCAGCCAACCGACTTTATTTCTTTGGGCCTGATTTAAAGTTTGACAGACAGGGTAATGTGATGAAGACCACTGCCTGCCAAATTATTGGGCAGGCATTACGTTGACAGAGATCCTGTTGGCTAAGTCAACAGCATACTTCCTCAACTGATCAAAAGGAAAAAAACAGCATTTACCCTATACACCCTGGGAAACACCCACAGTTGTATGTCCTTCTTAAGCAGAAACTTCTCCTTTAGGAGTACGTTTTATAGAAACAGAAAAAAATTAAAATGCCGTCTGCCAGGCTCTGCGCCCAACCCACCAATACTCCAAATTACAACAGTGCATGACCTTCAGTCATGCGCATTGTCGTTGGCTACTGTTACTTGCACTGAGCCAGGTACTGTGCTCAATCTACCACGAGTTGCCTATGGACACCAACCTATATTGTATTTTTTTCATATATTTTGTATATTCTTTTCAGGTACCCCAGTACTCCCACAGGATAGGTGTGCAAAGATTTACCCATATGGCATTGTGGAGGCTTGCAAGGGAAGGAAGCTGACTGGGTCCCTTTGCAGTTCTGCAGAATTCACAGCAGTATTTCTAGGTCCTGCTCACAAGTGTAATAGGATCCAGATGTCTCTAACCTGCTTATTTATATATTACTTTTAATAGAAGTTAAGGACACCAGTATTAACACCCCGAGTAAAGTAGTGTCAGCCGCAACATTTTCCTCTGGTTTGCAGCTAGCCAATCAGATCATTCGATACCTGGTACTGAAAGTGCAGATGGGAGAAAAGGCTCCTGTGTCCAATCACAGGGTTCCATGTTTTTTTCAGTAAGTAAGTAAGTAAACCTTTTGTAGAGCTTGCGATTTTTCAGGTGTCCCCGTGCTAACAGTTACTAAGAACCAGACAAAATACCCATTTAACGATTAATAACGGGTTATGCTGTTAGTAAAAAAATATTACATTTATACCCCTACGCTATCCAACACTTTCCCTACTGTTGCACTCTCTTGGAGTGGGAATTGTAATTTGTACATCTTTGCTATCTAATACTTTCCCTACTGTTGCACTCACTGGAGTGGGAGTAGTAATTTTTACCTCTATGCTATCCAACACTTTCCCTACTGTTCCAGTCTCTAGAGTGGGAATGGTAATATTTCCCCCAACGCTATCCAACACTCTCCATACTGTTGCACTCACTGGAGTGGGAATAGTAATTTTTACACCTTCGCTGTTCAATACTTTCCCTACTGTTGCACTCTCTGGAGTGGGAATAGTAATTTGTAACCCTACACTATACAACACTTTCCCTACTGTTGCATAAACTGGAGTGGGAATATTACATTTTACCCCTAGGCTATCCAACACTTCCCCTACTGTTGCACTCACTGGAGTGGGAATAGTAATTTTTAGACCCAATATATCCAACACTTCACCTACTGTTGCACTCTCTGGAGTAGGAATAGTAGTTTTATCTACTCTGCTATCTAACATTTTCTCCACTGTTTTAGTTAATGTAGTGTTAAATGAATTTGAAAAAGATGAACAAAATGAATATTTTAATTTATTATATATATATTTTTTTGATTTTGTATTATTTATGTATGTGTAAATATGTGTATTTATAATTTTTTATGTTTTTTAACAATTTATGTTAATAAAATAAGTATTTATAAATATTATTCAGTATGTATATATATATTTTAAACATAGATATGTTTAATTTATTTTTACATTATATGTGTTACTTATAAGTTTAAGCATTTTCTAATAATGCTAACTTTGTTTTTTTAATTATATGTCTATTATTTACTTTACTTCACATTATTTTTTAAACATAAAAATAGATATTTTTAACAACACTATTTTTGTACTTACTATTCTGTAGATAGGACTTCAATCTTCTGGACATCAATATTTTTGTACCTCAATATTCTGACTGTCGATATTCTGTCAGTGATCCGTGTACCTTGTTAAGAAGGGGAGTCAAATGCATGGAGATTTTAGACCATATGTAATACAAGAGTAATTTGGCCTTTCACCTGAAATCCCCGTAAACTTTGTAATTTCACCTTCAAATTTTTTTGTACAACTATGTGCAACATTCTCCTCAACATTTACTTCTATTAATGTCTGGGTTTCTTCACTCTGTTGTTCAAGACCAAACAAAACTTAATATCATCACAAATCTTTTTCGCATCTGAAACTGACTCACGCAAAAGAGCATTGTTCAACTCATTTAACTTTAGTGCATGATTTTTTGCATAATACAATCTTCTGACTAACTTCCGCATTTGAGCATGATGTCCTGCCAACATCCTGAAATGATGAAAAACACTTTGACATACTTTTCTAGAAAGACAAATGACCTTGCAAACCAGTATTTTTTCTCACTCTGCAAGGGTCTAGTCCAGTGTTTCCCAATATGCGCACCAGTGCACCATCAAAACTTGCCAGGGGCGCTGCGCACAAACACACAGCTTGGGAACCACTGCAGGGTGTAACACTATCCATCACTATCTGTATTTTTAGACCAAATGTGAAGTACTGACTTAAGAGAAAGACACTGCCTGAACTTGTTTAGGTATTTCTTTAGGGAAGTTCTGAGACTGCTCAATTATTTGTGAAATCATGTTCAACTTCTGTGGACTGAACAGGCAACATTTACTTGCAAAGCAATGAGTAATATAAACTAATCAATTTGAAAATACCTCCCCAGCTGCACTTTGACCTCTGATGTAAATAGGAGTGCAGATGGGTTCTGGCATGAACTTGTGCCACTTCAATAAATCATGCGTTCTTGCTTTCATCTCCAGCAAGGGTAAATATGCTCTCTGGTAGAGCCAATGGAAAAGACCTGTAAAATATGCCATTTATTCAGGGGCTGCAGCAATCCAAATAATATTTCAATTTGTGACTACTGCGTTTTTTGAAGGGCGTCAATATGCAGAAAAGATATGAGCTGCAGCTGTGTTCATTGAAAACATTTAATACAGGGATCACTCTTTGACACGCTCCTGAATTTGTGTACAGTCAAAGCCGATGAGGGTTTCATCATCAGGAAAAAAAGTATTATTGAGTATTGTGCAGGCAAAGACTGGAATGTGGGAGGCTGGCACTGCTCCTACCATAAAATCAGATTCCCCCCAAAAAAACCTGGCACCGGAGGGGGTGCCACAACAGAGTTTTTCTCAAATACTGCTCAGTGCTCAATTAGCTTTGCTTTGTGGGCAGCAGACCAGGCCCCATGAAGCACACTATTGCTGCTGTTCAGTGGATGGGAGTGTGGGGAAGGTCGCAGGCCCCTGCGGCATAGCCCATAAGGGACACAAATAAATTCATAATATATATAATTCCCTCCAATCAAACACAAACTGTGATCCGTGTGGGCAAAAGAGCAACATGACATTGAGAAGAATGACTACAAATGTGTTTATACTTCAAGAACAAAACAAGTTGATCCAGCAACCCCCTGTACATGAGGCCAACAATATGCAACAGCAGACATTACAACTACAGAGGTGATGCACATGCCAATACAATCTTGGTACAGGTACTCAGAGTTGCTACAGCAATCACAAAATATGCCACAGGTCATGTACCAATCTCTTTAGTCCTCACACAAGAATACACATAACCAGGAACAGGCAAGTCCTGCAGAGAAACTAAATGCCTAGAGTAGATTATACCCTGTTGCTTGTTTGCTTGAGATGATTTTCTGCTTCTTCATTTGTTGGTCAGTGTTAGAGATAGTTATCAGCTACTTATCTTTCTTTGAAAGAAACTAAAGGCACACAGATTTGTTGTGTAGCTGAAGGTACTGGCAGGTGCATACATGTGATAATATACATAGTTCTCATGGAAGGAGACATGCACATGGAAGGATACATGCAAGGTGTGATGCTTCTGGAGAAAAGCCAGAAGCATCACACAAGAGTAGGAGGCGAACTCTGAGTGATACTCATTTGAACGCTTCATGTCCTCTACTGAGAGTCTTTGTGCGCGGCGCCACTGGCTAGTTTTGATGGTCTACTTGGGTGCCGCAGCGCACAGATTGGACACCATTCTGTAACAACATTCCTCTTTCTATTGGGCCTCACAAACCCTTCTCACAAATGAGCTAAAAATGCACCTCTTTAAAGAGCTCTAAATGGCCATGAGGTAACAATTTACTTCTTTGAGATCTCGGTATCCCTCCAATCAGTCGTTGACACTGCATTAGGCTCTGCAGTGGATAGGATAGGAATACATCTATGATTATAATACCTTCATTGCCTTCATCCCAATTATTTTCAGGGAGAAAAATGGAAGTATTGCAGAGGCTGGGCTTACATCCCCACTACCCGCCAAACAAAAGTAAAATATTAGGGAGCCGTGGCCAACAGCCAACAGGTCAAGGGAGCCGCAGGTCAAAAATGTTTGGGAACCACTGGTCTAGTCCTTGCAATAACCTAATCTTTTGCTCAACACTTTTTTTCTATATTCTCGTAAACAATTACGTAAAAGATCAATAGATTCTTGTTGTACACTACAAATACTACTGCAATCCCACGTGTATACTGGGACTTTAGCACGTCTACCTAGAACTTCATCAGCTATCAGTTCTTCTGCTTTTCTGGGGACCATTTCCTCTTTGACAATTGGACAACCATTTCTAACCTCATGAGCTTGACCACTGGTGTCAACTGCATGCAACAAATCATTGGTCTGAAAATAACTCTCTTCATTAAAGAAAGGCTCTGAACTTGAACAGTGTTTCCATTCACCCAAAAAAAATCACAAAAAGTAGTTCTGTTAATTACTCTTTTCCTCTTACTTCTGGCCTTCATTGAATGGATTGGTTTATCTCGTGATCGAATTCTGTTTAAAACTAAAATAAATAGTTTCCTTTTTACTTCAAAAGCCTTTTCAACAATGGATTCCATATGCTTCTTCTTTTTATAAAATAGTGGTCTCTTTTTATATTTCTTCAAATTTTTCAGAAAATTATGTACTACTCTATTATAAAAGATTTTCTTTCGAATCTATATATACTGATGTTCACTTCTTATACCAAAAGTCATTTTTTTATTCTACATTTCATTTTTTTCCTTTAGTATTTTTCCTATTTTTTTCTCGTTGAAGTGTCATCACTGTTTTCAACATTTTCAATATTATTTTTTTATCTACAAACATTTTTAATACAGTTCTTAGTAATCTTACCGAAGATTTTCTCTTTTTGGCCACATTATGGTGCTCATCTAATACTTGTTGTTGAGTTTTCTTTGAGTAAATATCCTTTAGCTCTCTTTTTCGTATTTGACCTCTTTCAAGCATGATAACATTATTCTAATGATAATAAGCAATATCTGTAAAAAATAAACATAAATAAAAGTATATTACTAATCTTTTAAATTATACTTTTCTATTACTATGAAACACAATCTATATAGATACTGACAAAGAAATCGTATACTTTAAATACAAATGAGTAAATAGTTACACAACACCCCATGCATAGGGAATAGAGGTTTGATGCACTCTGTGCCCTAAAGCCTTGCTCACTACATGAGTACATGCATACTAACTGAATATTTAGAATAGTACAAGAAAAAATACTAAATGAATTAATAACTAGTTGAATGTTACTTTACTGAATGGATTAAAACATAGTACTGAAAGGTTCACTATGGCATAGCAAGAGCAGTGACAAGGTGTTTGCTGTAGTGTAGATATACTGACTAGGGAATTGTAGGCCTGAAACACAACTGTAAAGGTGTTTAGACTAGTAAATACATTGGGGCTTATTTACAAGCCTCTTGCGCCACGTTTGTGTCATTTTTAACATGGGAAAAATGTAAATGTAAATGTAAATGTAGGTGTATTTATATAGCGCAACCTGTCACCCAAAGGGCCTCCTGGCGCTTGCCTAGGGAACCCGTCCTGGTATTCCCCTGTGAGAGGCCCCGGCAGGGTGTCCACAGGGTGAAAGCCAGGCATCCCGCCGCAAGGGGCCGTCGTGGAGATTAAGCAAGCTATTGCCCAGAGTTGCAGAGTGAGACCCCGTGAGTCGAGTAGGCACCGGAGCGAGAATTGTCGAGGCCGTGGAATTTTGAGCCCGAGACCCGCCGAGGCGGGGAATCAAACCCTGGTCCACGGAAAAGTGATGCAAAAGAGGCACAAGGGGCTTGTAAATCTGCCCCATAGTGTATAGGTGTTTAAAAAAGTCCATGTCCTAAAGCATGTTCTTTTTTTTTTTTAAACGGAGAAATGTGCGCAGGGAGCATGGATCCGCCGTTAAAAAAAATCTAATTTGCATATTATCAAGCACGGCGATGGTGTGGACATGGACTTCTATTGGAATTCTCCAGGACATATTATCAAGCCCATTAATACCGCATTAGTTTCAGTTTTCTGCTGCTAAAGCGGCGATTATTTTAACGCCCATCCTTGATAATATGCCACGAAATACGGGCTCCTGTGCTAGTTTAAAAATTAGTTACCTGGGAGTGGGCCAAATGCCCGGGTCTAAAATATTACATTTGATTGGGGTTCAGAGGGGCCCTGTAGCCCAGGGAACACCATTCCTTGGTGCTACAAAATAAATGAGGAGGAGGTGTCCCGCCGGGGCCAGGGTGACTGATGCTGGACGTGGGGATCACGGTTCGATCCCCGGATCCGGCACTAGAGGTCTGCCCAGCCCAATAAGAGTTTAGGCAATAGCTTGCTTAATCTTCCCAACAGTCCCCAGTGCCGAGATACCTCTTTGGGGATAATTTGTGTTCTATACAAGTACTGTATTTATATTTACAAATGTGTGGGGAGACTCAAAGGTACGTCCCAGAAAAATACTTAGGTATTACAGCCTTAAAGACCCCGTACAGCTCGGGGAACCACTACTCTTCGAGGCTTTGAAAAACAATGGGTCGGCGGGCTCAAACGTCCCTCTAAGCCCCGCTGATCACCACCCTCCGTGGCTTTTCATGTTGTAGGAGACAGGCTGTGTGGCCTCCATTCTGCAGCAGTAAAAATGCTTGGGGAACACCACCCTCCAGGAGCGGCTCCTGCTGTGTCTCGGAGTGTCTACCCCCGGGATACTGCTGTTTGGTATGGCAGGGCGGGACTCGATGTTCCCTCTGTGCCATAGTAAGTTTGAGGGCATATTAACTAATACCATTTTGCACCAATTATTAAAAAAAAAAAAAATGCAGTGAAAATTATATCGCCCTGTTTACTAGGCGACACTAAGATACATTAATGCATGTTTGCAGCCGGTTTAATAACGGCTTGCCTCATATCTCCAATGAGTTGCAATGTAGGCATTCCCAGAGGCAAGGTACATTTTCCTATGACAATAGAACATGGAAGAGGGGAGTCCGACAATTGCGTTGTATTTCCAAGGTAACCCTGCACTTGAGGAAAAATACAAAACTCTCGCTAATTGCGGTTTATGCAGGATGCTAACAGCAGGCACACTTGTAATTCTAGACAAGCAACACTACTATCTTGATTTTACCAGTAAATAACACATTCAAAATATTAAAAACAAAAACCCCATATAAAACTCTTCACAAATTACTAATTTACCTCTGAAATTGATTTGTAGATTAAGCAGAATTTCAGTAACACACCAGATTTTCTTATACAGAATCTGTGCACTGCACTACTTTCAAAACCAAAAAAATTCCAAACTTTCCCTTTCATTCTGCACACATGTGCATGGAAATATCAAACCATATTGCTTCCCACATTAATTCAAAATCTAACACACATTTATATTGGTTACACATTTACGCCCTTTCCAATTGACATAAGTTTGAACCCTACCCCCAATCTGCTTACTGCCTGTTACCATGGTAACAGTACATGCAAACCTGAACTAAGGTCACAAGTTCAGCACACAATGTTGCTAATGCTTGACTTTCCAAAATATCACCTAATCTAATCTAACCTTCCATTCAAACAGTTTCTTATAGCCAATAAGAAATATGCTTTTAAAAAACAGAAATATGCACCCTACTTTTCAGACTACAATGTTTTTAAACAGCCATTTATTTCTATTGTTTTTTCAAAATTACACCGTATCCACCATTTTATAAAAATCTTACTTTTTAAACTGCCATTTCATTTACAGATACATTCTCAGTGCATCTAGCCCTCCTTGCAAGATGCTTACAGTATGGATTGTGGGACGGAGCTATATTTTCTGGAGCCAAATGTAGGCAGAAAATTCGGCCATTGACAAAGACCTAGGTTTACCAAATGTAGACATTAAATTAATTTGACGGAGAGGGTTAAAGTGGCAACAATTGATGCCATTGGTTAAATCCTTTTTACATCTCCAACACCTTGACTTCATAATTGTTCACTGTGGTGGCAATGACCTAGGCACTTTGACTGGGGTAGGTCTGGAAATGCTTATGAAGGACACCTTTGGAGAATTTATGTGACTTTTTGCCCAAACAGCCTTTGTCTACTCCAACATATGCCAAAGGCAGAAACGGAACAGGTACAATCATTTTTGTCCACAGATTGAAAAAGCTAGGAAACATGTCAATAAATCTGTTTCTGCTTTTCTCTGAGATTATAGAATGGGGTCCATTTACCACAACAATCTGAGTTTCAATATGGGTGGCATCTATCGGACTGATGGTGTACATTTTACAGTTGAGGGTAACAGAGTGTTCCTCTTGAACTTTAGACTCTGCATAGGTACTTGCTTGTAAGTACCAACATCTCTCAATAAACACAAGGGCTCTTTTTAGAGCCACCCAAAATCTAAACACATAAGTTTCATGCACATCTGAAAAATTAGGACTTTTTTTACATTGGAGTCGTGCACCCAACGCGTTCGCCAGTAGGTAGTTATAGGTAGGACCTAGTTTCCTTCGGAAATCCATAACATTCTATTTGGAATAACGTTTGCGCCGGTGGACGAATCTTCATGAATTTCTCTAAGAAAATGGCCTGCTCAGTTCCGCTCCTTCCCTGAAAGTTTGGGGGTGATTTGTCTAGTGGGGGCTGAGAAAAAAGGGGGTGCCTAAACGTGTTTTCCCCATGCAATTTTCCATAGGGACCTTTAGCCAGGGCTACAACCCGTACGGCTGAACGGAATTACACTAAATTTGGCAGAGAGGTAGATTCTGTTCCCAGATTGTGTTTTCTGTTAAATGGTGTAAATCTGTTCAGTAGTTTCTGAGAAAAATACAAGTAAAATCATACCGATATCTAGAGTCGGAGTTCAGAAAGTGTACTGAAATCTGTTCAATTACGAGCGCGAGCTGCATGCTGATTGGCTGTGAACTGTCTGTCAACACTCAAAACTAGGAAGTGTTGGTGGCCATCTTGTGCTTCGCTAGAACCGAGTCACAAGAAAACAGTAAAACAAAGTTGAAAATAAGGGAAGGGGGTAGGGCAGAGATATTCTGACCTTCTAGGCTTGCTTAGGGGGTCGTATATGGATGTTTAGGCTCTATTTCGTATTTTATTATTTTTAGAGAAAAATTGCGGCGTACGCATATGTAAATACCTACAATTATGAGCAGGAGCTGCATGCTGATTGGCTGTCAATACTCCAAACCGGGAAGCGTTGGCAGCCATGTTGCTTGTCGGAAGAGCAGAGTCACAAGAAAACAGTAGAACAAAATTGAGAAATAAGGAAAGGGGGCAGGGTAGAAACATTCTGAGCCTATAGTATTGGTCAGGGGGTGGTGCATGGATCTTTAGGCTTAATTTTTATTTATTTTGTAATTAAAAAATGGCGGGGTACTCGTGCAGTCTGTTTTATTTATTAGGTCCCGGGGGGGTAAATTACAGGGGCAATTTTTATTCATTAGGTCCCGGGCGGGGGGGGGGGTAAATTACAGGGGCAATATTTATGCATAATGGGGGCTTGTAAGGTGCCCCGAGCACTGGGGAACTGCACTTCTCTGGTTTTATTTTGAAGTATGCGGGGGGGTTTACGGTCCTACTCCCCGCAGTCTCGGGGAGCGTCAACCCTCGGGTCTTTTTAAAAAAAATATGTGTTTTGAGCTATCTCTATCTCTCCCTGTACACGTTGTGGGGAACGCCACCTTTCTGGGACTGTGATATGTAAAATGACCTTCCAGCTCCGGGTATCTGCATTGTCTTGAGTATTTTATTAATGTTGGGAGGGTGGGCTTGATAATACGCCCTTGTTAATTCCCATAAAAGCCTATGTTCTGGTGCTAACATGGGGTTCTATGGGAAATAACAAGGCCGCATTATGAAGCTCATTATCGCCATTTTATCAGCAGTTTCTTGCCAATAAAACTGCAATAATTTTAACACCGGTCCTTGATAATATGCATCTAATTTTACTGGTCAAAAAAAAGAGCAATGGTCCATATTGTCGACAAAGGCGATACATTATCGTGGCATTTATTGGCAGGAAACTGCCAATAAAGCGGAGATGATGGACTTGATAATATGTACTTGTGAATAACCATAGCAGCCTAAGTTAGGATCAGAATCTGGGCTGCTATGGGAAGTTACAAGGGCCTATTATCAAGCACATTATCGCAGCTTTATAATATCTTACTACAGTATTTCAACATTATTTTTATTGTGGACCGTCATACGTCTCCCCCACAAAATAAAATAAGTATGTCGTTTTTTTATTAAATTTTATTAAACAATAAATATAAACGAAACTCAATTAACTTTTATTAAACAATAAATATAAACGAAACTCAACTATAACTATATTAGAACTGGCAAAATAAGTTAAACAATGTTTTAAAAAATTGTGAAATGGATTTCAAAAGGTGTACGATTGGTAATCTGCAAAGGACAAAGGAAAAAAGAAAATTAGAGTTTAGAATTATGTAGATGTGAGTAAATGAGCTGAAGCATTACAAGTTGTGGTAATTCTACAGTTTTATGTGTGCAGTGTGACTCGTATATTCCTGTTCTGTTATAGTGCCGCGTTCAAGTGGTGTCTATATGGAAGTGCCTATTGCGTTACTGACGCCCGTTATGGCGACTTATTTCTAATGCATTCTTAGGAAGGATTTGTAGATCTAGGCCTCTGTGCTTACCGTTGTATAAAGCTTGCGGCCAAACACTGCAGCCACTGGGATGGACAACTTCAGGTGGGCTGATCTTCTACACGTGCAAGTAGACAGCAGTGTCCAAGTTTAAGAGAGATAGAGAAATGATGTCACAGAGAGTGAGAGAGAAAACATTAAAACTGTGTCACAGAGTCTGGGGTTGAGATTTTTTGTTGAACCAGAGGTAGATTTACTAGCTCCTTGCATCACTTTACCCATGTTAAAAGTGACTCAAAAGTGGCGTAATAAGGTTAATGATCGGTTTGTCAGACTGTTGTAACCTATCTGTTGTCACTGCTTGGAGGTATTTATACATTTTTACAGAGAAGCTGCTGTACACTATGCACTCTGGGCTATAATATCAAGCCTTTGGCGACAAAAATGATTGACACTTTATCGGCAGGAAAGTGTCGCTAAAGTGGCGATAATTGGTTTTTGATAATATGCTCTATGGAATTCCAATCGAAGCTCATGTCAGATGTCCTTCACATCTAACATGAGCTTCGATTGGAATTGCATAGAGCAAATTATCAAACCTATTATGGCCACTTTAGCGGCAGTTTGCTGCCGATAAAGTGGCGATAATTTTGTCGCCAAGGGTTGATAATATGGCCCTCTCTCGTTTCACAAATAAAGCTAACACTACAGTTTTACGAGTGCAGTGTACCTGGTACATTTTACTTGTTATAGTGCCGCGTTCAAGTGGTGTCTATATGGAAGTGCCTACTGCGTTAGTGACACCCGTTATGCCGAATTATTTCTAATGCATTCCTATGAAGGATTTGTAGATCTAGGCCTCTGTGCTTACTGTTGTGTAAACTTTGCGCCAAACACATTAGGAAGTGGAGTTGACAACTTAAGTTGAGCAGATCTTCTACACGTCCAAGCAGACAGTGTCTAAGTTTAAGACAGAAAGAGAAATGATGTGATAGAGAGTGAGAGAGAGAGAAAACAACATTAAACTGTTTCGCAGAGTCTGGAGTTCAGATTTTTTGTTGAACCAGACGTAGATTTACGAGCTTCATGCATCACTTTACCCATGTTAAAAGTGACTCAAAAGTGGCGTAATAAGGTTGATGATCTGTTTGTCAGACTGTTGTAACCTATCTGTTGTCCCTGCTCGGAGGTAATTATACATTTTACAGAGAAGCTGCTGTACACCACGCACTGTGGGCCATCATATCAAGCTTGGACGACAAAAATTATTGCCACTTTATCAGTAGGAAAGTGTCGCTAAAGTGGCGATAATGAGCTTGATAATATGCTCTATGGAATTCCAATCGAAGCTCATGTCAGATGTCCTTCACATCTAACATGAGCTTCGATTGGAATTCCATAGAGTATATTATCAAACCCATTATTGCCACTTTCCTGCCAATAAAGTGGCGATAATTCTGTTGCCAAGGTTTGATAATATGGCCCTCTCTCCTTTCATAAATAAAAGTTACACTACAGTTTTACAAGTGCAGTGTACCTGGTACATTTTACTTGTTATAGGGCTGCATTCAAGTGGTGTCTATATGGAAGTACCTACTGCGTTACTGACGCCCGTTATGGCGACTTATTTCGAATGCATTCCTATGAAGGATTTGTAGATCTAAGCTGCTGTGCTTACCTTGTATAAAGAGTGCGGCCACCAGAGTTCACAATTCGTCTTAAACTCTGCCTCTATATGTCAAAGTATATTCAATAAGTTGCAGAGAATTCCACTGCTGTTGCTCGGTAGGCCGTGGTTGCTTCTGAAGGATGTTTGCTGAAGGAAACAAAAGGACGTTTTGATTAGTCATCGTAAACTGAGTTGCGTAACTACTATCAAAAGTGAATTTTAATATGGGTTCTTAATATTTCGTAGTTAAGACTGTTGCAACTCCAGCAAACAAAGGAAGATCAATAAGTTAATAAAGGCCTCGTGACGCAGAAAAAAAAATACTATCATGGACGCACAATTAATAACAATAGAGTCCTAAGCACATGGCGTAGTACAGAAATACGACACAGAAATGTATGCACGCCCAATTTTTAAGATTAGAGGTGTATAGGACCTCATGACTTATAAAGAAATATTTAAATTATGTAAGGACAATTTAAAACCATTGAGGGGCAGGAAAGCCATATGAAGGATAAAAAAATAGTATTATGCATATACAATTTACAGTGGAGGCTGATGTTGTGACGTCTTCTCTTACCTTTGTTTCTGTCGTCTTTTGTCGTGTCTTGAAAGGCTGCGGTTTTGCTGAGTTTGGGGTGTTTTCGACAGTCTGTCTGTCATCGCAGCAGAGGCAGGCAAAGAGAGCGTGCTCACGTCAGTGCCGGCATTATATGGGAACCGCAGGGGCTGACCAAACCAAGCCCAGGGCCGTCATTGGTAGAGTTTTCGCGGTCTAATGGAATGATGGCCCTGGGGGACATCACATTGGCTAATGTATTGGTTTTCAGGCTAAATGATAGCAAGCATGCTTGGTGGTGGCATGTGGGTAGTGTGGGTGGGCGTGCACCGCACATGTGCACGTATGAGTGTGTGCACCAACAATTAACAACAGAGAGAGATGGGGCGGTGTTATAATGTATGCAGAGCAAGGCCCAGAATCGGATCTGCAATGAATCAGCACGTCTAATCATTCTTCTTTGTCACTGAGAGGGGGATCGCACCATAGTTTGTACTGCGTATCATAATCAGCGCGTACTCGCGCATACAGTACGAATATGCTTTGACTGGACGCGTCGCATTAAAGCTTCAGTGTGACGTCATGTACGGCGTTCTGTACGCGAAAGGGGCCAATGTTTCTACTTGGTTTAAAACATGTATGTATTTAATGTAGATACTAAGGGCAGACATTTGGGATAACTATGATTTTTTTTAAATACTTTTAATAATCCTATATTACTTTTCAAATGAATTACACAAATCACGGTAGAAGATCATGCGTACTCATATTGAAAGAGCTGCACAAGCTCATCATAAGCGTACGCAAAGCCATGTGGATTAAAAGTAGAGATTTGATTGGTTCGTAACTTTTCCTATTGCGAGTGTTGAATGTTCCGTCCCATTATAATTATTCGACTTTGACTTTCTAAGAAGAAGCATTTGTTGTGAGAATCTTCTCAAATAGAAGGAAGATCACCATAATAAGAGCAATGGAGTCATCTTCCAGCAGTTCTTCAGAGGGAGATTTCATTCCTGAAGAAGCTCCTTCCAGGAGGTCAAAAAAAGGTTAATGCTCCAAAAGTAAGCTGTAAAATTTGCCAAACAACTCTTTCAAGGGGTGATCCATGTAAAAAATACTCCTTTGGCACAGCAAATATGGTGCGACACATGAAGAACTTGCACCCCAAGAACTTTGCTCGAGCTGAAAGATGGAGGTTGCACGAGAACCCACCTGCTGCTACACCAAGCACATCATCTGCGGCACTATTTTCAGCAAGCAGTCCACACCCACATATTGATTGATTTCTTTGCATTCATGCTATAAACTTTTGTGTTATGGGGAACAGTCTATCAACCTGATAAATCACAGGATACAGGATCATTGGTGTCCTCGACGTTAGTTGTTCTTTTTTTCATTCTTTTGTTCCGCTTGGAATTTGTTGAGAAAACACAAAAAAAATACAAAACAAAAAAAACTGTTCTATTTAGAACTACCTTCACTGGTCAAAGAAAGAACTATATTTCTATGTTAGTGTGTAAAGGTTTGTCAGAATGAATGTGTAGTTCATAAATGAATGAATGAATATATTATTAGTGTATGTAGAATGTGAAAGTGCAGAGCTATAAGGAAGTGCTACAGCATAAATCTATAAGGTGTTTGCCTATAGTATACTGTAGTATGTGCAAAGCACTTGAATGTAACATATGTACATAAATATGTTAGAAGCCTATGCTTCAATTTGCGCTGCTGGTGAAACTGCCTGGGTAAATTTGTATGTGTTAGGGGCGGATTTGCAATCTTCTTGTGCCTGTTTTACACAGCTGTTGCGTCACTTTTGTGACACAGCGGTGGTACAAAAGATGTGCCATGGTGTGTGCTATTAACAATGTGACGCATCTGGAGGGTGCATTGGATTGTAAAGCCCTATGCGAGAAGAGGCTTTCCTGTGCAGACGGGGGTGCAGCAACGCCTCCTAAAAGTGACTGAGTGAAATGTATAACATTTCATTCAGTCACTTTTGAGCTTATGCTGCATCAAAACTTTGTACATGGTTGAAGCAGGTGTAAGGATTGATACAGCTTTGTGAGCATAGGGCCCCAGAGCATTGCTGGAGTTGTGTTATACTTGCAACCGAAGTCAAGCAATAATTAATCCAAAAATTACTTTGCAATTTAGTTTTGTTATTATTTTATAATACGATTATGAAATATAATCTAAAAAAATAAATACATATAAATATTTATAGTAAAATATGAGAAATTACTGTAAAAAGAAAGACATAATAATGAATACATTTATAACTTATCATTTACAAAACCTTTGAAATTCACTGAAAAAAACATAGATTTCACACACGTTATAGTTAGGAATTAGCATTTAAAAAACCTTGCAAATTCACTTAAAAAACGATAGGTTTCAGGCTTTATATAGTTAGGAATTAGCATTTTAAAAACCTTGCAAATCCACTTAAAAAACCATAGGTTTCAGGCCTTATATAGTTAGGAATTAGCATTTAAAAAACCTTGCAAATTCACTTAAAAAACCATAGGTTTCAGGCCTTATATAGTTAGGAATTAGCATTTTAAAAACCTTGCAAATTCACTTAAAAAACCATAGGTTTCAGGCCTTATATAGTTAGGAAGTGGCATTTAAAAAACCATTGAAATTGCTCCTATATAGTTAGTTGTACTAACTATATTTCACACACCCGCAATCCACTGCTGATGATGTCACATATTACATCATTCATGACATGGTCAGTGACATCACTGATGACATCTCATTTGCCATCACTGATGGCATCACTGATGACATCATCCAGTGACTGTGTGTTTCTGTAAAGTTTAAATATGTTTTACATATTGAAGAATGAGTGGATGTATAAGTGTCTGGATGAAGGATTTAGTAGGTGCGTGACTGACTGTATGAGTGAGTGATTAAATGTGTCTTACTAAATGCATGGGTTAGTGACTAAACTGTCTGAATGTGTGCATCAGTATGTCTGTTGTTGTGTAAGCTGCTGCATGTGTTGATCAGTAGCTATATGATTGGCTATATGGGTTATTGATTGGTTGCCCAAGTATTTTATTGGGAGACTGAGTGTGTGTGTGGGTGGCTGGGAGGTGTGTGACTCTGTGCATAGATGTGTGAGCAGTTGATTCATTAGGTGTATGAGTTCAAGAGTGCATGTGGAAACAGCTATATGGGCGGTTGACTGTCTGCAGGGGTGTGTTGGTGAGTGAATGGATATCTCAGTGCTACATGTGCAAGTAAGTACATATGTAAAACACAGTACATGTGAGAGTTGGCATATATAAATGACTATACATGAGAGCCAGTGAATGTGCGAGTGGCTATATGGATCATTGTGTACTTGTATCAGTGATTGTATAAGAGAGTAAGTATGTGTTGGTATATGTTTGAATAAGTAAGGTATTGTGTGTATAACTCTATAGTTGAGGAAATGGAAGTGTGATTTATTCTTTGCATGACTGACTAGTTGTGTGAGTAACTCCATGGATAAGTGGCAGCGTGTGAGTGTCTGTATAGGTGTATGAGTGCATATGATAGTGTTGTATTGATGAGTGACTGTATGTATGAGTGATTCTATGGGTGAATGAGTGAATGTGTGTGTAGACCTAGGAAGCAGTGAGTGCGTATGTAGTGACTGGTATTGGTGTGTCAATGGTTTCAAGAATGGTAGTCTGTATTTAACACTGGGTGTATCAAAGGTTATATTAGAGTGTGAGGAGGTGCATCGTATTATCACATGAATGACATCATCAGTGATGTGATCAGTGATGTCAAATGAGATGTCATCAGTGATGTCATCAGTGATGTCATTTGAGATGTCATCAGTGATGTCATCAGTGATGTCAGAGACCATGTCATGAATGATGTAATATGAGACATCGTCAGCAGTGGATTGCGGATGCGCGAAATATAGTTAGTACAACTAACTATATAGGAGCAATTTCAATGGTTTTTTAAATGCCACTTCCTAACTATATAATGCCTGAAACCTATGTTTTTTTAAGTGAATTTGCAAGGTTTTTAAAATGCTAATTCCTAACTATATAAGGCCTGAAACCTATGGTTTTTTAAGTGAATTTGCAAGGTTTTTTAAATGCTAATTCCTAACTATATAAGGCCTGAAACCTATGGTTTTTTAAGTGAATTTGCAAGGTTTTTTAAATGCTAATTCCTAACTATATAAGTCCTGAAACCTATGTTTTTTTAAGCGAATTTGCAAGGTTTTTTAAATGCTAATTCCTAACTATATAAAGCTTGAAACCTATGGTTTTTTCAGTGAATTTGCAAGGTTTTTTGAATGCTAATTCCTAACTATATCAGGCGTGAAACCTATATTTTTTTTCAATAAATTTCAAAGGTTTTGTAAATGCTAATTCTATTAGCGGATAACGTTTATATATGTTATTATCCTTCTGGGACCACCGGAGCAGCCATCTTGTTTCTCAGGAGAAGTGAGGCACAAGAGAGCACAAAACAAGAGTGGAAACCATGAAAAGGGGGCAGGGTTGAAACCCCCTGACCCCCTAGCCCTTCTCAGGGGGTCCCAGAAGGTCCACCAAGTGCAAAACATTTTTTATTTTTTTTTTATAT
The DNA here is from genome assembly GCF_964263255.1 of Lissotriton vulgaris. NCBI lineage: Eukaryota > Metazoa > Chordata > Amphibia > Caudata > Salamandridae > Lissotriton > Lissotriton vulgaris. The sequence goes on from NC_141691.1 coordinate 2,081,922,666, forward strand.
CGCGGGGTACGCGCACGGTATGCGTACCCTACGCATACGGTCCGCGTACCCCGCGATTCTTTTTTTTTTTTTTTGCCCTTGGGGGTCTTTTTGGGACCCCCTGAGAAGGGCTAGAGGGTTGGGGGTCTCTACCCTGCCCCCTTTTTGTGTTTTCCACTCTTGTTTTGGGCTCTCTTGTGCCTCAGTTCTCCTGAAAAACAAGATGGTGGCCAACACTTCCTGGTTTGGACAGTTTGGAATGTTGACAGTCGACTGCCAGCCAATCAGAAACTAGCTCGCACACGTAAGGGTACGCGTATGTACGCGTACGGTATGCATACCGTACGCGTACTGTGCGCGTACAGTGAGCGCATATAGATATATAATTTGATCAAATTCATTTTTTCAACAACTACTGGAGGAATTTTCACCAAATATACAAAAGGCACTACTACATACCTGTCCCTACCATTTTGCCAAATCTGGTATAATTCCGTTCAGCCGTTCGAGCTGTAGCCTTGTCAGAATGTCCCTTTTTTCTTGGCCCCTGCTTGAAGAATCCCCCCGAACCTTTCAGGGAAGGAGCGGAACACAGCGAGGCAAAATTGAGGAAAATTACAGGCAGATTCATCAATCAGTGCCAAAGTTATTCCCAGTAGAAAGTTCAGAATTTCCTATGGTAACTAGGTCCTAACTATATATACAATGACAGGCTTTTTATTGTGATAATAAAAGAAAATAGGAACATATGTAGGAGTTTGTCTTATATTTTTTGAAACAGTGATTTTTAGTTTCTCGATTGCTGTATTTTCTGTTTTAGATATATGACAAGACAGTGACTTATTCAAATGTCCTCTATATTCCCCCTGATGATGCAAGTGGGATTATAATAAGCAGCAGCCTGAGGTTCAACTTCTCATGTACATATAACTTGACAATGCAGACCAGCCGGCTCATGACGCTACATCCTCTTTCTAGGTAAGTACCCATGGAAAGTGCTGAATGCAGAAAGGAATGATTTCCACCAATCCACCAATACATCCATGAATATTGCCGATCTCTTGCTTTTTGTTAAATATGTTTACTCTGAGTTTCTTTTTTGCCCTTACTTTCTCTATCTGCTTTGTTATGTTTTGCGTCTTTCCATTATGTTTATATGAAGCATTTTCTACAGGCACTGTGCAATATGTGGAATGGCAAGGGATGGTTATCCCAGGATTCTATGGGCAGTAGTTTTTCAAGATTGGTATCCGATATTGCTTCTACTCAATAAGAAAACATGAAATACAAATGAAAATTGCTGTGGTTGGTCAGTCTTAAAAGAGACAATAACAATGCATGATCAGCATGACTCAAAGTGAATAATAGAAAATACTTTACAACCTTTTTATTCAACAGATGCATATGAGAATGCTTTGAGTTGTGGAGGTAGGTGCAATGGTGAGGAATATATAGGTAGGAAGATTGGTACCATAGGGAAGTTACTTTTTATTCTCATGGATACTTCTACCACAAATTGCACCCATTCTCAATAGATACTGAGCAGCACCCTCTCCTAGGGGTAGGTCTCGAAGAGTAGTAAGGCCAGGAAATCCCGATTCATTGAACAAGCAAAATGGCAATCCATTCACACTTTGCGATCCAAGCTGTACTGCTTTGTAAATGTGTATGTGAAGGGAAAATCTGAAACATATATCTGCTATGGGCACTCATGTGGGCAGTGCTAGGGTAGAAGTCTTTGCTCTGTAGGAAAAATCCTGAATTCCTTCTGGTGGATCATTTTTATAGCAATGCAGAGGACAATCCACCATGATGGACTCCTCTTTTTGAAAGCCTTGCTCTTCTTGCCCACATTACCATCAAATATCTGATCTTCAAATCAAATCAAACAATATTTGTAAAGTGCTGCTAAGTATCCAGGTGTTGATGTTTCACAGGCCTTTGTAAAAGAGCTAAGTGTTAAGCCCTTTTCTGAAGTCTGATAGTGAAGGTGCAGTTCGGAGGTGTAGGGGGAAGTTGTTCCAGTACTCAGTGGCAAAGTAAGAGAAGGAATGATCACTGCTATGGTTTTTTATGGATGCTGGGTATGTGGAAACGAGCTGGGGAGGCAGAGGGCAGTTGTCTGTAGGGTTGGCGAAAGGGCAAGATGTGGTTGAAATATGAGGTTCTTGGTTTAGGAGGGCTTTGACGGATGGGTTAACATTTTGGGTGAACATAAATATCTCCTGGACAGGAAGCCAGTGGATACTGAGGTGGGGGTGATGCCAGTCTATTTGGTAAGGTTGAGGATGAGTTTGGCTGCTGTGTTCTGTATGGTTTTGAGTCATTTGAGGAGCTGTGTGGAGGGTCTAGTGTTGATATATTTTATTAGTTGAGCTGGCTGCCTTGCTTGACTGTTTTCCTGGTGTTGATTGGGATCCATCTGAAGATCTTATGAAGGGTGTGGAAGCAGGAGGAGGATACTGAGTTGACCTTTTGCTGCATTGAGAGTTTTCCATTCAGAATGATTCAGAGGTTGCCAGGTAAATTAGTCCAGGTGGGTGTGGATCTGAGTTTGGTTGGCCACCAGGTGTCACCTCACAGTGAGGTGTTCCTCCCAAAGATACGTACCTCCATCTTGTCCAAGTTCAGCTTTAGTCAGTTGGCCTTTATCCAGTCTGCGACAATTCTCATTGTATTACTGAACTTGGTTCTGGTGGTTGTTGGGTTTTCCGTGAGCAAGAGAATGAGTTGTGTGTCATCCACATAGGAGATGTTGTTGAGTTTGTGGGTGTGTACAACATTGGCCAATGGGGTCATGTCAGTTTTGAACAGGGTTGAGCTGAAGGAGGTACTTTGGAAGACACCACAGAGGATCATCGTGGGCTCGGAGGTGTAGGGCATTTGGTGGATTCTCTGAGTATGTCCTGTGAGAAAGAAGGTAATCTATTTGAGGGCATCTACCTGGGCGCTGATGTACTGGAGTCTTCTGATGAGGGTGTGATGGGAGACAGTTTTGAAAGCTGCTGATAGGTTAAGGAGGATCAGGGCAGCTGTTTCTCCTCGGTTGAGGAAGGCTCTGCTGTCATCGGTTGAAGTGATGAGGGTGGTCTTGGTGCGTTGGTTTTGGGCGAAAACCGGATTGGGAGGTTGTTTCCTTACAGGAATCGGTTGAGCTGGTGGTTGATAGCTGTCATGAAATCATTGGTGGGATAAGGGAGCAGTGAGTTGGGGCAGTACTTCTTTAGGTTTCTGGGGTCTGTGGAAGGCTATTTCCTAAGGGGTTTCACCTCTGCATGTTTCCATGCATTGGGGATTTGGACGTAGAGATGGATGCATTGAGGATGCCTGTGAGTGTGTAGCTGATTTCTTAGTGCGCCAGGTTGAAGATGTGGTGGGGCAGCAGTCTGTGGGAGCTGTGAAGTGCGCAGTGAGTAGGTGAAGGTCGGAGGTACCGGTTGATGTAAGGGGGTGGTCAATGTCTGTGGGTTGTGCGGTTGAAGTTGCAGTAAATGTGGGTTTTTTAATGTGTAGGTGGTCTGGTAGGGTAGTGCAGAGAGCTTAGAATGGGAGGATCATGTTCTCGGTGCCTGAATGGCATGAGAACTCTCTTATGATGCTGAAGAGTTCCTTGGTGAGGCTGGCATTTGCTTCGATTCTTATTGATAGGGAGTCTTGCTTGGTTTCTTTGAGGTGATGGTGGTATTTGCTGAGGGATGTTCTAAAGTTGTCAAGGTTAGTGGGGTTCCTGGTGGATCAACATCGTATTTCTAATTCTTGCATTCCTGTTTGGTCCACCAAGTTCAAGGGTGAACCAGCTGGCATGCTTGCTTGTTATGCTGGTGTTGACTGGTTTTTTGGGTATGACTGTGTCTGCACAGTTGAAGATCAAGTTGGAGAAGTTCATGACACCCACCTCCAGGTTGCTGATGGTGAGAGGCCTGGTTGTGTTGAGGGCGGTAGCATACTGGATTTCTGTTTGTTCCATCTGGTGGGGGTAATCAGGGGGTTGGTGGAGGAGCCCGGGGCACCCGCGATGGTGAAGTGGACTTTGCTGTAGTCAGTGCACTTTAGCTCGGAGACGTGGCTGAAATTGACTCTGTAGTGGGCTGTGAAGATGGGGTCCAGTGAGTGTCTTGAAATGTGTGTTGGGTTAGTGACCAGATGTATGTGACTGATATTCCACATGCTCTACTGGAGGTTGGTGTAAGTGGTGTATGTTGGGCTGTCAAGGTGGAGTTGAGGTCTCCAAGAAGGATGTAGTGCTTGGATTTGGTTGCTGGATGGGAGATGAATTCAGAGCTGGTTTTGCAGAAGCCAGGGTGAGGGCCCGAGGGTGTGTAGGAGATGGTTTCTATGATGGTTATCTGTGGGTCAGTTCAGATATAGAAGCTAAGCTGTTCCTTGATTGGTGTGAAGTCATCTATGGTGGTCATGCATCGGAGGGTTTTCTTGTGGATGATGACAGTGCCTCACCCGTGCTTGTTGGTGGGGTCTCTGTGTATCATCTTTTAGCCCTGGGGCTTCATCCTGTCCATTTTAGAAACTGATCACCCTACAAAGATCAGCTGGTGTAACCTCTCGTCCTCTTTTGATGGATGAGATGGTAAAAAATGTGGCTAGTGTGATGGACTGCCCAATATTAAGTAGCCACTTTAGTGCTGAGAACCAGCTCATCCAAGGGACAACAAGTAACAGGTGTAATGATTCACAATGCATCACTGGGTTTATTTGACAGCCACACAGAAACCGAAACTGTCTGCTGTGTAAGAGTTCATATAGAGTCTCCATCAGAAATGTCATAGCCAAATTAGTGTCCCTTTGGGGCAGAGTGCATGGTGAAAGTTTAAACGTTAAACATAGTCTCTTACATAATCCTCCAACAATTTGCATTTCAACTGAGAAGGATGGTGGGGTGCATGGCCCACGTAAAAAAAAAAAGAACCTCCGAAATGTGGACCTTCAAAGAATCAACCCTTTTATATGCACATCAAGCAACACTTGTCCATTGTCTTGCATTAGCTAACTTTATGGAGGGGCGACAAACAAAATGAATATAACAACCATCTCAAGTATCAATTGAAATGAGCTCACCAGTCCCTGATCAATCTCCATGGATGGAGGTGGAGGCGCTGCATTTTGGTGACTTGCCCCTCTGTCTGACAGAACAGGCTCACTCTGAAATGCAGCTAGAGCTGGGGATGCAAGAAGAGTTTCAGAAGGTCTGCAAACCACATCCTCTTTTGTCAGCCCGAAGTAATCAGAATACCTTGAAACCTGCCCTGCAGCAGCTTCCTCAATATTCATGGACTCAATGGTTTGAGGAGAAATACATAATGATGTGGAAAACATATTCCTCAAGATTGCAATGGTAACTAGAGGGCATAGAACTGTGGAGAAATAAGATGTCCTGAACCACCTCCCGATGTTTATGTCACTCATGGTTGGCAAGATGACATAGACTCAGGCTGTCACCTCTTATGTTCAGGGAGCCTGCCATATAGTTGCAAAGCAGCCTGTTGCACCCACCTTAACTCAGGCCCAGAGCCACAAAGCCTCCATGCAGGTAAGATAGGAATCCACGCCTCCATGTTTATTTAAATATTTATTTCTGCTTTTATGGTCTCTAGGGAGAACTGAACCAAGCGATGTGAAGGGAGGGCATACTTTAATCTCCAGGTGTGCACCCCACCCTAATATGGAGGCATTCATCTTTACTATGGCAACTGCTAGCGGTGGGCTGGTTCTCCCCCATCAAACACTAGACATCATCTGACACAGTATCTGGAGAGACCATTTTGGTGTTCGCCAGAGGAACTCATGTTGGAACAACGGCAGACAGAAGCACCACAGGAAAGCTCTGATGTGCCAGCATGCTTGGGTGACCAGTAGGAAGCTAGCAGGTCTAGCAGATCAAAAACAATATGGGATGGAACACAAGGTCCTTCCAAAACATTGCAATCATATCCAAAATGCCTCTTTTCTTACGGGAACATAAAACACAATATAGCTTTTATGACGGTTACTGTCCCTATGAACGGCAATGTTGAGAACACTGTAGGTGCGACTTGGGAAGGTTCATGGAACAGCCCAAGTCGAACAGCAGAGATACATTACCCTCAGATGGTCTGCATCAACTGCAGCATGCCCACCATGAGCTGCCAATCACCCAGGACACTGGAAACTGAGTGCAGATGTGCCATCACCATTTACTTGGTGAAGACCCTGGGGCCGATATCAGTCCAAATAGAAGCAGAGCTGTAGGTGCATGTATGTATCCTGAAAGTTGAGGGACACCATTCAGTCTTCCACTTTCAGAAAAAAACATTGAAACTGGGATAGCATCATTTTCCTTCACAGGTAGAATTTTAAAACCCTGAAGTCCAGCATCAGACCTAGACCAATGTCCTTCTTTGGAACCAGAAAGTACAGAGAACAGCACTCACTCCCAATTTCCTTCTAAAGGCACGACTGCATCACTCCTTTCTGTAAGAAACTTGCCCCTCCCGCAGGTGAATTCAAGTGCTGTCCAATGAATGGAAGACCTAGTTTAGGGGAATCTTTGGAGGAATTTATTGGAAAAAAGCACATATCCCCTTTTTAGTGCTGCTGTAAAGCATTAAAACTGTGTGTCTTCTCTCTCTCCAGGCAAGGATGGGGTTCTGTATCTACACACAATACACCCCCTGTAGATAGGAGTTACTATGTCTGGGTTGCCTGGATCCTAACATTCCTTACCTGAATGAACATAAATTGTTGTAGATGGTGGTGAAAGACACTTGCTTGTCATCGTTGTCTTCGAATAGGGTATGCTACATATTATTTCTCTGAGGCTTTGGATATTTAGCCACCTGTGCCTCTTCAAGATGTGAAGTTCATGACAATTTCTTTAGAAGAATTGCCAAAAATCGAATGTATTGAATAGTTCGTCCCACTAGCGGGATCCCAGAATATATATTCTGCATCATAAAATCTTTATTGAAAACTAGTAACATTAGAATAATTCCCTGCTACTTGCATAAACCAAGAACCCTTATTGTTAAATATCTGTCTATAGAATTATACACCCAGAGTTCTTTTATCCATATCTATAAGATGACCAGCATCCTTTAGAAGCCTGTCTTAGGCCAGATTGTTCTTGAAAATAAACAGTTGGGAGACCAATAAAGGCTGTTTTAAAACTGCATTGCAGCACCCACTGAAAGGAAACTGTAGCCTGATAGGTTAACATTGGGAAGACATGGAAATAGACTTCTGTCCCTTTAAAGCTCCAGGAACGTCCAGTTCCCATGATGCATTACACTAGCAGATAGGTCCCAGGGTTAGTTCTCGTATGCAGTACATATAGTGAAAGAAGATGCTGAAAAAGTAGTAGTTGCTGTTTCAAATGCACATGATGACCCAGCTGGGGAAGTGGGTGGGTCGCTAATACTTCATTGAAGATTCCAATGGCAAAGAACCAGGATTAAATGTAAGTAATATTTTCTCCTGCAGTTTAGGGTATTCATTTTTAGTCATTAATCATAATAGAGCATCAAGCTAAAAGCTCAATAAATACTTCAGCTCCTACAGAAGTAATGTACTCAGGTATTGAGTCTTTTTGAAAATGAAATGTGGATAACTTAGCAGATTTCCTAAAATGGCTTGATCAACCTTTGTACCAGTGTGTTTGTCTGAATCTAGGCAATTATGAGTTTTGCATACATATATGTAGGTCCCACAATTGCTTAGCCACTCTGATGCTGTTACAGTAACCTTGTCTGAGTTTTGTGCTTTTTCAATACCTCATTCGCAGTAGGGACTTACAGTATTATTCTTGACCAACTGATCGAAAATCCATTATCCACTGATCTAGCAGTAGATTTCTGGACTTATAGTATTAGCATTTTGTGTTTTGAGCGATTGTGAAAAGATTTAAAGCGGGAGTTCCCCACACTTTGAAGAAACGTTGTACAACTTCATCATCCAGAATGTGGATTTCCCTCATTGAAGCAACTGGGATAGTCTGCCTAGACATCTAGACATTTGCCATAGATTGTCAGGGATCTATACTACCATCATTGTAAGATCACAGCTAATTCATTTGCCCTTTTAGCAAGCATGAACTCAACGCAGTGCCTCCCTATTTTATTGTGCATGATGCAGGTGTTGTCTGTCTGAATTAGTATGGTTTTCATCTCCAAAGACAGAAAGGAAGCCTCAATGTGGTAAGACATCTCCTTGGCTTCCCAATGGTCTTGCACTGCCAGATGTCCCAGATCACTTGTGCACCCCATGAGACATGCATTTGTGTCAATTGATTGTGACAGTGTTTCCTTCATGAAGGGAATGCCTAGGGGCAGATTAAGTCTTGTGCCCACCATTAGAGGGAATGCCTAGCTGGGAGTCTGTTGATATTTGACTTCCCACTTGTCCCTGTTTTCGTGTCCAATGATCTTTTAGGTATGCACTGCTGCAGGAGTCTCATGGGAAGCCTTGTATTCAGGACAATGGACATACGGGATGTTGGGGTTCTAAAAGTGTCCAAGCAGTCAGATCTGCTGACTTTAGTACTGGAGAACCTAATTTAAATCTCAACCTCGACTCAATGTCCTGTGATTCTGGGCAAATCACTTCATCTCCCTGTGTCAAAATATAAAAGGTGGGGAAAATAGCCTGGTACTCATGCAATAATCCCTGTGGGTCAGGTTGACCCATTTAAAGCTCACAAAAAATACCATAACACTGAGAGGAAAGCTGCAAAGCTATCAGTTTGGGAGATGGCACTTGTCTTAGATAGATTGTTGTATAGCATTTTAGGACCCTAGTCTAATTTTCCCGATTCATGCCCTTATAAAGGTATAAATCACCATATCCTTATATAGGCATAGAAATCATAACCATATTAAGACATAGCCCATGCAGTCCAAATACGGCATAGCTACTACCACTAGTTCCGAAAATCCAAAACAATTTATTGGAAAACACGGCTTCAGCAGTTAGGGACTTCCCCATCCTTGAATATTGATTTGTCCAAGAACTCATGGAGTTTTCAAAGAACTGAGACTCTTTGATGACGTTATTATGTCCACCTTTACGTCAAACTCGGCACCTTCAAGTTATAAATATGCCCACACTTGTCTAAGCAAACACACTGTGGTTTGGAACAGTTCGACTATCTACTTGCCCGACGCATCCTGCTACAGCAAGTGCCGAAGGAAGTTGACCCTCCGGGCAGATGCACTGAGAGAGACGCTGTTTTTAGTCTTGCCGAGAAATCCAGCTCCAGTGTTTCCAAGCTTCCCTTGCGGGGTGCTGGGAAATTGAGTCCTGAGACTGACCTCCTTCATTCTAAAACAAGGTACGGAGCTGATTAGACCCTAAGAGAAAACTTGGATAGATTCCTGGCAAAAGAATACCAAACTTATGTTACACCACACTTACTTCTTTCCTCGTACTAGACTTAGGTTAGGTACATCGGAGTAGGTGTATTTAAGAAGCCCCAGTTGAGTACTTTTAGTCTTTATTTATTTATGTATGTATTTTATGGCTTAGAAACCATACCATGCTTTTACAGTATTATTTTATAATACTCTTCTTGCTGTTCGATTTATACTTTACAGCTAGTATTACAATTGTAGCAGTTCATTTCTTCTGCATGAGAAAGAAGTCTGTTCAATAAATACTTTTATTGAAAACGCCCGTTTAGCTATTTCTCTGCACCTCTGGTGAAACGAAGCATGCACGAATGACTGAGTAAAATATCTATCTATTGTTTCCACGACTCTGAAGATCAGTTTAAACTTTGGGAAACAAAGTTGCCATGTTTATGCGGTTGTCAGAAACGAATCCCTCGAGAAAGTTTCTAGTGACCTCTGATCTAGCTGGCACTCACAATTAAGTTCAATATATTTGATAGCGACCTATTAGACATAAGTCCTACGTCAAATCTATAGGATATCTTATTCCAATGCGCAGAGCCTATTGGGAATATAAGAACTACACTACAAGATGATCATCTTGCCTCTGAAGGATTCACTTTTCCTTCAACAACAGACCCTAAATAAGAAAAGCTCTGCTCAGGAGTTGAAACTGAATTTTGATGATAGATTTGGAAATGTAATTTGTTTAGTAACATAGATGTACTCTTCAAGTCCTGCTTCTTCATCAACTGGCCCTGATCTTTGATTAGCTGTATTCATCAAGGTAGGGGAAGACAAATCTCCCATACCTTCCATGGTGAGCAGCTCAAACAGCCATACATTTGGGGAACACACATGGGGTTAACTTGAGGCCGAATGTTAATACTGTGCACAGGGAATTAGAGCTTCTGACCGCAAACCTTAGGTACCCCCTTCATAGGAATGTGGAAATAAGCATCCTGCAGATCTATCAGACAAATCCAGTCCATTTTCTTTTAATGGAGATCAATTTGAATGAAATTATATAATGAACTTGATGGTAAAAACCATGTCTAAACAGACTGTGCTCCAAATTCAGAAATTTCTTTCAAATTAGGATGTACCTGGACTATACTCCATGTACTTGTTGGTGAGATAGTACCAGATTGATTGAATGGTTTTTCAATAGTACAAACATTTTCATGTTTAAGATGGGAATTTGGTGCTTCAATATTATTTTTAATTTGTGACTGTTTGATTTACAATGTAGAGAGTATTCATGACTCCATTCCCACTTATCTATTTAAATCCTATTCTTCCAGGTGTTTAGATGCCCCAATTTTTTGCTGACAGGTATTGCTAATTTTTTAACTCTGCACACTCGGGCAAGGCTGTCCCAGCGCATATGCTCTGACCCATAAAATGTACTTGATTTGGATAACTCCTAATTAAACTACTTATCTGTCCAATAAAGCCACATGCTATTGTCACTTGACATAAACGAATGGAAAGCAAATCTAAATGTCTCCTATGGGCATTATGGCATCCACTAGGCAAACTATGAAATAATGGCTTCAGGCCTACCTGTGTAGCCTGACTGCTGCAGCCTTTAAACCTGCAGGCGAACCTGCCTACATTTTCCTTTTGGCAAGAAGGACCCTACTTTTATATATTAAATGAGTCAACCCTACATAGGTCCATTAGACCACAAAGTAGGCTGCTTAGTAGTTAAAAGTTTTACATGCAAGAATTTAATGTTGGAATGTACCTACAATGCCTCACCCCCAAAATTTATATACCCTGTGAAGGGCTCTAGCTGTCTTACAGGAAAGCTCAGAATTATAACTGAATATAAAGTTCCACATCTAGGTCTGCTCCTAAATGCAGTGTTTGCAGAGTTGTTTGAGTTGGTACTAAAGTTGATTATTTGACATTCACATGAAGACTCAGCTTGTAAAGAACGTCTAAAGTCAGCTGTAAATACTGAAGAAGATTGGCACATGAAGAAACCTTGAATTGTCAGTCATCCAGTTACAGAAAAAGTGAACACTCCTTTCCCTTGAAGCAATGCTGGTACTACTACCAGACACTTTAGAGCTGACTTCAGTCTCAAAGGAATGACTCTGTATTGGCAGTGATTTTTAGAAAAATCTCTAAATTCCATATGTTGACATAAAAAGAAGCATCTTTCAAATCTAGATTGCACATTCAATTGCCCCACACTGAGGATGTTGGTATGTATCCTGAACTCTTCCCTGTTTCAGCCATTTGTTTGCACTATTCTTATCCAAAATGGGTTGAAAGTCTTGTTTGAGAAGTACCCTCTCAATAAGAAGGTACCTGGAGTACATTCTTTTGTCTTCCACGGATGTTTCAGCACTGAACCTATTGCTTCTTTCTCCAGGAGTTTTGTGGGCTCCAACATGATCTGGTCTATCTTTGCTGGATTTGAGCCCCTTAATGAAATCTCAAGCAGCAATCTTAAAAAACTGATTTTACACCTACTTTAGACAATATGCAATGCAAAATTGTCTTTTATAACTTGCTGCTATGCAACAAGATGGTTATATTGACTACCTCCCACCAAGGTGCTCTTCTATGGTGGCAGATTAATGGAGCCACTGCTTTATTGGAGCCAGACCTGAGGCAGTGGACAGCTGTTGACCACTAACTATTGTAGGCAAACTCTTTGCTTTTTAGAAAGCATGCTGTTGCTTTTGCCCAATCTGTCGTCTTGTCCAGAAAGTTGTATCAAACTCATGCTTACCCTTTCTGAAGGTACAAAGCTATATTCATGGAAAATACTTCTGTGTCTGCAAAGCCTCAGACTTCAAAGTCTCAGCCTCAGATTTCATTCTCTGGAAATCTTCAGGAACTGGAGAGCCGAAAAGTAAAGAACCACTAAATGAAAACTCCAGCATCTCCTCTTTTGCAGAATGAAGATTTTACTTTATGGCATTAACATCGCTTCAGACACATTCAATGGCAACTATCTACAATGTCTAGATGTGCAGGGTTCCTTGTAACACCAATGATATTTCCTGATGTCAAAATTCCTTCCTTGACTTCCCTGTTCTCTCTTAGGTATGTCACATAATTTGACCCACAGAGTCCTAAAGAGTATAGTCATATTTGCTTAGCATTGTCAACGAACAGGCAGCTTCCTCAGTGCTTCCTGATGTTTGTCAATTCTTACTACAGACTTCCCCTCTGCGGCTCCTCCTTTCCAAAGGATGGAAAGATGTTGAGGCCTCTGAGTTAAATTACATTTTATATGGAGTCATCTGGTATAATTCCTTCAGAAGCCTGGCATATGCAGTTATGAATTTCTTTTTTATATGCCTCTTTACTGCCTGGACAGAAAATGGGTTTGAGTAATCTATGACTAAATTGAATAAATGGAAGAGCATGTACTAAGAAGGTCTCAAAATTAATGAAAGAAGTGAAGTTCTGAAGAATAAAGTTGAAAGGCAACCACTAGAGAGATTCTCGTGGAAAGAAAATTTGGAGATGCTGGAGACAACATCCACCAATCACAAAAAGAGGGTTATTCAGACCTTGAATACTGGAGGAAGATTAATAAATGATTACAATAAAATGTGTTCATCTAAGGTTCTTCAAAGAGACAAGTCTTAATTCCTTTTCTGAAGGGTGATTCCAGTTTAGTGTCCCACAGACGCTTCGGCAAAGCATTACAGAGCCTATGGACCCATGCGTAGAAGGATCTTCCACCTAATCCAACGTTATGGACCCAGGAAATATATAATAAGTGATGCTTAGCAGAACTAAGTATACTAAGAGGAGTATAAACTACTACTTTGTTCTGAAGAGATATATAGGACCTTTTTAGCGAACTTTAAAGGTAATCACGAAGGATTTAAATGTAACCTGTTGTGTAATGGGGAGCCAGAGCAATGCCCCAATGGCTTTCTAAATGGAGTGCCATTTAGGAATGTTCAACATAAGCCAAACAGCTGCATTTTGCACAGTTGGAGTCTGTTAAGCACTTCATCTGAATCCCCTTAATCCAGCACATTATTTTACTACAATCTGGCTTTAATTAGTGCATTGGTTAAATACTTACATGTGTCGAGAGGCAATAACTTGATTGGCTCCTCAAGGGCTTTCAGTAAAGAAAAGCAAGTTCCTGGTAAGGTCCATATCTTAGGCTTAAGAGATACATTTGGATCCATTTTTATGCAAGGATTTTTTACCACCTCTGCCAAGATGGTGGATTTCCCAGGACCATTTACGTCCAAAGGAGAAAAAAATAAAAATCCAGAATCTCTGATTTATCCTAATTCATTATGAGGCAGTTTTTATGCATCCAATTGGCTACTTCTGAGAGCCAGTCCGAGAAATTAGATACTGACAAATCATGAAGTGGATCAAACACAATCATTAATAGTGTATCATCAGCATAAGACACAATGTTAAAACCCCAAAGCTCCTTAACATGTGCCATGGGTGCCAGATTAATGTTAAATAATGTGGGGCTAAGCACTGAGCTCTGATGAAACTCTTCATCTCATTTCCCTATTCATAGATTTGATAAAGCTAAAAACACTTTTGGGACTCTATTCAGCTGGAATAATCATAGCCATCTCCAGGCTTCTTTTAGTCTCGTAGGAAGATTTTTTGGGACACCATATCGGATGCTCATGATAAGTCAAGCAAAATTATCACAGCTTTTTTCCTCTGATCAAAATTAATTCTAATAAAATCAGTGACTTTAAGCAGCATCACTTCTGTGCCAAATCCAGCATGAAAACCAGATTGGAAAGGGTGAAGAATTCCTTTATCTTCAACAAATCTAGTCAGCTGACTATTTACAAGTTGTTTCCATGTTGTTCTGAGCGCTGGTAATAGGGATTATTCAGGTCCCAAGGATCTGCATTTGTTTTTTGAGTAGATGCAGTAGTAAGGCCTTTATTCCAAGCAGAAAGCACAACATCCTCTGCCAGTGACATACCATGTTGCCCTCTTCATGTACTACATGAGATATATGCTGGTCCTTCTTTCCCTTCTTAACCACATTGCTTATGAGAAAGTTCAAAAGGAGAACTCTTTTTGGACTCGTGATGATACTTTTCCCTACTCTTGACATTAGCCTGGTGAGGTAGAGCAACATTATGATCATTGTCGTCAACCTTCTGCTTAGCATTCAGTGCCTTGACTTTGACTACTTGCACATTGATCAGACTCAAGAGTGTTAGTGGTAATGAGTTGCTGCCACTGCTCGGATCCTTGACCCTGATCTTTGGCCGAATATGTGTCTGTCTGTTTATGTCAGTATTTTGACATCACATCATGGTTTTAACTGAGAATATTCCATGTATACATGTTTTTTTGTCCACCTGAGCGTCACCATTATTGATAGCTCACCACCTGAATAACTTGCTGGGCCATCACAGTAGTTGGTTAATACCACTAGCACACGGTCAACCAATGGGGGGCCTCCTCTTTCTAAATATACTCTCCTACAAGGGTTGTATGTGCTATTATATTTATTCCTTTGTTTTGTCTCTTTTGTCGTTCCAGAATATTCTTCTTTAACTAATGGCACTGCATCTAACTGAAAGTATACTATACTACACTAGCATTGGTCTTGAAGAATAACAAGGGATATCCTGAGACCACGAACTGCGCGAAACATGTTGACCTTCAATATGCCCATTATGGGTATGAAACTTGACTAGCAACCGAGGGCTATTGCCACCCTCAAGCAGCACAACCTCCTGGGCTTTTTACTGATGACAGCGAGGCTATTCCCAATTAAATTTACTAGTCACCCCTCTAGCCATCTTTTAACTTTACACTAGGACACCACTTCCACTCAGACCCGCATACGCCCTTAAGGCTTTATCACTTAAAAGATCTCCGATAAAGTGACACTTCAGGTGACCCGTAAGGCATTGCAGTGCCGGCTCGACGAGGAGCATTGCCCAGTGTTGAAGCATGACATCCTTCAGGTTGTGTTAGGGCACCAAGACAAGGACACACTTTCCCCAGACACTATAATTTGAGAACGAATCCAGCCTCCTGCTCTCCACTCTTCTTCTCTCTTAGGAGAACTGTGACGACCATGAGCTTATCTTCAAAAGTTGCCTACTGAGGAGAATAGAGGGTGTAATGGTGGTCTCTTCCCTTGAGGTAGAGGTGGAAAAAAGAGTTTGCATTCTAGGCTCAATTTCCCCTTTTTAGCCATGAGACAAAAGCATTCCCAGCCTCTCCGCCTCCCAAAGGACATATTTTTTCAAATTCCACAATCCATGATGGAGTGAAAGTCATAAAGACACACTCCTAGAAAAAGTGTTTAAGTACAGGGAATTCCCTAATACATTGAATGAAAATAAATCCAAGTATTTGGTGTTAGTAGCCAAAAATACCGAAAGTAAAGGAGTGCCATTGCATCTTTTCCAGAGGCACCACTTTCCATGGAAAGAGCAGAGGGTACAAACCTGAGTTTTGATTCACCCTTTTGACCCCGTCCCCCACCGACCAAAACAAAAAAGGACTCTGTGCATTCTGCGGGTGGAGAGTAAAGTAACTACAAATACAAATGTATTACTTGCCAAAGCGATTTTATGAGGGAATCACGAAGAATATGGGTTATGCCCCAATTCATGAGAAATTGCATAGTATGGAGGGATTAATATTGAAATGTATGGACCTGATAGTTAATCGTCTGACCGCTTTTGAAGATAGTATTTCGGGCTTCATTGCGTGTGTTCATTGACAAAAGGAGGCTTATCCCTGCCACCAAAAGTGACCAGTTAACTTCTGTTCTGTCCATTAGACCTGTAATCACAATTAGTAACTTCTGTCCTGCGAACCTGGGTTTTGTCACAACTGCTATTCCTGCGAGTCCCCTGGGTATCTCAATGTGT
This sequence comes from Lissotriton vulgaris, assembly GCF_964263255.1. Lineage (NCBI taxonomy): Eukaryota > Metazoa > Chordata > Amphibia > Caudata > Salamandridae > Lissotriton > Lissotriton vulgaris. Next base: position 2,081,938,894 of record NC_141691.1, read on the forward strand.
AATAATCATTCCTCATCAACCATTGGATAGCCTTTCACACTCCATCTACCACCGGAAGCTACCCCATATGTTGTTGTTCTTAAAGGTGTCCCATTGCTAAGACCCCAGAAATCAGAGATCGAAGAGCAATTAGCGAACAAAGTAGCTCATTTGCTGAAGGGTTGTATCAGTGTTGGTAACCAGATTAGTGTGGTTTGGAAAGTGCCATGGATTGTCTGATAGCAATGATTGTGTTGTAGTTTGCATTAGGAATTCTCATGTGGTACCGCATGTTTTCAATAAGTTGCTTTCAGCTTTGCTATGTCCTAGTAGGATTGAGGCAGTACCTTTGGGTTACTTTTATATGCCTGCAGCTGACCTTCTCATTTCTTCTTCTGTCTGCTATAGTTTCTCTAGCCAGGGTTCTTCTCAACTGATCTGCTCAGTCCTGGTTACTGATAGATATACATTTTTTTTTTAAACCTTTATTTTGGAAAAAGAAAGTACAGTTACAGACCTACAACCACGGAGGCTGGTCAGTTGCATTCAACAGCAGTGATACAGTAATACACAGCTCATCAGCCGACAACCCAAGGGCCCGGCAGTGAAAATCATGATATAGTAGAAGGCATGTGGCAACAAGAGGATAAAAGAAAGGTTTCACATTTTATATTTTATAAATAAAGAACAAAAACCAAACACAAAAAGAAGTCGAGGTGATACCGTGCAATGCAATGACTGTCTCATACGGCATGGGGAGACACATGATTAATAAGCAATGCTATGAAAGAGGAGAGATCCTGGAGAGGGGGGGGGGTGAGAGCAAAATGATACTTCACATACAGTGGGGAACTAAGTATCTGGAACGCACAGTCAAGGGAAGTGAGGAATATCAGGAGCTTCAATGAAGGGGGGAGTGCAGATCTCTCCACGGTACGAATTCCATTGACCCCAGATCCTTCCCCATTTCTTGGCCCTACCACAGGAGACATACACAATTATTTCTCTAAACATGGACCAGTCCATGCTTTCTTTCCAGGTTGAGACTGATGGTGCCCTCTGAGATCCCCATAATTAAGCTATGTCTCGTTTCGCAATCATGTTGCCCAGTGTGACCAATTGAATCTGAGCAACAGTGCAGTCATTCGGCTCCCAAATATTCAACAGGCAGCGTCTGGCCTCAGGCAATAACTCAACACCCGTCACTTCACCCATCACCGCATGCACTCGATTCCAGAAAACCACTACTTCTGGACATTCCCATATAATGTGAAGGAAGGTAGCCAGCATACCACAACCACGCCTACACAGCCCATCCACAGAATAACCCATATGTATCAAACGTGGACCCGTAACATAGACACGGTGCAGAATCTTCAGTTGCACCAGTCTGAGACGTGCCGGAATCGCGACCTCTTTAGGGGAGGATATCGCAGCCTGCCAGTCTTCATCATCCAATTCCAGCCCATCCCTAGTCCAGGCACCCCTGAGTTGTACAAGAAGGTCCGAGCGGTCATTAATTAGTTTTTTATAAATAAGAGAGATAGTGCTGTCAGGGACGTACCCATCTAGCACTCTATCTTCCAGGGGGGAAGACTCCGGGATCGTAGTTCCAGCTGGGAAAACCGATTCGAGTGTGTGTCGGACTTGGAGATATCTGAAATATTCCCTCTCACTCAATTTATATTCCTGCTTGAGTTCATCAAAGGTCTTAACTCTGTCCCTGGCCCAGAGGTCGCCCACTTTACTGATACCAATAAGGTCCCATCTATCAAATCCCTTTGATGTCCATAGACCGCCCAGTTTCTCCGCAGCATACAAGGGGGTAGCTCTAGTCAGCTTGTCCATCCATCCCGTAGCCGTTGCTGCACTACCCCATATTCGCACCGCCACCCTAGTGGGGCGCGTCAGGATCTTCCTGCCTGCTCTAGAGTAGAGCGCTCTATTATAGTCGCCCCCGGGCAGTTGCCACCTATCCATCTCAAATGCGGTATTCGGAACGGGACCGTACATTGCATGATTAATAGTACATAGCTGGGATGCCCAGTAGTAGCGTTTAATATCAGGCAACGCAATACCACCGTCATACCAGGGCAGAGTCAATTTCGCCAATGCAATGCGCGGTCGTCCGCCCCACACCAGCTTCCCCCGTAGGCCCTCAATTTCGCGGAAATAGCTAGCCGGCACCAAGTCAAGTGTGTTCTGGAGTACATACAAAAAACGGGGGAGAGACATCATCTTGAACAAGGCCGCTCTTCCCAAGGGGGACAGAGGCAAGCCACACCACGCCGTAACATCCGACCTAGCCGAGAGAGCGGAGGTAACAAATTCCGTTCATAACAGACTTTGGGGTCCAATGAAATGTAGATACCCAAGTACTTAAAGCCGATTCTAGAAATGGGTATCGGGCAAACGTGGGGTAAATCTCCCATAATTGGGAAGATACAAGACTTGGCCCAATTAATAACTAAACCAGAGTTCTTCCCAAATGAGCTCAAGACATGGAATAGGACACCCAGAGATTTACGTGGAGAGGTAAGGTACAACAATATGTCGTCGGCGTATAGTGAGATACGATCCTCAAAGTCAGGGGACCATCGAATGCCCTTTAGCGAAGGTTCCCAGCGGAGCCATGCGGCCAGGGGCTCAAGGGCAAGCGCGAAAAGGAGTGGCGACAAAGGGCATCCCTGCCCCGTGCCACGTCTGAGAGCAAAGGGTTCCGAGGCCCTGCCGTTGACAATGACCTGAGCCAGTGGTTGCTCATATAAAAGCCTGATCCATCCGATGAACTTGGGGCCAAAACCAAACTTAGCAAGGGCTGCCCACAGATATGGCCATTCTACCGTATCGAAGGCCATCGAGGCATCAAGTGAAACCAAGATGGCCGGTTCCTCAAGAGACCCCGCCCTTGCTAGGACACCATGAAGACGGCGAAGATTGAGCGCGGTGTTGCGATGGGGGATAAAACCGGATTGGTCCGGATGAATCAAGTCACTGATCACCGTAATCAGCCGGTTCGCCAAGAGCTTCGCCAAAATTTTGGATTCCACGTTCAAAAGCGAAATCGGCCGATACGATGAACAGTGTTCACGGGGCTTGCAGTCTTTATGAATGACCACAATGGACGCCAGTCTCTGGTCCCGGGGAAGAGACCCGAGGTCTTGCGATGCCGAGAACATCCAACGAAGGTGTGGCGCCATTTTGTCAGGGCACTGCTTGTTCAACTCAACTGGTATACCATTCGGACCTGAGGCCTTCCCAGAGCGAAGTGAGCGGATAGCGAGCGGTATTTCATCGGTGGAAAATTCCGCCTCCATAAGCTCCTTGTCCGATTCTGACAGGCTAGGCAGCGTGATATCCTGCAGCAACAAGTGCGAGTCCTCCTCCGGCCTATCCGAGACCGGCGCATACACCGTCTGGAAATGCTGGGCAAAGACCTCAACTATCTCAACCGGGTCCACCACTCGCGTACCATCCACTTTTTCAGCAACAGACACCACCCGATTCAGTCTATCCCTTTTGTCCAGCCAAGCAATCAACTTCCCGCCTTATCACCAACATCATACAAACGCCCCTGCTGCTCACGATTCATTGCCCTGGCCGCATCAGTCACCAGAGCCCTATATTCAGACTGTTTAAGGGCCAAAGAGTGTAGTCCCTCAGGTGTAACCCCAGACTCCATCTGTTCCTCCAACTCAGTGATTTCATTCTCCAAGCCCATCACTTCCGCATTCTTGCGCTTCCTCTCACTAGCAATCAAGGATAGGATTTGACCACGGATCACAGTTTTTAAATTTTTTTATTAAAAGACCTTTATTCTTATGAATCATAGCTTGCGTTACACAACACATATGTTCACATATTTTGTAGCAATAGTGCAACTGGATCGCTGAGCTTCATAATATTGAACACAGCCATTTAGCCGGCATCCCGGGGGCCCGGCGGCGTACTAGGCAGCTATCCGTCGTAACTAACATTGTGTGGTCACAACCCTTCAGCAGTGTGTAGTGGGCTATAATCACTAGCAAGCATCTGAAATTCGCTCATATCTAAGGTCTTAGGAAACCAAAGAAAGACCAGAAACAAATTAACTAACCCAACAATCCCCCACCCCCCCTCCCGAGTGCCTGCAATATTGTCCCTGTGTGCTAACTCCAATTATGTGTGACAGTGTACTAATATTACTCTACTTACAGTCATCATCCCGGAGACCCTTCTTCCCACTCCAATCCAACTGGAAGGGACCCTGCTCGTACTATCTCTGATCCCCACCACACCTCCCCTGAAGCCCCCCTCTAAGGAACACTATGTCAACCTCGGCACCTAGTCCTCCGTGGAATCCGGGAGGTCCATCGCCTCCGCACCATCCGAGCCCTCCTCGACCCCCCGCTGCATGTATTCCTGATAAAGACCCCAAACGTTTTTTGGCCTGCTTCTAGGGGGGAGTAGTTCACTATAGAGTTCTAACTGAGTGCAGCAGTGGAGTAGGTCACCCGCCCACCTTTTCTTGGTGGGGAGAGGCCACCTCATCCAGCACTGTGCCACCACTCTCCTAGCTGTCAGTAGGGCCATATCAACTAGACGACGCTGGGAGGCGGGGAGCGGCTTAGAATAACCCAACAGAGCCAGCTCTGGGCTGCTAGGTAGCTCCGAGCTCAGGATCTCACTTATCTCCGAGAAGACCTCTGCCCAGAATTTCTGAATGCCCGGGCAGTACCATGCCATATGAATAAAGTCTGCAACCGGCGTGTGGCAACGTTCACACTCCGCCGACTGCCGTAGGCTGTACCGGTGTAGTATACCCGCTGAAGAAACTTAAAATGCACTAGCCTGTGCCTACCATTGAGGGAGAGTAAACGCATGCTGGAGCAGCAATACTTCCACATGTCGTCGTCAATTGGCGACTGCAGATCACCTTGCCACGCCTCTCTAGCCTTGGAGTACTGGATCTGCTGGTGTGTAATACCCAGCTTATTGAGGTTAGAGATTAGTTTACTAGGGGACTTGTTTTTAAGAACGTAGGTGAGCTCAGGGACCTCCGGGGGTTCCTCCATTGTCAGGCCCAGTACTTCCTTGAACGCAGACCTGAGTCTGTGGAACTGGAACCGCTGCAGCAGCGTAGTACCCGAAGGAGTGAGTGGGAGCTGATCCCATGTCTTCAAAATACCCACTGCAAACAGATCCTTTATTTTCAGGAGCCCCAGCGCACGAAGCGCCTCCGTAACTCCCTTTTCCCCAAGGGGGTCCAGCCACAGCACCCAGTCAATCTGCATTAGCGGCGAATACAAAAATTGACAGCCACGTGCACGAGTCAGCGCGTGCCATGCATGATTGGTAGACTTAAGGGAGTCCAATTGGCCGATGGAGCGATCCTCTGGAAGACAAATGGTGGGTGGGAGGGGGAGAGGTTCCGCAAACAGGCGCTCCAGGATCACATGCGGTATGCGTGGGTCCCCATGGATCCACGAATGTAAATGTGACACCTGCGCAATGCGGTAGTATCTTTCCATGTCAGGAGCCCCCAGATCCCCCATTTTACAAGGGAGCATCAGAGTCGCCCATTGGACTCTAGGTTGTTTGCCTCCCCACGCCAATCTGATAAGCACTTGTGTAAGTTGTTTGAAGAAGGCTTTTGACAGGACCACAGGGATATTGTTAAAGAGGAAAAGGAACCTCGGCAGCACTATCATTTTCATGATAGCTATTCTGCCCATGAGAGATAGTGGAAGTTTACACCAAGCTTCAACGTCTTCTACAAGTTTATTGTAAGCTACGCCATAGTTGTCCCTGACCAAGACTTCCGGGTCAGTGTGCAGTTGTATGCCTAGTTATCTGACAAAATCTGAGGACCATTTCAGGGGGTACTCCATGTCGACGGGCTGCGTCACAGGCATCAGCGGGAAAGCAATGGATTTGTCCCAGTTCACTTGCAGCCCGGAGAGAGCGCCAAAGCGGACGACCTCCCGTAGAACGGCTGAAAGGTTGGACTCCGGATCACGGACGTATAGAAGGGTATCATCAGCATACGTTGAGATGCCTATTTTATATGTAGGAAAGCTGATACCCTCCAGACTGTGATACTCCCTTATAGCACAAGCCAATGGCTCCGCAACAAGTGCATATAGCAGGGGCGAGAGGGGGCATCCCTGCCTGGTACCTCTGCTGATGTCAAACCGGTCCGTCACTCTATCCCCTATTTTCAGCCTCGCCGAGGGTTGGTAGTACAGGGCTCGCAACATCTGTAAGAACGGCTCTCCCAGGCCCAGTTTCCTGAGGACTCTGATCATGAAAAGCCACTCCACAGAGTCAAAGGCCTTTTCCATATCGAGGAAAACTGTTAGGGCGGTGTTTTCCTGGCGGACATGCTGCATTGTCCCTAGAACTGTGCAAATGTTATATGTTTCTGTTGGGGACGAAGCCTGACTGCTCAGGGGCAACCATGTCAGGAACCAAGAGCGCCAAGCGGTTGGCCAGCACTTTGGCATAGAGCTTGGCCTTGGCGTCCACATTTAACAGGCTGAGGGGTCTGTATGAGCTGCAGGACTCCGGGGGCTTCCCTGGCTTTAAAATAGTAACGAGCAGGGCCTCCCTCATAGTGAGGGGCATAGTGCCCTCCTCGCAGATATCATCGAAGAGGGTAATCAGGTGCGGGACCAGTTTGTCTTTAAATGATTTATAAAAGCCCACGGTCAGACCGTCAGAGCCCGGTGCACTGCCCGATCGCATGCTAGACAGTGCCTCCAGGATCTCGTCCTCCTGTATTCTCTGTCTGAGTTCGGTAAAAAGGGCAAGGCAATATGGTCGAGGTATTCATCTATCTCTTCTTCTACACTCAGCGTTCTGGACTTGTACAACTCAGCATAGTACTGCCGAAAGGTTAGGAGTATCTCCTCCTCGTCCGTGATTACTTCTCCCTCTGGCGTATGTAGCTCGTCCACAACAAGAGGTGTTCTGGTACCACGTACCATTCTAGCCATGAGGGCTCCCGGTCTATCCCCCTCCCCGTAAGTTTGTGCTGTCGCATATTTGCCCATGTGAAGTACCTCCCTCTCAGCTAGCTCATGGAATTCAGTCAGCAGGAGTTTAAGTTGGGAGTCAGCGCTGGACTCTGGGTCACCCACTTGCTGCTCCTCCAAGTCCAACAGCTGGGATTTGAGTGCCGCCAGATCCCGTCTAATAGACCTCAGCACACTCGAGTGTTTGGACATAGCCATGACTCTTATGTAGGCCTTAAACGCGTCCCACACAGTCTGAAAGCTGTCTACCGTACCCAGATTTTTTTCAAAAAATGTATCAATGTCGTCAGCCAGTTCACCCCGAAAAGCGTCATCCAGCAGGGAATAGGGGGGAACCTCCAGGTAAAGGGGGGGATGGTTCTCTTAGGGGTGGCCATGTGCAGCAGTATGGGGGAGTGCTCCGAGAGAGTGCGGGGGAGCACCTTGCATCTTCGAATACTATCTAATATGGACTGTGATACTAGCCAGTAGTCAATTCTGGTATGAATATTGTGAAAGGCAGAATAGTGAGTGAAGCCACCTTTCGTGGGGTGCTTACTTCTCCACACATCCACCAGATCTAATTTGATTAATTCTGCCTTCATGTGGGCGGCCGAGGCAACAGGCCTTCAGACAGGCCCCGAGGATCTATCCAGGGCAGGGTCAAAGACAAAGTTAAAGTCACCCCCCCACAGTACTCTAGCGGTGGCGTGCAATCTACATTGTGCCAATAGATTTGTGTAGAAGTCACGGTTATCGTAATTTGGTCCATAGACGTTGACCACCAATAGATCAAGAGCCCTACCCACACATCTAGCAATTAACAACCGACCTTCAGAGTCAGATACAAATGAAAATAGTTTTAGTTGGGAGGTATGGCTGACCCAGGTAAGTACCCCTCTGGAGTGTGTCGTGAACCCTGCAGCCACAGTGTGTCCCACGAGCCCCCGGGCCTGCAACATCCTGCTAGTGAGTGGGAAGTGCGTCTCCTGTAGAGAAGCTAGGTCAACATGATGTCTGTGCAAGTAGCTGAGGACCTTATGTAATTTACGGTAATCATTTAGGGCCCGCATATTCCAAGTCAACATCTTTCATTCCAGCAGGGTGTGTGCAGTGTTCCCTCCGGTAGCGCTAGTCATCCCAACAGTAAACACCATAGGCAGCAGATAGCAGTACTGTCATTGCATGTTCCCATGCTTGGCACAACGTCAGGCAACACATTGCATGGCATTACTTTCAAATCCCCACAAGAAAAACAGTAAGTACATTCCTCGACACAGTACCCTCCCCGCTTATGGCAGGCCTCCCCCAACTTGGCCATCCAAGCTCCAACCCACCCACAGCCGACCACCCCCAACCAGGTCAGACAGAACCCAAAACCACCCCCAGCATCCCAAAAATAACGGACTCAAAGCAGTCCTGAAACTGGCTCACAGCGGAGCCTAACAGCCAAAAGCGCTGGGGCAGAGATTGCCAGTCAGAAGCAGTTCCCCAACTGCGCAACAACACAAAGCTAGCACGCTCCTTCGCCTAGCCCCAGCCAGTAGTTCAGTGCCATAAGAATGACCCAGCACAGCAGGACAGGTGATATGTACTACCGCGCCCTCCAAAGTCTCAGGTCTCCTCGGAATACCTCGTCCCTCCAGCCACCCTCTCACGTCATATGCTCATCAACTTGGAGTGTCGGCCCAGGGCCAGGATTCCTCCCTCTACGCCAAACACAGAGACAAAACAGTAGATCTTCACCCACGAGTGTGTCCGTTGGGCTCCTCCAGCATGTGGTTCAGCGGGAGCCGCCAATACAAGTCAAAGCTGTCCCTTACCGCCCCCAGCGCTGCATGGGACCTCAAAATGGGAATGTTCCAAACCGAACAGAAAGTCTTCCATGGCGCACAGCGGCTGCATGTTCAGTCTTACTCATCCATGTGCGAGGCGAAATCAGTGTCGCCGCTGCGGTTCCTCCGGGCGTCCCTGTGCTCTCTGGACCACTCCTTCAAGGACTTCTGGAGTTCCCTCGGGTCTGTAAAGAAGTGAGAATGGCTCTGCTTGTTGATCCGGAGCTTTGCGGGGTACATCATGGCGTAGTCTAAGCCCAGATCACGCAGCTGCTTTTTGTAAGGAGCGAATTGCCTCCTTTCCTCCTGTACCTTGGCGGTGAAATCCGGGTAAAGGGAAATGTCCATGTCCTCATACTGCAGCTTGCCTTTGTCCCTGGCCAAGCGCAGCACTGTGTCCCTATCCCAATAGTTCAGAAGTTTCGCTATAATAGGGCGGGGGAGTGCGCCCGGCTTTGGCTTAGGACCCAGGGTGCGGTGGGCCCTCTCAACAATGAACATGGGCGAAAAGACATCCTCTCCAAGCAGCACTTTTAAGATTTTCTCGACAAAGAGCTCCAGTTTACCGGTCTGAGTGGTCTCCGCCACTCCCGTGATACGGATGTTGGATCTACGTGCCCTCGCTTCCAAGTCTTCTGACTTGTCTTGGATCACCTGTAGAAGTCTGCCAAACTGCTTTCTGTCTTTGTCCCAATCTGTCTGCGCCTCCTCCGCCTCCGTTAGCCCTCTTTCCGCCATGTCGAGGTGCTCGGCATGCTTGTCGACACGTTCCGCCATGCTGTCCATACGATATGACAAGGCATCAATTTTGGTTCCAATGGACGCAATACTGTCTTGTATTCCCTTTTCCATGGAGACGAGCAGGTCTCGGAGTTCCGTGCCCGTCGAGCCATCCATTGCAGCCCCCTTTGGGGACGCCTCTGTGACTGGCGCCTCTGTCCCCTTGGTCCGTTGCCGTTCAAAGGAGAGTTTAGCCTGCGTTCCGTCGTTCTTTCCCATAGCTAATCTGCTTGACATAAAAGTAGTACGCCGCGTCGACTCCTGAGCACAGTTAGGGCTTTCCAGGGGTGCACCTTGCGCCTCGGAGGTCCACACACTTTCCGCGTTGACGCCCTGGACACCGGCGGGGGTCACCAGCTATAAGGTCGCCAGGGTCTGGTATCCCGCTGTACGTTACGCCAGACAGGTGCTCAGCAGCGGTCAGCAAGGGCCGTGCCACGTAGATCCCACAAGGCCTATACTGCGCCACACAGTCTCTCTGCTCCAAGCCGGGGGTCCGCTTAGCTTCGGTATGGTTCGAGTCCAGGAGACCCGCTTCTCCCTGAGTCTCCAGGGGGAAGATGCCTCGGACAGGGCGTGCAATCACAATCGTGTCTATCGCCACCAAGGCCCAGGGCAAAACGTCCCAGCGTCGTCGTACATCCACACTCAAGACTAGTCGCTGCAGCAGAGCGCGAGTACCTCAGAGCCAGCTCCACCTCCAGGGGGGCCAGGACCCAAAATGGCAGCAACTGTGAAGGCCCGCAGCCCACAACTGGTCCCTGTCGAGGGCCGCCTCCACTCAAACCCTGGTCGTCGTTCACCGCCGCGTACACTCGACCAAATATCACACAGTGGGGGGTCCGCAGTAAGCTCTGTCCCAGGGTGATGCTCCACCAGGTTACTAGGTCCCCGCTGCGTACTCAAGTAGTATCTTCGGTCGGAAGCAGATATCAGGCAGTATCTGCGGGTTGCCCACGCGTGTTACCTTGCTCCAGGCAGCACTTCTGCGGTCGGGCGCCTGCCCGGCACGTGTAGTCCCTCGCCGCCAAGCACTCTGTCTGGCGCTGCCCAGGCCCGGGCCGGCCCGCCTATGCCCGTTGCTCGAGGTGCCCCACGATCACCTTCTCGTCTGTGATGGTGGGCGAGCAGCAGTAGCGTCGCCGGGTATAGCGCCCCTATAATCGCATGGGTCCAGGGGGGGGAGGGAGGGGTGGCGCCGGTGCCCGTCCTCCGAATTTCTGGGTTACGCCGGAGGGAACCAGGTCCCCGGCGCGTGGAACGCCGCTGCGGCCGCACGTCAGGTGACGTCGCTCGGCTCGCGCTTCAGGGCAGGTCGCGGCTTCGGGCCCTGTCCGCGACCGCCGGGGCACTCTCTCTCCCTCTCCGTGAGTCACAGTTCGTCGGAGCCGCGAACCCCTCCACAAGGGGGGAACAGAGCAATTAGAGCCAGACTGGACACTGTGGAGGATAAATTGTCAGGATATTACAGGGGCATAGGCGAGGAGCCGAACACATACGCGTCCACCATTGACGCCGGCAAGCTCCGCCCCTCACGGATCACAGTTTTATAAGCCTCCCACAAGATGACAGGGGAGGACACTGAACCCTCATTCTCAGCAAAGTAGTAATCCATACACTTAACCACCTCCGTTCTAATCTTGGGATTACGAAGGTGGCAGGGGTTGATCGTAGCGATCCGGTCCCCGGCCCCCAATTGTATATCAATAGTAAGTCAGAGCGGAGAATGGTCCAAAATCCCCCTAGCCAAATGCCTGATTTCCCTGACAGAGACAATCTGCACCCCTGGTACGAGGATATAGTAGAGTCTCAAGAGACTCCCATGAGCTCCCGAGTAGAAAGTATACTGGAGCTGCCCAGGGTGCATTTGCCTCCAACAATCAACTAGACCCAACGTGTCCAAGAAACTTCCTAGCCATAGCTGCGACACGGGCAGGAGTCTGGGGGGGGCTACGGTCTTCATCTCCACTAATTACTGAGTTAAAATCGCCACCTACAACCAACATGCCATCAGGAAACCCCAGGATCACCCTGCCCAAATCAGTAAATGTGGTGGACTGTAGACCGGGCGGAACATACACAGACAAAATGGAAATCGTCTTCCCCTCCAACCGTCCCGTAATAGCCGCATAGCGGCCTCGATCATCCAGCACTGTGTCGTCTATCTCCAGGGGGAGGGAATTCCTGACCAGGACACCCGCCCCTCTCGGCCAAGTTGTAAATCCAGAATGGGCCACCAAACGGTAGCCCCGCCTATTCAGTGCATGGCACGTATTTCCAACTAAATGTGTCTCCTGGAGTAAAACTATATCTGGGGAGCATCGCTTCAAATATTGCAAAACTATCCCCCGTTTTATCATATCACCAAGACCGTTAACGTTCCAGCTCAGCACCCTAAGCCCCCTACCCGCCATCCCAGTAATGAACACTCCGCCTCCCCCGCCACAAAACAGGCACATGGGATAAAATCTGAAACAAAACGTAGCCTCGACACAAACAGAAGAGGAAAGACCCCCCACCAACCCCAATAGAACCCTCAAAACACACCCCCCTACCCTGCACCCCTGCGGTAGACCAAAAAGCCACCCCAACTTGCAGTGTGCCTGTCGCCCCATTAGACTAACCTACAAGAAGAGAGAAAAAAGTCCCCAGAGGAGGAAGAGCCCGATTCCCCCCACCCCCGGGAATCCACACTGTAAAAACATATTAATGACAGAGCCACTGCCATAAGTCCATAAAATTGGCTAGCCGGCACAGATTCACTACTCCTGGTCTTCCGAGCCGCCTTCGGTGCCTCTTGAACTCTCCGGGCTGGTACGGTGTGTCGGCAAAGTGTCCAACCAGTCACTGGCCACCTCGGGCGGTCAAAGAAGAGCGCACGTTCTTCATATTCAATCCTCAGGGGGGCCGGAAAAAGTATGGCGTACTTCAATCCGATGTCCCTGAGTCTCCTCTTCACCCCCGTGAAGCCCATACGTTGTTTCTGCACCGCCTGTGTAAAGTCCGGGTAAAAACTGACCGACGCATTCTCAAATTTAGTGGGACCATTGGTACGTTAAGCTTGCAGGATAGCATCCCTGTCCCGGAAATTAAAGATCCTGGCTATTATAGGCCTCGGAGCGGCCCCCAGCTTGGGCTTTCCACCGGGAACTTTATGAGCACGCTCCACCGTGAAGAAGTTACTGAAGCCCTTAGGTGCCAGGTGTTTTAGAACAAGGTCTTCCACCAGAAGGTCCGTAGACACGTCGGCGGAATTCTCCGGAACACCTACGATGCGGACGTTGTTCCGCCTGGCCCGGCTCTCGAAATCATCCAGCCGGCGGGCAAACAAATCATTGGAAGTCCGGAGGTTACGAACTTCGGCCTGGAGATCCGAGACATCCGTAGTCAAGCTAGGTTTCTTGATGTCCAGGGACTTGACCCGCTCATTGGTTTTCCCCAAGTCCGTTCTAATAAGATTGACTTCGATCGCCACCGTGTCTATCTTAGCTGCAAGGGTTTCATACTGCTGACCCATAGTTGTTCTAACACTTGCGATGGCGCCCATAATATCCTTCAGAGTCGGTTCTTCAAGTGTAGAATGACCATCGCCCGTCTCCTTAAGGGCCTTGCTCGCTCCACCTGGGGACTCTTTAGGGCGAGTAAAGCTATCTATGGTCTGGGATTGAGTAACCCCACCTCGGTAAGAGCCCCTGGTGGCCCGCTTCTCGACGTCCGCCTTGCCCGTCATGATGAGCGATGAGCTCTGACGGAACTGTAGGGATCTGGTCAGAATGATTCCCTTCGCGGCACGCCTGTAGAGGAAAGAGGGTGAGGATCAAGAGCAAGCGTAGAACCGGCAGCAGAATCAGAGCAGCCGTGCAGATCGGCAGCAATCGCCGTCAACAATGACCAAGAGCGAAACCGAAAGTACCACAGGGGCGGTGGTCATGTCACGCCAGCCGTTGTTGTTCAATTGCCACCTGGGTACCTCGGGGACTCAAGCCCGTGGATGGTCTACGATATAGGCCGCAAATTTCAATGTGCAGTAAGTCCGGTTCCTGGCGGCCAAATCGATTTTTTAAAAGAGTTTTTGTATCAGCAGGGCATCAGCAAAAGGTACCCGTCGTCAAAATCAGGATACTTTGCAGGATAGATGCCGGAGGCGGAAAGGGTCTCGGGAGCCCTGAGCTCACGCGTCCATCTTGGAATCGCGCGAAGCTCCTTCCCACAGATATACAGTATTGACTCAGGACATTGCTGTTTTTTGACTTACTGGTAACTTACCATCTGGGCCTCAAAACTCACCTAATCACATGGAGTATTCCAATCTATCTACTCACAGGTTGGTGGCTTCTATGGATTCTCTTAACTGCTTCAAGTATGAGAGTATGAACCACTGCCCACACCTATTACCAAACTCTTGCCACTCCTCTAAAACACGTTCTTGTATTGCTCAGTGCTAGAACTCCAGTAGGGATCCAAAGATTGCTTGGTCATTTTACCAATTTTATGCCAGATTTAGATCTTTCAATTAACCACAGTAAAACCCTTATTATGACCTACGGTGCTAGTAGTTCGAGAAATTAGGCTTTTTTCTTGAAAAATACTTTGTTAGAATCCCCAGATCCCTGGTGAGCTGAGGTATGTACCTTTGGCCAAACAGGGATCTATGAGCCCACACGTTAGGGGAAGACAGTTCGACTCTAGAGATAGCCCCCCCTCCACCCTCATGGTAGCTTGGCACGAGCAGCCAGGCTTATCTTCAAGGCCAATGTGTAAAGTATTTGCAATTATGCTCACAGCAACCCAATGATCACACCACAAATAGACTCCACACGAGTTTCATAGAAAAACATATATATGTTTATAAAAAGATATACGATGCGACCACACAATGTTAAACCAGCATATGCATCAGAGTAATCCTCCCCCTGGCCTATTATTATTTCGAGCTAAACTAAACAATCCTTTGTAATCCTAATATCGTAATATGCAGTTTGTTATGCAACAATCAGGTACTATGCAGTTTGATATGCAACAATCAGGTACTTCACAACATTAGGATAACACAGATCATAATATGGCTGTCTGGCAATTTGTACTGTCACTGTAATGCAGTGCGAAATGCAACAATGTTGTAAACTGTTTTGCCCCCGTAATGCAATGCGTACGGTCCCCTTCAGATACTCTGTTAGGAAACAGTAATGCATCATGTAATACAGTTATCAGGCAGTTTGTTATGCAAAAGTAATACAATGCAGAACACATATATCAGGCAGTCGATATGCAATACTAAAGCAATGTGTCATACGACTAACCGGCAGTGCGTGATGCAGGACTATAACAAAAAACAAAGTTGATGGACAGAATGTAGAACAATGTCATAGATGCACCCCAGTACAAGGATCTGGGCCTAAATCCATCGTTTTTTTGCACTCCACACCACTCTGGGTTAGACACTGGCTATATGCAAATCAGCTCTGACCTTGTGCCCCATGGGAACAGTCCAGTCCGAACTACCAAGCCATGTCTTTCCCAGACCTGAATCAAGCATCCAAGGACCGGTTTCTGGCTATCAGCCTTCATTCAGCCTGGATAGCTTGACTCCAGTGGTGTGGAGAGCCTGGGACTCACGTCTGAGTATACCCAGCACACTCGGGGTGAAAATTGCAAAAAACACAGTTGATGGACAGAATGTAGAACAATGTCATACATTCACCCCAGTACAAGGATCTGGGCGTAAATCCATCGTTTTTTTGCACTCCACACCACCCTGGGTTAGACCCTGGCTATATGCAAATCAGCTCTGACCCTGTGCCCCATGGGAACAGTCCAGTCCGAACTACCAACCCATGTCTTTCCCAGACCGGAATCAAGCATCCCAGGACCGGTTTCTGGCTATCAGCCTTCATTCAGCCTGGATAGCTTGACTCCAGTGGTGTGGAGAGCCTGGGACTCACGTCAGAGTATACCCAGCACACTCGGGGTGAAAATTGCAAAAAACACAGTTGATGGACAGAATGTAGAACAATGTCATACATTCACCCCAGTACAAGGATCTGGGCCTAAATCCATCGTTTTTTTGCACTCCACACCACCCTGGGTTAGACACTGGCTATATGCAAATTAGCTCTGACCCTGTGCCCCATGGGAACAGTCCAGTCCGAACTACCAAGCCATGTCTTTCCCAGACCGGAATCAAGCATCCCAGGACCGGTTTCTGGCTATCAGCCTTCATTCAGCCTGGATAGCTTGACTCCAGTGGTGTGGAGAGCCTGGGACTCACGTCTGGAGTCAAGCTATCCAGGCTGATGAAGGCTGATAGCCAGAAACCGGTCCTTGGATGCTTGATTCCGGTCTGGGAAAGACATGGTTTGGTAGTTCGGACTGGACTGTTCCCATGAGGCACAGGGTCAGAGCTGATTTGCTTACAGCCAGTGTCTAACCCAGTGTGGTGTGGAGTGCAAAAAAACGATGGATTTAGGCCCAGATCCTTGTACTGGGGTGAATGTATGACATTGTTCTACATTCTGTCCATCAACTGTGTTTTTTACAGGACTATAACAAGGCATAACACATCTATCAGGCAATCCGTTATGCAAGCCTAGTGCAATGCGTAACACACCTATCAGGCAGTTCATTTTGCAAACAGAATGCAATGGACAATACGACAAACAGGCAGGTTGTTGGGCAGAAATAAGGCAATGCGTCATACAATCATCAGATACTCCGTTATGCAGAAATAATGCAATAGGCAATTTACTCCAGCACCGTTCAAGCGGCCCCTGGCGGTCTCTCCGCCACTCGTGCTGGCTTGCAGTTAGTCTCCAAAACAGTTGACCCCCCTCACGGGTAAGATATAACACAGTAAATGCAGCTTTGCACTCCTGCCCCTGTGCTGCCACTCCCTTGGCACACAGGCCTCGATCCGAGCCGAAGCAGAGGCTTGCGCTGCAGGACAGAGAAAGAGGCAAAGAGCATCTCCCTTCGAGCCCATTCCCCGCCCCAGTATTCAACACACTTTACCTTTGGGGTGCGAACGCACTCTCCTCTCCTCGTCGAGCGACTTATGCCTCAGATGCAATCTCTCTGAATTTCTGGGCAATGAGAAGATCCCAGGGTGAACACTACATCCGCACTCAGAGTCAATGAGTCTCACTGGACTCCGGATGCATGATAACCAGACAACTCCTCACGAGGGTCTCAGGCTGCACATGACACATGCATGCAGCATTGCTGAGACACAATCGATCTTCTGGTGCCCTCGATCACTGGGCACAGCTTGCGCAGGTCTCAGGCGGTAGAAAGCACACACACTCCACTTCGCTGAGACATACTTTATCTTCTGGTGCCCCCGATCACAGGCCACAGCTTGCGCAGGTCTCCGGCAGAAGAAAGCACAGGCCCTCCGTGTTACGGAGGCACACTTTATCTTCAGATGACCGCGATCACAGTGCACCTCTGGCAAGGGTCTCAGGCTGCAAACAGCTCACACACACAGAGTCGCTGAGACACACTTACCCTTCTGGCGTGCACGATCACGGGCCAATCCATGCGAAAGTTTCAGACTGCATCTAGCACACGCCCACTGCATCGCTGAGTCTCGTTTGGAACTCCTGGTGCCCAAGATGACAGGGCACAACATACGAAGGTCTCAGGCTAGAAAGAGCACACACACCCAACATCTCTAAGAGTCTTCTTTGGGAACATTTGTGTTCCTGTGTTTCTGAAAAGGGAGCCAGATAACCTCGGGCCCTTTGGGATCAGATGCTTCAGAACACAGCACAGCAAACTCCTTTCAAGCAGGGGGACACAGCACACAGCAAAGTCCCTACAGCATTTCCTTGGTTAAAACAGCAAACTGCAGAATGGCCCACAGTCACACTGCAAGGGACCTTCCTTCCTTCCTTTCAGTCTATTCAGTTGTTTCTTCCTTGGCAAATAATAATAATAATAATACTGAGTTTTATAAAGCGCACAGCTACCTCCGTAGGAAGTGTCCCGGCGCTGGCATGGGCAGTGAGAATCATAACGCAAGAGAAATGTTCCTCTTTAACCACAAAGTAGCTCCAGTCTTGTTCAATCTTGATCAAGCCATTATCCAAAGTTCAGGGGCTTAAGCTTGCATAGTTATACCCCTCCATGGCTTTGACATCTTTGTGTTACAGGGGGGCACTGACCCCTGCTCAAATCAGTTCTGGGTGCCTCCCTACCAGTGACACATTATTTTTTTGATTAGTGCGGGGTCTGGATTCGCTATCACTCAGCAGGAGATGGGACAATTGTTTTATAGCACCGGCCAAGGCCTCTTCACCTCTAGGGCTGCTCCTCCCCGTACACTCCAGATGCAGGTCAGTCTCACCTCCTCCCCTGGGTCAAGACATTCCCCAGATCCTATTGCTTTCAAATCCAGCCAGTCAATCCTCAACCATACTAAAGTTGACCTTTCCATCTTAAGCCTTTGGGAAGATAGGCTGGAAAACATATTACACAGCCTTCCCGTTTCATTCTAATGGGCAAGAAGGCCTTTTACCAGTAAAAACAAAATGGAGACTATTTCACTGCCAGGACATGGTAAACACCTTGGTACATGTCCCACCTTTTACATGCACTGCACCCTGTCCAGGGGGTACCCGAGACCTGATGTGTATTGAAAGGGTAGGGCAGGTTCTGGTAAGTGTGTGCATTTACCAGAACAACAGCGCAGTATAGGAAACTACGCACAGACCCTGCAATGGCAGGACTTAGTTCCCTTTTCAAGGCAACTTGAGTGAGTGGCACAATAAGTGCTGCAGCCCAAAAGTAGCATTTGCCTTTCTAGACCTGACACACATAATGCATTTTACTAGGGACTTCACTAGTAATACAACATACCAATTATGGACAACCAATTACCATTACACTGTACACAGGGAGCCCTTTCACTTTGTCACTGTTTAGCAGTGGCAAAGTGTCCAAAGCATCTAAGTTGGCAACACTATATCCATCACAATACCAAAAATAGAGGAGATAGAGGCAAAAAGTCAGGGGTAATCACACCAAGAAATGCCAGGTCTAACAATACTAATAATAAATTGGTGCCTACTCTTCTCTAGTTGGGAGTTTTATTTGATGATGCATGTAATTGGAAGGCACGGGAATGGATATGGAGCTCTGAGTTTTCAAAGAGTATTGAGACCTTTTTTGGCTTTGCCTCCAAGTTGGGGATAAAACTGCTAATTGAGTTGATGGCAGTGCACACAGGTAAAAGACCACCCATTGCAACTTACAGTGCCAGACTCTAGGGAGAGCAAGTCAAGTCAAGTCAAAATGTATATAGCGCACTATATACCCAGAGGGTCTCAAGGCGCTTGAGGAGGGGGGGGTGGGGTTACTTATTAAATATCCAGGTTTTAAGCTGTTTTCTGAAGGCTAGGTGGTTGTGGGTAAGGCGGAGGTGAATCGGAAGGGAGTTCAAGGTTTTGGCCGCTAAGTAGGAGAAGGATCTTCTTCCCCATGGTGGCTTTGTGGATGCGCGGAACAGAGGCGAGGGCATGGTTGGACGAATGCAGTTGGCGGGTGGGAGTGGAGAAGGAAATGCGCGTGTTGAGGCAGTCAGGTCCAAGTTCGTAGAGGGCTTTGTGTGCGTGGGTGAGGAGACGGAACGTTATCCTTTTGTTGACGGGGAGCCAGTGAAGGTCTTTCAGGTGACCGGAGATGTGGTCTGTGCGGGGGATGTCTAGTATGAGTCTGGCTGAGGCGTTTTGA
The DNA here is from genome assembly GCF_964263255.1 of Lissotriton vulgaris. Classification (NCBI taxonomy): domain Eukaryota; kingdom Metazoa; phylum Chordata; class Amphibia; order Caudata; family Salamandridae; genus Lissotriton; species Lissotriton vulgaris. The sequence goes on from NC_141691.1 coordinate 2,081,958,212, forward strand.
ATGCATTGGAGTTTTTTCAGCAGTATTGCGGTGGTGCCGGCGTAAAGGGTGTTTCCTTAGTCCAGACGGCTTGTAACCAGTGTGTGGGTGACCGTTTTTCTTGTTTCGGTGGGGTCCAGCGAAATGTTTTTTTGAGCATGCGTAGGATGTTGAAGCATGATGATGAGACGGCGTTGACTTGTCTGGTCATCGAGAGAGAGGAATCCAGGATGATGCCCAGGTTCCGTGCGGGGTCCGTTGGTATGGGAGCTTTTCCTAGGGCCGTTGGCCACGAGGAGTCGTTCCAGGCGGAAGGGGATGCACCTAAGATGAGGACTTCCATTTTGTCCGAGTTCAGTTTCAGACGGCTGTGCTTCATCCACTCGGCTACTTCTTTCATCCCTTCATGAAGGTTGGTTTTGGCGGTGGTTGGGTCTTTGGTGAGTGAGAGGATCAGCTGACTGTCATCAGCGTAGGAGATGATGTTGAGGTTGTGCTGACGTGCGATGGTTGCGAGGGGGCTCATGTAGACATTGAAGAGGGTAGGGCTGAGAGAAGATCCTTGTGGAACGCCGCAAATGACTTCGGTGGCCTCTGACTTAAAAGGAGGGAGGCGGACTCTCTGAGTTCTTCCAGCGAGGAACGAGATGATCCAGTCTAATGCTTTTCCTTGAATTCCGATGTTGCTGAGGCGTTGTATTAGGGTACTATGACAGACTGTGTCGAAGGCTGCGGAAAGGTCGAGGAGGATGAGGGCGACTGTTTCTCCGTTGTCCAGTAGTGTTCGAATGTCGTTTGTTGCTGCGATGAGGGTGGTCTCGGTGCTGTGTTTGGCTCGGAAGCCAGTCTGTGAGGAGTCGAGTGATTTGTTGGTTTCGAGGAAGGCGGCGAGCTGATTGTTGACAGCTTTCTCAATGACTTTGGCAGGGAATGGGAGGAGCGAGATGGGCCGGTAATTTTTGAGTTCGGTGGGGTCAGCTGTGTGTTTCTTCATAAGGGCGCTGAGTTCGGCGTGTTTCCATTTTTCTGGGAATGTGCCGGATTTGGGGAGCAGTTGATGACGTCTCGGAGATGGGGTGCGATAATGGAGTCTGCTTTGTTGAAGATGTGATGGGGGCAAGGGTCTGTGGGGGATCCGGAGTGGATGGAGTTCATTAGGCGAATGGTGTCTTCTGTGGTGATTGGGTTCCAGTTGTGAAGGTTATTCGGGGGGGGGGTGCAGGTTCGGAGGTGAGAGGGATTGACTGGTTTACGGGTTGGTTGTCAAAGCTGTTATGAATGTCGGCGATTTTGTCATGGAAGAAAGAGGCGAGGGAGTCGCAGAGGACTTGAGAGGGGGTGATGTCGTTGGAGCTGGCGGTGGGGTTGGTGAATTCTTTGATGATGTTGAAAAGTTCCTTGCTGTTGTGGGCGTTGTTGTCTAGTTGGTCTTTGAGTGCTGATTTCTTGGCTGTTTGGATTAGTTGGTGGTGTTTGCGGGTGGCGTTTTTGAAGGCGGCTTGGGTGATAGTGTTTGGGTCTTTTTTCCAAGTTTTTTCAAGGGAGCGGCAGAGTTTCTCTGGTTTCTTATGGTCATCATTAAACCATGGGGCGTTCTTACTTCCTTGCTTGATTTGATGTTTTTTCAGGGGTGCTAGTTTGTCGGCGGTTTGGGTTAACTATTGTGTGAGGTTGATGGAGGCTTGGTTAGGGTTCATCGAATAGGCAGGGGGTTTTTGAAGAAGTGATGTGGAGATTTGGTCGATTGTGATTTTGTTCCAATTTCTTTGCAGAGTTGGTTGAGGGTGGTTGTGGATCGGGGTCTTATTGTAAATGAAGTGTTAGGAGGGTGGATGGGTCGTACGTAATGCGGGAGGGGTGGGTGATGCGGGGACCAGGGGGTCTGGCTCTGGGCTCGGTCCAGGCGCGGACGGGCAAGAATGTCCTGACTTACAGATATTGTAAAATGGATTTTTGAGGCACTTATTTGCTTTGAGTTACCTCTGTTTCCGACACTGAACAGGGGCTAGGCTAAAATATTGATTACATTTGCTGGCAACCTTTGCTTCTCTGGCTGTCCATATGGACAAAGCATGAAGCCTGTTTGAATAGGCTGGTCCTGTTAGATTGCCTTAAAATAAAAAAAGCCCTTAATAGGACTTGATTGTCTAACATAAAGAACCCATGGCACAGTTTTGACATGGATGAGCAGTTTAGCAAGCCACACATGTCAAGGCTCACTTGTATGACTTTTTTTAAATATCCCAGATGCAGCCACGCAATTCCAGAAGTTTACTGTCAGTTATTATGTACAAATGCACCATATCTTACTTGGCTCGCAAACCTATAGCACAGATATTTTTTTAATATACACTTTAAACTTCAGGCTATGCATTATCTGGTTGTGTCCCAACCCCAGGTCAATATTCTGATAAGCTTACACTATGTCCAATTCATGTAATGTTTTTTTTACAAATTTTATACAGCATCAAGAAAGCTGTTGCTGCTCCCTATTCGAAAGTATGCTGGTGTTAGACTGTGCTGATCAGCATCAATTGTCTTACAGTCACTTTCCTCTATATCAGCTCACATGGCTAAGCCAAATATATTCAAATATCGATTAAGTTGTGAGGATCCCTTTTCTAATTAGTGGGATTCTAAAATGTATTTCAAGTATTCAAGTTATTGTACAGTCTTTACTTATCAACATCACATAATTGGTATTCTGAACATTGAACGTGTCTGCTCCAGCTATACAGTATTTGGCAATGCACAGTCTCTTATTTCTGCATTTTATATTTGTATTGTTTTGACATGTTTTAATGATAAGACCTTTTACTGTGTTGAGGAAATTTAATAATGTAGCATCTAATGATGAATATTTTTCCCATTTACATCTGCTGTACTATGCTTTTCTTTTATCTTGTTTTTTTAGGGTTATGTTTTTATCCTAATAATTTTATTTTAATGATAGTGTAACGCAGGGCTCTAGGGTTCTTAAAGGCATAGAGGTGTTTTATGCTTGTTGTACTATTTACACTCCAACACCACTTCATGCTTTTTATTTAAAGTTCACTTTCTTATCCAAATAGATTGCTATTTATTCATTTTATGCAATTTGTTTAAAATAATATCAGCAAATCTTGCTGTTTCTTTTTATGGAATTGGCTAGGAAATATGATATATTACGTATTTTACTGGATCTTGCACATGCTCAGAGATATCCTGACTTTTATGAATATCAGAAGGCGTCTCATGGTGAAGAACTACTTGTATGATAAGGTGGTAAGTCCTTTTCGCACCAAGCAATCTCTTGCCACCAAGGACATATGAGAGAGCCAGTCAAAACTTTCCTGTCATCCAGCCCTATGTGTCATGAATGCCTTTGAGCATGACACAGTTCTTTCATTCCTCAGATGTATGACTTGCCATTCCCTTCTGTTAAGATCAGCACCAAAATCTCCCTAAACAAATCAGGGTCTGTAACACCCTCTGCATCAGGCACCTCATCTGGAGTCGCGTAAGATGTTCTCAAGCCTCTTTCTTGAACACTAAACCAAATAACATTCTTAGTTTATTATTCAATACATTTGAACCCCCTCTCTTCTATGTACTCTAAAACCTATTTTTGTATACGCAGCAATGCTACTGGACCATCAAGCGATGGTTCTGGATCAATTACTGCCACCATGGCCACCTTCAAGTTCAATTCCTTTAATGATTCACTCACAGAAGATGACACCCTGGCAGTGGGCACACCAGTCTACATTGGTATTTCAACTACATTCCCTGATGGAGACACATTTACCCTCAAGGCAGAGAGGTGTTTTGCTTCCCCCAGCTTCAACCCGGGTGATCCCAGCATTGAACTAATATCCGGCGGGTAAGTGACCAATTCTCAATACTTACCTACATGTTTCCTCCTACAATAACAAAGTTGCTCCCTATGCCCAGTGGAATGTGAGCACTTCAATATGATCACAATGCAATTAATAGACAACCCTGAGTATCAGCAGCAAATGTTATTGATGAATAAAAAAGAGAAAACATTTTTGAATAAAAATAGTAGAAATCAAATGACAGTAAAATGAAGGTTAATACATTTATGCAAATATTCATTAACAACCTATGCGTTTTTTGGTTGGAATGGGAATAGACATGAGTACGTGAATATTGTATTATGTGCATGATGGCGACTCACCTGACACAGCGTCCTCTTCTTAAATGATAGTGGTGAATCAATTCTTCATGGGAAATAATGGAGCATGTTTTCAATCTTATTTAATTGCAATTCCTTAAGGAAACACAATGCATGACCTCACAGTTTAGACATAGAAAGATATAAAGTGTATGTAAGCCTGCCTAAATCTACTGAAAATGGTGGAGGGTGAAACCAGAAAGATGGTTTTCAACACACATATAGGAAATTGGAGGAGCATTTTGGAGATGCATATCCTGGGAGACATATTTTCTTTGGACTTTGAAAGGAAACATTAAAAGGTTACTACATATGTTGCTGAGTTAAGGCAGGTATCTAATACTTGGTAATGTGTGAATGTATGTGACACACTAATGCATGATTAGTATGAAGCACAAACAAACCCAGAATTCAGAAGAACCTGTGATTTGATAACCCTAACCTCAGGGATGTCACTAAAATACTATAGGGTATAACACACACTGCATCAGGTGTAATGGAGGTGCAGCCTCCCACTGAACATTCTGTTTATGGCAGAAAGGGTCAGGCAAAGCTGCCAACATCTTGAGATGTGTCAGGAAACAAATCAAAAGCTGCCAGTCACAATGCCAAGTTAACATGTTTTAGATTTGCTAACGGTTGGCACTTAGCTAGTAGTCATGTATGTTGTGTTAACAATTCCAATCAAAGAAACAAAAGTAACAAAGGCCCTTACGCACATGTTAGAGGGAAATCTCACAAATCCACGTAAATATGCTGCAGGAGCTGGAGAATGATGCCAACAAAGTGGTTTTTCACACGAACGGTAATGATGAAAAATACAAGTTCCAAGTTCTGAAATATAGTGAAACAAGTCTGTTTCAATAGATGTTCTTCCCCATTTACAATTATTGTCAAGACTGTTTTGCCCAACTGGGAGAATCACTAATCATGAATTACTAGAGATTGACCCTGCAGACTATAACAAGTACCCATCAGAGAGTATGAGAATTGTGCACATTTCGTTTAGAAGGAATTCTACAAAAGGGAAAGTGTATATTACCAAAGAACGGTGACATTTATTGGGATGTAAATAAAACCTGTTTTGGACAAAGTTTTTCCCTGCATCCATCCTCAGGGGGAAACATTCAGAAGAAGTATTAGAACGAATAGCAGCATAAAGGGGTTAAGGAACCCATTGTGGTCACTGGATGGCTTGCATCTGTAGTAGTGGCTAAAAAACCTGAATGTGGGTAAAATGTCTTTATGTAGATTTTCATGACCTAAATACTGGATTGTCACCATATACCCACACATAATGACGTTCTTAGGATGGTGGGTGATGCTGGCTGTTTTTTTATTGATTCATGGTTCAGTCTGTACATGCCAGCATGTTGATTTCCATTCAGTTTCAGTTCCCAGACATCTTAGCCCTCATGTATTACACCTTTGGGGTCATACAGATTTCACTGAATACCGTTTGGGTTGGCTGTGGTTGCCGTCACCATAAAATACACCACATAGTGCTTATTGGGCGATTTTCTCAAAGGTATATTCTTTCATGAAGATATTGTTACATATTTGATATTCTAATCTACAGACCTGATATTGTTGAACACATTAAAAAACAGAAAGGTGGTAATTCACTTGAAGGCTCAGACAATTCCATTGTTAAAAATAAATGTGAAATTGGTGTGAGATCAGTTAACGTCATAGGAGATATGATTACCCAAGAAGGCATTACAACTCGGCGGATGCCGTTAGGGGCAAGATGGCGGATGCGCACGCATCTGAGTGAGCATCCTGAGATGTGTCTCGCAACTGTTCGCTCCTCTCTTACCTGATGGCGTTTTCCTTTCCGAACTCGATGTGAAGGACTTCATTTCATATGTGGATTTTTGTCACTGGGATATCGTCAAGCCGGGTATGATTTGGGACTGGTGCCGTGTGTATCGACGATTCCCCCGCAACGCTTGGTGCTTTTCAGCTTCTGCCTCCGGACGGTCCACAGGTGCGTTCGGCAGATTACGGTGGGCTGTACCCAGCTCACACAGCTTGGAGGCGGCGCCTTGTTCGGAGGGGGTGAACGTCAAGAAATGGACTGGTTGGCGGACTGGCCGATGGGGACGAAAGTTTTATGGTGAGATGCCGCCAAAGAATCCTAATGCAAATACTCAGCCTAAGGAACCGAGACCGCAGACGCAAGCGGTGGCAGCAGCTACAGAGAATACATTTGAAAATATGTCTCTGCAGGGAAATACTATACAGCATGAAGCTAATGGGACTGGGACCAATATTGGCATTCTTACCCCCAACCCTGATATAAACTTGTCAACGCCAGAGACAGACTCTAGAGGAACGGGGGCCACTCCTAAAATTCCGGCGATGTTCAAGAAGAAAAACTTACCTAAAGGTAAGCAACAACCATCAGACACTTTGAATGTCCCTCAGAGTTTAAAGGGGGGACGAGAGTTAATGTGGTGCGTAATGGTGGAGCCCCAGCTGTTCGAGTGCATTGGAGATTGAGAGTATGGAGGGGGAAGAGGAATGGAGGGATGAAAGGGATGATAAAAGTCTGACGAGTACAACAAGCTCAGTGCAGGGAGAAGATGAGGACACTACACCATCAAGGAGGGAGCAATGGACCCCTGAGGAAGGCACAGTGCGTAAAATTCTAGGTGACAATGGCAGACCTAGCCCCCGTCCTCCCCTCTATCTGAAGACAGTGGTGGAAATATAGGATCACTGTAAGAATTGGGACCACCAGTTCTCCGGGGGGTAGCTTGACTCGAGCAGGAAGGCAGCCAGGGGCTTACTTGTCAAGTAGCTACTCAACACACTCATCCATTGAGACAAGAAGTGGGCGCAATAATGGAGACCACACCAGTAGTTGTGATTGAAAATCAAGTTCTTTTATATAGGCTTTAGTTCAAGGCAATCAAGGCATTAGCAAATCATTAGCATTTCATTACAGTACCTCATTAAAGCATTTCATGGGAGCCTTTCAAAATGCATTTCCTTTAAAATGGTAAAACATTTCATTAAATATTTTCAGTAAAGCAGAAAACTTCAAATAACACAGCCTGTCGCGTTACACTCTCCAACAGGCTAGGAGGGTACTTTCATAAACCATGGATTAGCATTCAGGAAGCTGATATAAACATTTCCTCTTGTAAATATCAACAGTTCAGTAACCAAGGTCAGATCATTAGAATAGTATTGGCATAAATCACTAGGGATCAGAATTTAACCCCATCAGGAACTGTAGAAGCCCGCCCCTGCAAGAAATTCAGTACAGGGAAAAATATCACCACTTCATCAGCAGGCTTGAAAGCATGTAAGCAGGCATGAGTAGTAAAGGCAGCATAAGACGGCCGCCATGCATCAACAGTCAATGAAGTGACCGTTCTTGTTACCAAGTGGGCTGGCAACAGTTAATTTAGTATAGCCTGCTCTCCAGGCATACACAGTTATTTGGCCCCAGCACTCCTGAAGCGTAAATCAGGCCTCACAACTACTTGAGGCTCAACGAGGCCAACAGGGCCCAGTCACAGTGTTCCCCGGGGGAGGGGCGAACTCGGGGCCTAATACCGGCCTTCTGCCCTACTCCCCTGGGGGTTACTTTAGGTTTTCGGCCCTCCGGGGCCCTTGCGCAGATACTGGGCGAAGGAGAGGAGTTCCAACCCTCCCGGGGCCTCACTCGACCCGGCGCGGTGCAGGTACAGCTTCAGGGTACCAGCGCCGGGGGCGAGGCGGGACTAGCATTAGGGGCAAATCGGAGGGGGCTTCCTGGCTCCACGGCCCCCTCCGCGACAAGCTCAGGCCTTCTCCGGGCCTCAAGACACAGCCTCGGCCCGGGGACCAATCAGAACAGGGGCCGGGGCTGTCTCCGCCAACCGTGTCGCCCGCCTCGAGGGCGCGCCAGCCCGGTCCAATGGTTGCGCGGCGCTCGGGGGGCGTGGCAGAGGAGCTCCCTGGTCACATGAGGTGCGCCCTGGCTTCAGGCCTAACCCGGCCTGGTTTCCTTGATGCGGCGGCCCTCTCCTAGCATACGGGGGCCGCTGAGGGGGAAATCACGGCGCTGGACACAGCCCGGAGGCAGGCGGCCACAGGACAGGCCGGAAGCGCCTCAGAGGTGACGCGTGGGCGACGCCGATGCCGCGATGGTGATGAGGTCTCCTCAGGTGCCTCGGGGGGCTAGACACAGCACTTGACACCGAGGCAAGTGAGCGCATGGGGGCAACTGCAGAGCCTCGCAGGGCAGGATGATTCTTGAGGAGAAAAGCGCCTCAGGATCACAGCGCTTGAACCACGGGTGCACCATTAGCTCAGGGCAGGCGGTTTCAAATACAGCGCTGGATAGGGGGAGCAGAATATAGCTCTTTCCACATAGTTTAGCAAGGACAGCAGAGCAGTTCAGTCAGAGGGAGACAGGTAGGGCAAGGTGGGCCCAGTTGAAGGCAGGGGATGGGCAGGGCAGCACAGTACAGTACCTGGTCGATCCCCCAGCAGTCTCTGGTCAAAGGAAAGTAGTCTTCTTGGTGCTTGGATAATTCTGCGCCCTTAGGTGTAGGTTTCTTGAAGTGGGGGGGGGGTTGAGTTGGAGGCTGGATGAGTTTTCCTCAGTCACTGCAGATGGACCATGGGGTTCCCTACCGCTGGGCCAGATCAGGGGGAAAGCTTAGGACACCTCACTCAGCTTAAGAGGCAGCATCTAAATCCTGTCACTCCCAGTGGCATAAGTTCCTAACTAGGCCCTCCCGCATAAAACTCCAGCGTGGGTTCCCCAGGTCAGTGATGCACCAACTGCATAGAAAAAGTTCTCTCCCTTACTTATATATGCCCAGGTCAGGTGACCACTCTCTAAGGCGGAAAAAATAGGCTCCGCCTTTCTCCTGGAAAGTTCCAGGAGCTTCCCCACTCTACCTAGGGACAGGGGATGGCAAGCTGGTATTGCAACAATGTATGGGGTCCCAGCCAGCTCCTGGCAACTAGGGTGCTACACTAAAAGACCAGGCTGCAGTAGCAGGGGCCAGTGGCAGCCATGTTTGAAGTAGAGAGCACCTGCACCCTAACATGGATTAGCCATGAAAAGGTGCCCGAAGACCTAAGGGTAAGCATGGGCGAATTTTGCAAATCTCGCGTTCGCGAATTTTGCGGATTTGCGAACTCGCAATTCGCAAAATCCGCGAATTCTCGCGAATTTGTGTTTTTTTTTTTGTGTTTGTGCGTGTTTCTGCCAGTTCGCGAGGGTTTTGTACAATTTCGCAAAACGCGAACTTACCTGTCGGGTCCCAAGTTTTGCGAACTTGTTGTTTCTACGTGTCCAGCCTGTTTGGGACACTCTTCTTCATCACTGCCACTCTCTGTCACCACTGCCACTCTCTGACTACTCATGCCACCCTCTGGCCCACCCATGCCACCCTCTGTTTCATCACAGCACCCTCTGGTTGTCCAGTCAGTGTACATTATTGTGGCAAAGCAAAGCACTCAAGTGACCTGAATTAATTTGGGGCTGATTAATGTGTCACAGAATATTTTTTTAGCTGGCACCTGCTTCCTTAGTGCTTCCTGATTAGTGATCTTTTGCACTTGCTAAGTGCTTTCATTGTTGCAAAATTAGTTACAACACCTGCCCTGCCCCAACTGACAATAATGAATTAGGGGCTGATTAATGGATTTGAACTTCCAGCCTGGCTCCTGCTTGTCTCCCTTAGCTGTAATTCAGGACCTTTGTGGCAAATGTGTAACTATTCTGAGGTTCAGAGGTGGGTCACATAATAGTTGCAAGTAGGCAACTGAACTCTGGAGGGGCCCCTCAGGAAGCACTACAGGAAATGGCTACTAATGATGAGCCTGAACTTTTGAACCTGGTAAGTAGTTTCAGTTTTGCTAAGATCGTATTTCTGCAATTTTGCGCTTATTCGCGGGGTGCGAAGTTGTACTGAGAGTCAAGTCAAGTCAAGTCAAAGAATTTATAAAGCGCACTACATACCCAGAGGGTCTCAAGGCGCTAGGGGGGGGGGGGAGGATTACTTGTCGAATATCCACGTTTTAAGTTGCTTTCTGAATGCTAGGTGGTTCTGGGTAAGGCGAAGGTGAGTAGGGAGTGAGTTCCATGTTTTAGCAGCCAGGTATGAGAAGGATCTGCCTCCCATGGTGGTCTTGTTGATGCGAGGTACAGTGGCGAGGGCTTGGCTGGACGAGCGTAGTTGGCGGGAGGGGGTGTAGAAGGACAGTCGTGAGTTGAGGGATTCTGGTCCGATGTCGTAGAGTGATTTGTGTGCGTGGGTTAGCAGTCGGAAAGTGATCCTCTTATTGACGGGTAGCCAGTGGAGGTCTTTCAAGTGGCCAGAGATGTGTTCGTTGCGCGGGATGTCTAATATGATCCTGGCTGATGCGTTTTGGATTCGTTGTAGTTTCTTCTGGAGTTTAGCGGTAGTACCTGCGTAGAGGGTGTTTCCGTAGTCCAGTCGGCTCGTGACCAGAGCATGGGTGACTGTTTTTCTGGTTTCGGTGGGGATCCAGCGAAATGTTTTTTTGAGCATGCGGAGAATGTTGAAGCAGGATGAGGATACGGCGCTGACTTGTTTGTTCATTGAGAGTGAAGAATCCAGGATAACGCCCAGGTTCCGTGCGTGGTCTGTCGGGATGGGTGCTTTTCCAAGGGCTTCCGGCCACCAAGAGTCGTCCCATGCAGATGGGGATGTGCCTAAGATGAGGACTTCTGTTTTATCTGAGTTCAGTTTTAGACGGCTGAGTTTCATCCATTCGGCAACTTCTTTCATTCCTTCGTGTAGGTTAGTTTTGGCGGTGCTGGGGTCATTGGTGAGAGAAAGGATCAGTTGAGTGTCATCCGCGTAGGAGATGATGTTGAGGTTGTTTTGGCGGGCGATGGCCGCGAGGGGGCTCATGTATACGTTGAAGAGGGTGGGACTGAGTGAAGATCCTTGTGGTACGCCACAGATGACTTCAGTGGCCTCGGACTTGAATGGTGGAAGGCGGACTCTCTGAGTTCTTCCGGTGAGGAACGAGGTGATCCATTCAAGTGCTTTTCCTTGTATTCCGATGTTTCTGAGGCGCTGTAGAAGGGTGCTATGACAGACTGTGTCAAAGGCTGCGGAGAGGTCGAGGAGGATGAGGGCGACTGTGTCTCCATTGTCCAGTAGAGTTCGAATGTCGTCTGTTGCTGCGATGAGGGCGGTCTCAGTGCTGTGTTTTGCTCGGAAGCCAGATTGAGAGGAGTCCAGGGTTTTGTTGGCTTCGAGGAAAGCGGCGAACTGGTTGTTGACAGCTTTCTCGATTACTTTGGCCGGGAATGGAAGGAGCGAAATGGGGCGGTAATTTTTGAGTTCGGTGGGGTCCGCTGTGGGTTTTTTCAGAAGGGCGGTGAGTTCAGCGTGTTTCCAGCTTTCCGGGAAGGTGGCGGAATTGAAGGAGCAGTTGATGACGTCTCGGAGGTGAGGTGCTATGACGGAGTCTGCTTTGTTGAAGATGTGGTGAGGACATGGGTCTGTGGGAGATCCTGAGTGGATGGAGTTCATCAGGCGGATGGTGTCCTCAGTGGAGATTGGGTTCCAGTCGTTAAGGGTGTTCAGGGGGGGAGAGTGTTCTTCATATGGATGGGTGGGTTGGTCTCCGGGTTGGTTGTTGAAGCTGTTGTGGATGTCAGCGATTTTGTTGTGGAAGAATGAGGCTAGGGAGTCGCAGAGGGCTTGAGAGGGGGTGATGTCGTTGGAATTGGCCGAGGGATTGGTAAATTCCTTGACGATGTTGAAAAGTTCCTTGCTGTTGTGGGCGTTGTTGTCAAGTCGATCCTTGAATGCTGTTTTCTTGGCTTTTCGGATTAGTTGGTGGTGTGTGCGGGTGGCGTTTTTGAAGGCATCCTTGGTGCTGGTGGTTGGGTCTTTTTTCCAGGCCTTTTCAAGGGAGCGGCAGAGTTTCTTGGACTTCTTAAGATCAGCGTTGAACCATGAGGCCTTCTTGCTGCCTGGTTTGCTTTGACGTTTTTTCAGTGGTGCTAAGGTGTCGGCGGTGTTGGATAACCATAGGATGAAGTTGGCGGCGGCTTGGTCTGGGTTAGAAGAGTGGGCTGGGGTGTTTAGAAGGAGCGATGAGGAGATCTGGTCAATGGTGATTTTGTTCCAGTTTCTTTGCAGGGTTGGTTGGGGGTGGTTGTTGGGTTTTGGCTTGTTGTAGGTGAAGTGAACGCAGCTGTGGTCGGTCCAGAGGAGATTCGTAGTGTGGCTGAAGGAGACATGATTGCTGGAGGTGAAGATGGGGTCGAGTGTGTGACCTGCGATGTGGGTGGGGGAAGTGACCAGTTGTTTAAGTCCGAGGTTGGCGAGGTTGTCCAAGAGGGTGGTGGTGTTGCGGTCGTTGTTCTTTTCAAGGTGAAAGTTGAGGTCTCCCAGAAGGATGTAGTCTTTGGAGGGGAGCGCGTGTGGAGTGATGAAGTCCGTGATGTCTTCACTGAATTTTGCGCGGGGTCCTGGTGGTCTGTAGAGGAGGGTGCCTCTAAGTGTGGTCTTGGGGTCGATGTGGATCTGGAAGTGAAGGTGTTCGGAGTTGGCGAGGTTGGCGTCAGAGCTGGTTGAGATGCGGATGGATTTTTTATGGACGATAGCGATACCTCCTCCTGTGTGGCTGGTACGGTCCTTGCGAGTGATCTTATAATCTTCAGGGATGGCAATGGTGATGTCTGGGGCGGAGGAAGCGTTCATCCATGTTTCTGTTAGGAAGGCGACGTCTGGAGAGGTGGTGTCTAGTAGATTCCATAGGTCGATGGCGTGCCTGTGGACCGATCGGGTGTTGAGCAAGATGCATTGTAGGTTGTTGGGATCGGGAGACTGATGTGTGGTCATAGCGGAGATGTTGTCGGTGCCGCTGAATTTGCAGGAGTAGCAAGAGAAAGGTCCATGGGTGTGTCCGGGAGCGGCTTGGACGCAGTTGGGGGCGCGACCGGGGTTAAGGGCTAGGAGGGTGGCGGCATCGTAGGTAATGCGGGGGGCTGGGCTGCGCGAGGGGCAGGGGGTCTGGCGCTGGGCGCGGTCCAGGCGCGGACGGGCGTAGACGGGCTTACCTTTGGCGCACCTTCGGCGCGGATTGGGCGCGAACGCTGCGCGTGGACGCTGCGCGCGGGAGTAACTGTCATATATGGATGGTGGAGGGGGAGGGGCGAGGGCGTCTCTGCTGGGAGGCGGGGCGGGCACACGAGGACAACAACAACAAAATGGAGGCGGAGGGGGGAGTACAGCGGAGCGCTAGAGTCAAACGCGCTAGCAGGACTAAACAGCAGTAGTAGATGAATTAACAAAGCGCTAAGGAGGCAAAGCGGAAATATGCAACACAGCATGCGAAATGAAAACAAATGAAATGGCACAGTTAAAGCAGTTCAATCAATGCAGCGCTACGATGTTAGCAACACAGCAGGCGAAATGTAACCAAATGACAGAGGCGCTTTTAAAGGCTATTCCAGCAATGCAGCGTTACAATACCAGATGCCTGCAAGAGACACTGGGAGCGACAACTCAGCCTGTGAAAGAGGAGCGAGTCACGGCGCATGTAGGGAGAGGAGCGCTATTTCTATTCTGTGGGAGGGCGTCTCAGCTGGGAGGCGGGGCGGGCACACGAGGACAACAACAACAAAATGGAGGCGGAGGGGGGAGCACAGCGGAGCGCTAGAGTCAAACGCCCTAGCAGGACTAAACAGCAGTAGTAGATGAATTAACAAAGCGCTAAGGAGGCAAAGCGGAAATATGCAACACAGCAGGCGAAATGAAAACAAATGAAATGGCACAGTTAAAGCAGTTCAATCAATGCAGCGCTACGATGTTAGCAACACAGCAGGCGAAATGTAACCAAATGACAGAGGCGCTTTTAAAGGCAATTCCAGCAATGCAGCGTTACAATACCAGATGCCTGCAAGAGACACTGGGAGCGACCACTCAGCCTGTGAAAGAGGAGCGAGTCACGGCGCATGTAGGGAGAGGAGCGCTATTTCTATTCTGTGGGAGGGCGTCTCAGCTGGGAGGCGGGGCGGGCACACAAGGACAACAACAACAAAATGGAGGCGGAGGGGGGAGCACAGCGGAGCGCTAGAGTCAAACGCGCTAGCAGGACTAAACAGCAGTAGTAGATGAATTAACAAAGCGCTAAGGAGGCAAAGCGGAAATATGCAACACAGCAGGCGAAATGAAAACAAATGAAATGGCACAGTTAAAGCAGTTCAATCAATGCAGCGCTACGATGTTAGCAACACAGCAGGCAAAATGTAACCAAATGACAGAGGCGCTTTTAAAGGCAATTCCAGCAATGCAGCGTTACAATACCAGATGCCTGCAAGAGACACTGGGAGCGACCACTCAGCCTGTGAAAGAAGCCGCGAACTCACGCGAACAGTGCGAGCAAAATCCGCTGCTCGCGGATTTGCGGATTTTGCGGGAGATTCGCGAATCTCGCGGATTGCGAATTTACCGAAAATCCGCAAAATCCGCGAGCGAAACGGATTTTCCGCCCATGCTTACCTAAGGGCCAACAAAAAGAAGGTGAAAAAAATGAGGCAAGGGCGGAAAAAAATAGGGAAAGACCACCCTAGGGTTGACAGGTCTAACATGCGTCCCCCCCAGCCGAAAGAGGGGAGAACTACCGAACCTCTAGGGAGTTCTCGTCACTAAGGCCGAAAAACCGGGAGAGACTGTCAGCATTGGCGTGGTCAGCTCCGGGCCGATGTTCCACCCTAAAGTCCATCCCCTGTAGGGAAATGGACCACCTTAGCAACTTGGGATTTTTGCCTCTCATCTGCATGAGCCAGCGAAGGGGACGGTGGTCGGTTTGAATTAGGAAGTGAGAGCCAAAAAGGTAAGGCCCAGACCACAGCGAATTCTTCTCGCTCGATGGTACTCCATCGCCGTTCCCGAGGGATGAGTCCTCTGGAGATGAAGGCCACAGGTTGGTCTTGGCAATCATTGTTGAGTTGCGATAGCACGGCGCCTACGCCATGCTCTGATTCAGAAAAGGGGGTGGTGATGGACAGAGTATCTGAATTAAACAGAACACTCATACACAGTCAACAGATCAGGGCTTGATCCATCACCGTTTTTTAGCTCACTGCACCATCCCAGCTCAGAACCTGGCTACATGCAAATGAGTCTGTCCCTGGCCCAGTGCATCTTGGGAACAGGGCAGACCAAACTACGAAGCCAATTCTTTTACTGGAAAGGAAACAAGCTTCCGGGGACCGGTTTCTGGCATTACAGTCATGAGCCCCTTGCTCACTGCACCATCAGGATTCAAGCAAGCCGGGCTTTATTTATTTATTTATTTATTTTAGTCAATCCAACAAACAGACTCACATGTCCACTGCTAAAATAAAAAATTTACATTTCCCTTCACTAACCCACCAATAATCCATTCAGAATAGCATGCTGCTTGCTGAAAAGCATGTCAACACATATGCAAAATATAAATAAAATGTTATTAGCAATTATATTTATAACGTTTTATTTCAAGTAACTATTCCTATCGTAGTGAATGCATGTATGAGTGATTTGTGGGATAGTATGTATTATGATAGTGCATATACAATATGTAGCTGTGAGCATGCTAACTCAGTGCAATTGGTTCCAACAGGTTGAATGCTTTACTACTACAGGACTCAACAAGAACTGTTAGAATAAAGCTATCATGCTCACAGCAAAGTGTGGTATATGATGAAACTGTACCTCAGTACCTCTATCAATTACTGACTATACAATACCATGCATATTATTTTTAAGCCCCAAAGAAGTGAAAAAATTTATTTTCTAAACACATTTTGGCTTTAGGTTTTTTTGTGCTATTAAAGTGGAACAAGAGAGTGGGAAGTTCATTTTGTTTTACAAATGCTCCAGAAGCAAATACGCTAATATTCAAGTATTTTAAAAAAGATGGAAAGACAAACACATCCTGAGAACTGATTACTTTGTTAAACCTCTGCTTTGTCTTTATAACAAGTACTGAATTCACACATTTGTAAAATAAAGAATTCTCACCCATCGAAAATTGTAAGGCACAGATGGACAATTGCGGGCCCAATCCACATAGGTGAAAACTCGGATTAAAGTGTCAGTTTACTACTTTTTGGAATCCACAAAGGTAAATGACTAATAGTAACTTTACTACTGGCAACTTTCTTACAAGTAACTTTACGTGCAATAAAGTTACTATCTGTAGCTTAGCTTTGGGAATACCAAAAAGTAGTAAACTTAAGTCTACGTTTACTACTTTTTGGTATTCACAAAGGTAACTTACTGTCTGTAACTTTACTACTGGTAAACCTACTACTAGTAAGTTTGGAACACTTTTAACATTACTACCAGTAGGTTTACCAGTAGAAAAGTTACTAGAAGTAATTTACTTTTATGAATACCTAAAAGTAGTAGACTTACACTTAAGTTTTAGTTTGCCTATGTGAATCAGGCCCTGCAAGTCGGTTGTCTTTATGAGACACTGTACTTTTATATGCTGATATTGAAATCTAGCTTCACAATGCTTTCCTCTTTGCAGCTGTGCAATGACACAAACCATGAATGTACAAGTAGTAGAGAATGGCCAGTCGCTGAAAGTCATGTTTGAGATCGAGGCATTCATCTTTAAGGGCCAACCTGATGTCTATATCTGGTGTGATGTGTCCCTTTGCCTGAAGGATCCATCAACTACCTGCCAGGTAAGTCATGATGGACTGAGGATAGAAAAAGAATGTAAATAACATTTTAAACATGCAGATGTATGAGCCCTGCTAGAAGTAGGTTTGAGCACAGTCACAGTGAGTAACTGTCATGAACAGTGAGGAGCAAGTGCGAGTGCGGCGAGACACTTGAACATGCAGATGGAATCCTCATCTAGATTTTATACCACTAACCTTCAAGACTAGGATTCCTCCTTCTTCATCCCAGTACTTACTAAAGAATTATCCTCCAGCCGCCAATGGTCACCACTTCCCAAGCTCTTTTTCATCGAAATGGATGACACCAGCTATCCTCCTATGAATCCCCACTGCCTCTTTTTTGTGTCAATTTTGGGTCTCAGCTAGACAGATCATTCACTGTCTCTTCAAGACCTTTAGCTTTCTAACAGTGGGCTTACCACTTGGCTTCATTGTCAATATCGTTTGCTTACTTTTTATTGGTATCTTGCAGAAGTCTTCATTCCTTTTCATGTGTTTGTCTCTTCCTTGGAGCATCAATGCATTACTTGTGTCCTTCTACAGCTCATTTTTGGAAAGTCTGTTTCAGGTTGATTCCTCTATTATTCCTCCCACCCCTTTTCCTTCCCACCCTCATTCTTGTTGCTCGCTCCCACCCATCCTGGTTCCCAAAGCCCTCTATCAGATTGTTGATGGTGGTTTGCAGATAAGAAGGGATGCTGAGAGGCTTCTGACTACTGAGACGAGGAAGGACGATTACAGTTAAGTAATCTAAGTACTCCTTCCTCATCCCATTATTTACATATTGAGAATATGCCCAACCAGTATGTCATTATCAGTCTGACAGAAACAACCCACAAGCCATACTACCAAGACAAAACCATCCCTGGGTGCAGAAAAAAACAATTCTATCAGTACTACACTGTATTAAAACAAAGACAAGGTATGGAAAGTTCAATATCAGCCTGCATTGCAAGGAAACCATAATTTCAAAACATAATTAAATTTACTGAGTTTCATGTGAGAAACCAGAGAGCAGCCCAAGAGGAAGCCTAAAGATGTCTACAAACATGACATGAATAAATCACCTTTAGAACACATCTATATTGAATTTAGAAGTCCTTTGTTCAAATAGTAAGAAATAAAAAATGGTGAGAACTTCCAAGTAGATACAAAAGTGATACAGCCTCTCTTAGTTGATCAAAACATAATATTTATATCTCTGACATCAACCTTCCCCAACAAAAAATATTCATATAACCTCAAGAGTATGAATCTCAGTTTACACTAGCACTGGGAATCTCACAACCCCTATATTCCGGGCTTGACCCCGGGACTCCCAGCCATGACCCCTTCAGAAAACTTTGTTAAAAAAACTCTCCTGCATGAATATTGAAACACATGCCATAAAACTATAAATTGTAAGATGGTGTTTCCTTTTTACATCACTGATATGAGCCAGTTTAAAAAGATCTGACCACTAGTTGAAAAACCTGAAGTCCCTCTTGGTAACGCTAAATGCCTTAGGATAACCAGTCTTCCAAAGTACTAATAACTTCAAGCTGGAGTCATTTATACTCAGAATGTCTTGGATCCTAGAGTGCAAATGCAAACCGTTATTCCATATGTCAAAGGTTGAACTACTAAGATAACCTCTCATGAATACTCCATAGGACTGAAATGAATGTCTCAACTATATGTGATGAAGATTTAGGGATACATTTGTCCAGATTCATTTTTGTGTAAGGAATAAAAGCAGAGTTGCTATTTGCCCACACAAATATTCCTTACTTCAATATCATTAGTTCCGCAATGCATTTGAACTGCTATAACGATGCTGAGAGAAGGGTAAATAAAAAGAAACCCATTTCAAGAATAGTATCATATCATGGTCTAAATTGAACAATTTTCTCTATGAATCTAGTCTCCACAATGAGTCCACATTCTGCCCCCTCCGAGTGAATTTCCAAGTAAAGTTATCACCTTTGATAAAATGGTCTTATCTGCAATTAACCAACTCGGGAAGAAAACCCTATATTTCAAACATAATGTGCCATTCTCTCAAGGGAAAGTGATGTCTTTGATACGGTCGACCACGATATACTGCTGTTACGATTGGCGGAGATAGGCATCCAGGGCCAGGCTTTGGAGTGGCTACAATCGTACCTGACCCAAAGGACTCAGAAGGTGGCGCTAAGGGATGTCTCTTCTTCACCTAAAGCCCTTAGCTGTGGTGTCCCCCAGGGCTCGGCCCTGAGCCCACTCTTATTTAATGTTTACCTTGCTCCACTCTTCACGTTGATTGCCAACTGGGGGATCAAGGCAATCTCATATGCCGATGACACCCAGTTGGTGTTCCCATATTCAGAAGTGTCAGAGGCATCCTTTCTGAGCTTTAAGGGGTGCCTACAAGATGTGGCCTGCTGGATGAACACCAATAAACTAAAACTTAATGCTAGCAAGACAGAGGTGATCTTTTTCGGCAAAGGTCCCCCCTCCACCATCTGATCTGTGGTGGCCGGCAGAGATGGGACAAGCCCCCTCGCCCAGCCATTCAGCAAGAAATCTAGGGATACGGTGGGACGACAAGCTGTCCTTTGTATCACACATTCAGCAAGTGGCTGGTTGCTGCATGAGTAAGTTAAGGAATCTTCGTAAGATTCTTCGACTTTTACCAGCTAGCTGCCGTAAAACTGTAATCCACGCCACAGTTACATCTAGGCTGGATTACACTAACGGTTTGTATTTGGGCTTACCGAAGTATCTTATACAACAACTGCAACTGGTCCAAAATGCGGCTGCGAGACTCTTAATGAGGATTCCCTTCAAGCACTCAGTCTCTCCGCACCTCCTCTCCCTTCACTGGTTACCAGTTGCAAGCAGAATAAAATTTAAAGCAGTCACCTTGGCCTTTAGATCTCTATTCGGTAACTGCCCAAATTACCTGAAAGCCCGACTACCAAGGTACACTCAAGCCCGCTCCCTTAGATCCAACAACTGCGTCCGTATTGCAGCCCCTAGAGCGAAAAGAGCCAGGTTAGGTGAACGAACTTTCTCGGCCAATGTGGGGACATTATGGAACTCGCTACCCCCCTGCTCTCCAACAGGCCCCATCCGAAGCCTGTTTCAAGCGTTTGCTGAAAACCTGGCTGTTTGCCCAGCCACGCTAGATGCCACCCTCTCCAGCTTTCTCCCCACGGTCACAACATTGTTCCTACAGCGCCGGGACACCTCCTGGTGAGGTAGCTGATCGCGCTTTATAAAACGTCTTATTATTATTATTATGTCACCCTTTGAAGAATGAGAACATGTGGTTATAGAGCGGGCAGACAAATGTGTCTTTAGGAACAAAGAAAAGTAACTGGAGGAGGGGTACCTTCAGGTTTCTGATCAACTCTACAACCAACACATTTGTAAGGCCCTACAGTGAAAATCAAGTAAGATCTTTCCAAAATACTTTGGCAATGTTTTGACAAAGGTTATATTGGTTCAAAGTAATTGCAATTTCTAGAAAATACTTCAATTTGAGATTGAAAACCAAACCTGCAGGGCCATTCATTTCAGGTTGCCAGTCTCTTCTAGAGTCCATATTAAGAAAAAGTCATATATTCAAGATACCACAGATTTTATCGAGGAAATTGGAGGAATACCTTTTGACAAACAAACACAATGGTTAGTAACACTAGACATTGTCTCCCTCAATACCAATATACAACAGGGAAAAGAATTGGAAGTGAATTCACGTTATCTAGTGGCAGGGCACAATCACATCAGGTACCACCCCAATTCAGTCCTGTCTCAATCCAAAATTACTTGGAAAGCCTTTTCTTGTTCAACAATGATTTTTTTGCAAGTTAAAGTAATACAATAGTTTGTTCATTTGCCCCAGTAACAGCAATACTCCTGCATTTTTGTGTGTTACCCTGTTGTTTTACTATGAACTGGAATCCCAAGAAGTTTGGTGGTGAGTTGTAGGGAGGTGGCGCCTCGGTGAAATACACAATACATTTGTTTGTTCATACAAGTGAGGACATGCAGTGACAATGGGGCAGGGAGAACCTCCCCACTCTTTAAAATGTAGTCAAATACATCATAGTAATAAACGAAACACCCTCAAGCACACGCTAATCAACAATATTAATAATAAAACTCAAAAATGTAACAGTTGTTTTCTTTATTTGATCTTTATTTTGGAATTCTCTTGTTTGGTTGTTGAAATATTTTAGCCTCATAAGCCAACACGTGTTTCGCCTCTCACAGGGAAATATTCTGCAACATCCTCAGGGCTATTTTCTCTTTCAAAGTTGGGCCATGGCTAACTTGGTAGCCAGCCAACGGTCTTCATATGCAGAAACACCAGGGAGATATAAGATGTCATGTAGTATGGCCAGCTGGGACATTTCATTTTTTTTAATGCATCACTCTTTAACAAAAATCTTGTTTTTAAAAAAAAATCTGTTTAATGTTCCTACTCATCACCCAGATGCTTTATTTGCTGATGCCATGTAAGATCACTCATCTAGCATTATTCCTGCAACCTTCCATCCTCTACTTCTGTCCACAGTTAGTGATTTGAAAAAAGCTCCGGGAGGTGTAGGTCAGAAGGAGTTACCTACCCTCGATAGCACTCTTTCGGGTAGGTCGTCTGGAACCGCAGATTCCTTACCTACCAAATCCCCCAAGACTAGATCAGGAACATTTTCCAGTAGTTGCTCTTGCGTGCCAACAGGGGGCATCAAGGAAGTCCGTAACGGGTTATAATACCTTCAAGAAGTAACATCACAGAACGGTATATTGGTGCCACACCAGCACACGGACTAAATTATGTGATCTTTAGAGATTCCTAAAAGTTTCCTCTGAAGAACGGTGAAGAAGTAAGGCATTAAGAAATGTGGTGTTAAATAAAGCGTCAAAAAGACAGGAAAGTTACTTACCTGCAATTCTAGTCCTCCAAGGGCTTCATAAAAACCATAAGCACTGAATAAATATAGCTATTTACAGAGGAACACATCTTTTTGTTAGAAAAGTACACTTTACACAGAAGAAAAACAGTCTGCATAGCATGTAAGGAGGATATAATTGGCAAAAATATTTTTTACATTTTTATTGAGAATGTAGCATAATAAGAAAGCAATATACATGATTTCAATGAAAAAGACAAGATACAATATAAACAAACCACAAAAATTAACAATAAAGAATAATTAAAAAATAATTAAAAAAAGAAAGTATGTAGAGGTCGGTTGTAGAATTACATAACTAGTATCTGATTGAATTATTATTATTATTTAACATTTTTATATAGCGCGCAGTTACCCTCGGGCATCCCAGCGCTTCTTTAATTCTTGTAGATCATGAAGTAGTTAATGTTGTTAATATAAATATTGATATGGGTATTGTAGACATAATGCCGGCTACCGCAAACAAAAAAAAGATGAAAAGAGAATATAGCGGATAAGAGCATTGCCGTAGCCATAATCCTGAAAATCAGTGAGTATGCTACAATCTACTAGTACACCAAGCAGCCACTGGTGCCCAGGTCTTCATCCCCAATTCTCTTAATTTTTTACCCTTGAGTTCATACAAAGCCGCCTCCACATTATGTATTCCCAATAGTCTGGACAACCACAGTTGAAATGTTGGGGCCTCAGTATCTTTCCAAGCTGCTAAAATTAAGATTCTAAGTACAGCTGTGGAAATAAAAATTAAAGCTTCAGTCTCGATATTTAATTTCAATTTGCTTTGGCATCCTATAATCATGAGTGTCGGAGACAAGGTTATCTGAGCATCCAGCAGCCCTGACCAGAATGATTCAATCTCTGTTTTGATTGATTCTAATTTCTCACACTGATAAAACATATGGATATCTGTCGTAATTGGCCCGGCCGCGTTAGCGATTAGCTGAACCTACACGTTGTCCTCCTTAACTTGGCTATATATGAAAACGCCATTTTGAATGTTGCAGCGGCCATCTTAGATCATGAGCGGCCTCGTGGCCAGCGTGCCCTTTAGTCCGTTGTCCGTTCCATTGACCATTCCAATCTGCCCAGCAACAGGCTATTTTTAGTACTGGTCAAGCCGCACATGCGCAGTTCTAGTTGACCCGTATGCCTTCAGGAATGTGGCCCAAACTGACCAGCGGAGTTGTGCCCCCTCCAATGAGCTGGCAGTATTCCAAAACATGACCATATATGTCCTTAAAATGTGTCTTAACTTGTGCCGCCTATCTTTTATTGCCCCAAACTGTATATAAAACGGGGTCACACCGGTGTTCGGTGTGATACCTCTTGCATTACCGAAGGGTGCTTTTTGAGTGTACCACCACCCCATGGGGTCTTAATAAACTTGTTCTTTGCCTTTTACAGTTTCCGTGCCAACAGTTCTTGAGTGTAAGTGGGTTATCTCCGGCGCGTGTAGGCCTTGGGAACCCTGATTTACCTCAATTGGCGACCACGAAGGGACTCATCGGCGACTCGGATGCCCGAAGGAGAGGTCGTGACGAAGGCTTGGAAACTTGCCATGGGCGCGCGCTGCCACGAGTGACCCGAGTCTTGGCTGCCACGGTGTCTTTTCCTTTCCTTCCGATCTGACCTTCCAGGTGGCGCCGGTCTCCGACTGATTTTTCGAGTGTCTGCATCGCTGAGAAAGTGCCGTTTGGCTGATTTGGCTTACAAGACCTTGGCAGTTGGAATCTGGACATTTGGGAATTTGGGTAAGCTTTGTGTTCGGTAAGGTAGTCTTCGGACGCTTACTGAAGTCCTATGATTTGTGTTCGGTAAGGTAGTCTTCGGACGCTTACTGAAATCCTGTGATTTGTGATCGGTAAGGTAGTCCTCGGACGCTTGCCGAAGTCCTACGACTTACGTTTTTGATTTGAGTTAGCTAACATTGTGAATTTGTGATCTTTGAACTTATATGTGTAGTGCACTTCACATAGGCAGGCATGTAGAGATGTTTCTCTAACTTTGTTTTTTCCTCTGAGCGGCACAATCGTGTGAAGAACTGTAAGTGCCATTTTGTCTGGTGTCACGCTTTCGTGATACTTTTTGAACATGCCTGTTTTCAGCACACTCCGAGGAATGTGCTGTCTTGGAGAAGGTACCTCAATTAGGTTAGCAGAAGCACAGCCGGCTCCCCCAGAGGGAACTCCAAATCGGGAGATGTACATCAAATATGGCCTTCCCCCTATTATGTACAGCAAATTATGGCATAAGTATACTAAGGCCGATCCTGAATTGCAATGGCCTCTACACGGGTCGTTCGATTTATGTAAAGTACAATTTGTAGAGCAATGTCTGTTTCAACGCAGGTCTAGACAAAATATGTTTGATTGCGTGCGGATGTGGGAGAAAGCGGCGCGTGAGCGAATGAAGCGTGAGGTTGCCTTGGCGGACAAAGAGCAGTGCAAGGCTGCTCGGGATAAGGCTTTACAGCTTGAGGAAAAGGAGGCTCAGGAGAAGAAAGAAAGGGAGGAACGGGAACGTAAATTGCAAACGACTGGTCAATTTCCTATTCGCCGACCACTTTATCTTGTCCTTAATAATGAAATTGATGATTTTTCTTTGTTAGATCGGTCACCGCCTCCGTACGTTTCGCCGACGGCTCCGGCTGCGGATTCAGAGGACGATGGACAGGATCAGTTGGGCCAGAAGGGTGTATCGGCTCTCAGGTTTACTGCGGAGAGGTCCGCTCATTTACGCAGTTGGGCTCGTAAAGTGAATAAGCATTGTGTTACTCAGGAGCAATTGTTAACAGAAAAGAAAGCGTGGTCGGATCTTGAATTAATGTATTTTCTGTCCAGTCTGGCGGATGAAGTTGTAGGCGCATTTCGTGAACTTTCTGATACGTTAGAGCCTAAATCGTTGTCAGTGTATCGTGAGAATTTGGCTAAAGGTGATTTTGATCTTTCAGATGTTGATGACTGTTGTATTCTCTGCACTTATGTTTCTCTGTATCCCTTTAAGTCTTGCATTCCATTTTCCCTGATGTCATTTTCCCCTATGTTCTGTCTTGTCAGTTAGCTCCTGCTTTCTGATGGGAACACCAGCTTTTCTCTATGGTGCTTAATAAACAAGTGTTAAGCCTTTCATCTGTCTACTAACTTCATTTACAACACATGGCGATGATGAACAGAAGGAGCTAAACAACCATAGAGGGAGAAGAACTCCACTGGTGAAAAGAACCACGCGAATTTCTGAAGAAACAGAGAAAACAACTCTAAAGAACCACGCAAGTCTTAAAGAAAAAGGAAAATATACTGCTACACATCTATTGAAACAGACAATTGAAACAGACAAGAAAGACATATTGCGTTTTGATGTAAAAACTGCAAGAATCTACGTTTTGAATTGAAACCTGCAAGCCTCCAAAGCAACTGGTGAGTTAGAGAAATCATTAACAAATTCTTGCCGTGTGTCTAGTTGTAACTTTGATTAACTTTGATGAACATTAAGCTTAAAGGCTACACAGCCAGAGAAACGCCACGTTTGAGAAAGCTGCACTTTTAAAAGAAAGAGAAATTCCTGTGACTCTTAAAATTTTAAGGAGATGTAAACGTGACCTTTAGAGCGAAAACAGAGTGACTGGTATAGCATTCATTTAACGTTATCCGTGTAACCCTGCCTAAACTGATAACCTCAACACAAACATACGTGTTGCATCTTTTGAAAAAACACACGAGCGCACTCCTCGAGCAGAGAAGCACAGGAGACACACGAGCGCACTTCTCGAGCAGAGAAGCACAGGAGACTCACCGTTCCATTTTCAACCATTGTTTTTTTTTCTTCGCAACCGAGCTGCGTCAACAAGAGAGCATCCAACAATGCAGGAAGTGACGTGCCATCAGTGACGCCATCACGCAGCGTCCATCCGGACCACTGCGTATCCTAGCAACTGACATCGCGAGTGAGCAAAGTGCCGGCAGTGACGCAACCACGCAGCGTCCATCTTAGATTACCGCGTATCTTGGCAACAGACATCGCGAGTAGAGATTGTTACTCAACAGACATCGCGAGTAAAGATTGTTACTTGAAACAATTTACCGAGTAACTTGAAAATCTCATTAAATCAAAATGAACGAAAGAAAAAGGAATTAAAAGGTGAGCGCGTCAGCAAGAGGAAACGAAGGGTGAGTGTGCATCATTAACAGGAGAAATTGAAGGGTAAGAGAACCTTATTTACAGTTTGGTTTTCAGGAGACTTTAGGCAGTGCACAACGAAAGTTGTAAGTTGAAGTGTAGGAGCCTCATGGAAGAGCTCCTCTGTTAGACACTGCACAGTGAAAGCTACCAATGACTTTATTTTTTTTTTTACATTATTCTTTACATTAGAAGGGTAAAGAAAGAGCAACGAATCGCATATAGTATATGTTAAGGAGTGTAATTGTTATCCCAGTCTGACTATCTCTTCATTTTTATAAAAAAAAAGACACTGTTTTAAAAAAAAAGGAAAAATGGAGAATTTAAATATCATTGCACCCCCATTGTTCTTACAAGCCACAGGAGATCCACCCATTGAGTGGGATGAATGGATAGACATTTTCGAGAACTACATCGAAGCACTTGATGGGAAAGATTTTAGTGCAATTAGGAAGAAAGCCCTCTTGTTAAGTGCTTTGGGCAAAGAGGGTCAACATTCTTTTAAATACCTTCCTGTGGCAGTCAACCAAGATGGTAGAGCAATAACTAATGTATACACAGAAGCTAAAGCTCGGATGAAAAAACAATACGCAAAAGAAGTAAATATTGTTATGGCGCGACACAAATTTTACACTCAGCCTCAAAGGAATGAAGAGTCTGTAGATCAGTTTGTGGCTAGACTACGTGAGTTGTCGATAAAATGCAGTTTTGGAGAAATAAGAGACGAAATGATAAGAGACCAACTGATAGTACAGTGCCGAAACAAAAAGATGCAAGAAAAACTGTGGGCAGCAAAAAACCCAACCCTACAAATGGCCATTGACATAGCAAAAGTGGTTGAGGAATCGAATGCATGCATGAAAGAGATGGAAAAGAAAGACAACGCAAAAGGCAATGCTCAAGGCAATGATGTTTCGTGTGTTGACCATGACGAAGTTGCTGTTGTAAACAAGAGGAGTGTGGATCTGGGAGGAAGTAGTCAGAAAAAATTTAACAATACATTTTCAAGTAACGATAGAAATAGATTCCAAGGAAGAATGTGCAGTAGGTGTGGGAGCACTTTTCACAATTCAGACTTTAGGAGATGCTTTGCAATTGACAAGATGTGTAGGAAATGTGGGCGGAAAGGGCATTTTGCGAAGATGTGTAGAAGTACAAATGTCGATAAAGTTGCTGTTGTTGAAAACAGGGATGAAGTAAGAGACTTCGTTAGTGTTGAAGGTGCGAACAAAATATTGTGTTTAGGTGGAGACGGTGTGAATGAGGGTGAACCTGGGAGGAGATTCAGACCAAAAGCCCTGTTCCTTATTGATAAAATTGAGGTTCAACTGATGGTTGACCCTGGATCCTTATGGACCATTATTCCCAAAGATATGTTCCAAACCAATTGGAAGGATGTGCAGTTGTCTCCCAGCGACATTAATGCCTGTGGTTTTCAAGGTGAGAGCATAGACGTGATTGGGTTTATGGTGTGTGTAATAACATTCAAGGATCGTTCAGCTGAAGGGAAGGTGTACGTAGCCAAGTCCGGTCCTGCAATTTTAGGATGGGGACAGCAGTATGACCTTGGGATAATAATAAATCCAAGAGCAGCACAACAGGTAATGGTAGTAGACAGCATAACCACGGATTCGATAGTGGAAGGGATGAATGGTTTGTTTGATGAGCATATAGGAGAGCTAAGGGGCTATGTGCATAAGATTGTGTTGAGGGATGATGCCATACCCATGCAACACAAAGTCAGAAAGGTTCCATTTATTGCACGTGAGGAAGTGAAGAAGATGTTAGAGGAAATGCTAGATCAGGGTGTGATAGAACAGATCGAAACGTCACCTTGGATTTCCCCCGTGGTTATTACAACCAAATCTGATGGGAAATTTCGTTTTTGTGTGGACCTTCGCACCCTGAACCAAAACATTGTGACAGATAATTTTCCTTTACCGAACATCAATGAGTTGGTCCTATCACTAAAAGGTGGGAAGTATTTTTCCAAGTTAGACCTTCGCAGTGCCTATCATCAGATAAAACTACACCAAGACTCTAAAGCACTTACAGCGTTCATAACAACCGAAGGAATATACCAATTCACGCGAATGCCTTTTGGACTTGCCTCTGCAGCTGGGGTATTTCAGAGGATGATGGGTGTTGTACTAAAAGGGGTGCACAATGTTGTGTATTTTCAGGACGATGTTCTAATATTTGGAGCGACTGTCGAAGAACATAATGTGATTTTGAAAACTGTTTTAGAAAGGATGGAACAAGCGGGTTTAACTCTCAAGAAAGAGAAATGTAAATTTGCAGTGGAGGAGGTTGAATATCTTGGGTATACATTGTCTGTGGATGGTGTAAAACCCAAGAGAGATTTATTAGACTCCATTAGAAATGCACCATCTCCATGTGATAAGGATCAGTTGAGGTCTTTCCTCGGCCTCATCGAGTACTACGCTAAGTTTGTAAGGGATTTTGCAGAGAAAACTGAAAAGATCAAGGTGCTGTTGAGGAGTGGTTGTAAGTTTGTGTGGGGTGTGGAACAAGATGAGTGCTTCAAAAGAATCAAGGTGGAGATTTGTGAGGCGGGTATTCTGACACCGTTTGACACCAACCGTAAGTCAGTTCTGACAGTGGATGCAAGTGCTGTTGGTGTTGGTGCGGTCCTAGCTGAAGTACACGATTCTGGTCTTAAAACTGTTGCGTTTGCCTCAAGGACACTTACTACAGCCGAGAGAAATTACTCTATAATCGAGCGTGAGGCTTTGGCCGCAGCATGGGGTTGCGAGTATTATAGAATGTACCTGTGGGGGTTTAAATTTACACTATTGACAGACCACAAACCCTTGGTTAAAATACTTTCGCCTGGTGGTGCTGGTAAAGGCTCCGCCAGGTTAGCAAGACTCGCCGCCAGGATTCAAGAGTACTTGTACACCGTGGAATACATTCCCGGTTGGAAGAATTGCCAGGCGGATGGACTCTCTAGACTTCCTCTACCTTGGGAGAGGGTAGACAAGTTAGGGGTTGAATCTCTCAACTCAGAGGGTTCTGTTGCTGCCGTTGATGAAGTTGTAGATATGTGTGCTGGAGCAATTAGTAGAAGTTTGTGGAACACTTCAATGATTAAAGATGCAGTGCTGTGTGAAGTCAAAGATTTGATAGCGAAGGGTCCAAGGAGAGAGAGTTGTTTATCTCCCGCACTCCGTCCTTATTTGAAGGTTCTGGATCAATTGTCTATCTTGGACAATGAGGGATTCATGATCTTAATGGATGACAAATTCATTCCTCCACAAGATGTGCGATTTACCTTGTTTAAGCTGGGTCATGAGGGCCATTTAGGGCAGTCCCTTACCAAGAGGAGAATTAGGGACAATTTTTGGTGGCCCGGAATGGACTCCGAAATCTCGCAGTGGGTGGAGAGATGTACCGATTGCTTAGAAAGTGAAAAGAGACTTAAGGTGGGTAGCCATACTGGTTGTGGCTCAATAACGGATCCCAAGTGCCCTTGGCACACCATATGTCTCGACTTCATTGGCCCATTCCACCAGTTGAACCAGGATTTGAGGTTTGGGCTGGTGGTAGTTGATGTCTCTTCCAAATGGTTAGTAGTCAAATTCATGAGGGAGATCACTACGAGCAGCACTATTGCCGTACTGGGTGAGATTTTTAGGGAGGAAGGCTTCCCCACAAAGATTATTACTGATAATGGGACGCAGCTCACCTCCTTGGAGATGGCTAACTTCTTGGGAAGATGTGGGATCATTCACTCAAGGACCTCACTTTACAACCCCCAGGGAAATGGCATAGTGGAGAGGGCCAACAGAATGGTTAAAGGTGCCATTCAGATGGCGATCTCTTCCCGGTTAGATGTAAAGAGCCTGGTTAATGACCTGGTGTGGGCCTACAGGACCACTGAAAATGGTGTGACTGGTTTGGTCCCGTTTTCTGTCATGAGGGGACGTTCAGCGGGTACCAAACTTGTGGCTGCATGGATGAAGGAACTCCTGAACGCTGACCCTCCTGCCAGTCCTGTTGAGCCTGACATTGTTTGCAAATCTGATGGCGCGTGTAAGTTTGCTGTGAATGATTGGGTTAAAGTCAAGCCCGGCCGAGTGGGTGTCGGACTGACGAAGTTCAGGGGTCCATTTAAGGTGAAATCTGTACACAAGAGATTTGTCACTTTATTTAACGGTGAAAGTTGGAACTTGAGGCGTGTGGCACTGTATAAGAAAGCCGAGCAAGAACCGGTGAGGTCCAGCGAGCTCAGGGCAAGTGGCACCAATGAGTTTCGTACTAGTAGAACCCAGAGAGTGAGAAGACCCCCAGCCCATTTGCGTGACTTTGTTTGCAAGTAAGGTCTTTCCCTGTAACGAAGGGCATAGCCTTATTATGTTTTTTTTTATGTTCCTCCATAGGAAGGGAAGAGGATATGTTGTATTCTCTGCACTTATGTTTCTCTGTATCCCTTTAAGTCTTGCATTCCATTTTCCCTGATGTCATTTTCCCCTATGTTCTGTCTTGTCAGTTAGCTCCTGCTTTCTGATGGGAACACCAGCTTTTCTCTATGGTGCTTAATAAACAAGTGTTAAGCCTTTCATCTGTCTACTAACTTCATTTACAACAATGACCTGTTCAAGCAACTGATCAAGCTGCGGGATGAGACAACTCGATTGCGGGAGGAACGAAAAAGGAGGCAAAAGGAGTCCGAGTCGGGGAATAATGGGCAGATTAAGGAGTGCTCTCTTCGTGGTTCAGATAAGAGTTCTGCATTGCATGTTATGCCTATGCGTGAAGCCGCGCCTTTGTATGTTCCACCTAAAGGGGAAGGTACGGATGATGACAAATTGTCGAAGGATGCGAAAGGGTATTTCGTGTATAATTGGGTATATACGCCGTGGAATAGAGCAGATGTCATGGCATTGAAAAATTCTTTACCTGATCTTCGGAAGAATCCGGCGGCATTCTATGAGGGGGTGGAGGGGGTGGAGGGGGCTATATCGTCTTGTGTGATGACTCTCGTGGATATAGATTTGTTTTTTGGGCTAATTTTACCACCTGATATGTGGAGGCAAATTCGTAAAAATAATGATGAAACGATATTGGGGGGAACATGGAAAGAAATAAATGCTGCAGATTTAGATAGAGAACCAGCATGTAAGCCTTGCCAGCTAATTTTAGATCTTCCGGCAGCTATCTTGAATAAATTAAAAACGCTTGTTCCCTCTAAAAAGATTGATTGGACTATGCTAACGTCGTGCAAACAGAAACCCGATGAAACGGTCTCAGATTTCTTTACACGCTTCGAGGAGGCATTTCATGATTACAGTGGTCAATCTTTAACTGACGATACGGGTCGGCATTTGTTTGTAGATAAGTACGTAGCTAATCTCCTACCAGAGATTGCAAAGCGATTGAAGTCGAGTGAAAGTTCCTGGGCCACGGCGACCCCTGCGTCTTTGTTAACTATGGCTCAGTATTATGAGCGGCAGGAAGTGGAGGCTAAAGAAAGTGTAGAGAAAAAGGCGAAGGAATTGAAAACGAAGGTGATGTTGGCGCAGGTTCGGGGAACACAGGGTAGAGGGAATGATAGAGGTAGACGAGGTGGAGGAAACGCATCATATGGTCGTACGGACATAGCGGAGGATCAGTGTGCGTATTGTAAGGAGTTTGGGCATTGGGCCGAAGATTGTCCGGTACTTCGTGAACAGCGTAGTCAGCGTGGTCGAGGAAGTGGAAGGTCAAGAGGAGGTTATACTGGAGCGAGAGGTGGTGGAGGTGATCGTAGGCAGGTTGAGGAGAGGGGCCGTGGCCAGGATGAACGAAACACGTTTGATAGACGGAATCAATATCAGATTTCGGAGGGAGAGAATGTGGAACACCAGGATTATGTGCATGCATAGGACTGCGTAGGATGGGGTAAGGAATCAGTTGAAGTGCCGGTAGATCAGCAGGGTCCATATGTAACAGCGGGCATTCTGGGTTCTACTGATCAATTTCTAGTCGACACAGGAGCTACTCGTAGCGCTCTGTCGAAAAACTTGGTTCCGAGGGCTCCCCTGTCTGGCGAAATGATTACGTGTGTAGGGTTTGATGGTACACCCTCCCCCAGCCCATTGTCCAAGCCCCTTGCACTATGCATTGACAAATACTTCAGTTTTGGCCAATTTTTGTTATCACCCCATACCCCAGATAATATCCTGGGCATTGATTTGCTTAAATATTTTCGAGCGACAATACGTTGCGCTCCAGAGGGAGTGCGGGTTATCCTGAATGACAATTATCCTGATCCTGACAGGTTTTATGCTATTTTAGACATTCCAGCTTTGGCCTCTCTACCGCATACGTTGTGGGCGACCTCAGATACGAATGTGGGAGTGATGCGTATTCCACCAATACACATTACTGTTAAGGAGGGGGCCCCTCTACCACGAGTGCCACAGTATAAGATTTCGAGAGAAGGTGAAATTGCATTGACACATATTGTTCAGGATTTGATTTCTGCAAAGGTTGTGGAGGAGGTCCCTTATAACGTTTGTAACAGTCCTATTCTTCCGATTCTTAAGAGAGACACTGACGGCAAAATCTATCGATTTATTATTGATTTGCGGGAGATCAACAAAATTGTCATTCCCCAATACCCGGTGGTGTCCGATATTACAACCTTGCTTACCTTGGTTCCTCCGACAGCCACCACCTTTAGCGTTATTGATTTAAAGAATGCGTTCTTTTCCATCCCTGTTCATCCTGATAGCAGATATCTGTTTGGCTTTACGCTCAATAATAAATCGTATAGATTTTGTCGTGTTCCCCAAGGATATACTGAAAGTCCTATCATCTACAGCCAGGCTTTGAAAAGGCAGCTAGATTCTTTTAAATTACATTCTGGCGTTGCGCTCATCCAGTACGTGGATGACCTTCTGCTTGCCGCTGACTCCTATGCACAATGTGAACAGAGCACACTTGCGTTGCTTTCCTTTTTGGCACAAAATAATCATAAGGTTTCTAAGAAAAAGCTTCAATACTGTAGACCCCAGGTGACCTACCTCGGTCATCTGTTGTCTAAGGAGGGGCGTGCATTAACATCTGATCGAATTCAAGCAATTTTAGACACACCAGTCCCCCGCACGCAGAGAGATGTACGTGCCTTCATAGGGTTGACGTCTTTTTGTAGGCAATGGATCATGGGTTTTTCACATATCATAAAACCTTTGCTAGCATTACTGTCCAAAGCTACACCAATGCCTCTTGAGTGGACAGATGAATGTCAGAAAGCTTTTGAGCAGTTGAGGCAGGCCCTTTGTTCCGCACCCGTGTTAGGTACACCAGACTACACGAAACTCTTCACATTGTACGTGCACGAGAATGATGGGTGCGCGTTGTCAGTGTTAGTGCAATTACATGGGGATAAGCAGAGACCATGTGCATACTTCTCTGCCATTCTGGATCCTGTAGCACGAGGGTTGCCTGGGTGTTTTCGAGCGGTAGCAGCAACAGCGGTGGCCATACGACAGAGTGAGGGAATAGTGTTATCACACAAATTGTTGGTGTTAGTTCCCCACGCAGTAGATGCCCTGTTAAACCAAACAAAGACCCAATACCTTACGAGTGCACGGCTAACAGGATACGAGCTGACACTCTTGGCGCCACATATTACATTGAAAAGATGCGCTACTTTGAACCCTGCCACTTTATTGCCCTATCCGGCCGAGGAGGGTCAGGAAGAAAAACATCACGACTGTGTTTTCCTGACCGAGGAACAGACAAAGGGTCGTGTCGACTTACAGGATGTGCCACTTCCAGAGGTGGATGGGGAACTGTGGGTTGATGGATCGTGTCTAAGGCTGCCAGATGGTACGACTTCCGCAGCATATGCGATCACGACGCTTAAGACAGTGGTAGAAACAGCTAGGATACCACAAAAGTCGGCTCAGGCAGCAGAGTTGATAGCCTTAACAAGAGCCTGCGAATTGAGTGCCGGATTATGTGTGAACATATACACGGACAGCCGAAATGCCTTTGGAGTGGCCCATGACTTCGGGCTACTTTGGAGGGAACGTGGGTTTCTGACATCACACGGAGAGCACATTATGCACGGAGAGCTAGTGCGTGATCTCCTAAATGCGTTGCTTGGCCCTAAGAAAGTAGCGATAGTGAAGTGCAGTGCCCATAAAAAGATCACGGACAAAGTGGGCCAAGGAAATGCCTTTGCAGACAGCATAGCAAGACAAACGGCTATGTCCCGAACTAGCTCCCCCATGTACGTGGTACAATCACAGGCTGAGCGATGGAGTGATGCTAGAGCAGAAATACAGGATATTCAAAAATCAGCCACTGAATCTGAACTCGCGGCTTGGGCAGCAGATGGGGTACTAGATGACGAGGGTTGTTGGAGAAGCAAAGACATGGAGAAGTGGAAATTGCCTGCGGCTTACTTACAGGCGATGGTCCAGATGACACATGGACTGGCTCATGTCGGAGCTCTTGCAATCACTCGGCTTTTAACACGAGTCTGGGAGCATCCCGAGATTGCTAATACTGCAAAGAGAGTAGTGCAGACCTGCCTGGTATGTTTGCAACACAATCCTGGAAAGGGGACCCATACTCCGAAAGGAGGGTTCGTTCCACCTTCTGCACCATTTGAGGTGCTTCAAATGGATTACATCCAACTCGAGCGCTGCAATAACCTGAAGTACGTCCTAGTGGTGGTATGTGCTTTTAGCAAATGGGTTGAGGCCTACCCCACGAAAGACAACACGGCTTTGACAACAGCTAAGGTGTTGCTTAAGGAATTCTTTCCTCGCTTTGGAGTTTGTAAATTTTTGTGGAGCGATAATGGGCCCCATTTTGTTGGAAAGATCGTGGAATATGTACTGAAGGGGTTAGGGATTCAGCAGAAGTTCCACGCTGTATTCCACCCTCAGTCAGCAGGTTTGGTCGAGCGGTACAATGCTACGTTGAAGCTTAAGCTGGCCAAAATTGTGGCGTCTACATCGTTGAAGTGGCCAGACGCTTTGCCGCTAGCACTGCTCTCTCTTAGATCAGTACCCCACTCACGAACTGGCCTTACGCCTTATGAGGTGGTGTTTGGCCGCCCGATGAATATCTGGGGGGTGCCCAAGCCGCGATTAATACATGATGTGCCTTGTGTTATGATGAATGATTATTTGGCACGATTAACAAATGATTTGCTCTCTATTCATCAACAGGTTCGAGAAGCGCTCCCTGACAACTCTACTGGAGAGGGCCATGATCTCCGCCCTGGCGATTATGTGATGATACGCTCGTTTGAGAGAGCAAGCAGTCTGGAGCCCAGGTGGAAGGGCCCCGAGCAGGTCCTCCTTGCGACCCGCACCGCAGTACGAGTGACAAACAGGAAGCGGTGGGTGCATTCAACACATTGTCGCCGTGTCTCTCCGGATCTGGTGACTCCTGCTGTACTGACTGATTATAAGGAGATCTTGGAGAAAGAAAAGAGCCCAGCTGTGACGTCGGCCGAAGTTGAGGGAGCCTTCCCGGACCAAGCTACTGCCGGAAGAGAGCGCTACAACTTGCGTCCACGATAAGAAGATTTTTTTTGCCTTTTATGACTGGTTGGTTACCGCTCCAGGTTTGTGAAACGGAAACCGGGAATTCCAAGGGGGGGGGATCAGTTCTGCCAGAGTAGCGACACCCGTCTTGGCCCGGAGAAGAAAACAACAGCTACCTCGGAGTTCAGCACCGTATTTTTCCCTTTTTTAGGTATACACGCACGTGTATCTGAGACTTTGTGAACAATTTGTGAACAATTTGTGCTATTTGAGACTTTGCACGAACATTCTTGAACTATGGCATCAACGGCATCTCGTGATAAGAAAATATTGGGTGCCTTTCTCTTTGTTCTGACTATTGTGGTGATAGCTGTTATAGCCTGGGTAGTCGAACTTGTGGTGCCTGTACGTGAACACTTGCTGCTGACTACCCCGGCTCCGTCTGAACATTTTCATTTTACACTGCCCTTTCATGAAGAGCGCCACCGCCAAACATACTTAAATAACAGCTTCATTCCGATTCTTCACCACACACATAACATGACCAATACCTCAAATTGCTGGGTGTGTGGGATGTTGCCAGGGCACCAGAAGAGAGGGGGCACCCCACTTATTCCACTCCCGTTTTCGCATAATGGGTCATGCAACGCTTGGTACACCCTCCTCTTTACTCTGAGATGGCCAACCAAAGGGGGGTAGCTTTTCCACTTGAATAAAGTATGTTCCCATGACAAGGATGGGTTTCCCCGGGCTGAGGGCACTCGTTTCGAATGGGAAGAGTAAGGCCTGATAATGTGTCTGCCCCACGTGTATACAGCAATGAGCGGAACATCAATGTCTCTAGTGCCCATGTTATAAATGTCATTGCTACAAAAGCCGATTTATGTATTAGGAACAAGGGCTCGATTGCAGTGGGGAAAAGCGAATGTAATACCACTCTCACGTTTGATAGCCCGAATGGCATTTCATTTGTTGCATCACGAAATACATATTTTATCTGTGGAACGAAGGGCTACCATCAGCTTCCATTGGGGTGGTTGGGCACGTGCTACGTATTGTTTGTGTTACCTCCTGTATTCATTGCCCCTCCCATGTATCACAATGATTACACCTTGTACCATGACTTCGTCCTGAATAGGGTTAAACGAACTGTTGTCCTGGAGGACATTGACCAAACAGACACTGCATTGCAACAGTATGTGGACTTTAATCTGGGACTATTCTCCTTTGTGGGGGCTGCACTGAATAGCCGGAAAATCAGACGACTGACACGTGTTGTCGAGGCTGTTGCGAATGACACTGCTATTGCCCTGGGGAATATTACCGAGGAACTACAGATTTCCAGGATTGTCACCCTCCAAAATAGGATGGTATTGGATGTTGTTTTGGCTGATCGTGGGGGGGCATGTAGAATTATCGGAAGCAGCTGTTGTGTGTATATTCCGGACAATTCTCCATCCGTGTATGACGCCATCTCCAAGCTTCATAAAATTGCAGCTGAGATACACCCGGACAATGGAACTTGGACACTTTCGGGATGGTTCTGGTCCATGCTTGCAACTTGGGGCTGGAAACTGTTGACGATTCTCTGTATATTTGTGGGAGCCATGTTTTTCATATGCCTATGTATCCAATGTGGCCCAGCTTTATGTTCAATGTGTTTATCAGCTTGCATACCATCACGACGAGCTCTTGCCCATGACAAAATGATGCTTCACAAAGAGGTAACACAAATCATGTTAATAGACATCGAGGACGAACATCCTGATTATGTTCATTATGAGGTAGATTCAGCTAAACGCTAAAAGGGTCGTCTGTCGTAATTGGCCCGGCCGCGTTAGCGATTAGCTGAACCTACACGTTGTCCTCCTTAACTTGGCTATATATGAAAACGCCATTTTGAATGTTGCAGCGGCCATCTTAGATCATGAGCGGCCTCGTGGCCAGCGTGCCCTTTAGTCCGTTGTCCGTTCCATTGACCATTCCAATCTGCCCAGCAACAGGCTATTTTTAGTACTGGTCAAGCCGCACATGCGCAGTTCTAGCTGACCCGTATGCCTTCAGGAATGTGGCCCAAACTGACCAGCGGAGTTGTGCCCCCTCCAATGAGCTGGCAGTATTCCAAAACATGACCATATATGTCCTTAAAATGTGTCTTAACTTGTGCCGCCTATCTTTTATTGCCCCAAACTGTATATAAAACGGGGTCACACCGGTGTTCGGTGTGATACCTCTTGCATTACCGAAGGGTGCTGTTTGAGTGTACCACCACCCCATGGGGTCTTAATAAACTTGTTCTTTGCCTTTTACAGTTTCCGTGCCAACAGTTCTTGAGTGTAAGTGGGTTATCTCCGGCGCGTGTAGGCCTTGGGAACCCTGATTTACCTCAGATAATATCAGCTGGACCTTTGCAGCATCTGGGGAAGTTGCTGTTCTCTCTCTTACCCCAATCATAAAGTTTAGAGGGGGTGTAATAGAGATTAAATAATGGTTTGAAGTGCTGAAACTTAAATTGGAGGAGCGTAGGAATCTTCTATCCATTGCAAGGGCTCTGTCCAGGTCAATGTCCGGATCCTCCAGTTTTGAAGCCCAGGCTGCCTCAGTTTTGCCCATATTGTCCTGGGATTTCTCCAAAAACAGCCTATACACACCGTTAATTCTAGGTTTGCCCCCTTCAGATAATCCAATATCTTACACCTCTCCCTCAAGATGATGCGGGGCCTTATTGATCTGATTGTACTGACAACCTGAGTGTATTTATAGTCTTGTATACTCTGGAGGGAGTGCCTTTGTCTTAATTCTTCCAGAGTTCTACACTTATCCCTGACCATAACTTGCCCCAGTGTCAGGATACCCTGTCGTGCCTAGTGTCTCCAGGATCCATCATTACTTAGGTTCGGGAAGAGGCCCAAGTTCCAGAGTGGGGTGTGGTGATTGTATTTGGAGATTGCCAGTGCTTTCTGAGCTGCTACCAAGACACCCCATATCCCTTCGAGTGTCTTAAGTCTAGACTTACTGTAATATTTTCTTTCTGTTCTCCTTAATAAGACCCCAGTAGCCTTGCTGCCAAGTAGCAGTTCAAAGATAGATGGGATCACATCTTGTCTACTCGGGGAGTTTGTGCTGCTTCCCACTGGATTGAATAATATAGCCATCTGCGTAAGAAGACAAGACCAATGATAGTATCTGAGGTTTGGCGCTCCCAAGCCCCCCCTTTCCTGAGGCAGAGACATATATTTCATGGATCTTCTAACCTTTCCATATTGCCACAAGAAATTCATAAAGACGGATTCTATGTCTTTGATAATTTCCCCCTCTATTTTAAGGGGGATCGACCGAAATTTATATAACACCTTGGGGAACATAGTCATTTTGATAACATTGGCACGACCTATTATTGAAAGTTGTAGCGTATCCATTCTTTTCAGATTCTCCCTCATGGATTTCATAAGAGTGAATGAAGTTGTCTCTAATTATCAACTCTGGCTATGCGTTGATCATTATCCCCAAGTAAACCACAGAGTCAACAAATCTGGCCAAGATTTTTGTTTGAAATCCCTTCGTAACTACTGGTTTAATTGCTGTGTTGTTAAGTATTTGACGTATTAGAGGATCAATATATAGTGCGAATAAAATGGGTGAGCATGGGCATCACTGCCTTGTCCCCCTCGTAATGATGATCTTATCCGAGCTCTCACCCATCATTTGAATTTTCGCGACTGGGGTGACATACATGGCCTGAATAGCCTTCATAAACCTCGGTCCAAACTCCCTTTCAGCGAGCACGCTCCACAGAAATTCCCATCTGACGCGATCAAAAGCTTTCTCCGCGTCTAGGAGGATCATTGCGACCCCTCCCTCCCCGGCAGCATGGATATCAAACAACGTGATAGCTTGTCTGATATGACCGGTGGCTCTTCTACCTGGGATGAAACCGTGCTGCCAGGGAGAGACCAGGGCCCCAATGATCCGTCCCAAGCGGGTTGCCAAGATCTTAGCATATAATTTATTGTCCGCGTTTATTAAAGATATGGGTCTATACGAACCCGGATTCTCCCTGGGCTTGCCCTTTTTATGGAACACCACAATATTGGTGTTCATCCATGACTCTGGAATTAAACCTGTATTTATAATCCCATTGAAAAGGTCTAACAGAAGTATAGATGTTTCTTCAAATAAGCATTTATAGAACTCGATTGGTAAACCATCGGGGCCCGCAGCCTTGCCTGCTGCCAATTCTTGTACGGCCTCAGAGAGTTCATCCATAGTAATGGATTGTTCTAAAATTTCTCTATCACCTTGAGCCACTTTGATCCCCAATCCTGTCCACTCAATCATTGGTTCCTCAGTAACCACATCTTCTTGATACAATGTCTGATAGTATCTTTTGAAGACATTTATAATGTCCTTTGGCTCCTCGTAGGTCCTACCATGCTCTGCTATACGTGTAATAATATTTTTCGAGGTCGCTTGTCTAATACGTAGTGCCAATGCTTTCCCAGCTTGTTCCCCCGTCTCATACATATTCCTTCTTTGTGTTTGATATTCAGCAGCAGCTTTTTTAGCTAGTTGCTTTTGTATCTCAGCTTTGATAGTACTCACTCTTTCTAAGCTTTTGGTGACCTGCCTTCCCTCGGATATATCTTTCCTGTGCTGTTCCTCCGCTACTGTTAATCTATTCATTAATTGCTCTCTTTCTGAGTTGAGTCGTTTCCAATTGCGAGAGGTATAGCTACTGGTTTCTCCCCTTACGGCAGCTTTGTAATTGTCCCAAACAGAGTTATGCGATGGGCTATATCTATTTGCATCAAAAAAGGCCTGTGACCAATTCTTCATATACACTATATAGGTACTATCTGTTAAGAGCTTCATATCGAAAGTCCATGGTCTCATTGGTTTAGCTGGTCTATTGAGAGCTATTGTTAATAACAATGGATTATGGTCTGAAATTGTCATAGGTAATTCACTAATTTCTACTGTGCTAATCTCAGTGGTGGAAATCATAAAATAATCTAGCTTGGAATATTTCTTAAATGGATGTGAAAAGTATGTAAAACCTGGATTCCCTGATTCAATACTACCCCAGACATCCCTCAAGCCATGTGAATCCATCATTGAGCTTACTGCCCGATACACCCGGGGTTTACGCCCGGTATATCCAGTTCACCCTTCGAAATCTGCAGAGATATTGAAATCCCCACAAACCACTATGGGTGCTGGCCAGCTAGCTAGCTCCTTCTCAATGCGGTTGAAGGTATCAGGGTCGTTGCTGTTAGCCCCGTAAATGCTACAAATAGTGATGCCAAGATTCATTTCGCATAATGCCCACCGCCCCATGGTGTCAGCCTTGGATCGTTTAGTCCCCCCCAGACCCACCTTGCCAATGATAGCGACCCCCTAATAGTAGACATTTGGGAGGAACAAGAAAGAGTCTCGAATCCCTTTAGGTTAAGCCAATGCCTTTTCCCCCATGGCAGATGGGTCTCCTGTATACACATGATATCAGTACATGTAAATTTAACAAATTCCTTTAGTTTTCCCCTTTTTTCCAATCATTTAGGCCCCCTGTATTCAGAGAGCAGATCCTAAGCTTTGACATACTTCTGTCTTAGGTTCTTCCTTCTATTCAACCTTTCACTTAGTATAGTAAAGACACGTTTGACTACATACCTTGTTACAGCTTTAAATCTCAGCCCGATTATAATTACAATAGTATCATGAATTCTCTTTTTAAGATTTGCACCCCGCCAGCACCAACCGAACCCTCCCTCACCGCCCCCTTCCAACACCCAGTCCCTCCCACCCCTCCCCCACCACCCATTGAGGCATCCTGGGTCCAGCCTGATCCAGGTGTGGGCGTCTGTGTGGTCCGTACACCAACGATCACTCTCAGAGCCTCAGGCCCCGCCATTAGAAAGTGAAAAGAGAGCACCAGAGCCAAAGAGGAAAAGAGGAAGAAACAAACCAGAGAAATAAAAGCTTAAGCCTATACCATAACAGTAATATTTTTTTTATTTATTTTCTTTTAGGTCTCAGGCAATTAATTTGCCCCCAATACAATTACATTTTATGTTTATAATGTTAATCAGTTATCCTTCCTTGCAGTGTCCGATATTTCTTGCAAGTAACCTTCCGCTTGAATTTCACTGTTGAAAAAATGCGTAGTACCTTTGAAAATTACTTTCAGACGGGAAGGGTTTTGTAGGTACACAGTAGCATCAGCTTTTTCAAAAGGGGTGAAAAGCTGCCGCATCCTCCATCTTCTTTCAACTGTTGGATGTGCATAGTCTGGTCTTACAAAAAAGGAGAATCCATTATGTTCCCGCTTGCTGGTAGGCCATGCTAGATCGTAAATGGCTTCCCGTAACAGAAAGTTACCAAAGTACACTAACATTGCCCTTGGGTTCTAGGTGGAGTTCTCAGCTTGTTTACGTTGTGTGAGGGGAAAGAGATGGGCCCGCTGAATTTCTTTATCCATATCCCAGGATTCTAATTCCAGGAAAGTTTTTTTCAGAAGGTTACTTATATATCCCCTAGGATCATTCCTCTCCACGGCTTCCAGAATGCCCAGAAAACGAAGGTTATTTCTTTGGGAGCGATTCTCCTGGTCTTCAACCTTGAACATTAAGTCTCTAATGATCCCTTCTTGAGATTTTTCTTGCTTTTGGAAGCAAGGAACATCTTTCTCTAAATACTCAGTATGAGTTTCTAGAGATGCCATCCTTTCCGATATCTCGATGCAAGTACTACCTACTTTGTTGACCACCCCTTCTAACTTCTGAATAGCGGCATGATTTCTTTCACTGTCTTTCTTAATATCCTTGTGGAAGTCTCTGATAGTCGTCAGGATATCTTTTAAGGAAGGTTCAACCAGTTTCCCTTTTCTTACAGCCGATCCATGTTGTAGTTGGTTGTCGCTCCCATTTGATTCCTCTTCCCTGTGCTGAGCCAGTACAGCTTAATCAGAATTATTGGATGTATTCCTACTTTTGCTGACTTGCTCAGTGAAGCTTCCTTGGTCTGAACTTTCTTCAAAGTTTGACTTATTGAGACGTTGGTTCCTTGCTCTCCTTTTCTCAAATTTTTTCCCCGCGGGGCATTACCTTGATCTGAAGCGCTGGATTTCTTGGCATCTAAGGAGTCTGTACCATCGGGTGAATAACCTCGAGCTGGATTGATATTATCATCGCTAATCTCACTTGTTGTAGATAGACCAGTCTCGTATATATCTGCATCCGATCCCTCAGATGGATTTTCCGCTTCAGATTGTCTCAATTTCGCAATAGATGGATTGCGTAAGGAACTGGGAGTCTCATTAAAAGCAGATTGCTTTAAAAGAGACTTAATTGGTGTTTCAAGGTCTGGGTCTGGTTCCAAATGTATCATCCTATTCTCCTCATCTTAGATAGTTCTTCCGATGCTAGATGCTTTGAAACTTTTTTTGCCCCTTCCTTGGGTATAGGGCTGGAGATACTGAATATACTAGGCTGTAGTGTATTGGCGTGTTCGGTAGCTTTAGCGTTTGCTTTCAGATTCTTAATAGTTTGAAGTCGCTTGGCTTTTTTTGCCATTAACTCCGCATCATCAATGGCTTCGGTGCATTTCTTCTTCTCTTTATCTTTTCGTTGAACTTTCTCTTTTTCACCAAGGCATTTTTTATTTTTTTCCATGATTTTTTCATTTACTGTTTCCATTTCTTTATCTTTGCTTTGTCTTTGT
The DNA here is from genome assembly GCF_964263255.1 of Lissotriton vulgaris. Classification (NCBI taxonomy): domain Eukaryota; kingdom Metazoa; phylum Chordata; class Amphibia; order Caudata; family Salamandridae; genus Lissotriton; species Lissotriton vulgaris. The sequence goes on from NC_141691.1 coordinate 2,082,001,403, forward strand.
CTCTGTCTTTATCTTGATCTTTTTCTTTTTCTAAACCTTTCCGTTTTGATTTATCTTTGTCTTTATCTTTCTCTTTCCCTTTCCCTTATTCTCCTAATTTATTTTTAGTTTCCTTTGCCTTGGCTCCCCGAGTTTCTGGTCCCTTTGTCTCTGGTCGTTTATCTATGTGTTTATCATTCAATTTAAAGGAGTCAACAGTATTTTCGATTTCAATTTCAGGTGTGTAGGCATCCCCCTCTATACTCCTAGAGGGTATCGTTGAGTTTCTTAAATCCCTTGATAGTTCCAACTTATTCTCTAGTTTTTTTTCCAGGTTGATATCACTGTACTTTATTGGCTCCTTCTGCAAACTCGACGCTGAAAATGAAACTGATTCTCCATCTCCAGCTCCAGCTCCAGCTGAATGAACCAGATCTTTCCTAGCTAATCTTCTGTTAAATATTTTGCCAGGTCCAAAGATTTCAATACAGGGCGATTGGCTACTAAGCAAAGAGACTGTGGTAACCGCTTCTCCTTGAGCCTTGCTCTTTATCGCTTTCTGCACACCTCGCACTCCCTTATGCAGCTTCGCTTGGACAGGGAGCCGTGATCTTAGTTGTGCTTTGACCTCACAAGGTAAATTATCTATGCAGTTTATCACATTTGTGATGCGATGGCCTCCAATCTCGATTTGAACTGTTGCTTTCGTCAATTGATACCTAGTAGGGCCAAAGGTAGACTGTATATGTTCGTTTGTGAATTGGGTTTTTAATTTCAATCTCTGCTTTGGCTGCTGCTTCAACTGTCCAAACAAATTTTTACTCTTTGCTAACCCAGCTCTCATTGCAGGCAGCTTGGGAGAGTATTAGATTTCCCCTAGCCCCCTCAGCTGTAATACTTGTTTGTATCCTGATTTATCAGACTGTCAAACTGTCAGAACTCCCACTCTCTTCAGTTCAGTTCAAGGTGTTGAGTGCAGGCTTATTTCACCCCATTTATCCTGGCCGATAGTAGCCTTGCAAGTAAAAAGGCAGTGGGGCTAAGACTGAGGCTGTGCAGCTGCTGTTAAAATACACGAGTTGGTCTTTTTTATACAATCTCAGCAGCTTCTGCCAGAAAAGTGATGACTGTTTTCGCCAAGCTTAGCAGAGAGGAGAGAGTTCAGGGCTTCTGCACTAGACAAACGAGGAGTAGTGAGTGAGGCGCGAATACCACCTCTCCTGCTGACGCTTCGAACAAAACAAAACAAACCTGCAGCCGGTTTAACTATTTCAGAACATACTGTACAGTGCTGCGGATAGACAACAGGTCACTTGTGTCTGCGCCAACATCATCCGCAATAATGCCTTTAATGCCTCTAGTACCCGTGTTTTCAACAAACAGAGAAACACATCGCTGACTTCATCAGCCCGCACGCCCTCTGCTCCGCTGACTACATCCTCCTAGGGGACCTCAACTTCAACCTGGAGAACAACAACGACCGCAACACCATCACCCTGCTGGACAACTTCGCCAACCTGGGACTCAAGCAGCTGGTGACCACCCCCACCCACTATGCCGGACACACACTCGACCCCGTCTTCTCATCCAGCAAGGACATCGCCTTCAGCCACACCACCGGACTCCACTGGACGGACCACAGCTGCGTCCACTTCAGCTTCGGAAGGACCACGATCCACCACCACCAGCAACAGGTTGCACGCAGGAGATGGAACAAGATCACAGCCGACCAGCTCGCGACCTCCCTGAACATGAACCCTCCCACCAGCACAACGAACCCTAGCCAGGCGGCCAACAACCTCACGAAGTGGATCAGCGACTGCGCAGATGAGCTCGCCCCCCTGAGGACCCCGCCCAGCAGACCCGGTAGCAAGAAAGCCCCATGGTTCACCGACGAACTCAAGAGCTCCAAGAAGAACTGCCGAGCCCTCGAGAGAACCTGGCGCAGAGACCCAACACCGGACAACATGACAGCCCTCAAGCTCACCACCCGTAAACACCACCAACTCATCCACGCCACCAAGAAAACTGCATTCAAGGAACGACTGAACAACAACGCACACAACAGCAAGGAACTCTTCAACATCGTCAAAGAGCTCTCCAACCCCAACGCCGGAAACAACGACATCACCCCTTCGCAAGACCTCTGCAACTCCCTCGCCTCCTACTTCCACAACAAGATCGCGGACATACACAACAGCTTCAGCACTCAACCGATGAACGCCACGACCAAACCACCGCCCCCCACCACCACCCTCCACGCCTGGACTCCGATCAGCACCGAAGACACCGGTCGCACGATGAACTCCATCCACTCCGGATCTCCGACCGACCCCTGCCCTCACCACGTCTTCAACAAGGCCGACGCTGTCATCGCACCCCACCTGCGGGACATCATCAACACCTCCTTCGACACCGCTACCTTCCCGGAGAGCTGGAAGCACGCCGAACTCAGCGCCCTACTCAAGAAAGCATCGGCCGACCCCACCGACCTCAAAAACTACCGCCCCATCTCGCTGCTCCTGTTTCCTGCAAAAGTCATCGAGAAGACCGTCAACAAGCAGCTGGCCGCCTTCCTCGAGACGAACAGATCCCTCGACCCCTCGCAGTCTGGCTTCCGGGCCAACCACAGCACCGAGACCGCCCTGATCGCAGCCACCGATGACATCCGAGCGCTGCTCGACAACGGAGAAACAGCGGCCCTCATACTCCTTGACCTCTCCGCGGCCTTCGACACTGTCTGCCACCGTACCCTAGTACAACGCCTCAGCAACGTCGGAGTCCAGGAGAAGGTACTGGAGTGGATCATCTCCTTCCTCGCCAGAAGGACACAGAGAGTCCGTCTCCCTCCGTTCAGATCCGAAGCCACCGAAGTCATCTGCGGCGTCCCTCAAGGCTCCTCGCTCAGTCCAACCGTCTTCAATGTCTACATGAGCCCCCTCGCAGACATCGCACGCCAGCACAACCTCAACATCATCTTCTACGCCGACGACACCCAGCTGATCCTCTCCCTTACCAACGACCCCGCCACCGCCAGAGCCAACCTTCACGAAGGGATGAAAGAGGTAGCCGAATGGATGAAGAACAGCCGCCTGAAACTGAACTCGGACAAGACGGAAGTCCTCATCCTGGGATCCTCACCCGCCGCTTGGGACGACTCCTGGTGGCCCCCCGCCCTAGGCAGCGCACCCAAACCAACAGACCACACACGCAACCTGGGCTTCATCCTGGACTCCTCCCTCTCCATGACCAGACAAGTCAACGTCGTCTCCTCATCGTGCTTCAACATCCTGCGCATGCTACATAAAAGATCTTCCGGTGGATCCCCACCAAGACCAGGAAGACGGTCACCCAGGCCCTCGTCTCCAGCCGTCTGGACTACGGCAACTCCCTCTACGCCGGAACCACCGCCAAACTCCAGAAGAGACTCCAGCGGATCCAGAACGCCTCAGCCCAACTCATCCTGGACATCCCCCGTCGCAGCCACATCTCCGGACACCTGAGAGACCTGCACTGGCTCCCGGTCAACCAGAGAATCACTTTCCGTCTCCTCACCCACGCACACAAAGCCCTACACAACCAAGGCTCAGGATACCTCAACAGCCGCCTCAACTTCTACGCTCCCAAACGCCAGCTTCGATCGACCAGCCACCCCCTCGCCGCCGTCCCCCGCATCCGAAGAGCCTCCACAGGGGTGCGGTCCTTCTCCTACCTCACCGCCAAGACATGGAACTCCCTCCCCACCCACCTCCGCCTGACCCAGGACCACCTCGCATTCAGGAAGCAACTCAAGACCTAGCTGTTCGTGCAGTAGCGGACCCCCTCCCCCAGCGCCTTGAGACCCTCTGGGTGAGTAGCGCGCTACACAAATGTGATGATTGATTAATTGATTGATTGATTGATTGATTGACTGACATCAGCAGGGTCAGGGTCGGGTACCAGCAAGCCTCAGCAGCATTGGCAGCGAAAGCTATAGCGCGATGAGTCCCCCTCCACGCCGCCTCACCTCGAGTCTCAGTCCCCGTCTCAAAGCAGTACGCTTGGCTCCTGCCTCCATTACCTCCGTCACCTCCGAGTTGAAACACCCGGTAAACACCAGGTAAACGCTCCGCCCTCTGCCGCTTACAGGGTCTGCAGGTCTGCAGGGCTGTTCAAGGAATGCCGATACAGATTTTTTTTCCCCAGCGGAGCTCCGTCACCAATGCAACAGCAGCATGCAGGAGTCACTTAGCCAAAACCAAATCCAGGTGCAGAAAGGCCAAAAAGCCGCTGCCCGAAACTTTATCTCTTTCACTTTTCCTCCCGAGCAACCAGAGCCTCACCACACCTCATCGCATCTTGGAGGGCTCACCATGCTTCCCGATGATGTGAGAACCACGGTAAGTAGCAGGGCACACAACTAATCTCTAAAGCGGAGCACAGAGACCCGTGAGAGTGATGTTGCAGCGTCCTCTCACTCAGGCGCAATCTTGCCTCGAGAGTCTAAAACAAAATACTCCCTATTCTTTTTTTTTTTTTTACTTTATTCGTCATTTTGGCAATAGAGAAATGAATACAGGCATAGATGATCATTGACCAAGTCTTGGCATGAAAACCACATATATGTAAAACAACAAATACAGAGTTTGTATGTCACAATGCAACAGTGGAGGCAACATATCTCAAACCGATAATACCCCGCTGGACAACACAACATTGCAATGAAACAATAGTCTTACAGGCCATCCCATCAGCTCGTACCATGAATTGGTGTTAATTTCCCCAAAGTCTGACTCAGTTGAATGTTCACAAATATTTTAAGTCGTGAAAACAGCCTGATAAACTGTGTGAGGGATTTGGGTATAGCAAACCAAACGAAGCAGGCAGTAGGATGGGCATTTCACTCCACCCCTTCTGGGACTATGCCGTTTTGTGGCTGGGAGTTGGCGTCTTGTTGAAGACCATTTATGTACAGCCTGTAAGGTCCTCAAATGTCTTTAGGTCGCGAGGTCCCTGGTAGGAGATCAGCATATACCTCACTGTTTGTGTTGCAAAAAGCCAGGATGCGAAGAGCCTGCCAGGTTGGGGGCAGTGTTGCGGCTCCCTAGTAGACCAATTTCACGTTTAACCAACAGTAAATTGAGCGATGTGAAATGCCTGACATGTGTGGGAAAGTTCACGGTATATCCCAGTAGTGTTTCTTCCGGAACGGGGGTAGGGGACAACTTCGTAATGATGCCTAATATCTGGTGCACTTTCTGCCCGTATGTACGAAGCTTAGGGCGAGTCCATGTGAGGTGAGCAACATCGGCGTGTGGGGCTCTGCATTTGCGGCAAGTTGGGATCTTGAGGGGTCTAGTCTGTGTGCTTTAGCTGGAGTAAAGGAAATTCCTCATAGGAACTTATAATGTAACAGCTTATGTCTACTGTTTAATGAGACGTCATGTGTCACAGCACACGCAGCATTTACCCCACTGATCATCCATAATAGGATGACAAAGGTCTGTCTCCCAGTCTGTGGGGATTTTATCGTCATGTACGGGTCGTAAGGACGCACAGGATGTGTACAACTTGGAGATGAGATGTGCCCCGGTAGGGTTTTCTATTATAAGTGTTATGGACGGAAAGGGTTCTGTCTCAAGGCGGAAGCCAGGCATTGCATCGCAGATCGAATACGGCTCAATACAAAGCAGTCCATGAATGTGACAGTGTGAAACCGGGCATCTTCTGAAGGGAAAAAATATGTCCCTCTGGATATAAGTCCCGGAACGTGGCAATGTCAAACTTGGTTAAGGTGCACTGGATCAATTTCTTGACGGTAATTGGGAGACAATGAGCATTTGGGACAGGCAAATCCAAGGGGTTTAGTAACGGAGCAGTGGCGATCCGTCGTAGTTACTCACAGGCCGAGCTAGTGGTGGAAACTGTCTGTGTGGCAGAAGGAATATGGAGCACTCCATTGGGCAACATGGTCGATAACCATTCAGGGAGGACAAAAACCGCCTCTGGCCACAGAGATAGCAGCACTGAGCAACTAAATAATACAGTTGAAAATCTGGAACTCCATAGCCACCTCTTTTGTATGGTAAGGAAGGAATTTGCCAGCATACGCAAGCTTGTTTGCCACCCCATATCAGTTGAATAAGGAGTTTGGGCAAATGTAAAAACAAATCGTTGGTGAGGGGAATAGGAATATTGTTGAAAAAAAAATGTAGGCAGTACTATCATTTTGAGAATAGCGACCCGACCAGCCATGGATAAGGGCAATTGCAACCATCTCTCAATCTGAGATTCAGCAGTTGTGATAGCTTGACCATAATTGAGTCGAAGGATCTTGGCGGTGTCGAGGTGTATATGAGTGCCTAGGTATTTGATGGAATCAGTGCACCTTTACAAAGGAAATTCACATTCCCAGGGGGTCGTACTGGGGGTAAGTGGGAAAATCACTGACTTATGCCAGTTTATACCAAGGCTGGAAAAAAGGCAAAACCAGAGTATTTCCCTGATGAGGGGCCCCAAGTTTACCCGGGGGTCTCTAACGTAAAGGATGGTGTCATCTGCGTATAGGGAAACTAGGAGGGGCCAGTGTTAAATTGTAAGCACCTATGCAGATGTCTTTCCTGACAGTTCCTTATCAGAGGATCCATGGGCCGTATAAATAACAAGGGCAAGAGGGGACAGCCCTGTTGTGTGCCGTGTGAAAGGGTGAAAGGCTGAGTTCATATGTATATATTTTATCAAAAGGAGGGAAGAGGATTGGCTGTCCTATCAGTTCGCCAGAACAAGGAACAGTTTATCAAAAAAAACACTAAAAAAACAGGTGTGACGGACTCCATTCCGTACATGTCTGCCAGCAGAGTCTCTCGATGAAAAGATCCAGCAACCTGTTGACTTTGTCTCCGGTACCCCTAAGATGCAAATGTTATTGCACAGATTGTGCACCTCGAGGTCCTCGTTCTTCATAGCAACGTCTTTGAGAATGCGCTCCACTTACTCAAGTCGCTTGAGAGATTGCACCGTTTCATCTTCGATGTCTGAAATCCTTGCTTCTGCCACATCCAGACACCAATCATGTGATTGGATTTTGGCCCCCATGTCATCCAGGCGTTTGTCCAGCACATCAAATGTTCCATCGAGTGCACAAAGGCCTTCCGTCATTTCCCGGAGTTGGCAGATGTTTGCACCGTGATAGCGTCTGCCCCATTAGCGCCTGCGTTACTCTCTGCCATGATGGAGATGTTGTTGTGGATTTGTTCAGCGATTTTCTCAAATAGCAGGGTCTTCTTTTGTTTAGGGTCCTTGCGGCCCATGCCGCTGCGGGGTCGGGTAATGGAGGCTATGTTGATGTCAGGCTGTGCAACACACACTGATGTGGCCTCAGGGAGGAGCCAATTGCGTTGGATGATGATCTGAACCACTGAGTCAGTGGGACAGTGCACCCTGTCAGCAGGCCAGGTCCCACCGAGGTATAGAGGTGGGAGGGTACCAGCCAACAGGATGCGGTTGGTGGGGAATCAGGCTCACACTACCACTGGTGCAGGCACCGGCCAATCAGGGAGCAATGCAGGCAGGGCCGGACCGTAAAGAGTAGAAAGCAGGCCACGCTAATATCTCAGAACCGGGCGCTTTATTGTGTGGGATAGTAGCACACTCCTTAGTCCATTATTCGATAGGCAGACAGCCGTGGGGCTTTCCAGAACAGGCCCAGCATGTTGTGCGTGCTGTGGGAGTGTGGCCAGTCCTCGGGATTTTTAATGTCCCAGCGGTGAGTCGGCATCGAGGCAGGCAGCAGCATGGAGTAGAAGCCACCCAGGGATCTTGCTTCTGGTACCAGGTAAACTGGAGTGCCCCTGGGGTGCTCCTCCAAAGGTGAGGCACCAAATCAGCCAGTTGTCTCTCAGGAGCAGAGCACCACCAGGCAGCGGAAGTGGTGGCTCAACCCCCCTGCTTTTCCACCTGCAGCCACCTATGAGCCCCCTTTGCGGTAGAGGCCCACCGCGGGCCCTGTCCCTGTGGGCCTACTAGAGTATGGTGGAGAGGGTACAGGCATGCGTGAGCACTCAGACGAGAATGCAGCAGTGGCAGCAATGTGGACCCGGGAGGGGGGAGATCACATACCACCCCCTATGCCCAGCGGTCTCACCTTCAGGATCCACTGGCACTCCAGTCAAGAATGCTGTCCCTATGCGCGTCTCAGTGACCGGCATGCCTCGGTAGGCAAGCAAGGCCGCCTGCGTGGTAGCGCTCCTCCCCCATCTCTTCTGACGACCAGATCTTCCCTGTGCCTCCCCTTACTCATGATCTGGGCATACCGATGAGTTCCCTGCACCACGTCTTCTGATGCAGAGAAGGACCGTGGACAAGAAATTGGTAGCAGGATATCGCTGCTGGTCTGCAGGTTACTGGCGAGCTTCAATGCCACGCGACCATGTTGGTCGGTGGCTTAGCCATGCCCCTAAATACCCCCTATTCTTAGAACATTGTGACCAAAAACATCTGTCACAGACCTTTTATAAAAGGAAGAAGGAAGGAGATGGAGAGTATTGGTAGCAGAAAGAATGCCATGGAAATGAAAGTAAAACTTGTGCTATGCGTGGAAGGACCTCACCCTTCCACCTCTGTCCCATCATCCCCTCCAGTGATAGTTAGGGCAGTTAATTTTTATGAACCCAAGAGGATCCTAGGTGGAAGAGTCAAGATTACTGCATAGTACAGCAAGCCCATCCCACTACAGAAAGACAGACTAGAGAGCAAAAACAGCATCCACTGTCATACAAATCAATTTAGAATGGAAGCCTGTCCTAGCTGGGCAGCAGCCAAGGATTCCATATGGACACAGAGGGCCTAGTTACGATGCTGGTCAGAAAGCATTCTGACCGACTGACTTGGGTTCGGGAGTCCGACCGTCCGATTACGATCTTTCCGAACACTGTTCGGTCGGACTTCAATGGGAGCCTATATACCGACCGTCAACACGAAAAAAAGGGTGGTTCCAGAAAACCTTGCACCCTGTGGTGGCTACCCCATGGTGCCTGTCACACTGTGCATGGTTGTACATAGCCGTCCCATGGGTACTCCGACGGGCCCCATCCTGAGGCAGCTGCATGAAAGGGGATCTGCTACGGGCCCCCAAAGTGAGTTTCTGACAGCTGTTTCATGTCGGACAGACTGATTCAGAATCCGACATTGTAATACGTCGGTCGGAAATGCAGTCAATAGACCTGCACGATTTGGCTCCGATCGGCTCAGAGTCTTCGAATGCTGGTCGGAACTGAGTCGAAAAGACCTAATGGTTAACATCTATCGTAACATGGTCAGTCAGAAATGTTTCTGAGTCAGTCGGAAGCATAAGTTCCTACAAAGGTTAGGAAATTCCAAATGTCATTTGGAGCCTTTCCAACCGACATGGTAATGAGGCTCATAATGTCTCATGAAAAAATGGTAGCATGTCCATGTTCCAGCCTTACAATTCTCTGAAATAGTGCCATTCCTTATTAGAGCCACAATAGCTACTTTTCCATGGAGAAGTGAACTTCGGGTCTACTAGATACAAAGGTGGTTGTTAACTGGTAACGCAGCAAAAACAAACACCTCCACTGCCTCATTCTATTGCTCTGTTCAAGCAGAATTTTTAAACACTCTTCGCACACCACATGTGAAGGGCTCCCTCAGCTGGTGCTGAAGGGTTGGGAAAGGAAGCTGGTATGGCAATTGATATAGTCTGAAATTATTTTTGGTTAAAAACCTGGGAGAGTTTGCATCACCATTTGTTATTAAAGGACACAGTGTGAAGTTCCTAGAAACCCAATGCCTAAAGTTTGCTTACTTTGTAGGCAGAGGTGAATTGATGCAAAGGGAGAGCTTTACAAGTACATTTTAGATTGGTTATGGGCTCAAAAGGTGGAACCATTAACTATCTTTAACACACATAGTGAGGAAGAGGACTAGCAGGAGGAAATACTTTCCTAATTCATTCTAGGAAAACTTTCACAAAAGAAGTTCCAAAGTAAGAAGTTTATGCAGATTTCCTATATGCAGGGATGCTGCTGAATTTACCTCAAATGATGAACATTGAATCAATTCCTTGCCAAGTGTAGCGGGTAAGGAATCTCTATTTCTTCCAGAACTCTGGAGAGATCACAGTTGTTTTGGAAACTCCAGATGGAGAACCTCTTCCAATTAAAAGTGTATGATGTTTTTTGGAAGGTTATGTTGCTTCCTGTAAAACACCAGTGCAGTCTTGTGGCAGGTTCAAATATCCATACTGTAAGAATTTAGGAATTCAGAAAGCAGGCCAAAAAGTTCAGCAATGGAAGGATCTGCCCCATATGTGTACTGGAGATCCAGTCTGCATGGTAACCTCCTGTGTGATCGCTCAAATAGATAAAGAAGGCCTCTGATCCACCAATGACTTGGCTACTCAGGTGCTGTCAAATCATTCTGGGTTTGCGATGGTACAGTTTGAGCAACACATTCAGGATCCACCAAATGGGAAGAAAACACACACAGAATTCTCCCTGAGCTGTCCATCAAAAGGGCATTCTCATTCAACCCAAGTTAATAATATCCTGAAGATCAGTCTGAGCCTTCGTATTTCCTGCATCTGTGAACAAGTCTATTTGATAGATGCTATGTAGCACATTGGCATTAAGAACCTAGTCATGTTTAAGAAGGATAGGCTGTGCAAGTTTGCTTTTGCTTCCTATTTCCCTAAAAGATTAGCCGTATTTTGCTGTCAGCCATCTCAGTTTCAATGGTCTTTCCAGAGGCAGTGGTCAGACTCGTACGGCTATCTGGCTCCAAAACTAAACTTCCAGGGAGTACCATGGGCACTCCGTCCATCATCTCCTTGTGTTTGCTTTGTTCACCCTAAGTTGGCAGGGTATGCTCAGACGTGGGTCCCTTGCTCACTTTGCCACTGGATTCAAGCTAGCCTGGCTGATGAGGTCTGTTAGCCCGGAACTGGTCCCAGGATGCTTGTTTCCGGTCCTGGGAAGACATGGCTTGGCAGTTCGAGCTGGACTGTTCCCATGAGGCACAGTGTCAAGACTGATTTGCATATAGCTATGTCTGAACTGGGGTGGAAAAGTGAGCTAAAGAATGATGATGGATTCAACACATATCTGTGACTTGGGGTGAGAGTTTGAAAAGTTTAAGCACTCCGTCCATCATCCCCTTTTGTTTGCTGATTTCAACAAGCATGGCAGAATATACAGTATTCCAGAAAGAAAATCAGCACAAATACTATATGCCAGGCTTCTGCTCCGTTTGCAGTCATCATGTTGTATAACTTGCAGGGCTAATGTAGCATTCAATGCATATTAATAACATAACAGACGGTAAACCAACTCAAGTATTTGAAATCCCCACCCACTTCCTCCCCCAAGCTTCCATACAGTAACGTGTCAATGTACATAGGAGAACATCCTGGCACATCTATAAGAAATCTATAATATAACATAATCAGAGTGTTGATTATCACATCGATGCCCGCAAGCCCTATCCATCGTCCAACACTACCACATTCAGAGCTCTGACCCACATAATGTTAATTACTGTATATTTATCTAGAAATAGAGTCCTCTGGAGGTGTCATGAGCGCCTGCTCCATAACTCCCCAGGAATAGGGTGCCCAACCGTCCGTAAATTTCATGGACCGTCCGCAATTTGGACCTCACGTCCGTTATCCATGAGGATCCATTTTACGGATGCATTTTTTCTGTAATTTTGGCCATCGCAGGGAGCAGCACTGCTCCCCTGTGAGAAGCTCCACCCCTCCCCCCCCTAATGGGGCCACCTCGCACTCCTCCTGGAGGACAAGAGCAGCCCCACCTGCCCATGGTCATTCTGCATGTCGGGTAAATGCCAAATACAAAATGTCAATGAAGCAGTGTGGGGTGTTAAAGCATGTGGTGGCCTCCTCCTGCCTCAGTGTACAGCAGGGCATTCTGTTAGATAAAAGGTAAAACGCGAATCCTGCAACATTAGACAACAGTTTATATAAAGAATCCTGTAAAACAAGTTAAAAAGAAGGGGCCAAAGTTTTTTCACTGTATCATCATTTTAGAACTGAATTATTTTCAATATTATATTCAACAAACCATGGTTGCTGCTTTTTATTTTAAGCAACAAAGCCAACAGTCCTAGCTTGTTGTTGGTGTAATGATACTTGCTGTATTATATATCTGGATGCAATGACAGAAACAACATAATACCAGTCAGGCGGAACACTATGCTAATGATTTTTAGCCTAGGTGTTTTAAACCACCCCCTTAATTACAACAAACACCCCCTTTGAAGAGGAACCCCCAGTTTTTTTAGATCACATAAAGCCCTGGAAACAGCACCATGTCACAGACACCTCAGATGCTTGCACTGTGCATCATTCATGACTTCCATGTTTTCAGACTGCCTATATGCAGGGGCAAAGTGAACTCTTGGGCAGTGGACTGTCTCAATTTACAATCGGTAGGTATCCTTCTTTTATATAAAACATGATGGGTTGTAAAAGTTTCTGGTGTACCATATATGTGGAGGAATATTGGTTTGTTGTATGGCATTTTAGGATCTGAGTGAAATTTCCTGATTCATGCCCTTATATAGGTACAATTCACATTGCCCTAATATAGGCAAAGAAATCATACGCTTATTTAGACATAGCCCATGCAGTCCAAATACAGGCATGGCTACTTTCACCCGTACCAAAACGTCACAGCGATTTCTTGGAAAATCGGCTTAAGCCGTCAGGGACCTCCCCTTGCTTGAATATTGATTTGTCCAAGAACTCATGTACTTTACAAAGAACTGCTATTCCCTTGGGGTTCTTTACTGACGTTATTATGCCTGACTTTACGTCAAACTAGGCACCTTCAAGATATAAATATGCCTTCACTTGCCCTAGCAAAATACGGTGGTTCGGAGCAGTTAGACTAACTACTTGCCTGCCGCAGCTCGCTAAAGCATGTGCCGAAGGAAGCCGACCATACAGCTGACACACTGATCGAGAAGCTGTCCTTTCTCTTGCTGAGAATCCAGCTCCATTGTTTCCAAGCTCCCCTTGCAGGGTGTTGGTAAATCGAGTCCCGAGGCAGAGATACCAGACCTCCTTCATTCTAAACTAAGGTATGGACCTGATTAGAACCTAAGAGAAATCTTGGATAGATTATTGGCAAATAAAGCCAAACCTATGCTACACAATACTTACACCCTCCCGCGTACTAGACTTAGGTTAGGTACACTGGGTTAGGCGTATTTCAGAAGCACCAGTTGAGTATTTTAGCCTGTGTATTTATGAATGTATTTTTATGGCTTAAAAACAGTATTATTATGTCATAATACTATTTACGCAGTGCGCATTATACTTTGCAGCCTGCATTACGATTGTAGCAGTTCATTTCTTTTGCATGAGAAAGAAGACTGTTCAATAAAACTTTTTATTGAAAACACCCATCTCTTATTTCTCTGCACCTCTGTTGAAGCAAAGCATGCGCGATTGACTAGGTGAAGTACTTATCTATTGCTTCCGCAACTCTAGAGATACATTTCTTACTCTTGGGAAACAAAGTTGTCATGTGTGTGCGGTTGTCAGAAACTAATCCCTTCTACACTTACCTGTAAGCGCCGCCACTGCCGAGAGTCATTAAGGGGGCACAGAACACCTATCCAGACAACGCTGACACCGCCAAGAGTCACCGGAACACCTGACTCCGCGCCGCCGCTCCGGGGGACCACAACTCCCGGCAGGCCTCGCGGCGGCGTGTTCTGAGCGACGCGTAAGGCGCCAGTGAGCGCCAAAGGACCGGATAAAGCCGGCTGCACCACGGCAGAGCGGGGGAGAGACTACACTTACCTGTAAGCGCCGCCACCGCCGAGAGTCATTAAGGGGGCACAGAACACCTATCCAGACAACGCCGACACCGCCAAGAGTCACCGGAACACCTGACTCCGCGCCGCCGCTCCGGGGGACCACAACTCCCGGCAGGCCTTGCGGCGGCGCGTTCTGAGCGACGCGTAAGGTGCCAGTGAGCGCCAAAGGACCGGATAAAGCCGGCAGCACCCCCGCGTCGCGGGACGCGAGCGGGACGCCCGGGGCAAAGCCCGGGCAAAGGGCGGGCCCTCTACGGCCCTCATCGGCAGGAGGAGGCAGGGGCAGGGCCAGAAACCCTGCTCGAGGCTCACGAGGCATCCTACTGACCAAGTAAGACTGTTTTGTTGGTAATACTTAGCCCACTGTGTGTTTCAGGAGTTAAGGCTCCTTGTTATATTCATTACTATGTCAAAAAAGGGATCTGCACCACCAGCTAACACTATGAAAAACTATTTGGTGCAAACAGTGGAAAAAATTAATCTACAGAGGAGAGAATCCTTGGGACTGAGTCAGTCACCTGACCTACGCTGCTTGTCCCCTTCTCTAACCCCTTCACCTGAGGATTCAGTGTCCTTGCAGACTTTCTCTGATGCTTGTTTCAACTGTCTCACCACGCAGGAATCCGGCTCCATAAATGACAATGGACTATCTGGATCTGGTCCTGAGGTTCTTATAGTGGACCATGGAAATAAATCTGACAGTGATGAGGATCAGGAAATCTGTGCTACCCCTACAGATGAAGATACTTCAATCACTGAACAACCTTCTCGGTTGGATTCTGGGAAAACTAAAAACCCGCCTAGGCGGGGGGGACTAAGATCTGGGACCAGGAGGAAGAGGGTAAACACCCCAAAAGCAACCCATAAGGAAGCCGGAGGGGGAAGTCTTAAGTCTAATGTCAGCCTTGATGAGGACTTGTTTGACAGAATTGCTGAGTTAATAGATATGAAAATTAAATCCATTGTTAAACCATTGCTCTCTAAAATCGACAAATTACAATCTGAAGTTAAAAAACTGGGAGGGCAGATGAACAAACTAACTGAGGGTGTTGATAATGTCATGACGTTAGCGTCAAACCTGGGTAATAATAGTAGAGAAGTTGATGATCAAGAGGGGGAGAACATAGTTGACGCCTTAAATAATCCACCACCCCAGCTTCCTGATCAAAAAACTAGTGGTTCTAATACTAATAGAGGGGACGGTCCTTTAACGGTTGAGATACCCCCTGCACATGCTCAGCCAACCGACCCTCTTCAATTTATAGTTGAAGCTTCTCCTGTTGTTCTAGTACTGGCTAATGTACCACCTTTAGAAGCCGGTACTGAAGAATCCCCTTTCTCTCTGTCTAATAAAGCCTTACAGTAGCTTACAGCTAACATGAGATTAGCCCCAGGGGGGGGGGGGGGGGGGGGACAACAGTTGGCTCAAGAGATTAAAACCGCTAAAAGGGTTTCATGGCTGGGTAATCGCCCCAAAAAATTTAAGGGGGATTGCGTGGCAGTAAGCTTTTCACACACAGGCGTGTTACCTAATATTCTCATTAACTTACTCCCACCACAACGTAGGCAGGGTTCTGTTGTACCATTAACCTTGAAATTCTTTTATGGTGAGCAACAGAACGTTACATACCCTAAAACACCAGCCTTTGGATGGGATTCTAATTCTGATTTAAACCATAGATGGGGTCGTGAACATTATCGCAATATTGTAAATCAATCAGTACCCCAAGCTTTTCAGAATCCTTTTGCTCAACCCCTCTTACTGTCTAATCGTTTTGCACCTTTATCCTTTTTGGATCATAATGACTGACTTCAGCCAGAACAGTCTGGACAGACTGGGAATAATGTGCCTGTTCTTAGCATGCTTACTTGGAACATTGCAGGTATCAAGACTAAAGCAGATAATGCAATATGGCTAAATTTTATATCTAAGTATGACATTATCGCTTTACAGGAAACCTGGGAAACAAACAATAGTTTTTCTCTTGATGGCTACAGTTACTTTTGTATTCCTGCTGTGGGTAGCACAGCAGGAAGAGCGAAGGGAGGCCTGTTAAGCCTCTTTAAACTTGACATCAAAGGTAGCCTTAAGAAATGTGACTCAGGATCTGAGCATTGTCTTATTGTTGAATTGTCTCGTGCGGAATCTCCCAATATTTTGTTTATTAATTTTTATAATTCCAACGCTGCTGACTGTACGTCATATAGTCTAGGTAGATTGGATGATTTTCTGTCAGTCTATAGCGAAGATGTTAATGCATTTGAAATCATCTTCCTAGGGGATTTTAATATGCACCCTTGCTCACTTCTGTGTGTTTGCGATGACACAGAATCCCCTCCTAATTGTGCAATGGTCCATCTTGAGCATAATAAACAGGGGGGTTGTCTAGAAAACTTCCTCGCAAGATGGAACCTATACGAATCCAGTTGTGGGGAGGGGGGGGTCAGGGCCCATACTTTTAAGGGCTCAGACAATGGCTCTATTATTGATTATATTTTTATTTCTGCATGTTTTTTATTCAAAGTTTTAACGTATAGAACTGTGGTATCCGCCTTTAGTGACCATAATCCAGTTTCTATGGATCTAGTAGCGAGTGAACTTTTAGGGCGAAACCACGGTCCTTGCCATGAAGATAGATCACTTAAAGCTAAGGACCAGGGACGTAGACTGAAATGGGATAGTATAATCCCAGAACCCTTTGTTCAAGAAGTTTTATTAGAGGCAGAGGAAGAGGTCGGAGTGTGTTTATCTAGTGAAGCTAATGATGGGGAAGTGATCCATGCATTTAGCAGCATATGTAGCAAGATAAACGGCAGGCTCTCTGTGATCAGTAAACCCAAGTTGAAACCTTTTAAAAGATGGTTTGATCACAGATGCTCGAAAGCACATTCTGCATTGCTCAACGCTCTTAAAACTGATCCAAAAAAACGTGACCTCATCAGTACAAGTAGAGCTTTATATAAAAAGGCCATTGCAGAAAGGAAAAAACAGCTTAAAGATGAAGCCTGGGCACAACTCACAGATCCAGCCATAATAAAAAATAGTGGAGATTTCTGGAGGATTGTCAACCAACCCCTTCTTACAGGGGAGGATAACTCCCCCCTAGAAACTAATATCCCTGATGAGGGTTGGATTAAACACTTCAGAGACATCTACTCAGATCATTATCATGCAGAGAACAAGGCACAGGAAGCGACTACTATTCCATTAGGTAATTATTTGCACTTTGAAGTTGAGGAAGTATTAGCTGCTATTGATTGTACCTTGACTAAAAAGGCACCGGGACCAGATGGTGTTCCTGCTGATGCCTTTAAATGCTTCCCTAACTTCTGGTCAAGACTGCTTTGCAGGGTCTTCAATGCTTTAAACCATGACAATATCCCCAAGTCATGGAAAACATCAATAATTATTCCTGTTTTTAAAAAAGGAAATAGGTAGGACCCTGCATGCTATAGGCCAATTTCACTGATAGACTCCTCAGTTAAGATTCTAGGGAGAGTCATATTAGTGAAATTGAATGAATGGGCCACAGAGAACAACATCTTGAGTAATGTGCAATATGGGTTTAGACCCAAGAGAAGTACCCTGGATCAGTGTCTCAATCTCCACCTGCTGATCGAGAAATATACCAGGGCTAAGGATGGGTCCATGTACCTTGGCTTCATGGACCTTTCCTCTGCGTTTGATATGGTCAACAGAACTAAGCTCTGGGGAAAATTACTTGACATGGGCCTGGATAGATCCATAGTCATTTTATTGGCTGACCTCCATTCTGGCCTTACTGCCAAAATTAGAGTATCTACTAATGGAAGGTGTACAGATGTTTTTGCATCTGAAAGGGGAGTCAGACAGGGTTGCATACTGGCACCACTGTTGTTCACATTATATGTGAACGCCCTGGAGCCTGCCCTCAGGGGCGTTACAACCGACATCCCACGTGCAGGGGAACAGGGTATACCAGTTCTCCTTTACGCGGACGATGCGGTTCTTCTAGCTCCAACTGGGGTGGGGCTTCAACGACTCCTGGATGCCTTTGAATCCTTTATGGGTTCCCTTGACCTGAAAATAAATGCGAAAAAATCTCAGGTTACGCTCATGGGCCTGGCCTCAAGGAAATCTTTTCATAAAATCGTTTTCTGTGGGCAGGAAAAGCGTGTACGCGTCTCCTCTTTTCCCTACTTGGGGATCACCTTTGACGAGAAAGGTAGCTGGGGTCCTCATGTAAAAAGCAGAGCAGCCATGCTGGCCAGAACATCCGCTGCCCTCCATGGGTTCTCCAAAAATCTGGGGGGTAGGCCAATTGCAGCTGTCAGTAAAATATACAAAGCTAAATGCATTTCAGTTGCATCATATGGTGGCTCATTGTGGGGTCATAGGGGAGTCGATCCCATACAGACAATGGAAAATAAATTTTTTAGATCTGTTTTGGGCGTCCCACAGTCAACTATCCTATACCGTTCATAGGGAACTAGGGGAAGGCTACATCTCAGATCTGATTAGAATTGCACCTTTAATCGCCTGGCTTAGGATGTGGCTTAATACAGAAATTCCTCTAAATCATACCATAATGAGGGACTGTTTGACCTTAGATAATGTACATAGGATTAGGTGGTTGATGTATATCAAGGATAGTTTTTCGAGGTTGGGGAGGCCTGAACTATACTCTGTCATCGATTCTATAACATCCAAAGACATTGTTTACACCAAGGTGGCTATGAAGGAGCTCCTATCCCTGGAGAGGGAAGAAACTGAGCTGAAGAAACCCTGTGTCAGGGCCAGCTTATTGTTGGCTATACCTAATGGTCCTGACAGTTACCTTAACGTGGTGACCCATCCCTACCACAGGTTTATTTTAACTCGTTTTCGTTTTAATTTGATACATTTTAACTTGGGTTTTTACCCCGTTTGGAGTACCCCTGAAAAGGCACCGCCCTGTTCTTGCGATCACTTCTCCGAGCAAAGTACTATGCACTTTATAATGTTCTGTAGTTATTACAATGAAGCTCGGAAGTTGTTTCTTGTACCTATACTCAAGGAAGCAGGATTTATTTTAGTCAGACCTGCTCTTATTTATTTGCAAATGTTACAAACTCCCAGGACTATGTTTCATGTGGCTAGTTTCCTGGTGAGAGCTATAAGAAGCAGGAACATCAGACTTAAAAATGTGTCTACCTCCTTATGTAGTACAGACCTGCACACTAATTAGTCTGGCTGCTGGTGACCATCGGTCAAGAATCTTAGAATGCATTGTAACAGGGCTAGTAGTCACCCTTTCCTAATACTCAGATGGGGACACACCTAGGAATTTTTTAAACCTTTTCTGCACTTTAGCACCTTGCACTTTAGCACTTTGCACTTTGTATCAATTTTTTAATTACGAAATGTAACATGGTGTATGATGGTTTTTTAACATGTTAACCCTAAAATGTTTTTTAACTGTTTTTATTTATTGTACTTGTACTTGTTGTTTGTGACTTTATGTATATATTTGCCATTGTCTTTGTATGATATTAAGTTATCGCAATAAAGTATTTTGACTGACTAATCACTTCTTGTGAATTCGAGAACATTTCTAGTGACTTCTGTGCTGGCACTCACTATTAAGTTTAATATATTCGATGGAGACCTAGTCGACCTCAGTCCTACATCTAATCTATAGGATATATTATTACAATGCGCAGAGCCTATTGGAAATAATGGAACTACTCTACAGGTTTCTGTATTTGGAATCATAAATTACTTGTTTAACCCCTTCGCTGCGGCGGCTATTCCGCCGCAGCGCTAAGGGGGTGGGGCGGCCGCGCGGCGGCTCCATACTAGTGACGGAACCGCTCCGTCACGGCTCGCGGGTGAGCTGTGCCTGTGACGGAATGGTTCCGTCACGAACCCTCCCGCCCATTAAAGCGTCAGCACAGGCGCGTAATCAGCGCCGCGCAGGCACGGTGAGCGGGCCGTGACGTTACCGTTCCGTCACAAGCACAGCTCACCCGTGGCTTGTGACGGAGCGGTTCCGTCACAAGCATGGAAGAGGCTAAGGGTTACCATAGTTGGGTCTTGACCTTGCATGGACTGGGATTACGGTCGCATTTTCTATCCTTGTTTATTAGGCAGCCTGTGGTCAAGGTAATGATTGTCTAATGTGCATACTGGGTGAAGCTAACATGGGTATCTATGTATAGTGTGCACACTGGTCTTAAGGTAATTTAGGTAATCGTGTACTGTACAAGCAGGGGTTAATACAACCTAGGTAACCATGTGTCCTGGGTATACCAGGGTTAAGTAACATAGGTAACCTTGTGGGCTGGATATACCAAGATTAAGTAATATAGGTAACTGTGTGTATTAGGCAGCCTTTGGTTAAGGTAATATAAGTAACCATGTATACTATGCAGGCTGGTGTGTTGCTTATATGGTTAATCATATACTGTACAGAATGAGGTTATGGCAATCTGAATGCTCTTGTAGACTATGAAGTCTGATGTTTAGGTAATGCAGTAACCATGTGTTCTGTGCAGACTGAGATTAAAGTAGCATAGATAACCTTGTGTATTATGCAGCATGTAGATACGGCGATGTCAGTTATATGATCTTGGAAGTAGTGGATTTGAGAGATTGTAACATTTTGTACGGTGACAATTTGCCAGATAGAAAGAAGGGAGTGGCTTGAGAAGGTGTTGGATGTCTGTGTGACGGATGAGAAGCTCTTGAGTGAGAAGTAGTGTCTGGATACCATCTTATGCCCTTTGTGAAGGGGGCTTGGATGTGATCTGATGCTGAGTGTGAGAGCCTGTTGTCTACAAGGGAACCAGCTGTGCTTTTGTTGCTGAGCGCAATATGAGCTTTAGACTAGTTTGCATTCCAGATGTGAAGGTTGGTATTGAGAGGAATGTCAGATGTTAGGGGTGTGCTGAGTCACAATGTGGGAGGTGTGTGGTGTGATGGAAGTGCATAATGTGATCTGTTGGTAGTTAGCAGGGGTGCCCGGGGTGAGTGGGATGTTCTTAATGAATGAAAATTCCAGATGTGATGGAGACTCCGGATGTGAAGTAAAAACTTAAATACTCTCTGCCTTTCTTATTCTCTTTTAGTGTTCATCTTCATCTGGTTCTGCAAGTACGGGCCCTTAACTCGCGAAATGGCTTCGATTAGGATTTCAGGTATATTTTACATATTGTCTCACTTGCACTGCTGTAGAGTATTGTTTTGGGTAATCAGTGTCAGCTATATAAGAAGTCCACCCTAGAATACCCTGCTCTGCAATTATTGACTCACCGCTTAAGTAATACCTGATTATCAAGATAGGCACCCAACCTTCCTCTGCATTCTCCATGGAAATACAATTTATAATTTTAAATATGTGGCATGCTACGTGCAGGAAGAACCAGGTAGAGGCACCTGCTGGATAAGATGAGGAGCCTTGTGACCATCCCAGACCAACCTTCACACCCTCCGGGAGCCTGCTGTGGGAGTGTTTGCATACCTGCATGGTCTGGGGAGACAAGGCACTGGCCCAGCCTGCTCTTTGACAACAGAAAGGGGACACAGGCTGAGGCTGATCCTGAGGGGACACAGAGGTGCTGACCCAGGCGGCATAGACACCCCATGGAACTGTTGTTCTGAACTGCTGTGGAAATTTGCTGAGTGGAGACGAGTAAGAGGCAGGATTACGGAGTCTGGACTGCCAGGTAGGATCCGGGACTAGTGCCAATTAAATCCCATCCACTCTGTTCAGCCACAAATAGGGGTGCACAAGCTGCCTTGGTGCTTGGCCTTCGCTCTTTTGGATAGGCTCCACAAAAGACAGACTCTTGTGTCTGACAGTCCTTGCAGAGTGGAAGTTCTGTGCTTGAAACAACCGCAGAGTCAGGGCAAACAGTCCATCCTTAAATCCACCAAGTGTGCTCATTTCGATCAGAGTACAGTGATGCTAAACCAACTATGACCACTCCGTCCTCCACACGGATGTCAGCTTCACATTCCTCCCAGTTCTCTGTGAACGCAGGCTCTAAGGAAAGGCCCATTGGACAGGGCTAGAAAGCAGCAACAGACCTGGGCCCCAAAGGGACTAGGGCAGGCTGTTCTGGGCACTTGCGGAACCTAGGGCAAACAAATGGATGACAAGGTGGTCCCTACTACATTGTCCATACTAATCCTGAGGAAGGTTACCGGACTAAATTGTAATCCTTGTATACTGAGTAACAAGAGAAGGACATTCGAAAAATGTATCCAATCTGCTCGAGCTATGGTTAGGCTCAAAGAGTCCAATTATCCCGCATCTGGACTTTCAAGACAGCCTTGCCATTGGGACACCTATTCATTCCTATGGCATGCGTGACCAGACGGCCGAGCTAAGATTCATCAAATTACACGGTTTAGAGGAGGGCCATCTGGTCGCACCATATCTTAAGGATCAGTTTCCACTTGCCCTTGGGTGCCAGGGATTCCCTGTGCCGATTTCCCTGGGCCCAGTCTTGGTCTAAGGCATATGTATCTGGGGAAGCCTCACAGAGCTCTGACTCAGGCCTGGTCATATCTTTTTCTCCCAGCCAAGCGAGGAAGATTGCCTGGGGCAATGTGACCCTGTTTAGGCACTAAGTGTCACAGAGGGCCGGGATATGGAGCCCATGGTCAGTGGCTTCCTCTCCTGGGCCAGCAGGAGCTCAAACCAGGGCCCCTTCAGAGCTTCTGAACCTGGACAAGCAGGGGAGACATCCTAGGACTTGCAAAATCTCATCCTGGGGACTTTAGGACATGGTGGGCTAAAGAATGGAGCTCAGGTCTGGATGGGTACACCCTTTAGCCAGCGGGAGCTCTGACTCAAGGTTTGACAGAGCTTCTGAACCTAGACAGGCAGGGGATACCTCTTTGAACATGTAGGATCCTTTCCACAGCACTTTGCGACACAGTGGGAGTAGGAAGCCATTTTTTTATGTGGTAGTGCCAATGTAAGGACTCCCAATTGAAAGAGTCACGAGGACCCTTATTGGTTTACAGGGCTTAAGGTAATAACCCCAAGATCAATAAATGATAAACATACTCAAGAAGAAAATTAGAGACCAATGTAAAAAATGACACAGATTTGTATATACATATAGACACCAAGAACATCAATATCAGGTAAGTACTTTCGGAGATATGAATTTTTACAATTCGCAAAAATATTCAAATAATGGTTCTGAGGTCTGAGCCTTGAACACGATAATGTTATGTTATGGGAGAAACATACACTGCATATATGCATTAATCATAAGTTTTGATGGATACATTTAGGGACTTAAGGTGCTTAGGAACCTAGGTTCAAGACACCATCAGCAATTCAGTTATACCCGCCCTATTGAGTCTGGGAGCAGAGTGCTGGTTGTGTTGGTAGCCTTGAGCACTATGCTGTAGAGTCAATGGCAAAGGTACCTGCAAAAGAAAGGCTGCAAGTGGGAACTTGGAGACAAGTCCAGCAGTACCCAAAGAGAGGTTCGGCTCTTGCAGGTCTCTGGAGCACGGGGACACAGTTGGTTTCTTTGAGCCTAGGATGGGTGGCTCGGGTGCAGAGGTATTTTAGCCAGACGTTTGCTGTAGTAAGAGGCTCTCGCTTGGCTATTTGTGACCTGGAGAGGGAGAGAAAACAGCACAGTGGAGACACTCTGTGTTGGTTTCAGTGATCCTGAAGTTCCTCCTCAGCAGGTCGATGTTAGCATCAGTTGTGCCCAGACTGGACACACAACAAACCTTGGCTGTGGATAATGCGCCGGTACCCAGAGTAGTGGTACTGGGCAACTCCTGAAAGGCCTGGCATCTTCAAACGAAGCAAGGAGACACATCTAACCTCCTGGAACAGCAAAGACTTCTTGCTGGTGAGATGCTCCCTCAGTGGACCTGATGGCCAGCAAGTCCATGTGTAGGGCAAGTGTGGATAGTGCCTGCATCTGCAGGGGTTAGCTCCTTTACCCCAAGTGAGATGCTACTTGGTTGTTGAAGTGCTGGATAGTCTTCCACAGGCTTAGGAGGATGCAAAGTTTTTGGACAAGCTTGATCGGTGGAATGGTTGAGGTAACAGCCACAGGGCAGGATTTGGTGACAAGTTCAAGATAAGTCCTCAGTTCTTGAGGTGCCCACTCTCTTCTGTCCTTCTTTGGTTCCCAGGTAGATGAATCTAAGTTCCTGGTATCAGCGGAGCACTATGTATTGCATTTAGGGGTGTTTAGGAGTGTAGTGTAGTAGCCAATGGGCTACTTACCTTTGGGTTGACTGTACCCCATATAAGACCACTTCCTGTAGATAGTGGGCATAATCCTGACCCAAAGTTCCTAGATTCACCAAAAACAAGATGATGAAACCCATCCTTGACTGTCCACTTACGTTTGCCCACCTTAAGGGTGTGCCCAGCCATTAAGTGTGACTTGAATTCTGTTTAGCTAACTTTCCCACCTGCTCTAGTGCCAAATGGGCCTGAGGGCAGGGTGTCACTTTCGCCAGGACTGTATATCAAGGAAAGAACAAACAGCAGACCAAGGTCAAGCACATCCAGTCCATATGTACTACAAATTAAAAGGGTGTTGCAATCTCTTCCCACACCAGCCATCCATGGGTGTCAAATGATAACCAAGTTCAACAAGAATAATCGAAGGTGCACTCGTAGTGGAGTCAGTACAGACAACGTGAAGTATTATTTCAAGGTTGTTTCCTTTTATTCAATAGATATTTTTTATATCCACCACCAGTTATCACGCCAAGCTACGCAGAGCCTTGCTCTCATCAGTTTATACATTGATCCGCCTTCACTCTTTAGCTGACTGATAAATAAAGGCTTGTTTGGATGCCAACCGAAAATATAGGATTTTCTCACGCCCATTATTTGGAATTGTGAAAAAACCTGTGCATCATACCAGAATTGAGCCAATCAGTTGCTCTATAGTGCATATGAATAACATGTCATATTGTGAGATGCTTCATCATTAGCATTATAATTGAGGCTTACCTTGTGCCCTTTCTTGATTGGATTGTTCTAACACACACACCTGCATTGGTATCTGACTAAATAAAACGGATAGGAGCCCTGACGAAGTTCCCACTGGAAAATAATCAGGAACAAACACGTTGGCTGTTCCCCAGGACTGTGAAGCCAGGGTCACATATCACAGGCAGCAGAAGCTTTGAAGTAGGGGTGGCCGGAATTTGCGTAGTCACGCCATGCCATGCAAAGCGTGTTCAAACCGAATTCTAACGAACACCCCGGCCAGAACATCTGCCAAGCCCGCACTGAGGACGCTGCATTGGCTCCCCATCAGGGAAAGGGTAACTTTCAAGGCCCTTTGTGTGGCCCACAAGGTACTTCACAACTCGGGCCCCCCAATCCTAAATAACTGGATCAAACCCTACAGACCCACGAGAGCTCTTCGTTCCGAACATGGAAACTTCATCACGATCCCCAAGGTGAAGAAAGCCCGTGTAGGTGGCCGCCGTTTCTCGGTCAACACGGGAAAAAAATGGAACGCACTCCCCCTGAGCCTCAGAGCAGAACCAAATCTCCTGAGATTCAGGAAATCTCTCAAAACCCTACTCTTTCCCTGAGCCATTTTCTCTCCCGACTCTCCCCCCGTGTGAGTAAGAGGTTCAGCGCTGGGATACCTTCTGGGTGACTACGCGCTTTAGAAAAACCTAAAATAAAATAAAATAAATAAAAGCTACAGGAAACGGTAAAAAATCTCTGCCAGCACCCAGTGTTCCACGAACCCCCGGAATTGTTTGTTCCTCCAGTAAGCAATGCTTTTTTTCCTGTTTGTGAACGCTGTTTGTATGCTCAGTGGGAAATATCTTGTGAACATGCATTTTGAAAGCGTGAACAAGAAAGAAATTCCACAAAGCCATGGATCGCAGAATTTTTTGCAATTCTGCGTTCTCCGTGGAGCACAAAATTACCCAATTTCTACAAATTCCACGAGCAGAACAGAATTTACCACCCAGGCCTACTTTGAAGCCTCTGGCCTTGGCATGATAATTCACTAGCCACCCTGTTCAATGAGGTGTAGACACCTTTGTTGGACCCGGCCACTTTTACACAGTTATCCCCAAACTTTTTTACCATCTTGCTCCTATTTTTTTGATCCTCTTTTTGTTGCCATTAAGACTCTGGGCACTTTTCCACTGCTAATAAGTGCTAAAGTGCATGTGTTCTCACCCCTAAAACATGGTATGATTGGTTTACACCTGTTTGACATATTTAATTTGCTTGTAATTCCCTTCAAAAGTGGTATACTATATACCGAAGGCCTGTAAATAAAATGCTATTATTGGGCCTGCAGAGCAGATTGCGCCACCCACAGAAGTAGCCTTTCAAACCTGTTTTGTCCTAGCAGTGACAAACACCCTATTTCATTTTTCACATTTGTGAGGCCTGCTCCGTCAATAGGCTAATATTGGGAATCCCCTCACATGCGTTTAAGTGGTAATTCCTTATCTGATGGGAGTAGCGCTGCCATGTTTGATATGTTTAGAATGGTAGTGAAAACATGATTATTGGTGTAGGTGGATTTCAAAAATGCCACTTTTAGAAAGTGAACATTTATCTGTGCATATAACTCTATGTGCTTTGCAGCCTGACTTCAATTCATGTCTATGGTACAGTGACAGTTACACTTGGTGCATACTTTCCAGACAGTCATCACACAGGAGGGGGTGAGTGCATCTGCATATTGAAGGTCCTTCCTGGTCTGGGAGAGTGAGAGGTGGGGAGCACTTACATGTTTAGGACTTAGCCAGGCAAGAGCAGCGCATGCGCTGCTCTCACCTGCGCTCCTCTCGCAATGGCGAGTGCCTTTTGGAATCGATACGGATTCCAGGCGTGCACGCGGGGGGACCGAAGATGTGCACGAGGGGACTGCATACTTTACTGGTGGCGTCATAGCCTGGGGACTTCTTTTCTTTGCCGCCAGTAAAGCATCCAGTACCCGCGTGCACATCGATGAAGCTGTTATAAACATTGCGCATTGTGAACACGGGCCACCTGGCTCGCACTTGTTATTCCTACCAATGTTTTCAATCCTGCAAGTGGACGTGTAGACCCCTATTTCACCTTTGACTCGCCACTTGGAACTCAACTCTTTTTTTTGCCAGTGTATCTTCACAAGAGTGGATCCTGGAGTAGAAATATAAATGACCCCACAAGGTCTTCTCAGGGCAGGCATTACCTCAGTTTGCCCTGAATGCACTTGCCCCCAGGCATGACTTATGGAACCTGGGCATGCCCTCATCCTCCTAATGAAGCCTGACCCCTGCACTGCCGGGCTCAGTAGTATGCCCTGCCTCGGAGAGTTTAGCACTTGAGCAGATTTCATCAGCTTTGTGGAGATCTTGGCTCTCCCTTGAAGCTGACAAAGCCGGGAACTGATTGGCGGGTGATATAAATGAGGGATTAGCACACCCCCAGTGTCAAACATATGTCGGTTATGTCTGAGGGTTTTCACATTATATCAGTTAGCCTAGGAGGAACTGCGCATCCTGGCAGCCATGGCAACCACCAGCGAGGCTGTTAATTCCCCAGATACACCTTGCACCGTTGTTTCCTCCTCCCCTCCTGTCCTCTGTTTAAAGAATTTTTTCCAAGTTAATTTTAGCTTGTGTGGCAGGTGCCCTAGTGACGGCTCCTGCACAAGGGAGCTGCAGGTTCAGACACGGAGACGGGCAACCTAGGGTCTGTGGGCACCGCACAGCTGAGTGCTCTGGCACGGGCTCTGAAATGCCTTTCACTAGCAGGTCACTGGGTTAACTCTCATCGTCTAGGTACCCCCTGGCTATGAACTTGGTACCTTCCAGCGTTAATACAGCGTGTCGTTAGTGGGTCTTGGTGCGTGCTTCAGTGAGAGAGTATGTACAAGAAAATTACCTTTGTGGCACTTTATCCTGTCATTTAAGTGATTAAAATAATAAGTTTGTGTCCTAAGTTTTAGTCACCAATGTGTATTTTTTGTGTCTTATACTCATGTTTTTATATGTGCAGGAAGTTGTTTGCTCTGCAGAAATCCCTCTTTAAGTGTAGATTGACAGTGCAGCTGTCTGCAGAGCTATGGTTACAAATTATTAATGCAGACCTTAAATTGGGCTGTGGCTCCACCCAGAGGAGTCTGTCTCTAACCTTGTGGTGTTGGTTGTTGGCAAGTACTTCCACTGGAATGCATGAGGGACTACTTGGTCTGTCTGAAATGAGCCCTCCCGCTGTTTGTCATATTCAATTCTGTATTTTTGCTTGTGACAAAGCCAACAACACAGGAATTAGCGTGATTAAGAGCATCTGTGCATGCTAATGTATGTAAATTGCATTTGTGAATGCCTGTCTTCACGTCCATTAGCATATTAAAGCCAGACTTAACTTCTTCGCCAGTGCTTGTTTTGAAGGAAGCTTTATATTTTTGCACCGGTGTTTGTACATGCGTGTAATATGCATCATTTTTTGGCAACTGAAGATTCATTGCTGAAGCCTATGGTGTACCCTTTGCGTGTGCATTGCTGCAAACCTATAAAATACCCTACTTGGTTGGAAACAGTCATGCCTCTACCAGCGCCCATTAAAGACGCAGAAGCCTGTTGAGAAACACTCCTTATTGACAGGAAGCAGTTTTTTCTTTTTTTTTGTAATAAAGCTGACTTTTGATTGGCCCCGGCTTCTCATCAGTGGCCATTGCTTTGTATAATTGAATGAATACTGGTATTTTGAATTTATCAGACATGCCTCCATATTAAAGAACAGTAGATGTTACAGCACCCAGGCTAATGTGCTGCATAGCTAAATACATATACGGTCCTAAAGGCGAGACCGATTGCATTGCAAATACTTGGTATAGGCTGTGTACTGCCCTCGCTTAAGGGCATCTTGTGTGGCTGTGCTTCATCCAGGTGCTTCTCCAGGCCTGTGGGCATCAAAGACACCAGAAGTAAAGTAAAGCATGTATGCAGGTGTAGAGCCAATTCCATTAGCTAATGGGAGAGAATAAAGGTCTCCGTCTTGGTCTCAAAATGGACACTCCCCAAGGGATGTCAGACAACTGCATGCTGGAGTATCTGTGAGCAGGGACTTCAGCGTCTCACGTCAGCGTGTCAGCATGGAAGATTATCCTCCTCTGGTTTCCCCAGCGAAAATGTGGGACATATGTACCCAAAAGGTACCCTTAGCTGTTCTACCTAGATGTATCATGGTACTGTGGGCTTGTCTGCTAAGGATGATGGCAGTGGTGACTTTTGTACAGTTAATATGCAGCCGATGGTAATTCTGCTGTGATACTTAGAATCTTCATGCATAATAAATGGGGCTGGGTAAAGGTCAGCACCATAGCCGTCATGCAGAGCAAGGTAGGACAAATATTGGTAAAAGATTGTACAACTACCTAGGCCTATTTTGGGGTACATTGGGTCTCATAACACAAACGCTGCACCTTTTTTGCCTGGCCCGTCTGTTGCTGCTGCTAAGACTTGTTGGTACACAGACTCCCTGCTTCTTGACTTCCAAATTGGAATAGCTCCTGATCTTCCACAGCATCATCTGGTCCTCACAGCTGCAACACCAAGGTAACCGTTAACTCTTCTGCATCTTCCATCATCGGTGGTCATTGGTCTTCTGTGCCTCCTGGTCACTCTGCAGTGGCATAGACTCTGTCCAGTCTGCTTGTAGGTACTCGTCCTCAAAAATGTATCTTTAGATTCCACCGGACTTTTTCACCTACTTTACCAGTGGTATCTTCACTGAAGTCCTCCACTGTAGTCTACAGCAGTGTCTGATGTCACTTTGCACCTATGCACTTATCTTCCCTTGTGTCGGTATCCTGGATCCTGGGGTATCCCCGGTTCGGTCCATCTTCCATGCTGTTTCTTCAGGGTCCTCTGGGAAGGGTCCTTCTTGAAAACTGCAACCACGACTTTCCCATCTTCCCCCATTGCGTAAGCGGCTGTGCTTCCACTCTGCACACAGCCTCCGTGGGGTTCCTTGTTACTTACATCGGATGGTTCCTTGTGTTCCCAGCTATTCTAGTCCTGGTCCAAGTCTCAACTTTGGTCACAGTTCGCATTCCTCTTCTTTAGCATATCATTTGGTTTCCCCTGGAGACAACTATGTATTGTGCTTACTTACCTGTTTTACTTTTGAAGTATTGTGTGTATTGTGTTTATATCTCCGGGTAGGAGATATACCAAGGTGTTAGTGAGTGTTTACAAATAAATATGACTATTTTTATAATTATGCTGTGTGGTTCTTTTTAGTTTAACATAAACTATATGATTAGTTCTGGTAAAACAAGCTGCTTAACACTCCTTCTGGACTAATGCTGAAGGCTCCTCTCCACAGCTACCACTTAGACAGCATTCTATGTTTGTCTAAGACTACTAAAATCACCATAGGGGTTGCCGCGATTGGTGCAAGATGCTGCACTTAAATATGTGTGCACCATATACTAATCCGGCATCCTACACACACTTTAAACATTTGCACAAGGGGGGGAGCTCTCTTATTGTGCTTTTTATTGGACCTGGACACTGGGACTGGATGCAGCAGCCATAGGCAACTGGAAGGACAAACCAACTGATGCGCACAGGGACTAAGAACTCTGAATACAGTTGACCTCAGGACCAGCAGGTCTTTCCCAAGGACCAGGGAGGCTGGTCCCTTTACACCCTTTAAGAATAGAGGGGGAAGAACTGGACTCCTTCTCCTTGGTACCAAGGAGGAAAGAAGCACAAGAAGAGAAAGATGGGGAAAGTCTGGTGCAGAGAGCCAGTGGAACCAGCTCTCTGCAACGTTTGCCACCTTATGGGCCAGCAGGCTTACCACCAGGACCGCAGTGAATCCAAGATAGCCAAATGGTCCAACAGGGCCCAAGGTACAGAAGGACAAAGGATTTGACCTTTGACTCCCCAAGCAAAGACACACAGTGAAAGGAGCTCTGCCCTAAATTATGTGAAAGACCCCAGTGTGGGACAAGGCCAAGGCTGTGGCCGCAAGCAGAGACAGTCAAAAGAAGCAGGAGCAACTGGCCACTACAGCTGTGGGGGATCTTTGCTGATCACTTCCAGGTGGCCGCAGACTGTATTGCTCATTTCCCCACTGAGGTGTGGGGACCCTGAGTTGGCCACTGAAAACAGCACTGTTTTCAGCCAGGGGATCACCCATATACTGCTATGGTGAGACGCGAATGCTCTTGGACTACCTCTGAAACTCACCCCGCCCTCCTATGCCACAGCACTACCTCTGGGGACTCCTGTGCACTTCCCTGAGCGACACTACTCTGCCTCCTGCCACCCAATCCCCCTCCTAGGGGACCCTGACTATGAGGAGGACTATTCGCACTATAAACTCAGGCGTGTGCTGTCCTTGAATGGTCTAATACCCCCAGATTCCCCTACCATGGACTTACCCTTGGAAGCCAAACTAGATGCCATTTTTGCCACCATAGGGTTTACCAAAGACTTGCTCGAGGCCAAGATTGATACGCCTGTGGTGGACCGCGAGCTTCTGCGGATGATCACTGAAAAATGGCAGACACATTCAAACAGTGGAGTCTGGTTTGGTGAACCTGGTCCACAGTGTTAAAGAACACTCCGTGGTGTTGGGAGACCTGGCTGTGGGTAGAGTCTGAAGAAACAATACCAGAGTAGTGAGACTGCTGGAGTGGAATGCATGCTTGTCGAGGATCTCCTCACTTGAGGACTGGCTGCAGTAGGTGGTCACTCCGGAGAGGCTTTCCAAACATCATGCCTTTGAGCAGGTACACTGAGTTCTGGTATATACTTTTTATCTGGAGGCTGCCCCCCTCCCAGTGGTGCCATGACTGTTGCACTATCGAGACTACATTTTGAAGCAGGTGCACACATCTAGTCCTTCCCGAACTTGACACCAGTGTTGCAATGCCAACAAGCCTCCTTCCTATGCACCAAATAGAGACTGTGGGAGCTAAGTGATACATTTGTCTAGTAGTCCAATGTGAAACTCTGCATCCAGGTGGATAGTATATCTTTTTTTTCCACCACCACAGAGGAGGTTTGGCACTGGATACACTCTTATTACAAAACTGCATGATCCTTCCTCTTCTCACCCTCAGGGCCCCAACATCTTCAAGTGACAGTGGGCAGGAACCCAGTGTGGTGGTCGTTCTACCCAGCAATAGATTTAGGGTGTTAGGAATCTTTGTTCATCTCTGCTGTTCTGTTTTTTTTTCCTTAAGAGAACTTAGAGACCCGACGTGCTGAATGTGAAAATAACAGAGTTGGCAGATACCGTATTTTTACTTGAAGAGGACGGCGAGCATCCCGTGAAGGGACCTGCAGCGATTAATAATTATGATATACTCCCGCTTTTAAAAGGAGGTTTTACAGTCCCCTTGATTCTTCTTGGTGACCACGCACTTATGGGAATATTAGATCTCTAATCACCCTTGTCCTGAGGAGGCCAAGATTCCTGGAGGCCGAAACGCGCCCACGTTGACACGCCATTTTTCGACAAGAGAAGTCAGTTTGATATGTTGTACTTATGTGAACATGTTTTGTTGACCACAATCTAAAATTTGTATTCACAAAACTGTAGAATAAATTGTGTTGGTACACTACTTCCTCTTAGTGGACCCCCTGAATAAATAGGGGGACACTTGATTTGAATTAATAAGTTCTTTGTTGGGTGTAAAAAGAAAGAGAAAGAAAAAAAGAATTGCCTCTATATAATAGAGTGTGTTTTTTCCTGTGTTTTTTTGTACTTGAGAATGTGTATATAGATCATTTCTTTTGAGATGTATGAATATATGTGCATTTGACATGATATAATGTAAATAAAAGAAAAAAAACTGTTTACTAAACACAGATTACTACAAATAAAATTAGTAATCATGACAATGATCATGCATGTGTTCCTCTGTATATAAAATATTCTAAAAATTAAAATTGTGAATTGGGTTCCCCCAATCAGGAAATTAATATTCCTTGATTTGTAGAGGA
The DNA here is from genome assembly GCF_964263255.1 of Lissotriton vulgaris. Classification (NCBI taxonomy): domain Eukaryota; kingdom Metazoa; phylum Chordata; class Amphibia; order Caudata; family Salamandridae; genus Lissotriton; species Lissotriton vulgaris. Next base: position 2,082,034,188 of record NC_141691.1, read on the forward strand.
TCTTTGGTATTGATCCCTCTCAACCGCTACTTCTGTTTGAAAGCTGCCTTTCCTGGTGGCCTGTCTAAGGGCCCTGATCCTATATTCTGCAATCTACCCTCCATGCGACCATGGACCCGCAGTCATGTCCTTCAGTACCTAGCGGCTCCTGGTTGATTCCACTCTTTAATGGTTTAGACACCACACCCAGTATGACAGTTCTTGATGCCAATAGTTGGGGGTTGTTCATTTTCTCACTTGCAGTTGCATGCTGGGACTTTTTGTGGACCCACCTGGTCTTCTTTGTTCCCCTGGGTGGCTGTGGGTGTGAGCCCGATGCCATGGACCCTGATACTACACTATGTGTAGTCAGTCCCCCCTCCATTGTGAAAACTCTTAAATGGAATGTCAGGGGGCTTAACTCTCTGAGCAAGAGTTACCAACTCCAGGCATATATCAAGCGGAAAAAGGTACTGAAAGGTACATTGCCTTTCTTCAGGAGACACATTTCACTAGGGCAACCAACGGCGCTCCAGAAACGCTGGAGGGGACAGGTGTCCTACACCTCATTCTCTTCCTTCTTTAGCAAAGTACTTCTTAGGATTTAGTAGTGGCCCCTTTTCTACCACAATTCGAGGATATTAACTCAGAGGGTAGATTTATTGTTGTGAGGGCGAACTAGGGTGTAGGGACCTTGCAGTCCTCAATTTATATGACCCCCACCTTGACCAGAATATTTATTTCCTCCCTTGCCACATACATTGCCAAGATCTCCCATATACCCCTGGCCCTTGAGAGTGACTTCAACTGCATTACGGACATGGATCCAGATAGATTCCACCCCCTCTGCTGTCCTCCTCCTAACATTCTGCATTTAACTTTTTCTGCCAGTGGATGTATGATGGGCTTTGAAAAGTGTGGTGTGACCATAATTTGACACACAGGTAATACTCCTACTACTCTGGTATACGTAACTCATAAATCTGCCTCAATAAATTAATGTGTAACTGATTCTTGCAGGATAGGAAACTCCATCCAGTGGACTTGGCCAAGACAAACTCTGACCATAACCCTGTAATGTTGACTCTTGGTTGGGACTCCCCACAGCCACCAATACCCTCTGAGAAGTTGAATCTGGCGGCTTTGTTGTACCCGGTCTTCTGAGATTCTTTGTCCACTGTTCTCGTAACTAAATCACTAAAAACAATGACACTGAATCCTTGGTTTTGGCAGAGTGCAAAGTACACAAGTGTGGTGGTGCGAGGGATATTGTATATCCACATATGTAGGGGTACAAACTCAACTGCTACCTGAGATAGTGGAGCAAGAGAAATTGTTGGATACTTTCAATAAATTGGGCCCGCGCACCACACTGCTTGGCAACAGGCTTGCATTGAGAGGGAAAAGCTCTGGTAGCTCATTAAGGACCGTAAAGCTTATGACTATGGACAATATCTCATTAAGACTCACAGTGAGCAAGACAAAGCTGGGTGCCTTCACACCTTGTTAGTGAATCCCACCAGGTCCCAGTCACAGGTCCTTCTATTACTCATCCCCGCAGGTCATGTCATGTACACAGAAACCAAGATTAATGCCACATTCAAAGATGATAATGCCTCCCTCCACAATGGCACCCAGGGTTCTGGCACTCAAACAATATATAGCTTTGTGATCGACGCCATGATGTGCCAGTTGAATTGGGTAACGCTGCCACAGTGGGTGGCCCTGTCCAGGCGCAGGAAGTACAAGGAGCGGGCCAGGGGTAAAGTAACCAGGTCTAATGGGTTAATCCATATGTTAACCCATCATTTGTTGATCTCCTTGCCCTTCTTCTCACCAAGGTCCACAATACCTAAAGGGTACAGGGAACCTTGCCTCCCACCATGCGTTAGATTTTGATTGCCCCACTCTTTAAAACTTCCTTATCGACCCTTGTTGATCTTAAATGTAGATTACAAGATCCTCATTAAAATATTGGCTCACTGCTTACTACCACACATTCCTGAGTGGATACAACCGGATCAATCAGAGTTTATAGCATTGCGGATTATAGTCCACATTGGTTAGTGCACATGCTGGCTTCCCCTCAGGAAGAGTGCCCCAAGGCTATGGCACTGCCTATTGATATTAAGAAGGCCTTTGATTCCTTCCGCTTGGGATTTCCGTTGTACCACAATTACCAGTATGAATATGGGGTGGGTCTTTCTGACTTAGACCTGGTTGCTTTAAGGCACCCCAACTGAGAGGGTCCAAATGGTTGTCAGTATCCCCACGCTATTGCACTATTGAAAGGGACACACTTCAAGGTTGCCTTTTGCCTCCGCTGCTTTTTGCGGTGGAATCCCTTCCACTAACTATTAGGGAGGGGTAGAGTTAGTGGGGCCTTGACTTGAGGGTTTCATCCTCTACAACACATTGTATGAATACGACATGTCACTGTATTGCATGAGGATCACTGTGAGGTGTACGGGACCTGCGCAGCATTGACTTTTTTTGGCCAAGTAGCTGGGCTCTGGGTGAACTAGAGCAAATCTAATGCCTTTCCCCTTACCATGTATGACAGGCCCTGTAAGCTGTGTATTGAGATTCAATTCAATTCAATTATAAATCTTTATTCGGCACTTAAAAAGACACCATAAAAGTACATACACAATATACACACATTTTAAATACAAGTTTAAAAAATAAGTTAAAACGTATTCATGAGCAGAGGGGAAAGAGGAAGTTTCCTTACATGGGGCTCTATTTAAATAGCATTAAAGTCAGTTATTTCTCTGGTATTCCTTAACCGCATTGCAACCCTGATAAAACTCACAATACAAAACAAACGTATAAGCATCTGCGGCTTCCTGAAGAAACCTCAGGGCCCTTTTTGCTTGTCTAAGTTTTGTTTCTTTCAGGAGTAAAAGGGGCATAACAAAACAAAATGAAGGGTATCCTGCGGAGACCTAGCGTCGCAGCCGCAGGTACCCTTCACCTCCAATGTAAGAGTGAACCAAGAGGGGACCGCAAGTAGATGATGGAGCATATTTAATCTGAATCGAATCATATAGAATCGGTCCTGGGCATTATGCATAACCCTAAGGTATGGTTCCATTCCTTGTTTCTTGGTTAGTAAGCAGTAAGATGAAACAGTAGGCTTACATCTTTCCACCTCAGCCCTAGTCATGAATAACCATTCTGAAAAAAGTTTTTTAACCATCATTTTGTTCTGGCCGGTTAAGGATTCTCGGTCTGTAAACAAATTTTTGCAGCCAATCGCCTCCATAGAGTCCTTTACGTACTTTAGCCATGGTATATGACCCCCTCTATCACGTTTCAAACAATCTTTTAAAATTTGTCTTGTAAGATCCGCTTCTGGATTAATCCAGATTTTGATCCAAGCAAGAATAGGTTTAATTTTAATCCGGTCTTCAATGTAGGGCTCCCCAACTTCCTCATGGATAATGAAGGCCGGGGTGCTCTGCGGCAGTTTCAAGATTCTTCTGAGGAATTTATTTTCTTCCACCTGGATCTGCTGCAATTGTTTGTCTAAAAAGCCCCATACTGCTGCTCCATAAGTGACCTTAGCACAGCATATCGATCTATACAGGTTTAGTATTTGCTCTGGGGACCATCTACCCAGTCTTCTCCCATACCCCATGATAGCCCCTGATGACGCCGCCAATTTCGCTGCCTGTTTATCCACCAGGGGGTTAAAATTCAATTGATCGTCAAACAATACACCAAGATATGAGAAGGTCTTGACCTGACCAATCTTGTGTGACCCAATTTTATAAATGAATTTTCCTTTTTCTTTACCTCCTGTTGACATAACGTAAGATTTTTCCAGATAAGTCAAGTTTAGCCATAAAATCGACAAAACCGTCAATCAACTTCTGTAGCCCCAGTGGAGTTCTGGCTAACAATACCGCGTCATCGGCATAGAGTAATACCGGCACCACTCGATGACCAATTTGGGGTGAATCCACATGTAGTTTGAGTAGGTCTTTGTCCAGGAGGTTAATATATATAGAAAACAGGAAGGGTGCTAAGATGCAACCATGCCACACTCCACTGGTACATAAAAAGGGCTCAGTCCTACTTCCCTCTTGATTGTATCTCACAGTTGCAGAGGTGTTGTGATGTAGGGTTTTTAGGACGTCTACCAGAGATTGATCCACTCCTAGGTTTGACAATAGGGTCCAAAGTTTTTCTCTATTTACCCGGTCAAAGGCTGCGGAGAGGTCCATAAACCCCATATATGTGGCCCCCCTGCCAGCAATGGTGTATTTAGCTGTCAGGAGGTACAGGTTCAAACATTGATCGGTGGTAGATCTACCCTCCCTGAACCCGTATTGGATATCTGTCAGAACCTGGTTCTCCTCCGCCCATTCCTGCAAGCGATGTAAAATGACACGGCCCAATACTTTAGCTGTCACATCTATAAGGGATATGGGGCGATAACATTGGGGGTCATCGCGATTCCCTTTTTTATAAATCGGGACTATGGTTGCCGTAGACCAAGAACGAGGCAGTCCTGCCACCACTGTCTCGTTCAGAACCCTCTTGAGCAGTGGGGCACAAAGATCTATGTAGCTCAGGTAGAGGTCCGGGGGTATACCATCAGGGCCAGGTGCTTTGTTCTTACTGAGTCCTACTATTGCCAGTTCCACTTCTTCCAGGCGGAAGTCCAATTGTGTGTTTGAGCTTAGCCTTGCTCCATCACCCTGGATTAATTGTCTTGTGTGGTTATAGAGGCTCTGGAAATGGGTCTGCCATTGTTGAGGTAAATCGTGTTTATTATTTTGGGTACTCCTGGGTCCTGGAAACATGGGGTAATCCCGAGACATCTCGCCTTTCTGCCGCCTCCCTTAAATCCTCCCAAGCTTGGATTTGTAAGCTCTTTTTGCGGGATTTCAGTGCTTTTTTTATATTCAGTTCTATACTGTGCTATTATAAGATTGTCCCTCGGTTTAGACTGGAGACTAAGTTTAAGATTTTTATGCGCCTTGGTACAAACAAAGTCGAACCAGCGCGGGGTGGAGGGTGCTTTACTATCTTTAGAGATCTTTAATAAGTCATCTATATGGCGTGCGATTTCTTCAAATGCACTAACCACTATTACTCCTCCCACGCAAGGATCGAGGCATGTGTTTATGGCGTTTTATCCTTCTGTTATTAGTCTTCTATAGAATTTGTCTCCGTCAATCTTGGCCCACTTAATCCTCCTTCCCTGGTTCACTGCCTTCTCTATAATATCTGTTCTGCATGTGGATTTTTTTAAATCAAAACCTTTTAATACCAGTGTCAAAGGGTTATGGTCACTAAAGATGCTCATGTCTATGGCCATATTGCTAATACTTCTCTTTATGAGGGGTGAGGCTAAAATAAAGTCAATATACGACTGACAGCCTCTGCCTATAAATGTCGGGTTGAGGTCTCCATTTTCGCCTAACTCTATGAGGTCCATAATATGGGCCAGGTTATGCATTTATGTTAGTTTCTCTAGGTCCCATCCCTCAGTTGTATGTGCAAAATGTGGGCCTTTTGCTACAGTGCATCGTGACCAGTCTCTATTAAATGGTTTTAGGTTGTCACAAAGATGACAATTAAAATCCCCCATATGTATTATACTAGGGGAGTTTGGTGTCTTATTTAATAAATCCAGCTTTTCTAGGCAGGAGTCCAGTTCTTTTGTGATGGTCCCCTTTCCCATCGGGCCTACAGCATTATACCAATTAAGTAAAAGGAGATTGAATCTTTTAAAACCATACCCTACAACTTGTATATTTCTTGAATCCCAGTTATAATTAAACCAGGTTCCTTGCATGTGGAGGTCAACGTACATTATTAGTCCCCCAATCGCTCTACCCGATGATGATTTTATGGCCGGGACAGAAAAACATTTATACCCCTCTATACTATACAGGTTTGGGTCGACCGCCCATGTTTCTTGCAAGCATATGATTTGGAAATTATTTATATAGTTCCGCCATTCCAGAGATTCAAATTTACTTGCTAGTCCTGCAATATTCCAGGATATAATTCGAAGATTATCATAGTTATCCCCCCGGGGAAGCTCTATTAAACCCCTTAGTAAATACTCTTTCTTATCTTCTTCTATAGATGTTATGTTAGTACGGGGTTCTGGTGTGATATCACTGTTCCGTCTAATTCTATCGGGGGTTATCTTTTGACCTAATTGCTCTATTGTTTTCTTTCCCCTTTTTTTAATTTTCAAATTCTTTTTACTGACCCCCCCTACCATCACTATGTCCCGTAGTACTCAGTGTACCAGTTCCTATTGCAGTGAACCCTTCCTCCTCTGATCGCATAAAGGTATCTAGAGCACTAGTTTCCTCCAGTGCAAGTCAGTCCACCTCTTCAAGAGCACTGAACCTATTCCAGTGCACATGTTGAGTTAGGAAAGGATCATACGCTGGGGTGGCTTGGAAAGGCATTTGCCATTGAGAGGGTCTATACTGAGGTTCCATCTGTTGAGACCTGCTCATAGGAATTCTATTTGTCTGCACCGGTCTTTGGGGTGTATACCGGTAAACATATGATAAGTGTAGGGGGTGAATTTGTGTGTGAGATCTACTCGGGGGTGCATTGCATATATTATTCACTGCTGCAATGTCACTAAAGTCGACTGTTATTATATCCCCTGCTATTGTTTTTATTCCTCTCCCGATCCACTCCCCCCTTCTTACTGTAAGTATTTCGCCACAGATATTTGGAGGTAGGGGTCTATTTATCTGCAGCCATTGCACACATGTATTTTTTAATTCCAAGTGAGTTTCCCTTTTTCCCTCTTTTAGTGGTGGGACTCCCGTCAGTACGACCACGAAGGGCAAAGCTTCAGGTGGAAGATTGATTGACCGAAATCGGGTCAATCTTGTTTTATTTTCTGGTGCATTCTTTGATGGCGGGGGGTTTGCCGTAGACTTTTCTTTTGGGGTTTGATCTATTTTTTAATTTGGGGAGTTCCTTTGCATTGTTTTGTTTGGCCCAGTGCTATCTCATTTGAGCTGCAAGGGTTAGAGGGTGGTGTTGCTTTTTGTGCGATTGGAGTATTCCTTTGCCTTACTTTCTTTAGTTTGTTTGCAGCAGATTCATTTGTTGTTTTGTTGGACATGCCCCCATCTTGTCCCGCTTTTGATGATGCATTATCATGTCCCAATTGCCTAATTGGGGCAGCCCCCTTGTTGTTTATTAAAGATGTTGGTCTATCGATTTTAGACATAAGGGGTTTGATCAGGGCAGTAATTGTGTATTCTAAATCTGCGTTCAGGTCGGCTACCATATTTGCAAACCAGCTGGGTATTCCTGGTGTGGAGGTGGTTATGGGTGCCACTAAATTATGATTTTTTATTTTATTTTAACCCTTCTTTTACCCTGTGTTGGACATTCTCTGGGCCTTTTTTCTTCCTTGTTATTTGATTTCACCTTTTTTGTGTCACATATGATGCTTAAGTTGGTGTGGATATTCACTGTATCCCTCGTGTTCTCAGTAGGGGCCTGAGCACACGGAAGATCAGCAAAGGAGGAAGTGACACCAAGGCTAGTATCTGGGTCATTTGTAGCGTCTAAAGTGACTACAGAAAGATCAGTTGCCACTTCTTGTGTGTCTTGAATAATTGTCATTGGTGGTAGAGACATCCTTCTCTCTGTGTTTGCTATTGCGTTGGTTACAACCTCTATTGTCTGCTGTAGCATTTTGTCTATTGCTGTGAGTGTAGGTACTGGTTGTGGGATGTCCACCTTTTGTTTGGTACTAGATCTTAGGGTGGGCATCCTGGAGCTTTTAGGTACCTTCCTCATACTCAGTCACCAGGCAGACACAACATAGGCAGCTTAAATAACGGGTTGATAAGCTGATTGCAGTAATACCTTGTGTGTCGCAATAGAAAGAATTCAGGGGGGTCGCCCAGCCCAGCCTCTTTTGGCCTCTGTGGGCCGTAGAGGGCCCACCCTTTGCCTGGGCTTCGCCCAGCGTCCCACTTGCGTCCCGCGAGACGGGTCTGATGCCGTTTTTATGCGCCTCCTGGCGCTCCCAGGTATTGAGATTCATTGGAAACCCCGCACATTTTGATCTCTAGGTGTGCAAGTATATCACGCTGCATCGTAACTGCTTGGGGGGAAACTTTGGGCCATCCTTGACAAAAAGTTGAGAAGTCTTGCGAACAGCTTGCATTTTTTGCAGATAAATCTTTAGGCATCGCTGACATCCAGAGAGTGAATCCAGTGAGTAAAAAACCTTTTTTTGCTGTTGTCGAAGGATTTGGGAAGACAGTTTTAAGTACTACAGGCTCATTAAGATGAAAGTCAGAAGGGACCTTGGGTGTACATTTTGGATTTGTGCTGAGAAGAACTCCATCAGTCCAGAACTGCACAAACGGTTCCTGTATAAAGAAAGCCTAAATCTCGTTGACTCTTCCAGCTGAAGTTAAAGCGAGGAGCAGAGCCAGGTTCCATGACAGGAATTTGATGTCCGCTTTGTGTATTGGTTCAAAGGGGTATTTCATTAACTGTGAGATAACAGTGCTCAACTGTCACGAAGGAGGTGGAGGCATCACTGAAAGAAAAGTACAGAACAATCCTATGAGGAACTCTTTGATTATTCTAGAAGACCATAATGGTGGAGAAGAAAGACGTCTGATAAAATTGCAAACAGCTGCCCGATAGACTTTTCTGGAATTATGCGCTAAACCTGACTGCGCCAAATGTAAAAAAATATGGTAGAACAGCTTGTTGGCAGCAGAGACAAAACATATTCCACTTGAGGCGGTATGGTGTGTTTGTACTGTCAGCCGGGCCCTGGCTAAGATTTTTCAACACTCCCTTGGTGTGTTCAAATGTGGAAATTCATGGAACTCAGGAGCCATGCCTTAAAGTAGATGTGCCTGGGATCCGGGTGTGGAATTTGTCCTTGGTTTATTGTCAGATGATTGGGAAGAACTGTAAGTTGGATGTGTCGATCCTAGGATCGTAGAAGTTATTCTGTGTACCAGTGTTGAAGTGGCCAGGCTGGAGCAATGAGAATCTGTTTGCAGGGCTCTGCATTCATCTTCCTGATGACTCTTGGAAGGAGAGGAATTGGCATTACCTGGGATCCTGCATCCAACACTAAAGTTGGTGTCGGGAGGATTCCAACATGTTTGATACCAAACATGACCGGTTTCGGTGCAGCCATTATATAGTTGAACATCTCGTAATTGACGTGATGCCCACTTTGCGCTAGATGTTTCAAGCAGTTTTACTTATTCAATGTCTATAGGAAAATGTGTTCGAAAATCTTCCCCTATATGTATTAAATGGCTTCCTGCATTTACAAACCTTGGAAAATTGACTTTTGGGTATGTAGGTGGTGTTCTGCTCATGCAGGGCACCCTCACACGAGTGGGCTCGAGAGGCAACTATTGCCTCTACTAAGCAAAGTACGGTTGGTAGAGCTAGGCGCTCTCCCTCCCAACCCTGGTTCTCCCCGGAACTGAGAGAATTGAAACTGGGGTGTAAGAAATTGGAACGAATTTGGAGATGTGGTTACAGCTCTGAGGCTAAATCCGCTCTGCGACTCGCCCAGAAAGACTATTACGCAGCTATCAAGGTAGCGAAGGGGAATTTCTATGCAGGGCGCATTGCCAAGGCTGACAACAATAGTAGAGAGATTTTCTCTATTGTTAAAAGTTTTATGTCCCCTGTGGCTGATGCTGTTCTACTCCCGTCCTCTGCGCAATGGTGTGAGGAACTATCCTCCTTTTTCATTACGAAAATAACGAGGATTCAGCAGGACCTTCTAGCGGCCCTCCCAGCTGATTACTCAGCTGCTGATTTGGACCCTTCACTATGTCCAAATTCAGGACAGCACTTCACAAACTTTGTGCAAGTTGAGGAGTGTACCGTTCTCCCCCTCCTTCAGTCCCTAAAGTCTGGCTCCCCAGCCGATCCGTGCCCGGCCCGGGTGCTGTCGGAGGTGGCAGAAACGGTCTGCGCTGAGATTACGCAAATAGTTAACCTTTCCCTGGTCACTGGAGAGGTGCCGTCAGCTTGGAAACAGGCCAAGCTGCTGCCGCTGTTGAAGAAACCTGGACTGGACGTGTCGGTTCCTGGGAACTACCGTCCCATTTCCCTTCTTCCGGCCCTTACGAAAATTTGTGAGAAGGTAGTTCTTCAACAACTGGAGAACTTCGTTGACATCTCTAATGCCCTCCATCCCGCTCAATCAGGCTTTAGGGCGGCGTACAGCACTGATACGGCGCTGGTGGAGATGACTGAGTCAATTCGGGAATGTCTGGACGGGGGTGGCAGAGCGGTCCTAATTTTTATTGGACCTCTCTGCCGCGTTCAATACCGTCCCCTATGAGCTCCTTCTTCGCCGGTTGTCGGCCATTGGTATTGGGGGGGTTATCCTAGATTGGCTATCCTCTTTTCTGTCCGATAGGACTCAGCAGGTCTGGATGCCTCCTCACGCCTCTGAACCTAAACCTTTGCTTACAGGGGTGCCGCAGGGGTCTACTCTTAGCCCCCTGCTGTTTAATGTCTATATAACCCCCCTGGTTTTTCTGGCAGAACAGTTTGGGGCCAAGATAATAGGGTATGCAGATGATACCCAACTGCTGTTCACCTGGCCGGATGATAATTTGGACACATCGGTAGTTCATTTGTGCTTGTTCGCTGTATTTCGCTGGTTAACACAGGCCCAGTTGAAATTCAACGAGGAAAAATCTGAAGTACTTTTTTATGGTTCCTTCCCCACCTCGTTTAAGAACTCACTGTGGCCCCCAAACATTCCATGCCCGAAAGAGATGGGGAGACCAGCAAAAAATCTCGGCATCTGGTTCACAGAGGATCTCAAATTTGAGGTCCATATTAAAAAACTTACAGGCACCTGTTTTGCTACCCTAAAAATGCTCCGCAAATTTTTCCCTCTGCTCCCTAGGGATGCTAAGGAGACGGTTGCTAGAGCACTTATACTGGCTAGGCTGTATTATGCTAATGCATTGTTTAGTGGCATCCCAGCCTATTTGGTAAAACGCCTTTAAATTATCCAGAATGCGGCAGTCCGACTCTTACTGAACATCCCGAGATGGAAGAGCGTCCGTTCTGAGATGCGTACGCTCCACTGGCTTCCGGTTGCTCAACGCATCCTATTCAAATCACTGGTGCTTGCATTTCGTGCTTCCCATGATCAAGGCCCCCTGTATCTGAGGAAGAGATTTACCAGCTATGTTCCTGCACGTACCCTCAGATCCTCCACCCTGTACAAATTGTATCTTCCCCGCTTCAAACGAGCAAGACTTGGCGGCCAATCGATCTCAGTGATCGGGGCCCGGGCCTGGAATGCTCTCCCCCTCCAGCTACGATCCATGTCCTCAGTGGCTGTTTTTAAAAAGCATTTGAAAACACATCTGTTCAAGAGTGTAAGTTAAGTTTTTTCTTGTATGTCTCATTGTCTGCCTCTCCTTTACCCGCGCCAGGATACTCTCCAGTAACGGAGCGCGCTATAAAATAATTTATACATACATACATACATACACTTCTAAACAAGCACCCTGCCTTCAGGATTGAAAGGCCTGCCTTAGGAGCGATGTACAGGTTTTGAGTGCAGTGAGCTCAGATATAGGGACACATATCTGTTGCAAGTGGTGCTAGCACCAGCTTACACAGGCTTCAATGGCAGGCCAATATTCACAATTTGAGTGGTCTTTCCTGGGTGGCATAATACATCCTGGAGCCCAATGGCAGTATCGATGTCCGTCTTAAAGGTTTTGAGGGCCTCCTCTACATGATTTCCAGAGAGGGCCTCTTCGCATAAGGTAGGTCCAAGATCTTTTTTTTAACTACCTGATGGAATGAGTTGGCTTTGAGCCACACTTGTCACCTACGAACTGCCGCACCTGTCAAGTGTCTGTACCTTGTGATGGCAACAACCAGGAATGAATCTATAATCTCACTGGATGCTATTTCTCCTTCAATTAATATCGTTTTAACCTCCTCTTTAGCATCTATAGGAAGCTGGTTGATGTAAGAGGCAATGTCTGACCTTATATGGCGGTTATACCCACACTGTTAGCTCTGACATGGCACAAAACTGCTTCCCAGTGGAATCTAGGTGCCTTCCATCCTTTTTCAGAGGAGCAGAAAGAGGTGCCAAAGGATTTTTTGAGCAGCGTTGAGCAGCTTGCATGACCACTGAGTCTGGCTTTGGGAGCCCTGTGAGACACACTGGCGCATCATCTGTAGTTTTGAATTTCTTGTCATGGCGTGGAAGTATTGCTGGTATAGAAGCAGGGGTCTTGATTATCTTAATGCCTTCTTCCCAGATATAGTCTATTATGGGTATGGCACTGACAGATTTACGGGAGGGTTCCTTAAAATCATATAGAAAACAGTCAGACTGTTTAGAAGGTATCATTAAAGGGAAACTCTTTGCTAGACGTTGCAACAGATTATGGAATCATCCTATATCCTCAAAAGGGAAATCTACCCAAGGCAGTGTTGATGATGCAGGAGGAGACATCATATAATTGTTACATTCTGTGGCAATGTCACAAAGCTTCCCTTCCTCTCTCTCTTCGTCTGAAGTGGAATTGACTGTGGAGCATTCAGGATTCAATGTATTGTTGGAATAGTTGCCTGCACTGGAGATCCAACTGGTGGAGATGGAAGTTTAGCAGCAGGCACTGAAGGTGGTAAGCGTCAGCCGTAATCCCTTCCTCTCTCTCTTCGTCTGAAGTGGAATTGACTGTGGAGCATTCAGGATTCAATGTATTGTTGGAATAGTTGCCTGCACTGGAGATCCAACTGGTGGAGATGGAAGTTTAGCAGCAGGCACTGAAGGTGGTAAGCGTCGGCCGTAATCCTCTAACAAGAATTGGAGAGCCGAGAATAAGGCTGATGGCATCATCACCATTTCTTGTTGATATTGCTGATGTCATGACTCAGGCTGGGCATAATAAGTCTGGTCATAGTATTCCTGCTTATCTTAATCATCATTGTCAAGCTGACACTTAACATGCAAGTCAGACAGACTATAGGCATCTGGTGGAGATGAGTGGGCAGAAGAGGCATGATTTTACGGGGTTAAGTATGTTCTGGGGCAGTCACAATAGTTTTGCATTTTTTGTCTTGTTTTCCAGCAGGTGCATCACTTTTCACTGTCAGGCATTTGGCCGTTGACAGTGATTTTGGCAGCAACTGGGCCTTTGATGATGGATGGGCTTCCGTTGATGGTTGTGTCATTGGCGATAGAGGTGAACTCGACAACAGCGTCATTGCCTCTGGTGATACAGATATCTTTGTTGACGATGTGTCTTTGTTGATGACGATGTCTTAGTTGACGACAGTGTCTTTGTCGACGATGGCTTATCCATCAACGATGGCTTCTCCATTGATGATAATGTGCTTACCAATCGTGGCTACTCCGTCAACGGCAATTCTTCGACTAGTTTTTTTGTAGATTACATGGATTTATATGACGACGTGTAATTTGTCCATGGCAAAGAGTCTACAGGCTTTGATCATGATGACAGTGGAATCGTGCACAAAATCAGGGTCTGACTCGACAAAGAGAGAGATAGCATAGATACAGGGAGCAGTCAAGAATGTAGTCAATGTTGACATCTGAGAAGTACAGCCTTTAATTGTCGGAGGTGCGGACAAACTATTTTTAGTTTTCAAGAAGCTTTATTAAAGTAGTTAAGAACAAAAGTAAAACAGTACTGCAATCATTATAATAAAAAAGCAAAAACGAACGAGCAGAATAAAGATCATAAAGGGATAGAAGCGAATAAGAACAACTCAGGTCAAGCAAACAAAACCAGAAAATGAGAGCATAGTGAAATGTTGCACCTCAAAAGAAAGAGCATTTTACGGTATTTTGAATAAAAGGATAGAGAAAGAAAAAGAATAATAGGAAAAAGGGTTCTTGAGAAATTTGCCGTCTGACACCTTGTGTGATGAGAACAAGCGGTAAATGTACTCTTTGTGAGGGTCTTCTATATATAACCTTTTCTTCATGCAAGTGGCACACTCCCTGAAGAGAGACTTTTTTGCCTTGTCTGACAAATCTTAGTCAAACTTGGAGGCAAATTAACAGATGTAAGGGATGGAAATATATAGTTGTCCAAAAGTATATATCATAAATATATATATAAATATATACTTTACTGAAGAATGAAGTCCAGAAATCTTCTGTCAGAGGTTGTAGATGAGAAATCATGAAGAGCCTAGGAAGCCATGCCAGATACCTTTGCTGTGACAGTGCATGTGCAATGTAGCACTGCTGAAAAATCTTTCCATAGCACTACTAGCACAGCATCACTGTGTGTGCAGCATCACTATTGCATTGTTGCTTGAGTATAACTTTAGCACTGCTGGAGCAAGATCAATGTTTCACTACAGGCAACATCTCTCCCAGGAGCTAGTCGTGCAGGATGATTATAGCCCAGGGCTACAGTATTTCTATTGTATTATTACTTTACTGTGACTACAGGAAGGTCTAGTACAGTGTGGATTTACAGTTTTCCCAGAGATAAAGAAAGGAAATATAATTGTTGGTTTATCTTTGTTCCTCTCCAGGATTCATGGATACAAACTATGGATCACACACAGGTACTCATTGTGGTTGGTTCCCTTTCTCTGTTATCATTCTCCTGGGGTTACAGTTAATCCGTATAAAATTTGACATTTGGAAGATTCTTCTTCTCTCTCGTTCACCTGATTCTGATGATATAGGCTTAGTGACAAGGTTTTTTTAATGTGCTTTACAATAAAAATAAAATGCATATTTTAGTGTGTGTGTGCTTTTGGTCCTTGCGTGAAGGCTTTCTTCTTGCTAAGCCATGAGGTGCTAGTCACCATCACTCAAATTTGGGCACCAGGGGTTAACCCTAGTTTTCACCAAGTCTTGGTATAGGCAGCTGGGCATTGCCAGGGTTGGGTTGAGCTAAGTGGTTTCCTCAGCTCATTCTGTATTCTGAAGCCTCCCCTACAAGGGATGCTGGGCCCTGTATATTTTAAAGGAAATCCGTACTCAGGTGAAGTGAGAAAAGGGCTGGGGCTACAGACATCAAAGGGGAGGTTAAGGAGATATAGAAGGTGTGTTCTGGCAAACATCTGTTTTCTTGTGTTCCTAAACATCACACAAGCTGTATCTTTTTTGCTTCCAGATACCTCCTTTTCGGCTGTGGAAGGAAGCCTCTTGCTGGTGATGCAGAGTCTCTGATTGATGTGGAGGAAGACTAACCACACCCAAAGCTGAACATGGACCTGCTACTGACATCTACAGTTATCATGATGCAAACTGATGGGGAGGTTTTGGAGCTTGATTCCAATGTTTGTCTTCCTCCCAGGATGATGTGTATGGGAATCTGCTTTATGGTAATTTCTTTTCTATAAGGTTTAGGATTAGATTAGAAGTATTAACGGGTGTAGGAACTAATATATTTTTGGAAGGAAAGAGTAAAGGCGGCTAGTGGAGGAGCACTTTACACCCACCTATTTGACTTTACCACACCAGCTCAATTTAGAGATATTCATCAGCCCAAATATCCTCTCTGTACATTGGCAGGGCCCACCATCACAGTGGTTTCTGTCCATGTTTCAAAGGTTTGACGGACAGCCCAGTCAAACATGACAGGCTGCAGACAAACTTTTGAAATACTTAAATTTTGTTTTGGGAGGGGGAGGGGGGACTTAATGGCCCACACACCATGGAACATTTCTTCTATAGTTCATTATGTTTTATTCCTGTCCCTCACCACCAGCTTTTACAAGGCAGCAGTGGATAGGAAAAACACACATAACACCATAAACCCTCAAAAGGGTTGGCAGTGTTATATATATCAATTGACACCCCCACTCTGTCAGGCCGTCAGAGTATATTAAGTTAATTTGTTAGCATAAACCTGGTGGTCTTCCCCAACTCAAAATTGAGCTGGTGGACAGGGTGTTTGGCAAAACTCCTCTTTCACCAAGACTCAGTCTTTCTCACACAATGTAGGTTGAAAGATAATCTACACCTGCCTGGGAATGAAGGGCGTTGAGAATCAGTGAAATGGTTATTAAACTTGGTCTATACCTGACTGCGCAAGAGGGAACATGAGAACCGATGATGAACTCCATGGCTGTGCATCAAGGAAGATGAGACCAATGACGTAGATACAGATATAGATCTATGAAGACAGCCTACATGATTAAGTTCTAATAAACAGGGGCCTGTGCATTCGGGCGTAGATGAACCCTCCACAGGATGATTGGGAAAAACTTTTTTAGGTAACCCTCACCCACCAGGGTTGCCCATGGTAGCATGCTTCATCATCAAGTCAGTGAAGTAGTGTGGCTCACTGGTTAGAGGCGGCAGACCCGAGAGCAGAGGACGGCCTGGGACCAGGGTTCGAATCTCGGCGGGGCAGGTTTCTGGACCAGGGTCAGCGGACTCGATAATTCTCTCGCCTCGGTGCCCACTTTGACCAGCGATCACACTCGGCAACTCTGGGCATTAGCTTGCCTCATCTTCACTAACGGCCCCACCAGACCGCCAGGGATGCCTGGTCTCACCCTGGAGATACCCATTAAGGGACCATCTCTCAGGGAAGCCAGGAAGGGTTTCGCAGCGGTCGAAGCGCCTTGGGACCCTACGGGTAAGTAGTGCGCTATATAAATGCCTATACATTTACATACAAGTTCTTCCCGTTCCACTGCCGACCCACGACCTATGAAGGACACAAGAGCACTGAATAGTATAATAAGATGATATACCTCAGTAGGAGTGGGAGGGGTCTTGTGTAGAAGGTCTGCCTCATAGGTTGGTGAATCTTTTAAGCTATCCTCCCTAGCCAGTATGGTTTAAAAACTGGGAGAAAGTTTGATAGCTAGGTGATAACGCACCTGCCTTCCTACGGGTCTAGACGTTTCAAGTCTATCCACAAGGCTTTTCATCAGGACCAAGGAAATTATCTCCCTGATTCCACCCCTAACGTTGTGCTCAAATGCATTTTTAACCTTCTATACAAGACCCTCCTGCTCCTCTTCACGTCCATCATCTTATTATACTATTCAGTGCTCCCTCGTACTTCCTAGGTCACAGCACGCCCTGTTCTTCAGCAGAAGGGTATTATACCATCATCCTGTGGAGATATGATCTATGACAGAGCTGACAGGCCTTCTTTTGTTTGTTAGAACTTAATCAGTAGAAGGAAGGGCCTTTTCTTCAAGTTTTCCTCTTACCCCCCCTTGTTTTTTTTGATAGCCTACATGAGTTTGAGAATGAAAGATTAAAACCAATGATTTAGCTACCGAACTAGACATATGAACATAATCAGATAACAGATAATCTACACATGTGTGAATGAAGGAAGGAGAGACACAATAAAGTAAATGTATGACAATAGTCTACACCTGTATGAATATCGAGCACAGAGAGATGAATGATGTTGTTACTGAACAAGATAAAATCAGGTAGTCTATACCATCTGCAAATCAAGGGAGTAGAGACCAATTATGTTGTTATTGAACTAAACTTATAAAGATAATCAACGCCTGTTTGCACATTGAGAAATGGGAGAAACAAGGATGTGTTTATTGAACTAGAATTATGAAGATAGTCTACACCCACCTGCACATGGAGGATGGGGACAACAATTATATGGTAATTAAACTAAATGTATGAAGATCATTGAAAACCATCTGCAAATGGAGAAATGTGAGAACCAATGTTGTTATTGAAGTAGATGTATGAAGATTGTGTACACAAGTCTGTGAATGGAGGCAGAGGAAAATCAATGAAGTGACATCAAAACAGCACTAGACCGGGAATGGCATCATTGGCGTCTCTCTCCAGTCATGGGCAACAGAAAACTGTTACTTATGTCTGTGGTCATTCAAGGATTTGGAGTTTAAAACTACATATTGGGATCACCAAATTCTGTACATAGTAACTCCAGATGTATGTACATTTAAAAAAAATGAATCTAGAGTATGTATAGGTTATGCATGTTTACCCACATGGATTCCATTTCTTATATTTTGGCTGTGAAGTTTTTGTAGAAGGGTATTCAAATGTATGGTAGTGTGACATTTAACTTTATATTGTAGGTGTCTGTACGATTGTTTATTTTTATTGGCTGCTGTAAATGCCTTGGTGATTGTAGATGTATTTTCCCTCTGCATATTACCCAGTATGTGTCCCTTGTGTCTGTGTGCGCATGCATGCTGTGTGTGTATGATGCACTATGTAAAGGTCACACATATTGGCTTTATCAGATCCTGTTTTGAACTGTCCTAATTATTTAGGATACATTATACTTAAGACATGTTTACAGCTTAGCATTTTTATACTATAGTTATTGAGGAATCTAGAATTCCAGAAGTCATTTTTTAAACATCTGCTGTTAACCAAAAAACGTTTGCTTTCTTTAATAAAAATGCATAAACATATACAAATATACAGGACCTTTCAGTCAGTACTGCTAATAAATTGGTCTTATTTATTGTTTTATTTTTTGAGTTTTATATAGCGCTGGCTAGACCCGGAGGTATCAGAGCGCTTTACAAACGTTTCCACAAATTTACAAAATTACATCAGTTACCAGTTACATTAGTTTCTATAAAAATATTTCAAGAGCGTAAAGACGAGATTTAACTGTCATTCACATTTTGCTTTTATCAATCACAGCAAGCACATTGGGCTACGCTAAGTCCACTTTACTCATTGGCTGTTTTCAGAGTTAGTAAAGAAATATTACTTGTGTATGATGACTGTCTACGTCTGTGTTAGAAATGGTGTTTCTGGTTGGGTAGGGTTTGCACCTAAGCCAGACAGAACCCACCACTCTAGTCAGGGCAAGTAAGTCACACACCAAAGATACCTGTGCTTACCCTCTGGTAGCTTGGCACAGGGCAGGCAGGCTTATCATCAGAGGCAATGTGTAAAGCGTTTGTGCAACACACTCACACAGACACACAATGAACACACCACACAAGAGCCACTACAAGGGATTATGCAATAACATAGCATATATTATACATAAATCATAGATGAAAACAACATAACTCATACCATCTGTTTATATTATAGAAATCCTGAAGTATTAATCGTTATCATGAACAGTGCAAGGATCAAAATAGTATACATTGTTCACCAGGGCATGAAATGTAACACGTTTATCAAAATTAGCAAACACTAGAATCACCAGGGGTACAGAAATCATAAAATCTCACCATAAACACATCAGCAATAGTAAGCCCAATTAGGCAAGTGAACCCCTGTGCCGCTATTAGTGGGGTTCTGGTAATCTTTATAAGCACTAGTGAGAAAAATGGTTTACTGGCATAAAAGTAGACCACAGAAGCACCTGTCAGCCTACGACAAGTGATGCAGTCATTTTCCTTGGTCAACAAAATAGGGGCTTCTGTCAAGGACTAACCCTGGAGAACCACAGTGGTTTCAGTGCCCTCCCCCCCCAAGGTATGGCCCAATGGAGGGGCCCACGGGGGAGAGGCAAGTGCTGCTGCCCTTAACCGCGTGGAGTAACTGCTTAACACACGCTGCAGAACTCTTTTTGTGATAAGCCTAGTCCACCTGCGAGGGAGCGCAGGATGGTGGGCTCTCTTCTGTGACAGTGAAAATTCCTCAGTTATTTCAAGAAAGAGAGTGGGGACGCCTCATTCCACATCCAGTTTTTAGACCTCAGAATCTGAAGGTTGGAGGTGGACATTGGATCCCTCTAAGTTGGACTGCACACACAACAGACCTTGGGAGCAGGGCCTGCATAGTTCAACAATCCAGCGTTCTTGGGGAGTGGGGCTTAACAATGCAGACTTCTGGTGTAGGCCAAAAGAAATCCTGAATGTCTGGGTAATGCGCCTGATCAAGATGCATCGGATAGAACATCCCGCAGTACTCCTGCTAGAAGCTTAGCTCTCTGAGGCTCACCAAACCAGATGCCCTGCTCCCTGGGCACTCCTTGGAGAGCACTGACAATGGGCACAGGTAAAGGTTACAGGCAAAGTGTCAGTCCCTGCTTCCGCCAAGCAAACTGAAAGAAGTATAGAAGAAGCAAAGCAGTTCATCTGAAAGGCGGATTCTCCTGGCAGCACAACAGTCCTCTGGTGCAGTATGTAGAGTCAGCAGAATCAGGTTACAAGTCTATGCAGTGTATACAATTATGGGGTCAGAGCCCCTATACTTATACTCCAATGTCTTCGATGTGGAGGCAACTTCCACACAAACCTTAGAAGTGTACAACGCTCCCTTTCAACCACTGCCCAGGCTCCAGAAATCATTAGGGAGTAAATCAGCCCTTTGGTGAGGGCAGGATGCAGCTTATACAAATATAAGTGCATCCAACCTCCCTATTTCCTAGCCCTGGACGACTATCAGTATATAGATGTAACCCTGTCACACTCAACCCTTCCTGTGTCATGGCTAACTGGAAAGTATGCACAAAGTGTAGCTATCAATAAGCTCTTTAAAGGACAGTGGTATTGAGCTAAGTAAAAGAGTGCCACTCAGGAAAATTGCACATATATTAGTTTCAACAGATGCTGAATTCTGAACTGTGCACACATCTGTAGTGTACCTAAACATGTATGTGACATTTTATGCATAAATATTAACACAGTATTTTGAGTGTCTTTTTTTTCTTTCTTTATACTTATAGTTTCTCTTCAGGCGACACGTGTTTTGTTGCATACACTGCAAAATCTCGCACTCGAGAGTCACGGTTGTGGGCTACGTTGATGACAGAGCTGTCCTTATGAGCTCGTAGATTGGTCAGACGGAGACCTTTCCTGAATGAAGAACCGATTTTAACACAGAAGACAGATATTTTACCCATTGTGGGGTCGAATTATCACCACATAAGAAAGGGATATACCTTAGATTGTAGAACCTTGAAAAAGTCGTGGGATGATTTCCCAGTGTATGTGACGAAACACGTGTCGGCTGAAGAGAAACTATAGGAATAAGGAAAGAAAAACAAGAAACTCACAATACTGTTTTAATATTTATGCATACAATGTGCAAATAAATGTTTAGATACACTACAGACGTGTGCTGAGGATTTCCTTATTTATCAATAAGGCCCAGACATGGACTGGGGCCAGGCTGCAAAACATACAGAGTTATAAGCACAGAGAAATGTCCACTTTCTACCACCCAAAGGCATCTGATGGAGTTTGGAGAACTAAAGGAGATGTGAACCCTAAATGCAAAGCTACCAATCTCCGAATGGTTTTTCCATGAAAGGAAACTCATGTTAAGATGTCTGCAGATGTGCATGTAAGCATGTGCTGTATGCATGGCAGTGGGTCCTGAACGCATGTACCCTCATCAAGATTTGTATGACAGAAGCCCATTTTAAAATTACAGTTTTAACAGGTCTGAATACCATGTAAGAATAGTAAAATAAAATGTTTACAAAGGTGCACATTAAAGAGTGACCCAGAAGCACTCTTCAGCTTCTAGACCCCCATAAATGCACAAAACAAAGGTGGAAAGGGAAGTGAGGAATAGGGTGGTAAAAAGGATGAGAGGCAAGAGAAAAGAGAGCACACTAGTGAGCTGATACCGAAGATAAGGGAGAGAGAACAAGGAAACAAAGGTGCTCACATGTAGTGCTCTAGAACACATAAAGAAATAGTGCATTACTGGGTGCTGTACTTGCAACTAACAGTATCAAGATTCTCCAATACGTTAATGACACAAATCGCTAGAAACAACAACCAATAGCATTGTTCAGTCAGTCAAAATGATTGTAATAATAAAAAAATGTAAGTTCAAATCTTAAACACACACCTATAAAAATCAGATGTGTTAATTCTTATGATGAATATCTTTGTTTTCTTTCATTGTTTTTGTTTTCTTTAATGTTTTTGTCGCTTTTCCAAGACACACTGCTATTTATTCGTGACTGGATGCATAGCAATCAACCTAAACTAAACTCCAATAAGAGAGTGTCCAGGCTGGAGGCACACAAAATCTCTGTAGCTCCAGTTTCTGGCCGACTGAAATGGGTATCCCCCTCAGCCAAAGAACTCAGTTAAAGTCTTGGAGTCCTCGTCGATAAAGAACTCTCGATGAAGCCTAAAGTAGGAGCACTAGTGCCATCCTGTTTTCTTCAGCTCATGATGATAACGTCACTCAGAAAATTCCTCACTCTTGAAGCTCTCATCAAAGTTATCCTCACTGTCGTGATCTCACAAATCAATTATGCAATTCACTAAACCTTTGTCTCCCGGACTACCTGACAAAGGAACTGCAACTGGTAGAGAACCAGGCGACCAAGCTGATCTACCAGCAACCAGCAACCTAGGAGTTGTCATATTACCGCTTTGATGAAGAAATTACACTGGTTGCTGGTGAAACAGCATGTGGCCTTTAAGGATGGATGTATCATTTTTAAGGACCTCTATGGCAATAGCCGAGAGTTAATTTCTTATCAAATTCAAAAGTACACTCCGTCCCGTTACTTGAGATCATCTCATCTCATCCTTCTGGCTATCTCCCCTTCTAAGAAGAAGAGACTAGGAGGTGCCAGATTCTCTGTATTGGCCCCTCGACTCTGGAACTCCCTTCCACTCAACACCAGATTGACTGTTGATTATCTTAGTTTCAGGCAACTCCTGAAGACCTGGATTTTCGCACAAGCATACAATTGACATCTTGTGGCAAAACCCTATTCCTAGATCCAGCCCCAATGAGATTTCTGAAACAGGTAACATCTGTGGTTGCGGCCCCTATAGCGAACTTGATTAATGCATCCCTTACCCAGGGTGTGGTGCCGCCGAGCTGGAAAAGAGCGGTTGTAAAGGCTCTTCTGAAGAAACCCAATATGGATTCGTCAGATTTGGCTAACTTCAGGCCCATCTCTCTGCTGCCGGGTCTTGGTAAGATCGCTGAAAGACTGGTTAATCGACAACTATCTGTCTTTCTGGAATCCAATGGCCTGCTGAGAGATTCACAAATGGGCTTTCGGCCAGGGCACGGCACAGACACCGCCCTCTTGGCAGTTGTTGAGGAAGCAAGGAGCATTTTGGATTCAGGAGGGTTAGTGGCAGTGATCCTCCTGGACTTCAGTGCTGCCTTTGACACTGTAAACCATCAAGTGTTGATCCAACGGCTGTCCAATGCGGGGGTCACAGGAGTGGCGTTGCAATGGCTTAGGTCATTTCTGTGTGGTCGTACCTATCAGGTATGGGAAGGCAGCGAGAAGTCTCCATCTATCCCCCTCCAGTGCGGTGTGCCACAGGGCTCCTCGTTGAGCCCTACGCTGTTTAACGTCTACATGGCCCCCCTGGAGGATGTGGTGGCCCCTTTTGGGATAAAAATTGTCAGCTATGCTGACGATACCCAGCTGGTGGTCGCACTGTCTCAACTGGAGAAGAACCCAGACGCGCTGCGCCTATGCCTGACTAATGTACACACCTGATGTGTGAATCGTCGCTTAAACTAAACGGTTCCAAGATGGAGATAATGCTGTTAGGGCACAAGACTCCCTCTCTCCCCTTGACCGTTTGGCCCAGCTGCCTGGGGGAGCTCCCCAGCCCCAAGCAGGAGATCAAGAGCTTGGGAGTTTGGCTGGAGCAGGATCTCTCCTTTAAAACTCAGGCCAAGAAAACGGCGGGGTCTGTTTTGGGCATATTCGTTCAGCCCGTAAAGTCTTGCCCCTCCTCCCCTTGCCATCGAGTAGGTTACTCATCCAGGGGCTAATTATCTCCAGGCTTGATTATTGCAATGACATATTCCTTGGCGCTCCGGAAGCCACGCTCAGTAAGCTGCAGCAGGTGCAAAATGCTGCTGCTAGGCTGTTGACTAACACATCAAGGAGACAATCAGCTAAGCCCGCCTTGGAAGCATTGCATTGGCTCCTGGTAAGAGAGAGGGTCAAGTTTAAGGCTCTCTGTACGGCCCACAAGATCCTTCAAGGGAAAGGTCCTCCTTCTTTAAGGAAGCTAGTGGTGCCCTATAAAGCCAACAGAGCTCTTTGCTCTGATCAAAAACTCTTGCTACAGGTCCCCAGAGTTCACAAAGCTCGCACTGGAGGTAGAAGATTCTCGGTGCATACAGCCACCCTTTGGAATTCGCTCCCTTTGAAACTGAGTCGTGAGACATGCATTCTTCGTTTTCGGAAGTCTCTGAAAACACACCTTTTCCCATCTTAACACGCTGTATTGGCTTCGCACTGGTCCGACGGACTCCTTGACAAGCGCCGGGACGCCCAAGGGTAACCACACGCTATATAAGACTCAAAATAAAAATAAATAAATAAATATACTCAAGCAACAAGAAACCGATTAGTGAATGAGAGCTGTATAAATCATTTTCACATAACATAGCTTGACATTTACGTATTAGGCTGCAGGTTGCTCCCAGCCAAGTTGATACTTGAGCAAAAGAAGGGTTGATGGACCTTTGAACTTGACCATTGTTTTTGACGCAGGTGAAAGTGAAAACAAGAAAGAGCCACCTCACTGCCTGCATGTTACTGCTCCGACTAACATGCAGACACTGGCACTGCTAAATTATGACTCTGCATCAGAAAATGACACAACAACAACATACTCAGCATATTCCCCTGGGTTGGCCGGATCAGAAATCCAGCCAGAAATAGCTCTGGTCCAATTGCAGATATCAGGAATGTCTGCTGAGTTTTTATGTAGTTCATAATAGTATTCTGTCTTGTTCCTGTTATGGTTCAAATTCTTGACATGAAGAATGTATTTTTATTTTGTCTAGGAATTGACATTTCATCTCCCTGCCCATCTGCTCCATGCCTGGGAGTTTAATCTTTAAACAGATTGGCTTATATAAGCCTGTCCTCCATAAGAGATGTTGAATGCAGAATTTGGAATAGCGTCCCTTGGGGTCAACATCAAAGAAAACATAAAGTGGGTGGTGCAATATTCCTGTCTTCCACATTGGAAGTATGCATTTGAATTGATTTTATTTTCTTGTATTTTTGTGCAGCACAGACTACACCCAAAACCTAATGACCTGATCCATGGTAAATAGAACATATAAATAGAGATTCTTAAATGTTACTGTGACAAACTGGTTTGTTGGTTGGAGAGGAAGGGGGTCACAGCCACAATCCTTATCAGTGGTAACCATAAGAGTCACTAAATAAACCTCTGCTTAACATTCTGGTAGCTTGGCACAAATGCAGTCAGGCTTAACTTAGAGGCAAAGGTGAAATCATGTATGCAATACTCAAACAGCAATACAGTGAAAAAACAACAAAAGAAACAACCACACTAATTTAGAGTAACATATAAGGAATTATTTGACACCAAACCAACACAAATCCAAAAAGTAAAACCAGGGTTATTAATTTTTAAGCTTGAAGTAAAAAATAGCAAAATGAATGTAAAAATTAAAATGCTAACTGTGGACATTCAGTTGCGCAATCCCGCAGCAACGTCAAAAGTTGTGGCTGGCTACGATCGAGCGCACATTGGATACACAAAGTGAATTGGGTGTTGTCTGCACTTAATTTTGAACTTAAAAAGAAATTTGGAGAAAAGTTCTAAGAATTAAAATTTCAGTGGGGCAAGGCAGTCGGCAGTGTTCGAGCAGGAGGCGTTGTCGTCGGGGATCCGATTGACTAAGTCATTGTGAAGATTTCTATGTTTGCACATTTTTTGAAGATCTGTGAATCTTCAGGGGAAAAAAGTAGGGCCTTGTATAATAACCCCACAGGATGTCACGGGCCATGGCCGGGGGTAGGTAGGTATGCCAATAAGTTAATTTGGAGAGGAGAGCGTGCCCCCCTCCAAGCCTCAATGTGGCCCCATGGACTCCATACCCCAGGACCAGTAACTACATTGAAAGTGAGGGGGCAGTGCTACCTCCCCTTCTCTGGGCCAGGAGAGGCCGTGGAGACCCATTCCCCCAGGGCCATTGTCTATATTGAAGGGGAGGGGAGCCATGTCCCCTTCTCTGGGCCAGTAGAGGCTTTGCGGACACCACCCTTGGGCCAGTACATTAAGTGAAGGGGAGAGGGCCACATGGCCCCCTCCCCGGGCAATGGAATGGCCCCTGGAGACTCGATCCCTTGGGGCTGACTCAGTGACAGTATCTGCAACACCTGGGATACCATCTATTTCCCTGCGTGCAAGCATGGGCACGGAAAATACAAGGTCCTCTCACCGAGCAGGAGCATGAACTGCCCTGTCAGGCCTATTTAGCTTTCTATGATGTGACTAGAGGGGGCAGGGACATGACAAAAATGTTGTTTAAGGTTGCTGGTGGGCTGTAAGGAGTTCTGCAATACCAGAGAAAAACTGTAAGTCTCCTGGGTCATTGAAATGATGGCCACAGGAGAACTTGCCATATTTCTTTTTCATCATCATCCAAAAAGTCTTTATTGTGATTATTCATCATAAAAGACAGAAAAGATTAATAAAATGCAAAATACAGCTGTGGGCAGTCATAAATACACATAACATTTGTCGTTGCAGTTACCGTTAAAAATATATAAATCTTTTCAAAGATTAAATTAATTAAATCAGAATTAAATATGTCATATGCAAATAACTACCAGACAATAGATATAAAAAAAACTAAAATTCCAATTTAAACTTGCCCAGCCCGGGAGAGTCAGGACTAAGTGTTGAAGCCTCCATTTTTCTCCCGTATGGCTCAAGACCAGCTCAAAAACTTAGCTACCCCAATCACTACGGTATCATTACAACTAGTTTTCAGTAGCCTTTTAGCAGTTAACGCAGAACTAGTTCCCAGGGATCTATATAGGGGTCTGAGCCACATGCTTTGCGGATGTTGGTAGGCAGGGCAAACATATAGTAGGTGGTCAATGTCTTCTGTGCATTCTGGGCAGAAAGGGCATTTCATCACCAGTAACCGGTTTCCATTTACATATAAACTTCCTTAGCGGAAGTGTCTCAACTTGGAACTGGTGGTAAAGCTTGCAATCTCTAGGTTTTGTTATAACATCCCAATAACCTTCCAAACATGTTTCATCTTTGAATTCCCAGAAAACACTAGACAGGGATGGACTAATCAAAGTGGAAAATCTCCTAACTTTAATATGATTCGAATAAGCTCCTCTATAGATTGCTTTTGGTGGGAATTCGGCGGACACTGGACTGTCCCACAGGTCCTTCATCCCCATATCGAGGAGCAAAGCTTTGATGCTATTTAACCATGGAATCTTATTCGAGCGGTCCAATCCCCTTACTTCAGTCAGTCCCCTTGCGAATAGATGTAATTCTTGGGTTGTCCAAAGCCTTCTCCAGAAGACCAACATCCTAAACCGTGCAATATCCTCAATTGCATGGCATCCAAGATCTAACAGTAGGGGGATACGAGGAGTGGATTTGGGGAGGCCCACAAGTGATCTTAGAAATGTATTCTGGGCTGAGGCTAAATGGGTTAGATTGCTAGATCCCCAAATCTCAGCACCATATAAAATTGCCGGAGTGATTTTCGAGGAATATATTTTGACTGCGGGGGTTATAGGCTTAGTTTGTGACAGCCTATGTTCCTTTATCCGAGCTCCCGCTAGCTGAGCATGTTTCAGCGCTAGTAACTTCACCTGAGGGGTCCGGCTCAGTTTTTTACCAAAGGTGACACCTAGATAAGTTGTAGTGTAGTTCCTATATTCCCAATAGGCTCTGCGCATTGGAATAACATAAACAGCAGTGTAGACGTAGGACTGAGGTCATCAAGGTCTCTACTGACTGTGTTAGACTTAATTCGTTTTGCCAGCTAGCTCAGAGGTCACTAGAAACCTTCTCGAATGTTCAGGAAAGGGTTACCCGTCCTGATTTAGACAAGAAGGGATTAGCTTCTGACAACCATATAACATGACAACTTTGCTCCCACAGAATAAAGAGTGTATCTCCAGAGTCGTGTGAAAACAATAGACAACTATTTCACTCAGTCAGTTGTGCATGCTTAGTTCCACCAGATTGCAGAGAAATAGAGAGACAGGCGTTTTCAATAAAATATGTTATTTTATTGAGCAGCCTTCTTTCTCATGCAAGAGAAATGAAGTGGTGCACAGACATAATATCGAATCCAAAATATCGATTGGACGTAATATCGAGTTTTTAATATAGACTGGAAAAAATATCGAGAGGACAGAATATAGATAACAAAAATATTGTTTTTAAGGTAAGTGAAGTAATATCGACTGTTATTGTAATTAATTGTTAATTAATTTATATGTGTTAATTAATTTAATTGTAATTGGAAAATAATTATTATTAATTGATTAATTGGTAATTATGTAAATTGTACTAATTTAATTCTGTAGCGGGTTGTGGGTTTATAGGGGAATAGGGTGGGAAATAATTTAATTATAATTAATTAAATCTGTAAATGTATTTATTGATAGTAATTAGTAATTAGAGGACAGAATATAGATAACAAAAATATTGTTTTTAAGGTAAGTGAAGTAATATCGACTGTTAAAAATATGTAATTGTAATTAATTGTTAATTAATTTATATTTGTTAATTAATTTAATTATAATTGTTAATTAATTTTTATTAATTGATTAATTGGTAATTATGTAAATTTTACTAATTTAATTTCTGTAGCGGGTTGTGAGTTTATAGGGGAATAGGGTGGGAAGTGATTTATCAATAATTAAATAAATAATAAAATTTGTTAAAATGTATTTATTTGGAAATAATTGTAAAATTAATTATTAAATAATTAATTGTTAATGTTTAATTAATTTGTATTAATAGGTGATTAATTGAAATAATTATTGTTAATTAGTCATTTTAAAATTGTAATTATTATATTAGATAACATTTTTATTTATTTTTAATTAATTATTAATAGATATTCATTTTTAGATTTTTGAATAATATATGAAATATTTACTTTCCCTAATGTTGTATTCTCTGGAGTGGGAATAGTAATTTTAACCCATACGCTATCCAACGCTTTCCCTACTGTTGCATCCACTGGAGTGGGAATAGTAATTTTTACCCCTAGGCTATCCAACGCTTTTCCTACTGTTGCACTCTTTGGAGTGGGAATAGTAATTTTAACCATTACGCTATCCAACACTTTGCCTACTGTTGCACCCACTGGGGTGGGAATAGTAATTTTAACCCCTATGCTATCCAACACTTTCCCTACTGTTGCACCCACTGGAGTGGGAATAGTAATTTTAACCCCTACGCTATCCAACGCTTTCCCTACTGTTGCACTCTTTGGAGTGGGAATAGTTATTTTAACCCCTACGCTATCCAACGCTTTCCCTACTGTTGCACCCAATGGAGTTGGAATAGTATTTTTTACCCCTACGCTATCCAATGCTTTCTCTACTGTTGCACTCTTTGGAGTGGGAATAGTAATTTTTACCCTTACGCTATCCAACATTTTCCCTACTGTTGCACTCTTTGGAGTGGGAATAGTCATTTTTACCCTTACAGTATCCAACGCTTTCCCTACTGTTGCAACCACTGGAGTAGGAATAGTAATTTTAACCCCTACACTATCCAACGCTTTCCCTACTGTTGCAGCCACTGGAGTGGGAATAGTAATTTTAACCCCTACGCTATCCAACGCTTTCCCTACTGTTGCACCCACTGGAGTGGGAATAGTAATTTTAACCCCTACGCTATCCAACCCTTTCTCTACTGTTGCACCCACTGGAGTGGGAATAGTAATTTTAACCCCTACGCTATCCAACGCTTTCCCTACTGTTGCACTCACTGGAGTGGGAATAGTAATTTTAACCCCTACGCTATCCAACGCTTTCCCTACTGTTGCAGCCATTGGAGTGGGAATAGTAAATTTTACCTCTACGCTATCCAACGTTTTCCCTATTGTTGCACCCACTGGAGTGGGAATAGTAATTTAAACCCCTACGCTATCCAACCCTTTCCCTACTGTTGCACTCACTGGAGTGGGAATAGTAATTTTAACCCCTACGATATCCAACGCTTTCCCTACTGTTGCACTCTTTGGAGTGGGAATAGTAATTTTTATCTCTACGCTATCCAACGCTTTCCCTACTGTTGCACCCACCGGAGTGGGAATAGTAATTTAAACCCCTACGCTATCCAACCCTTTCCCTACTGTTGCACTCACTGGAGTGGGAATAGTAATTTTAACCCCTACGCTATCCAACGCTTTCCCTACTGTTGCACTCTTTGGAGTGGGAATAGTAATTTTTACCTCTACGCTATCCAACGCTTTCCCTACTGTTACACCCACCGGAGTGGGAATAGTAATTTAAACCCCTACGCTATCCAACCCTTTCCCTACTGTTGCACTCACTGGAGTGGGAATAGTAATTTTAACCCCTACGCTAGCCAACGCTTTCCCTACTGTTGCACTCTTTGGAGTGGGAATAGTAATTTTTACCTCAACGCTATCCAACGCTTTCCCTACTGTTGCACCCACTGGAGTGGGAATAGTAATTTTAACCCCTACGCTATGTAACGCTTACCCTATGTTTGCACTCTTTGGAGTGGGAAGAGTAATTTTTTACACTTTTGTTATTGTACGTTAATGATATTGGCTATTATTTAATTATATTTTGTTACTATATATATATATATGTTTTAAGAAATATGAATTAACATTTTTTTACTTTCATTAATTATTTAATTATTATAAGTTAATTTAAGTATTTTTAAGTATATTTTAGTAAATAATTTTTAATATTAATTTAATTTAACATTGTTTTTAGTAAAGTCGATATTTTTTAAAACTATATTTTTGTAAATGATATTTTTAACTTGATATTTTTGTACTTACCTGTTTGTAGATAGAAACTCGTTATTTTGTCAGTCGATATTTTGTCAACCATATTCTTGATGGTCGATATTCTGTCTCTCGATATTATTTCAGTGATCCAAATGAATTGCCACAATTGCAATACTTATTGTAAAGTAAAGTGCGTACAGTAAAAGTAGTATTATGAAATAATACTGTAAAAGCATTGATATTGTTTTTTAGCCATATGATACTTTAAAATGGATAAAATATATACATACATAAAAACATTTACTAACAAACTCAACCGGTGTTTCTAGATACGCCTACCCCAGTGTACCTGACCTAAGCCTTATACGTGGGAAGGAGTGAGTAAGTTTGCAGTTTTTAAGTTAAGTTAAGTTTTGCCAAGTATCGGAATCAAGAATTCTCTCTAAGGTTTTAATCAGCTCCGTACCTTGGTTATAGAATGAAGGAGGTCTTATATCTCGCTTCTCAGGACTCGATCTCCCAGAAACCCCCGGAGGTGACTTGGGAACACCGGAGCTGGATTTTCTCGGCTGGAGAAAAAAACAGCGTCTCTCTCAGTGCGTCAAGGGGAGGGGCGGTTTCCGTTGGCTCTCATAACAGCTGGGCTCCCGGGCAAGTAGAACGTCGCTCTGCTCCCAACCACTGTGTGTTTGCTTAAGGCAAGGTTGGTATATTTATACCTGAAAGGTGCCCGGTTTGACGTAACTTTGGACATAAGAAGTCACTAAGAACTAACAGTTCTTTCTGGACTTCAGGAGTTCTTGTGCAAATCAAAACAAAAGCAGGGGGTTTTCCCTGGCTGCTGGAGGCTTGGTTTATTTAAATAACGCGTTGTGCTTTCTAGGAGTCTATGGGAGTAGCCTTGCTGTGTTTTGGACTGCATGGGTTATTACTAAATATGGATATGACTCATATGCCTTTTAAGGATATTATTAATTATAACCACATAAGGGCATGAATCAGGAATATCGAATTAGGGTCCTAGATAGAAATACAACAAAGTAAAGACATTGGTCTGCTCCAAGAGCTTCCCGCTCATGAAAACTCTTTAACAGACCCGGCCCCGTAGAGTACCATAAATTCAGTCTTCTCCATGTTGACCAATAGTTCATGGTCGCAGCCGAACTCCTCAAAACGGGACAGTGCCAGCTGAAACCCTTGTCTCGTTTTAGATAAAATCAGGGTGTCATCTGTGAACATAAGTAGTGGCACCCTTTGGCCAGCTAGCATGGGTGCATCCGTAGGGCAATTATCAAAGTACCACACCACCCCATTTATGAATAGTGAAAATAGGGTGGGGGCCAGCACACACCCTTGACAGACACCCTTCCCCACTTGAAATTTCTCGGTGACCTCACCCGATTTCCCCCATCAAACCTGGGCATTGTTGGAAGTATGACGTCTAACCACAAAGGCCAATAATTCCTTCGGCATCCCTAATCCTAGGAGAACATCCCACAGTTTCAATCTCTGGACTAGGTCGAACGCGGATTTTAAATTCACGGAAGCTGCTAAGATCAATCCTCTGCCCAAGAGAACCTCCTTTGAATATAGCATGACAAATATAAAAACTTGATTCAGGGTAAGATGTTCTCTTCACCCATCCAACTCTCTATCCCACCCAGAAGCACTTGTGCTATGATTTTTTGTAGTGCATCTATGAGGCTAATGGGTCTATAGTTGGCCGGTGCAGAGCGACCCCCCTTCTTATAGATCGGGATAATTTCCGCTCCGGCCCTAGATGCAGGGATTGGGGCTCCCCCCGCTAAGGAGTTGATTAGATTCGTGATGTATGGGATCCAGAGATCGGAGTCCTGCTTGAAAGGTCGGCTGGAATACAACCAGGCCCTGGCGCCTTGCCATGTGGGATGATCTTTAAGACTGCCTCGACCTCTTTAGTGCTAAATAGAAAGGGGGTATCTGTAATGATGTGCAGGGCAGGGGATTCACTTTCCGTGCCCTGCTGAAATTGGGCTTCGAAGAATGTGTCCCAATGTTGTGGGTCCACATTGTTATTTGGAATGATCGACCTCTGCCCATTCCTCCATTTTATTAGGTCCCAAAACTGTGTCAAATTCCTGCCTTTACATGCTAGTAGGAGGTCATGCCATCCCTCCTCATCCCAGTCTCTCTTTGCTTTCCTTAGGGTTGACTTATAAGTAACTCTAGCCTGTTGGATGTTGGGGTGATCCCTTGTTTTGATGGCTACCACAAGAGCTTTATGTGCCACCCTACATAAGTCGTTATACCATGAGTTGGGTTTAAGCTTTAGGTTCTTCCTTGCTGGCTTGGTGCTAATGAAGATTCTTTTCAGCCCACTGAAAAGCTCGTTATGGATCCCAGGTAATTCAACATTAAGTACCTCTTGCGAGCCACATTCGTTAATTTTCCTTAGTGACCCTGATACTAGTTCCCTAATCCCTACCACCTTCCTTTCATCGAGAGCCACCTTAGCCCATCGTACCCTTCTTAAATCGTTTGCCAGAATGGCTTGGTTGGGGTTGATAACAGCCACCGGAGTGTGTGCCACAGAAACTCCTATCATTGAGCAGAAGGACCAGAGGGTTGTGGTCACTCTCGGGCCGAGGATGAACTTCCATATCTAGGACTAGAGGCCATATTTCCACATTCACTAAGATGTAGTCTATTCGGCTTTTAGAACGCCCGTTATCAAAGGTCACCGCACCCAGGGCATCGGACTTAGTCCTTCCATTTATAGCCCTGAGGCCCCATTCCATGCACAACCCTTTAACCTGAAGGGCTGCCTCAGTCAATTTTTTATGGGCTTGAGATCTAACTGTGGCACACCCCATATCACATCCACCTCGTCGCTGAGCCTACCATCATCAGTGTCAAAAGGCTCAAAACCGGTTTTAAAATCACCTGCAACAATCAAATTTGCATTAATTATGTCCTCGGACAAAAAGGATTCAAGACCTGTGATGACCTGTGAGCTCCTACCACCTGGTTGGCCCCTGGCATAGATGGTAAACAAGAATAGGTCAAGACCTTTTGTGGATCTAACTCTAATGACCAGGATATCTGGATTATCTAAGTGGACCTCGTCCACGGTTATCCCTTCAGCTTGTCTAACCCAGCAAATCAGCCCTCTCACTGGTCTTCCCCTATGGCCCCTTAGTGCTGGTTTGGAAATGTTTAAGTAGCCAACGTGGAACATATCAGCAGTTGCCCATGTTTCTTGAAAGGCCCAAATGTCTACGCCATCAATAAATGATGACCAATCAGCTGATGCGGCCTTTGTTTCCAGGCCCAGCAATGGGGGTCAAGATTTGTTCATTAGGTACAACTTGTGAAGGGCAATTAGATGTCATGGGGTCACCTACACCCGCCTTGATTTCAAGCAGTGGTAATCCTCCCTGTACATCCAACCCCAGTCAGTCTATTTCTTCGAGGGTGGAGAGGGGCTCAAAACGATTATTTAACTTAATGGAGAAATCAGGCCTAAGACAGTCATCCTGTGCACCTCGAACGTCCCTCAGCCTGGGGGGCATGTGGTGAAAGTAGAAAAACCCAGGGGAAGAATACCAATGGCAGCCTTATCGAATGGAGCGTGACCCACCGTCTCAAAAATATAATGAACCAGCCCCGGAAACCTGAAGCTCAAAACCACACAGTCTCCCGGAATGGTTTTGGTGGTGTGAGCGACCCATTCAATGAGTCTTACCATTTTAAATTCCTGGTATAAGCCATCCCCAATGCCGGTTATTTTGTTCAATTAATGGAGGGCCTTGTTTTTAAGGGTCGACCAATGCTCATGTGAATCCTGGGTAAGAGGGGGGTCATTTGCTAAAATAACAGTATAGGGTGTTGCTTCGGGTGGCAGGTGTAGATAAGGGCACTTCTTTGGCCAGGCATCATTACAGTTGTCATCCTGCCTCCTTAATCTCTCTGTCACTAAAGAGCTTTGGTTAGACGTGATCTTGTTGTTACTAACAACAGTAGGTGGTGTACTCCTAGCGCTCCCTTCTGTTTGGGCCCCTCCCACCAGTATCTGGGCACTCGTCTTCGCGCCACCCCGGGTCCTGTGAATATCCCCCACACTGACTGCAGTGACACCTGCTATAACATGATTGCTGGGCTGTACCGGGATCGCTTGGGATAAGCCTGCCAATTCAACTTCGATCTTGGACAGCCTAAGATCAACAGAATCTAATCTTTTTAGGAGAGGCTCAAGAAGGGCTACTATTTGCTCCTTAAATATAGAGCAGATGTCACTTTTATTCAACGAGGGGTTAGTAAGAACCAGGGGGGGATTATCAGTAGTAGAGCTTGAGTTACCGGAGACAAATAGCCAGCTCGATCTGCTGGGGGTAGTGGTGCCTTATGTGTCTTAGCGCCACGACCCTTCCTTTTTTTGTTTGGTGGTTCTTTAGTTATACCCCCGAGGCCTACATCCCTCATGTCCTAACCATGGCCGGGCTACTCGCATTGCTCTGGGGCTGTAAGATGGATGGGTCTG
Source organism: Lissotriton vulgaris (assembly GCF_964263255.1). NCBI lineage: Eukaryota > Metazoa > Chordata > Amphibia > Caudata > Salamandridae > Lissotriton > Lissotriton vulgaris. Next base: position 2,082,069,368 of record NC_141691.1, read on the forward strand.
GGCTAATGGGGAGCAAGCTTGGGGACCTAGTCAGGGGGTGAGCGTTGGATATGGCTGCATCTGGTGATAACTGTGTAGCAGGTTACTGGGCACATGGTAGCGAACCCCCCCCCCCCAAGAGCCTGGGATCGAGTGAGAGTCTACGTTTAGTTGCCTCGATCGAGTGAATTAACACCGATTCTGCTCTTATGAGGAAGGCATCAAGTGTGCCACCACCTTGTCCCCCACTTTCCTTTTGCTCATGGCAGGAACAAATCACACAAATACTATTATCCCCTTTCACACCCCAGCACCGGTGAAAACAGTCCAGGGAATACAAAGCTTACAGTTCGAGAGTGTAGATAACAGTGAGGTGGCCAAGCCCGGCCTCTGACGGCCGCGGATGGCCCCGCCTTTGTCCCGGGCTTCTCCCGCGACACGGAGGTTCCACGCTGTTTTTAAGCACCACCACAGTGATGTCAGGGAGCGGCGTCCAGCCGTTAAGGATCTTGGGGGCTGTATTCCCCCCCTCCCGGCGGCCATGCTGTGGTGTCCTGGCGGCTGCGGGGGGGTCCAACGCAGGAGACAGGGGCTTATGGCGGCAGGCGTTTGCTTATGGCTGTGTCCCAAAAGGTAAGGCAATAAGGGTCAAAGAGAGCTCCCCCTTCTCCGAGGTTCCGCGCTATTTTTAAGCGCCACCTGGTGCACAGTGATGTCAGGGAGCGGCGTCCATCCGCTAAGGACCTAGGGGGCTGTATTCCCCCCCCCTCCCGGCGGCCACGCTGCAGTGTCCTGGCGGCTGCGGCTACTGGGGGAGACCAACGCAGGAGACAGGGGCATATGGTGGCAGGCGTTTGCTAGTGGCTGTGTCCCAAACGGTAAGGCAATAAGCTTCAAAGAGAGCTCCCGCTCCCCAGAGGTTCTGCGCTGTTTTTAAGCGCCACCGGGCGCACAGTGATGTCAGGAAGCTGCATCCTGCCGCTAAGGACCTTGGGGGCTGTAGTTCCCCCCTCCCTGCAGCCGCGCTGTGGTGTCCAGGCGGCTGCGGCTGCGGGGGGAGACCAACGCAGGGGACAGGGGCTTATGGCATCAGGCGTTTGCTGGTGGCTGTGTCCCAAACAGTAAGGCAATAAGGGTCAAAGAGAGCTATTTCTTTTTACAGCATTACCCAGGCTGATGCCTTTGCTCTGCAGCTGAGATTCAAGTGTCACCTAGGGACTGTTTGTAGTTTATGGGATGCAGTATATCCCATAAACTACACAGCCTGTATGTGCTTGTTTTTAGTTTTTGGGGTGTGAAATGTTAAAAAGTACAATCAAGGGATTTTTTAAAGGAATAATAATATATTTCAGACAACTTATTTTCACAATTTCCACCCCTAAAATATAATACTAAAAACGTTTATTAAAACTTTTTTTAAGTAAATATTAATGATAAACATTGTACTGTGTGTATTATTGAAATGTACATTAAAATAATCGCACATTTTTGGGGAAAAATAATAAATCTGCTTTAAATATAGGGTGCTGGGTGCGGAGAAGGGGGAGTTGGTCGGAGTGTCTAGCTTAGGCCAGTCCCTGTGGCCAACCCCCTACCTGAAACCTAGGGTTGGTCTTATGCATTACATTTTAAAAACCTACAGTTTCACTGAAAAACAAAAAAAGGTTAAAGTAACTTTATACTTAGGTTTAGGCATAACATTTATTACTCTAAAAACCACAGAAATTCACCAGTAATAGTTCACTCAAGTAACTATTAATTATGCTCTAAGGTAACTATAACTTGTGCCCTTGCCATGCACTGCAAATTATCCCACTTATTACATTACTGATGACATCTTCTATGACATAATTGATAATATCACCGCAACATTTGCAGTGAAATGATTGATGAGAAAACTGTGCATGCAGGGGTATGAGTTATAGTTGCCTTAGAGCACGAGTTATAATCACTTGAGATAACTATAACTGTAGCTGTTGAATCTCTCTGGTAATTTCTGTGTTGTAATATTGGTCCGGGGAGTTGACTACATTCCCTCCTTCGCCTCCTCCTTTAAAATATGGCTGGGCCCCGGGAGAGAGGGTCCCCAGTGCCAGAAATCAGCCAGGGGAAGGGGCTGCTTAGCCCCCTCCTCCATAAATTACGCAGTGGTCCCTGTAGGATGGGGTGCCTGGGTCCAAATATGACCCGGGAGGGGGGCCACATACACCTTAACCCTATTTAACTGTGGTGAGTCTCAGGGGATGGCGCCCCCGGGGTTTGAATCAGATCCAGGAGGGGGGCTGTGTGCCCCCCCCAGGTGGCTACCTTTGTGGGGTTGGGTACAGGGCTTGGCCACATGCCAGGCCCTGCGGCCTACCGGCAATGTTCAGCATGGGGTTGGCTGCATGCAAGGGAGGTGGCGGCAGTAATGTAGGGTAATTAATATTACTTTTCCTTCAAAAAATCCTAGAAATTCAGTAATAAAAATGAAAGGTTACAGGAATGTTATAGTTAAAAAATTGAATTTAATAAACCTTGGAAATTCACAAAAAAAACGAAAGGTAACATGGATGTTGTAGTTAGGTTCAGATTTTCAACACACAAAACCATAGAAATTCAGCAGTTAGAACTAGAGTTCTCTCAGGTAACTACAACTCATTCTCTCATGTAACTATAACTCATGGCCTAAGTGTAAAAAATAAGTAGAAAATCCAAGTAATCCAAAGTAAAATCCAAGATTTATTAAACTGCAGCACAGTACTTCCACTCTCCAAGTTGTCAGTCCCAGTTAATACATTTCAGTTCATAACAATTCTAAATGGAATCCATCAGACAATGTGCATGAGCAGATAAGTATAGACATTGTATTTAAAAGGGAAATATGTACAAGAATGGAATTATAAATTAAAAAGGAAATATCTATGGATAAGAATACAACACATTTCCCCCTTAAAGAAATTAAGAGACAATTCTAACATTTTCTACTACAAAGCAAAACAATGTTGAGTACAAAAGGAAACTAAGATACACATTTAGATACTCTTCTGACATTCCATCTTTTCCCATCCTGTGTAATCACACTATTGTGATAAACCTTCACAACTTTCATAGGTTTGCCAAATTTTGTCTCCCCTTTGGTTATATAACCTGGTTTACGAATCCTGACAACATCTCCTACTATGAAAGCAGGTTGCTTAACCTTCATCCTGGTATCATAATCACATTCGTATTTTTCTTGTTTTTGTTCCACTTTCTCAGCCACTTCCTTGACACTCAGATCAATCCTTTGATGGTCAACATTCTTTTTAAACCACCAAGGACACAAACAAGATACAGGATCTCTACCCTTTAGTAGGCGAAAAGGAGAAACTTCTGTTGTGGCATGAGGTGTTATACGATATAACCACAATTTTTCTCTCAATTTTTCTTTCCACATTCCTCCTGACTTCCGAGCCCATATTATATCCTGTTTGAGCACCCTGTTATATCTCTCCACTAGTCCATTTCCTTGTGGTTCATACAGAGCAGTAGTGCAATGTTTTATACCATAAGTGTTCAAAAACTCTGACATCTCTGAGGATTTGAACTGTACACCGTTATCAGATACAATGCTTTCAGGAAAACCTTCTCTTGAAAAAATCTCTCTCAAAAATAAAATAACACTATCAGTGTTAGGATGAGGTACCTGTTTGACCTCAGGCCACTTGGAGTGATAATCCACTGCAACAATAGCAAGTCTACACTCCTGTGGTAAAAAATTAAATGGACCAGCAATATCAATCCCTAACTTTTGCCATGAATGATCTGGCCACTTCACTGGAATCAAAGGTGCAGGATCACACTTGCATGTCTTATCACTTTCAATGCACTCAGGACATTCTCTAACAAACTTATCTACCAACCTATCAACTCCAGGCCACCAGAAGTTAGATCTAATCAGTCTTTTCATGGATGACATGCCCATGTGACATTCATGGCTCATTTGCAAAATAACTTTTCTAACATCCAAAGGTGGAATACACTTTCCAGCTCTGAATAAAAGATTTCCTTCAATTCCCAATTCATCAGCAATATTGTAGAAAGGCATAATTTCAGCAGGAATGCGCTCCTTAGAAGGCCACCCCAAATTTACATAATCTCTCACTTTACACAAAATATCATCTTCATTCATGCTTTTCATCCACAAATCTTCTGAAATAACATTGTATTTTCCTGATAACAGTTCAGAAATGCTAGTTACCACTTCAGTATCTTCATCATCTCCAGTACAAGGATATGGCAACCTTGACAAACAATCTGCAGTTACATTAAGTTTTCCAGGTACATACTCTATATCAAAACTATATTCCTGCAAACGTGGCATCAATCTAGCAATACGAGCTGTTGCATTTAAACCTCCTCCAGGTGAAAAAATACCCACCAACGGTTTATGATCAGTACGTATCAAAAACCTTGCACCCCAAATATAATTCCGGAAATACTCAACACCCCATACGCATCCCAACAATTCCTTTTCTATGACAGCATACCGTCTTTCAGTTTGATTCAAAGATCTTGATGCAAAAGCAACATTCCAATCCTCCTTGCCTGAACGTTGTGAAAGCACACAACCCAGACCATAAAGACTTGCGTCTACAGTCAAAATGCAAAGTTTATTCAAGCAAAAAGGTCTCAGAGTAAGAGCTGACACCATATCAAGTTTAACACTCTCGAAAGCATTTTGCTGTTTAGGTCCCCACAAAAATTCTACATCTTTCCTCGTTAACTCTCTTAACGGCTCCATCTTGGATGCAAAACTTACAATAAACTTACTGTAATATCCACAGAGTCCTAGCAACGATAACAACTTGTCTTTACAATCTGGTGCAGTAGCTTTTAGAATCGCATCAACCAATGATCTTTTTGGAGCAACACCATTTCCAGAAATGGTGTGTCCCAAATACTTTTTGAAATAACTTGCACTTTTTACTCTTGATGGTAAGACCAAACTTATTTAACATCTTACACACATTCCTCAAATGCTCCATGTGTGCCTCATCACATTTAGAGAATACCAAGATATCATCTTGAAAACACTTCACGTATTCACTCATATCCTTAAAAATATGATACATAGATCTCTGAAAAACAGAGGCGGTCAACGCCAAGCCGAACGGCATCCGTTTAAACTGAAACAAACCCTGTGGTGTGATAAATGCTATGAGATGACGTGATTCCTCTGCTAACACCACCTGATGATACGCAGATCTTAAGTCCAAAGTGGAAAATATAACACCACCCCCTAGCATGCTCACCACTTCGTTGATATTGGGCAGGGGATGACAATCTACCACTATGTTTGCATTAAGTGCTCTAAAATCTATGCATAGCCTCAAAGATTTGTCTGGTTTGCGTGCCAAAACCACTGGCGAAACCCACTTGGACGATTCTATCTCCTCTATGACATCATTTTTCAACATGTCATTGAGTGCATCACTTAACTCTTCTCTAACATTCAGTGGTACAGGTCTAAGTTTTTGTACAACTGGCATAGCTCGTTGTTTAAGCTTAATGACATGAGTGAAACCACTTAGTCTACCTAACTTATCTGAAAAAAAACCAGGAAACTCATCCGAAAGTGTCTTCCAAACATTACTCTCTTCTACAGACCTGACTCTTTTCTCTAACACATCACGATCATGTGACACCATGACGGGATCTTTGTTGCGTGGATTCAATGTAATGTGAAGTTTGAATTGATCCCGCCACCCCAAAACATTCACTCCCTTTACAACAACATACAGTTTGATATATGCAGATTGGTCCTTAAAATAAATTGTGAAAGCAATATACCCTATGAAATCAATATTAGAACCATTAAAACCTTTCGCCATAACATCAGGAGGGCACAAATCGCTCTTAGAAATTTTAGACTTGTACATTTCATCAAAATACTTCTCAGTTATGATGGTCCAAGGAGACCCAGAATCAGCCATCAACTCTAATTCAATGTCCTTAAACCTAACAACACATTTAGGGGATTCTAAAACATCCTCCTCAAGCAAACTTAAACTTATTAAAGACACAATCATTCCACTTACTTTATTAGATTCGTCAGACACAACATGTTCACATCTAACTGAACTTGAACCAAAATCTGTCTCATCTCTCACACATAAAATTTCTTTTTTCTTGAAATAACTACTTTTGTCCCCACTTTTCTTTTTATCCTCTCTACAAGAGTTGGAAAAATGACCAACTTTACCACATTTGTTGAACTCCTTGCCCAAAGCAGGACAAAACTTGAAAGAAGCTACATGATTGTAACTCCCACACCTAAAACACACAATGCGGTTATGTGATCCATACTTATAATTTTGGGGACCTCTTGTAACATTGTTCATCGCACATACTTCTTCAGTTAATTTATCATTCTTACTACTTTTATTGCTTGTTTCTTCGATGGTTTTCATCCATTTGTTAGACTGCTCAAAAGCTTTAGAAGTAGAAATACATTACAACAAAGTCAGATTGCCTACAATCTACAACTGTTCTTGTGTTTTCTTGCACTTAACATTCACAATTATCTGATCCCTAAGCATCTCATCTGTCATTGTACCAAAATTACATGGCACAACTAAAGCTCTCAGACCTGTTAAAAAATCATCAAACGATTAATTTTCCTTTTGGGCTCTGGTATAGAACTTGTAACGATTTAAAGCTATGCTAGTTGTAGGTTTAAAACGCGTTTCTACACGAAGCATAGCTTCATCAAACACACCAGCGTCACCAGGAACAGGTGGTAAATTTCTAAAAATGGCTTGCCCTTCGGAACCCAGACAATGGAGAAAGATATTTTTTTTTCTTTCATTTCCCATCCTTTCCCCATCAATAGCTTTCAAATAAGTCAAAAACTCCTCCTTCCATCTGTTCCACGGAATGGGAGGGTCACCTTTACTTTGTAGAAATTTTGAGGGAGGATCAAACTGCATTGCTAACAAGTATAAACAATCAGCCCAAAAATGAAGAAAAGAGAAAGAGAGAAAAGAAAAGAGAAAAAAAATGAAACAAAACAATAAGAAACTAAAACACCAAATCACTATATGTAAATCTGAGATTAGTCCTTGAGTACACAAGCTGTGTACATCAGCGATATTCCACGTGAGATTGAAGACATAGGCACTAATTTCCAAGCGTTTTATAAGTCTTGCCTATACTTCGGTAAGAATTTCCAAGCGTTTATAATCAAAGAGTTGTTGTAGTTGTCTTTATGGAATAAGAACAAACGAACGTTCCATAAAAGTCTTTAAATCTTGGAGAATATAACACAAATACCTTCAGTTAAATATCCGTTGCGTAGAGACTTTTATTCCTTTGAAAACGCAACATCAGAACCTTCAAAAAAGCACCCAATGCTCGGCAGTGCTTGCAGGATTGCAGACGTAAACAAATATGGCCGCTGTTACGTTACGCGTTACGTCATGCGTTGCGTTCAATGCGTGTGACTTCAATACGCATCAGGATTGTACTTGGCATCTGTATCCATGGTTACAGCTCGCTCCAACACGGCGGCGCATGGAAACTCAGTTGCACAGCTTTGTTCGCGTGTTACCAGTAGAAGATTTCAAAGGTAAACACAGGCAAAACGAAGGTTATTTTTATCCAAAATTCGTGAAATTTTCCAGCAAAGACTCACAAAACTCGTAGTTTCAGTGAAGGCGCCCTTCACCATGCAGTCTCCAAAAATAACATTACCATTTAAATGCAGCATCAGTAGGAGTAACAAATAATGCCAAGGAAAATACAGTTTCAAATCTTCCAGTTCCTCAGTAGATGCGTGTTAATGGTCAATCTCCAAAATCCTTAAGCTTCAGGAAAGCAAATCCTTTTTAAACAGAAAGTCGCCAATTTTGTAAAAAATAAGTAGAAAATCCAAGTAATCCAAAGTAAAATCCAAGATTTATTAAACTGCAGCACAGTACTTCCACTCTCCAAGTTGTCAGTCCCAGTTAATACATTTCAGTTCATAACAATTCTAAATGGAATCCATCAGACAATGTGCATGAGCAGATAAGTATAGACATTGTATTTAAAAGGGAAATATGTACAAGAATGGAATTATAAATTAAAAGGGAAATATCTATGGATAAGAATACAACACTAAGTTAACTATAACTCGTGCCCTTGCCATGCATTGCTAATTTCCCCGCGTATTACATCAATCATGACATATTCTATGACATTATTAATATCACTGCAACATTTGCAGTAAAATTACTAATGAAAAAACTGTGCATAGTGGGGGTGCGAGTTATAGGCAATAGTTGCTTGAGAGAACTCTAACTATACTGCTGTATTTCTATTGTTTTGTGAGTTTGACATCTGAACCTAACTATATCATCCCTGTAACCTCTTGTGAATATGTATGTGTTACTTTGGTCATTAGTGTTTCCAGTAGTGGTTTATATAAACAACAGTACTATTCGCTGTGAAATGTCTCTTATGTGAACCTAACTACGTCCATGTAACCTTTCGTTGTTTCAGTGAATTTCTAACGTTTCTTTTGATTTTATTTCCTAACTATAATGTCCTAGTAACCTTTGATTTTTTCACTGAATATCACATTTTGTTTCAGATGAATTGTAATGCAATTTAACCCATATGTTCACTTTACTAATATACATTTCAATAAAATATTACTATACAATTTAAAACAAACAAACAACATATGATTATTACATAACGTGTTATCGTTTTTACAATGAGAAACGCAAAGTCTTTCTCTGTTTTTCATTCATTTTATGGATCCAGAGATCAGCTGTGATGCTACCACAAATCTGGTCACCCTTCCACATTAAAAACCACACCCTAAATCAGTTATTTTAGTTTCTCATCTCTTCTGGAGACAGTCTATGCAGCACAGCTCCACCCTATTTTCCCTTTCCTTCAAAAGAAGAGAGTTTCAAAGTTAAGATCTCTTATGCTGAAGATAGAAGACAATGGAAAGTGCAAAATGAATAAGAAGAAGACTTACCTCCTTGAAAGAATTCCTCTGACATTTAGAAATATTTCTTCATTCTTTCAAGAGAAAAGAAAGTTCTTCCAAAAATTGTGCAATGTAATCTATGCAGGAATAGACTGTCACAAGCTGTTCACAAGGCACCTCGCCTGTTTTGAAACACCTGATAACCATACGTACAAGGATGTATCAGAGGATGATAAGAGAGAGGGAACATTGTGTATCAGCAGTCGTGCCATCTGTGGGAGCCTCATTATCTCACTAGATACTTACCATCCCCGCTGTTTCACCAAAACTGCAGGACATGGTTGCTCGTTGTGCAAAAAGCCATATGCCGGTTGAACTAAATATATCATCTTGCGCTAGTTTATGGATGCTGTCAAGAAGCATATATTTTACTATTTTTTCATCTCATCCTTCCATCTTCCATCCTCTCTAAACACAGGTAGATATTTGAAAAACAAATATAGAGTACATTAGACTTGAGATTACATACTATTAGATTACATAGCATAAGATAGATAAGTGGTTAAATAGGTGTACAAGAGTATGTGTAAGTGTCTGAGTATGTGTTTATAAATGGGTATATAAGTGGCTGTACTGGTGGGTGAGTGGGTGTGTGAGTAGGTGAGTGGATACATGAGTGAGAGTATCAGTGCCTGTGTAGGCGTATCACTGAATATGTAAATAGCTGTGTTGGTGTGTGACTGTGTGTGTTAGTGACTACATAGGTGACTACATGAATATGTAAGTGGCTCTATGGATTAATAACTGGCTGTGTAAGTCCGTATTAGCATGTGTACCTGTTTGTGCAAGTGGTTCTATTAGTGATGAATACATAAATGCTGTGTAGGAGTGTGAATGTATGTGTGAGTGCCTTTGTTGCTATCTGACTCGGTTTGTGTTAGGCTGGATAACTTTCTAAATAGGTATCTGACTGGCTGTATTCATAGGTGACTGGGTGCATAACTGGGTGAATGGGTGAGTAAGTGCATGTGTAACTGACTGCATGAGTGCTTGGAAGATTAATGCTGCCAGATGTGTGAGTGGATGTGTTAGTGCCTGTATCTATATGTGAATGACTATGTCCACGGGTATAAAGGTGAGTAAACGAGTTTGTGAATGGCTTTATGGGTGTGCAACCGAGTGTGTCAGTCCATGTCTGGCTATATGAGTTGTGGGTACATACGTGGTTTTGTGTGAGTGTGACTGGGTGTGAAATTGCCTGCATGACTGCATGAGTGGCTGCAAATTACGTACAATTGAATTACACACTCTAAGCAAGCACCCACTCGGAAAGGCTGCCGAATGCTTTCAAAGCCTAATCGTGGTTTCAAAACTGACAGCCTCTTTACAATGGAGGCTGTAGGTTTTGAAGCAGAATGAACATTCCGGCTCAAGGAGCCCGTCTGCCAGTTGGACCAGTACGTAATTCCTATGGAAGGTGTTTTACGCCGTCCATATTATGATGTCGGTTTCCGGCAGGGTTTCCATGCTGGACTTTCTGACATGGAAACCCTGTTGAAAATCAGCTTTCGGTGCCCCTTGCAGGGCCCCCTTCAACCAGCATCTTCCGGGTGGGGTCCGAGGGGGCAACTATGGTGCGCCCCTGTTCATCCCTGCACCGTTTGTGCAATGCAGCGCGGGAATGAACAACATACTCCCTTTTCTGTATGTGAGCTTGTGCTGCGGCCAGTCTCCAACCCACACACTCCCATACAGAAAAGGGAGATTGCAACTGCACTGTGTGGTCACATAAAAATTCAGCAGTCGGGACGACCAACCTCAGGTCAGTTGAACCTGGATTGTGTCTGCCTGACATCGAAATTAGGCCCTAACTCTTCAGTATGGTAATTCCTCATCCTCCTTTGCTGCTCACTATTTTTTTAAGATAAAATTCTCATCTAAGCTTCCTTCTTTTTTGCCTTTCACTTTCTTGTCCAGAAGATACACTTTTTATTTCAGCTTATATGCACTCACACTTTTTTAATATGCTTTTTATTAGTTCAACATAATTAACATAACTGTAATATCTCTTTGCTGTTGTCCAACTTTTATTTTAAGTTCTGGTAACATCTGTTGTCCACTACAAATCTCATGTCAGAACTATGGCAATTCCCCTTCACTGTCAGTAGAAAAGTTCCTAAAATGGCTACACTTCCCCATGTGCATTTATTCATAATTGAAACACAGACTTCCTTTCATCTTTTTAGGTCGAGCTCGACTTTTACCAAGGGGGTTTTCAAAGTGCTACCCACAAGCTTTTGGTGGCCTCAAGCTTGCGTGCACGTTCGCATGCATGCGCACAGCCACCATCTGCCTTTCTTATATCTTCCTCCGCATTACTGGCCATTACTTTCACTTTTGTGGCCGCGTGCATTCACGCCATCCGCCTTTCTTATCTCTTCCTCGGCATCACTTGTGCTTTGAAGTACAGTTTTGTATATTGATATCGCTTACATAATGACTCCTTGCTGCCGGGCGCCTGAGGTCAAATGGGCCCTGTTTTTTCTCTAAATACTGTTTACACCGACGGTGATACACTGTGCCTGAATGCTGCCCGTTCTATCCGAGAACTTGCAGCCCACGCTGCAAATATGTACCCTTGGTACCTGCTGAACAGAAAGGAAACCGTGCAGCTTGCGAAGTAATAAACACGGTGACTGGCAATAACTATCTCCATGTAAACGTGCCCACATTTAGCAAGGTTGCCATGGCGAAGGAAACAAGCTCTTTAAATCTGCCACTCCTGTCACAAAGGAATGGGTTGCATTGCCTAAAATGATAGTGAGATTGCTGGATGTGCATTTTTCTAATCTATTCCTCAGAATAAGTGGTGGTCAGCTTTGCTTGTTTGTTGCCAGCTCAGAGCGAAGCCGAGAGAGTTCCAAAAAAGACAAATAATTTTTGGTCTTAGCAGTCACTTTGTTTTTTTTCTTTTCATTCACCTTACTCAACAGTTGGAAGTGTTTTCGCTTTGCTTGGCTCTTTGTCTACAGCAAATTAAATTGTTAGCTTCAGTTTTCCATGCCACAGATGTACTTCTAACAATCCATGGGGAAAATTTAGGAAAATGTGGAAAAAACATCAATGTGGAGAGATACTATAAGCAGACTCACACTGATCAAAATATGAATATACGGAACTGTGCCAGGACTCTTTCATCGAAGGCCTATGAAGGGGTCTGCCTGCGGTACCACTGCACTCCGGCATTATCCATTGGGATGAGGCATACAGTGATATAAAATGCAGGAACTGTACACCACAACTGTGTGTACGTCAGAGGTGTGTTTAGACCCGTCTACTGTATATCTACTGGCCTGGCTGCACCTCATACAGCAGCCCCCATTGAGGACAGCCGGCTCTCCCTTCGGACACAGGGTCAAAGTCTAGGGCGACTTTTTACTTAGTATTTCTTTTTACGCAGTACAGGCATTTTTAAAATGTTTTTTTACTAAACTGTGTCAGTTTTGAAGCAAGCTGAGCTGATCATAGCTTTAACAGCAGAAACATGTTGACCAGTCACTTTTTCAAGTCCCTGGATAAAAATTAAAAAGTCCAGTGACTTCACAATTTTTAATGTGAACAACTGGCCCCTAATAAAGTTTGTTAAGGCACAGTTGTGATCTTTTAAAACACACACCTTTTTCACTGATCACTTCCTTCACACACACCAGCTCCGCTGCACTTGCAGGCGTGGTAGCACACAGGTGGGGATAGTCGGCCCCCCTGTGACTGAACCCCATGATGAAGCATGTCACCTCTAGGGTGAGTGAGGGTTCTTTTAGAAAATAATTAATTTTCCATTTTCCCTTTATATAATTTAAATGACCATTTATTTTTAGGTAGTTTTTACCTTGTTTTCACTGCGATATAGCGTTTCACTGGTGTTCCTTGGGCGCTCTTTTGTTGATGATAGTCAGTTTTGAAGCTCACATGTTGCTTACAATATCCAGAGGTTGCTTCTTTTTGTAACTGTGCTCTTGTATTCAGAACGTCTGGCATTCAGCCATTTATTAGTTTCCCGCGTAGCAAAAATGTTTTTATAGTGTTACTTTAAAGTCCCAATGCATTTCGATTCAAAGTGAATGATTTTCAGGGGCTCACGTAGCCAAATACCCATGTACACCTTGTAGTAGCAGGTGGCTCGCACATGATGGCGTGTTTTACCTCAGAAAGGTGCGCCCCTCGAAGTTACACAACTTTCATGGTGCCACGTGGGGCAATGGTTTACTGCAGAAAATATGCATTGCATTTGTCCTTTCATTTCAGAGGCTAAAATCCCAAGGAATGATGTATTGTGTTCTTTATGCTAATTGGAACTGCGATGCCTCATGATATAACTTTATTCTTCAGAGTCCCTTCTTACTAGCTAGTTCAAACCCAGGCAGGTCAGCTGTGGAAGCCGTTGTTTCTGGATCAGATGTGCAGCTGAGCCCTAACTCCTCTAACAGATTACAGATGTGCAAATTGTACGCACTTTTCTTTCCCATAAGTACGCAAAAATGTGGCTGTATTTTAGCATGAAATGCGGCTGCAACAGAATTTTGGACGCAAGGATGAATTTAGAACAGGAACACTGCATACAGGCGTTCGCTTTCTGTTGCCCCTGTGCTTTCATACTGAATTCTTTCTGCAAATCGCACCATTCTTGGTAAATGTTTACCATGAGTTGCATATAATTACACAAAGTAGCGTAATGCCATAATGTCAGGATTTTTGCGCAACACGACATTCCCCAAATTATCCAAATTACGCCTGCGTAGTTTTACATTCATCCAGGCCCAGTGCTTACCTGTTGCATAAACATTCTAAATGCACTTTCATCTCTGCACTATTGTTTCATAACAACAGACATCACTTGGGATTTGCTGAGGAAATTGAAACATAAGTTGTGCTAATGTTGACCCTATCTGCAGGTCTGTATTGCATACTTGAATCAACATTGATCACTACTGTTTAAGGACTTGACTGCCCCAACCTGATACTGTCGCAGTTCCACCAGGCACACAGGCATTGATAATGGCCGCACAGTTGATTGCTCATTTGCCGCATTTCAACATCACCTGTTGACCGTCAGTGTCACGTGCATGATGCGTGTTATGTTATGTTATGTTATTCAGAATGTGTTAAGCGCACGGGCACCCAGAGGTTTCATACCGCTAGTGGTGAGGAGAGATGACAAACAGTTACCTAACCGGACGCTTGCTTGAATAACCAGGTCTTCAGTGCGCCCCTGAATTCCATAAGATTAGTGCATCTCCTGAGTGACACGGGGAGCGAGTTTCAGACCTTTGGAGCCAAATGAGCGAATCGACACCAGACGTTTCCTTTTGAAGGAGGGCAGAGTGAGGAGGGACGGATGGGCAGAGCAGAGATTGTGGGTCGGCTTATGTTTGGTTATAAGGTTGTTAATAAACTTAGGGCTTTTTCCGTGGAAAGCCTTGAAGGCCAAGCAGCCTACCTTGAATGTTACCCGTTGGGCTATGGGTAGCCAGTGAAGAGTGGCCAGCAGTAGTTTCGCCGAACTGCTATTAGCCGTTAGGCAGGCGCGTGTGGCGGGGTCGAGGCAGGGGAGGCGAGAGTGTTGTAGAGAGCAGAGTTCAAGGGAGGTATAGCTGTAATTTTCCCCATTCTGCCTAGGCCCGACCTGGCGCGGACGGGCGCAGACGGGCTTGCCTTAGGTACGCCTTCGGCGCGCAGACGGCGCGCCCGCTGCGCTCCTCCGCTGCCCGTCCTGAAAATGCACATGGTTATATGGGGAGAAGGGGTGTGGCCTGGCGATAGTGGGCGTGGCTTGGGCGTGGCCGGGGGAGATGGCGGCAAAGAGAAATGAGACCCGCGGCAGCGCTAAAATCCGCTGCGCGGGGAAGCCCAGATCATGCCCTGTCAAAGATTCAATTACCAGGGAGATGGTGAGTTAAAACACACAGTATCACAAACAAAAAGGTTAAAACAATAGCAGCGTTTCTCCTGGCTTCCGCCTCAGGAGTTTAGGTGTCCTCTGAGCGCGCTCGTTATCAGCGCAACTTAAGTACGTCAGAGCGAGGGGGCGTGGCCTGGCGATAGTGGGCGTGGCTTGGGCATGGCCCGGGGAGATGGCGGCAAAGAGAAATGAGACCCGCGGCAGCGCTAAAATCCGCTGCGCGGGGAAGCCCAGATCGTGCCCTGTCAAAGATTCAATTACCAGGGAGATGGTGAGTTAAAACACACAGTATCACAAGCAAAAAGGTTAAAACAATAGCAGCGTTTCTCCCGGCTTCCGCCTCAGGAGTTTAGGTGTCCTCTGAGCGCGCTCGTTATCAGCGCGAATTAAGTACGTCAGAGCGAGGGGGCGTGGCCTAGCAATAGTGGGCGTGGCTTGGGCGTGGCCCGGGGAGATGGCGGCAAAGAGAAATGAGACCCGCGGTAGCGCTAAAATCTGCTGCGCGGGGAATTCCAGATCGTGCCCTGTCGAAGATTCAATTACCAGGGAGATGGTGAGTTAAAACACACTGTATCACAAGCAAAAAGGTTAAAACAATAGCAGCGTTTCTCCCGGCTTCCGCCTCAGGAGTTTAGGTATCCAGTGCGAAACAGCTATTGTTGGGACAGAAAGGCGAGGCTCTGGAAAGCCTGTGCAGCTGACCTCAGCTCACTATGTCTGCCCTCCTTTTCTGAGCAAAACTTACCGTCAGCTTACTGAGTTGTGCAAGACTGTCTTTGGTGGCACCAACAGATTCCTGGGCCTGTTTTAGGTGTTGTCGGACATGGAGAGTGTTCTCTATCAGACAATTACCAACCCTCCCCCAATCTTGTGTACCCTTCTACTTCCAGTGCTTAAAAGTGGAATCTAGCCTGCATGGGTGCTGTACCAAAACAATATACAAAATAACAAAACATTATCTACGCTTGAGAAAAGTGGTGACCCAGATGCAAAAATGACTTAGTTTCATCTGGAATAATGTCTGATGGAAGTACACATATTTTGTGGACAAGCAGCCTTGTTTCACAAACTGAGATCCATTTTATTCCTAGAGCCTTCTGATATGAGAGGGGTATATAGTAAACGTCTAGGTGTCAGGAAATAACAAGCATTAAAAATGCAATAGGTCTCGCATTTCATTAAGTTAAAGCTATTTGCTTTGCTATACAATACCATTAGCAAAGCAAATGGCTTTAACTTAATCAAAGTCAAGGTCTCGCCATTGGGACCTCATAAGTGTTTTAGCCATGCAACAGTTGATGTTATTGCACCAAGGAAATTGTGCAGCATAACTAAAAACTTATTAATAATTATTAATAAAAAACATAACTTCATCAGTCGCCCGTCCCTGCTGCTACCTGGTACTGAAAATCTAGTCATAAAAACTGATACTGAGAAAGGCGCCATAGCCCTGGTTTTACTTTACTGTCCCCCACAATCTATGCCCGCCTTTCCCTCAGGACTCACCGAACAATTAGCGTCAATCACTATGAAATACCCTCATACCATCCTTATTGGAGATTTTAATCTGTGGTTTGACAACTTGGACACTGACACCCAAGCTAGAGAATTGTTTGATTTACTCACCGACATCAATATGACCCAATTCATACAGTCTTCCACTCATGAGAAAGGCCACCATCTTGACCAACTATGGTCGCATAATCTCCCACTATCATCTATCTTGATTCAGCCCTGTATTTGGTCAGATCACCATTTTGTTTATTTTTCCCTTCAAGTACGGAGACAACATCAGACTCCTCCGCAGCCTGGAGGGGAAACTCGCAAATGGGGGGCGATAGATCTTTCTGCTTTTCTGCACACTTTGGCCTCTACTCTGCCACCATTTGACGACATGGGGGACATAGATGATATCTATGAGGCGCTCTTCCTGTGGATCCAAAGTGCTGCCAATATTCATGCCCCTAGTGTAAATTTCTCCCGCTCACGCGACAAAGAGGCTCACAAATGGTTCTCTGCGGACCTCAAACAACTCAAACTAGAGGTCAGGCAAAAAGAGAGAATTTGGCGCAGAAATTATCTTCCACAAGATAAAGAGGTCTACTGCCTGAGCCGCCGTCTCTACCAAAAAACCATCCTTAAGAGGAAGACCGATTATTTTTCAGGCATAATTCTGTAATCCCAGAATCAAACTAAAGACATCTTTAGAATAGTGAACGACCTCTGTAATGATGAGCGTACGTCACTACCTATCGCACAATCTCAAGCTTTATGTGATGATTTGAATAACTACTTTATTTACAAAATCATTACAATCAAACAAAGTATACCACCACACCCTGCCAGCAACATCACTGAGGACGCATGCATGAATCCAGAGATCTTAGATCACATCCCCCCGATTGACCCCAAAAAATTGTCGAAACTTCTTCAACGGATCAAATCAGGGTCACCTAATGAAATTTGTCCCCCTTCTATCTTTAGAGAATTAGGCCTATCCCTTCCACATGCACTCCTGCCTATTCTCAATGAATCCCTCAGACAAGGCAGAGTCCCCACAGATTTTAAAAAAACCCTCCTTATACCTTTGGTAAAAAAACAAAGGAAGGATCCTTTGGATCTTACAAACTACAGACCTATCTCCCTGCTGCCCTACCTCTCAAAGGTGCTGGAGGCTCATGTCTCTAAGAGTGTCTCTAATTTCATCGAGACCACCAACTACTTGGAGCCTAATGAAGCGGTGTTCCGCCCGGGTCACTCAACAGAGGCGGTGATCCTGGCGGTTCAGGACAACCTTAGAGCCAATGCGGATGTCGATACACACCAAGCCCTGGTGCTGCTTGACCTCTCGGCTGCGTTCGACATGGTTGACTATGACATCTTGCTCAACCGTGTTGAACAGACCGGCCTGAGAGGACCAGCGTTGAGCTGGATCACATCCTTTATCGAGGGCCGGACTCAGGCAATTCAACTGGGCAGCTTTATAGGCACTAGGCATACGTCCACTTGTGGAGTCCCGCAGGGGTCGTCATTATCCCCCTTATTATTTAATCTTTATCTCCCCCCTCTTCTTTATTCCCTTAAGAAGTTTAAAGTCATGGTGTTCAACTACGCGGACAATTTACAGCTATTATTTCAACTGAACATCCCTGATGCTGTGTCCGAATTTCAGAACACCATGAAACACATCCAATGCTGGATGAACGAAAACCATCTAAAACTCAACCCGGGCAAAACAGAACTACTTTTGCCCGGGAACAGTTTATCCAGCTGGAGTGTTAACTACTGGCCAGCAGACCTGGGCATCCCCCCTGTAAGGTCCACTGCTGTAAAGATCCTAGGTATTACGCTCCACACGGACCTGTCCTTAAAAACCCAGGTGGGCGCCGTGGTCTCAGCAAGCTTTTTCCAAATGAGGAAAATAAAAAAAAATGCTCACCTCCTCACCCAGTCTGCCTTAATCCAGGTTACTATTGCCTTGGTCATGTCCCGCCTGGACTATTCCAACAGCGTCTACCTGGGACTTCCAGTGGGCCTGTTGAAGAGACTTCAACTAGTCCTGAATCAGGCGGCTAGACTCATTTTACAACAGCCAAAATGGTCTTCTATTAAACCAGGACTAGAAAAGCTACACTGGCTTCCAATTTCCCAGTGCATAGCCTTTAAAGCAGGTTGTATCACCTTCAAGGCCACACAAGATAAAGGCCCTGCCTTTATTCGCAGTCTGGTTTCTAAATATATTCCCACCAGAAGCCTGCGCTCTGCTCAAAAACCCCTATTGGAGGTGTCTCGCTTTAAAAGGAAGCGACAGGGAGGCTGCTGCTTTCGCCATCTAGCAGCCTCACTTTGGAACTCCATCCCCTTACCGATTAGGCAGAGTAAGGATTTACTCACCTTCCGTAAGGGGCTAAAAACCTGGCTGTTCTCTCAAGCCTACCATTAGCCATTGTTAGCTCAGTGTTATGTTGGACGGATTCTTCACTTTCCCTATAGCGCCATGAAGCCCACGGGCGTACGAGCGCTTTACAAATTGATTTTAACATAAAATAACATAACTTATAATGTACCAAAAGCTAGACCTATTGGCAATGCCAATGCTTGTTTTTGTTATACCACCCACAAAAGGTCACTACTTTTAATCCTTTCCATGACTTCTGTAAAGAAGCCTAATTTAGTTGGTTTCCCACCCCCCCCACCACTGTGTAAGTTTGTGGTTGGATCAGCGGATCCACACGGAAGCACTGAAATACATTCAACAATTTGCTGTTAATGCTTTTCATTTATATTTAATTTTGTAAAATATTGTCAATTACATGTTAATGTTAATGTTAATGTTAGTTGGGATTTGTTAAGCGCTCGTACGCCCGGAGGCTTCATGGCGCTGTAGAGGGAGCCAAACAAGACAGTCAAAGGATAAGCAGTGCTATCAGTAGTAAGCTTGAGAAAACAACCAGGTCTTCAGAGATTGCCTAAAGCTGAGGATGTTATCATTCTGCTTTATATGGAGAGGAAGAGAATTCCAGAGTACAGCAGCTTGATGGTCGAAGCAGCTGCCTCCGAGGCGTTTCCTTTTGAATGGAGGAACAATCAAAAGTGATTTGTAGGTGGATCGAAGGTGACGAGAGGGGCAATATTTTTTGAAAAGATCTCTGATAAAAGAAGGGCCAGAGTCGTTCAGAGAACGGAACAGAATACACCCAGCCTTAAAGGCCACACGTTGCTCAACTGGCAACCAGTGTAGTTGCTTAAGGCCAGGTCTGATGGATTGCCTCCTGGATATATTCAGCAGTAGCCTGGCAGCTTGGTTCTGAACAAGCTGGAGGCGTTTAAGCTCACCAATTTGGAGGCCGAGGTAAAGACTGTTAGAGAAATCCAGCCTGGACAGAACCAAGGAGAGCACAATCTGTGTAAGGGCTGCTGAAGAGAAAAAGCGAGCAATTTTTCTTATTTTCTTCAGTTGAAAAATGCTGGAAGATACCACCGCTCCAACCTGTCTTTTTAGCGAGAGATCCTCGCTGATAAAAATGCCTAGGCTTTTAACCACGGAAGATTTAGTGGGGGGGGCTCCCATGTTAGTGGGCCAGAAGTTAGGGTTCCAGCTTAGTGGGCTCTGTCCGGGCAGGACCAGCTCGGTCTTGCCCGGGTTGAGCTTCAGATGATTGCAGCTCATCCAACTCAATATGTGGGACATAGTTCTTTGGAATACGTCCACTGAGTCAATGTTGTTAAGAGGGAAGATGAGCTGCAAATCATCCGCATAATTGAAGATGGTTACATTAGCATGACGCAAGGAGTGCAAAAGAGGGCGTAAGTAAACATTAAAAAGAAGGGGAGATAACGAGGAACCTTGTGGTACCCCGCAGGTGGTGGGTATAATGGGAGCGGAGAAGGAGCCGAGTCTGACCGATTGTGTGCGGTCTGAGATGAAAGAGCGGATCCAGCTCAATGCGGGGCCCCTGAGACCTGCCTGCTCGACACGGTCGACCAAGATGGTGTGGTCGACCGTGTCGAACGCAGCAGAGAGGTCCAGTAGCACAAGCGCCTGATGGATTCCTGCATCTGCATTCCGCCTCAGAGTGTTTAACACCGAGAGGATGACCGCCTTGTTACAAGACAAACTCTCCATACTGAGCAATTTATGCACACTAGTCTGCTTTTCAGCTTCACACTACAGTCTCTTGATCCCTTTCCCCACCCTCTTTTAGCTTTATTTCCATACTAACCACGTTCACAAGACTGTAGCAGGTGTAGTTGACTACTAGTATCTCAGCATATCGCAAACAACAAACCATTTAAAAAAAAATAATTTTCCAATGCCAATGACAGAGTTAGGCCCTTTTTTTCTTAAACTTTCTACCTAATTTTAGTTCCCTGCACATCTCCACAATCCAATCAAATATTTTATTTTATTTTGTACTTGCTGGCCTCCATTTTAGCTGAATTTCATCCTCAAAACTGCCTCATTGTGCTACAGCCTTTTTTCTGTGTGCTACTCCTGCTTGTCTCCAAACTGATCAGAGTCTATATTGGGGGGCATATGTGTGTGTGTTGAGCTAGAGAGACTGCTAGAAAGAATGGCACGTTACTTTAACCTCAATTTATTTCAGTGAATGACTAAGGTTTTTAAAAAAAAACAGATATTTCATTACGTCTAAGTATAACGTTACTTTAACCAATCATTTTTTCAGTGAATTTTCTAGTTTTTTAAAAAACCTGCAATAATTTATTAACTACTGAACGTAACAGTAACCCCCCAACAATGTTCGGCCCATGTTAGTGCGTGGTGAAGGAGCCAGGCCTTGCAGCCAACACCTCTCATACAGTCGACCCCGGACTGTGCAGGGTGGCCTAATCCTGGTGAGCCATGGTAGTACAAACAATGCGCCGTGGCGGGTAGATGTTGGAGGTAAAATGAAAAGTAGGACACACAGAGTGCCATGAGCTACTCAGGTTAGGTGTTGGAGGAAGTTTGGCAAGCAGGACCCACTGAACATTATGATTCAACTAGCACGCAGCAAGAGACCTTGATCAGATTTCCCCTGAAGAAGGGATTTTGTCCCAAAATGCAATTGTCATGAATCATTCTGGATGCTAATCTAAGTGATGTGACATGGCAAATAATACTGTGATTTGATATCTCTTTGGATTTGTGTAATTATTTTAATGTGGTTTTCATGAGTGTTAATGAATTTTTGAAATGGTACATTGTATTCCATAAGTAATAGTGATTAATTGAGAACAGAGATTAAAATAACTATGAAATATATATAATTGATAGTATTGTGATTCATAAGATTGATTAAGTATTTTAGTGAACAGTGCACCCTGCATTTAGGCTGAATTGCTTGATACATTACTTTTGATTATGACTGATGGATGCTGACACCCTTATTAGGCCCTGGGAACCCCATCGCCAGGGCCTTTTTGTATTAAAAGAGGAGGAGGGCCACGCGCCTCTGATCTCAAGACTTGATAGACCGTGGGACCACATCTCTAGAGACACTCATTACATTTAAGGGGAGGAGGATTACAGAGGGCCTAACCAAATTTCTAAGGAGAAGGGAGCGCGCAGCTCCCATCCTGGGCTGACTTTGACACAGGGGACCCATTCCCTGAGCCGAGGATTATATTTAGGGGGAGGGGGCGTATATAATATATGTATATATATATATATATATATATATATATATATATATATATATATATATATATATAAATATATATATATATATATATTCATTGAAAAAAACATAGGTTTTATATCAGTTATAGTTAGCTGGACAATTTACTCATACAAAACCATTGAAATTCCCACGTTATAGTTAGTTGTACTCACTGTAACTCGCACGCCCTCAATCCACTGCTGTTATTTTCGGAACTAACTAATTTTTCCAAAAAGAGCTCTATTTCTTATGCACTGTGTCATCTTTCTTTTGAATGAATGTGTAGTGTATAAATGGCTAGCTGAAATGAATGACAACAATGGAGTGAGGGACTGAGCAAATGAGTGAGGTAAAGGAAGTATAATGACTGAAGAAAGTGAAGTAAAAGAGTGACTGAAACAAGGTGGCAGATATACGTTACATGGTGCATCTCTGCCAATTAGCAGCGATGCGCCAAGTAACCTACGAGAAGCAAAACCACCCGTGCACCACCACTGATGTTTCACATTTATAATGTGGCACACCATGGGGTAAAAACGGCACAGATGCGTGATGCATCTGTGCCGTAAAGGTGTCGCAATGCTAGAGTTCCGTCGCATGCGCAATGCAGCTCCAGCAATGCTCCTGGGGGGCCCATTCAACTAATGCTGCGTCAAGCCTTACGCCTGCTTCAATCAGGCGCAGGGTTTTGACATAGCATTGGCCTAAAAGTGATTGAGTGAAATCTTGTAGATTTCACTTAGCCACTTTTAGCAGGGTTCCTGTGCAGGAACGTCCCCCACCCTGCACCATAACGCCTCCTTAAGGCACAGGGCTTTACAACGTGACGCATCTCCCAGATGCGTCACGTTGTAAATAACACGCACCATGGCGCATCTTTTGCACCGCCGCTGTGTCACAAAAGTGACGCAACAACGGCGCAAAAGAGGCGTAAAGGGCTTGTAAATCTGCCCCACGATGTTTAAAGGTAGGGTAGTGAGTTAAGGGACATTAAAAATTATGGGAAGAACAGTATGGAAAAGGAAGTAGGAAGGGAATTGAACAGAGGGACAGATTTATGTTACCCAACACATCTCTGCAAAATAGTAGAAGAGGAGTGAGATTAAGTAAAGGACAGTGATAGTGAGGGAAGGGATATAACAGTGAGGGGAAAAGAGTAATGGAAAAATAAGCAAGATAAACGTAATCAAAACACTCAAACTTATATTTTAACTAAATTTTTTAAAACTTTTTTTGTCGCTGTGCGCGCACCGTGCGCACACCTCGCAACTTTTTTGCGAGGAGAAAACAAAAAAAAGTTTATTTTTGGCTTTGGGGGTCCATAATGGACCCCCTGGGAAAACCTAGGGGGTCAGGGAGTCTCCACCCTGCCCCCTTTCCATGATCTCCGCTATAGTTTTTAACAGTCTTGTAAATCGGGGTGCGTGACCGGGTGCGCACACCTTGCAACTTTTTAGGAAAAAAGCCTTGGGGGTCATTAATGGACCCCCTGATAATACCTAAGGGGTCAGGGACTGTCTACCACGCCTCCTTCTCACGTTTTGAAACTTTTATTTAAATGGAGTGAAACGCCATTTTGAGACGAGGTGCGCGATCGGGTGCGCGCACCCCGCAACTTTAAAAAAAAAAATAAAGGGTTTTTTGGGCCTTGGGGGTCCTTAATGGACCCCCTGAGAATACCTAGGGGGTCAGGGAGTCTCCACCCTGTCCCCTTTCCATATTCTGCCCCTTTGTTCTCTACAATATGTGGACTCGCACTGACAAAAATGGCGGTCAACACTTCCTTATTTCCTCCGAATCGAATGTTGACAGACGTCAAACAGCAAAACAGTATTCTGCTCGCGCACGGGAAGGTGTGCGCACGGGTGCACGCTTATAGATATATATAATTGATTTTGACTTTAATTTACTCAGCAACTACTGGAGGGATTTACACTATTTAAACAAAAGCGTAATCTGCGAGCCAGACTCTATCTTTTTGCCAAATTTCTTATAATTCCATTCAGCCGTTCAGGCTGTAGCCGTGTCTAAAGGTCCTATGGAAAATAACATGGGGAAAACACGTTTTGGGACCCCCTTTTATCTCAGCCCCCACTTAACAATTCCCCCCCAAACTTTAAAGGAAGGAGCGGAGCAGAGCTGGCCATCTTCTTCGAGAATTTCGCGAAAATTCCTCCACCGGCGCCAAAGTTATTCCCAATAGAATGTTGCGGATTTCCTATGGAAACTAGGTCCTAACTATAACTACCTACTGGCGACCGCCAGTAGGTAATATATATATATATATATATATATATATATATATATATATATATATATATATATATATATTACCTACTGGCGGTCGCCAGTAGGTAGTTATATATATATATATATATATATATATATATATATATATATATATATATATATATATATATATATATATATATATATATATATATATATATATATATATATATATATATATATATATATATATTACCTACTGGCGGTCGCCAGTAGGTAGTTATAGTTAGGATTTTTTTCAATGTTAAATCTCAAAATTCTATTTGGAATAACTTTGGCGCCGGTTGACGAATCTGCCTCAAAATTTCCTCAAAATGGCCTCGCGGCGTTCCGGTCCTTCCCTGAAAGTTTGGGGGGGATTCGTCAAGCGGGGGCCGAGATAAAAGGGGGGTCCCAAAACGCGTTTTCCCCATTTTAATTTCCATAGGGCGGTCGATTTCACTTTTAGCCCGAACGGCTGAATGGATTTCCACCAAACTTGGCATAATTGTAGGGACTGGTAGCCCGATGTGCCTTTGCTATGTCTCAAGATATGTGCTCCAGTGGATTTTGAGTAATTAAGGTTCAAAAAAATATATATATCTATAGCAGCGCTCCGGTACGCGCACCGGTACGCGCACCGGCCGCTTTCCGCGACTTGCGCGCAGAAAGCTGATTGGCTCTGGGGTGTCTGTAAACATTCTAAACAGTCCGGAGCGGCCGCCATCTTGTGTCTCGGTAGGATCGAGACACGAGAGGTGGCCAAAACAAAGAGGGAAATGACCATAAGGGGGCAGAGTAGACCCCCCTTGACCCCCTAGGTTTGATGTGGGGGCCATAAAAGGGCCCCGCGGAGCAAAAAAAAAATAAAAAAAATTTTTGATTTTCGCGGGGTGAGCGCCCGGTACGCGCACCGGTACGCGCACCGGTAAGCGTACCGGGGAGTGTACCATGGGGAAAAAGAATGACAGTTTTAAAAGTAGCTGTTTAAAAAAAAATGTTTTGTTGTTTTTTTTATACATACACATACATATATATAAATGCATATGCATATATATATATATGCATATATGTGTATATGTGTGCGTGTAGAGAGAGGTAGAGAGGTAGAGGTGTAGAGGTAGAGAGGTAGAGAGGTAGCGGTAGAGAGGTAGAGATTAGTAGAGAGAGAAGAAGAGAGAGGTAGAGAGGTAGAGAGTAGAGAGTGAGTAATAGAGAGTAGAGAGTGAGTAGTAGAGAGTAGTAGAGAGCAGTAGAGAGAGTAGCAGAGAGTGAGTAGTAGAGAGTAGTAGAGTGAATAGTAGAGTGAGTAGTAGAGAGTAGTAAAAGTAATTTACAATCGTTCGGAATATCGGTGTTTGGGCAGATATGATCCAGGGACCCCCAGTATGCAAGGGGAATTAGTCCCCCCTCTACAAACGCGCCAGTGGCCTGCATTGCAGAGAGGTGTAACAAGGGTGTGGCCTCATTACACTTCTCTGCAATGCAGCTCCCTCGCGCATACTGCAGGCTCCTGGTGGACCAGTTGACCCCAGGGACCCCCAGTATGCAAGGGGAATTAGTTCCCCCTCTGCAAACGCGGCAGTGGGCTGCGTTGCAGAGAGGTGTAACAAGGGGCATAGTCTCATTACACCTCTGCAATGCAGCCCCTGGCGCATACTGGAGGTTCCAGGTGGGCTAATTGGCCCCCAGGGGCCCCCAGTATGCACGGGGAATTAGTTCCCCCTCTTCAAACATGCACGGGGGCTGCGTTGCAGAGAGGTGTAAAAAGGGTTGTGGCTTCATTACACCTCTCTGCAATGCAGTCCCCTGGCGCATACTGGAGATTCCTGGTGGGCTTTCAGGTCTTATATAGTTAGGAATTAGCATTAAAAAAACCTTTGAAATTCACTGAAAAAACCATAGGTTTCACACCAGTTATAGTTAGGAATTAGCATTTAAAAAACCTTTGAAATTCACTGAAAAAACCATAGGTTTCACACCAGTTATAGTTAGGAATTAGCATTTAAAAAACCTATTAAATTCACTGACAAAACCATAGATTTCACACCATTTATAGTTAGCTGGAAATTTTACTGACATAAAACCATTGAAATTCCCACGTTATAGTTAGTTGGACTCACTATAACTTGCGCGCCTGTAATGCACTGCTGATGACGTCACATATTACATCACTCATGACATGGTCAGTGACATCACTCATGACATCACTGATGACACCATCCTTGTGACAGAGTGACAGACCTAATTTCAGTGTAATGTAACGCTTGAAACACATATTCAAAAATAGAAACAAACATTTTCAAAAAAATGGAGATACCCAAACCAGTAACAACAACCAATTCAGTAATTCCACCATCTATATACACATCCACTCATTCACCAACAGTTCTATATAGTCACTCATATATATACTCACTCATCATATGTAGTGATACACCTATACATCCTGTTACACATCAGCAGTCATCCAAAAGTTACTCACACACATACTCACACATGCAAATAAACTATTGAACATCCATTTATTTGCATATACATTTATACACACACTACCACCTTACTTCTAAGGAAACTTACCCATACTTACTCTCTTAAACAATCACTTATAGAAACACATACTTATTTAAACAGGAACTTCTACAATCTCTCACTATATATACTATACTCACTTATATACATCAATACTCACATATACTAGATTAAAACATATGTCGTTACTAATGAAGACACTAGTGAGACAGTCATTCACTCACTAACACACACATATACACACTCATCCACCCATACAGTCCTGCACATATGCTGTCTTCAAAACACATACAAACAGTGAGTCAGTCACCAACCCCTGCAGCCACTTATACACAAAGAGAAACACTGATACAAACATTTAAATATTTAAACAATACTCGCTAATATATGTATTCACTAAGATACACGTAATAAGCCAGTTACCCAACCAATTTTATGTTAAAAAAACATCCATTTACACACTTATTTAAACATTTATTCTTCCATCGACCTTTACAAATACATATATAAAACAAATTTATTTTTCAGAAAGACACACATTCACTGGATGGTGTCATCAGTTATGTCATGAGTGATGTCACTGACCATGTCATGAGTGATGTAATATGTGACGTCATCAGCAGTGCATTACAGGCGCGCAAGTTATAGTGAGTCCAACTAACTATAACGTGGGAATTTCAATGGTTTTATGTCAGTAAAATTTCCAGCTAACTATAAATGGTGTGAAATCTATGGTTTTGTCAGTGAATTTAATAGGTTTTTTAAATGCTAATTCCTAACTATAACTGGTGTGAAACCTATGGTTTTTTCAGTGAATTTCAAAGGTTTTTTAAATGCTAATTCCTAACTATAACTGGTGTGAAACCTATGGTTTTTTCAGTGAATATATATATATATATATATATTCATTAACTTTAAAAAAACACTCACAGTCATTGGATGATTACATTAGTGATGTTATTGACCATGTCATGAGTTATGAAATATATGAGGTCATAAGCAGTGCATTGCGGGGAGCGCTAGTTATAATTAGCTCAGCTAACTATAACTGCTGAATTTTACTGGTTTGGTACAAATGAAACTTGTGCCTAAGTATAATGTCTCTATAATCTTTGATTTTTTCAGTGAATTTCTAAGGTTTTTTTAAAATTATAATTCCTAACTACAACGTCTCTGTAACCTTTTATTGGTTCTGTGAATTTCTAAGATCTTTAAACGCTAATTCCTAAATATAACATACCTGTAACCTTTGTTTTGTTCAGTGAATTTCAGTAAACTTTGAAAGTGGGTATGTGAGTCACTGCATAGGTTAGTGACTGTAATGTGTACATGTATTTACATAGCGCAAATCACCGACCCGGTATCTAAGCGCTTGCTTAGGGAACCCGTCCTGGTATTCCCCTGTGAGATAACCCCGGCAGGGTATCTACAAGGTGAAAGCCAGACATCCCACCGCGAGGGACCGTTGTGGAGATTAAGCAAGCTATTGCCCAGAGTCGCAGAGTGTTAACCCATGAATCGAGTAGGCACCGGAGCGAGAATTATCGAGTCCGTGGACATTTTCGGACTTAAGTAGTGCCAGTGTGCTTCTATGAGTGTAATTGCCAAGGACACACTGCAAGTCCCAGGTGTTTTTAAAAAAGTGTAAAACATATATATAGACATATTTTACATAAAGTTTCAGTGTAGCTATTTAGTAATATATTAATTTAACTTTCACCTTTGTATTCATGTGTTGAAATAACTACATAAAAAATGCATTTTCATTCTTCGCGGCAACTCTGTACGTCACAATGACATCAGTAGTCATGAATACAAATGACAAAGTGCAAAACAGTTATATGTATACATATTTTACACAAAGTTTAAGTCTAGCTGTTTAGCAAAATATTGTTTTAACTTTGTTCTAACAACACATTTCTGAAAAACAACAATTTCGAAAGATAATTTTGAACATCTGAACTCGCGAATAGAATATACCAACCAAACACCCTCAAACTACTAATTGATTTGTTACCCAATCTCAGTGGGAATCAAAAATTGCTGCAAAACTAGTGCAATGCACAATCTTTGACAAGACCCTCTCTAGAGGGACAAACAAAAATATTCATGTGGGAAGATGTTCAAGTCATACAATTTTAAAACCTATCTTAGAAAACATCTACGACTGGCGATCTGGCAGAGAGAATCCGGAAAACCATCTATATCAGCGGCAGCAGCAACACTTCCCAGACAGAAAGTCCCTTCAGAGGTACAGTCTACTACAACAGATATGGCTCCGGAGGTTTCAAGAATGGCCATGTATTGCATGGACTGTAGTGTTGTTATAAGTTCTGGTGAGCATTGTGTTACAGCTATTCGCAATGCTGCAAAAAATCATAATTGCTAATTTTTCCCCTTTTATATTTTTTGCACATTTCTCAATGCACATTTGTCGAATTCCTCCCCACTCAGTTGCCATTTTTGTTACTATAAAAAAGAACAAAAACTTTTAAAACTTTACAAATCCACTAAAAAATAAAATGTGAAAACAAAACAGAAAATCATGTCACTGGGAAATAAAGGAATATCATCGGATAATACACTTCTCAACTAAAAGAATAAGAAGGACACACCCTTTTATCTATTTTGAACATTCTTTAAGAGAAGTTCATAGTACGCAGATTTGCGCAATGCACAATATGTCACAAGACATTGTCAAGGGGTAGAAATAAAACATATTCTTGCAAGACTATGTCGATGATTTACCATCGAAAAACATGCAAAAGTGTAAAAGCAATAAGAAGGCAACGCAAGGCAGAAGGACCCTCAAATTCAATCGCAGCCATAACAACCTTATGGCAGAGAGTCCTATCAGAGGTCCAATCTCAACTTCAAGATTTGGCTCCACAGTTTTCCCGGATGGCATCATACTGCATGGATTGTGGAGATATAGAGAGTGCTGGAGAGCAGTCGATAACAGCCCTTCGCAATCCTGCACAGAATCATAAATGTTGTTTTATTATTTATTTTTGGCCCTTTTGGCCCTTCATAGTTTTTCTACATTAGCAGACATTTTATTATCTTACAGAATGAGTATCTAATATCCATGCGTTGTTCATTTTATTATCTTCTGATTTACTGTAACACTAGTTACATGTAACTTGACGTATGGACAAGTTCAAGCATTCCTTTAAAAATAAATTCACAGCTAGCAAGTTATCAGTATTTACTTTTTCACTTTTTAAATACAAGTCAACAGTCTGTGTTTGAATCTTCTAGTGAGTGCATAAACAATATATACAAACATACTCTATGGTTTTTGGGACCACACTGTGTTAAGTTTTGTAATCTCTTTTTCAAAACTATCAACTGTAATAACTGTATCCTGTTCTTCAACTCCTCCTCTTAATAATTCTTCATTTCCCTAGAATCCTGCTCAGGGCCAAAGAAACAAAATTGCACATCATTACAAACCTTTTCTACGTCTGAGACAGTACCATGCAAAAGTGCTCTATTCATTTTTCCTAAACATAAATCCTGCTCAGGACCAAAGAAACAAAACTGCACAGCATCACAAACTCTTTCTACGTCTGACACAGTACCATGCAAACGTGCTCTATTCATTTTTCCTAAACATAAAACATGAGTTTTCACATAGTACAGCCTCCTAACTAAAGTTCGAATTGTTCAATGGTGTACAGCTAACATTCTTATATTTTGAAAGGTGCTTTGGTAATCTTTGTTTGATAAACAGCAAATTTGTATGCTTTAAGATATTGCAAGGATACAATCCTTGTAAAGTACTTATTTTGTGTTTGGAACTTCAACCTGGAAAGATATGTAGAAATGGAATGCTGTTGAATACTACTGCAATCCCATTTCTAAACTTTGCCTTCCTTGTACCTGTTCTCCAATAAATTGTTATACATTTGTAGGTACCATCTCCTCTTTCGCAATTGGAGTGCCATTCTTCATTTCATAACACCGTCCTCTTTAATCAATAACTTGAACTAATCTGTTATCATGGATATACATTTCTTCATTAAAGAAAGACTCTGTTCTAGAAGTATGTATGCATTCTCCATTAAAAGATGTATGGGCCATATGTATGAAAATTGAATTTGTGATTCCCAAATTGCGATTCTTAGCGAATCGCATTTTGAGAATCACAAATCGGTATGTGAACAATAAATCACTAATAAATAGCAATTTCTTAAAAATCGCAGATTTTTATGCGATTACCCGTTTTGCGATTCCTTAAGTTAAAATTCGCAGATTTTGCCAAGTCGCAAATAAGGATTCGCAAAACAGGGAATCTGAAACTCAGGTGCAGCTTGATGACATCACAACCAGGAAGTGTGACACCCATGCTGCACCTGAGTTCCAAATTCAGAGTGAGAGGCTGGAAGGAGGGCTGAGGCACCAGTGCAGTGCAACAGAGAGTGGAGAAATGGCTACACAGGAGCAGCAGCAGGATGAAAGCCAAAGAAAGAGAAAAAAGCTGTTTTCAGAAATTGAGCAGGAGGTGCTCATCCAGGAGATGGTGCAGAGCCATGAGCTTCTATTTGGGAAAAATCACTCAGAGTGCCAGAGAACTGGAAAAGGAGAATATGGGCGGAGATCCAAGAAAAGGTCAATGCAATAGACGTCACCCACTGCAGCATCAAGGAATTGAGAAAACGCTTGTTCAATTTGCGCCAGTGTTCGAAGGAAAGGGTTTGCTGCCAGACTGCAGGAGGCAAAAGAGACTGGTGGAGGGACATCCACTGCCCCCGCTTCCACGCCAATGGAGGAATTGGTGGAGGGTACTCTATTACTGGAGAGTGTGAGTGGCGTGGTGGCTGACCTCGACAGCTCCGACCTACCAGGACCAAGACAAGGTAAGAAGTATGCCATCACACCCCTGATACCAACCTACCCAACCCCCACCCCCATGAGAGACCCAGGCACTCATCACAGATGCCAATCCAGTGCAGGCACGCACACAACCACAGCAATGCATTATGGGTGATGTAGCCACATCAAACAAACAGTGTAACAGTGAAAACCAGCTAGGCTCAAGCAGTATGTGTGTATGAGTGAAGGCGTAATACAAACAGTCAGGACCCACGTAATAAACCAAATAGTGGACAGTAAATTAATGTGTGCATTTATGTCCACAGCACCACAAGAAACACAGGGCCGGAGGACTGGATGGGAGGAAGAGTCCCACAGCGCAGCAGTACCAGGGCAAGTGGAGGAGGAGGGCAGCCCAGTTACCTCACCCAAATGCTCCCGGCGCATTGCAGTGGCTCCATTGCCACTGCTGGAGGACGAACTCTGTGACACAGATGACAGAGCCAATGAAGTCCAAGGACAGTCTGTGCCACAATCCAGACCATGTGCAAAGCAAAGTCCAACACCAGCCATTCCATCCAGGTGCAGGGCCCGTCCATCCCCAGGTACATCTGCGGCAGGAGGGGAGTCAGTGTTCTGCGGCCTCGAGGGAAACATGCTTCAGGCACTTCTCCTGCAAGGGAGAGCAAATTCAAAGATAGCTTAGGGTGGGCTTCAGGGGCAATGTGGGGGGATGGAGGCACTCTGTGTGGAGATATGAGTGGACCGTGCTGCTAGGTGCTGTGAAACTCAGCGCTCCACACATGCCTTGAACTCTTCACAAGGGCTGTTAACCGACTGGCCTCAGCCACCTCTAACCAGTCCTGGTGCAGGATTCTCATGCAGCGGGAGGTTGCACACAGCAGTCAGGACATGGCCAGAGATTACTACAGGTCAGATGTGCTGTGGATCAGCTGCGTACTGTTGCAACAGGTGGGACAGGAGTTCTTAGTTCCCCAGAGGAGGACCAATCTAGCCGTTGCAGCCGCACTCAACCCCCCCAACAGGACAGGTGCCGTAGTGAGCGTCATGGCCGGGCTGCAGATGCCACTGATGAGGGGAATGTGCACTCGGGCGCAGAGCAATAGGACGTCAGTGCCACCTTTGAGATTCCAGGACATATTAATGGCAATGGGTGGATCAAACAATTGCACAAAGAGAACATTGACAATTTATTGTTTTTTGCACTGTGAATCAAACATGTCCATAATACTACTATCCACATTGTGTGCCACTCAGGCTGTGTGATATTTTTAATCCTGAGTTAAAGGATATTAAACACAGATTATCCTGAATATATAGCATTGTGTCATCATTTCTCACCTAGAAATAGTTCTGTGTTATGTCATCCCACCTCTGTCGCCCGGCTGCCGCTCCAATCACACCGGTTGGCCTGCATCCTGGGGCTGGGCCCCCCTTATCTGATGTGTCAGAATCGCTGAACTCCACTGGGGTGCCTTTCCGAGTGGCGATGTTATACAGCATGGCACAAACAACCACGATCTTGCAGTGGGTCTCAGGGCTGTATTGCAGTGCTCCCCCACTCTTATGCATGCATTCGAAATGGCTCTTGAGTATGCCAAAGGTCCGCTCAATGGTACTGTGGGTGGCAGTGTGGGAAGTACCTCCGCTCCCTTGCGTTTGCAGGATTTAGGTATGGGGTCAATATGAAGTCCAGGACTGCTACGCACTGTCACCTGTGAGGCAAGAGGAAATAGATTGCCCACTGTCCTGCCACTGCTGTGCTTTACTATTATGTCACTGTTTCATATGCAACTACCTAGAAGATAGCCCTCTCCAAACTCCTCATTAGTGAGTTGACGGTGGATCCCGTTGTGGCAAAAGATGAATGAGACCTGGGTGCTGCCTGGGTATTTAGCTACAATGTCAGTGATAATGTGCTTTGCATCACACACCACTTGTATATTCAGGGAATGGTATGACTTGCGATTCCTGAACAAATACTTATTCTGGGAGGGGGGGATATGACGACATGTGTTCCATCGATGCATCCAATGACGTGATGGAATTGTGCTATTTAATAGAACTCCTGCTTGGTCTGGTCTAGTGCCTATGGGGTACAGGGGAAGTGGATGTGGTGGGGAGCCTCTGAACCATGGCATCAAGGAACGCATGTAAAAAACACGACAATGCACTCAGTGGCACCCCTCCTACTGAGGCTATCACCCCCTGGAAGCTACCTGATGCCAAGAGGTGCAGTGAGCACAGGACCTGGATGGGGATGATGTGTGTCCTGCGTGTGGGGTGTTCAAGAAGAAGGTTTGAGTTCCTCAATTAAATCAAGGATGCTCTCTTCATCCAGCCTGTAGTGTGTATGGATGTCCTCCTCAGTCCGCTGGAACAGGGTAATGCGCACACGGAATATCCTTTCCTGGCGTCTCCTCCTCTGTGCAGCAGTTCTGAGTGGCAGTCTCCTGGCTATCACATACAGCCCAGCCATTGTGTAAAAAATCTGTTGCATTGTGGGACTCCTTAAATAGATTGCACCTGGTTACCACCTGGTCATACTTGGTGTTAATTGTGATTCTCTTAATTGCTAATTTCATCAAATCGCTATTTGGGATTTTTTCATATATTGCATATCAATTTCTTAATTTGCGATTTCCCGAATGCGATTTTCGCAATCTGAGAAAATCGCAAACTAAGAAATTGCTAGGGAATTCGCAGAATTCTGGTTTTCGCATCTTAAGAAATTGCTATATTTGCAATTTCTACTTTTGCGATGAGATTGTGCCTCATACATAGGAAATAGCGAATTTTTTACCGCAAACACTGTTTTTTGCGAATCGCAGCATTTGCGACAAAAAATTTGGTTGATAGATGAATGAATGAATGAATGAATGAATGAATGGGTGTCTTATAATGCGCATAACTCAACCCCAAAGGGCATCAAGCTGTAGATAACAGACAGATAGTTACAGCAAAACAGGAAGGTGATATATTAATAGTTAATAATTAATAAGCAAGGGCAAAGAGCCATGTCTTCAAAAGTTTACAAAAAATCACCAGTGAGGGTTGGCTAGAAAGTTCAGGCGGGAGCGTGTTCCACAATTTGGGCACCAAGAAGGAAAACGCTCTTCCTTCCCATCTCACCTTATTGAATCTAGGGACGGTGAGCAGGTTTTTAGTGGATGAGCGAAGGGGTCTGTTGGGGATATAGGGGCTGACTAAAGATTTAATCCCTTCAGACCCTGGTCCAAATATAGCCCTGTGAGCCAGACAGAGGAGTTTAAAAGAAATTCTGGTCTGAATTACAGCCAGTGAAGGTCTTTTCTCGCCTTGGTGGCAGATGAGCGCCTGGACAGATTGAGAACCAGCCTAGCGGCGGCGTTTTGAACCCCCTGAAGTCGCTGACTGAATTTCTTATTAATACCACCATACAGCGCGTTACAATAGTCGAGCCTAGAAGATACCAGGGGGACCGTTGACTGCTTACGTGCCTCAGGGGACAGATAGGGTGGCGATCTTTTTTAATGTCCGAATGATAGTACAGCATGTGGCCACTGTTTTATTGACCTGACGGTCGAAAGAGAGGGCAGGGTCAATTATGACACCTAAATTCCTGGCTGCTTGTACCGGTTGGGGACATTCCCCTAGTGAGACGGGTCACCAGTCATCATTCCACACTTCATGGCTCCCACCAAAGACCAAGACCTCAGTCTTCTCTCCGTTTAGCTCAAGATGGTTACGTATCATCCATAGCGACACCTCTTCCATACACGCTCTAAATTTGGGGGCAGAGTCTTGTGTAGGTCAGGAAGTAGAGACAATGATCTGAGTATCATCGGCATATGAAAGTACCTGATACCCAAAGGATCTTATAATTTTAGCAAGAGGGGTCAGATAGATGTTAAATAATACGGGGCTCAGAGCCGAGCCCTGTGGGACCCCACATTGCACCGCCTGGGAGGGAGACAGACATTTTCCCAATTTCACTCTCTGCTGTCTCTGATGCAGAAAAGAGGAAAGGAGATTCAGAGTGTTGTCCTCGACCCCTATCGCCCTCAACCTGTCTACCAGGATTGAAGGGGACAGGGTGTCGAAAGCTGCTGTTAGGTCCAACAACACCAGTAGAGCGGTTTGACCTTTGTCAACTTCCGCTCTGATGTTGTTGACTACCACCATGATGGCCGTTTCTGTACTATGGGCCGCACGGAACCCATGCTGAGAAACATCCAACAGATTCTACCTCTCCAGATATAGGGACAAGTGGCGATTGAGATGGGCTTTGAGTATTTTAGCCGGGCCGGAAGTAAAGAGATTGGCCCGAAATTTTTCAGGACTTCGGCATTCAAGGAAGCCTTTTTCAGCAGGGGTTTAACTACTGTGGTCTTCCAGGCTACGGGAAAAAGCTCTTCGGTGATGGACATATTCATAATCTCCAGTAGGGAAGGAAGAACAGCCTCTCTGCAAGCCTTAAGAGTTTTTAAAGGGCAAGGGTCCAAGGGGGAACAGGACTTAGTAGCGTCAAGGAGGTTAATAAGCTGTAACAGTGACATCAGAGGAAAGTATGTCAAACAGGAGCAGGGACTTGCTTCCGAGACCTCAAACCTGACTGGGAAATGAGTTAAAGATGAGGTTGATGTTGGCCGAGTGTTCAACTCCAAATTTAGAGTTTCAAGGGCAGTATGTATGTCTGCTATTTTAGTGTGGAAAAAATTTAGCAATGCTATCACATAGCGACTGTGTCTCCACCACTGAATTAGGGGTTTTAGGTGAGGATAAGGAGTCGGGAAATTTGAAGAGCTCTCTTGAAGATTTCAACGAGGCAGTGGTGTTACTGAAGTAGGTCTTTTGCTCCTCTATTATCGCCCTTTTGTGGTCTTTTAGGGCCTGTTTATGCTGGCTCTTCTCGGGGGCGTTAGGTTGGGCGAGCCAGGCTCTTTCTTTTTGTCAGCATTTCTGCTGCAACAATCTCAATCGTTCAGAGTACCAGGGGGCAGAGGGGCTCTTCCTAGCAGAATAGTGGTTTTTTGGGGGTTGCTAGAGTATCCATAGCTGTGCTTAATGCACTGGACAGGCTAAGAGCAGCAGCATTAGCATCAGGCAAGAGGGAAAAGTTGCCTTCTGCCAGAAAAGGGGCTATTGAACTATTGTTCACCTCTTTATAATTTCTTCTGGTTTCCCATGAGTTGCTATTTTTAGAGGTCATGGTAGAGGAAGGTGTAATTAGACGGAAAGGAACGGCCCAATGATCTGACCAAGTTAAAGGGATCGGCGTTCCGGTCCTCAACATGTTACCGTTGGAAAAAATACCGTCTAAAGTATGACCAGCAAGGTGCGTAGGACCATCTACCAGTTGGCTCAACCCACATGCGTTCAGATTTTCCATAAGAGCAATCGTGTCCGAATCCTCTGTCTTCTCTAGATGACAATTAAAGTCACCCAGGAAAGTTATATTAGGCCTATTAGTAAAAGGCTCTAACATTTCAAGTGCCTATAGCAGGGAATGCCAGAGAAGGAAGAAGTGGGGGCAAACTGTATGGAGAAATAAAGAGCTTAAAATGTTTCTGGGGGGGACGAGAGTGGATCTATACGACACGTGAATCCATCTCTACATAGAATTCCCAGACCCCCACCTCTACGCCCTTCTCGGTCCATTCTAACCAGTGTATAGCCATTGGGGATAGCATCAACCAGATCAGGACCGGCAGTACCCGCACCCCAGGTTTCAGTTATAAAAACCCAAGGGCGTTCCCTTAGTAATACAAACTCCTTAAAAGCTACATTGTTTTTGACCAGGGACCTGGCCTTCATGAGAAAGCCAGGCTCCATTACCAGGTTGTCTAACCCCTTATCTGTCAATGTCCTGATCCGATGATTTTTGGACCCACGTGTGGCTCCCCGAGGAAGTCGGGTGATACAGCCACAAGTGACATTATATGGGGATGGTAATCTCGTATGGTGACATGGTAACGAGGGTGGCCTGAGCGAGAGTAGAGTGGCGAGGGAGTATAACTCACAATCATTTAGAAATGTAGAGTTGGGGACAGCCTTCCTGGCCCCTGGCGCTTCCTCAGCGCTGACGGGCGCAGACGGGCTGGGATAGATATGGCCCTTACTAAAGTTACGTCTATTCACTAAACTTTTTTTCTGTATTTTTTCTCCTCATTCACAACACCATTTTATCAACAGTCTATAATCAAAATGAAAAGCTTCCTCTTCAAAGCAAAGACCTTATCAACTACGTTCTCAACTCATTCTTTCTGTTTCAGTGCCTCTCTACTTCTTCTGTACTTCTTCTATACTCTTTGTCATAGGTCTCAGTAGATTTATAACTACTCTACAACAAAATATCCTGGCTCAAATTTCCTTAAATTGCTTCTGTCTCCTCGTTAAGGTGTGCCCATCTTTGTTACATTCTTTCCTGTACTTGTTATATAGATTTTGTCCACTATTTTTTCTCTTAGTTTCATTATTTTGTAATCTTTCGAAATGTCCACATATATTTTGAAGAAATGGCTTTATTTTTTCCTCTTACCAGTAGCTCTTTTTTCTTTCACATCCTTTTCCTCATTTTTCCCCTTTTGTGTCTCAGTTCTGTCTAGATACTGTAGTTGCTTCTGTTCATTTTTTTAGGCATTCCATCTGTAGTTATGCAGATATTGTTATGTAAAACAAATTAAATATATTTGAATTCGTATTCTGGTCAATGTACGAACTCCGTAGCTACTGGATTACACATAATACAAAACTGGTTTTATGTTGCAGGTTTAAATATACAGATGATCCTAGCTCCGTAACTGCAAGCACTTACTTCAATTTACCAAACACAAATCAAAAAGCAAAACTAAATGTATTACTTACCTTTTAATATAACAGCACCCTCACCTACAACACAGATGCGCCATAGCTCTGTTCTGACTCACACAGGGTAAAAGACCACTCTATCATTTTTGTAGTACATTTTTAAATAAACCTCAATCAAAGTGTAAAAGTACATACCGTGTCTCAATACTATCAATCCGAAAACACAACATAAGAGTTATTTTTGTGCCTCTCTACCGCTGTGTCACTGGTAAATTTAGTGTTTCAGTACTGTTCTACTTAGATGTGTTAGTTTACAATTCTGAGAAACAATGCATATAAAAATCTACACATGAATGTGTTTCACAACATATAGCTCTCTAATTCTTCTGAGTACATGCAAACAATGTGCTACAGGTTACATATATAATTCACCAGTTGGTTTTACAGGGTATATATTCCTCACTAAAACTTGTAAATACATGGGTTTGATTACAGCAATACTCACTGAATGATTGGATGTGTGCATATATAGTGTCTAGGGGATTCCCTCAGAATATAGGTAATGCCTGCATGATTCCCTGAGTATCTAGGAACTATAGTGGTTGTCCCATTTTTACATAGTTAGTGCCTAAGTATTCGCATGACTATATTGCTACTATCTGGGTGATCAGATGAATACATAGGTGTTGCCTTCATAGTTCAATTTGTGCATAAGTAGTGCCTGCTTGATCAGAAGAGTGCATGTATAGTTCTCGGGTGATCAAATAAGTCTAGATATCACACCCGATATATAATTGCTGTTGGATCTGGCATTTCTTGGCATGCTTACCCCTGACTTTTTGCCTCTACCTCCTCGATTGTGTTTTACTGGCTTAGATGCTTTAGGCACTTCGCTACTGCTCATCAGTGTCAAAGTTCAAGTGTCCATGTATAAACTGTTCTGATAAATGGTTGTCCATAGTTGGTATGTTTACCATACTAGTAAAGTCCCTAGTAAAGTGCACTTTGTGTTCTGGGGCTAGTAATACAAATGCTACTTGTGGGCCTGCTAATTAAACAGCAAGGGGTGGTGATGGACAGAGAGTCTGAATTAAGCAGAATACTCTCACCCAGTCAAGAGATCAGGGTTTTTTTAGCTCACTGCACCATCCCAGCTCAGAACCTGGCTATATGCAAATTAGTCTGTTCCTTGTGGGCCTGCAGCACTAATTGTGCCACCTGCACAAGTAGCCCTAAAGAGAGAACTGTGCGCAGTTTGCTTACTGC
This sequence comes from Lissotriton vulgaris, assembly GCF_964263255.1. NCBI lineage: Eukaryota > Metazoa > Chordata > Amphibia > Caudata > Salamandridae > Lissotriton > Lissotriton vulgaris. The sequence goes on from NC_141691.1 coordinate 2,082,109,110, forward strand.
CATATTGTCCTGACAAGTGCACCCAATTGCCACTCCTAACCCTTCCCTTTCCATGCACATCAGACACCCTGATAGTAGGCCCAAGGTAGCCCCCTGGGCAAGGTGTAGTGTCTGTGAAAGGTAGGACATGTACTGAGGTGTGTACTATGTCCTAACAGTGAAATACTCTCCATTTAATTGTTCACTGTTGCACGGCCATCTTGCTCATGGACAGAATGGGGAAGGCTGTGTAATATATTTCCAGCCTTTCTTAGCATAGGTTTAAGACTGAGAGGTGAAGTTTAGTATGCCTGAAATCACAATTTAATAACACATCTTTCTGTGAATGTGTTTTTTTAAATTTTGGGTTTAGAAACCACACTTTTAGTAGTGGCTGTTTTTTGTTCTAAAAATTCTGTGTGTCTCTGCCTTGCTGTGGATTGACTGTCTGGATTTGCACATGATAGGACCTGGGAAACGTCTTGACCCGGGGAGGAGTAGGTGAGACAGCAACAGGCTGACTTGCATCTAGAGTGTAGGGGGAGGAGTATCCCCCTGGATGTGAAGAGGCCTGGGCTGCTGCCATAAAACAATGGTTCCCCCTTCTGCTGAGTGATTGAGGAACCAGACCCCCACTATCAAAGGAAGAAGGTGTCACTGGCAGGGTGACAGCCAGAACTGGTTTGGACAGGGGTCAGCGCCCCCTGAACACAAAGACTTCAAAGTCATTAAGGGGTATAACCATGAGAGCTGAAACCCCCGAACATTGGGCTGATCAAGACTGAAATGGATTGAATTTACTTCGAGGTCAAGATGAACCTCTGCCATGGAAGACCAGCTGAAGAGACTGAAGAGAAGGACTAACCCTTGATGTGTGTTCTGGGGCCGGCCTGCAGTTTTCTGATTTAACTAAGGAGAGGCTAAAGGACCCTGCTTGAAAGAACTTTGCTGTGTGCTGTGTCCTAAAGTAACTTTGTCTCCAAGGGCCCTAGGAGAGCTGGATCCCTGTTTTTGAAACTCAGGAACATCAAAGTATTCAAGTGTGTCTCAGTGACGCTGTTTGCATGTGCTTTTTGCAGCCTAAGACCATCGTAAGCATTGGCTGGGACTGTGTGGCCTGAAACCCAACCGAGTATCAGTGACACTTTGTGTGTGTGCGTGTGCAACCTGAGATTGTCGTGGGGTCTTTGGTGCTGGTTGGAAAGTGCCTCACGACTGCAGTGCCCGCTCAGCATGAATCATTGTCCACACTGCTGTGTAGCTGTTTGTGGCCCAAGCCGTCATCGTAACTGAGGCTGCAGATCAAGATTGGCGGCACTGGCCTGAGCCGCAACGTGCTGAATGATTTTGTAAAGCTAAGGAAGTCGTAAGGTAATCGTGATCATTGTTCGCAAGAGGAATCTGCCCAAGATCATCAGCAATGGAGAAGGCAGCGCATTAACCTGTCTGGCCACAGCGTGGCTGTGCATCGGAGCTGCGTCTTCATTGGGAGCGCCCAGCAGGAGTGGGGAGAGAGAGAGAGAGAGCAAGGCAGCGCATACCCCAGGTAAGGCTTAGAATCTGGACGGGAGACGCAAATATGTGTGGCCTGGGGAGGCATGCAGGAGGAGTACAGGAGTGCTTCGGTCTCTCTCCCGTTGCATCACGTCAGACGCGCTGAGTCCTAGAGTGGCCCGACCTGCCTAGCACCACCGGGGCCGCCCTCGGAAGTTCAGCACTGTTTTCTGTGGTTGGGGCCTTGTGGTGTCCGTGCTAATCGAGTCGATTGGCCTGGAATTATTCATGCATCACGAACTGCCTTATCACTTGCATTAGGGATTGTATCATTCCTACATTTGGAACTTCTTGATTACGTGCATTGAGGATTGCATTACTCTTGCATTACGAACTGCCTGATTACATGCATTGAGGATTGCATTATTCTTGCATTAGGAACTGCATTAGTCTGATAATAAGAACTGCATTATGAACAGCATAGCATTGCATTAGGACTGCATTTGAACATTGTGAACTTCTCAATAATACAGCAAGAACCAACAAGTGTTTGTTGGCCTAATAAGCGGCAAAGGGAAATATTACGAATACACAGATGTTGGATTTTTATCGTTTGGTCTTACCGTATTTTTCTTCTTGATAAAGATACCGCTATTTTTATACATCAGTGTGGTATCCATCTGTGAAGTTATCACTGTGTCACTGGGAGTGTGGTTGCAAATACTTTACACATGGCCTTGAAGATACGCCTGGCTGCTCATGCCAAGCTACCAGGGGGTGAACAGGGGTTATCAAAGAAGGTGTCCCTCCTTTCCCTGACTAGGAGCAAGGATCCCTATTTGGACTAAGGTAACTGCCTCAGTCAACTAGAGACCCCCAGTTGTAACATTGGTGGTCAGCGGTAGTGGATCAGAATGTGTATTTACAATTCACTCAGAGTGATTTATGTATTTATTTGATGTATTTATTTATTTGAGTTTTATATAGCACTGGCTAGACCTGGAGGTATCAGAGCCCTTTACATAGTGATGTACATCACTGGTGTTCAGAGTATATCTTCTTGTTTTTTCGACATTTGCAGTAAATTATTATCCCTAGAACTAATAAACCTATTCCCGCCATTGGCATCAGTATTTTACTCACAAGACTTTTACCTAGATTAGAAAACCAACTACCTACAGAGGAGAGACCATCAGTCAGTCTCTTCCAGGCACTATCAACCTCCAATGGTTTACGCTCTCTTTCCAAATTAGTGATGTTTTTCACATACTTCTTAATTTCAACACTTTTGTCTGGAATGTAAGTGCAACAATGTTGCTCTTTCAACATTCTAAAGACTCCTTCCTCTTTTGCCAATAGGGTGTCAAGAGCAAGTCAATTCTGTAAAACCATCGATCTGATCGCAACCAATTTGATATTGACCATCAGGAAACCTCCAGCAGTTTCAGTTGATTACCGATCTACTACTGTTGACAATTTGAAAATTCTGTGTGTGTTTAGAGCCACTCCCACTGTAGTTATCAATGTGCTAAATGTATCACCTACTATTTCTCCAACACTTTCTCTTTTGCTACGTACTAAACCGTTAGTTCCTTCATTGCTTCCAGTAACTTTATCCACATGGTATATCTTTGGGAAGACAATACCAAAATAACAGCTTCCATTCCAGTGATCTGGTAATTTGAAATAAGCCTTATTCCCACAGATATAATAAATTCAGGTAAACACAGGTTCTGTCCCATCTTTGAAACTCCAAGCCCCGATTACCTTATAATTGTGCTCACATGTACTGGAACCAATGAATATGTTGTTATAATAACTAGTCATTTTTCTGTGAAGACAAAGTTTCCCCTTCTTTTCGAAATCCAGCAACATAGCAGCGTTAGGTCCACCATTTGAGGTGCTCGTATATTTTCAGCCCATTTAGGGGTTTTCTGCTTCTTGTCATTTGCTTTTCTTTGAAAACTTTCTCTTCTCTTCTCTACCATATTTAGAAATATTTTTTCTTTTTCGTGTAATAGACATGTTAAGTTATTTCTATGTGCATCACCTATATCTATTTTTCCTACTGTTAGAAAATATTCACCCATTTAGTGTGCTACATCTCTAGTAGTGTGAACAGGGTTTAGGTTTCTACGTACAGGAAGTTCGGAAAATATCATATCTGAGTTAGAATAATAATACTGTAAAGGTCCTTTCTTGTAAAATAAGCTAGCTAAGATACTAAAGGAAATTCCATATGTCAGTGGCAAGTGATGGTATGTCACATCCTCAGCTACTGAAGTGGGCAGCATTATGCAGACATAACAGTCTTCTATCTCCATCGCTTCTACATAGTGTACTAAGAGGTTTGCAAATACATTTAAATGAGTTCTTTTTTTTCATTCTATTATAGTGCAGTCCTTTCTCATCTGGTGCATCTAAGTCTATTTTAGTTTGTCTAAGGCTAAGTGCTTTCTCTTGTGTGTCTACTCTTTGTGGTGTTTCTTTCGTTTGCAGCTCTTCTGTGTCCATTGTCACTGGCTTAGTAGGGTATAAATTAGTATATTTACTCATCATGTAAGGAATAGTTATGGTTAGTCCTATCCAAAGTATAAGTACTAGTGCTACACTACATAAACATACTTTGCAGCATGTTCTTACACAATTTCTGTTCGGTCTTCCATTAAGAGTTGAATCTGCCATTTTGTCTAAGGGAGTCTCAACCCCTCTTTGAAACTTTTACATAATCTTTACCCTGAGCAATACTCAGGTGGGTCTTACTTCTTCGGTAGTTGGATCAGTAATCAATTCTTCATCAGTTTCGTCATTTATCTCCAGGTTTTCAAAATCTTCCAAGACAATGTATGTCCACTCAGGGCCCTTGTATTTGTTATCAAGTCTCTTTAGTCGTGGACTTCTTCCTCTGGGTTGTATCACAGGTAAATCAGTCTGGCTTGTTACCTCATCCACTTGTTCAGGCTCTTCGTTAATTTTCTTTAAACGCAGTCTCAGTCTTTTGACATATCTAGGCCATTTGTCTCCTTTTCTGAGTCTTTTTACTGGCACTGTGCTCTGGCCCTCTTCGAATGTCCTTTTATTCTCGCTCAGTTGTGGCACATTTATTTCAGCGTCTTCTTCTTCCCTTCCTTTCTGACTAGTCCCAGGTCTTATTTCTGTTTCTTCTGCCTGGTTACTAAACTGGCCTTGTTTCGGAGACTGTTGGATTTCACTTTTATCTATTTCACTTTCTTTGTCCTGAACACAATTGTCTATTTCTACCTGGTCCTGCTCAAGCTCTTCGAACTCTTGATCCTCTTTGGCTCGTGTTTCCGCCTTAATTTCTATCAGTCCCTTTTCAGTTTCAGTAGTTCTGGGTAGAGTATCGATAACCTGATCTTTCCCTATCTGGTCCTGCTCAGAGTCACTTTTGACATGGATTTTAATGACCTGAATATCTTGCTCTACTCCTGTCTCATCTTCGCTATCACTCTGTCTGTCTAAGTAAGTTTGAATTCTTGTCCGAACATATTCTGCTGGTATGTCGATTATTGGACTCCAATCATCCTGACTGGTGCTTGGTTGTTCTTCTTCAGCAACTCCAGGATCGATATCTTGAGACCCTTCAGCTGTGCAACCTTCAGCCTCAGTTTCATCAGTTTCTGTCACCTTCTTCGTGTGACTGACATGGATCCAGTGTGGAACTCCTGCACACTTTACTGCTGTGGTGGTAATCAGGATTACTTGACGTGGTTTACTCTACCTGAGTTTGAGGCAAGATGTTTTGAGTATGTTTCTTAAGGACAACCCAATCTCCTAGGTTCAAACCATGAGCTGGAGTTGCTGGTCTGGCGACAGTGTCTTCCCCAACCTGGCAAGAGATAGAACGCACTTGGTCAGCCAGTTCTTTGCAGTATTCCAGTACTAAATCATCAGATATGTCTAGCAGTCTGTGTCCTGGCACCCATGCTTGCCGCATTGCTCTCCCATCAGTATTTCTTGGGGACTTAAGCCTGTTTTCCTGTCTGGAATACTTCTAAGTCCCATCAGAACAAGTGGCAGGGCATCTGGCCACTCCAATTGAGTTGACTCATACATCTTTCCCAATCTTGATTTCATAGTGCCATTCAATTGTTCTACCACTCCAGATGCTTGTGGGCGGTATGCACAGTGCAGCTTTTGCTTAATTTTGAATGCTCCACAAATTAGACCCATTATTTCGCTATTGAAATGTCTTCCTCTGTCAGATTCAATTGTTACTGGAAATCCGAACGGTGGGATAAGCTAAGTAGAAGCTTAGCCACGGTGATGCTAGTGTTCTTACGTGCGGGGTAAGCTTTCACCCATTTTGAAAACAGGCAATGACAAGCACATATTTTAGTCCTCGACAAGGGGGTAAGTAACTGAATGAAATCAATGGGCAATCGGATAAAAGGACCTTCTCCCTTTCCAATCTTTCCTGGCAATACCACTGTTCTCTTCCCTGGGATCATTTGCTGACAAATCAGACACCTCTGGCAGAGTGCTTCTGCTATGTTCCTGAATTTTGCATGAAACCATGTTCGTCTGAACATACGTATCATAGCATCTCTTCCCAAATGTGAATCTCCATGAATCAACCTAGCCATAGGAGCAAGCAGACAATTGGGTAACACCACTGTGTCATCAAGGTAAACAATGACACCATCTTCAACCCTTCTCTTACACCCTAATATCCTCCACTTCTCCTTTTCTTTTGGTTCAACTGCATTCTGCAAATCTCTCACCTCTTCCCATGTATGCACACCATCCAGTAACATAAGTTGGCAGCTGTTTCCGCCCACCTCAACCTTTTTGTTTACAACCATTTTGTATTTTGCACAATGTTGGGCTACCTGGTCAGCATATCGATTACCAGCTGTCACTTTGTCATTGCCAGATTTGTGAGCAGTACACATGACCACAGCCACTTCTTTTGGCAACTGGATTGCTTCCACCAAATCTTTCACATATTGTCCATTTCTGATGGGGGTACCTGAAGAAGTCAGAACCTCCCTTTGCATCCATAATTGGCCATAGTCATACACCACCCAGTAACAATACTGGCTGTCAGTGAATATGGTGACTTTCCAATTTTTCCCAAATTTACAGGCCTTTGTCAGGGCAACCAATTCGGTAATTTGTGCAGACTTGACTCCGGGTAAATAGGATGCTTCCACTGGGCCTCCCAAGGTACACACTGCCTAAGCAGCGCTCAAACCTCCTTCCTCATGTCTCATGCATGAGCCGTCAACAAACAGCTCATAGTCTGACTCTATCAAAGGCTCCTCTCTTATGTCTGGCCTTGGCTTTGGACTGTATTTAGTCAGATCAATGCAGTCATGCTCAACTTCCTCCTTGAGTTCTGCACTGTATGAATTTGGCAGTAAGGTTGCTGGGTTCAAAATGTTGCATCTAGCAATAGTTACGTTTCCTGCACCTACAAAACTTCTCTCATACTTAGTCAGCCGACTAGGGGTGAGGTACAGAGTTTTGGTCATGGTTAGCAAGATTACAACTGCATGTGGAACATATACGGTTACAGGATGTCCCATAATGATGGATTCACTCTTCTCAAGACACATGTAAGTTGCAGCTACTGCTTTCAGACAACCAGGTAGTGCTGCGGCCACTGGGTCTAAAGTGGACGAAAAATATGCCACAGGTCGTCGGGCTAATCCATGAATCTGAGTCAAAACTGAAAGTGCACAATTGTCTTGTGTGGCACACAAAATAGTGCAAAATCTTTCGAATAGTCAGGCATTCCCAATGCTGGAGATGTGCACAGGCACTGGGTCTTTGGCTCTCTTCTTTGTCATTTGTATCAGAGGCTTTGCAAGGACTGCGAATCCCACAATCCATTGCCAGCAATATCCTACAACTCCAAGAAACATTCTGACCTCTTTTTGTGTCTTTGGCAAATCCATGTTTTTATTTATTCTGATTCTCTCTGTGGTAACTCTTCTGACACCTCTCTCTCTCTGATGTCCCAGATATTTCACGGAGGTAGCACAAAATCGCAATTTCTCTGGAGACACTTTCTGTCCTCCTTCACCCAGATGATTCAGTAAAGCAATGGTATCGACAACACAGTCTTTCTGTAATTGTGAGGCCACCAAAAGGTCGTCTATGTACTGAACCAAGACTGACCGTCAAGGTAGCACTAATGACTCCAGACACTTTTTCAAAATCTGATCAAAAATTAAGGGCTCCCTGTGTACCCCTGAGGGACACGATTCCAAACATAGACATGACTGTTGAATTCAAATGTAAATTGTAAATGTAAATTGATACTTGTATAGCGCACTACTCACCCGCAAGGGTCTCAAGGCGCTTGTACGAATACCTCTGTGGAACCCATCCTGGCTTTCCCTGTGAGGTGTCCACTCCTGGGCACCCCCAAGGTGGAGGCCAGGCATCCTTCGTGTTGCCGGGGCCATTGTGGAGATTAAGCAAGCTATTGCCCACAGTTGCAGAGTGGGACTCCATGATTGGTCCCATGACCCATGTCACTCAGACGGTCAGCTCCGTCAAAGAGGCCACTAACTACCTTGCACCCTGCCAGGCCGGCTTTCACCCCCGCCATTCCACCGAGAAAGTGGTTATTTCGGTCATGGACCAACTCAGGGAGGGGCTCGATACCAACACCCCCCAGGCCCTAGTCCTTCTGGATATGTCCGCCGCATTTGACACGGTGGACCACTCCATTCTCTTGTCCCGTGTCAAGGCGGCGGCATAGGGGGACAGATATTGGCCTGGCTAGGCTCCTTCCTGTCAGACCGGGCCCAGGCTGTCCATCTGACCGAATTCTTTGCCCCGCCTCGCAGTGTGCACTGCGGTGTCCCTCAGGGCTCCTCTCTTTCTCCCCTTTTATTTTATCTCTACATTTTCCCTCTTATTTTTGCACTGCAACAAATGGAGGTCATAGTTTACAACTACGCTGACGACCTCAAACTCATTTTTAATTTCTCCTCCCCTAGATCAGGTATCGCTAGCTTCCAGTCCGTCATGCTGTTTATCCGGGATTGGATGAATGCGAACCACCTCAAACTCAACCCGGATAAAACAGAGCTGGTTCTGACTGGTGGCAGTGGCAACCCTTGGTCTCCCTCTTTTAAGCCCCCCTCTCTTGGTCTCCCTCCCATTCCCTCTCACTCTGTCAAGACCCTTGGAATCACACTTAATCATCATCTCACACTTCATTCCCACATTAGTTCTGTTGTTTACTCTTGTTTCTTTACCCTGTGTACTATAAGGAAAATATCCCATTTTTTTTTCTTCCCCTGCACTTAAACTGATCTTAATGGCCATGATCCTATCCAAGATCGACTATGGCAACATTATTTACAATGGCGCCCCCGCCTATGCACTTCAACATCTCCAGCTGGTGCAGAACCAGGCAGCCCTCCTGATACATGGCCTATCCAAATCCCATCACTCCTCTCCTCTCCTCTTTGCCCTTCACTGGCTCCCTATCAAACAATGGGGCCTCTTTAAACTCGGATGCCTTACTTTTCAAGCCCGGGCGGGCACGGCTCCTGCCTTTATTAACTCTGCCATTACCAACTACTGCCCCCCTAGAGATCTTCGTTCATCCACCAAATCTCTATTAGTTATTCCCTGCTTCAGTAAACAAAGATCGGGAGGCCAGAAATTCTCGGTCCTCGCTCTCACCTTTTGGAACACTCTTCCCCCCTCAGTCAGACACTCTCCTTCCTATATGGAGTTTTGCATGGCCCTTAAAACTTTTTGGTTCCAGCAAGCTTTCAGCCCCTAGTACTTTGTGCCCTTTCAGCTTAGTATTCCCCCTTGCGCCAAGAAACTGCATAGTGAACGTGCGCTCTATAAATTCTTAAAAAATTCAAATTGGAATAGGCACTGAGGCGAGAATTATCAGGTCCGTGAAATTTTGAGCCTAAGACCCGCCAAGGCGGGGTCCAGGGCTAGACCTCTGCATCAGGGTCTGCCACTCTAACCATTGAGCCACACTTCTCCACTTCTCCAAATGAGAAAAGAAATTTGCTATCTGGGTGCAATGGGATCGAGGAAAATGCATGGCATAGGTATATGACAGTAAACCATCCAGCTTCCCACGGTATCTGATACAGAATCACTGCAGGATTTGGCACAACTGGACAGCAAGGGACAACAATCTTATTAACCTTTCTCAGGTCCTGTACTACTCTGTACTTACCGCTGGGTTTCTTTATCCCAATTATGGGGGAGTTACATGGACTACTCATTACCTCTTCCAAAATTCCTGCTTCCAACAACCGTTTTATTTCTACTGAAACTCCTGCCTTTATTTCTATGTTCATTTTATACGGTCAGGTGTTTGGGTAAACTGCGTCTTCTTTTATGGTTACTTTTATTGGGGCAACATTTGCCATTAATCCTACAACCTTTCCTGTAAAGTCCCATACCTCTGGTTTTACCGTCTGTTGTAGTTCTTCTGGTAAGTCTTTTATTGTCATCCTGCCATTTTCTATCTCTGGCCTTGCTAACATTAGTTTGTAAATTTCATCAACGCCATTTGGAGTGCAAAAGATGGTACAATTCATTTTGCACAACAAATCTCGTCCCAGCAGATTTACAGGGCTTGAGTCACAGACTACGAATCTATGCATTTCTTTAAAATTCCCTGTTTTTACTTCCATTGGTTCTGTGACTGGGGTACTAATCTTGGAAACGCCCACTATTTGGATCGCTTTTCCCGAGAGGGGTAGGTTCAGAACGTCTGCTGTTCTCACAGTAGAACGGGTAGCACCAGTGTCCAACAGAAAGGTGACATCATTTCCTCCAACCTCCTTCAATGTATAGCCCTGACTGGTCTACCGGCAAGGAGGCGCCATGCAAGCAGTCCTCGTCCTACCACCTGAGGCACTGTCATTAAGGTTCTTCACAAAAGAATGTGTCATTCAAAAGAAATTGTGAGGTTGATGCATCTCTTTTTTCCCTTCCTTCCCAGTTCTGAGTCTCTACATTCTGTTGTGCTTTGCTCCTATAATTTGGCATAGACGCCGGGGGAATCTGGTTCTGTGTTACCTGTTGCTGGGTCTTCTGCGGCACCTCAGGCTGTGTCTGTGGATTTAAATCATTATTTTGCACATTACCATTCTGCACAGCCTTACACTCGTCCTTCCAAACTTGCCACATCCGTGACAGGGGAACTTCTTTTTCGCATCTTCCCTATTGAATTTTCCCCTGGGCCTTCCCCCACTTCCATCGCCCTTACTCTGATTAGTAGTTATCTGATTCAGCTGTTGTTCTTGGTGCTCTGCTAATTTTACTTGTTCCCACATAACCTTTTCTTTCAATTCTTTTCATTTGTTTTCTAGCTCATCTTCACAATATTTTGCATATTTCAGAACCTCATCCATGGGCTTAGCTTGCCAACAAATTTTATTGTCTTTAATCCATTGGGAAATTTCTGGTCTCAATCCTAGCACAAATCGATAGATAAAATGCGTAATGTCCTTCATGTCAATGTTGTCTAATCCACTGTATTGTTTAAAGGTCTGTAGTAGACGTTCATAATATGAATGCTCTGTTTAGTCTTTATTCTGAGTGGTTCTATCTATTTTCATCCAATCTGTCTCTTTTGCAGGCACCTTTCATTTTAGGTAAAGTATTACCTGATTATATTACTTCATTACATCCTCAGAAGGTGCTTCTGTCTTCGGGTCCCTTGGATACTCATCACTAAGCCAATCAACAGCTACTTTGCTTTCTGTCCACAAATCTACGGGGACTACAATGTCAAATAAGCCATCTAAGTCTTTCAAAAGACCCTTTGACACCATTAAAAATCTCTTGACCTGTCTGTACCATTCTACAGGTTTATCTCGAAGTTTTGGGAAATCATTTGTAAATGATAAAATATCCTGTCGGGACCATGGAACATGCACATACCCTCCACCTGGTACTTCTTGTATGGGACATAATTTTTCTACTTTAGCTGCTTCTTTTAAAACATATTCTGAAGCCATTTACCTTGATCGAATTTCTTCCTTTTTCTTCGCCCATCTTGTTTCCATTTTTCTAATTCTCCCCATTTTTGCATTAAATTCATCAGCTCTCTGATATGTACTTTTTTCCCTGACACGTTCATGTTTTCTAAATCTTTGTCAGAGAATCCTACTTGGTAGGGTTTCTGCAATACTTTAGATTTACCAATGTCAATGTATTTCTAGTGATGCTTTTACAAACAAACCTTAATTCGTCCTCACTAAGGGTAATTAATCTCTCCAATCCCACATTCCCAGCGATCATTTCTTCTATTTCAATCCTCAATTTATATATGTCTAATGGATTGGGCTGTGTCATTGGTCTCTCTATTTCTCGGCTCCATCTGTCTATCTCTTCAGGAGTTACTACAGTGGCACTTCTAGTACCTGAGGAAGTCTCTATCTGTACTTCCCTTGAGGTTACAGGAGTGGTTATCCTCATTGAACCACCTTCAGGTTCCTTTATTGGTAAATCCATTAAGGATATCACTGATTCACATTCACTTGCCTGATCATCCACTATCAGTGGCTCTTTTCTAGGCTGTATTACTGATGCAGTTATAACGGGAGTCTTTGGACTAGCTTGTTTAACTCCGTACAAAGGAACGACTGGGCCAATAGTCACTGGAATTGTCAAAGCCTCAGGACTTGTATTTAAAGTGGGAATTTTATGATTTAACTCACTTCTCTGTTTATTTATAGCTTCTCTTTCTCTTTCTTATAACACCCTTTCGATGGAAGTCTCATTTATCACTTGGGGAATTCAAGGTGGCTTTAAAGACGGGGCAGACTGGTTTGATGTGCATGACCCCTCATTACAAGGTGGTCTAAAGAACGGGTTGTTCAGATTTACTATTCTCGTTTCTTCATTATAGGGTGGTGGATTTTTCATTAGTAAATCCTCCATGTAATCATCATCGGAATCACCAGCAGTCATTAAATGTCTAGTTTTTTCAGTCCTTTTACCTCCCACAGGCTCCTCTACCTTTAGTACTGGGTAAAGCCCTTCCACTAACATATTCTGTCTCCAGTATTTCATTTGTTTTTCTTTAGAATCTCTTGGAAGTTTTGGGTAAATATACTCAGTCCTTTATCCCTTCTAGGTCTGTCTGGCTCAAAAGCCTCAATTTCCCATTCTTCTAATGCCTCATATTGCGTTAATCTAGGTCTGGGATGTAAATCATTCATTCGGGTCGCTAAATTAAACAAAATACTTTAAAGGTACCTTCTAAGGGAAATGCCAGAAATCCATCATCTTTTGTGTACTCCACCCAGTTCTCTAACCATACACAGGAATGGTATCCCCTGTCAAACATCATGAAGGATGCAGGAGTATTCGGCGGTGGAATAATGACTCCTTCTCTAGTTTTAATAGGCTTGTCTTTCTTAAAGTAATTCTTAACCTTGCCTACAAATGACATTTTTCTCTTACTTCCATACATATTGTAAGGTCTGCCTCTTAACATCTGCTCTTTAGCAAACCCTAAGTATCTAGGATCAGGTCAAGTTTCTGGATGACTTGGATACCACATATACCTCGTAAATTCAAAATGCACGAAAAATGCTTATTCTCTGTTTACCAAATGCTCCCAATGCTAGTGCTTCTTTTATTTCTTAGCAACCAATCAACACTGCCGTTTCAAATATTTTCAACCAATGGGTGTGCGGCCTTTCCGTGAGATGCGTTCCCACGCTCCTGCGCTCACCCCTCTTTTACAATGCTATCTCACCTACACACCCGCTGTCTCGACAAATACCAGCACGGCTCTGAGTGAAGTCAGCGCAGCTCCGCAATTGACTCCCTCCTTCATAAGGTATTTCGAAAATGAATTTCTTTTGTTTTAAAGTGCATATTTTAATTTTTAACAACGGAAACACATTCGCCACTGTACCCGAGTGACTAAATAGGAAATAAATATTTCACTGCAAGTAAATCCCTTCCGTTTACTTTTCATACACTACGAGTAGAACCTTTCCGCCTACCCTTCACACAAGCATTGGAGAAACTGCTACTCCTCCAGACTCCAGACTCATCCACTCCGGGATATATACTGAGGCCAAAGTTTCACAAGTGAACCCCTTTGCTATCAATCAAGCTCAGAGGAACCAGCTACTCCTTTCATGTGACCCTTACTAGGTTATATCACAACAAAAGTTTTGCTAGCAAACTCCTTGCTATCATTTATACACACAATTATACAGAAAACTCTAAATAGTGCTTCCGGTTCTTCCCAACAATGCACTAACTTCCTAAGGGTAAGTGACCTCAACGTGAGGTGGCTTCTATCTACCACCCGCTATTCTGCCCCCGGGGATTCCAGACAAAACATATAACAGGTACGAACTATTTTGGTTAATACATAAACTTCAATATAGCAGCATCAAATAAACATTTCAATAATAGCACTTTTAATCTATCAATAAAATATGAACCTAACCTACTAACTAATTGACTACCTAACTTTAACCATAGCTCTGCTACCAAGAAAGTATACTGATAGAGCGCATTAGGTCACCAAACTAGAATTTGTACAAATACTCACCTGGGCCCATAATTCCAAATCGTATACCTTAACATTTATTTAGGTAACTCATGCTCTACTACCAGTATACAGTGATTTTATCTCTGATTCCTATACCAGTATCTTACCAATCATTTCACTAAATACCTAAACACGATGAATCAGGGAGTTGAGTTAAGAGAAAGGCACTCAAAACATTATAACATTTGTAATTATATAATAAGCACAGACTCAGGGTAGGTTCTAACTCTTTATCTAATCATCATCATCATCATAAGTCATGAGCCACAAGTTAAACGCAATCAGACTACCAATAACCAAAATCAGAAAACAGCGTATAGCTATGAATAATATAGAGTATGCTAATCATTTAGAAACTTAAAAATAAAGGGAAGGTAGAAACAAGAAACATGCTAATTTTAGAGAACAGTCTTTTGCAACTTGATTAAAGGAGGGTAAAGAAAGGGAACATACTAAACCCAAAGACTTTTGCAATTCACTGGCAGTTTGAAAAGAAGAATACAACCTATGCAATTCGATTATTCAGATTTTATCTAAATAACTATAGGGAAGGTAAGATTTGGAACATACTATTAAATTCAGCTTATGTCCTTAAAGGGAGGGTGAGAAAAGGAACATATGCTCTCATAGAAACATATAGCATTTGACTAAGGTGGGTTGAAAGGTGGAACACACTAACAATCAGTAAAATACATGAAAGTCTCATTTACCAGGGGACGGGGAAAAAAGGAACATATGCAATCAAAAAGCTTTGCAATTTCGGGAAGGTAAGAAAAGCGATGCAACTTATTTGACAATCTCTCACACAGACTAATATTTACATAGGCTAGCGTGAAGACCAACCCTGGCCACGGGTCAGTGGGAAAAGACAGGAGGAACCCCAAAGACTTCAGTACCAGTAGGCGAGCAGGTGCAGCTCATGGACAATCAGGACAGGATAACCCCAGAATTTGGATCAGGACTGGATTACCAAAGGTTAGGACCAGCACCCGCAGTTTCGGTTGCAACGCCTGCGCTACTCCCTCTCTGCAAGGAATCTGCCAAAACCCAAATTGGGTTATAGCTTTTATCTGGAAAGTGCTTCGCCAGCACTTTCACTTCCCAAAAACCCCGATTGGGTTCTCAAACCTCCTAACAGAGTGCTCCGCAACTCTCTGCTTTCAGTCACCTATTGACTGCGTTGGGTCAGTGACAGGTCAGCTATTCAGACAAGTCGGACAATTTCTCTACCTAAACCTACACTAATTATACTGTTTTTCAGGTCAGTGTACCACCCCCCCAATGTTGCAAGTGTAAGGATCCCCAAGTTTGATTGGACAAAGGAGGAGGACAGGTCATCACACCACCTAAATTTAAGACTTTCTCAGACTCCTTCTTCAAATTCCGTCTACGCTCCTTAAATTCCAGGTTGTCATGACATATGCCTTTTGTTTAACAATGGTGAATATAACATCGAATACAATTGTAACAAATTTCAGTACAGTTCAGCTCCCTCTAGCTGGGTCGCAGGTTGGGTTCCCAGGGGCAACTTGGCTGTTGCTGCCATCTGGCTGGTTTCCAATTCTGCAGAGTTCATCTTTCCTCCGCAGGGTGACATGCGCAGAAAGGACTTCCAAAATGGAGTAGTAAGCACCTCCCAGGCCCAAAGAATACGATACATGAAAAGTAAAAGGAAACAATTTTAGAACACAGTAATATATGATTAAACTGTATACCATGAATCTCTACACTGTACCCATTACTCTAATATAGACTATAGCATTAGTATTAAGCAGAACGAACAGTTTAGCGAAAGCAGCAATGCAAGCTTCTCGCATGTGAGAACACAGAACAGCCATTTTATCTCTAGTGCGCAGAAGCAACAGTTTCCCTCCAAAGCTGCGAGTACGTCATGTCACGTGGGTATGACAGACGCATGCGCAGTAGAAATTCCCGCGTAGCAGCAGCCATTTTAGATGCAAGCATATAAGGGTTCGAAAACACATAAGCAAACTTCACTCGGATTTCCAATATGGGTGAAGAAGGGGTAAATTAGTAAAACAAACATGTTGATTACATAGTTAGGGTTGATTGAGGCTCATGATACAAGCAAGTTGCTTTGTGTGCGAGTCCTTGCTCCATCACTTAGGTAAAGGAAGTTTTACACTGACAGGATTACATCGTTTTACATGTAGCTTATAACAGTGAGTATCTTTTGCCTAAATCAGAAGTGTTTGCTTAAATAATTCCCTTCCCTTGGTTTCACAATCCCTTTCACAATGTCTGCAAACATGCTGGATGGTTTCCAAACATAGCAAGGATGGAGCTCACTTCATGTCCCATGCTTTTGCTACTGATCTGTCTCATATGTTTCTGCACCATTTCCTGCAGTTACTAGGGTCTCATTCCACTCAATGAACCAATCCCATACGTTTTGATGCTTACAATTCAACTTGTTGGTTCTAATTACAATATTTATGAAAGTTTGAGTTGACATGGCTATGACTCAAACAACACATAGTCATCTGGAGTGTAGACTTTTAATTCAAACCGTATAATTATCAGTTCACCACTTTGTTCCATATTTTACTTTATACATTTAAGCCATTTAGAGATTTTAAAATCCCTCAATATTTTATACTTTTTCTTTACTTTTTCTTTACTGACTTGATTCTTAAAAGCAGAAATGATCTTTCGGGATACATTTACTACTTTTTCTTACGGATATTTTAAGGTGTGGGTATAAAGCTGAAGGAGTTGTGTCCACTGAGTATGTATGGGTAACTTATGTAAGCACATAACTGCCGGCCGTCCATGTACTTAAGATCCCTGGCTACACTAATGGCTGCAGAAACCCTCCTACAGGGGCCCTCCAAGAAATGCACTTGAGGGTCATTTTGAGAATGTGCTTTTGGCATCAGTGTGTAGAACTCTGCGGGAGATTCTCTCTCTCTATTGTAAACTCCTTTCAGAAGGTTGGAAAGACTATATTGGCAATGGTGGGGATGAAATTACAGAACAACTGCAACCTATTTTGAGGACAATAAACATCACTACCAATGACATCAAGTGAGTACAAAAGATGTTTTAAGCACCATGAACTTGATAATGTCACCCTTATATCACTTTTCTGTCTTTCTTCACTAATGTTCATATATCTCATGGGCTCTCCTCTTTAGAATCCATTGTCATTTGTTAACAGATGGCTGACTGCTCATCGCCATGCGGATAATACTCAGTGTAGGATGGTAGAACCTACAGCCCAACACAACAAAAGATACCAGACGTGCTGCATTTTTTAAAGTGATTTTATTTTCCAGGTTAGGGATTGGTCAAGTAAAAGATCTCTGTAATTACTTTTAGTTAAATTGCCTGTTGCAATATAGTATGGTACAGAACGTTAACATTGATATATGTGTAAAACATCCAGTTATAATTGTATTTTTCACGGGAAATATTGTTTGCCATGCTCAGAATACCAGATACAATGTGCAGCTGGCATTTTTTTGATAGTGGTTAAATGTGCTAAATATGTCAGTGTATATAATAGTGGTATGTGAGGTAGATTAGTAAATGTTACAGTTTTGATATTCACAGTTACAGTTTCTGGTATGTTTAATGCTGTGCACTGTTCTTAGTGCCAAGTTTAGCATGACTAGCTTATGGCTGGTCTGCTGCAGTTAGTCAGACACCAAACTTCATCACCATTTGGGCTGTTAATTCCTTTAGGCAGGGGGCTTCAGTGTTATGCTTAAGCACTTAATCAGCTTTCTTTTGTTAAATTGAATAAAGCGCTCAAACGTACTCATGGTAGACCTGCTAAACATATGTTCAAGGTCTTAAGATCTGATGTCTCGTTTTGTGACGTCACTTCCTGTGAGGTCATGGATATTGATGCCACTTCCTATGATGTCACTTCCTGTGATGCTATGCGCTGTGATGTCACTGGCATACTGCCTAACATTGTTAGTCTCTCAACTTCTTTTTTTAGGACTTGTATTCTGCATAGAGGTAAGCACAGATGTCCAATTTTTTACCCCATATCTGCGCACCTTGAGGATTTATATATATTTTCGAAGTATATATTTGTGGAATTAAGTATAATATGCCTGTTCTTACCTACATACTCCTACCTTCACAATATTTTAGTCCTTGATCTTTAGATATAGATATTATGGCCCCACAATATTCTGTAGTCAATATTCTGATAGAATACCCTAATTATTACTGTATAGACACATGAAATTACAAATTTCAGTATGAGGACAATCACCCAAGTTTAAGCCCTGTTAAATGTAAAGTTTTGTGTCAGTTACACGTATTGAGCTTGCAAATATCACAAAATATTAAACTTGCTCTGTTGGTGCCTGGTAAGTTCTATTTAGTATCTGCCTTACTTTCATATGTTTCACACACTTTCCTCCAAAACATTATATGATGGCCACCACTTCACCAGAATCCCATTTTTTGTTACAGTGATGTTCAAGGTGAAAGGTTATCTGGTTGAATAAAGTCAACCATAATATTGTTTATCTGGTATCTGGTCAAACAGTACAAAATACTTTATGTTAACTGAGTGGCCGAGAAAATAGTGAAGCCTTCACCCATTGTTGCCAGTCCGTAGCAACGTAGTAGAAATGTGTACTCTTTGGTGTGACTCTCGGTCTGGTAAATGGAAACTTTGAAATGTGTGGCAAGGGGCACAGAGGATCATGGTTTGCACAGGATGTCCAGGGTTCCAGACCCCACAGCAGGACTTCATTCCCTTGGGGGAGTTGGGAGTCTGTGGTGATCCTCACTGTGTTGAGATGTCACATTTTCAATATCGGCATAGTGTCAGACAGCACCAAACAGCTCTACGCCCACTATATACTATGGTGTAACTACCCTACAGGGGAGGTCTTCAAAAACATTACAGTAATCTCCTCTCCAAACATACTTTCAAATAAGCCCCCGCCTCCTCCCCAGCTTCATAATAAAATGATCACTTCTTCCAAAATTCATGACAAAATAAATAGAAGTCCCAAAACATTACATTTCCTGACTTCAACTTCCCTCCACCAGAAAACCCTCTGTAATTTCACACCTATGAACCTGTGCAGCTAATGACATAAAATATAAACTAAAATACATAAGACTAATTTAAAATCTATATTTTAAACAACTATATTTTTGCAAACAATATTAATGACTTCAATATTTTTTTTTTTTTTTTTTTCAATGGCAGAGGCATAAAACATACAAGGACGAAAACAGCATTTAATCAATGGCAATCATTCACATAGTTGCTAATACATTACTAACTAAATAAGAAAAAAGAAAAAAAGAAAGAAAAGAGAAAGAAAGACAGAACGTGTAACATGTGAAATATCTCTTTGCAGGTATGGTCACTATTAAATTAGATCCAATTGTCGATAGGAGACCATATCTTCCTAGCAAAAATCTTCTTTTTCTGTCCTTTCAGTTTATAAACTGCTTTGTCCATTCTATAAACATTTAGCAACTTTCCCAACCATTGCTCGAATGATGGTGGATCTATATCTAGCCATCTAGAAGTAATACAAAAACGGTAGACAGACATTCCAATGAAAAGAAAATGTTCTTGATCAACAGATAAACTCTCGGATGGAAAATAGATACCAAAAATAATAACAGAGGGACAAAGCTTAATATTAACATTAAGCAAGTTGGTCAGAAACTTTTCAATCTTGTCTATGTATACCACCAATTTAAGACAGCTATAAAACATATGACATGAATCCGCTGCTAGGGTTCCACAGCGGCTACAATTAATGCCTTTCGTGGCTTTCCATTGGGCCAGCTTAGCAGGTGTATAATAGAGATCTAAAATAGACATATAATGTTGGCTTTTGAGAGAGCTATTGATTAGTGTTTTGTTACTAATCTTGAACGCCCTTACCAAATCTATCCCTTCTATACACAGTTTTCTTTGCCATTTCTGGGCTTGTTGATCGAGATCATCATGAAGCCTGTTAACCATTAATTGATAGATTGTGCCAATACGGTTATCCTTCCTACAGCTCTCTAAGATATCATTAGTCTCCATGGCATCGCTGTATAAGAGGTTTTTTTTTTCCAAAAAGCTGCGGATCTGTAAATATTTAAAAAATTCATTCCTGGAAAGGCCAAATGTGTCTTGAAGTTCAGAGAAGGACATAAAAACCCCATTTTGATACAGTTGCCCAATTGAGTGAATCTGTCCCAAACGCCATCGATGTATAGGAATGTCTTGAGAAATCCCTGATAGTGAAATATTACAACAAATAGGTGTATAAAAATTGAATTTTGAAGTTATCCGTAAAGTTTTATTAATCTGTCTCCAAACTAAAAAAGCAGAGAGAAGCACCTTAAATTTTGTTTTTTTGTAATAGCTGGGTTCCATGAATTTCAATAAGCATTGGCGCGCGTGAGCGCCCATGAGCATTTCAAAGATAGAGGGTGCCATAGAAGTTTCGGTAACATGGTCATGGAATAGTAGGACCTTGATTGTTTTAAGAGTGATAGCCCAATAATACATTCTAAAGTTCGGAAATCCCAACCCAGCACGCTCTTGCGGGAGAGTACACCACTTTAAGGATCTTCTTGAGCGGCGGTACCCCCACAGGAATCTAGACAACATCCTATCTATTTTATTAAAAAGAGACATAGAAAAGAATAGGGGAATGGTGCGGAAAAAATAAAGAAATTTTGGAAAGATCATCATCTTGATGACATTGGTCCGTCCAAATAAAGATAAGTGTAAGTTATTTATCCTTTCTAAGGTTCTGTTGGTGGATATAAGTAAAGGATCCAAATTTAGTCCAACAATGTCGTCAATTTTAGGGGATATAGTTACACCGAGGTATGTGGCAGTAGAATTTAATGGAATGTCAGTGGGTGTACCAGTTTTAGAGTGTATAATCTGGGTTTTTGAGATATTAAGCTTATAACCAGAGAATTTGCCAAATTCTCTAGCAACTTCAATTATTTTAGGTAGGGCGGTAGAAGAATCAGAGGTTACAATGGCCACATCGTCTGCGTACGCTAAGACTTTGTGATCAACCTCATGGAGTTGGACTGGTGGGATGCCAGGTTCTGTAATTAATCTGTTCAAATAGGGTTCTAAATAAAGTGCAAATAAAAGCGGAGAACAGGGGCAACCTTGTCTGGTCCCCCTAGTGATTGAGAATGGTCTGGAAGTATCGGTGCCTAGTCTTATTACACCCTTGGAATTAGAATAAAGTGATTGTACAGCTTTAATGAATTTTGACGGGAAGCCCTTCCATTCTAATACAGTCCAAAGGAATCCCCAGTCTACTCTGTCAAATGCTTTTTCAGCATCGAGTAGGATCACCCCGACTGGGGATTCCTTCGCTTGAGCCCAATCCAACAGTGCAATAACGCGTTTGACATGATCTGTAGTATCCCTATGTCTAATGAACCCATGTTGAATATGAGAGACCAAGCCAGCCATAACGTCATTTAGTCTATTTGCGAGGATTTTAGAATAGATCTTACTATCTGCAGTGATAAGAGAGATAGGGCGATAAGAGCCTAATTCCTTTGGGTCCTTGTTCTTTTTTACAAAAACAACTATAGTGGCAGTAGACCAAGAGTCAGGGGATTTACCTTGGAATGCTATATTAAAGATTTTTAACAACTCTGGTTTCAACAAATGTCTAAATGTCCGATAAAATTCAAGGGGTATCTGGTCGGGCCCCTTAGCTTTACCAGCCGCAAGACTCATGATAGCCTTTTCGATCTCATCCCAACTTATTGGCCTAGCAAATAAGTCGATATCATCTGTACCCAAAGAAAGTTGGTTAGCATTTTGGAGATAATTTATGGGATTAAGAGTCTTATCAACTTCATTGTTGTGGTCATTATACAGTGTCTTGTAAAAGCCATGAAATGCCTCTAATATTCCTTCCCTACTTTCATGAAAGACATCATTCATATCTTTAACACACTGTATTTCATTAAAGGAGGATTTTTGTCGTAAGCGCTGTGCTAAAATTTTCCCAGTGCGCTCGCTAAATTCGTAACGTTCAGTTTTATATTGTTTAAATTTTGCAGCTACTTCATCGGCAATATGAATGCGCAGACCAGAGCGTTCAGTAATTAGTCGTAATTGTGCATCCTCTATACCAGCATTATTTTTGCATGCAGTAGATAATTCCATTTCAGCCATCCTAATCTTATGTAACCTCTCTTTAAAATCTGTTTGGATTTTTTTCCTCTTGTGATTTGCAAAGCTAATTGTCTCTCCCCGTACAATAGATTTAAAAGAGTCCCAAACTACTTGCGGAGAGGCAGTATCATTATTTATTAGAAAGTAATCTTTGATAATTGTAACCATAAATTGAAGATAATCTTCATCTAATAACAGATTTCTCTGGAATGACCAAGATCTAGTTGGATTTTGGCAATCAGTGGGAAATTGAATCTCAGCAATTATGGGGTTATGGTCTGAGATGACTTGTGGTAATATTTCAATACGGATTTTCTCCAAAAACACTGAGGATACAAAAAAGTAATCTAGGCGGACAAATTTCCGATGAGGAATAGAAAAAAAAGTATATCCTGGGTCTTTATAGTAGAATTTATTCCAAACATCAGTTAGCCCGTTATTTAGCACCAGATCTCTAAGTGCTTTATAGGTTCTAATCTTGCGACCCGTATATCTCCTCCCTGATTTGATGTTCCAGTCAGCTAACATATGAATATTTAGGTCCCCACAAACTATTATTGGTTGTGTCCAGGTGGGTAACTCTATATTCATGGTGTTAAACAGTTCAGCATCGTCCAGATTGGGGCCATAAATACAACATATGGTAAATTTACAACTTCCAATTTTTAATTCAGCAAGCCCCCATCTGCCCCATTTGTCAGCTGATGTTTTTAAGCACTTCCCAACTCCCTTTCTCATACAGATTGCAACACCTCTTTTGATACCCATTTGTTTAGACGTAAGCAAAACTTCTAATCCCAGATTATCCAAAAGGAAACGTTTGTCCCATGAGATATGAGTTTCCTGGATGCATAATAAATCAATGTTTAAAGTTTGGAGCATTGTTCGAAACATAGCGATCTTTTTTAAATCATTAAGACCATTAATGTTAATTGTACATATTTTCACCATTTTATCCATGTCAAAGATAATGAAAAAAAAGAAATATTAACCATCATCACTACTATATGCTCTTCAGTATTATCATTTGAATGCCTTATATTCATCCTTGTATTGAACACCTCTGCCTTACACCCCCACCACCAACCCCTGCCCTTACCCACCCCCACCCTTATTCCCAGAACCCCTCCCCCCACCCTCCCCACTATAGGAGGCACAGGAACTTTCAGTTCCTGAAATGTATGGGTGCCGTGTCCCTGACCCATAGCGTCCTAACAAAAAGAAAAAAAAGAAAGAAGAAGAAAATATAGAAGAGAAAAGAGAAATAAGTAAAATAGAAAATGAAAAAACACAACGGTCCTGCATTTTTAGGTAATTATTAAACAATGTAGTTTCTGAACTCAAAGTCTAAATTTATCAAACTATGCATCAGAATTCTTCATGATTATTCAGAGAGAGTCCAGATATTCCTTGGCTTTAATTGTAGAAATAAAGTATTTTACTTGGCCTTTGAATATAGTCTTTAATTTTGCAGGACCTTGGAGAAACACTGCTACTTCTTTCTTTTGGAAATCAGGAATTAATTGCCTCAATTGCCATCGTTGAGCCACAGTAGCTTGACAATAGTCTGGTCGCACGAAAAACTGACAGCCTAGTCCGTCCGCTTTCTTATCTGGTCTTGCGTTTATATAAATGGCTTCGCGGGCAAGGAGGTTATTAAATGACACCAAAATGGCCCTGGGATAATTTTCTTGACCTTGTCGTGGTTTCCTCACTGTGAAAGGAAATCTGTGTGCACGTTGTATTTCCCGAGACCAATCCCAATCGGTAATCTCAGGAAAAGCATAATTTAATAGATTGATAATGAACCTCCTTGGGTCAGCTCCTTCTTTATTTTCAGGGATCCCCAAAAAGCGCAAGTTGCTTCTGCGGGCCTGATTTTCCAAATTAGCTAACTTATCGGATAAATCCTCCTTTTGAGCTTTGAAGTCGCCCACTTCTTGTCTTTGGGCCATGCATTCTTCTTCTAGAACAGATATCCTGGCCTCTGCTTCGGTGACCCTGTCAGCAGTCTCTGAACATAGTTTAATTGCGCGTCGTACTGCGTTTTTAACTTTGGCACATGTCACTTGCGTGCGTTGGTTCTCAGCTTTACTTTCAGCCCTGTGGTTCATCATGGTGTCAAAGATTGTTTTCAATGTAATCTCTTCGCTGTTTTCTTGTGGCAGAGTTGGATCAGGTACAGAATTATGGCTGGACCCCGGAGTATCGTTGGCAATAGAAGCGGTAGATACAGGATTAGGAGTATTTGTATTTGGTGAGTTAGGAACGGTCTCTTTACTCGCTGCGCGAAGAGATCTCTTCTTCCTCATCTTCTTTTTAATGATAGTGGCCGTGTTGGTATTATCAGGGCTCATGCTAATCTCACCCTCAGAAGATAGACTCTCGCAGCTAAAGTCTGCCCAATCTTTATTTAAGCCAGTCGCTTCATCAGATGAAAGTTCTGATAAGGAATAGAAATTTTCGGGAAGCTCCTGATTATGCTGCTGCACAATAGTTTCTTTTGCATTTTGTAAATCACTTGGTAAGTCACTTGGCGATAATGATAGTGATACTAACGAAGGAAGAGAACATGCTCGATTGGTGATAGTTCCACCTGAAACTGCAATTCCCATAATGCCCTTCCTCAAAGGATCGATTGGTATCAGGGTTGTAGAATTATTCTGGCTATCAACACTTGTAGACGGTTGATTAGATGATTGAGTTACAGTCATGTCAATGTTTTGATTATCACTATCAATTATTTTCTTTTTTGCAGCGTGCTTCTCAAACACATCTGGCAGTGTTTGTAGCGCCATATTCTTTATGCTTGATACTTCATTAGATTTTAGAGCGACCCCTTTGTTAGGGTTCTTACCCTGCTTTGTAGTGGTCTTGCCAGGAGTCAATGGTGCTGCCTCTGCCATCTCGATCTCCTCGGTATCCTGCTCCACACCTTTCAGACCAATCCCAGCACCGTCTTTCTTGTTGCTGCGTGTGGCAATGGAGGGTGGTAGCGGCGTTCTTTTTTTCTTCCGTGAACCGCCTCTACCAGGGAAGACGCTACTCTGTACCCAAAACAAACAGAGTGTAGCGCGCCACAGCGGGGACCGCCGATTGAACTCGAAGAAGTTCAGCAACATTCGTGAACTCCGTCCGTCGAGGATGGTTAGTAGCAATTTGTTGTCACCGTATGCTACTGTAGCGCGGCGTAGTTGGCTCCGCTCCGCTTCAGTTCAGCTCTGTTTCCGCTAGTGTTGGTCCCAGAACGGCGCCCTGACCCGACCAGGGAGCGGTCAGCGCCTCCGTGTAGCTCCGTCGGTCGTGCTCGAATCAACCCAAACGCAGGCGAAAACAGTGTTAATTTTCAGACGCTCTCTCCAGCGCCGAGATCCGAACAGGAAATTGTCAACGCCTCCGTGCCTCCGTGTAGCTCCGTCTCTCCGAGCGTCTCAGCCCGAGGCAAATCGGCAACTCCCACAAGCAGCTGCAGGCAACCGGCCGGGATCAACCAGCGTGATCAGGTAGGTAAACCCGTCAGTTACAAATATCCGCAGATTAATACGATATAGTGCAGAAAGAACAGCTGAGGACCACATGATCGGCTCTCACATAATTTATCACGGAGAAAAGCTGAATTCTCTTTCTCTTCGCTCCGGGACGCCAGGAGTCAGGGAGCTGGCTGCTTACACAGCCTTCCTCACGGCAGCCATCTTGCCTCTCTCCAGACTTCAATATTTTTTTAACAATATTTCTTACCTTAAATTCAATATTTTTGATCATGATAATCTTGCTGTCAATATTTCTGTGTCACAATATTTCCAACTTGATATTTGTGTAAGTCGACATTCCCAACTGGATATTCTGTCTGCATACTGATTTTCACCTTAATGGTGAAAGTAAGAATCTGACATTGCCAACCTTCGCCTGGTGATGATGTTAGGGTGTTCAATGGGAGTTCAGGGATATTGGGCCCTCCATTTCTCCTCTATCTGTTAATAACATCTAAACTCCCCTCTCTGACCTTTGTAGTCTTTTGTTTTCAATCCTCACAGCTCTCAGATGTCTCCTCTTGATTGCATGTAAGCTCCTATTAAAACTTCTTAAATAAATATGTAAATTGAGTGTTGTAGCCGCACTAAACATTCCTTCTGGTCCCGTGGAGAGCGAGCAGAGAAGCTGTGCCTTTACTTTGTTCTTTTGCCACTCAGGGCGGGAGAAGTACACTGCCTGGCGGACTACAGTCCCCATCTTCCCTTGCACCTGGAGTGCCTTCAAAGCACCGACGCCGGTCCGTGGTGTTAGACGCGCTTGGGGACACACCCAGGCCACTCCCGGGCAAAGCCCAGGCCAAGGGAGCCCCCCTCTAACGTCCTGCACCTGACTGAAGGTAACTGTTTCCTGGTTAGTCTCGCATGGCATTATGGTAAAGGCCAAATGTCCTATGGAAAGAGTGGGTGCAGGGACTGTAGCAGCACTGGACAACAAGCATCCTCACCCATGAAATTGAGTTAACCGAGAGGTGCTTATTAATGGAACCCCTTATTTTTCCCACGTGATCACCAATAGGGTGCACCCATGAGGTCCCCCACAATCCCACTCATCTCAACTGATAACATCCGGCGACCTCCCACCTGGTCAATAGGAATCCTCACCTGCAATTACAGCTCCACTCGATATATCTAGCAGGGACCCTGACCCTTCATTCTTCACTTTTACTGTTTGAGCCAATGATCCCATAAGCGATCCCCCAGCAAAGCGGCGCTGGGTCGGGGCGACCATCAAGACCAAGCAAACCAAACCCACCAGCGCTCCCAAACCCAGGGGTGAACACCTCAAAGCGTCCACAATGAGCCCTGCAATATCAGCAACCCCTTCAATTGCAAATATTCCACCCCTGCACGTAGTGCTTAATGAGGTATTATGGTCAGAAGTAAGTAAAAGAATGACAATACTACTGGCCCCTATCCTAACCAAGCTAACGCAGATTGAACAGCAATTGGCTGGTCTTGAACTGAACAATTTACCTGCCCGATCACTGACAGAGCCCGCTACAACGCAACTTGCACGTTTACCTGCAGAGGAAACTCTAGCCTACGCCAGTGAGGACCGAGGTCTGCTTCTCCCACCGACGCCAGGCACTTCAACATGTCCAGCTACATGTGTTTGTGGGCCATCTCCTACAGTAACCGGCCATGCCAATGCACAGCAGGAGGCCCCAACTCTTAAAGCCACAGGTGTAAGAGACATATTACAACAGGTAACTTCACTGAGGAACGAAACAAGGGCAGTCTTTCACACTATATGAGCCCTTGTAACGCCTGCAGATGATCAAATGCTACCAGTTCTTTATCTTCCACCGGCTGCCTCCCCCTTACTATTGGTCTTGGCTAATGCACCTACTCTTCAGGACAACAAGTCTGAATCTACACCACAGCTAAATGATAAATAATTGCGATGGCTTTCACAGCATCTCAAGGACTTGGGAATGAGGAACCACCAGCTGGCCAACAAAATTATCATGGCTATGAGAGTGGGATGGTTGGATAGTTCAGTAAAGTCCATTGCCGGAGGTTGTGTGGTGATACACTTCAATAATGCATACGTGAGTCATCTAATTCTAAGCAATCTCCATAGATCATCCTTTAGGAACACCCAGATTATCCCTTTACCTTTAAAGCACTTTTATAAATGGGTATAACGCTGGTTTCTGGACAGAGTGGCAGGCCAAGGTCAGGTTCATTGTTCACGAGATATGTGAAGGGCCCCATCACTACTCTGAGCGTTAGGTTGCAAAATAGATTTGCCCCCCTCTCAGATCTGGAATTGTGTGACTGACTACCATCACCTTCCCTTTCACCTGCTGAGTATTTCCGGGCCGTGGATGTGGCAACAAACAGGTTGAAAGGTGGAGAGCCGCCGGGACTTTCAAGTATGTAATAAGCCATCCCCAATTGGGTTAGGTGGACTCCGTCTTCTTTAAACAAATGGCCTTCCTTGCCAGTGATGCTGTTGTGTGCTATGGTCTGAATCCCCAATCCCACACAGAAAATCTTCATAGCCCTGTTTAGTTTTTTCCTTGCTTTTTCCATAGCACTGTGGCTCCTTGCATTCCTCCACTGTTGTCTAAAAACAAATTCCGTCCACACCAAACTGGTCCCTAGCCAATTGTTGGAGATTACAGCTAAATCTAACTGCATGGATTTGATCAAACTTAAACCTGATAATGCCACCAGGTCATTTTCTCCAAGATGGAGTATTAACATGTCAGGGCCACCTCTGTCATACCTGATCTTTGCTAATAAAGGAAACAAATTCTCCCAGTGACTAAGAGCGCTGCGTGTTTGACGGTCCTGAGGCGGAAGCCGGGACTGGTCTCCTGTTGTGAATGCTAGAATCGCCGTATTTTAATTATCACTGCATTTAATTTCGTTTTCAGCACAAACTGTGTTTTTAAAACTTCCTGACTACTAGGAACCATTGGCCACTCTTTGGCACATAACGCTTACCTGGTTATGCATCCTAGCCCCATTGCAGCTGAGTAGACGCTGCCGGGGGTGTGACTCGCTTTGTGGTCTGCCATCTTGGGGGTAAATTCTGCGATTAGTACAGTGCCAAGCCCCTCCCTCACCCACAACTACAAAAACCCTCATTTCTACCCGCACTGCTGACTAAGAGCGATGCGTGTTTGACGGTCCTGAGGCAGAAGCCGGGACTGGTCTCCTGTTGTGAATGCTAGAATCGCCGTATTTTAATTAACACTGCATTTAATTTCGTTTTCAGCACAAAATATGTTTTTAAAACTTCCTGACTACTAGGAACCATTGGCCACTCTTTGGCACATAACACTTACCTGGTTGTGCATCCTAGCCCCATTGCAGCTGAGTAGACACTGCCTGGGGTGTGACTCGCTTTGGCGTCCGCCATTTTGGGGGTGAATTCTGCGAGCGGTCCAGTGCTCGGCCCCTCCCTCACCCACAACTACAAAAACCCTCATTTCTACCCACACTGCTGACTAAGACTGCTGCGTGTTTGACGGTCCTGAGGCGGAAGCAGGGACTGGTCTCCTGTTGTGAATGCTAGAATCGCCGTATTTTAATTATCACTGCATTTAATTTCGTTTTCAGCACAAACTGTGTTTTTAAAACCTCCTGACTACTAGGAACCATTGGCCACTCTTTGGCACATAACACTTACCTGGTTATGCATCCTAGCCCCATTGCAGCTGAGTAGACACTGCCGGGGGTTTGACTCTCTTTGGCGTCCGCCATCTTGGGGTTGAATTCTGCGAGCGGTCCAGTGCTCGGCCCCTCCCTCACCCACAACTATAAAATGCCCCCCCCCCCCACACGGAGCGCAGTGGACGGGCGTAGCCGGCGTGCCAGCGGCGTGCCAAAGGCAAGCCCGTCTGCGCCCCCGCGCCAGTTCCACGCCTAGCGCAGGAAACTATGGCCTTTTCCAAACAACTCAAACATTTCAATACTCAAGCACACAGCTGCTCGAGCTGAACCAATGCCCCTGTAAACCTATGCTAAGAGAAAATCCAGTAAGTCTTTCTCCTTCGTTTAGCTGCACCTCTTGTGGTTTTCAGACACTGAACAATCCTCCTCTCCAACCCCATAAACTGCGCAACTTGCTCCCAGTCGCGAGCAGGTGTCCTATTACTAATACTCGTCTGCTGGCCAATAATAACTGTTACGGCGGGATTTTTGGTCTCTTATCAGATCACTATAGATCTAGCTCCCAACTCAGGTCGACTGAACCTTTGTTACCTGTCATAGAGTAAAAAGCAATCCACTACTAGGTTAATCAGTTTAAGACTTTACACAACTCTGAAGAACCACTTACTACGAATAAGTTTTACAAATTTTATTATAAAGCCAAAGATAACTGGAGATACAAACATCTCAATATAAGGTTCAAAAGATACACTGGCATTAGTACAAACATGAATTCTCTAAATGCTCTTAGGCGACAGAAGAATACCACCAAAACTAATTCAAAGATTATCAAGGTTGCAAGAATAGACACAAATTGTAACTTGTGCGACATTTACAAAAGGGAAGGGAAATCCAAATTAGACTCTCCCTACACTAGACTAAGTGACATCCCTACTTAAAAAAAGTGTCAGCCGTGGTGACTTCCAAAGAAGATCACTCACTTTCCCTTAGTCTTTGTTGTAAATCTGTGCATCGCAGTTATGCGCTATCTGCCTACCCATCCGCTCTCTTAGGTTCCTCAGGCCATCTGCTCTACCTCCACCCAGGGGTGCTGTCCCTAATACAAAATCACAATTACAGTAGAAACGCCCCTCAGAGACGCCCCTCACATACACCCCTCACGTGGTGTCGGTTCTGGCTTTTTCCATGCTGATACTCCTCTGGGCTCATCGTTAGCGTTGACCTTGCTTCTCAGGCTCTTCTCTGGCAAGACGGTACCCCCCAGGAAATTCCTGAACCCTCCTCCAGGCCTGTGCCTGTCTCCCAGAACAGAGCTCTATTCATCACTCTCTTGATTGGAACCCCCTCGCACCTGAAAACAGACACCCATGAAGTGGGCCCCAAATTCCGGCCTCCAGCTTATCTCACAAGTCATAAACCTTCGAGCATGGTCCACGATTTATGCTTAACACGACCTGATTCTAACTAGCACATGCAGATCAAAAGAAACGACCTTATCTCTTCAGGCCTACTAGAATTACATGAAACAGGCCTGTGCACACTATGAACCTTTATTTCTCAGCCTAAACAGTATTCTAACTTATTACACACAACTGGTTATAGGGAACACTTCTATAAAACTTATATTTTCAGTTCTATGATCAATAATACTTTGAATTATGACAACAGTAATCCATATCATGTGAAATTGTAAAGGCACGTATTCTTTCTTCAGTGAACTGCCATGAGGCCTACACATTTCTACGTTTAGCAGCATTACATTCTCCTCTGCAACAGCCACATAACATGGAATTTAATATCATTCTAACATCTCTAAACACTCCTACATTAGCTTTTCATACTGATATATGCACTCTGTATTAATTAAACACTCTTATATGTATGCACTCTAGAAATTCGACACTCTTATATGCATGCACTCTATAAATTCGACACTCTTATATGTTCCTTTAACTAGACTGGTGCAACGTGCTTGTAAATATGGTGCACCTCTAGATTTTTACTTAATTTGCGCTCTCTCATAACCATAAGTGTGAATCAGGCCACCCGGCAAGTGGAAAAAGATTTTTGAAGTGTATTTTGATGAACACTAGATCCAAGGTTAAACATAAACATGAAATCTCAGCTTTGATCACAGACCATGCTGTTGATCTAATGTTTCTAACAGAAATATGGGCATCTGATGTTTCAGGACCAGATTGGAATGACGCAGTTCCAGAAGGATACTTTGTAGAATTTGTAAATAGACATGGAGCAGTGGGTGGAGGTATTGGGATTATTTATAAATCCAACTTAAAAGTATTCTCACTACCCAGACAGGGTCTAGAAGCGGAAGCCATAAGTTTTAAAATTAAAGACAATAATTGCCTAATATTTGCTGGCTTGCTTGTGTATCGCCCCCCCGGTCTGAGAGCGCCGTTTATTATAGCACTTCACACTTATCTAGAATCCACGTCTGACTCCACCACTTACACCATCCTGGGCGATTTTAACTTTCACCTAGAAGCAAATAATGAGTCTGACTCGATCAATTTAATCGATAATTTTCTTAGCTTCGGCATGACTCAACTAATCTCAAATCCCACTCACATTGCAGGACATACTTTTGATGGCATCTTTACAAACAATGGCCATATTAAAGTTATCTCGACTCAAGTAGTTCCTTGGTCTGATCATAGTGCTATCTTTTTTAACTTGCCTCTGAACAATCTGCCAAGTCATCGAAGAGGCCTCACACTTCCTGAAATAACACGCCCTTGGAATAAACTTGAACCTGCCCTCTTGGCTGACTTACTTGCAAAGGATCCCACTGCTCTTGAGACTAGTAACGCCAACAAAGGAGCGATGAAGTTCCAAAATTGGATCAGTCAGGCAGTCGATCAGCTGGCTCCTGTAGAAATAAAAAAAAAGCCAGAAGGCGATCTGAGACTGCGCAGTGGTATTCCGCTGAGGTGAAACACATTAATCAGAAATGCTGACGACTTGAGCGGTTGTGGCGTTCTGATTATACTGTTCAAAATAAATTAGTATACCTCAAAGCCCTGCAGGAATACAAGACAGTAATAGTTCAGGCCAAATCAGCCTACTTTACAAATAAAATTCAGTCAGCTTCCAACACCGCCAGAGAACTATTTAGAACTGTCACTCATTTGACCAAGAACCCTCGTGATACTGTATTTAGCCCTGACCAGAACTTTGTGACTAACATTGCTACCTTTTTTCAACATAAGTTTCAGACAGCTTACGATGATCTTAGTTCTTCTGCGCTAAATACACTTATCGAAAATAATGACTCTGCCCCCCTGACTGGTACCAGCTACTCCTGTTTCCCCCTATTAGAAGAGACACAGGTGACAGATCTAATTACACAGATGAAGTCAGGCTCTCCGTTAGACCCCTGCCCGCCACGTGTATTGCATATGATTCCACAGACGGTGGCAGCAGTTCTGACCCCCTTGATAAACAACATTATCACCTCTGGTGATTTCCCCAGCAGCTGGAAGAAAGCCTGCATTAGGCCTATCCTTAAGAAGGATACGTTGGACCCTACTGAACTTAAGCATTACCGGCCAATATCCTGCCTACCCCTACTAGCCAAGATTCTGGAGAAAGCCATAAATCAAGAAATTATGTGGTATGTTGACCATAACAAGCTCCTAGACCCCTAGCAACATGGTTTTCGCCCCTCCCACTCAACAGAGTCTGCCTTGATTATGGCAACCAAAAACATTCGAAGGACAATGGATGAGGGTGGTAGAACGGCCCTGATTTTTTTAGATCTTACAGCGGCGTTCGACACCGTGAACCATTCGATCTTGCTAAACAGATTAAGAACTTTAGGCTTTGCCGGTAGTGCTCTAACTCTTTTAACATCTTTTTTGGACTCCCGAATTCAACAAGTGCACAGGGAAGGTTTTCAATCTGACGAAGTCTCCCTCCCAGGTGGGGTCCCCAGGGCGCGGCTTTGTCGCCTACCTTTTTCAACCTATACGTCACCCCCTTAGCTGCCTTAATTCAATCCCACGGTCTATAACTAGTGTCGTATGCCGACGATACTCAAATTGTAGGGTCAGTATCCCAGTCTATTGAAGCCACAGCAGAGCGTTTTAAGAATTGCCTTCTCGGTGTAAAAAACTGGATGAGCTGTAATTTTCTAAAATTAAATACGGATAAGACCGATATAATCGAGTACGGACAGAAACCGTCCGTTTGGAGCAACCTTTGGTGGCCTCTGGAGGCGGGCTCCTGTCCCAGTCCCGCAGACAAGGTTAGAAATCTTGGCTTTCGGTGGATAAAGATCTCTCTTGCAAAGCGCAAATTAACCAGGTAACTTCTACCTGCTTCTATACCATCAAGATTCTTAGAAAAGTTCTACCATACATTCCTCCAACGTTAAAAAAAACTGTAATGGGTGCCCTGGTAATGTCCCGAGTGGACTATTGCAACTCACTCTACTTGGGCACAGGAGAAAAACAACTGAACAAACTGCAGGCAATTCAAAATGCGGCAGCCAGGGTTCTGTTGAATTTACCCTACCGTCACCCAACGTCCAAAGTCATCAAGGAACTTCACTGGCTCCCAATTAGGTCTGGAATACAGTTCAAGGCCCTCTGTCTGGTCCACAAGTCCCTGTACGGTATAGGACCAAACGACTTCTCCAAACTTCTTCCCCGATATGTGCCATTGCGTACGCTGAGATCAGCCAATCCTGACTTAATATGTCAGCCAAGAATAAGAAGAATGCGATGGGGTGGCAGGTCTTTCTCGTACCAAGCTTCCAGACTCTGGAACTCTCTGCCCACTACACTGCGCTCACAAAAATCTAAATTATGCTTTAGAAAAGCATTGAAAACCTGGCTTTTCATTCTGCATTAAGATCTGCTCTCACCGCTCTCTCTGTCACTATAGCGCCAAGACGCCGCAGCATTTGAGCGCTTTATAAGTATTTCAGTCAGTCAGTCAGTCAGCGCATGCCCCCTTTACCGCACCAGTAAAGTTCATGTCCAGCGCTGGGGATGCCCAAATTCCTTCCATAGATTTGATGGTCAGCAAAAATCGCGGCCCACTTCACAAATGAATGTCCTACTATCCAAATTTGTTTTTTGGCAGGACGCAAACCCCGAATGTCACCTGGATGAAAGAAAAACATTCTATTAAAACACTAAAAACAACCGTATTAACTTATGCTTACAACTCATTTTTTTTTTTTTTAAATTTCTTCACATAGCGGGCACAGCAATTTGAACTCCATCTTCCTAGTCTCTTGATCGCGCTCCAACCCAGCCCCAAACAAGCTGCTTCTGATGCCGCCCCTATCCGAAAGGAATGCGTTGCATATTTAAACCTAATAATAAAACCGTATGTCTCATGACCACCAACAGCTGGTTGCTCGAAAGCTTCTCGCCTGACTCATGTACAAAAATCGGCCCACCCAGAAAACCTTTAAAAGTCTGAAATTCCCTCCACTCTTTTACAGGACAACAACCTTGTATTTGGGTCACATTTAGGTGTATCCACACTCCTTGCCCCATATGATCCGTTTTGGATTTGCGTAACCATATTTTTAAAATGTTACCCTCCAAATAAATATCTTTGCTACATAGTCCACATTCATTCTTCAAACCTAACAGTTCAGAAACTCTAAATGCTCCAAAGAAGAGCCATATCATAACTAATCTAAAAAGCCTAATTTCATGAAAATTGTAACAAGACTCAGGTAATGTCCACAGCAATTGCTGTAGTAATTCAAAAGTAATTGGTGCTCTTATGTGTGGAATTGCAGCCTTCTCCCTCTGCAATCCTTTCAAAACTTTTTTCACCAACACATTGTTATTTGGATCCAATCCCCAATATAACTGACCTTAAAAAGAAATCCCCGCTAACTTTCCTGCTATGGTGTTATGCGAAAGCCCTTTATCAATTAATGTTAAAACAAAGTTAAGTATTAATGGGATACACATCTCTTCTCTTTTTACAATGTCGAAATTCTTGCCATAACTTAGAAATTCAAGCCATGCCAGCATGTAACTCTGTTGGGTGGATGGCGCTATTCAATTCTCCACCGGCTGTACGATCGTCAGTCCCCTAGGGCCCAGACGCTGTGAGACACAGGTGTTTTCTTGACTGCTGCTCCCAGAGCCAGCCCAAGACGTCTGTCCCACTGGGAACGAGAGAGTGTGTCGGCAATTGTGGTATTGATACCCGGTATGTGTTTTGCCCTGAAAACTATGTTCAGACGCAGACTCAACAACATGAAAGCCCTCATAAGACCTCGCACTCTCCTGTCTCTTGCTTTCTGCCTATTTAACAGGTTAACTACTGACATGTTGTCCACGTGGAAAAGGATCGTTCTGTTACTAAGCTCCTGACCCCATACCTGCAAAGCTACCAGAAGAGGGAAAAGCTCCAGAAAAGCAATACTACGGCCCTGTGTCTTCCACACATCTGGCCACACCTCAGCGCACCAGCGCCCATCCCAAAAAATACTGAATCCATTTGATCCTGATGCATCTGAATAAAGTTGCACCTGCCACTTCATGCCATCCTCTATGAAAAATAAAGACACTCCATTAAACTCCTCAAGAAACAATAACCAAATTCTCAAGTCCTCTTTAATACTTCTGGTTAGTCTGATTCTATGGTGCGGCAGCGTTGCTCCTGACATGGCCATGCCTAGCAATCTGCAGAAAGTCCTGCCTGCCCTCACTACTCTGCTCACAAAATTCAAATATCCTAATAACTTTTGCACCTGCCTCAGTTGTAATTTGTCTGCCTGTAGCGCCTCTTGAACACATGACTTAATCTCTTCCCTTTTTCTCTTTGGAAGTCTTGCCACCATCACCAAAGTATCTATTTCTATTCCAAGAAACTTAATCTGTATACTTGGTCCCTCCATCTTGTCTTGTGCCAACGGCACCCCAAATGTTTTGGCCATGTTCTGAAAAAATTGTAAAGCTCTCTCGCAATGCCTCGACTGGGCTTGTCCCATATGTAAAAAATCATCGAGGTAATGACACACTTTACCTTCACTGCACCCTTGTTGAAAAACTCACTGCAAAAATGAACTGAATAACTCAAAGAGGGCACAGGATACTGCACACCCCATTGGCAAAATTTTGTCAAAGTAAAAATAGCCGTTCGACTGCATACCCATGAGCTCAAAATCTAGGGGGTGAATCGGGATCAATCGAAACGCAGACTGAATGTCACATTTAGCTAACTCAGCATGGTCTCCTAAAATTTTTACCATTCTCAAAGCCTCGTCAACTGTGGTGTAAGAGACCGCCGTGCCCTCTTCTGCAATGAAATCATTGATTGACCTACCCTCTGGCCATGAGAGGTGCTGTATCATGCAGAATTCACCTGAAGTCTTTTTAGGAATGCAAGAACTAGTAGAAATGAAAAATTTAAGAATGTTAGAGATTCAACTTATGCAGGCGTATAATAAAGGATCAGCTACTGAAACCATAATAAAGGAGTTAATGACCCTTAAAGTCAAGATTAATCAGGAATTTGCTACAAAATTTGCTCAACAAATCTCTGTCTTTAGGACAGAGGTTTATGAAGTGGGAAAAATACTGGTAAACATTTGGCTAAGAGGGATGAACAGAAAGCGACATTTGCCAGCATTGATAAAATAAATAATCTGACAGGAACGACAGTTAATAATTATATTCTTGAAGTATTTAAGGATTTTTATTCTAAATTGTATACAGAAGATGTTAGGTCAGTCTGCTCAGATCAGATCACTCAGTTTGCTGACTCAGCTCTGGATATCAAGCTATCTAGTGAGGAAAAGGAGAAATTAGATTCACCATTTACCTGGGAAGAAATTGAACTCTCTCTAATGTCTTTAGCATCAGGAAAAGCAGCGGGTCCAGACGCTATCCCCCTAGAGTTTTTTAAACAGTTTAGATCTGTCCTAAAAACAGAATTAATGGACCTATGTTTGAGAGCTCAACAGGGAAATGCCCCTAATTCATGGCATGATTCTATAATCACGGTGTTTCTTAAAAAAGGTAAACCTCCGTTATTACCCTCATCTTTTCGCCCCATATCTCTTATAAATACAGACAGTAACATTTTTTCTAAAACTCTTGCCATACGATTGTCCAACATTATTTCCCCTTTAGTTTCTATTTACCAACACGGCTTTATTCCCACTAGAAAAACTGCTGATCACATTCGGAGAGTGATCTCATTTTTGGATTGGTCCCAAGCAACTCGGTCTAATGTAGGACTTGTATTTTTAGACGCTGAGAAAGCTTTTGACTGGGTAGCTTGGGACTATTTGTGGGATGTTCTATCTAGGAAGGGATTAGGCTCTGGTATAATAAGAGCTTTAAAAACGCTGTATGTTGCTCCTAAAGCGCATATTCGAATTAATGGGAAGATCTCCTCTCCTTTTTTAATCACCAGAGGCACCCGACAAGGATGTCCTTGTTCCCCTTTACTTTTTGCTTTTTATATCGATCCTTTAATTAATCGTTTTCTTTTGGAGCAAAAAATTAAACCTATTGCATTAGCTAATGTTAATTACCGAGTTTTAGCTTATGCTGATGATATAGTGATAACCACCACCGATGTTCAGTCAGCCCTACCGGTGAATGATGATATTGCTAGGCAATTCGGATCCTTCTCAGGGTACAAACTAATTTGGAGAAAACTCAAATTCTTTGTTCAGGAGATAAACCATCGTCAAATATTTCCACTACCTCAGAGGTTACATACTTAGGAATTAAGATCTCTCTCTCCATAGAGAAGATACCAGAACGCAATATGAATCCCATATTAACGGAAATTAATGCTTCATTACAGCGTCTAGACCATTTACATTTATCACTTTATGGCAGACTTAACATTTTAAAAATGATGGTCTTACCAAAAGTGCTGTATTTGTATCGTACAATACCACTAGAATTCCAACCGCTCTGTTTTAAAAATTTAGAAAGAACTACTTCTCGGTTTTTATGGGGGTATAAACGCCATAGGAAATCATCAAAGAAAATGATACTGAGCAATGAATGTGGTGGATGGAATGTTCCTTACTTTCTTTTGTATTATTTTTCTGCCGTACTACAATATATAAGTCCCTTGATTTTGGGAGATAGAGTAGAGGTGGAGAAACATCAAACTCCGTCAATCTATGAAATGATCTTGGGCGAGAAGTTAAGGGTAGCTTTCTGAAGATTGTAGAGCCCAGCTACCATAAAAAAAGAAAATATAAAATATTGAAAGCGGCCTTTGGAGTTTGGCAAAAAGTTTGAAAACATCTGAAATTATGTAAACTGAACTCATATACCCCCTTTATATCAAAGGGCTTGTTACCAGAAATTTTCTGTGATTTAACTATGTATAGATGGCAACAGAAAGGAATATGCTATCTGGGAGATTTGTTTAGTAATGATCAAATGTTGTCATTTCAGGAGCTAATGAACATATTCGCTGTGGGAAGAAAAGATTTTTTTAAATTTCTCAAGTTACGAAGTTACCTTCAAAATCATCCTTTTATTCCCCCATCTAAAGTCCCACTGTTAGAACTTTTGCAAAAAAAACCTCGTATAGGAGCAATTTATTTAAGTTTAATTCAGGAATATGGTACTGATTTAGGTCAATGTCAGCAGAAATGGGCCAATATTTTAGGCATACCGGAAGTTGATATTTTGTTATCGGTCAAAATGGCATCAGATTGTTTAATAACAGGGATGATGAAATCACAACATTTTATGTGTATTCATAATCTGTACTATACCCCTAGTAAAGTTGCCAAGTGGAGCACGACAACCGGTACGAATTGCAGTCGATGTGGTCTATTTTCAGCTGATGATTTACATATGTTTTTTTCTTGTCCTAAACTTTCTAATCTGCTCCAACATATAGAATTTTTTTTATTTATTATTCTTAAATTTGAGGAGTTGCTGTTACTAGGTATTGATCATACTGCTATCAGGTCAAGATCAACTTCATATTTTTTATTTATTTGCATGGCTGCAGCTAGGTCTTGTATTACCAAGGAATGGATTAGCTCAGCTCCGCCGTCTTTCTTTATGTGGCGCGAAAAATTATTGTTTATGTATAATATTGAATCCGCCATATATAAGTTGAAGGGGGTAAAAAAAAGAGCTCTGGGGGAGAAAATTTGGGCACCAATTGCCGAATGGATTTAAGCTATTTTGCTGTTTGATTTATATTCATTTTTCTGTTATAAGATGTTATGTATTTTATGAAGACTGTCTCTTTCTTTCTTATTTACTTGTTTATTGCATTAGTCATGTATCGCTGTATTTCCTTGCAATAAAATAATAAAATATAAAAAAAAAAAGGAATGACTCCTAATGGTGAAACCATAAAATGAACAAATGGCATATCCTCAAAAAGGCCTGCCACTCTACCTAAATGCACTTCCTCTTCCAATTTCTTTCGCACTACCTCCGGGAAGTCCTTTGCAGACCGTAAATTCTCTGCCCAGCGCCTGCATCTGGGGCCATGGTAACCAATTCTGAATCCGTCCCTAAACCCCCAAAATAGTTTGGCAGCCGCCTCCCTATCCGGGTACTTGTCTAACCAAGGGACAAACAATTCCCATTTAATTGGGGTAAAAGCCTTTTGGTATAGGAGGGAGTGGAGCTCCCCTCCCCCTTGCTGCTTGGCCTTGTTCTTGGGGTTTATGTTCAATTGTGTCTGGTGTTGGTGTAAGGCACTGTAAGAGCATGTGTCTACCTCCACACTGGGAACATTTATGCTTAAACCTACAGTATGGCCTTTTACAATAACCTCTCTTGTAGTTCCAACATGAGCCCATGCCGCTTGAATGTCCCCTTGCGAACGACCCCGCCCCTTCCTGGGTCTGACGACACAGCCAGACCCTCAAAGCAATGCTGGGGAGAGGGAGCGCGAAGACTGGCCTCTCCACAGCGCCAATTGTCGAGCGTTCACCACAGACTGCCTTGCGCCTCTCGCTGAGCGCGCCCTTCTTGTGCCTCTTTGCATGGACGACGGCAGCCTGCATGCATCGATGGCCCTTCGCACACCATTCACCCCCTGCCTCCTCGGTGGCCTGTGAGGGGGCTCTGCTGCACCGTCCACTCCGTCCGCCAATAAGTCGCTTCTTCCCGCTGCCGCTATGACGCGGAGCGCCTCTTTCAATGCACCCCTTGTCACCATTGTAAAAGCGGTAAGCGACAATGGATAGAAATACCTAAATTACTTTCTTTTGACTAAAATGACCCAGCCTCGCCTAAAAGTCTCCTACCTCCTAAAACTGGAACCTAAAATGGCGCCTCTCCCCTGTCTAACGCCTCGCACCTAACTAGCGTGCGCTGCCCTGACCTATCGCATCACCTCTCTGGGTCTGACCCATTCGGGTAAAAATCCACAGGGGTGACTGCTTTGCTCCGCTCCCACCGAGGATCCCATACTGTTATGTATCCGCTCGCATTCATTCCTCGATAGATAAACAGATGTTTTAGTTGGGCCCCCACTTCCACGCAGCATACAGAATGTTCCAGAAACCTATTTTATGGACACCAACCTTTCTATAGTGAGGCACCAGTGTTGGCCCATGTGAAAATGCAATCGGTTCAATATCATTTGCAGAGTCTTC
This sequence comes from Lissotriton vulgaris, assembly GCF_964263255.1. Classification (NCBI taxonomy): domain Eukaryota; kingdom Metazoa; phylum Chordata; class Amphibia; order Caudata; family Salamandridae; genus Lissotriton; species Lissotriton vulgaris. The sequence continues at coordinate 2,082,150,062 of NC_141691.1, forward strand.
CAAATAAATTCTGCCAAAATCTGGGTCGTACGTAAACCCGCTTCTCTGAAAAATCAACATGCACTTGAGGTGCAAGGATTCATTTTTGTGGGAGATGTTAACATAATATGGAGATTTTGGTAGTCTGTTTTGTAATCTGCTTTTGTAAAGTTTGTTTCTGTGGTCTGTTTCCATGTGCTAATCCTACAGTCTGATTTTACATGCTTCTCTGGAAAGCAGCAGAAGTGACTTCTTTAATGGTAGCTAGCTCATCTAATGGCCTCAAAGTGTGAGAAGAGGGTGGCAAGGTCGTGGATCGTTTTTAGGCAATATTGTCGGTCCTAGCTGTGGTTTTAGTATCAGTGCTTATGCTGGCAGTCTTACTAGTACTAAAGAAAGCCACACTGGTAAAGTCTGGACTTTCATATTTATCTGTAGGGTTTGCATGGCACCTCCAATTGGATCCCTTTTGTGAATACCACCACTGCATTCTATTCTTCCAGAATTTCACATGCCTCATCTTACAACCTGCACCAGCACACTATTCAGCCGGAATGCCATATTTTCCCCATCTTTGCATAGTTCAACATGTGTTAGTGACAGAGCGCCACACATACATGCAAAGTCTGGTGTCAAAGCAATAGTTCTTCAAAACTCATTGGTGAGTTAGATGACTACATGCAAGTACTACCTAAAAGGTCTTACCGTGACCTGTCAGGCACATCATAACCTACCATTGACACACTTTCACAGACTCCATGATTTTAAAACCTCCATCAGCTTCATCACAATTATTTTCAGGGAGAAAAACAAAAGTACCTCTGAGGCTGTGCTTACATCCCCCCACTTGCCAAAAAAGAGTAACATAATAGGGAGCCTCGGCCAACGGCAAATAGCTCAAGGGAGCAGCGGGTCTAAAAAGGTTTGGGAACCACTGCATTATGGGCCTTGCTAGGAAGCTAGTTGCCAGTCCCCTGGGTAGGATTAAAAATATCCATTGTGCAGAAACAAAGGCAGTGGGAACGTATCGGGCGGGAGTCTGCGGGATGGCAAAAATGGACCATCTTCAGAGAATGGAAGACACCTTCAAAAACAACTACATTTTACATCCTGCATTAGGGTTACACTATTGGCTAGATTCTATTAAACTGGCCCTAATCTTGTTGTGGCTTTCGATTTGGCGTAGGCCCACTGTTAATTCAACGCAATGCATAATTGGCAATTGTCTGACGCTGGATCACTATAAAAAGATTGGCTGGCTCGGATATGTAGAGCCAAAATTGACTGCAATCGGGAGGGAAAATTTATTTAGGGATCCCTCATCTTCCAGGAGCGCCTTGAAACAGCAAATCATTGATGTATACCTGCAGAGGGCCAATTCCATCTGGAGGAAAAAGAGCCAGCGGAGAAAGGCGCCCCTTGGATATGATCTTATTCCACCAACATTTGAAATGGATTCTGGTATCTCTCCCCCATTAGTATTGTCCAGCATAGATTCATTCTATTGCATTTCCGCCTGAATTTCAACCCACTGAGGTTAGCTTTCCCAGAGAGGAAGTTTAAACACTCGGATTTGCCCTCCTGCCCCTGTGATAACCACTCGCCTCAGACCAGACTGAAAGAAAAGCTTTTATCCTCCCAATTTTAAGGGGTTACAAGTTCACACAATGCAGTCTTCTGTACAAATTCAGTAGGCAGATTACGTTTGTACAGGTTTATTGTCTGGAGCAACAGACTATCCTCCCAGCTGTTTTGCACCGGTTCCTTCCAATGCCTTCAACAGTAAAATCTCACACAAGAACAATTCTAAGGTAGAACATTGCTAGTCTCCGAGCAATGCTTAAAGGAACCACACAACACTTCCCCAAACTTTATTTAAAAAAACAATAATACATTCATTGTCACATAGTAAATAAAAGCTGTAATTCCTTCTACAACACAATCTTTCACCCAGGATGGCGGTTTCCTGGTTCTGGTGGAGCATGAAGATGTAGACTCATCACCATCAGTAGGATTGGATGTGTTGACCTCATCACTGTCAGCTATTCCATCATTCCGGTCAGATAAACCATCAGTCTGCGCACCTTCAGATGCAGGGTGCACTTTATTTTCAAAGACCCTCTGATCCCTGGGTTTGCTTTTCTGTAGCTCGTTTCCTGTGTGTCTGTGTGAGGAAGAGGAGGGCCCAGGTTTTCTGTCTTAAACTGTTGCAATAATGGGAAAAACTGACATATTTAAGTGAGGCGGCCCTCAGCACCCCTAAAACTCTTTCTAAGACCTCGACTGTTCTTGTAACTCTTTCTAAAATATTATCTTTAATCGATCAGGGCTCATTTGATTAAATTGTCTAGAGCCTCACACAGATCTCAATTGTTTCATAATTGTTTTTGCACGGGTTTTGTCATGCTGTTTTTGTGGTTTGCTTGATGACATTTTGCTTTTATTGTCTGTTTTAAAAAGAGAGAGAATAAAGAGTTATGATGATGAGGAGTGCTGCAGCCCCCCCACACTGGAAGATCCCACGCGCGGGGCCCCCGGGGCCCTTCAGAGTCAAGGGACGCGCCTTGAGGTGAAGCAGGAACCGATGGGTGACGCACGGGCGCGGAGTAAGGCCCCCGTGGAGGTAGAGGTTTGTAATACTTTGCATACTTGTGGTTACAAACTAGAAAGGACACTAGCCCTTGACCTGTCCTCGGGCCGTTCACCTGTGTGCGTGCTGTGGAGCTCGTGATAGTCTGGGGAGAGAGAGTGAGTGCAGAGTGAGTGAGGGACACTTCCGGGTGAAATCCCCGCAGTTACTGAGCCTTGAACCCACTCCTGCTGGTAACAGTCAGACTCAGCTCTAACTCAGATCAGAAGCAAACTATCCGTCACTTTATTTCCTGCCAATCTTGCTATCTGGAATATGTTATTGTATGTGTCCCCACAAACACATTTTCCAGGACGGGACACGGTTTGATATCCGCGGACATAGACGCGCCGAGCCGGGCTTGCATTCGCCGAAAGCGGTTGTCTCTCCACACTTTAATAAGGGCTGTGGGGCAGATTTACAAGCCCCCTGCTCCACCAGTATGTCACTTTTCATGACCTACTGGTGGCGCAGGGGCCTCCTCCATATTTATAAGGAGAGGAAAATCAACCCTGCGTGGCTTTTCCTCTCCTTGTAAATAAGGCCCCTTACCACGCAGCACTTTGCGTTGAAGGGGCATTCCATGGGGCAGATTTACAAGGAAGTGCTGCAGCGTGGCACCACAAGCCCTTTGGCTGCCCCACGCTGCGGCACTTCCCAAGCACAGGGATGCAACATATTTACAAGAATATGTTGCATCTCTGTGTTTTCCCCTGCGATGTCGCACAAACTGCAGCCATGCGCTGGCGCAGGCACCCTTGCACCATGGAGCAAGACTGGCTGCGTCCTGGCGAGATTGTTTTTGTGCAGGAAGGGGCACCTTCCTTCACAAAAATAATCACTACAGGCATTTTCATATTTCTATGTGTGCTGTAGAATGCAGCACGCATTAAAAGAAGGAAAAACGAGGAGAAATGAAAAATTTCTCCTCATTGCGCCTCGCTACACCACCTCTAGGGTGGTGTAGCATTTAGACACATCTCCAGAATTAGGAGAAATCGCAAATCTGGAGATGTGTCTTGTTCCATGGGTGTTGCGAGGGAACACCCACAGAAACATCCATGGAACGTCTCTTCAGTGCAAAGTGCTTCGTGTGAAGGGGCCATATTCACAAGGAGAGGAAAAGCCAGCAATGTCGCTTTTCCTCTCCTTGTAAATTTGGAGGAGCCCCCGACGCCACCAGTACATCACGAAAAGTGACGTACTGGTGGTGCCGGGGGCTTGTAAATCCGTCCCCATGTGTGTTGCTGTGGGTGTTCCGGCGCAACACCCTTGGAACAAGACACATCTCCATATTTAAGAGAAATCGTAAATCTGGAGAAGCGTATGAATACTACACCACCCTAGAGGTGGCGTAGCGAGGCGCAACGAGGAGAAATGCTTTCATTTCTCCTCGTTTTTCGTCTTTCAATGCGTGCTGCATTCTACAGCACACATAGAAGGAGGAAAATGCCCGTAGCGATTGTTTCTGTGAAGGAAGGTGCCCCTTCCTGCACAAAAACAATCTCCCCACAACGCAGGCATCCTTGCACCATAGTGCAAGGGAGCCTGCGCCAGCGCATGGCTGCAGTTTGTATGCCAGGGGAAGCACAGAGATGCAACATATTCTTGTAAATATGTCGCATCCCTGTGCTTCGGAAGTGCTGCAGTGGGGGCAGGCAAAGGGCTTGCAGCTGCAGGCTGTGGCACTTCCTCGTAGATCTGCCTCTGTATCTTTAATAAGGACAGTATTACATCCCTTGCCCCCTTGTTTAAGATTATTGCTCTATCCGCCAATGGAATGTCGTGCATGCGATTTTGACACTTTGCATAATTATCGGCTGACTTGTTGGTGTTTTCGCAGAGATAACATTGATAACGAAGGGAGGGAGTACAATTTTGCAAGTGTTTGCTTACAGCTAAAGATTTATCCCCAGGACTATTGGTGTTACATCCACGCTGGCTTTACCACGGCACGAGGCCTTGTTTGGTTGATTGCCTGATCAACTTAACTCTTAGACAGGAACTTTAGTATATCTGTAGATTTGGTTCTCTTATTTTTTTTTTTATAACCATTTGCAATACTCCAGGCCTGTCTGATGTTGCCTCTTCTGTGTGGGAATCGCAATACTTGTTTGAATTGAATCAGGTGCATGATTATGCCTATTTGTTTGTCATCACATTTCAATTCTGGTGCAGGGTCACAAACGCACACTGTTTTGGGCCCTTTCTGGTACGTTCTAGTCTTGGTAAAAATGAACGGTGCATATTATCAAAAAGGGCGTTAAAATTATCGCCTCTTTAGCGGCAGGAAACTGCAGCTAAAGCGGCGACAATGGGCTTAATAGTATGCCCTGGATAATTCCCATAGAAGCCAAGGTTCACACCAGAACATGGGCCTCTATGGGAATTCACAAGGGCATATTATCAAGCCCATTATCGCCGCTTTAGCGGCAGTTTGCTGGCGATAATGTTAACGCCGTTTCTTGATAATATGCCCATATGTTCTTAATTTAGGAGTCAACCCTATGTTTCCTTGTTCTTCTGTTCATGTGTTGCCTCTCATTTCTTGTGTTTTATTCACCAATGTTTTGTGATGAGAATTGTGGCCGTAGACCATTTGTAAGTTAAAAAAACCAACAAGCATTGTTAAATTATTAGGTTTTGCCTGTTATTGGTATTTTCTGAATCGTTTTTGGCCACTATAGGTGTGGCAGGGTATACTCAGACATGAGTCCCTTGCTCATTGCACCATCAGGATGCAAGCAAGCCGGGCCGACGACGGCTGAAATGCCAGAAACCGGTCCCCGGTAGCTTGTCTCCTTTCTGGTGAAGAATTGGCTTGGTAGTTTAGTCTGCCCTGTTCCCATGATGCACTGGGCCAGGGACAGACTGATTTGCATATAGCCAGGTTCTGAGCTGGGATGGTGCAGTGAGATAAATAACGGTGATGGATCAAGCCCTGATCTTTGGACTGGGTAAGAGTGGTCTGCTTAATTCAGACACTCTGTTCATCACCACCCCCTTTTCTGAATCGTTTTTGGCCACTATAGGTGTGGCAGGGTATACTCAGACATGAGTCCCTTTCTCACTGCACCATCAGGGTTCAAGCAAGCCGGGCCGAAGACGGCTGAAATGCCAAAAACCGGTCCCCGGTAGCTTGTCTCCTTTCTGGTGAAGAATTGGCTTGGTAGTTTAGTCTGCCCTGTTCCCATGATGCACTGGGCCAGGGACAGACTGATTTGCATATAGCCATGTTCTGAGCTGGGATGGTGCAGTGAGATAAATAACGGTGATGGATCAAGCCCTGATCTTTGGACTGGGTAAGAGTGGTCTGCTTAATTCAGACACTCTGTTCATCACCACCTCCTTTTCTGAATTGTTATTGATAATAAGCCTTGTTGAAAGTTGTAGCTTAATGAGTAGCTGTACAATATAAGTTACAGAAACTCTGTTAAATTGTTATGGTTTGTTCATGTACAAAAAGGCAATATATTGTGCTGTGACTAGTGGTATAGAGTGAGTAAGTAATACCAACATTTTGAAAAATAAGATGAAAGAGGGAAATGTTCTAAATAATTCATGTAATAGCAATATTATGTGTTTAGAGGAATTTTGTCAACGTTTGGTACCAGTGCCACTGCACCTGTTGCACCTTTCAAATATTGTCTCTAGTGCCTACAAGATAACTCCATTTGTGACTCCCTGTTTATTATTAAAATATTGCAATATTTTGTGTTTATAGGAGTTCTGACAACTTTTTGCCCTGGTACCACTGCACCTGCTTCACCTTTTGAATCAAGCCTCTTTTAATTGCAAGATAAGGGCAATAGTGTGTGCCTGTATATTAGTAAAATATTGCAATACTAGGTGTTTAGAGGTGTTCTCACAACTTTTGGGTTTGGAGCCACTGCAGTTGCTGCACCATTCAAATCATGACCCTGTTGTCTGCAGGGTAACTACAATTATGACTGCCTGTTTAGTAGCAACATTTAGCAATAATAGATGTTTAATGGAGTTCTGACAACTTTTGGGCCCAGTGCTACTGCACCCATTGCACCATTGCAGTCATAACCCTGTTGTCTGCAAGGTAACTGCACTTGTGAATGCCCATTTAGTTGAACATGTTAGCAGTATTCTAGGTTTAGTTGGGTCCCGACAGATTTTGACCACGGTGCCACTTAACCTGCTGCAACATTCAATTTAAGTCCCTTTTAACTGCAAGACAACTACAATTGTGAACGTCTGTTTAGTAGTCAAATATAGAAATATTAAGTGTTCAGAGGATTTATGACAACTTGTGGGTCTGGCGCTACTGCACCTGCCTCACCGTTCAAATCATGACCCTGTTGCCTGCAATGTAACTGCGCTTGTGCTGCATGTATAGTAGTAAAATATAGAATAGCTTTGGTGTAAACTTTATTTTTAACGTGCAATGTTTATTATAACATTTAGAATTTGATTATAATGCCCAAATAGATTACATTGAAAAAATCAATCTCATATTGCCTACAAAGTGCAAAGAAAGGTACTGAGGCATGAAAGGGAAATGCCGCAAACGTTCTAAGGTGAAGCATCTGCCTTACACAACTCAGTAATACAAAGAAAACATGCGAGCATACCGTTGGAAGCTGCCTGCCTGTTCAGTGGAAGAGATCTTATCTTGACAGTGAATGGGGCTTTAATAATGTGAACAGCTTTAAGAGAAGTTTCTTAAATGCGTGCAGACAGGGGAAGTTGAAAAAAGCTCTGCACAAAAGCAAATTAACAGGGTAATCTGGAATTGGGAACTGATAAGAGCTCCCGTTTGAGATATATTTAAAACAAGAGATTTTGAAAGTGATAACAGATTGGAAAAGAGGAAGATGTACCCATGAGGGAGCTTTGGGGGAGGGGCAGGGCAAGGGGGGCAGAAGGTTGTGGAGAGGGGTAATGTGGGGTTTACACAGAAGTTCCCTGCCCACTCCCTCTTATGATTTTCAAAATGCAAACCTTTTTTAAAATCATTCAAGTTCATTTAAGAAACAGGGGCTGCTTTTCCAGTTTGTAAATGTAAACACACGGATGATGCTTTGCAGGCCACTGTCCCTGTGTTTGTAGCCAATTATGAGGGTCGCCAATACACACACGACTAATGATTTCCATGACACCTTGTGCTGAAGATTTTTCAATATGACCATAAATGTCCTTGTGTCATTCATTTACAGAAGCACAGAAATACATAATCTACGTAGTGGCATAACAAAAACACCAGGAGGCCTGTGGTGTTGGGGCCCCTGAGCTCTGGGGTCCGCCTCTGCCACTGGCCTGAGAGCTTTGGACTGAGTCCGGAGAGTGGAGAGGGGGGCTGCATGTACTTTGCAGAAGGGCCCCCTCAAGTTTCCTTACACCACTGCATCTACGCATATTACGGTATGGACCGGTCACCATGAGATCTTACTCAGAAGATGGAAACTCTGCCGGGAGACTGGGTTATTCGGTGGCGGCAGAGAGACACATGATTGTGGCTGCAACCAAGAGTGTGTCACCGCAGGTCCTGCCAGCAGTGCAGCACTAGTGAGCTGCAGCAGGTGGGATGTGCACAGGCGCCCTCTACTGGCAGGACATCAAGCGCCCACTCCGACATCTTCACTTCCTGCAGGCTCTGGGGCGACTTGTCTTCTGGAATTTACCTGTGGGAACGGCAGGTGGGCAATCAAATGGCACCGCGGGCAGAGCCTCTCTGCTCCCTCTGAGAGGCCCTCACCCCTGAGCAGGGAACCTTCAGAGGAGGCTGAGGCATGCAGCTCCTCTAGTGTTTATTCTCTGCAGATCGTCCCCAGTGATGCACTGCAGCAGGGCCTGAGCAGGGAACCATCAGAGGATGCTGAGGCATGCAGCTCCTCCAGTGCTGGACCTCGGGCAGATGATCCCCAGTGTTGCACTGCAGCAGGGACACGAGCAGAGAAACCTCAGAGGACACTGAGGTGTACTGCTCCTCTAGTGCTGGTGTCTGGAAAATGGTCTCCAGTGCTGCACGGCAGCAGAGCCTTAGCAGGGAACCCACAGAGGTCCTCATCCTCAGATCCAACCCTTCGGCCTGGGACGACTCCTGGTGGCCGACCGCATTGGGAACCGCCCCAACGCCCACCAACCATGCACGCAACCTAGGGGTCATCCTCGACTCCACCCTCTCCATGACTAAACAGGTCAACGCCGTCTCCTCCTCCTGCTTCAACACCCTCCGCATGCTCCATAGGATCTACAAGTGGATACCCACTGAAACAAGAATAACAGTCACCCAGGCCCTTGTCATCAGTAGGTTTGACTATGGAAATGCCCTCTACGCAGGAGCCTCAGACAAACTCATGAGGCGGCTCCAACGCATCCAGAACGCCTCTGCACACCTGATCCTCGACATCCCTCGCCGCAGCCACATCACACCCCACCTGAGAGACCTGCACTGGCCCCTGGTCAATAAGAGGATAACCTTCAAGCTCCTCACCCACGCACACAAGGTACTCCACAACACCGGACCAACGTACCTCAACAGACGACTCAGCTTCTACACCCCCACCCGCCAGCTCCGTTCCGCCGAACTCGCCCTTGCTACAGTCCCCCGCTTCCGATGAGCGACCTCAGGTGGCAGATCATTCTCCCACCTTGCCGCAAAGACCTGGAACACACTCCTCATCCACCTACGGCAGACCCAAGACCTGCTGACCTTTAGAAAACTCCTCAAGACTTCGCTTTTCGAGCAGTGGCAGCATTTCCCACCCCAGAACCTTGAGACACTCATGGGTGAGTAGTGCACTTTACAAATGATATGATTGATTGATTGATTGATGCTGAGGCATGCAGTTCCTGCTCTAGTGTTGGTGTCTGTCAGCTGGTCCCCGGTGCGTAACTGCAGCAGGGTCTGAGCAGGGAACCCTCAGTGGATAATGAGGCATGCAGCTCTTCCTCTAGTGCTGGTGTCTGTCAGCTGGTCCCCAGTACTGCACTGCAGCAGGGTCTGAGCAGGTAGCCTTCAGAGGATGCTGAGACATGCAGCTCCTGCTCCAGTGCTGGTGTCTGTCAGATGGTCCCCAGTACTGCACTGCAGCAGGGTCTGAGCAGGGAACCTTTATAGGATGCTGAGGCATGCAGCTCCTCTGGTGCTGGTGATCTGGGAGATGGTCCCCAGTGCTGCACTGCAGCAGGGCCTGAGCAGGCGAACCCTAAGAGGATGCTGAGACATGCAGCTCCTCTGGTGCTGGTGCTCTTCAGATGGTCCCCAGTGCTGCACTGCAGCAGGGCCTGAGCAGGGAACCCTCAGAGGATGCTGAGGCATGCAGCTCCTCTAGTGCTGGTGCTCTGTAGATGTTCCCCAGTGCTGCACTGCAGCAGGGCCTGAGCAGGGAACCCTCAAAGGATGCTGAGACATGCAGCTCCTGTAGTGCTGGTGCTCTGGCAGATGGTCCCCAGTGCTGCACTGCAGCAGGGTCTGAGCAGGGAACCTTCAGAGGATGCTGAGGCATGCCGCTCCTCCTCTAGTGCTGGTGCTCTGTAGATGGTCCCCAGTGCTGCACTGCAGCAGGGCCTGAGCAGCGAACCCTCAGAGGATGCTGAGGCATGCAGCTCCTCTGGTGCTGGTGCTCTTCAGATGGTCCCCAGTGCTGCACTGCAGCAGGGCCCTGAGCAGGGAACCTTCAGAGGATGCTGAGGCATGCAGCTCCTCTGGTGCTGGTGCTCTGGTAGATGGTCCCCAGTGCTGCAGTGCAGCAGGGCCAGAGCAGGAACCTTTGCAGGATGCTGAGACATGCAGTTACTTTAGTGCTGTTGCTCTCCAGATGATCCCCAGTGCTGCAATGCAGCAAGGTCTGAGCAGGGAGCCTTCAGAGGATGCTGAGACATGCAGCTCCTCTATTGCTGGTGCTCTTGTAGTTGGTCTCCAATGCTGCACTGCAGCAGGGTCAGAGTAGGGTACCCTCAGAGGATGCAGAGACATGCAAATCCCCCTCTAGTACTGGAGCTCTGGCAGATGGTCCCTAGTGCTTCACTGCAGCAGGGCCCTGAGCAGCGAACTTTCAGAGCATTCTGAGGCATGCAGCCTCTAGTGCTGGTGCTCTGGGAGAGGTCCCCAGTGCTGCACTGCAACAGGACCGGAGCAGGGAACCCTCAGAGGACACTGAGGCATCCAGCTCCTCCTCTAGCGCTGGTGCTGTGACATATGGTCCTCTTTGCTGCACTGCAGCAGGTTCTGAGCAGGGAACCTTCAAAGGATGCTGTGGAGCACAGCTCCTCCTCTAGTGGTCCCCAGTGCTGCAGGTTAAGTGCTGCTGTATACTATCCCGGAGCAGAGCCAACTTTGCCTCTCAGTGCTCCCCCTTTGCCAAACAGACATCAAATGTTAAAGATGCAAAGATGCAAGAAGGCTGTGGAGGCCCCAGTCACTGGAGTTTGTCACAGTCATAGAACACCAGCTCAGCCAGTGCTGTGGGGTCATCAGTCTGTATTCTCTTTCAGTCACTGCTTCCATGCACCCCTTTTCCACATGCCACTTCCAGGGGTGCCAAGCATCCCTTAGGGAAAGAAAGATGTGAGAAGGGATAAAGGAAGACATGTGATTAATTATGCCTGTGCTGGGGGAACCAACTACCCCCATAAATGGAGGGGTGGCATTCTTCTGAATACAGACCCTCTCCTTTAATGGGGCTTCAGTACTGAATTCATGTTGAAGTTATAACGGAATCAATGCAAGCTCCCGAAGGCACAAGTCTCATCAACCTGGGCTAACCAGATGCCTCCAAGCGCTTCTCCCTCCCTGTATTTACATGAGGACATTTATGGGCCACTACATACAAGCAACGGCCCTTCTCCAGTGCCTGGTTATGCACTGTCACTCACCCATTTGTGTATGTCAGGCAGTCAGAATCTCCAGTGTGTCTCCAGGACACAATGCACACTGGTCAGGAAGTTAGTTCAGAAAATGACCTTGACAGAAGGCTGTGCACATTCCTTCCTTGGCTTTGTTTGGGCAGTGGATGAACCGGTTCCTGTTTTACCTGATGGCAGAAGAAGGAAACAGTCACAGACTGCTCTCACCTCCCTCCCATCATGTGTCCTCCCTTGGATCCCAGGACAACAAACCCAGATCTCCACCACACTCCAGCCCTCTGCAGTCACCCCTCTCTTGCTGCACTCTCAGCGCAGTTACTTCTTGCAGACACACTCTGTGGGTAGCAGTTGGACATGGCTTGGCACAGTCTAGCCCCACTCCTGGGCTTCCTGCTCATCTGGACCGCGACCACCGGAGGACAGGTCACTGAAGGTAAGACAGTGCTACCAGGCTCTGGGCAGCACCAAACCTCATCTTGAGAGCCGACAGGCACTGCAGACACTCCTGTGCAAGGATAGGATATTAATTATGCCAATAATAGCACTCCTGAAGACATGTCACATTTAGTGTATAGTTTTGGCGGTATTGTGCAAGCATGTCATAGTAATAGGTCAGTTAATGTGCAGTACTCTTGCCTCTGTGCAGGCCTTGGACATGCTTTCTGATGGGGAAACAGTGAAGGGCTTTCCAAATAGGAGTAGAGGATGAGCAGGGGGTTCTATATTAGGGGGACTGAGGTTTTCTGCAGCACCTGGAGCTTGGCCAGCATCGCCTCCTTTGCTGCTACTAGCTGCGCATTCCCATAGTCCAGGCTGACGATGATCAGTGCCTGGACTAGGGTTTTTCTTGATGATGCAGGAAGTATGGGAAGGTTTTCCTGAGCAGCCCCAGAGTGGAAAACACAGATACCACATTTGGTGCTGATTTGGGTTTTTACTATCTGCATTTGGCCATTTATTTGGAAACAACTGTTAACCATCCAATCGGCGATTTCCCTCATGCAGTCCGCAACCTTTGTTTTAGGTGAACCAGGAGCTTGCCCAAAAGAGTTGACTAGTTGAGTATCATCAGCACAGGACATGATCTTAAAAACCTGCATGATCTGACAATCTGCCTGACCGAGGCCATGTAGACACTGAATAATGTTGGGCTCAGGGAAGAACCCTGCTGGACTCCTCGGATAACCTGCACAGAGAGGGAACTGAAGGAGTCTAACATGATGGTTTGTGTATGGTTGCTAAGGAAGTCCCTGAGCCAGTGTAGTGCTCCGCCATGTATACCCGCATCGTGCAGCCTGCAGATTAGTGTGAAATGTGATAGCCTGTCAAATGCTGCTGATGGGTTCAGTAGAACCAGCATTACCAGCATAACTGCATCCAAGGAGAGTCTAATCTTATCCGTGACGGCCACTAGTGCACCCTCCATGCTGTCAATTGCTCTGAAACCTGATTGTGAGGGGTCTAGGATGTTGTGCTCTTCCAAATGTGCGGCCATGTAATATCTAAAGAGCCATTAGGAGCACTCCAGTGCAGACATGTTTTATTTAATGTGCAGTACTAGGGCTTCTTAGCAGACACACAACAGTTAATGTGCCAGTAATGTCTCTTCTCTCTCTCTCTGCATGGATGTAATGTTAAATGCGTAAGTAGCAGCTCTTCTATGAAGGCGTGTAGTATGTTGATGCACTGCCAGGGCTTCTCTGCAGGCATGTTTTATTGCATGTACCAGTAATATGAATTCTGTGCAGACATGATATTAAATATGTCGGTGGTAGTATTTACCTACAGGGTGTTAAAATGTAATTTGCAAGTGACAGGTTGAATGATTACATTTATCTCAGCCACTGGTTTTCACTAGAATTCACATTGCAGCCCACCTAATTTTGCCCACTATGCCACCTCAGATTAGACCCAGCAATATGTAAATGATCCATGGTCCTTTTCTAGCCTAAACTGCCAAAATAGACCCTCTCTGAACCAGAACAGCCAAAGCAAGAATCATTTTTCCCTGGTTTGGCGCTCTTCGGTTGGGTGCAGCTTGGTTTCAGTGGCATAGTGAGCACAGGACCCACACCTGGCCTATACCCTTGGCACTCAAGTAAAGAAAAAGTAATTTGGGGATTGCTTGGATTCATCTCAGACATTGGTAATTACTTAGGATGTACCCCATCCATCATTTATTTCCCTACCATGTCACCTCAGATTAGACTTAGCCATACGCAAATCAGTCTTGGTCCTGCTGAAATAAGAATAGTCCAGCCCAAACTGCCAAGCCCTCTCTGATGGAACGCAAGCAATCCAGGACCGATTTCTTATGGCCCCTTTTGGAGGAGGCAACAAAAGAGGTGACTGGGCTGTTCCTAGAGGAACAGCCCAGTCACCTCTTTTGTTGCCTACATATCTGGGGCTACGACTGTGGCCGGACCTTCCATTCTCCTTCCTGTGCATGGTAATCTAAGCCCTACTGGATCACAATTGATCCCTATCTTCCCCTACTTGTTGTTACACCCCTTTTGGAGGAGGCCTGGTAGTTCGGAGTGGTCTGCACCCATGTGGAGTGGTGTCGGTACTGATTTACATAAGGTGGTCCTTAGTCCAGAGTGGTATGGGGAGCAAGTGTGATGGCCTGCGAATGATATTAATTCAAGGAATTAATTGAACAAAAGGAGGAACCAGGGGGCATGTTTACCGAGGTCCAGCGTACATACTCCACAAGGACTAGTAAGCAAAAAGGGTACCAAGTTCCTCTGTGTTAAAAGGCTGGAGGAGGGAGGGAACAGACAGGGTGTAGTGAGTCAGTGGAGACCACTACGTGTATGCAATTAGGGGAGTTCCCCTTGTCGGAACTAGGACTCTCAAACGCCCAGCTAGCTAGGTGTCATGCTGCCCTCATCAGGTCGGCGCTGCAATATCTGACGGGCACCCAAACCGGGGCTCTTTGTTGGGGATCTTTTGTTCCTGCCAGTAGGTGCAGTGGCGGTGAGGGGCCTAGTGTGTGTAGATGTGAAGTGTAGTGAATGTATAATAGGTCAGTTAGTCCTATAAACCTTTATTGGAAAGGTAAACTGCCTAGTCTAAAAGAGTGAGAGGGGTACAGGAATAGTAACAATGTGTCTAGTGGTGTATGCCCTGCTCTCAATTGATCAACATGTTTCGTGCAATTGAGGTCCTATAGATCAAGGCACCTGGTGTCGGTGGCAGGGTAGGTCTTAACGCAAGGAGCGTTAATTAGCCGGACCCAATCTGTGTTCTTTTTATACCGCCGACTCACTGTTGCAAGTATATCCTACTTACAGATCAGGTCAACAACCCGTGTTTTGGGTATGTAGAATTTTACTTACCTCTGTAGTGTAGATAGCGTTTCACTTGATCCTGAGGAAGTGCCTTGATCTACAGGATTACAATGGCACAAAACATGTTGATCAATTTGACCTTCAACTGGATTTCCATCGAACACAGGACTATCGTCACCCATGCCCTCATCAGCAGCAGACTAGACTACAGCAACGCACTCTACGCCGGTATCAACAAGAACCTCACCTGCAAACTCTAGAACATCCAGAATGCCTCCGCCAGACTATTCCTCACCTATGCCACATCACCCAATACCTGCGAACACTACACTGGCTCCCTGCAGCCCAGCTCTCCTGTGAGACGGTGCGGTGCATCAAGAAGACCAGAGCAGAAGGCCGTTTCTTCTCTTTCCTCGCGGCCAAAGCATGGAACACTCTCCCTCTCCACCCCGACAGACACCAACACTCTCCAAGTTCTTGAAGGACCTCAAGACCTGGCTCTTTGACAAATCACTGTGAACATCGAGGAGCTGCGTCTGCCCCCCCACCCCCCCCTCCCCCCCCCAACCCCCTCAGCACCTTTAAACCCTCTTGGTGAGTAGTTGCACTTAACAAACCATTGATTGATTGTGATCTGACCAAAGAATGAAAAGTAGACTACATATGTAAAACCTAAAATGGTTTATGGCCCAATAGCACGCCAATGTTTCTTTTTTGATAGTGGAGTAGTTTAATTTAGCATCCCTCAGTGTTCTTGATGCAAAGGCTATGATGTTTTTCTTTCCATCGATTATCTGGGATAAGGATGCTCGTAGTCCCTTTTTACTAGTATCAGTGGTGAGTGTTGCTTTTAGTTTGAAATAAGTGTTGGGCATTAACAATGGCTTCTTTCCATCACAGAAATGTGAGGAACATTTATTTTTTTGACAAACCTTGAGTTTGACAGAAACATGTGAGAGCAACACAAGTCACCCCATCCTTAATTCCCCTAAGTGTCTAGTTTTTTGAAAATGAATAGGTTTGCTATGTTTCCCTAGGTGCCGGCAGCACTAGAATTCAAAACGCACAGCTAGGCACTTTGAAAAGAACGGTCAGTTTTCACTGTAAATATGTGGTGTGTCCTTGTTGCGTTTTGGGCCCTTTCCTTTTGCAGGTACTAGGCCTACCCACACAAGTGAGGTACCCTTTTTTGGGGAAAACTTTGGGTAATGCGGGATGGTGGAATTTTGTGGATCCACACAGATTCCAGACCTTTCCATCGCATAAATCAGAGGAAAAATGTGTTTTTTTGCAAAGCTTGGGGTTTTCAAGGGATTCTGGGTAACAGAACTTGGTGAAAGATTCCTCTAGCTGTCTAGGTTTCTCTAGGTGCCAACTGAGCTAGGGTTCAAAATCCACAGCTAGACACTTTGCAAAATAGGGTCTGTTTTCACTCTTAACATGTGGAGTATCCACGTTACTTTCTGGGGTGTTTCCTGTCGCTGGCTCTAGGCCTACCAACACAAGTCTGGTATCATTTTTATTGGGAGACTTAGGGGAACACAGAATTGTAGAGCAACTGTTATTACCTATTGATATTCAATGCATTACTGCTTTCCAAATATAAGACAATGTGTAAAAAAGAAGTCACTTTTAAAAATGTCCTGTTATTCGCATGCTAATATGGGTATCCACAATTTCAGAGATGTGCAAATAGCTACTGTTTCTAAACTCTATATTTTGTTTCCCATTTTCTAAATACATTGGTGTCTTTCATACCGATATTTCGTTGTTTTTATTTTCCCAATGAGTATACCCGGTACACAATAAAAAACACCATGGCAAGACACTGCTAAGTTATTGGCTCTGGGTTCCTTGGATTCTCGGTGAATCTACAAGTCTTATATATCACCACAACATGAGGGGTGCAGTGGATGTAACAATATATTGCTTTCAAATATCTGTCATACTTGGAAGAAGTCACAGGTGAAAACGTTGGCACACATGGCTCAATTTTACAACTCATTTTGATTTTCCTATTATCAGCTGTAAATATCTATGAAAATCCTTAAAGGATCTACACAAATGGCCCATTGCTGAATTTAGAATTTTGTCTACTCTTTGGATACATATAGCTTTCCATGATACATTATTGATTTTATACCCATTTCTACCATTAAGTGGAAGGAGGTTGAAAGCCCAAAAAATAGCAAAAATAGGCTATGTCCCAGTAAAATACCAAAACTGTGTAAAACGTTTTGGTTTTCTGACAAAAGTTTGCCAGACCCTGAAATTTAGGAAGATGGTGACTTCATCACTACAAAACCTTTGTTGATACCAAATGCAGGGAAAAAACAGATGCTTTCTTCTGCCGCACTTTTTTCCCGTTTGTCTCCTACACACCAAAGTTTAGCTGTATTTTGGTTAATTTCTGGGTCTCTTCCAGGGAAATCAACAAACCCTGGGTACCTTTAAACTCCCCACGATGTTGGATGAAAAGGATGCAAATTTGGCATGGATACCTTATGAGGACAAAAGGTTACAGGGGCCTAAGTAAGAACTACCCCAAATAGCCCAAAAAAGGCTTAGCACGGGGGGAAGCCTAGCACCAAAGGCATTAACCACAGTCTTGAATGGACAGCACTCCTGAAAATACTTGCCAGGTCTCAGCCCTAGAGGTTGTCTTTCAACATGATGACTCACATTCCACCATTTCAGGACCCAAGTACTGTAACCATAGTCATTGCCCCTAGTGGACATATCACTCCAAAATAGCTAGTGCTTTTAATCCATCAATGTTTTTTTTAGTCACCCTAAACTTAGGGTGGGCGATGGTGAATTCCTTTTTTGGGGGGAGTCTGTGTTGCTCCTACAGCTGCCTCGCCTTTTAACAACATTTTGGTGGTGACGCCGATCTCTTGGGATAACCACAAGCCACAAACGTGTGGCCTCCATTTCATAAATGTAGCGAAATCGATGAGGCCTTCAAGGCATTATGGGGCACTCCTTGTGAGCAAAGACAATTTTTAAATAGTGGCTATGATGCTGGGGAGAGTCGCGATGCTAGTTTCTTCGGCAACTTTGCACTGTTCCTTTTTCTAGGGTGGAAAGGCACTCGCCTGCATTCATAGCAGTTGAGAGCAGCTCATGGAGCCCAAACCGGCTTCTCTGGCGGGCTCCCTGCATAGCTAGCACCCTCACTAGCTGCCTCAGGAGCCAGCCCTTCCCTCGGGTCTGCCTACTCAGGTGGGCAGATGTGTGGCTTGGCAAGTGGGCTGCATCGGGGAGCTCAGCACTGCTACCCCCCTTATGGGAATTGTCGGGGACAGGATGAGGTCCTGGGCCCAGTGGTAGTCTCGTAGGGGTGCAGTAGTGCTTCTCATCTCTAACTCTTCACCAGGGCTTAGGGATGGGGTCCTGGGGCCCCATACAGCTTTGCAGGGTTGTTAACGCATTTTCCATGTTAGTCTTCTTCACTGAGCCCCAAAGGCAGGGTCTTGGCCACCCATGTTGGGTTTGACATCGCTCCCCACTTTCGTCTTCTTTGCCGGGGGATGCTCAACGGCACTCCAGGAAGGTTTTCTTCTTGGGGGCAGCCTCCTGGACCTATCAAACCTTGAGGGTGAGATTGAAATCGGCAGTGGAGCTCCACGCGCTTCATCGCCAGTCCTGCCAAGGGTCAAAGGTCACCATACTTTACACAGGGATATCTCTGGCCCTGTTGGGCCGATTTGGATGGTCTTTGGCTCACATTGCTCCTGATGGTGGGACTTATCCACCTGGGTCACTTTCATTAGGCCACCCGGCCTAAAAGTAGGACAAATGTTGCAGGGGGTTAGTTTCACTGGCTCCCTGTGTCAGCCTTTCATATTGCTCTCGTTCCGGGCCTCTCTCCTCCATGCGCAACACCTCAATCCTTCCACCACTGGTCCTGGGGTCAATCAGAGACAGAATCCTTAGTCCTGAGAACAGTCAGGTGGTTCCTCCCTCAAATTGTTCATGACATCAGCCGCCAGTCCCAGCATACCTCATAAAAAGCAAATCAATCAGAGATCTTTCCTCTCTGCACAAGACCTTTTAAGGGGGAGAAGGAGGTGCCAGCACAAATGCACCTCCGGCTGACCCCGAGGTGCTAAAATGATTGGTCAGTCATAGCACTTCCTTTCTTGAATTAAACTGTGTGTCTATTATGTAGCTTAACCAAGATGCATGCAGCCCAGTTGTAAGGCAGCCAGCCTGAAAATCTGTACGTATGTCTGGTGAATAATCACCAGTATGCTGGGCGCACAGCGACTATTAAAGAATACACACTTTCAATAATTAGTCAAAATTAAACAAAACATACTCAATTGTTCAAGTGTGCCTGAATTTCAATTGCTTTACTCATTGAAATTACAAATGCATTTGTATTGTAAATACTAAAAAGGTTACCAACACATTAATCTTTATCAACATTGTCATAAAATGTGATAAATGGAAAAATTCATGAATTCATAAACATCAATCAGTGTTGAAAATCAAAATGTCATCTCCATGCCCAATGCATTTCGGGATTATAAACAAATCCCTTCTTCAGGGGCCACTGTAGAAAAAAGACATGCATCAATGAACAATACCAAAATATTTAAATTGTTTTCAAACCCTCAGTAAGTGCACCATCAAACTGCCCAAGTGGCCATACAGCCTGTGTACACATATGTTACTGTGGATCCTTGTATACATCTTACTGCAGGCAATGGAAGTGAAAACTGCCCAGTGCTGAGTAGAAACAACCCTTGTGAATGTTTACTTCAAAATGTGCTTGAGAACCAAAAAAAGAAAAAAACAGTAGTTAAAATATCAGTACTGGCGGGTTTAATTCTAAAGATACTGGTTTGAGTGTTGATATGCTCTTATTGTTATAAAACCGGTAATCACTGAAGAGGAGGAAGCTTACGCTGGAGAAAAAAGAGTATGAGAAAGACTGGATTTCACCGCTACCTGCAGGCTGTGTGCTCCTATAAAAAGCAATGGAAGAATACGGTGACTATCCCTATATAAAAACAAACAAGTGAAGATGCAGCAAAGATCTGCACCAACTCACGTCCTGCCAAAGACGCTGAGTCACCTTTCTCAAGATAGTGTGCTGCTCACTATGTGATTTCCAAATGTCAAGGAAAAATTAACACAAAAATGTTAACCCTTCCCTTAGAGAACTATGTACTCGAATGTAGTATAAGCACTCTGAGTTTTTACCTTGTAGCTGCAGTAACTTAGGGAATGCTAAATCACTCTGACGTGTACCGGACCCCTCAGGGATTCCTTCAGATTACCGCTGCCTTGCGCTACTCTGAATCTAAAAATCAATAGTGCAGCCAGTTAAAAGTTATACTCATGCTTAATGGTATCATGTGCCACTGTGCGTTATGTCTCCGGGGTCCATGCTCACCAGCAGCAGTTGTACCTCGCTTCTAATCGTGTTGCTCCTGTAGACCTGCTATGAAATACGCGGTAAATGTGTCTGCGATGCTGGCTGCCCTTCTAATTATGCCAAGTACGGAAGCGCGTGAACGTGCATCTGCATTAAAAAAAGGACTGGCTGGATCGAAATCTGGGCGCCATCTTGTAATGTGCTTCAATGCTGAGTAGTGATAGCGATGTTGCAAGAGACCGGAAACTGAGGATTTATTGAAGATAACTGGTGGGAAATAAGCATGTTTATGTTGTGTGCGAAGAAATTTAAATAGAATCACCTTGACCATAAGGAAGATAGAAAGAAGATGAAAGGTTGACCACTGAAGTCTCCCGTCCCCAAAACATGTTTGCGATGTTGCAAGATGTTAATTCTTGCTTGTGTACCCCAACCGTATGAAATTGTAGACATATTGCCTGCAGAACATGTGCACTTACAGTCTGATTAACAACATGCAGAACAAAGAATCAACGTGGTACTAAGTAGAAGACAATAATGCTCGTACATAAATAAAATCTCATAAACTGTTCCATAGATTAAATGAAACAAGCCATTTCTATACGATCATTCAATCCTCCTGGCATCATTGTCTGTAGAAATTTTGTCCACCACACCTCTCTCTGTGCCAATACTCTGTTATTATCACACGCAGGTTTAGGTGTTAGAACTTGTAGAATTGTGTATTTGAGTTGAGCAATGGTATGATTGGTACCTATATGCTGGCTTTATCTGACATCTTCTTCTCTAGTCTATCCCTAGCGCCGGGAAACCCACTGCGGGTAGCTGTGCGCGGTAAAAGTTCAAATAAATAAATGATTGTGTTCTAGCCAATGTTTTACGAAATGTGATTTTGTGCTGGTGGGTTGAATGGTGCTGTTGTCTTCTGTGATTCTAATTTTAACTCAACGTGTGGTTTTTCCTACATAAAGAAGCCCAAAAGAACACTTAATTGTGTAAATCACATTTGATGTATTGCAATCCCCATTGTACCTAAGTTGAGTAGGTTGACCAGAATGAGGATGATTAATGATATTTTCTGTCATTACATTGTTACAGTTAACGCAATTGAAACATTTACGCATCCCTGTGTATTGTTGTACTGTCAATTTAGGTTAGATATAATTTCTTTGATATTTTTAAAGAGAGTATAAGCGAACAACGGTTCCTCAGTCAACAAACCATTGAATTCTGGCTCATGTTTTAAAGATTCCCACCTGTTGCAGATATTTTTTTTGATGGTCACCGACCTAGTGGAAAATCTGGAAACAAACACACGCCTGTTTGAACTGGTCTTAGTCTTGGAAGTCAATAAATGTTTACAATCTTTTGTCTGTGTTTTGTGAATAGCTTGTTCCACCACGAAGTTAGGATAACCTCGAACTTTAAACTTGTCACTCTGTTGGTCAAGTGCTCTTCTGAATTTCTCTTCATTGGATGTTATTCTCTTTATCCGGAGCATTTGAGAATATGGTAGATTATTTATCAATGCTGAAGGATGGAAACTGGAATAAAGTAGCAGATTGTTTTTGTGTGTGGGTTTTTTGTGGACTGATGTTTCAAAGTGTTGTTCTTGTTTGGTTATCACAACGTCCAAGAACAAAATACTATCATCTCTCATCAAGTGCGTAAACTTGATGCGTTCATTCTTCAAATTTAATTCATTTATTAAAACTTCCAAAGATTCTTTGAAGTTTTTCCATAAGAGGAGAATGTCATCTATGAACCGTGCTTAAAACACCAGTTCTTTGCTCCATGATTCATCAGAGAAAGTGTGCTCATGTTCAAACCTGGACATGAAGGTATACGTGTAGGCTGGTGCCCCCGAAAAAGCCATTGAGGTTCCACTTATCTGGAGGTAAATCTCGTCTTTCCATTGTAGATAACTGTGCTGTAGACAAAACGTCAGTAATTCTAGAACCAAGACTGTGTTGACACAGATTTCCCGTAATTGTAGTAAGGCCCATTCACTCGCTTCAATACCTTCCTTCAAGGGAATGGAGGTATACAAAGAGGTCACATCGATTGTGCACAGAATCCAGGATGGTGAGTAATGTTTGTTGATGGTCTCAAGTAAATTGAGAAAATGAGTGGTGTCCTTGATGTAACTTTGCCAAGTTTGGACACATTTCTGTAAAAAATATTCTATTAGTCGTCCAGCAGGTGCAAAGATGGAATCACAGCCTGAGACTATAGGACGGAATGGAGGGCCGCATCACCTCTCTGACCCTGTTTTAACATTCCTGAACAGCCTCTGGGATACTTCATGATGGCATCACCCAAGAGTCACTTGCCACATGTGCTCTGTGGGTCCCAGCTACACCCCTCGATGACATAACTAGCAAGGCCTTCCCCCAGGAATTCTTAAACAGAGAACCCCCTCTGGTCGGGCTTAAGAGGTCTGGAATTCCCCCTTCGTGGAGTGACCTCCACAGTCCCTCTTCCTGTCCCAGGATGACAGCGGGATGATTGATACAGAGCAATTTCACCCATTCCCTTCCTCTTTGAGAGTTGACAAAAGCACTATCAATTGGTTGCTTGGAGGGGTGAGGAATTTGTTCCTGCTGCTGGTTGAAAAACGTAATTAACCCAGACCAGCAGGGTCACAAAAGGCCTAGGCCCTGATTTCAAGGTGAGCCAGAGAAAGATTACATTTCTGTATGACTCATAAGCCATTCAGATATGATTTTAGACTTTACAGAAGTGATCTTTACATACAAGTTACAGTGTACATTGGTGTGACTCTGGAGGTTATGGTTCCAAGGGAACTGAAGCTGCACCCCAAGGCAGCCTATCCCATTGGAGTGTAATGGAGTGTTACTTCATTTAAGGCAGTAAAGCACACTGACTTCCCTATACATGTACCCCCATTATCATTCCTATTCCAGGTCACCACCCAAATCTGCAATGTTCATTTTGCGCCAGGCTACCTGTACGCAGTTCCTAGGCTGAGAATGACAGGAGTCTCGTGTACGCAGCCCTCACACACGTGTGTTTACGTGTCCACATGTAACCAACACAGTGACCCTTCCCGTGGCTGCTTGGCATCGGCCTCATCTCACAAGGCAGACACTTGAAGTAAACATGTGCAGTCCATTTTACTATGAATTTACTGTGGGTGAGTACCAGATTATGAGGCTCTCACACAGTAAAAGGTTAAAAATCAGGTGATCAAAAAGCATAAAATCCAGGTGGATTAGATGGTTAGAAACACCTTTTAACAAGGGCCCAAAGAACAAAATAGAAGAGGGACGACTGACAACCCTGAGATTTTATTGGCCCCAGGTTCCCATACACTAGGGCTAGCGACCTTGCTCCCCCCGAGATACATCAGTTTCCCTGCCCGCACAGGCATGGGCAAAGAAACTTTTTTTTTGTTTGGTCCTGCCTGGCGGCAGCATTTTTAAAAGTCCCATCAAACATGAGCAATCATAAAGTATGTTCTCAGTACGCAAGAGCTTGAAAAATGCTCCTGCCAACTGGGAGCAGACTTGAGATCTGCTTCCCTGCCTACAGTAATGCAGGCAGGAAAAAATAGCAACAGATTTCTCCCATCAACATGGAGCCGCATAAATAGCTGCTTCCTCTTGGTGGGACCAATCCTGGTTACCACAGCTTGTGGGGAGCGGGCTGTGGCTCTGGACACCCTTGGGCTCCCTCCGAGCCTCTAATGTTGTGAATGTCGGGTGCCATGGGTCGGCACAAGGGGACCCACCTACTTGGAAAGGAGGCCCTAAGAGACGGGATCACCAGGATAAAAATGGCTTAGAGAGGGGGCTGCTTTACCCCTCCTTTGAAAAGAACCAGCCCTGGGGGATGGGGTTCCTGGGGCTTATAAAGTGTGTGGCCCCCTTCCCTTTAAATTACATAAGGGCTTTAGGGATGATGTGGTTCCTAGTGTTTAATAAGGATGGGGTCCTCTCTGCTTTGAAAAAGGCCCTAGGGGATGGTATCTTCAGGGCCTAATGAGACTTGTGTAGAATTGGGGGTAACATGTGTTAAAGGATAAAGTAATGGTATAGTTAGGTTTGATAAACAATTTCTTTTTGTTGATTTAAAAAAAACATTGAAATTCACTGAAAACACCTAAGGTTGAAGTAACGTTTTATTTAGTTGAATATGTCAGTGACAACATTAACGTTTTGATCTAAAAGAAACACAGAAATTCACCAGTCATAGTTGGTAGAGCTAACTGTAACTTAAGCCCCTGCCATGTACTGCTTATGACCTCACATATTACATCACTCATGACATGTTCTATGACATCATTTATGATGTCACTGAAATCTCAAATGACAAACGTTACAACATTAAACACCAAAAACAACAGATATTTGCAAGATATGGTTAGCAGAGCTAACTATAACTTGCTTACCCACCATGCACTGCTTATGACCTTACATATCACATCACTCATGACATGTTCTAAAACATTACTGATGACATCTCAAAGGACATCATTGATGAATGTTGACCTCTCTGTGACCATCACCCCAAGAAAGCGAAACGTTGAATTGGTAATACATACCACAGTGATTACTGGTCATATGGAGTGCTTTCCTTCAATTGGTTTTAATACCTATTTTGTATTATAATGCATTAGTTAATACCCAGATACCTTTCTTAAGTTGCCAGTCCAAGACATAAGTATAGAGGAAATAGAAGACAGTGTAACTAAAGAATTTTAATTCATCACTATGACACACGAGCAGTGTAAAAACTGACCACTAAACAAAAATCAATATTTTGACATATGATAGCCATCTAAATTCAAACTGGTCTCTAAAAGAATGTGAGGGATCAGGAAGTGGGCACAGGACACCTTTAAAGGACTCACTGTAATTTAAATGATACCCAAACAATCTATATCTATATTCCTGTAATCATTGACAAAGGCATAGCTAATAACCCATTGCAGGGGGCAAGGGAAGGAGATATTCCTAAAAGGAAAACAGAAGTCCAAAATAAAGGGAAAAGGAAGACAAAAACCACCAAGCTAAATCCTATCCCCGAGGCTAATAGACCTGTCCCAACCAGTACAATAAATAGACCCACTGACGCAACTGAGATAATATCTTCTGAGGTAATGCTTGTAGAGGCAATAAAACATAACAACACGCACCTCCTCGATACTAAGCATGGGTGAATTTTGCGAATCTGGCGTTCGCGAATTTTGCAAATTTGCGAACTCGCAATCCGAAAAATCTGCGAATTCTCGCGAATTTGCGGATTTTTTTTTTTGTGTTCGCAAGGATTTCTGCCAGTTTGCAAGGATTTCTGCCAGTTCGCAAGGGTTTTGTACCAGTTCGCAATTGCGAACTTACATGTCGGCTCGCAACGGTTACGATTATGTTGTTTCTACGTCTGGTTCATCATCACAGGTTCGCAGCACCCTCTGTTTCACCCATGCCACCCTCTGGTACATCAATGCCACCCTCTGGTTCATCATCACTGTAGATTTTGGGGGGAAAAAGCAAGCACACCTGCCTGCTTCAACTGACATGAAATAATTTGGGGTTGATTTATTAATGTGTCACTGTTTTAAAATTCCAGTCTGGCACCTGCTTCTTTATCTGTAATTTGCTTTCTGTTGCAGTGCAATTTTTTTTCCAGGACCTTTGTGGCCTACTTGTAGCTATTCTATGAGCCTGCTGTGAGGGTCAGAGCAGGGTCATACAATTGTTGCAACTTGCAACTTAACTCTGGAGGGGCCCTTGTCAGGAAGCAGTACAGGGAATGGTTACTAATGATGAGTTTGAACTTTTGAACCTGCTGAATGCTTTCACTATTGCAAAACTCGTTTTTCTGCAGAACAGCATTACAGCAACTGTAATACCCCAAACAAGCTTATATGAGAAAGTTGATTTCTAATCCAAAAGTTATCCAAAGAAAATCAAAAGGCCTCAAATCCAAAAAAGTGCAGGCAAATGTCAACCTGAGGAGTTATTCTGATAAAAATCATCATTTTCAGAGGGTCTATGCTGCTTGCTAGTAGATTTCTTGTGCAGAATTGCAATTTTTGTAATTTCGCGAGTGCTCGATTGTTTTTACCCGCCACACCTACATGTTCACAATTGCAAAATTACACCGCACGCCGCAAAATTGTATCACCAAGAAAAAAAAATCCACTGCGTGCCAATTTGCGGATTTTCGGTAAATTCGCGAGCGTTCGCGGATTGCGAATTTACGAAAAATCCGCAAAATCCGCGAGCGGAACAGATTTTCCGCCCATGCTTACTCGATACCTCTAGTGAGGATATTACACTAGCAGACATAGGTGCTCTTATGAGATCCCTACTAAGCCCTCTAGAAGCACGATTAATTAAGATGGAAGCTAGGCTAGTATCCATAGAAAAATCGATTGTCCAGTTAGCTGACAGTCTAAAAACAGACAGTGGGGGTGGCAGAGGGGGCACAGAGAGAAAGAATAAAAGGGATCTCCTAACAAACTCAAAAAAAGACAATAGGGTAGTCCCTCTGGTGCAAAAGGCCAAATCAATCCCCCCCAAGCACGACCAATCAACCCAAGGCCAAGGCAGACAACCCTAATCCACCCGCAAACCAACAACCACCGCATCCCCCCCCAGACTAACCCCAACTATGCCAAGGATAACACCCAAGCTCCAAATGATTTACACAAATCACACAAACCAACACTACCAACAGTTGAGGCACCCGGGAACACCAAGAAGTTTAGAGCTGTGTACTTACCTCCGGAGGCGAGCCCCTACACAGTGATTTTAGCAGGGGTTCCGTAGTTGAAAACCACCTTCAAGGAATCAACAGCTTCCCTGAAGAATAAGGTGGTTAGTTGGCTATCCATATATAGAGCTTTACCACAAGGTATAACTAGTGAGGTCCTGATGGTCAGAAGGGTTCCATGGGTAGGCAGCTCAAAGAAAACCATCCAGGGAGATTGTGTCCTGATTAATTTTAGAGATCCCAGGACCGCCTCCTATATCTGTGGATGGCACCCTGACGACCAAGGGAGCAACATCAAGTCATTACCCCTCTCCTTCTTCTATCCCCCATCGAACTACGAAAGGGAAGCGGAGAGATGGGGTAGTGTCCCAGAGAGGGGGGGCGGGTGGGACCACAGTGGGAGAGCAAATTTCAACTACTCCAGAATTCAACAACAACCGACCTTCACACCGTTCTTGGAGGAGGAGGGTTGGGAAACTTATTATGGTAGGGGAGGTGGCTGGGGTGGAAGAAACAGAGGAGAATATCATTCTAGAGTCCACCACCAAACATATTTTCCCACATTCAATAGATACAGCGAACTAGAAATGGTGGATTGACAGGAAAGGCCTCATGGCAAGGAGTACCACCATTGCCATAGAGAGGGTCTCGAGGGAACCACCATACCTTGTAGTTCTATAAATGAAGTAATGACAGAGACCAGGCAGAATGAAGAAACGAACCATAGCAGGGAGGCAAATAAAAACATTATTAAGCACCCCAATAGTAACAGGGAACCAGGAGAAGCACAAAAACTTGTGACCACAGCAACAATGCTCACGGGTAACGCAAATGACCAGGGTCCCTCTCAAACACCATCCGTAAACCCTAGGCCCCCCTTCTTGAAAATTATTTCATGGAATGTGGCAGGCCTTGGAAATAAATGGGATCAACTGGAATGGATATCCTTTATTGACTCTAAAGACATATGTCTTTTCCAAGAAACCTGGGCGAGGGAAGAGTACTCTCCCATTGGTTTTGCAACGTTTTACATTCCTGCGAAATGGGGGGTAGGGGACGTCCTTCTGGTGGCCTTGCTGTATGGGTGGCAACTCACTTGGGATGTCAGGCCACACGACTCCCGCTGATTACACAAGACATATTAGCTGTGCAGCTCGATTGGACAAATTCCCGTAGACTCGTCTTGATAAATGTTTACTCCAGACCAGTAAACATAGCACGAGAATCGACAACCATTGAGGAACTCTCAGCTCTCCTTAATGAACTACCCACGGGGATCCCAATTGTGGTGGGAGGGGATTTCAACTCACACTTTGACCCCCTTGCTGGCCTCCTGGATGGGCCCTCATTAGAAGAGGATGCTAGATGGTTAGTTCCCCCAATGGTAGCTCCTCCCCCTAGAGCATGGACCCCACTTGCTCTACAGATTACCCTCAAACATTGGCTCAGGGCGTGCAATGGCCGCACTAAATCTGATAACCCCAGCAAATATACTTTTAACAGAGCGGGCAGGGAGTCAAGAATAGACTGCGTCCTAGTCCAACTGTCCTCGTGGAAGCATATCATTGATTTTAGGGTGCTAGTCAGAACAGACAGTGACCATAATGCCCTAGAATTGGACAACGCCGTTCCTGGCAAGGAGGGGAGGGACCATGCTATGGTGGCGGCAAATCCAAATCCAGGCCTCCTTCTTGAGAACAATAGAAAGAGAGTAAGGTGGGAAAAATTAGCTACCAGTAGGGAAAGCTATCCAGCCTTTACACAAAAATAATTCTAATACTAGAAAAAGTCGGTCTCCTCAGTGTGGAACCAAACTCCTGGGAAACCCACAAACTATTGTGGCTGGCACATGAGGAACTTGTTAGGACCTTGGCGATAGATCTCTTCTCCAAGGTTCACAGCAGAGTTGCTGGCTACCACCGCTCCACATGGTACAATGCCACATGTCGCAAGGCAAAGGGCGATCTTCTCTCTTCTATTAAAGAGGGCAAAAGTAGATTAGAGATACAGACTAGAAGACGGGCATACAAGAAAATGGTCAATAGTGCTAAGATGGAGTGGGACCAGAATAAATGGGAGGAACTTTCTAGCTCCTTAGCTGCTAGGAACTCCCGGAAGTTCTGGCGTATCGTTAACACGGGGCCCGAAGACCTAGCACCAGCAATAGAACCCTAAATCACACCAAGCGTATGGCAGGAACACTTTCAGTCCCTCTACACAGAGGAAAATGGGGCCAAATGTTATCCATCCCCATCCGTAACAATTCACTCAGAGGGGGACCTCTTCACAGAAAAGGAGGTCAGATCGGCGTACTGGATGGTTTTCTGGAATTCTATACGGAAAGGGGACTCAAGATCAACGCCTTAAAAACGAAATATATGATCTTAAACCCCACTCCCTCAACACGCCCTACCCCCATGCTTGGCTCAGTCCGCTTAGAGAGGGTCTCCACGTTTGAGTACCTGGGGGTAACTCTAAACGAGAAAATGACCTGGGAAACACACAAGACTAAAGCCAACATGAAACTTGTGTTGCTAGTGGGTGGTATTTCAAGGATGGTGAAGAACTCTACATACCGCCCAGTGGGTCCAGTTATTCAAATTTATAAATCACAGGCCCGGGGGGCAGTTACATACGGGGGCGAACTGTGGGGTCACACCACTGCTCAAAAACTGATGTGTACAGAAAACAAATTTATCAGGCAGATGGTAGCTCTCCCCTCAAGTACGCCGCTGCTTCCTTTGAGACTTGATCTGGATATTAGGCCAATCACAGACGAATTGGGACTCAAGCCAGTAACCTTCTGGCGACGACCCTGGAGCAGCAATGATCTTATTAAATACAGGACTGAGCTTCAGGAGTTTTTAAATGTACCATATGCAACTTTTATCCCATGGCTAACCTATATAAAAAGGTCAGTTGAGACCCTTGGCTTACCAGAGCTCTGGACTGATCTGGTAAATGCAAGTACCAGGATCTCACGGAAAGAACTATCAAAAGCTTATTACGACCTAAAGCTTACTGCTGCCGTGAATGAGACGCGGGTGGGCTCTCTGACAAATGTATTCATCCAAAACAAAGACTACTATTCTTTTGAATCTGTTTTGGATGGTATGACTCCCGCGCTAACCAGGAAGCTCTTTCTGCAATGGCGGTATGGCACTCTACCCCTAAGGTCATTTACAAGTTCTTGGTCTTCGCCCCCGACCACTGAGCGCTGCCCGGCATGCGCGCATCCCCACGAAAATGACTCACATGTGGTGTTTTTTTGCGAATCCTACCAAAAAAACAGGAAATATTGGCTTATTCCCCTCCTTAAAAACATGGGTTTTAGAAATGTTTTACCTGCACACAGAATCCTGAAGACTGATCCTTCCCCACTGATAGTGTTTGCAATGGCGAAGTATTTAATGGCAATGTGGCACGCACGTTCACGCTTTCTTAAGCTGGACGCGGATTTTTAATTCCGTTTTAACAAATTTTAGCTGGTAACTGGTTTTAGCTGTCATTTAGGACAAAGCTGATTCATATCGTAAAGACCAATTCTTATAAATTATTGTTTTGATGTATTGTATAAATTTCATGTGATTGTGATGTGTGTATATCTTATATGATGTTATTGGTCGAATTAAAGATTTGCAAGAAAGAATATTCCTGAGTGTATAGACTCACCCTAAGCAGCTGATCCTAATGGTCTGTTAAGTATATTACTGCTGCAAAGCATGACCATTGATTATCATCCAAGTAATCCCTAAAATAATAAGCATAAAAAAGGTCAAAGACATGATGTAAAACACAATGTTTTAAGACATCTGGCTAAAGCAAGAATGTAGTAAAATAGCCCACACAAGCCTAAAAGCAATTAGCTTTATTGTATAAAATGACCTCAGTGAGAAGCAGAGAGATTGTCACCAGCTGTTGGGGCAATTTTCTGATTTATTTTCCCTGGTGCCTGGTGTCACAGAGTGGTGCGTCCATGATGTATACACGGAGACAGTCCTCCTGTCAAGCACAAGTCTTTCAGAGCGACTGACTTGGTGTTGGCCTACATTAAGGAGGAGGACTCCAAAATGTTTGCCCTAGGGGTGATTGAGTCCTCTAGCAGCCCATGGTCCAGCCCTGTGGTCTTGGTACCAAAAGCTGCCGTGTCTGGTGCCACCCCTGAATTCAGATTCTGTGTGGACTACCGAGGTCTCAATTTGGTCATGAAGACCAACGTACATCCCATCCCCAGGGCTGATTAGCTCATAGATCAGTTGGGGGCTGCCCAGTACCTCAGCCCATTTGATCTAACGTCTGGGTACTGGCAGATCGCTTTAACTCACGGGGCCAAGGAGAGGTCAGCATTCTCCACACCAGATGGGCACTACCAGTTTGGTGTGATGCTCTTTGGAATGAAGAATGCCCCTTCCACCTTTCAGAGGTTGGTCAACCAGGTGTTGGCTGGGCTGGAGGATTTCAGTGCTGCCTTCCTGGATGACATTGCAGTGTTTAGTTCCTCCTGGGAGAACCACTTGCGCCACCTCTGGGAAGTGTTGATGGCACTGCTCAGAGCAGACCTCACAATCAAGGCCAGTAAGTGCCAGATTAGGCAGGATTCTGTGGTGTATTTGGGACACCAGGTTGGGAGTGGCCAGGTGACACCCCTACAGCCTAAGATCAAATCCATACTGGCATGGGAACCCCCCAGGACCCAGACCCAGGTGAGAGCCTTCCTAGGTCTCACAGGTTATTAAAGAAGGTTTGTCGAGGGGTATGGCAACATTGTTGCCCCCTTAACCGATCTGACTTCCAAAAATCAGCCAAAGATTGTGAATTGGACTGACACCTGTCAGAAAGCGTTTGATGCCCTCAAGACTGCCATGTGTACAGCACCAGTCCTCCTGGCGCCCAATTTTGCAAAGGAATTTCATGTCCAGACAGACACTTCAGAGCATGGGGTGAGGTCTGTTCTGTCACAGATCAATGAGGAGGGACTAGACCAACCTATATCCTTCATCAGTAGGAGGTTACTTCCCCGGGAACAGAGGTGGAGTGCAATTGAGGGTGAGGCATTTGCTGTGGTCTGGGCACTGAAGAAGCTGTGACCATACCTGTTTGGGGCTCACTTCCAGGTTCAGACAGACCACAGGCCCCGCAGATGGCTGATGCAGATGAGGGGTGAGAATCCCAAGTTGTTGAGGCGGTCCATTTCCCTAAAGGGTATGGATTTCACGATGGAACACCGCCCTGGCACAGAACACGCCAATGCTGATGGTCTGTCCAGATTTTTCCACCTTAGTGAAGAGAACCCCCAAGGAGATGGGTAGTTCCCCCCATATTACAGCAGGGGGCGACACATGTTAGACCTGAAACCAATGACGTGGTCTCCCTTCCATTTTTCGCTGTTGTCTCTTCTTTTTTTGCAGGTATTAGATGCTCTGGGTGCTGTGCCACTGCCCTTCAGTGCCACAGCGCAAATGCTCCCTGTGTAAATATGACTGTGGATTGGTATATCCCTGATTGTCACCTGTTAGTCCCTAGTAGTGTGGCCTGTGTGTGCCCAGGGCTGGTAACCCAAATGCTGCCGGTGGGCCTGCAGCGCTGGTTTGCGCCATGCACAGAAGCAGCTTGTAAAGTGTTCCTCAGACCTGCCACTGCAGTGCAGTTTAGAACTGCTATCTTGGCTGTGAATTGCCCACACTTCCCAGCCCTTGAACCTTCCCTTAGAATCATGTCAGTCAGCCCTATGGTAGGTGCATTGTGTGTGTAAGGTAGGACATGGCTTGATATAGCATGTCCTGGTAGTGAATCACCCTCTATTTTGTTTTTACTGCTGCAAGGCTACCTGTTCTCCATAGGCTAGAATGGGCAGACTAGCTATTACATCTTATAGCCCTATTTGACTCAGGGAACATGGTAGAAATGTTAGTTTAGTATGCCTGAACTGAAATAGATACTAAGCTGTGGACAATATGTTTAGTCTATGCCCCAAATTCAGACGATCCGGAGATTCTGAATTATTTAAGCCTGGAATTAGCGGATTGGCCACCCTCCATAATATTTTGTGGAGACCTAAATATGCATTTGGAAGGTAGGATAGATATATCGGCTGATTCTGTATACCCTAGTCTAAAAAAGAAAACATATAAGGCCCTATGAGGCTTAATATTGGAATTAGGATTAAGGGATGTGAGATACGCAAAAAACCCTCCTTCTCCTGGTTTTAATTTCTTTTCCAATCCCCATCAGAAATTTCTACGATTAGACAATTTTTTTGTTAAATCAGGGCTTATTAATAGTGTCACATTTGAAATGTTTCCACTAATCATCTCTGATCACAACCCAATAGTACTAGAGGTAGCAATTGAGAGTAGGTCTGTTTCAACGTTGAGATCCGGGACATTTGATCGGAAACTACTACTAGATTCAGTGAATATAGAAATTATGAGGAAATGGATTAAGGAGTTTTTCGCCATTAATAGAGGAAGTACATCCGTTCAAATTATCTGGGATGCCTTTAAGGCTGGGATCCGTGGCGAAACACTCTCATATACAATTAGGAAGCAAAAAAGCAATAAAGATAAAGTAGATCAAAACTTTAATCTAGTGCGAGAATGGGAGGAAAAATTAGCTATAGCTATCTCCACATCTCAAGAAATTGAGCAAATCAAAACCACCCTGGATATACATAAGGCAAGGGTTTATGAAATATTTGCTATTAAACTGGCAGAACAGCTAGCAACATTTAGGTCACAGATTTACGAAATTAGAGAAAATTCGGGAAAGATTTTGGCAAAAAGAATAAGAGAGAAAGAAACTCTAAATACTATTAATGCGATTCAGGATGAGAGAGGCCAGATTTATAATCATCCAGACCAAATACTTGCCGTATTCCGACAATTTTACTCCCAGTTGTATAAACAGGATAATATGGTATATTCTTCTGATATGATGTTAAATTTCGCTGCTGAAAATAATATTTCAAAGTTAACTGATTTTCAGTCATTTTCTATGGAAGCTGATATTACATGGGAAGAAATTGAACTAGCTCTGCTCTCGCTGGCCACAGGGCAAGCCATGGGCCCTGATGGCATTCCTCTCAAGTTTTTAGGACATTTAGGAATGTTATGAAGGAAAGCTTATTTATCACATTCCTGGAAGCTCGGAGGGGATCTCCACCAGGGTCTTGGAACCAATCCATATTAATGGCATTTATGAAAAAGGACAAGCCTCCTCTTAAACCGGCATCATACTGACCAATATCGCTGATAAACGCCGATAGTAAGATATTTTCAAAAATATTAGCTACTCGTATGTCATCAGTGATATCCTCCATTGTTTCGCGCCGGCAACATGGGTTTATCCCTTACAGGGACACAGCGGACCACGTTCGAAGAGTAATTAGTTTGATGGATTGGGCACAGGGCACCAATACACCCATAGGAATCACCCTGTTGGATGCTGAGAAGGCATTCGACAGGGTGGCATGGCCTTATCTTTGGGATGTCCCGACCCTAAAAGGCTTTGGACCAAAAATGATTGTGGCGCTGAAAGCCTAGTATCAGTCACCAATGTCTTGTGTTAAGTTTGGACTATGCAATTCTTGCCCATTTCCTATCTTTCGTGGCACTCGACAAGGCTGCACGGCATCTCCACTGCTTTTTTCCATCTATATCGATATCTATCTTAATCGACTAAATCAAGCTGAAGAAATAATGCCAGTGGAAGTTGCAGGTACTGCTTACAGGGCGCTAGCAGTACCTGCAACGACGTGGTGGTGATCACCACAGATATTAGAAGTGCAATGCCAAAAATTGAAGAGACTGCGGCCCAATTTTTTCAGGATACAAGTTGAATCCTGCTAAAACCTAAACTATATTTGTAGGCCAGAATCCACCAACAGACCTTAATATAGTAACCACAGCAACATATTTGGGCATTAAGTTAACAACCACAATCTCTGAAATTCCCAAACTGAATTTTACTCCTATTTTGAAAAAGGCAAACACTACTCTGGAGCGTATAGACCATCTACACTTGTCCCTACATGGCAGAATCAATGTATAAAAATGTTAATACTGCCAAGATTTTTATATCTTTTTCGAACCGTACCTCTTGAATTCCCAATAGAATTTTTTAAACAACTTGAGAGAATAGCTGGGAGATTTCTTTGGGGGTATAAACGTCATGGTAGAACCTTCAAAAAGTTAACTCTCCCCAAAGTCAGAGGGGGATGGAGCACTCCACACTTCCTGTTTTATTATCTAGCATCAATTTTACAGTTCATAAGTTCTATAATTATTGGTACCAAAGCTCCTATTTATGAAGCACATTGCCCGTCGATTTATGAAATCTCTTTAGGGGCTGAGGCTCGTGGCTGCATGCTGAAAAAATATAGAACCGAGCTATTACAAAAAAACTACATTTAAGATTGTAACTGCAGCATATTGGGCATGGAACATTATTAGGCGACAAATGGGGTTCCCAAAAATTTTGAAATACACTCTGCTGACATCTTAGCAAATTCTTTATGATGAAATGGTTCAAACAAGGAATTAACTGCATTGGTGATCTATGGCAGAATGACAAAATGATTCTCTTTCAGACCCTTCAAACTAAATTTAAGATTTCAACTCTTGATTACTTTAAATACTTTCAATTGCATAGTTATTTTAAAACCCTATCACTCACCGAACGCTCAGGCCTTCTGAAGATTCATTTGATTGAGTCTCTATATACCAAAAGAAATATCAGCTTCTTCTATAATTTGTTGATCTCAGGTTATTCAGATGACTTAACACTAACACAAGAGCGATGGGCAACGAACCTGGGGGCAACCAATGTGTTAATTGAAGAATCCATTTTGATGGCTAACTCCATTCTCATGACGGGCAGATCCCGAACTCAACATTATATGGTTCTGTTCATCATACCCCGGCAAAAATTTCCAAATCGGGAGCTTCGCCATCTATAGCTTGCAAAAAATGTTTGTTAGAGGCAGCAGACGCAACTCATATGTTTTTTCTCTGCTCACAGCTATCATGTGTTCTCTCAGAAATACAATCTTTTCTGTCCTCAATACTCGGAACCTCTATAAATCTGACTCCAGAGCTGGTAATGATAGGGATATCCTCTGAAAATATATCAGATGATAAAAAAAGATGATATTTATCTACATGTCTGTATATCATGCTTGTATAACTCAGGAATGGATTAGCCCAGACCCCCCATTATTTCATACTTGGCGAGCGCGGCTGTTAGCTAAGTATAATTTAGAACATGCCATTTATGCTGTGAAAGGTCGCAGAAAAAGACTGTTGGGGGAGAAAATCTGGGCCCCAGTGCAGGACTGGATTCAGGGGGAATTGGGGGGTGATGGCCTGTCTTTACTAGTTACTAGCAGCCCGCCCCAGCGTTGCCTGGGGGCAATGAAGCTTTAGGGACAACCTATAGATAAAGGACACATTATTATTGCACATTTTGTATTGCTTTTGCACTGTTTATGGAACCCCCTTCCATCACAATTTTCACCAATATCCATAAACTGAAAGAAATCTCCGTAGCTCTTCTCATTTAAATGTATTTATTACTTATCTTTCAATGCCTCTTTTTCGAAGGTTCCACGGTAAAAGAAACCGTCTCCCTTTCGATGAGAAAAAACACACAAACCAACACAAAATCTTTCTTAGTGCATGACTGCCCTCTACAGGTCATATAAACCAGACTGCTGAGAAGGCACCTTTGACGAGTTAGGAGGGCCTCTTTTAACAAAGTACTCCTTACATCGATGAGTGTTAATAGAGAATACCAGCAGAAGTAAAAAAAAAAAGTGATCTACTTTTGAAAGAATTTTCATTTCACCGTATTAATGCTCATTTCCCTAAACCGGATTCCAAGAAATGTTAAGTCTTAACTCTTGAGTTGGATTTTTCGCTACACAACCCTTTAAGTTAAGGCTGTCCGTAGCAAAGCTTTTTTAAACGCCAACAACTTCATAAAAATCTGGATAACATACTTTTTTCTGTAAGAATTTCTGGAATGAAAGTTCTGCATTGCTTCATAAAGCTGACGCTGTCCTGTCATGCCTTGCTCTTGCACGTTCCCGAACAGAACAGCCCTGTGTGCTTTTCCTTCCATGCACTCCACCACCACAGTCTGCGAGCCACAACCACATGGGGGGGCTGTTATGATAATGACTCCCGCTCTCAAAAGACAGTACGCTCTACCTGTTGCTTCCACGCCGCTCCTTCCTGCGCTCCCGATGTCATCACGCAGACGTCGCGGCCGGCGCTAGTTGCAAGGGACTACTTTTTTTTATTTATAATTTTTTTTTTTAACAACGTATTTTTTTTTTTTAGATAGCCTATGTCCTTCTGCTTGCCCTGCGGTTTTCAATGATGTCTTGGGTGTTCGGATTGGTGGTGTACTTCTCGAGTTTACCTTGCCAAAAGGTGCAAGTTCTCTCTTTATAATAGTAGTATAGATTGTATATATATGATCCGTTATTGTTTATTTGTATTCTGATTATTCACTGAATTGTAATGTGGCGACTTCTTTTTTCCTTTCTCTTTTCTTGACTCTCTAATAATGTCTTGTATTTGACTTGCTTGCAATAAAAAACTGAAAATAAAAAATTAATTTTTTTTTAAAAAGTATGCCTGAACAACGAATGATAAAATACATATTTTAGTGAAGTTGGTTTTAACATTCTGTGTTTGAAAATACCACTTTAAGAAAGTAGGTATTTTCTTGCATGAGCCTTCCAGTGTGCTTTTCTGTTATGTGTATTGGCTGTCTGGGTTTAGAGGGGCAAGGCAGGCTGAGTCAGACCTCAGTCGAATAGAGAGATCTGCATTGAGTACTGGGGAGGCGTAGCTCCTTGACCTGAATAGGGCTGTGCCTGGCAAGGTGAATGCTGGCTCCACCTCCTACTGTGCGTCTGATGGCAGACCCCCTCTTTCTGAAAGGAAGGATGCAGCTTGGTAAACAAAGTGCTCCAGGCCTGAGCAGAACTAGTTCTGGCTGGGTTCAGTGACTAGAAGAGACTTTTGAGAACAAAGACTTTTGTGGTATAAATATCTGTGCCCAACCCCCCTGATTTTTGTATTGCTCCTGTATGTCAAGAAGAACCTCTGCCCGTGTTACTGAAGGAATCTGCAAGAGGGGAATATCCTTGTGCTTGTGTGCTGTTTCTTGGATTGGCCTGCAGTAGTTTCCCTTGGACTTGGAAGAAGAAGTAAAAGGACTTTTGAGAGACTTTTATTTTGCTAAACCAATCACCCAAGGGCTAGATTCCTTCCAGATCGTATTTCTATCTGCAGGTGAGGCCCCTGTGAGTTCCAGGGCCTCTAGTTCTACTACAGAGAAAAGAGTGCTGAAAATCATCGCTAACGCCGTTTGCGAGCCGCCACAGCTGAAGAGCGTAAGAAAAATCATTGCGCATCACGCTCGCAACCCAAAGATCCTTGCATCACACACTTGCGGGCCATAAAGTGCTTGCTAACCACAGAGATAATTGCATTGGACGTTTGATGGCTTTTTGAAGGCTCAATAACACCCGATCATTGCAACGAGTTCGCCGATTATGACATCGCAGAGCGCCCGCCGAGCGTTCGACATTTTCCTCACCTCGTACCCGGACCGTCGCTCCATCGAGGGGCGACATTTTCTTTTGTCCCAACAAGATTGCCCATGCAACAGGATCAGCCCATCATCCTCCCTTGGGGCATGGATTCAACGCTTCGCTGGCCTAGCATGAAGAAGTCTGTTGCTTTGTCCCGCAAGCACCCGCCAACCGGCGCATCACCCTCCCTTGCAGCAAGGATTCAACGCATCGCCTGCCTAGAATGGGGAAAATCATCGCTACAGCTCGGTTGCGACATTTTGTCCATTTTGCTACGAAATCCAGGTACTTAGTTAGTTAAAGGGTCACAGAGACTCCTGCTTTGAACTGAACCCCTATTTGAACACTTTATAACTACTTGTGTGGTGTCCCTTTGTAGTGTTCTTTACTGTGTTACTCTGTATGATCATAAATCCTTCACACACTGCCTCTGAGATAAGCCTAGCTTCTCGTGCTACGTTATCACAGGGTTGAGCAGGGGTTATCAAAGGATGTAGCCCCCTTACTCTGACTTAGGAAGAAGGGTCCCTACTTGGACTGTGGCCAGCCACTGCCAACTAGAGACCCCCATTTCTAACACACATATTCATTTACTTGACTGTTTTCTCACACTCTGAAGCA
The DNA here is from genome assembly GCF_964263255.1 of Lissotriton vulgaris. Classification (NCBI taxonomy): domain Eukaryota; kingdom Metazoa; phylum Chordata; class Amphibia; order Caudata; family Salamandridae; genus Lissotriton; species Lissotriton vulgaris. The sequence continues at coordinate 2,082,189,157 of NC_141691.1, forward strand.
TGGAGGTGTAGGCAAGGCCAGGCTGGACAGGTACCAGTGTGACTTGGGGTAAGACTTAGTCAGAGATCCATATGTATTCTCATTGCCCGGGAGACCAGCAACATACAGTAAGAATAAATGTTCTCTGAGCAAAGGAGCGGGCAAGTAAACTCACCTGGCCAGCACGTAGAGGATGATTGGGAAGCGCCACCTGAGATAGAATACTTGAAGGCTGAATTTCCAACATGAACATAGCCATTCTTCACCATTGGAAATCTTCATAATTCTACAGAAAACAAAAGTGGGAACAAGTAGACCCTGCTGTTTACCAACTCAAAAAAAGAGTAGATGTCTATCACACACACTTACATGCAGTCTACATTTTACGGATTCCCGTTATTATTGTTATTATTGTATTTCTTATATAGCGCCAGAATCGACCCCCGTAGGGGTATCTCCGCACTTGCCTTGGGAACCCGTCCTGGTTTTTCCCTGTGAGATAGCCCCTACAGGGCATCCCGAAGGTGAAAGCCAGGCATCCTGCTGCAGGGGGGCCGTTGTGGAGATTAAGCAAGCTTAATGCCCAGAGTTGCAGAGTGTGAACCCATGATTAGGTCAGGCACCGAAGCGAGAATTATCGAGACCGTGGAACATTTGAGCTCAACACCCTGCCGCGTCGGGAATTGAACCCTGGTCCCGGGTCTGACCTCTGCTTCAGGGTCTGCCTGCTCTAACCAGTGAGCCACAATTCCCCACTATTTATGGAAGGAACTTAAAATAGGAAAGGGCAGCAGACCCCTTGGTTTCTCCCCACTGGTGTGCCTATTTCAAATCTGGATCCTACTCATTACAGTCTTAACTACGAGATGATGAGTCTCACCCAAGAGGCAGGCCTGTAAAGTGAAATGTCAATAACATTTAAAATCTTAAATGTACTAAGGAAGCTTAGTCCCTTCACTCTGTTTATGACAGAAGCATCAAGGCAAATGTTTTATAATACCAAGCGATGGACAGAGGGCACCAAAGAACTTACAGGGGAGAGATGGTGAGACTGAGATTTAAGGAGTAGGAGCTCCTTTTTGGTGCAATGAAGAGTACCAGGTAAGTAATCTGAGCCATACTTCCATCTTCAATAACTGGCCAATGGTGACTGGTCCTTATTAATTACCTTATTGAATATGTAACTTTAATATTATGTGCTTATGTATTACTTGTTGGACAGGAAGTAAAGATCACAAATCTTTACTTCTTGTACCAAAATAAATCAATAAGGTATAACAAAAATGATAAGACTAGAGATAGTGCAAGTGTGACCTAGATAGACTCACCTTATGTCTTATGTGCGCCAGTTTGAATCTTCCCGAGATGATGCGTTTGGAAAGTAAATACAATTATCTCCTAATCTAAGTGAAACTAAGAACAACTATGTTTGGATGGAACCCTAGTCAGGTCTTAAATCGTCAGTGTATCAAATTATAATTAGATTTGATTAATCAGTTGCTAAGGATCCCAATTCTCCTAAACACGGAGCCAACGTTACTGACAGTAAAAAGGATGCATTGGCAGTGAGGAAATAAAAAGCCAATAGCTCCAAGGGCTCAAACAGATGCTGTTGTAGGCTTCATAAGACCAACAAGAGATCCCAGACAGGAAGCGAGGTTTTTGTTTATGCTGTTGAAAAATATGAAGTGGACAGCTTTCTGTTTCTGCTAAAGCCTGATCATGCACTCTTGATGCTCTGATGTCCTCTCTTGGGCTTTGAAGGAGGATACTGACAGATGTTTGAAAAAATCCTTCCTTTAAGAATCCAGGGATTTCGGAAGGAAAACAAGACAAGGCACCAAACTCTTGTGTAAAGTACCACTGAGAAACAAACTGTTCAAATGCTTGTTACAAGTGTAAGTACATAATATGTTTATTGTACAGTTAATTAAAACCTTTACAAAAGTTGGCCATCGTTTATAAAATAGTAAAACATCTATTTAAAAGGTTAATAGCCACTCTGTTTTTTAGTGCCCTTCTGCCCTCTGTGCCATTCGTTTTTCCCTAATTTTTGTGCCACTTTTGCCTTCTGTTCCACTTGTTTTTTGTGCCTTTCTGCGACACTCGTTTTTCCCTTGTTTTTTTTGCCCCTTTTGCTTTCTGTTCCACTTGTTTTTTGTGCTTTTCTGCCCTCTGTGCCACTTGTTTTTCTCTTGTTTTTGTGCCCCTTTTGCCTTCTGTTCCACTCATTTTTGCGTCCTTTTGCCCTTTGTTCCACTTGTTTTTTATGCCCTTCTGCCCTCTGTGCCACTTGTTTTTCCCTCATTTCTGTGCCCCTTTTGCCTTCTGTTTCACTTGTTTTTTTGCCCTTTGGCTTCTGTGCCACTCATTTTTCCCTCAATTTTGTGACCCTTTTTCCTTCTGTTACCTTCGTTGTACCTAACCGCCCTCACCACTGCGTCCGCTGTGGCCCCGCCCCCCTGACGGCCCACTGCCCTTTCGCTGACCCGCCTCCCAGCTGCTCCTCCCCATATATGCCGGCCTATGGCGTACCAAAGGCGCGCCTAAGGCAAGCCCGTCTGTGCCGTACGCACCTGGACCGAGCCTTGAAGAACGCCGCCACGACGACACCAGCACTCTGCACGATCTCAACTCCGGACAGAGCCACACCTGCCTCAAGGCTGCACCAAAACGCACACACAGCCCCTTCACCTGCTGGAACTGCAGCTACATCAGCCTCAGAGCCGATGAACCACCCACCAAAAAAATACCCCAAACACCTCTGATGCATACTACTGAAAACCCGCTCCGCACGCAAGCATGCCGTTGAGCTCTGGGACCTGCTCGACACAACATCCCCGGACGTTGCCTTCCTGACAGAGACCTGGTTTAACGACTCCTACGCACCTGACATCACCATAGCCATCCCAGACGGCTACAAGATCACCTGCAGAGACTGCACCAACGGAGTCGGAGGAGGAATCGCCATCGTCCACAAGAACAGCATCATGGTCTCAACTAGCACCGATGACACTCTCAGCACCGCCAAACACATGCTTTTTCATATCCACACAGACCCTTACTTCACCATCAGAGGGATCCTCGTCTACCGACCCCTCGGACCCCGCCCCCAGTTCAGCGACTTCATCGCCGACTTGATCAGCACGCACACCCTGACCACCACAGACTACATCCTCCTCGGAGACCTGAAGTTTCACCTTGAAAACAACAATGACAACAACTCCACAACCCTGATCGATAACCTTGCCAACTTTGGACCGAAGCAACTCGTCACAAAGCCCACCCACTCTGACAGCCACACGCTCGACCCAGTCTTCTCCTCAAGCCCGCACATCTGTTAGCCACACCACCAAACTCCTCTGGACCGACCACCGCTGCATCTTCTTTGCCTTCCAGAAGCCCACCACACACCACCGCACCCAACAGATCCCCCTCCGCTGCTTGAGCAAAATCACCAAAGGCCAACTACACGCAAACCTTGCTCTCAGACCACCCACAAACCCTCAAACACCGACGACACTGCCCACAGCTTCAGACTCTGGATCGAGGAGTGAGCCAACACCCTTGACCCACTAAAGAAACCCCCCCACAGAGACACCAGCAACAGGGCCAGCTGGTTCACCCCAGAATTCCTAGCCTCCAAGCAAGCCTGCCGGAAACTAGTGAAGAAATGGCACAGTGAACAAACTCCGGACAGCCAAGCAGCACACAAGGATGCCATCCGCAACCACTACTACCTCATCAGGGCCGCCAAGTGGACCTCCTTTAAAGACCGCCTAGACAACGACGCGCACAATAGCAAGGAGCTCTTCAACATCGTGAAGGAACTCTCCAACCCCAGCTCCAACACCAACGACACCCGCTGTCGCAAGCCCTGTGCGACTCCCTCGCCACCTTCTTCCACCACAAGATAGCAGACATCCACGACCGCTTCAAAACCCAGACAGCCCCAACAGACAGCAACACAACAGACCCTCTGCACACCATCGACCATGACCCCCTGTTAGCCTGGGCCGACGTGAGCATCGATGACACCATGCGCGCAATCCACTCTGGCTCTCCGTCAGACCCATTCCCGCACCACGTCTTCAACAGAGCAAGCAGCTCCATCGCACCCCACCTGCCCAACGTCATCAATCTCTCCCTCGAGACGGCAACCTTCCCAGAGATCTGGAAACACGCCGAGATCAACGCCCTACTTAAAAAACCTAAGGCAGACCCAAGAGACCTCAAGAACTTCTGGCCCATCTCTCTGCCCCCCTTCACGGCCAAGGTCATCAAAACCGTTAACAGACAGCTAACCCGATACCTCGAAGAAAACAGAATCCTGGACCCTTCCCAGTCAGGGCTCCTCTGCAACCACAGCACCGAGACTGCCCTTATGGCCAAAACCGATGACATCAGGACCCTGCTGGACAACAGCGAGACCACAGCACTCATACTCCTAGACCTCTCTGTCCCCTTTGACACCGTCTGCCATGGCACACTATGTGCACGCCTCCACGCCGCAGGGATCCGAGACAAGGCTCTGGATTGGACCGCCTCCTTCCTCTCCAGCAGAACCAAGAGCGTCCGCCACCCCCCATTCCGTTACAAAGCCTCCGAGATCATCTGCGGCATACCCCGGGGATCCTCCCCCAGCCCGATGCTGTTCAGCATTTACATGGCCCTGCTCGCACACCTAGCCGACAGCACAACCCCAACATAATCTCCTACGCCAACGACATCACCGCCAAAGCCAACCTCCACAAAGAAATGAAGGCCATCACCGACTGGATGAAGACCAGCCGTCTGAAGCTGAACTCGGACAAGACAGAGGTCCTCCTCCTCTGCTCCAACCCTTCAGCCTGGGACAACTACTTGTGGCCGATGTCACTGGGGTAGCCCCGACACCCACCGACCACGCACGCAACCTGGGAATCATCCTCAACTCAACGCTCTCAATAACTAAGCAAGTCAACGCCAATTCCTACTCCTGCTTCAACACTCTTTGCATGCTCCGCAAGATCTATAGATGGATCCCGACAGATAGAGGAAAGACAGTCACCCAGGCCCTCATCAGCAGCAGACTCGACTACGGAAATGCCCTCTACACGGGAGCCCGTGCAAGCTCATCAAACGACTACAACGTATCCAAAACGCCTCAGGACGACTGATCCTCGACATACCATGCCACTGCACATCACCCCCACCTGGGAAATCTGCACTGGTTCCCCGTATACAAGAGGATATCCTTCAAGCTCCTCGCCCACGCACACAAGGCACTCCACAAGACCGGCCCAGCCTACCTTAACAGACGGCTTTCCTTCTACAACCCCAACTGCCAGCTACGCTCCGCCAACCTCTCACTCACCACCGTCCTGTGCATCTGAAGAACAACCACCGGTGGGAGATCCTTCTCCCACCTCGATACCAAGACATGGAACACCCTCCCACTGAGCCTACGACAGACCCAAGACCTGCTGACCTTCAGGAGGATACTCAAGACCTGGCTGTTCAATTAGTAGCATCCCCACCCCCCACCCCCAGAGCCGTGAGACCCTTGTGGGTATGTAGTGCGCTTTACAAATGATTTTTGATTGATTGATTGAGTTAAGAACACACTTTAAATTGCAAAAGGGTTCCGCTCATCCGGCAGTGATAACCCATAGTCCAGTTACTGTCTTTTTTGTTTGAGGGAATTTAGCAGCAGATTGTGAGGTTGAATTGCCCCCCTGGTCAGGATCTTGGCTGTGGTTGAGTGTGTACCATTTTAAAGTGCATGGTGCTGCATCAACTTTTATTGCTGAACGCAAAAAAAAAAAAAAGAGGTTAGCCTTTTGATGCTTATTCCTTGAGGCTTGGATGCACAGAAATGCTTAGTGCTTGGTTTAAAGAGCGCTGTTAAGGCTATTACATGATGGGTTATCGGGCCGGCTCCATCCTGGTTCCAGTGCTACTTCTTTGATGATCAGGCTGTATTCATTTTAGTCTGAGATCCGCAGCAGTTCAAAATGTAACCAGGCAGCAACTGAGTTGAATATCTACACCGGAGAAACTTGCGAACACCGCTTGTCTGCACGACAGTATTAGTTTCTTGTTAAAAATTGGTCTAAATAGTGACCGGTGCTCCTGCATCAGTTCCTGGCATATGGTTATGATGTGGACTAATGTCCTCCTCTTTTTCCCCACAGAGACGGCAAAATTGCCATCTTCGGAGGGCGTAACCATGGCGGCAGATGATAAGCATACAGCAATAAGCCTAACCGAAATTTCTGAAATTTCTCATTGGTGGTTTTTGGAGAAGTTAGTCTGTACAGTGAGCCAGCCGTGTGCACGTTTTGTCAAGACCGCTTTGTCTTGTATCATACATTAATTTTTGACAGTGTTTAGATTTTTTGTAAGCTTGCCATGGACCCCGACGATTTCCAGAGTTGCTGTAACCCCAGCTGAACCAATGTACTGTCCAAGAAGTATCTAGCTAGGTAGATCTCTGAGGCTTCTAGTTCCCTCCACAAGTAGGAGTTTAATGTTTCTGGTTGCCCTTTTTTAATTTTATACCAGGTTTTAACGGAAGCTCATTTACGGGCCAGCACTTCTCATAGCATCCCGAATTCAAGCTTCATTTGCGCCGAAGATGTATATCCAGGCAGACCGTATATTATACTTAGAGCTCTTGAAATAATGCCATTCAATGTGTCTGCGTCTCTCCCTCTCATGGCTTCTCTTCCATAGGTGATTGATGAAATTAATTTAGCCTGTATCACCCTGGTCAGGGGGAGTAAGCTTGGTCCAGCAGTCATGTTTTTCAGATTTTCTTAGTGCCACAACTGTCGTTAGTCCCCTCTTTTTTATTGCCTCACATTGTGCTTTGTAGTTGCCTTTGTTATCGATCATGACCCCCAAGTATTTGCAGTTTTGTACAACTTCAAGCTTAACTTTTGCCAGGTGAAAGTTGTACTTTGTTTTTTTTTCGGGTAATTTACACACATCACAATAGTAAGAATCACAGCCCGGCATATGTGTATGTATATTTCATATACTTAAAAATAGATAAAACAAAGAACACTGTGATGGATGGAACACTTGAATTTATCTCAGCTACTGTCAATTGTTTGAGCCACATTCAGGCCATTTTTTTTACCCACTATGCCACTGAGACCTGGTATCTGCAAATCTGTCTCTGTCCTGCTACAATATGAACAGTCCAGACACAGCTTCCAGGATACATACCTTCCAGGCAGGGATCACAAGTTATCCCAGACGGTTTATACCTAGGTAGTTCTCCTCAGCGAAGTACAGCTTGAGTCTTGGAATGCTTGTGTTTCCTTCTGGAGGGGTCTCCTCTGACAGTTTAGGATGAACTGTTGCCATTGAAGAAACAAAAATCTTCATTCTCAGGGGTCTCACTAATACTTGATAATAAAGAAGGTGGCACAGAAGCTGAAATATGAAAATACATCTTTATTAAACTTAAATTAAAAAATCCCCAGAATCTCCGTGCACAGAGTACATTCCTAGTAGAATGCTGTCTTGTCCTCCTCAGTAGATTTCAGTCTCCTGACAAGATCACTCCTTCAGATAGTCACTTCTCTGATGAAGACCCACGTTGGGCGCCATTTGAAGAAACAAAAATCTTCATTCGCAGGGGTCTCACTAATACTTGATAACAAAGAAGTTGGCACAGAAGCTGAAATATGAAAAGCCATCTTTATTAAACTTAAATAAGTGAGACTACGTCACACAGAAGCCTTAGCAACTGAATGAGGCAGTCTGAGGAGTACAGAAAACAGAGGTCTTATAAATGCTTAGGGTTACAAACTCAGCATAAAAGTAAGTGGCAGTCCTAGCTTTTGCAAGCATGCAAAATGCCTGACATGGACATGCAAGATCTGCCAAATATTAGCCAATAGGAAAACATTCAAAACAAGGCATCATGTAACCAGAACATCCCCCTTGAGTCGTGCATTTGCCCAACTCGATAAGTCAATCAATTACAGCACATATAGGTCAATCAGTAATGGCAGAACATGTCTGTTTGCTTCAAAGGAAAGGTTGTGGAATAAGAAAACACAGGGAGAGAATAGCGAAGGCCAAAAGATAAGATACGGCACGAGAAGAATGCTAAAGGCTTACAGATACTTGATACAGGGATTAGGTGGTCCAGACAAGAATTAGTTTAGGCCGGCTGGTGTTTGAGATTGGTTTCAAAACAAGGACAGAGGGGGTTTTCAACATGTTGCAGTCCAAAGGGCAGAGACACTTTGTGAATCATGCAGCCTGTGTAAAGGCAACACAAAATGGAGTTGAATGTAAAATGGAGTCAAAATTAAAGAACCTCAGACCCTCCTTTTGCCATTACACAGGCAAATCCTAATTCATTGCTAGGCGAGCATTTTCCATTCTAAACATTTCATTAAGGGTATGAGCAGGAATACAAAGAGAACAGGGCATTGGGTCATAATTAACATATAGGCAACAGGAGAAAGTAATGACCACTATTATAAGCAAATTATCATTTTTCTCAACCCTAAGCAAAAGCAAATCCTAAAATTATCTAGTAACATTTTTATAGCTCCTATGGCTTTCAGTAACTATTATATACTCAGGTGAAATAGTGGCCATCCTTATCAATGCTCTTAGATGAAACGGAATACTCTTCCACAGAGAATGGACTTTATTCTGCTTTTACTAAACAGAATACTACTCTAAAACAATGCCAGCAAAACAATAAGAATCAGTCTCCTAACACCCATTTTATGCAATCGCACGGTAACTGCTTGTACAACCACAACTATGCCCAGAGTCCGTTCCAAGCCTCTCTGGCAGGCTTCTATTGTCCATCAAATCTGCTCTCATTGTTTTCTTTCGCATTGGGCCTCTTGATTCAAGCCTTCCATGAAAATAGTGCTTCACAGTATCTGTTGGAGTGCCCTCCTGGCAAACATTCACAGCTCACTTGAAAGTCTCAATGTCTCAATGCAATGCACCGGTGTCTCTCCTCTGCTGCAGACACTACAGATATTGTGCTCTTCTTTGGTCATGGGCACAATTCATCTCGTGCAGACCCGGGTCTACATTCTCAGGCTCCAACACCCATTATTCAGTTTCAGAGGACGCTCAGGCTGCTCTTTCATGGCACCATAATGTAGTACCTTTTGCCAATCTTGGATCCTCCGGTGCACTGCACTTCCGTTGGAGCAAAGAAAAGGGGTGTGTATGAGAACAAAACTCAGGCCAAGGGGCTCAAGGGAATGCACACTGTCAGAGGTTACCAGCACACGACAGGTGGAAAACTGAAACCTCAAAACAACAGGAATCCTTCTCTTTTGCTCTTTTGCACTGAAATTCTGGTTCTGTGATATCCAATGCGGAGTGATGGAGCAAGTATGATGCTGGGATGATACCATTGATGGCGCGCTGGCGATCGCTTGTTCAGCCTTGCTGCTTTCTGGGTGCTGTAGGGCCAAGACCTCCGGCCCTCATCTGTAGCTGTCACTGATGGAAATTAGGCTTAAATCAATGTTGTGCAGGTTATTGTGACTTGATACCGCAGAACCTAGTGACGTAGGGAATGTGACACAGTTGTTAGTTTCCTTCAATTTAGTACAAAAACAGTTCATTGTATTACAAGGGGACTGCAAGCAGGTGGCCTGCAATCTTCAAAGGAGTGGCCATACGCCATGGGAATACAAAGACAAAAGCAGTAGGCAAAACAGTGCCTCTAGCCTCTTCAATTGGGTTTCCATGTGAGAGCATATCCTCTATCATCTAAGGGTAGATAGCAACATGGGAATTCTATCTGAATGGATGTCTTCACACATCGTGACATCGTCTAATGGGGTAAACATTTTTTTCCTCAATGATTAAGTCTAGGTGTTCTTAAATTCCTTATCTAGAACATCTCAAAAGAAAAATCGCATAATACAGATTATCAGGGACATGTAGATACCTCCCTTTTAATAACTGTGCATCAGGTGCACTATGCAATACACAGGCTAATGATCAAATGTGGAAACAAAAGACAAGAACTAGAGAGTCCTGGTATTTCCATGATCAGAACACAACTGAGCCACCAAAAATTAATGAAGCAGGAACAAAAGGGTAAAAATCCAAATTAAAATAGTCATTGAAAATTTGTCATGTTCAAAAAAATAAATGTAAGCTATCTCCTATTGAGGTAGAAAAACTTGTCTTACTATAGTGTTGAGTCAGTAAACCAGTCCATCACTAGCCTGACAGTCAGACTGGAAAACATCAAAGTAGGCCTAAAGAAAATTCTTAAAAACCAGTCTGGTGATACAAAAGGGAATTATACATAATATGGGGGTCTCTGGTACATTACTGCAGTCTGGAAATGTGAACCTGAACAATACACAAATAATAATAAATGGGCTGACTGATGAAAGGAATATGTAAAAGGGAAATGGAACTATAACACAGCTAAAATAACCAATAACTAGGCATGATGCGGCATCGGTCAGGGGAGAAGCGACAAAAGAAAAATCTATAGGAAGAACAAGAAATTACTTGGATTGTTCTTACAGGCCAGCATGTGACACAATACCAAGAGTATGGGTGATAAACAAAAATCGAAATAGTTCACAAAGGTTGGCTCTACCGCTGGCCGCTAAACCATATACGGTAACCTCAGCTAATGTTCCAGTTCCTTCTTCAGGGAAAAAATGAAACCTTGTTTCCTTTATGGTACAAAGCCATACACTACATAGGAAGCAGAACAAAACTGACTAATGTAATATAGAAATTAGGTCACCATGTACAAGAGTCACAGATCTATAATTTATCCTTACGTCTAATCAGGATACATAACTCTAGGGCTGCCTGTTCCTTAAGGGAAGGGGGCAGTAACGTGACTAACTGCAGGTGACACACTTTGATCCTGTATATCTCTTTTATTTTTCTTCAATACTACTATAGCCAAATTTGACATACACTGGTGAAGTGTTGTCTGTCTTGTTCACAGCATGAAAATATCATATCTGTGAAATTTAGTATCAGAGCAAATCCACCCAACTGTTGTGCAGCGATATGCATCATCATGACAAATCCCATCACAACACAGGGGAACTTGTAATAGTATCAGAAGCAACAACATAAAACAAAAACATGCATAAAATAAAAATACGCACAAAACGTACATGTCAAGCCATCAGATATACTTGCTGTATATCAAGCACAAAAAAAATAGACAAAACAATAGCATATGTGAATGAGTGGTGACGCACAACACCATGTCATGTACTTTATGCACTTTGAACTTGTAGCCCAAAACCCAATATTCGGGCCTGCTTAATTTGTCAGGTTTAAAATCCGTACCCTCCTTTTGACAGCAGATCACCAGGTAGTGGAGATCGGCTGTCAAATACAACTTACGGTGTTGCTTCTGACACACAGGACCTGCAGGAACAATTCATAAAAGGATAAAATGCAAAAGTATGTAAAACGTACAAAAATTTGTTTTCAAAGAAGTCATAATAAAAAAAAAATTAAAAAAAAACACATCTGTTTTCAACAAACTGCTGACACTGCGCATAACACACAAAATATCAACTGTAACCAACCATCTTTTGTAAACATGCTAAACCACCTTAATTTTGACTTTCCAAAAAAATAAAACTCTTTCACAGACACTCTGCGTGTCCCATGCGTCAACCACCCTTTGAGGCCCTGCTTTTCCAAGCAATGATTTCCCCATCTGTTTACACTTACTCCTAACTCCCACCTCACTGATCTTAAGGTCAAAATCTGCCTTGCGCGCTCCATGTTCCTCAGCCCTCTCTCTCTTCCTCACGCAGAGGCTGACAAAGACAAAAAGTCTTCCCAACTCTTTCTAACCTGCAAATATCAACCCTATTTAAAAACACATGTTATATATATTACTCCTTTTAGGGGCTACAATTTATTCATTCTTAGATTATTAAAACATTTACTGTGAATAATTTGCAGAACATATTAACATAACATACCAGCTTTAGAACAAATGTTTGCTACTACCCTACGCAATGGTACTCATTTCAGCAACCTTAAATGGATGAACGTCTCAGTAGGTCCAGCTAGAGTTAAAACCTTCAACCCTGATATTAAACTCAAACCTCTGCACCAGGCACATTGGCTCACTGAGCCATTAAAAGCAACCCCAAATGGGAACAACCTGTAAATTTTATATTATACCTACATGTATGCATTTACTGAAGCCTAAGGCACTTTAAAGCTATTATAAATGGCAAGAATGCTGTTTGAATAGTCTATTTTACCCAAATTCGACTTTTATATTTGGGACACTTAAAAATATATATCCTATAATTGTGTTACATATTAATCATCCTCAGAATGTTCTTTACATATTGCAGAGATTGGAAATTCGACATATCTCATGTAAATCCTTAGAAAAATGAGTTTTTTTACGCCTGCGCTAAGTGAAATTCCATATGCTAATGTCCTCATTATGCAGTATAGCACAACTTAAATTAAATTATAATGCTAGGAGGTCAAAGTATGAGCATTAAGCTTCATGAATAATAAAAAACGATTTTTGTAGCACTTATTTTTAATACTTAATTTTCATAATTAATTATAATTTTTAATAAACACAATCATTTTTGATAATTCCACATATAAAAGCAAGCTGCATCCCTTGCCTATAATTTTAGATGCATTCATTTATAAGCCTAAGCACAGAAGCCTAACTTGAAACATGACAAAATGTTTGCGCCATTTTTTTTCTTTCTAAAAAAGACAATTTTTATTTAGCAACAGAACCAAGAATATGCTTAAAAAAATGCTTAAAGAGAGGAAATCCTTAATTGAAATGTTTTCCTGTAATACAAAATAATAAACCTTAGTTTTGAAACCTTTTGAAAACAACATTATGAAATGCAAAGATTCACCCGTGTTTAACTGAGGGCAAAGTCCTGGCTTGAGTAAATATTCCTGTCTATTCTGTGACCCACAAAGACAACAGCTATTTGCTCAGCGGCAATAATAGCTCTCCTCTCAGTATTGTAACATGAGCATGGTGGCAGTCTTTTTCAAACTAAGACAAATCAATGTGTGAACTATAATATGCGTCTGAGTTCAGCAAAAATGTACTTCAGCTGAAGTGTTTGCCTGGTAATATCTAATACAATGTATGTAAGTAAAAAATGCTATAAGTTTATTTTTCTACAAAAACACACAGTATCGTTTTGAGGCCTTTTTATTCCTAGTGAATGTGAATTTTTCATTTTAGTTTTTAAGCATTTAGACATTTTGCTTAATAGAAAACATCAAGAAAAACCACAACCACACATTTGAGCTCATTTCAGACATAAACAGAAAGGGATCAAACACTCAGGACACTCAATACAGCGCGCTTTAGCCATTTATTTCATAAAAAGCGCCATCGCTATTCACTTACAGAAGTTTGCACTAATTGGAAAACCACATAGACATTTAAACACACATTTAACCCACAAATTAATACTCAGGACAGAAACAAAGGACAACCCACAATCTGTAGTTGAACCAAACCATCTGCAAATTCTAGTTGTAAGTCATATTTACAAGAAGCGCTTCTTAATAGTGTTCCAAAAGACTGCAAAAACAGCCCAACAGTCTGATGTACGTCCAAGAAGCGAAAATACACTCAATTCACTAGCTTTGGCTAGCAGAACATCCAAAAATCGTTCTGCATATCTTAATTCATAAAATTGCGCAGAACAAAGGATCCTTGTTTGTATTTTTTTGTCATATTTTAATTCCCTGGGGATACAAAATCACCAAGGAAGAAATAGGTTTTTATTCCCTCTAGGGGAGCCGGCTAATTTACTTAACATGACACTATGGCACCTCAAAAAAAACAACACATTCTTTGATGTGAGCTTGAAAACAGGCATGCCAAAAATACTGCAGAATATGCAAATATTATAATCAAGGTAGTGCTTAATGTACTTTTCGTACGTGCACCGTTCAACAATACCAGATAGAGAGAAATCTCCTCATTACCTGCCTACACAAATTGCAATTTGCATATCAAAATCCATACATATCTAAAGTTGGCCAACACAAATTCCAAAATTCCAAAGCTACAGTAAGCGTTACTAAACTACCTTACTCTTACCAATCAAAAGGTTGTCCAAATTTTAACTGCCAAATTCTAAATGACCTAACGGTTTTTTTCTTTCAATACTCACACCAAAAAGGTTCTCAGTCAGGAGTGACATCATGTGGAGGATCAAAATCAGGAAGATCAGAAATATACTGGGCTGCAGAGATAAAGAATCCCCAGAATCTCCGTGCACAGAGTACATTCCTAGTAGAATGCTGTCTTGTCCTCCTCAGTAGATTTCAGTCTCCTGACAAGATCACTCCTTCAGATAGTCACTTCTCTGATGAAGCCCCACATTGGGCGCCATTTGAAGAAACAAAAATCTCCATTCTCAGGGGTCTCACTAATACTTGATAACAAAGAAGTTGGCACAGAAGCTGAAATATGAAAAGACATCTTTATTAAACTTAAATAAGTGAGACTACGCCACACAGAAGCCTTAGCAACTGAATGAGGCAGTCTGAGGAGTACAGAAAACAGAGGCCTTATATATGCTTAGGGTTACAAACTCACCATAAAAGTAGGGGCAGTCCTAGCTTTTGCAAGCATGCAAAATGCCTAACATGGACATGCAAGATCTGCCAAATATTAGCCAATAGGAAAACATTCAAAACAAGGCATCATGTAACCAGAACATCTGCCTTGAGTCGTGCTTTTGCCCAACCCGATAAGTCAATCAATCACAGCACATATAGGTCAATCAGTAATGGCAGAACATGTCTGTGTGCTTCAAAAGAAAGGTTGTGAAATAGGAAAACACAGAGAGAGAATAGCAAAGGCCAAAGGATAAGATACGGCACGAGAAGAATGCTAAAGGCTAACAGGTAGTTGATACAGGGATTAGGTGGTCCAGACAAGAATTAGTTTAGGCTGGCTGGTGTCTGAGATGGGTTTCAAAACAAGGACAGAGGGGGTTTTAAACACATTGCAGTCCAAAGGGCAGAGACACTTCGTGAATCATGCAGCCTGTGTAAAGGCAACACAAAATGGAGTTGAATGTAAAATGGAGTCAAAATTAAAAGACCTCACCATGAAGAAAAGGGTTGGTTTTGATTTGCATAAGGGAGATTCTCTCAGGAGTGGCACAGTGAGTAGAAAATGATGTCTTGGAATACTATCAAGAGAGAATGCCAGTAGATTAGACTATTTGCATGCATTCCTTCCATTACCTTTGGTATTTTATGATGCAACCCACCGAGAGGCCATGAGTATACCCAGACTTTCGTCTCTTGCTCGCTGTGCCACAGAATCCAAGCTATCCCTCACTGATGAAGCCTCATAAGGTCAAAACTGGTCTGGGGTTTCTTATGTTCTCTTCAGGAGGGGGCATTCTCAATGAACTATCCCCTGATTAACATTTACATTTACATTTACATTAAGGTCAGTACTGATCTGCATAAGGTTGACTTCTGTCTAGAGTGATACAGTGGGAGAAAATGATGTGTTGAAATTTTCCCCAGTGTGATTGCCAGTGCTTTAAACTCTTTGCAAGCATTCCTCTGATCACCTATGGGGTGTTTGATATTACAGACAGGGGTCCCTTGCTTGCTATGCCACCTCATCCTTGCTTAACCTGTCTGATGATACATAAAAGGCCATAAACTGTCTGTGGCTGTGCGGGACCTGGCCTGGCACAGTTGCACCTTTCACATGAGGAGCAGGGTCAGCACTGATTTGCATACGGAAGCTGTCTGCTTAGGGGGGCACTCTGGTGGAGAAGTGCCAAATCGAAGGCACCGGAGCAAGGTTTCTTTCATTCACATAATAATGTACAGTTTGATGTGTGTATGTGTAGGAGAATGTTGAATTTCTTTGTGATGGAGCAAGCCTATTAGCAGACACATGAATATTAGTGAAGAGGTGTGACCTAGAGATTAGAGTTGACAACTTTACAACTGGGGAACCAAGAGCGGATCCTGGCCTCAGCTCAACATCCAGTGGTTTGAGCAAATAGATTTGTATCCTTGTGAGTGAATAGAGTTTTTTTATATTGATTAGCTTTCATGTAAAAAGGTCAGGGGCTTGTGTAAAGCAATCAAGTAACCTTTGGCCAAGTTTGCTCTATGAAAAATGAACAACTTACTCTGAGAAAGGAGGGGCGCTCTTTGGTGGCCTCCAGTCCTCAACTGAAAGCACTTGCTGTGCCCTGTTAATGGGTGGTGAGGAATGCAGCAACATTTTGCTTCACTTTTAGTAACTTGATAGATACATTTAAGCTAGAAATATTTGTTTCTTTAAAATCTGCAGATTATGCAGCAGATGATGGATTATGTGGCAAAAGTGGCAAATCCACATTTATGCAGAAAATGCAGTGGCTGCAAAATCACATTAATCCAGTTCCCTGCTGATGGGTGAGGCGAGGCTGCCAGCAGACAAAAGAGGTCCCATCCAGCCTCACCTCAGCAGGCTCACAGATCTGTGCCCAACTCCAGCTGGAGACAAATAAAAGATGGACAGTAAGTAGGAGAGGAGGTATGTGCCCAGAGGTGTGAGTCATGAATAGAGTCAAGCGTTTGAACAGACATACCTCGAAACCCAGGTCAGGTTCAAGTCTGGGCAGGGACCCTCAAAATCCCGTGGTTCTGGGCAAATTACTTAATCTGCCCATGCCTAACAAAATCAATATATGTGTCTGTAACAAAACTGGTGCTCATGTAAAACCTCTGATACCTCTGGGTCGAGTTTGCGCTATATAAAACTAAAAATAAATAAATAATAAAGCATCTTAGCACATTCAACATTTAAAACTTTACTGACATTTTACCTTAGAGGTGCCGGTCATGTGGGAGGCCATCCTTTTCATAGTTAGTATGAGGAGGTTACGCTTTTGTGTACATTATGGATGTTACTATTTATAGCAGCAATTTTAATGTTACAAGCAGAGGTAGTTAGTGTTGAAGCCTGTCTGCCCTCTCCTGACTGACATTGTGAATGTGTGCTTTTAGAAGGAAGCGGCTCTGCAACACTGGACTACACAAGCGACTCAACACCTGGGACCACCTCAAGCAGCACACAGCTTGTAACAACAGGTAACCTTTCTGTTTCTCTTTCAGCTGAATTATGGTGTCTTGGTAACAAAGTAACATTTTCTGTCTGCCCTAGTACTACCCTAGAGAGTTTAGTGTTCAAAGCACAGCTTAGTGTGCAAAAACTGTTTTACCAATCAAACACTCACACCCAGTCAACAGATCTGGTTTAATCCATAACCGTTCTTTAGCCCACTCTGCCACCCCAGTTCAGACATTGCTATATGCAAATCAGTCTGACCCTGTGCCTCAAGAGAACAGTTCAGCCCGAACTGCCAAGCCATGCCTTCCCTGGACCGGAAACAAGCTTCCAAGGACCAGTTTCTGGCTGGCATTTCAACCGTCTTCAGCCCGGCTTGCTTGAATCCAGTGGCAAAGTGAGCAAGGGACTCATGTATGAGCATACCCTGCCAACTTATGGCGAACAAAGCGGTACAAAAGGGGGTGGTGATGGACGGAGCATCTGAACCAATCAAACACTCACACCCAGTCAACAGATCTGGGTTTAATCCATCACCGTTCTTTAGCCCACTCTGCCACCCCAGTTCAGACATGGCTATATGCAAATCAGTCTGACCCTGTGCCTCATGGGAACAGTACAGCCCGAATTGCCAAGCCATGCCTTCCCTGGACCGTAAACAAGCTTCCAAGGACCGGTTTCTGGCATTTGTTTGTCATGGTACACTCTGAGTGAGGAGAGAGCATACATTGTGTGGTCTGTGAGAGAAAGCAAGTAACAATTGCTTCTTTCTAAACAATCTTTGGGTGCATGAGCTTTCTCTCTCTTTCCTGGATGTTTTATTTCAGTAGGTTTGTATCTTAAATGCAAGACACCCATTGAAAAAAATACATCATATTATGTGTGAGGTAGACGTCATTATTTTCAAGCCAAGCATGCTTTGCATTCTCAAATTTGTAGTTTCAGATTTACGATTCCATATATGTCTACAATTCTCAGCATGCACAGTCCTGTTAGTTTACAGGACTGGCAAAAAGTTTCACAAACAGTGCGGGCAATTCAAGATAGCTGCTTGGGGTGTTCAAGATGCAAAAAGAACACATGATGGACGGAATGCAGAACAAATCAAACCATGCCATTACATTGAGACCTACCCATTTGCAAATCAGTCTTGACCCAGCTCCCCGTGGGAAAGGTTCAGCCGACCTGACAGGCCAGGTCCTCCCTGGACTAGAAACAAGCATCCTAGGACCTGGTTTTCGAGTATCAACCCTTATCAGCCAGGGCATCTTGAATCAGGTGACATAGCGAGCACGGGACCCAGGTCTGGCACAAACCCTTAAAACATAGGGTGACAAATGAAAAAAGAACAGATGATGAACGGAATGCTGCACAAATCAAGCATTCCCCCCAGGGTTAAATCCATATCTTTTTGCATGCCACGCCATTCCGGTTTAGACGCTGCCATATGCAAATCAGTCTTATCCCTGGTCCCGATGGAAACAGTCCAGCCCAAACTGCCAGCCCAGGTGCTGCCTGAACTAGAAAAAAGCATACTGAGGAGGATGGTCTAGACTGATTTGAATATGGCTGGGTCCACCCTTGAGTGGCGTGGTGAACCAAAAAACCCAGATCTTTGTGACTGGGGGTGAATGTTTCCATTGTTCAGCATTACGTCTATCATTTGTTTTTTTTAGCTTTTGTTGCCCTAAGTGGGAACGATATGACCAGATGCGGGTCCCATGCTCACTGCGCCACTGGATTGAAGTTAGCCTGGCTGATGAGGGGTGATACCCCAAACCGCCCCCAGGATGCTTGTTTACAGTCCAGGGAAGAACTGCCTTGGCAGTTCAGGTTCGACTGTTCTCATGAGGAGCAGGGTCTAGACTGATTTGCATATGGCTTGGTCCAAACTAGGATGGAATAATGAGCACAAAAAAAACATGGAATAAACCTACATCTTTGTGACTGGGGTGAATGTTTGCATTGTTTAGCACTTCATACATCATTCCTTCTTTTAGATTCTGTCACTCTTTGTGGGAAGGGTACGCTCAGACGTGGGTCCCATGCTTACTGTGCCAATGAATTCAAACTAGCGGTACAAAAGGGGGTGGTAATGGACGGAGCATCTGAACCAATAAAACACTCACACCCAGTCAAAAGAATTGGGTTTAATCCATCACCTTTCTTTAGCCCACTCTGCCACCCCAGTTCAGACATGGCTATATGCAAATCAGTCTGACCCTGTGCCTCATGGGAGCAGTCTAGCCCGAACTGCCAAGCCATGCCTTCCCTTGACCGGAAACAAGCTTCCGAGGACCGGTTTCTGGCATTCCAGCCGTCTTCAGCCCGGCTTGCTTGAATCCAGTGGCAAAGTGAGCAAGGGACTCACGTCTGAGCATACCCTGCCACACTTATGGCGGCCAAAAGCGGTACAAAAGGGGGTGGTAATGGACGGAGCATCTGAACCAATCAAACACTCACACCCAGTCAAAAGATCTGGGTTTAATCCATCACCGTTCTTTAGCCCACTCTGCCACCTCAGTTCAGACATGGCTATATGCAAATCAGTCTGACCCTGTGCCTCATGGGAACAGTCCAGCCCGAACTGCAAAGCCATGCCTTCCCTGGACCGGAAACAAGCTATCGAGGACCGGTTTCTGGCATTCCAGCCGTCTTCAGCCCCGCTTGCTTGAATCCAGTGGCAAAGTGAGCAAAGGACTCACATCTGAGCATACCCTGCCACACTTATGGTGGCCAAAAGCGGTACAAAAGGGGGTGGTAATGGATGGAGCATCTGAACCAATAAAACACTCACACCCAGTCAAAAGATCTGGGTTTAATCCATCACCGTTCTTTAGCCACTCTCATATCATAGCAGATCATAAAAATGGAGGTACCCTTAGATTTGTGGGGGAGCCCTCTGCAATTCTGCAGTATTAGCCTATGACTGAAAATTGTCATATGTTTTATGACCTAATGGAGGCACAGACTGATGGTGAGAGACAGAATACAGGACTAATAAAGCCTACTGAATTCACCCTAATATGTCGGGGTCCAAGAGTCATGGTGCACTCCACTCTGAAGAGGTGAGGGAGAAAATACTGCAGGAAGTGACCTGGGGGTGGTCAGTGTTGATGGGTGAGTGTAGCCGAACCTGAATCAGGGCACCCTGGTAAGGAAAACAGAAAACTAATTTCAGTGATATAGGAGTTTCTTATCTGGGGGCTTGAGGCATCAATCACTTTCCCTATTACATTTACAGTGGCCTATTGTGTCCATGGTCTGTCCCTGGACATGGGATGCCGTCGGAAGCAAAGCAATGAGCGGTCCAGTGAGGGCTGCAGGGGGGCGCTCCAACATTTTCCCAGCTGCTCCCTGTATCCTGTCCATGAAGCAGCTGCTTCCGGGTATGTTATGTCATGTAACGTTACGTTAAGTCAGTTATTTATATTGTCTATTTACTTGAGTTCCAAATATGCACAGCTACTCTGTTGGTGAACAGGTAGGCTTTCACCATTATCCAAAAACCAAAGGAGCAATTGTTCAGATTGTACAGAAAGAGACAGAGATTTTCATCCTTTTACTGCTGCCACTGAGAAGGCGGATTCACAAAGGGAAGAGGCTCTGACCTTTGCAACCTCCTGAGTCTAAAAGGAATGGATCCAGAAACCCTTGGAGAATGGCCTTATGTTCAACAACCATTGATTTGAACAATATTTTACTACTGGTGGAAGTACAAATGAGTTGTCTTAAGACGAGGGGAAAACTCTGTCTTCTATCCATCCAACAAAGAAGCCTGGCGTCTGTGTCTTGAATAAGATGAAGATGATTAAAAACATTTTTGGGAAGTTAAATGAACGGCTTTGAGATAATCTAAGTGAGATTTACATCATGCATTCATTGCAGAGACGTAAACTTTCCTATCAACAAAAGGAAGGATGTGCTGAAGAGTTTACAAGGGAAAATAACAGGAACCGGCTACCTTGACTGTGCTTTAATCAACAAGTTAGAGTCAAGCATGAGTCCCAAGTTCCGGAGTACTGAGAACGAAGAGGGACAAAAATCAATACTAATATTATTTATGAGTTTGTTTTTATATCCAGTCATCCCTTTGTTAGAAATGTTACTATGTTAGAGAGTAGAAATCAGTTATGTCTTTGTCGGTCTCTAATACCTCTAATACCTCTATAGCATCGATGGGGTGTTCATCTATTGCAAAGCTAGATTGTGGTATTTCTGTATCAAGTTTTGATGTTTCTGGGGGCTCTGCAATCTCTGTCCCTTCCCCCTTCTCTGGAGCTTAGACATCCCCTACTTTTGGGGTATGATTTACGTCTATGTGTGCGTTTACTCGTATATTGGTTAATAAGCTCTCAGGTGTGGGATCTGCTAGCATCTCCGTGACGCTTTGAGGGTTTGCGGTAAAGCTCTGGTTAGCGTTCTTATTACTAGTACTGCTTTCGGGCAGTGTAGTGGAAAAAATTGCAGCCTCATGTCGATCAGCATGTTGAATAGCATTTTTGACAGCAGGCTCATTGGTTACATTAAGATTCTTCACTTGACTTGCTAGGCAGTTTTTATCCACCATCTCTTCGTTAGAATTATCCGTGCCCCCCTGATTAGTTCTATCAGATCTGGGGAGTGCAGAACCAGAAGGGGTACAGTGGCTTACCTGCCCGGCAGTAGAAACAGGTCTTTTGAGTGTGCTGTCAGTCTCAGCCTCAGTCACTTGTCTTTGCGCCTGCCGCAACTCTGGTGCTTTCTGTGCCTCTGTTTGTCCGGTTGTACCATTGTCTCCCACCGATAATGGCATTGTGGGGCCCGTCTGCCCCGTTATTCTCGTTGCAATAGTGTTACTCCCATTATCACCCGCAATTACTGACATCGTGCCCCCCGCCATGGGGGCAGCCGCGTGCTGCTTTTCAGTGCTCTGCCGTGTCTCCCTCGCCACTATTCTCTGATTAGCAGCGCGAAACATTGTTACCACTGTTTTTACATTTGTTGTTGAGTTCTTGGCGGTTTGGGAAGCAAGCAGTGTTTTACTGGAGGTGGCCCCCCTCCGGGCCAGTGTTTTTTCCAACGTTTTCTCCACTACTGCTGCTGTGGTCTCTGTGTGTTCTGCTTGTGCTCCCCCACGCTGCTGCTGCTTACTCATTTCCTGGTCTCGTAGCGCCTGTCGTGCAGCCCTTGTCTTGGCTGCCGCTGCGGGTGCTGCCGCCGCGTTTTTCGGGGCCATTGGTGGCAACAGGTTCTGCACACTGTTACGGGTTGTTGGTCTCTTGGGATCCGTATCACTCACGGAGTTCACAGCCTCCGCGGAGTTCGTGAGACAGAGCCACCATAAGGAGCGCAGTTCATTCACTGATCGGTGATTGCCGATCAGCAGACGGAGAACAGCAAACCCGATTGCTGAGGCGAGCAGTGAGAGCGGCGTCCTTGTTGGAGGTAGGTCCTCGGCAGGAACAAACTTTAACTCACAGGGCTGCATCAGTCATATCTCTGTGTCTCTCTAGACATTAGTGGCTTTGTCTGTTTATTTAGTTCATTTTCCGTTTCACTCCGACTGTCAATCTCTGGTTTATTTTAGCATACTCCGCTGTCCTGATCAGAGCTGCTATCGGCGTCTAGCCTGACGCCGCCATCTTTGCCTCCCCCATATCTGTGTGTCTCTCTAGACATTAGTGGCTTTGTCTGTTTATTTAGTTCATTTTCCGTTTCACTCCGACTGTCAATGTCCGGTTTATTTTAGCATACTCCGCTGTCCTGATCAGAGCTGCTATCGCCGTCTAGCCTGACGCGCCATCTTTGCCTCCTCTGTTTCCTAGCACTGTGGTGTGGATATCAGCTGGTATGGTGATACTGGCGAACTAGACGATGCAGAGGATCCGGAGAACGAATCAGACTCCAACCTAAGTTCAGAATTTGAAGCCAATCCACCAAAAGAACAACGTGACAAAAAAGAACTATACTAAAAAGGAAAAAAACTGGACATCACGGTGCCAATGAATTGTCATGGGACTACACTCCAACAGTCCTGGCACTGAATCAGAGTCACACTTCTGATCCAAGACATCAGAGGCCACCCTCAGATCAAAATCTAAATAAGGAACCTCTCGAGGCGTCAGGAACCACTTTAACACAAGTAATGGAGACAGTCTTGCAAGCGATAGCATCACACCGAGAGGAAACCTCAAAACACAGTCGCAAAGCCCGAGCAGGGCTACAAAAGGTTCAAGGAGTGGTTCGTAAACTCTCAAAAACCATGGGCGCTTTCACAGAGAGATTAAACGACATAGAGGATTGCATTGTGGTTAATGAAACAGAAGCCGCTGCCACAAACGAACGAGTCGAAGCTACTGAAGCACAGGTTGAGGACATTAGATGGAAGCTTGAAGATTACGAAAATAGGCTTCGCAGGAACAACCTACGAGTGCTGGGAATTCCGGAATCAATGGAGGGTGAGGATTGCCGCACCTTCATTATACAACTATTTCGAGATACCCTTCCTGAACTAAACACCTGGGACTGGGGATACGAGGTGCAGAGAGTTCATCGGGTTCCACTATCCTTAAAACCTACGGCACCCACAGGTAAATACCCACGCGCTATTCTAGTGTACTTTGGAAATTTCTTGCTTCGACAAGCCATTGCGGAAAAAGTCACTCCTGACAAACATCGCAAAAAGGATTCAATATCATATTTTGTACGCCCTGACTTTTGCCACTGGACTGTTGAAAGGAGGTGGCGACTTAGACAACTCATCAAACCATTCCAAGAGAAGAAAGCAGTAGTCTATTTGAACAATCCAGCAAAGCTAAAAGTAATATACATGGGTCAAACCAAATTTTTCACATCCGAGGTCAAAGCTAAGGAGTATTTAGAGAGCTTATGAAAGAATATTTGAATACACATGAGAACAAGTTGGGGAGATATCTGATGCAGACATGAAATAGATTTATGCTGTTGGTTTCTCTCAAGCAACCCAAAAATTTCTTGAACATAAACTTGCTCTTCTAATAATAGATTAGATTCACAATCTTCTATTCTTGATCCCTCCACTTTTTCCATACTTTTTTCTACTCTTTATCTTCTCTGCTGCAATCTAAGTCACAATTTTTTTTTCTTCTCTCAGGTAATTTTTACTCCTAGTTTTGTACACTTTAGAAAGTTTGCTTCACTAGTCGTGATCGGTACAAGCTAATCCATCACTGCAGACTCTGATGGAGTCTCAATGCCTTTTTTGGGTGGTCAAGGGGAGGGGGGGGTGGAGAGGAGAGAGGAGGGTGGGGGGTGGGAACCAGGGTGCACCGGGTGCACTTGGTGTAGGGGGGGGGAGCAAAAAAATATAAAATGAGCAAAAATGACACTATTGATGGAACGCTGATTGATGAATACTACTCCAAAACTAGTACAATCAAATGGGCAGGTTAAACATAGGATGTTGGAATGTGGCAGGTCTAAATGACAGAGGAAAGAGGGCCCAATTTTGCCAAATAATAGCTCATAGTTTTTGGGATATCATTTGTATACAAGAAACCCATATCCCAATAGGAGAGATTAACCACTTGAAAGTACCAGGCTATCACATATTAATTACAACATCTCAAACCACAAGAATTAGGGGGGTCACAATCTTAGCAAGAACAAGATTAGGTAGTCCGGTACGTAAAAAAAGCTGATGACCACGGACGATGGGCCATTGTCCAATTAGATCTGGGTATTACAATATGTTCCATCTATGGCCGTAACCTTGATGACCCCACACTATATATTGATCTGGAATCGGAATTAGCATCATGGCCAAGTACTCTGATTCTCTGTGGCGACTTTAATTTAACATTTAATCAGACCCAGTCCCTCCAGAACCATTATACGCACACCGGGCGGAAGCCCAGAGTGTTCAGAGCTGTACTAAATTTAATTCAGACCCATAATCTTCAAGATATATGGTTGTTAAAAAATAGTAAAGATCCAGGATACACATATTTTTCCTATCCACACAGGAAATATGTTCGCATAGACTACATCTTTGCAACTCCAGACATCGCTCTGAATGCCCTGATCTTCAAGGACCCGAAGACAATCTCCGATCACAATTCTATACACACTACACTGGAAGTACCTGGCTACAATCGGGTCCACACACAATGGACATTCGACAGGAAACTATTAGTCAGCCAAGAATATATAACGTACATAGCCCAATGGACCAAATAATTTTTGATGTAAATCAATATAGTGCTTCACGCTGCATCGTATGGGACAGTTTTAAGGCTGCATTAAGGGGGGAAACTGCTGCATTTGTTGCCACTCGCAAGAAAGAACGAATGAAAACTCATAATCAATTGATAAACGAATTAGTACAGCTAGAATACAAACATGCCAACCAAATACATCACGGCGAACAGGCTGAGGATACCCTAAGAAAGATCTTAGTACTTAAGGCAGAGATAGATAATGAGCTAACGGTTAAAGCCGCCAAAACTGTCCAAGCTTATCGAAATAAGTCATACGAGATAGGGGAAAATGTTGGGAGACATCTTGCCTTAAAAACACGACAGACCCAATCCTACAACACTATACAAAGTATTGATTATGGCGGGCACAAATATACTACCCAGGAAGAAATCGCTAACTGTTTTAAGGAATGTTACCAAAAGTTATATCAGAACGAAGATGAACAAACGGCTGATGAAACTAGGGAGTTCTTAGTTAGTTGGCTTAGCGAGACTAACATGCTACAAACTGTTGACGACGATACAAGGAAAGAACTGGAGAAAGAAATTACTAGAACAGAGGTTGAGCTGGCAATAGCGGAACTAGCCGCAGGGAAAGCAGCAGGACCCGACAGGATACCACTAGACTTATATAAAATACTAGGTAAAATAATAATTCCATTTCTCCATGATCTATTCTTAGGCATCCAATGGCATGGAAAACCTCCAGAGTCATGGAAACAAACAAACATAGCAGTTTTCAAGAAAGAGGACAAACCCCCAGAATCAACAACATCGTGCAGACCAATTTCGCTGATTAACTCAGATTCTAAAACCTATGCAAAAATCTTTGCTAACCGACTTGGCAAGTACATAGAACAACTAGTGTCCCCCTGGCAACACGGGTTTATACCAGGCAAAAGCACCACTGACCATACACGTCGAGTAATTACACTCTTTGATATTATGAAAATAGAGAAAGGTCAGATGTCTCTTATTTTATTAGATGCTGAAAAGGCCTTTGACCGGGTCTCCTGGCAGTTTCTCTGGGAGCTACTAGCTCTTAATAACATCGGCCCGGGGTTTATAAAATCAGTAAAAGCCCTATATGTAGAACCTAAAGCCAAAATCTTGACAGGCGGTAGCGAATCCGAAAGCATAAATATTCAGAGAGGCACACGACAAGGGTGTCCGTGCTCACCACTTTTATTCGCATTATATATCAACCCTTTAATCATTAAATTATTAACATCACCAGCGATAATACCAATAAAAACCAGCATATATAATACTAAAATCCTCGCCTACGCCGATGACGTAGCGATCTTAACAACTAATCCTACTGAGGCACTAGATGAAATAGAAGTAGTCACTAAAATATTTGGTCGCTATTCAGGCTATTCACTAAACCAAGACAAAACGATGGTAGTCTGTACCGATAACACATCATATACAAGCCAATATCGAGTGGAAAACGCGAAATATCTAGGAGTTAACATTTCACCTAATACTAACGACATTATCACGCTAAATTATGATCCCTTAATTACAAAAATAAAAAGAGATCTTCTTAGAGTCAATAACCTTCACTTATCCATAATTGGTAGAAGCAATTACATAAAAATGACAATATTTCCCAAACTACTATACTTATTTCGAGCAATTCCTATTCTAATCAATAATACCTACATGAAGAAGATAGACCAAGTAATAACATCATTTATTTGGAACTATGGGAAGACAAGAAGAGCCATATCCAAGTTAGCGCTACCGACAGCCCGCGGTGGACTAGCAGTGCCAAATCTAACCTATTATATGTGGGCTGCTATTCTACAACAAATGTCCTTTTTAATTACATCTAAAGGTCCAGATCAAAATAGATCACTACACAGTATCCCTTCTATTTATGAATTGACATTAGGAAATTCAGCTCGAGGATTATTGTTAAGACAAATCGAGCCCTCATACTACAAAAAAATTAAATTTAAAATAGTTACAGATGCTTTTAAAATTTGGACCAATGTCATTAAAATACTATCAATACCCAAATACACAAAATATACACCCCTATGGCACAGCTCGATAATCCCCCAATATCTTAATGATAATATCACTAAACGATGGGAAACTTTAGGTATTATCACTATTGGCGATTTCCTTAATTCAGATGGCAGAACAACTTTCAATGAGTTACGCCTTAAATATCAGATCCACCACGCGGATTATCTAAAATGTATCCAAATTTCTACAACATTAAGACAATGCATTACAAATATGGAGCTACAGTCGATACCACTCCTAGACCTGATGCTAAAATTATCAGTCAGAATCAGCGATATCTATGGGATCCTCTTAAACAACCACCCGGATGATCTAGAAAAAATAGAAAAAAGCTGGGCTGATAAACTAAACAACTCCAACGTTGACATAGACATGGTGCTACAACTATCCTCTAAAGTTTTACTCACAAGTAATTTAAAAGCCCAAATCTATAAAACGGTCTGTAACTTATACTACACACCTTTTAAACTATTTTCATGGGGTAAGATCAGCCATGATAAATGCCCTAGATGTGCACGTGGCCCCGCAAACCTAATACACATGTTCTGCGACTGCCCCAAGTTGGAACAACTAAAGGAAAGTATAGTTAAATATTGGATCGAGATCTTCGGCCGTGAGATCCAAACTTCATCAACATTGTTCTTATTAGGTTTTGATAGCTCTCTAGAACTTAGTAACCCAGAAATTTACACAACTTACATATGTACCGCCATATAAAGAATCATTTTAGCAGCCCGCTGGAAGGACACTGAGGCCCCCACATTTCAGGGATGGATTAATAGACTTTTAGCAACATATAAACAAGAAATAGCTATATATGAAACCAGAGGGAAAAAATCTAGAGCTAAAGGGGAATTGATTTGGTCCCCAGTGGCTAATTGGTACGAACTGCAAAGGGTTTGAGTCTAAAATTATTTAAATTAGTGTAAAATTGACGTCACTACTATATAGAAGCGTGAACTGGAAAAAATGAGTATATATTATATTGTATATTGGGTTTTTTTTGTAATTGCTTGTTCTTTTTGTAGTTGTTCCTTTTGTAGCTGTTTTCTTTTCAGTCATCACCATACTTGCCACATCCTAAAATGGAATTTGTACTAGCATATGCATTTAATTTTTACCTTCAACCTACATGCGTTCTTATATAATGAAATATTCTTTTCTATTCTTTGTATTATAACATTTATATTATAACATATGATCAATTATGTATATTCTGAATATGCTCAATAAAAAAAAAAGAAAAAAAAAGAAATGTTACTATGTTTTCAGAGTAATCTCTCCGCCATCAATAATCCCGGGAAAAGCAGGCATTGTCCATCTGAGTGCTCTGGCTGTTTTTTAGGAAGTGCTAGAAAAAGCCTTTGGAAACCTTCTTCAGTGACATCCACTTGATGGTTCAGTATGGGAGCAAGCTGTCTCAGAGAGAGGTCCACCCATTTTTTTTACTGCCATTACACCTGGTTAATGGGTGGTCTATCCAGATGCAAAGTAGAACCTGCAAGTCGGTCAGTTTTAAATGATCCAGACCAGATCACAGGTGGGTCCTTTGAAGTTAGTTGAGGTAGAAGTGTATTGATTTCATTTGGGACAATTCATTAACTCCAAGAATTCTAGAGCTTTAGGTCCAGCTCTGTCTTGTGCTACCATTTTCGAACCGATGCTGACACCTTAGTCAGTAACGCAGCTTTAAGATTAAGCCTGGGTGGAGTTTGTGGTGTTGCGCTACGCGGAACTCCAGGAAACTTCGAAAGCGGCAGAGTGCGTTCGAAAAATGCCATTTGCTGTAATTTTAAGGCGCTGGGTGTTTGTCTGTGCTGTGCATGGCACCATGCACAGCACAAGTGGGAACTACTTCCTTTCTGCTGCTTGAGTAGATTTCCAGTCAGGATGCAGCTTTCACAACACAAACGGACAGATTCTAAATGCGAGCAGGCGCGAACATGAGCAACCACTCAAATTGAGACTTCTGACCGCCTGCATTGAGAAATCTTGCAGAGAGGTGGATTTTCATCTCTCGCACTCGCCGACTTGATGTTGGCAAGCGTGAACGTGGAAAAAAAATACTCAGAGCTGAGTTTTTGGGAACTCCGCGAGCTCTGCGTAATGGAGTTCATCTTAAGACCTTAAGATCACCTTAAGACCTTAATATGCAACTTTGGTCAAGGTTGCTCTTGTCTTTCATCTATAATAGAATGTAACCTCTGCTGTTGACTATTGACACCTGCTTTCAATGGATACACTGGCTATTGTATCCTACATTGATGATTATCAGAGAGGAGTCTCATTGAGGACCAGTGAGAAGGAAAAGTTACTTGTAATTCTAGTTCTGCATCATAGGTCTTCACTGGTCATAAACATTCCTACAACCTCCCTAATTCTCAATACCTTCAACAGTAATGAACCTTCAGTGGTTCAGCAGTTGACTTCCAAGACAAACTGAGACTAAGAGGCAAACTGCTAGTGCTGTGCATGTTTCGGAGATGGGAGAGGCTCACTCATTAAAGGAAGACCATGTATTTTTTAACCATTTGCACTCTTGATCTAGAAGCCATCCTTGTCACTCATTTTTCTCTTCTGCACCTCAAGTGTTCAGAATTGGCTGTTAATAATGTAAGACATTTAAGACCTGGCCTTGTACATAGCTGTAGCGTGCCCACAAGACTATTGTATTTCCCCAAAAAATAGTAGATAATACATAAATAAATATAAAGAAGGGGGTTTTCTGAGCAGGCGACATCCATTGGATGGTGAAACTGCCATTCGCATTATGGTTCCTCCAACGACTGCATACAGCATGGGGTAACAGGTCAGGCCACTTTCCCTATTGGCTCTCCTAACTTTGATTTAGTGCAGGAAAGTCTCTGTACAGCCTCTAAAATAGTTAATTTCTTCTCAGTGACAAAGCTGGTTAAAATCCAACACCTGTAGACACCCGGTGCATACCCCATCACAGCTTCCAACAATATAGCACACAAGAGAGGTCTCCCTTACTCACCCTTGTCGCAGAGTGAAAGGCACCTTCACTTCTCTAGTATGCTCGTGTGTGCATCGTGTGTTAATCCAGTACCTGTAGGCACCGGTGCACTCCCCGTGACTGCCCCCGCTATCACTGCACCACACGAGAGAGGTCTCACTAACTGTATTCCTCATAACCAATTGAACAATTAAGTTGTTCAGAAAGAATGGATGCAGAGAGAGCCCCACACACATCAATGGTTTACTCATTCAAAAACAGCTCTCTCCATGGTAAGATAAGTAGATATTACACCTTCAGGGCCATTATAGGGAGTGTGAAGAACACACTAGGAGATCACCAACAGTGCTCCTACTGGGGGTGTGCAGATCACACCAGGAGTTCACGAGCAGTGCCTTTACAGGGGGTGTGCAGGACACACAAGGAGATCACCAACATTGCCTGTATAGGGACACTGCAGAACACACCTGGAGATCATCAGCAGTGCCCTTACAGGGATGTGCAAAACACACCAAGAAATCACCAGCAGTGCCTGTACAGGGATGTGCAGAAAACACCAAGAAATCACCAGCAGTGCCCTTACAGGGATGTGCAGAACACAGCAGGAGATCACAAACAGTGCTCTTACAGGGGGTGTACAGAACACATCAAGTAATCACCAGCAGTGCCTTTACAGGGGGTGCAGAGAACACCAGAAGATCACCAGAAGTGCCCTTACATGGGGTTTGCAGCACACACCAGAGTTTACCAGCAGTGGCCTTACAGGGGGTGTGCAGAACACACCAGGAGATCAACAGAAGTACTACAAGGGGTGTTCCGAACAAACCAGGAGTTTACCATCACTACACGTAAAGGTGGTGTGCAGAACACACCTGGAGTTCATTGCAGTGCTCTTACAGGGGTTGTGCAGAATACACCAGGAGTTTATCTGCAGTGTCAGGGACTAGAGCTCACACTTTATATCCCTCTTCCTAATTGTAAACATGTATGATGGCATGTACATATGTGAATGATGTTTTTTGTCCTTCTGGATTGCCTGACAGAGCTGAATACATGGGGCACTGAGCACATCTTAATACACAGACATAATAGACCTGAGAGTCGTGACACTCATGGACATGTGTGCTTCCAAGTTGTGTCCACCCACTTCTCACACATGCAAGGGATGAGGATGGCCGCTGAATTAAAAACTGTCATTGCGCATGCAGTTTAGAGCGCTGCACTGAGTCACAGTGCTGGTGTGTTTAGTAGTAGTGCCATAAAGTGTTGGTGTGTTTAGTATTGTTGTCGTTAAGGTACCATATTATTCAGAGACTGTCTTCAAAGATTTTGATCTGTTGTTTTGTGCTGTTGCAGATGTGCCGCATTGTGACCCTGCCTGTGCTGATAATGAGCTGTGTAGGAACATTGCAGGGTATGCCGAGTGCAAGTGTCAAAAAAACATATACCTAAATGCAAGTAAGTATGTAAGGTTCTTATGAATCGATGCATTCACATATAGTGAGCGCAGCATTATAATACCGCACTCCACAGTCACATGAACCTACATGAACACAATTGAGTAAGACAGCACAGCATCTTCACTCTACACAGACCTAAAATATAATTCATACATGCATTTCCCTAACCAGAACAGATAGCAGCATTTTTCTATGCAGATATAGCTGACCCAGAGATGGACAGAAGGCATATGAAGCAATGAAAAAGAAACAGCAATGAAATTAACAGATATGGTTGTGGTGCAGTCCATAACTCATTCCACCCCATCTGCACCAGGATACCCTCATGGATGAGAGTACATCTAACACATAAACAGATCATAACATAACATTACTCTGTGTATGACATCACACATGACATTGTTGATGACATCAAAAGTGACATCATTGATGTCATCCCTTATTACATCTAGCACATTTCAAGCTATATTTAGTTTGAGTGAGAACCATGACTGAGTTACAACCATGTAGTTAGTGTCAGGACCTGCTCCACAGGAACCGATTGATGAACAAAGGGGTCCACCTCCTGACGTTACC
The DNA here is from genome assembly GCF_964263255.1 of Lissotriton vulgaris. NCBI lineage: Eukaryota > Metazoa > Chordata > Amphibia > Caudata > Salamandridae > Lissotriton > Lissotriton vulgaris. Next base: position 2,082,221,503 of record NC_141691.1, read on the forward strand.
AACCCCCTGAATGTTATACACAGGGGGTTCGAACCATCAGGCGAGGGATAAATAATGAAAAAGAGACCGGGGACGGGAAGGGGTCAGCAGGGACAAGGGATCTGAAATGACAGAAGCAAAAGCTTTATAACCCCTGCCAATAATCTGACTAACCACAATACAACTCAACAGACCGCTGAATACCTTAAGTGTCTGTACACAGTCCGCCAATATGTCTAACGGTTTAACAGTTCTGTTTCCTGTAATGAAAGACACTTGTTAACACATATATCTTACACATGTACATGCTCTTGGAAATGCACACCCTGTGAGAATACACACCATTTCATGTGGAAATGAACTTCAGATTATTGATCCCTCCCTGGTTTTTTGAACATGTTCCTCTAAATAATTCTTTGAGATTAGCACAGTTCATAGTCTGAACACTTTAAAAACGATTTTGCAGTAATACCACACTTCATCGATTCATATAGCAATGTTTTGTCCCCTAGTAAACGTTAGGCTATTCCTTTTAGTTCCACAATGTTTTATCCGTGGAAGCACTTAAGCGATAGACAAAGTCTTTATCCAAATTAACGGCAACGTGTGGTTGTGACCGCCACTACGTTCCGCTAAGAACACAAATCAAATGCACAACTCAACTTCTTGTACACAACGGCAACGTGTGGTTATGACCGCCACTACGTTCCGCTATGTAATCAAACCAAAGGCACAACCTGATTTCCTTTTGACAACGGCAACGTGTGGTTGTGACCGCCACTACGTTCCGCTATATCAATAAACACCAATCACCAATCACACGCCAGTAGCATGTAGTGAGCCCACCACTATGCTCCGGACTAACACGGGACAAGGTAAGATCCTTTCCTGAAATCCACCACGGAAGCTTGCAGCGTCCGCCGCTAAGCTCCGGGTAACGTTTACACGCACCAAAACGGTGCGTGCCGATTGAAAAGCGAAGGTCACAGTTTAACGTTGCCGGTAGGCGCCCGAGGCCAGGGCTCCTTCCCGGTTTGGGGAACCAATACCTTAAAGTGGAAACGGAGCAGGAATCAGCGCTCCCGCTTCTCTGCAGACATTAACAGCTCGATCAGCGCAGGACCTCCCAACAAGGCAAGAGACACAGACATAGGACTAAGAATTACTTGCAACGAGTTTCCTGCCTCATCACACTATATACTTCCTCCTTGCAAGGATCATGGGATATGTAGTTCCCAAAGATTAGGTAGGCGCTGAATGCTGGAACCTGACAGTTAGACCTGGCACCATTGGTGTGGGTCTCCCTTCCATTTCATTTATGCCTTTACCTCCTGTGTTTTGCTGAGCGGTGGACTCCATTTTTGTTGGTCTAGATCCTTTGAGCAGTATGCCACTGCTGTGCTCCCTTTGAAAAGTGTTATTGTGGATTAGTGATGCCATGATTGGCTTATTTGATTTACCTGTCAGACCCTCGTACAGTGCAGTATGTGTGCCCAGGGTGTAAATCAAATGCTGCTGGTGGGCTTGCTTGCAGCACTGGTTGTGACATCCACCAAAGCAGCCTGTAGAATGTAACTCTGGCCTACCATTGCAGAGCCTGTGTGCAGTATGGGACTGACATGTCGACTTGGCAAGTGCACACACTTGCCAGTCCCTAAAACTTCCCTTTTCTAAATATCAGTCAAGCCTAAGGTACACCCAAGATACCCCTGTGTGCAGGGTGCATTGCATGTGGGGGTAGGACATGCTCTGATGTGTATGGCATGTCCTGATTGTGAAAGACTGCCAATTTCATGTTTTACTGTTACAAGGCTATCTGTTCCCATAGGCCAGAATGGGGAGTTGGTTTAAAACATCCCATAAACATAACTGAACCTAGGAACGAGATGGGAAAATAAAGTTTAGTACGCTTGAACTCAGATTGTTAAAATACATCTTTTAGTGAGGGTGATTTTTATATTCTGTGTTTGAAAATGCAACTTTTAGAAATTAGGTATTTTCTTGCCTAACCATCCAGTGTGCCTCTGCTAGGTTGGTTTATTGCATGACTGGCTTTTGGATGACAGGGGTTGGAAAAATCAAGAATTGGACAACTCACTAAGAAACCTGGGTGGGTAAATTATTGCCATAAACAATGTTTCCTGTGGAATAATAAAATCATATATAGATAATAAGATGCACAATCACAATGGAAGGGTTAAAATGATGTCAGAGGGCGGCACTCAGTGGGTAGCTGAGCACTGTTACTGTGTTGATGATACACAGAGACGCGTATGAAGACGGTGATGAGGAACTCTGGAGTTGGTGTCAATCACAAGAGGTGCTGTTGCGCTGACCTGTGAATCACGAATGTTCAATATGGTGGTCTGTACCTACATGTGTTGTGAAGCCCATCTATAGAAGCGAGTATTTTTCAATGAAGACGAATCGTTCAATAATTACAGTCCTCAAAGCGTGTGATGATCCACTACACGGGCAGCACAATAGCGTCAGTCTGGCTGCTGTTGGCCAAAGTCCTTGTATATAAAATTTTGTTTGTCAAATATAAAATACGATTGTATCAAACCAAAACCATAGGTGTATGTGGTTTCTTCGCCCTCTAACATAATTTTAACCCTTCCATTGCAATTGTGCATCTTATTATCTATATAGGATTCTATTATTAAACAGGAACCACTGTTTCTGACAATAAGGGGCTGGAGAAGGGCCGTGGCTCCAGAAGTCTGAAGCGTCAGGGCTGGGCTAAATACACCTGGGCTGCACTTAGAGGGGAGGAGATTTCCTTTCACCTGCCTGGGCCTGGTCTGCCGTCAACAATGCTGTCTCCACCCCCACCTCCACCTCAACTGGTTTTGTCTGGGCACAGACACTCTCTGCCTTCGGAGAACAAAGGATTTCTGTGGATGAAAAGAGATGAATAGACTCCAGAATTTTTTGATCACTTCTGGGAAATCAAGAGGAACCTTTGCCAAGGAGAAGAGCAGGATAAGCTGAGGAGGAACACTGCCCTGTGCTGTTTGCTGTCTGATGTTGGCCTGCAGTGGCTGCTTGATGCCAAGGAAAGGAGAAAAAGGACTTTGCTGTTTGCTTTGTCACCTGTTTGAAGAAATGATCTCCAAAGGCGTGAAACAGAGATTGCCTCTTCTCTGAAGTCTCAGGGACATCTCTTCTGTCTCGCTGTATCTGGAACTGCTGCTTCAGCTGCAGCAAAAGGAAATTGCAACACCGAGGCTGGCGAGTGATGACGTAACCTGCACCGAAGCCGTGGGTACCGATGGTGAAGAGCACAACACACAGCCCCAACTTGCACTGTAGGACCGACGCCTGCGGACGCCATGCCGCATTGACTCCGGAGACATCATTGAGACCGCTGCCTGCACCAGGGCCGAGGAAACCGCTTGTGACATTCACGACACACCGTCCCGAGTTGCACCGCAGTCCCGACTTCATTGATGCTGGTGCTTCATCAACGCAGAGCTGGTTCTCGATGTGGATGACTCCCGAATCCGTCGACATTGCACCAATGTAAGGAACCACCGCCCCGCCGACATTCATGACATCACCTCCCCGACACAGTAGGGAAAGTACGTCACACCTCCCCTGCTCTGCAGGCGATAACAAAGCATCACCTCCCCGACGCCTTGTACCGTCTGTGCGTTCATCAATTCTATTCTATCCTTTTTTTTGTCTTTATCGTTCGAACCATGTAATGTAGTTGTTTTCAGAACCTAAACCCTGGTGGGCCTTTACCCCCCACTCAGTATTGATTTTTACATAAAGTATTTGTTCAATTTCAGTTCATATTTCCTTCCTGCACGTTGAAGCCATTTAAGTGTTGTTGACTTGACAATATCCAGATGCATGTGATGAATAGCTTGTGCAAGAAGGAGCGCCCCCCTCGCCTTTCCAGCTGCAAACCCGGAAGGGCGCGTGGGCATTAACAGCAGACAAAGCTTTCAGGATCGTGCGTTTGGGATTTGAGCCACACTAATGTGGTGTTAGTAATTGCACGTCACGTTTAAGGGAGTTGCTACATTGAGTAAGGAAGAAAATGTAAAACATTTCAATGAGCTCATCAACACACCATTAGTATTGCACTTAAATGTAGGCTGGGGCTCCCAGCAAATACACAAAGGCAAGTGAGCCAAGTTGGTGAAAGTAGCATTTACATAGCGCTTTCCCTCCCACTGCACGGCCTACATCGCTTTCTGATAGAACTGAGGAGTAGACGTCTGCTTCCAAATCTAAAGCCACCCGCACCTTTTCACCTTAATACTTTTTTCCCAGATTTACTATTACCGCAGGGTGTGATGACCCCTGTTCGAGTGAGGTGTGACTGTATTTTAACTCCTGTTGGGCCACAGAACTGGGAATACTGGTGCAATTTTTTCATTTATCAAACATTTCCGCACATTTTTCACTCATTCGGAAGAGCCTTTACCAGATATGTCCTGACCGCTTTTGACTAATGAAATGTGTGTGGGGAAACCCCAAAATGCAGGGGTTTACTTGGTCAGTAAGATTAGTGGGGGGGAGGGGTGATCTTCAGATTTCCCAACAATATTATGTTAAAACACATTATACCACAAGCAGGGTGCCCAAGAGGTTCTTAAAGGGCAATCAAAAGGGAGAACAATGCAAATTGGTTGGGGTACTCAGTGAGAGAAAAAACAATATTTTGTAAAATAACCAGCATTTTTTAAGGCTTTCAAAACAGAGATGGAGAGAGCGTGTGAGAATGTTTGTCTCTGTGTAGTAAAAAGTACTTGTGAAATCCGACAGACACTTCACCAAACCCAACTAAAAACACCTGTATCCAGGTATATACCAGAAAATATGTTTATCAAGAGGGTGGCACACCCCAAACACCCTCCTGAAGATACACCGCTGCAACAATCCTCTCTTAATCAAGACAATTGGGAAGCTTGCAAACAGGACCTTTGATAGGTCTGACGATATTAGATATTAGAACATATACAAGAGAGTAGTTGGTCTAACGGCTAGGGCGGTTGACCTTGAATCTGGGGATCTGGGTTCGAGTCTCTGCAATGACGCTGTATATGCTGTGATTCTGGGCAAAATATTTATTATTTATTCTCCCTGTGCCTATCAAAAAATTAATGTGTCCTCATATAATGCAACTGGTGCTATGAAAAGCGTTCTGATACCCGATTTGGGTCAAGTTCGCGCTATATAAAACTCTGTAAAATAAAAAAAAAATTACCATGTCAGAACATTTTTATGAGTTCACAGCTTGTAACAAGGCCTCCACAAATATATAGAAACCTTGAAGGTGTTGGGTAAAATGGCAGAAAAAGTCTCGACCACTGGCAGTCGCCTTGGTCCCTTAATGTGGGCAATTGTTTGTCTCCCGCTGAGACACTGCAGACAGGGACCAGTCACTTGCAGATCAGCCATGGTCCAGCCTGAACTGCCTGCCCAGGTCCCACCTGGGAGGGAACACAGGAACTATAGACTGGTTCTTTTTGAGGGTTTCTTTTTATTTTGCAGCATCGTGCACAGCCGGGAGAGTACCTGGAAAGAGCTTTGCAACGTGAATTTGCAGATGAAGTGTTCGTGGAGCCGAGTCAGTAAAAGAGAAGAAAGTGGTGCATTAATAATGACAAAACGAGGACTAACTTCAAAATATAAACAGTTCGTCCACATCCCACTGAATTGTTTAACTTCCATAATCCCGAAGTTCTAATAAATATATGAATATGCCCATTTCACATGTTATACACCTGAACAATGGGCACATCTTCTTAAGTGAATTCAGATGCGGAAGATGCACTGCTATATTTTGTTCCAAGATAATCATAAAGTTGGTGAGTATTGAGTTTTTAGTGGTGCTCAACCAGGAGGCGTCGAGGGTCCAACGGCGCCGGTTGAAATACTTGAGAAAGTGAGACTAGAGGAGCTCTAGTTGCATCCCATGGTTGGCACACATCTTATTTGTCTTTCCTTATTGCAAGAAAACGGCTTTCATTCGCTGTTGTGATGTTAATCATTTTATTATGTTTCTTAGTTCAAATTTCCATGTTTAGAAAATCAGTTCAATAAATCATTTCAAAGTTCATTCCAGATCATGATAGTCATTTGTAAAAATCAGGCTCTGTCATTTATATGTGTCCAATGCATTTCGGGCATTGATGGCAAGCCCTTCGTCAGGGAATTGACACTGAAAGTAATGATAATAACATAAATTAATATGAGACCTAGGGTGTGAATGTATTGAAAAACGATGCAAACAAAAGGCAGAATATATCAGCATTACATGTCCAAGGTAATGGCGTGGTGATTGTTAAAAAAAACAACTCGTGGTAAGTAACGTTTGTACATGGTGGGGTATACAATTGCCAAAAAACGATTCAAACGAAAGACAGGATATAACAGCATTATGTGTCCAAGGTAATTGCGTAATGGTTTACACATGGTGCTATATAAAAAATAGATTCTGGGATTACAAATGCGTGACTAGGTAAACGGTTACACCCGACTTCACTTACATGCCTGCTGGTCAAGAGGTTATAGCGTGATCTAAAGAAAGGGAAAGATAAACAAAGACCCGTCAGCGCCTCTGGGCGTGCGGTACTCCGTGATTCTCGCGTCTTGTAATAGTGGGGTTGTAAACACTAACCTGCTTGGAATCTGAACGGAGTTTAATCGGCCGGTGATCGTCTCCTGTAGAACGCCGGTGAAAGCGATGGCTTCCCGCGTTAGTTTAATTCGAAAGTCGGGAATCACGTGATTGGTCACATGTGATAGAATGGGTAAACAGACTGAGGAAGTCGTACTACGAGGGGAGAATGAGCAAAAAAGGGGGGTCTAAGTGGTTATGTAGAAAAAAATGGTTTGGGTCGAATATTAGATTTTATATCGAGCCATAAAGAACTGTAAACACGAAAGGTAGAAAAAATAGGACAAAACGTCACTATGAGATTAACGGTACGAATTCTGAAAGCAGAAATGGGGGTTGGGGTTAGTCTGGTAATAGGAACCCAATGAAATCAAAATGTAAAATCCAAATGTGTTGTGAAGTGAGGTATGATGTGTCAATAGTATAAGGAACATACACATTAACAACCAAGTCGATATACAGAGCAAATACTTCACAGGTAGCATGCAAATTCTATTCTTTCATTCAACCCAATAGGATTCTGGGTTGATAATTTCTGAATCCAATAATTTTCTCTTCTTAGGAGAAATTTGTTATTGTCTCTCCCTTCTTGTTTGGATACAGTCTCAAGAACAATGAACTTTATTTGAGAGACATTGTGGGATTTCTCAACAAAATGAGCCGATAGTGCTGATTTAGAGTTTCTCAGTCGGATGTTTGACTTATGTTCCGTGAGACGGACTTTGATACGTCGTTCGGTTTTCCCGATGTACATTTTCCCACATGGGCATTTTATCCCATAAATCAAATTGGCAGTATCGCAAGTTGCGTTCACTTTAAGTTTAATGGCGTGACCTTGACTTGGGTGGTTGATGATGTTCCCTTTGATTATGTTATTGCAGTCACCGCAATTTAGACAAGGTTTAGTTCCTATGTAGGTGATGTTTTCTTCTGGTTTATGCTGAAGGATTTCTCCCAAGTTTTTTGCCCTGGTATATGCAATAATAGGTGGTTGAATGAATGCATTTCTGAAATCTGGTTCCATATTGAGTATTGCCCAATGTCTCATGATGATCTGTTTGTATTTTCTACTGCTCGTGGAGTATTTGGAAACCACTACTGTCCGTGTTTGCTCTGTTTTCATAGTTGGTGTTAAAAGTTTGGGTCTATCCTGTTTATCAATTCTCAATTTGGTTTCTTCGATTAGGGTCTTGGGGTAACCTCTACTCATAAATTTTTGTGACATCTCTGTGAGTCTTTGTTTGAGTGTTGTTGTGTCCGAGGTGATCCTTTTAACTCTCGCCATTTGTGAATATGGTAAGTTACGTATCAAATTAGGTTCATGGAAGCTAGAATGCAGTAGCATGTTTTTCCTGTCGGTGGGTTTTACGTAAAGATCAGTGATAAATCCATGAGGGGTTACCGCAACCTTCACATCCAGAAAGTTGACCGACGTGTCTGAAATGTCCCAGGTGAGTTGGATCCTCTGGTCGATGGTATTGAATTTGATAAGTTCCATTCTCAGTGACTCTTCTGTGTCAGTCCATATGATGAAGTAATCATCAGTGTATCGGATTAACATCTTTAGATGGTTAGTCCAATTAGTGTTCTTAAGGATATGCTGTGTTTCATACCAATGCATGAACAGATTCGCATACACGGGTGCGGCCGAATTGCCCATGGCCATCCCGGTGAGTTGTTGGTACCATTCATCTCGAGTTTTGAAGTAGCTATGGTATAAGGTGAAATGCATGAGTTCCATTAGGAACAGTTGAAAATCCTGGTCTAGATCAGTGTTTAAGAGTGCTGATTCCAAGGCTTCTATCCCCATATCATGGGGTATGCTCGTATATAGACTGCACACATCCGCGGTACATAAGATCACTTTTTCCGTGGCGTTGAGTTTGATTTGTTGTAGTTTGAGTAGAAAATGTGTTGTGTCTTTGATATACGTTTCCATGGATTGCACTGAGGGTTGTAAATATCTGTCAATCAATTGACCGATCGGTTGGTGTAGGCTGCCTCGAGTGGAGACTATGGGTCTCATGGGGGGGTTTGTAAGGTTTTTGTGGATCTTATGGTACCATTCTAAGTATTGGACTCCTCGGATTGGTGGTAGTGAGGAAATTTTTTGTCCTGTCTGTGATAGTCCCTTGTTTGTGTGCTTGATCGAAGGAGCAAAATATAAAACAATTACTTTATCTATCAAAGAGAAAAACCAACAACTACATGCTAGTACCCTCATTAAGTACCACAGAAATAAACGCATACCTCGGGGATTAAGAATTGCACTTAAACCATCTCTATGCAAACATTCCAAAAAATTCCAGGAACGCTGGTATGAGATACTTAACAAGTGCTCACTGGATCTAATTCTTCTAATTATTCAAGAACTTTCATCTATCTTGGAAGAACTTTCCAATGAAATAGAGGAAACATCAACCGAATTATCTAAAATGATGTCAGAGGAAGAACTCAAAACCACCTTGGAAGACATTAAAAGTCAAATTGACCATCACTCTAGAGAGATCAATGAGCGTAAAATCAGGAAATTTAAGCGGGACACCTTGGACTATAGACTGGGAGAGGTCTATACGTGGGCCGACGTTTACGCCCAAAAACGACGAAACCGCCCCTATAATTCTAACACGGATACTTCATCTACTGACAGTGAATCAGGTCAAAAACCGCGTAAACCACAAACTACACGAACCCCACAAGACCTCACATCTACAGTGGAACCAACTACTAGTCAAACACATGAGAGCAGCCCTTTTTTAGACCAGGGCCAAGCCCAAAAAGGAGACCCAGGAGAGGGCAAAGAAAAGGAAAAGGAGAAAGAAAGGGACCCTCCGAATACCCGGAGCACGACGGCCACAACCAAAGAGAAGGAGAAGAAACCCAAAAAAAGTTAACTACAGAACACCTAGTAATTAACATCAGCGACCAGAAGTTCAATGCACATGAAATGAAGTTATTAGAGAAAGGAACTTCATTTGTACCTACCACTTCCACAGATCACCTGGAATTAGAAGTGAGTTTTTTCAAACTAATGCGAAAACTCAAACTTAGACATTTTTTTGACAACGTTGTACCAGAACGTCCACAGCAAGACCAACTACTGGGACTACGTCCACAGAGTTCATTCCAAGCTCCAACTAGCCACAAAACACTTGATCTTTTTGAAAATTTAGTCAAACAGGATCTCAGGAAAATTAAACATATCAAACCTAAAGTCAGAAACATCACACAAAAAGATTGGGATACACTGAGCAGAATGGCAAAGAACAACCAAATCACCTTCACCAAAGCCGACAAAGGGGGAGCGATTGTCATTATGAACACATCGATGTACAATGACAAAATCACAGAACATGTGATGGACATGGCAACCTACAAGAAATTGGACTTCAACCCCACCATGGAATATTCCAACACCCTAAGAAATATCATCGATCAAGCACACAAACAAGGGACTATCACAGACAGGACAAAAAATTTCCTCACTACCACCAATCCGAGGAGTCCAATACTTAGAATGGTACCTAAGATCCACAAAAACCTTACAAACCCCCCCATGAGACCCATAGTCTCCACTCGAGGCAGCCTACACCAACCGATTGGTCAATTGATTGACAGATATTTACAACCCTCAGTGCAATCCATGGAAACGTATATCAAAGACACAACACATTTTCTACTCAAACTACAACAAATCAAACTCAACGCCACGGAAAAAGTGATCTTATGTACCGCGGATGTGTGCAGTCTATATACGAGCTTACCCCATGATATGGGGATAGAAGCCTTGGAATCAGCACTCTTAAACACTGATCTAGACCAGGATTTTCAACTGTTCCTAATGGAACTCATGCATTTCACCTTATACCATAGCTACTTCAAAACTCGAGATGAATGGTACCAACAACTCACCGGGATGGCCATGGGCAATTCGGCCGCATCCGTGTATGCGAATCTGTTCATGCATTGGTATGAAACACAGCATATCCTTAAGAACACTAATTGGACTAACCATCTAAAGATGTTAATCCGATACATTGATGATTACTTCATCATATGGACTGACACAGAAGAGTCACTGAGAATGGAACTTATCAAATTCAATACCATGGACCAGAGGATCCAACTCACCTGGGACATTTCAGACACGTCGGTCAACTTTCTGGATGTGAAGGTTGCGGTAACCCCTCATGGATTTATCACTGATCTTTACGTAAAACCCACCGACAGGAACAACATGCTACTGCATTCTAGCTTCCATGAACCTAATTTGATACGTAACTTACCATATTCACAAATGGCGAGAGTTAAAAGGATCACCTCGGACACAACAACACTCAAACAAAGACTCACAGAGATGTCACAAAAATTTATGAGTAGAGGTTACCCCAAGACCCTAATCGAAGAAACCAAATTGAGAATTGATAAACAGGATAGACCCAAACTTTTAACACCAACTATGAAAACAGAGCAAACACGGACAGTAGTGGTTTCCAAATACTCCACGAGCAGTAGAAAATACAAACAGATCATCATGAGACATTGAGCAATACTCAATATGGAACCAGATTTCAGAAATGCATTTATTCAACCACCTATATTTGCATATACCAGGGCAAAAAACTTGGGAGAAATCCTTCAGCATAAACCAGAAGAAAACATCACCTACACAGGAACTAAACCTTGTCTAAATTGCGGTAACTGCAATAACATAATCAAAGGGAACATCATCAACCACCCAAGTCAAGGTCACGCCATTAAACTTAAAGTGAACGCAACTTGCGATACTGCCAATTTGATTTATGGGATAAAATGCCCATGTGGAAAAATGTACATCGGGAAAACCGAACGACGTATCAAAGTCCGTCTCACGGAACATAAGTCAAACATCCGACTGAGAAACTCTAAATCAGCACTATCGGCTCATTTTGTTGAGAAATCCCACAATGTCTCTCAAATAAAGTTCATTGTTCTTGAGACTGTATCCAAACAAGAAGGGAGAGACAATAACAAATTTCTCCTAAGAAGAGAAAATTATTGGATTCAGAAATTATCAATCCAGAATCCTATTGGGTTGAATGAAAGAATAGAATTTGCATGCTACCTGTGAAGTATTTGCTCTGTATATCGACTTGGTTGTTAATGTGTATGTTCCTTATACTATTGACACATCATACCTCACTTCACAACACATTTGGATTTTACATTTTGATTTCATTGGGTTCCTATTACCAGACTAACCCCAACCCCCATTTCTGCTTTCAGAATTCGTACCGTTAATCTCATAGTGACGTTTTGTCCTATTTTTTCTACCTTTCGTGTTTACAGTTCTTTATGGCTCGATATAAAATCTAATATTCGACCCAAACCATTTTTTTCTACATAACCACTTAGACCCCCTTTTTTGCTCATTCTCCCCTCGTAGTACGACTTCCTCAGTCTGTTTACCCATTCTATCACATGTGACCAATCACGTGATTCCCGACTTTCGAATTAAACTAACGCGGGAAGCCATCGCTTTCACCGGCGTTCTACAGGAGACGATCACCGGCCGATTAAACTCCGTTCAGATTCCAAGCAGGTTAGTGTTTACAACCCCACTATTACAAGACGCGAGAATCACGGAGTACCGCACGCCCAGAGGCGCTGACGGGTCTTTGTTTATCTTTCCCTTTCTTTAGATCACGCTATAACCTCTTGACCAGCAGGCATGTAAGTGAAGTCGGGTGTAACCGTTTACCTAGTCACGCATTTGTAATCCCAGAATCTATTTTTTATATAGCACCATGTGTAAACCATTACGCAATTACCTTGGACACATAATGCTGTTATATCCTGTCTTTCGTTTGAATCGTTTTTTGGCAATTGTATACCCCACCATGTACAAACGTTACTTACCACGAGTTGTTTTTTTTAACAATCACCACGCCATTACCTTGGACATGTAATGCTGATATATTCTGCCTTTTGTTTGCATCGTTTTTCAATACATTCACACCCTAGGTCTCATATTAATTTATGTTATTATCATTACTTTCAGTGTCAATTCCCTGACGAAGGGCTTGCCATCAATGCCCGAAATGCATTGGACACATATAAATGACAGTGCCTGATTTTTACAAATGACTATCATGATCTGGAATGAACTTTGAAATGATTTATTGAACTGATTTTCTAAACATGGAAATTTGAACTAAGAAACATAATAAAATGATTAACATCACAACAGCGAATGAAAGCCGTTTTCTTGCAATAAGGAAAGACAAATAAGATGTGTGCCAACCATGGGATGCAACTAGAGCTCCTCTAGTCTCACTTTCTCAAGCACATCTACTTAAGATCATACATAAAAACGGTTAGAAGCCTATCAAACTTCTTCATATTTAGACAATGATACCAAGTCCACGGTGCAGTATTCAGGTCTTGTTTCTTAACTAAATATTTTCAACCATTTTTGTGGGAATTTCTAAATGAAAGTTCAGTGTTCCATTCAATGTTTCAAAATTTACCCCAACATCAAAACAGTTTCACCAAATTGCGTAATGCATTTGGCCGACATCCAGTGTGGCAAGTAGGGTTTGCCATTCCACTAATACTGCCATAATCCTTTCAATCTTTTCAAGACACAATCCCACTCCATATAATTCCACTACACTCAAACACAATTATCAACATAATTCAAAAGGACACCATGTCACATAATTCCACAACACACATTCACTCCACACTACACATTTCCGCACTACACAATTCCAAACCAAACCACATAATTCCTCTCCACACCATATATGTCCACTCCACTCTATATATAACATATGGGAAAAAAACATTGTCATTTACAATGCCAATTGGTATTGCACAAAATAAATTCAACTTTGCAACATACCACATAAATCCACAATATATAATATTACTCCAAACCATCCCACATAATTCCACACAAACGCAATTTAATGCACGTAATTCTACACAACACAACATAAAACACTCCACATAATGCCACTGAGTACCACATAATTATATAGCACATATTTACACTCTACTCAATGCAAAAGAAAACACTCCACATAATACCACTCAATGCCACATAAGTACACACTACATAATTACACTCTACTCAATGCAACATAAAAACACTCCACATAATACCATTCAGTGCCACATAATTACTCTTGACTCAATGCAACATGAACACACTGCACATAATACCACTCAGTACCACATAATTACACTTCACATAATTACACTCTACTCAATGCAACATAAATACACTTCTCATAATACCAATGTGCTACATAATTACACACCACATAATTACACTTTACTCAATGCAACATTAATACACTCCACAGAATACCACTCAGTGCAACATAATTACACACCTCATAATTACACTCTACTCAGTGCAACATAAATACACTCCACATAATACAACTAAGTGCCACATAATCCCCCCACATAATTACACTCTACTCAATGTACATAAATACACTCCACATAATACCACTCAGTACCATATAATTACACGTCACATTTACACTCTTCAATGAAACCTAAATACACTCCACATAATACTTCTCAGTGCCACATAATTACATGCCACAAAATTACACTCTAGTCAATGCGACATAAATACATTACACATCATACCACTCAGTACCACATAATTACATGTCACACAATTAAACTCTATTCAATGTAGCATAAATACACTCCACATAATACCATTGTGCAACATAATTTCATGCCCCAAAATGACATTCTACTCAATGCAACATATTATTATGTTTGAGCTTGTAAAGCGCACTGTTACCCAGAGGTTTCCTGGCACTGTGTAACGCTGGGGAACCCTTCCTGGCTTTCCCTGTGGGATGGTCCCTGCTGGGAGTCCCCAAGGTGGAGCCAAGCATCCCCAGCATTGGAGGGGCCGTTGTGGAGATTAGGCAAGCTGATGCCCAGAGTTGTCAAGTGGGACCCCTGAATTAGAGTAGGCACCGAAGCGAGAATTATCGAGTCCGCTGACCAAAGTCCACGACCCTGCCGCGTCGGGAATTGAACCCTGGTCCCGGCCGACTTCTGCTCCCGGGTCTGCCGCCTCTAACCAGTGAGCCACACCACTCCACAACTTCTGCTCCCAGGTCTGCCGCCTCTAACCAGTGAGCCACACCACTCCATAAATACACTACACAGAATACCACTCAGTGCAACATAGTTACACGCCACATAATTACACTCTACTCAATGCAACATAAATACACTCCTCATACCACTCAGTACCACATAATTACACACAACATAATTACACTCTACTCAATGCAACATAAATACACTCAACATAATACCACTCAGTGCCACATAATTACACTCTTCTCAATGCAACATAAATACATAAGCATGGCCTGCATAACTGAGTCGGAATGGTCTCAACATATAACGGACACATTCTCAATCAACAACTTGAGCACAGCCACAAACCTGATTATCGAAGCAACAGAAAACCCAGAGCATAAAAACACCGCCCGAGCTCACCAAGGGAACTGTGCAAAGCCCCACGGAGCAATGGCACTACGCCTCGAAGTTGACGAACAAAGCATCTCAAAAATAATCGGAAAAAGTAGACAAGACAGCGCCCCCGGACCAAACGGTGTTCAGCAAGCCATCTACAAGGAGGACCCATAGTACTGGGCTAGCAAATTTAACTTACTGTTTCGAACGGTAACCAATACAGGTGGCATCCCCGAGAGTTGGAGGGGGGCGATCATAACTCCAATCTATAAAGGAGGAGACCGCAAGGACCCGAACAACTACCGTCTGATCGCCCTCCTTGACGCTGAATCAAAATACTATGCGTCATTGATATTAGCAGACTTGGCCGAATGGTCTGAAACGAACAGTAAAATACCACTGAACCAGACTGGATTTCGCTGAGGCATGGGAACAATGATGAACGCTATGGCCTTATGCCTGATCGCCGCGAAAAGTCTACAGAACTCTCAGGAGCTTTGCACCTGTTTTGTGGACTTCAAGGTGGCATTTGACCATGTCAGCAAGCAAATGCTATGGGCAAAACTAAAACATCAGGGCCTACCGGACTCAATTCTCTTGCCCATTATCAACCTCTATACCGGAACGTGGATGCAGGTAAAAATCGACAATGGGCGCCACCTGACCAGGAAGATCTATACCACCGATGGACTTGGCTCCACATCTGTTTAATTTATTTATTAATGATCTGACAGAAAGCTTGGAAAAGGTTAACGCGCATCCCCCCAGGCTAGGTACCCTTCGTGTAATGCACTTATCATACGCGGACAATGTGGTACATGTGGTACTGTTGAGCCAGACAAGAATAGGCCTTCAACGCCTGCTACACGACCTGTCCAGCTACACAAAAAGGAACCTGTTGACAATAAACATCAGGAAAACAAAGACATTGCTCTTAACACGATGTCGCAAAAATCAACCAACCTTCCGAATAAACAATGATCAGCTGGAAGCCGTAAACAGCTACAAATACCTGGGGGTACACCTAGATAAGCGCCTACATTTCCTAGAGCACTTCAAAGTCATAGAGAAAAAGGGGGCCACCCTACTGCACGCCTTCGCCAGACTGGCAGTCGAGCTAAAGGGTCCTCTTGTCTCCCCTTTGCTAACCGCAATGAAAGCAAAGCTATTGCCCACAATAGCATACGGGAGTGTTTTGCACCACGGGCAAAGGGCCACCCTCCTGGACAGAATACAAACTAAAGTCTACAAACGGGTTTTCTTGTTATCAAATAGTTCTTCTCCAGCGCAAGCTAGACTCGAATACGGACTCCAATCACAAGTTTTACTGAAAAGTACCTAAATCTTTCATTAGAGGTAACTGAGCTAGGAACATCGTGGGAAACAAAACTGCCAGTTTCTTCGTTTAACCAGATGGTTAAAAGGATTGCTAAGAGACACTCGTTCTTCAACGACAAAATAACTTTTAGTACCCGAACCCACGCTTGGATGACTATTAAATCGTACACAAGGTCTGCCCCAGCACCCTACCTAGACATCGCATTCTCGTTGTCTGTCAAAAGTAAATTCCTCCATCTACGGCTGGGCACTCTGCCCACAAGACTGGACCAACCTAAATGGAGACCACAAGAAACAACGGAATGCGACCTTTGTGGAGCAGTTAAACAAGACATTATACACATAGTTTGCATCTGCCCAGCCATGTATCAAGGTTGGCGGCACTGGCTCAAAGACAAACTTAACAAGCAAGGAGTCCGCACCTGCCGATCCGCAATAGTCCAGTTCCTATGTTCATCGGATCCCCAACTGATCTGCAGGTCAATAAAATTCCTGGACGAGGCCCGCTGCCATAGGCCGGATCCCCATCGAGACCTAAGACCACTGTTTGAAAGACAAATTTGTGCTCTTGAAAAGTTTACTGAAACCGGTGATAGACTTTTTGTTACATAGTTTTCATACTTTTCCTTTTAAATTTCTTTCCCTTCCCCTTTCTCCTATTTATTATTCCCTCATTACAGCCCTAAAAGTCTTGTTTTAGATATTGCAGAATGTTACATATTGTAATGGTTTTAATTAACCGAACAATAAAGAATTTACTTACTCACTCTTCTCAATGCAACATAAATAAATTGCACATAAACACACTCTATGCCACATACCACAAATCAATATAAATGCACTCTGTTGGAACTGGGGTAGCCTGGCCTAGGGCAAGACGGACATTTCAGAGGCACAGTGTAAAGGTTGCAGACCACCCAACAGTAAAACCACGCAATAGCACACAAAAAGAAAACGCTACACCAAAATGTGGAAAAATAAGTACTGCTTTATAAAAATAATCTTTCTGTTCTTCGGTTTCAAATTATACAGTGTAAGACATTTCAGTTCTTCAAGAATCAACAATTATACCTTTTAAATTACTAAGCAAATTATCAATTAGCTTCTCCAGTACATTACATTTAGTTGTCTTCAAATCAGTAGTTCCACTTCTAGAGATGTTAACCTGTTTCAGTAAAACATTGAATCAGACACCAATACTAATATCCCACATTCAATCTGTGAAAACTCCTGGAATGTGCAATTGGACTTCAGTATTAATTAACTTCAGCTTCCATCAGGTGCCCTTAATCCTCCTCCCACAGTTCCTCTCACCCTCCTAACAACTAAGCAGGCACAGTGAGGATTCAAACCCACAAGAATTCCATCTGGGCAATAGCAATCTCTAAGGAACTGTTATTCTTTTTCCCTTCAGCAGGCCCCACCACCTCTACACAACTGAGGGCAATGGGCAGAGTCAAAACTACCCCCACGCTCTCCTTACTGTAGCGTGGAGACGGTGTTCTCCCAGTCTCCACGCGTCGCTGCTGTTCTGGGGCTCCTCAACAGGCCGATGTGACGATTTCTTGACTCCACGCCCAGCGCGCTTTTGACTCGGCGCTGGCGTGGGGAAACGTTAATTCCTAAACAATTCCCGGTCCAGGGACGTCTCCGCTGTTGGCGCCCAGCCCCCGTTCACACCCCCTACAGACGAGGCTGGGCTGCGCAGGTTTCACTCATGCCGACTCCGCCTCACCAAGCCCGGCGGCTCCACTGGGCCTGCGCGTCGAGAGAGTGTCTCTCCGCCGGAGATCGCGCTGTGCAGGGGACGCCTCTCCTTGTCTCCGCCCACCCGGAAGCAGTCCGGGGACTCCGCTGATCCGCTCCTCACCTCAGGATTCACTCCGTCACGGCGCCGCTCATCTCGCGCCAGCAATGGGGCAGAACGACCTGAAAACTCGCCGTCTCCGCTCCCTCAGCACGCACACGCCGGCCCCCGAGCAGAGCGACTCCTCGTTCCACTTCCTCCACTGCCTCAGGTATGAAGAGGGGCTCGGTGGGGGTGTAGCGCCAAGGGGGTGCTCAGAAGTCGGTCAGCTACCGATTAACAAACTAAGCAAAAGGGGGGGGGCATCAGGATTAGCCCCACTTCGCTTGGGACCCTTGCTGAGACAGTCTCTTTGGGATCCTTATGCTGAAACAGTCTCTTTGGGATCCTTATGCTGGGCAGAGGACTACACTCTTCCGTGCTGCAGTCTCCTTCTCCTGGTCACTTCCCTACTCTTCCAGTCAAGGGGTTAGCCAGGCGCCCAGGGTCTCCAGTAACCCACAACAGCGGGGTCAGGACAGATAACCCAGACGGGGGTAGGGGGGTGGATCAATAAGGTAGCTTCCCAGTCCAGGAGGTCAACCCTTTGTCTAGCCTCTTCCCACTCTTAGCTACAGCCTGTCCTCCAGCTGACTCACTCTGGCAAGACAAAATGGCTGCCCCGCATTCCGCCTTATATAGGCTGACCCTCAGTGGTCCAGAATGGACCAGAAGGTTCTAGAACGCCCTATGCTAGGCTATGGCCAAATTCTGAGTGTGACAGTTAGGGCAGTTGGTAGCCACCATTTTGTGTGGTTCCAACTTTTCCTGTCAGAACAGGCCTCTGGGCCTGAGGTGAAAAATTATGAGGGGGAAAAGAACACCTATCCCCTGGGCCAACACCTAGAAAAAGTCAGTGGACAAAAATTATCAAGGGTATGAGGGGCAAAAAGGGGACAAAATAAATAATAATTAGGAGGGACTACGTCAAAAAGCCAGACAGGTCTAACACACTCCATGTCATGACACAAATTTACTAAGCATAATTTCACTCAACACCACAATTCCAGGCCACAGAATTCAACTCCATACCTTTCCAAAACACATCACATAATTACACACCAAACAATATAATTCAACTCCACAACTCCACAAACCACAACGTACCTCCAATCCACGCCATATAGTGGCACCAAACATCACTCACCACCACCATTTTGCATCAGCCCCCTACCTAAGCATCCCCTAAACATCGCCTAAGCATCACGTCAGTCTTCCCTCGGAATCTGGCATCTGTTGATTCTCCCACACTGTCCGTTCGCTGCTCGCGTTCTAATTTAAAGTACTGTTTTTCAACCTCCACTCCCATGTTGTTTATGTCCTGCTCCCCAATAACAAACAAAAATTATAACAAAGAAGCATGAGAACAGGTAGGAAGAAGTTGCCAGCAGTGCAAGTACAAAAAAACTAGGACAGATTATTTATGTTAATTCTTATTTTTTTATCAGGTTGTTCAGTTGTATATAATGCCTTCTTGGTTTGTATAAAGGTAACAAAAATACTTAGCACTTTTTATTATAACTTTTACCTTTCCACATGATGCACAGCAGCCACAATGCTCTACAACATAGCCAAACGTTTTGGCTAAACACATAGGGCCCCAAAAGCGAGACCTATTGGCTATGCCAATGCTTGTTATTTCTCTTTTGGTTCTTCAAGCCTTCCTGCAGTGGCAGGCATAGGACATTAGCAGGCAAAGCAGCTGAGAATCTGGAGCGAAGCCAGTAAGAGTATGCTAAGCAGGCCATGAAGCAATGTGGGTGCTGGTGTCAGGTTCGCTAGGTCACATTCGGCGTGCATAGTCAGTCAGGGCTGACTGGAATCCTCAGCCCTCACAAAGTTCGCAACAGTCCATGCTGCCTTGGGGCCAATAGTGAAGAGCTGCGCCGACTGCGCAGAAGGGCTCAGGGAGTGGCTTGGGAGAGGCAACGATCTCGGTTAGGAGCTTGCATTGAAGTAGCTGCATTGAAGTAGCTGCATTGCCAAAGACAGACAATCACCCAGCAGGCAGCCACACAGCAATGTCAACTGCAATTCCAATCACAGATAAATGAGCCTACATGATACTTACAGTCAAAGTCAAAAATTGCTGACTGTGCCTCTGGGGCGAGAGTCGGATTAAGGCTGGGAAGCGCTGAGAGTTACACATTTCACTAGCGGTGAATAGATCCGGACACACTTTATATGGACATAAGTCAAATTTTACCTACAGAAACTATCGCACCTCTCATCAGTCATCTTGCGTCTAGGGCTTGAAAACTCCACAAGCACAGTTTAGATTAACATTAACACTTGTAAAGACATGTAGGTCCTCATCAGGAAAGCTGCCACAAATGATCCCTTGTTTTCTCCCTAATCTTCTCCCGGTTCAGAAAAACCTTTACCCGTACTGGTGTGTTGGGGTGTCGTTAGCTCGATCCCATCCTCTGCCGCCAGTGTAGAATCATTAAATAAATGGTCAGGAGGACAATGTGCTTGCAAAGAAGTTTATTGGTAACACCTCAGCCACAGCACAGGCTCAGCTCAGGCACAGCTCAGGCACAGCTCATAACTGAGAGGGACACTCTCTCAACAGTTGGAATGTCATGTCGGAACATTCTATTGTTTCAAGGAAGAGGCGGGGCACAGGCAAAGGGTGGAGCCACTATGGAGGAGACCACACTGGGCCATGCTTACATTTTCCAAAGAGCTGGATAACCAGGCAACGCAGGTGCACTCCTTGCAGCCTCCACGTTGACCGTCATAGTTTCCAACTCCTGTGGCAGGAATCGAGTAGCTGGTGGGAGAATGGTTGAAGGATGATGAATAACTGGAGCGCAGGAGTTCAGAGAAATTGAGAAGACCCTTTAGAAGTTTTACTGTCATGGCTATTATCTCGATAAGCTTTTGTAAAGAGATGACCGTCTTAGCTCATATATTGGTCTTCTAAATCACATGCACTGACCTA
Source organism: Lissotriton vulgaris (assembly GCF_964263255.1). NCBI lineage: Eukaryota > Metazoa > Chordata > Amphibia > Caudata > Salamandridae > Lissotriton > Lissotriton vulgaris. The sequence goes on from NC_141691.1 coordinate 2,082,242,758, forward strand.
AATTGTGAAGGCTTGCCCATGAAACTAATGCCTAAATTGCACTTCTCAAATAAGGCGAATGACTGACTGGAAGAGTCCAAAAGACCCTTTCTGTATGCCTCTGTATATGCATGTGAAAATCAGGGCGAGCTAAGGGTGGGCTTATGACAGCAATCTCGGTAAAACATAATTTAAGAACTGTTAATACAGTGGTGGAAACACCTTGGTACCAATTACTTACCATTAAGAATCTTTTTATAGAAACTGTTCTTCTTATTAATTGGTACTATAACATATTTGATCCTAATGAAACGGAAATTATTGATAATTTACAGGAAGAGATTGCCAATGTGAGAAATAGAGTCTTCCCTCTCCTTATTATATGGTTAGGTGATTTTAATTGTGAATTGTGTAAGTTTAGTGGGTCAAGAGCATGTGGCATGATGGATTTAAATGACCATCCTATGGCCCATTTCTCTCACACAAAACAAGGGGAGGCTATAAACAGTATTATAATAAATAATAATTTATCCATTCTCGATATGATTAGTTTTTCGGGTAATGTGAATATACCCACCTTCCAGGGTACGAGGGGCAGAACAAGCACAATTGTTTTTGCAATTGTATCTATGGAATTTTTTAACTATTTGAAAGATTTTAAAATTGAGGCAAATCCAGCTAGCGACCACAACCCCCTAATTCTGAGTTTTTCCATTGTTTCTGAGTTAAAACTGCACCAGGAACAACCCATAGTATATACTCAGAACCAGGGTGTCACTGTTAAGTGGAATAAAGTAGCTGTGAGGCAACTGGAGATGGATATTTTCAAGGAAAATGTGGCCCAGATAGATACCTGCCTATCACTCAATCCTGACCCAGTCCATATAATTACGAGTTTCGAGAAGCTAATGGAAAATGTAGCTACCAATCTACTTGTAAAGGTAGGGGGGAAGAATCATGACTAGGGGCCCAAATGGTTCAACGCTGAATGCTCTGCAGCACAAACTACCCTAACTAAAGCACTGCGCCAAAACCCAAGAGATAGATGTTGCATTCATAAAAGTACTTATTTATGTAAGTAGATCCAGTAGACGTTGGTATTCTTAAGTAGGTATTTATTGGTTAAAATTGGTAAAAAGGAAGGTAAGAAGGAGGCCCCACCGGGAGCAGCATCCAGCTGCTCAGCCCACTCAATCAAACTGACTACACATTCAAACCATGCACACAGGAACATTCCAATGACATCACACACACAGGCTGAGCAGCAGGGAAAGAGATGATCAGGATATAACACATCTCCCTCTTTTAAAACAATGAAAACAAAAAAAAGAAGGTGAAACTAAATACAGTATGTCCTGATGATGACAAAATCAGGATTTCAAATAAGTAGTCAACATAAGAAAATGAATGACTGTAAATAATATCATGAAATAGCAATATATCATAACATAACAATTGTTGCATAAAAGATGAAGAAAGGACTAATATCTTTTCGCACAAAACCAGAGAGGAATCACATAACAACCAACCATCCCCCATCTCAAACAAAAACCCAAAATATCACCAAACATGGCAGTTGGCCAGACTGTCACGAAAAGCAATAATAAGGGAATCAAACTAGACAAAATGGCGTCACAATAGAATAACAAATTTAGGACGTAGGAGTTACCACGCTATCCAAAACACACTTAAATAAGGTATAAAGAACAAAGCGCATAACACCTAGTGCATGGGGTACATGGCTACCTAACGATTCTCTATAACTGAACACCTCTAACTGAATAGAGCACTTGCGTGGTTCAGGAAAATAAAACATGAATAAACAGAACTGAGGACTCAACCTCATATAATTTGATCTCAAACAAATGGAGCACCTCAAACCATGAGCACTTATGTGGCTCCGCAACAAATCCAAAAATACACACTAGCATTGAACTCCTCAAAGTTCAACAAAGTACACACTAGCATTGAACTCCTCAAAGTTCAAGAAAATACACACTAGCATTGAACTCCTCAAAGTTCAAGAAAATACACACCAACATTGAACTCCTCGAAGTTCAGCAATAAATGCAGACTCTGCATGACTAATCGCAGTAAAGTGTGAACTCCTCTATTTAAAATAGAGCACTATTAAATAAGTGGTTCATCAAAAATCAGCATCAATGAATATCAACAACTTAATGAACACCTCAAATTAATTGAGCACAAATGTGGTTCATTTACATAAATAAATTCAAACATTGCCACAACTCAGCATAGCAAAACCTGACCATTAAAATCGACCTTTAAAGCAAACAGTATAAATAAATTATTTCATCAATTTCAGCACATAACAGTTCCATGTAGTAAAAGTAAATAAGTAAATCACTCAGAACACAAATAAACCAATTCATCAATTTCAGCACATAACAGTTCCATAAATCACTCAGAACACAACATGTACATCAATATATATATAAATAGCGACTGATGGAAAATAAGAAACTAAAATAATAAAAGTAGCCACCGTTGTCCTGCTAGACGTTGTGAATTGTGAAACCTGAATAAATAAACAGTACCTTGTCTCTTGAAATATAAACGAAAACATCCCAGAGACTTGCAGGGTTTAAAAATAACATAGCGTGCCAGTCGCTGTGACACGATGATGAACACGATGGAAGACACCCAGAAAGGAAAAGCTTTATGTCAAAAACGCTGTAAGAATGAAAACGCTCGATCCAGGACGACATCAGCGCATTAAGTGTCTTTCACATCGGAAAACGCCTGATAAATGACGAGAGCACGCAGCAAACATCACGCTGTCACGTCTTCGCCCGATGGCTCACTGCGAAAATATGCTTGAACAGAGGCGGTGACTCATAGGCTGACATCACGGAAGTAGAACGCTGACCTATAGGCTGACATCACGGAAGTAGAACGCGAGGAGAGCTCACTTCGCCAACTCCTCGAAACACTGAGAAGACGTCATCACACAGCCTGAAGCAGGGGAAAGGCAAGGATCGCTGCAGACCAACTGACAACTCAACCGTCATCCCCAAACTGGACGGTAAGTGTCAGAGATTAAAATGAAAAGCGAAGTAAGTTCAATGAATGTTGCAGCTCCGTTTAGTTGAGCGCGCTGGCACCAATTACCACCTAAACACTGCTCCAATTAACTTCTCAATTTAATGAAAACGGAAGCCTCAGAGTGGAAAAAGGTCGCAGCCTGTACACCATACTTGCAGGCAATGAATTGATATATTTAAGTTTTCCACTGTTTAACTCTGACACCAGTCATAGCTTGAACTTTTGACGCTCTTGTTAATAAATCTGCCAATTTAAAATTCAATAAGCTCCACAAAGTCCAACGCTTGAAACATACCTTTATAGATGTTTCTTGTAGGCTGTCAGATGTGACATGACACCGGTGGGGCATCAAAAGCGTTGCTTGTCTTCTTTTAAAAGCTTTACTTCTCCTCACTGTAGTTCCATGTTTCAAATTTAATTTCTGCACACGTAGTTCTTTCTCGCTCGTCGCCATTGTTGCATTCATAAAAGTACTTATTTATGTAAGTAGATCCAGTAGACGTTGGTATTCTTAAGTAGGTATTTATTGGTTAAAATTGGTAAAAAGGAAGGTAAGAAGGAGGCCCCACCGGGAGCAGCATCCAGCTGCTCAGCCCACTCAATCAAACTGACTACACATTCAAACCATGCACACAGGAACATTCCAATGACATCACACACACAGGCTGAGCAGCAGGGAAAGAGATGATCAGGATATAACAATAGAAACATGGTTATACTGGCTAGGAAACAATATAAGCAGGCAATTAAAAAAAGGAAAGATGAACTGAAGACTAAAGCATGGGAAGACCTGGACAAAGCAGTTGATTTAAGGGATAACAGACTCTTTTGGGAAGTAATAAATAGGCCCTTTTTAAAATCAGGGGAAGAAAATACTATTCGAGTTCATTTACCAGAGGAAACCTGGGTAACTCATTACAATAAAATCTTTAATCCCAAAGAGATATTACAGATTGCTACCTCGGAAGAGGATGATTCCTGTTATATTAATATTGAATCAGCTAAGAAGCTTAGTGAATCACTAATGCTCTCAGAAGTAGAGCTAGCTTTGACTAAGGGGGCGCCTTCAAAGGCCCCAGGCCCTGATTCAGTACCTTTAGATCTTTTTAAACATAACCGAGAGGTTTGGTCTCCTCTACTTATGATTGTTTTTAAGGCATTAATACTTGGGCCTATTCCGACCTCTTGGAAAGAGGCCGTTTTGGTTCCAATTTTTAAAAAGGGTGACAAGTATGATCCACGATGTTATAGGCCAATATCACTAATAGACTCAACATGTAAGCTAATGGGTAGGGTGATATTGGCACGGCTGGAAACATGGGCTGAGTCATCAGGGGTTATTGTAGACTCTCAATATGGTTTTAGGAAGGGGAAAGGAACTATTGAGCAGTGCCTGAACCTGGCATTGATTATGGGCAAGTACATGGGTGCTAAGAATGGTTCTATACATTTGGCATTCATGGACTTGTCCAGTGCCTTTGACACGGTATGCAGGGACAAATTATGGTGCATGATGGACTCTATGGGTTTTGAAGAACCACTGGTCACCCTGCTCCGCAGGTTACATACCGCCACAACGGTTATGATTAGATATGGCCGTGGTGGAGAGAAATCAAAACCAATAATATCCACTGAAGGTGACCGACAAGGATGTATTTTAGCACCTTTTCAATTTTTGGTCTATACGAATGGCTTAGAGGGCTTCATATTAGAAATGACTGCTGATTTCCCAAAGATAAACGGAAAAAGAATCCCAATGTTGTCTTATGCAGATGACACTGTTTTAATGGCACTTACCCCCAACAGCATGCAGATCTCTCTGAATGCTTTTGATACATTTATGGGCAAACTAGAATTAGGTGTTAATTTTACTAAATCTTTTGCCATGACTTGCGGTCAAAAAAATGTTAAAATACGGAAGTATGTGGTGAAGAACGCTATTATTGAGAAAGTGGACAACTTCTGCTCTGCTATCTGGGTAACCTTTTTAACAAAAAATTGAATTGGGAACCTTTGTTGACAGCCCGGGTTCAGAAGGTTGCACGGTCAATTGAAGCCCTCTTCCGTTTTGCCAGTAAATTAGGCCAGCGACGTGTAGCGGAAATTACATCGTTATACAAAGCTAAGTGTGTCTCTGCCTTGACCTATGGTGCAGGGGTTTGGGGTTCACAAAACTGTGAAAAAATACAAATTGTGGAAAATAAGTTTGGAAAACGTTTATTATCTGTTCCACTGGGCACATCTAATATATTTTGCCACGGAGAAGTAGGAATTGAGTTTATAAGTGATATTATTCACGTTGCCCCTTTAAAATTATGGGCCAAAGTTTGGCGCTCTGAAGAATTGAAATTAACAAAAAGATATTATTCAAGATTGCCTTAAACTTGAATACTACACCCAAATCCCGTGGCTACGTATGTCAGAGAGACTTTTAATAAAATAGGTTTAAGTAAGATGTTTGCAAATCCTGAAATGCCTATAGTGTCAACCTAGGTTGTTTTAAGACAAATGATCATGAACTAAGTGTACGGGGAAAACCAGTTCGCCAGTTTTATTTGTCATATATTAAGAATACGCAATGGCGTTTTTATCTTACAAGATTTCGCCTTGGCACTTTACACTTTCTGTTTGCATTCCCAAAGCAGAGGGGTTGGTGGGAGAAGCTACCCTGCTGCCCCTGTAACAATAGGGTTTCGCAAAATACTCTTCACCTTCTTCTTTTTTGCACTTTGTATAAAGTTCCAAGAAACACTTTCATCAAACCATTATTAGAATCATTTGGAACGCGTTATTACAGAGAAGCGTATGACCTCTTGTTATCTTTGTCAACTGCACATATTTGTAATGCCGCTTTAAACTTTATCAGATCTGCTTTGGTGATTAGAAATAGATACTGAATCTTGATGGAAATTAGTTTTAAAAAAATTGTGTAAACATGTACTGTGATTTTATGGTGGATTAATTGCAATGTCTTTTAAAATTTTCTATGTACACTTTTATGATTTCTATATGGAATCGAAATAAAGTTATTTGACTTGACTTGACTTGCATGTGAAAACCTATGCTGTGTGTTGTATGTTGTGTGGAGATTGAGTGTCGGTAATAGGTTTTTCCACATAGCTAATGCTGGCTATTTTGAGACCTAAAGAGCGGAAGGGAAACAGTCACGAATACAAGTAGTCCAACTCGGTTTCCATGACTTACTCCATGCTTCGACCACTGACCTCTGTGACCTGTACTTAGGGCTGGTGTCTGTGATGTACGTCCAACATGAGCACCATACTTTAAGAGAAAGACTGTACTCAGTGTAAATATGCTGAAGCATTGGGCCGGAAAAACCCGGTGTGCATTTGATGGTTATTGTGTTTGATTGTGAGAAAACCAATTAGAAAGGGTGTGTCTTGCAGAATTGTAAACTACAGGAGTGCTAAATAAGCTGTCCATGCATGTGATTATTTCTCACCAGTCGTGTTTTGTTGCAGGTCGCAGTGACATCTTTCCCACTGTGCAGTGTGAAGGTTCAGCAATGACATTGTCTCTCAACAAGTGCCTCCTGGAGAGGTTCAATTACAACTTTACACAGATGCATTTTGCGGATACGAACTGCACAGCCACAACTTCTCTGCAGCTGGAGGGAAACAAACGTGTGGTCCGAATGAAAGCCATTCCACGGGCAGGATGGTGTGGAAATGAGATGGTGGTAAGAGAGGATACACATTGAGCATTTTAGGCCTTTAAGTTAGTAAAGGTGGCTGTTGTCATATAACACATTTACTTCAGTGCAGACAATACATAGGAAGTAATGCATTGTGTAGTAGTGTTCTTCAACTCTTTCCTAAATTGGAGCAGCATTGGGGTGGTCTGAAGGAGGCAGGGTTGCTGTTCCAGATCCTGAATGCATGATATAAAAGGCCGGCTGTCTTGTTTTGTCTTTTTTACACTTCTAAGTCTGCAGTCTGATGGTTTCCTAGCTGAAAGTATACCACAAATACCCAGAGATGGTGAGCTTGTCTTCAGGATAAGTGAGGATGATGGTTGTGATGGCTTTTGTGAATGATACAGCTGGTTTAGAAGATAGTGTGGTTGGCAAGGAGAGTCGATGGTGTTCCATTAGGATGGGGGTGGTGTGATCATATTTTTTCCGGCCCTGGATGAGTCTTGCTGCGATGTGTAGAATGCCTTTAAGTGGTGCCAGTGCAGATTCTGAAAAGCAATGGAGCAGGGAGTAAACACTATCCAGATGCAAGAGCTCTGTGATTCAAACAACAATTCTGATGTCACTTTCAGGGAGAGCTGGTTCCGGCCCATCCTTATTTTTTGACAGTGTGCTCCTAGAGGGTGACATTGATGTCCAGGGTGAATCCAAGTGACTTGGCATTTAGTTAAGTTGGGATTCAAAATTATCAAAGTTCATGCTATTATCATGTCATGTCATACCAGATTTTTGACAAATAAAAGAATTCTGTCTTCAGGCAGGTGCTGAACATCCACATCTGGATGATGTGCGGGCAATGTTTGAGGCTTTTGATGTCTGAATAAAATGATACTTTCAAATAGAGTTGTGTATCACGAGCTTAGTGGTACATTTTTATAGTTTCTATCCCACCAAGCTCCATGTGGGATCTAACAGCCGGTAGACACTCAGCAGATTCAAGGCTTGTGCAGGTGAGATCTAACAGTTGTTAGATACTCATTAGAGTCAGATCTACTTCATGAGCAATCAAAGTGCTACTAGACACTCGGCAGATTTACAGCTGCTAAATGGGAGATCTGGCAGCTGTTAAATACACAACAGACTCACAGCTACTTCGTGTGGGATCAAATAGCTGCTAGACACTCAGCAGATGCATGGTTGCTGAATGTGGAGTCTAACAGCTGCTAAATGTTCACTACTATAGCCTTAGAGCCCACTGCAGAGAACAATACCAGCCATTAAAGGCCTGTTCCAGCATTAAAGGCCAGAGCAGATGGCTTTTCCTCATCCTGTGGGTCTTAATTTAGAAGAACAGGTCACTTGCTTTCGGTAACACTCTTTATGGTGGATACTATTTCGAACTGCAGTTTCCTCACCTTTAAAATATCTCCAAGGTAGATATTTTGTTTCCAGAAACATACCTGTGAGCCACTAGATGGTGCCATATGGCTCCTCCTTGACTTAATATTTCCCTGAAGAGCGGGGTATGAGCACACACCCGCTGACTTTATTTCTTTGGGCCTGATTTAAAGTTTGATTGACAGGGTAATGTGATGGAAAACACTGCCTGCCAAATTGTTGGGCAGACATTACGTTGACAGAGACCCCGTTGGCTAAGTCAACAGCTAACTTCCTCAACTGATCAAAAGGAAAAAAACAGCAATGACCCCTCACACCCTGGGAAACACCCATAACTGTTTTTGCTCAGTAAGCAGAAACTCCTCCTTTAGGAGTTAGTTTTATAAAAACAAAAACAATTAAATAGCCTTCGGCCAGGCCCTGCGCCCAACCCACCAATACTCCAAATTCCCACTGCGCATGACCTTCAGTCATGCGCATTGTTGTTGGCTGCAGGGCCTTGCACTCAGCCAGGTACTGTGTTCAATCTACCATGAGTTGCCTAAGGACACCAACCTACATTGTATTTTTTTTATATATTTTGTATATTCCTTTCAGGTACCCCAATACTCCCACAGGATAGGTGTGCAAGATTCACCCATATTGTATTGGGACGGCGTGCAAGGGCAGGAAGGCCGACTGAACCCCTTGGCAGTTCTGCAGAATTCACAGCAAGAATTTACTTTTTTTAATGTTCACCCCAAGACAAGCATTTCTAGGTCCTACTCATAAGTGCAGTAGGATCCGGGTGTCTCTAACCTGCCTATTTATATATTGTTTCAATAGAAGTTAAGGACACCGGTATTTAGACCCCAAGTAAAGTAGTGGCAGCCACAACATTTTCCTCTGGTTTGCAGCTAGCCAATCAGATCATTCGGTACCTGGTACTGAAAGGGCAGATGGGAGAAAAAGCTCCTGTGTCCAATCACAGGGCCTCATGTTTTTGTCAGTAAGTAAGTAAGTAAACTTTTGTAGAGCGTGCGATTGGTCAGGCATCCTGGTGCTAACAGTTACTAAGAACCAGACAAAATACCCATTTAATGATTAATAACAGGTCATGCTGTTAGTAAAAAGCCATGTCTTTAGAGACTTTCTGAAAGAAGAGTAATATGATTCAGATCTCAATTGCAGCGGCATAGAGTTCCAAAGTTTCAAGCTAAGAAGGAGAAACTTCTATCTCCCCATTGTGCCTTGTTTATTTTCTGAAGAGAGACAAGTCTTGCCATGATCATGATACATGGCAGGCAAAGATATCTTGAAATTACGCTGGACCACTTCTGTGCAAAGCTTTTCTGGACTATGCACACAGCCTTGAATTTGATTCTTTCACTGACAGGTAGCCAGTGAAGATTCCTAATGCTTTTGTAGACAGAAGCACATTTGAGTATTCCCAAAAGCATACAAGCAGTAGCATTTTGGAGGGATTGGAGCGTCAATAGCAAGCGTTTCTCACTACTCATATACAATGTATTACAATCATGTAACATAGATAATACCAGGGCCACCAGTACCATTTTCTGCATTTCTTCTAGAATGAATGGAAGTATTGTCCTCACAACTCTAAGGAGATGGACACATGCAGAGGTGAACTGTTTAATTTAAGCTGATAAACACAACTGATTGTCAAATAGCACTCCCATGTTTTTGCTTTCTTAACAGGGCGGGTACGGTGACCAAGATTTGCCACCCACCTCAACTTTTCCAAAAAGATCTGAGTGGGCCAAATGAATTACTTCAGTCTTTTCTGAATTCAACTTTAGGCAGTTTTCCTGCATCCAGATGACACTATTGGCCAATCAGTTTTGAAAGTTGCTGGCTGCCTCATCAACATCAGATGATATTGATACAAAGAATTGTGTGTAATCTGCATAGGATACTGCAACAAACCTATATGACTGAATGAGCTTCGTCAGAGGGGTGACATAGAAGTTAAAAAGTGTAGGTGATAAAGACGATCCTTGTGGTACTCCGCTGGGTAAGGAGAAAGGGTCTGATGTGATATTTCCAAAGGACACCCTTTGCTTTCTGTTGGATAGGGATGATTGTAGGATAGTAAGGGCTGCTCCTCTAATTCAACGGTAAAAGAGACAATGGTCCTAGACCTCGATTCAATGTGACAATAATCAATACTTAATTTCTTAGGCAATTAGATTTTTGAGCATATAGTAAATCAACAGCTCCGTGTAACAAATACTAAACAAAGTACATCAGAACACAGAAATTAAAATGCAACAGACTTAATTACTACCAAGCAATTTTTAATTCATTGCTTTTAAGGTGAATATTTTCCAAAGTCAGTTTATGGAGATTGATTCAACACTGTCAATACATCTCAATGATACATGAAAAACATTTACAGGTGATTATGCCCCCAGGGGAAGCGTGCATAGATAGAGGTGATCAAGGTTGATATAAGTGTTCAGAAAAAGTAAGGGAGAATCAAGAAAGAATTAGTGACAAACATTAATAACAATTTTCAACAAAAGGAGGACCAGTTAGAAATCATCGTCCACACAGACACCCAGCCATGATACTAATTATATATAAACTTTTTTAAAGAAGGCGAAAATTGGACATGAATTCCAAAAATAAGCACGTCAAATCAAGGGATCTATCAAGGTCAAGGTGAGGTCAAAAGAGGGAGCGTCGACGTTTCGACTCGTCTGGTGGCCCGATGGAAAGATTACACCTCAGCCGTGTGAGTCTTCATCAGGACAATAGGAGGGCAAAATCACCAAGGCTTGATGGTCCCCGCAAAGGAATAGCGAGGAAGCAGTTTTACCGTGTGTGGACTATCTCACACCGGGAAAGGTCTATTATTCACCTTATAGTTTCCAAAAATCGCTGCTTGGGTCAATGAATTATTGTATATATCGGTTCTCAATTGTCGGTTAAAGTTCAATGCCAGTTGGAATAAGGTAGGGTCACATAAGAGTCTCTTGTATGGTATCCAATCCCACAAAGTCCAAGAAGTACACTTGAATATCCGTCATAGATGATATCCAATCATATATTGTAAATTGGGTGTGTCTTCAAATCATTGTTTTAATCTAGTACACAACGTATCCAAAACCGACCGGCATTCCAGCACCTCTAATTCAAACACTCTCTAAACAGATGATGAGCAATGCATGGTTGACCCTATCAAATGTAGCTGAGAGACTTAGAAGTATTAGTACACCCTCCCTCCGTGATCCACCAATTTATGCATCTCCTCTATGGCAATCACTTGAGCTGACTCCATAGAACGTTGTGGTCTGCATTTGTGTTGAAAGGGATCCAAAACATTGTGGGCATCTAGAAATTACCTAGGGGTAGAGGAAGCCTAGATATGGGTCGGTAGTTTTTAGTATCTCTCCGATCCAGGGAGGCTTTCTTTAACAGGGAGGCTTTCTTTAACAGGGGGAATACCAACGCTTTTTTCCAATGGATAGTGGCCTGAAACGGTGAACAGACAGAATATCGAGGTGTTTATTTTGGACTAGAATAATATTGAGTTTGAAATATCGAGGTACAAGAATATCAATAGCAAGTACATTGTTGAACAGAATATCGACAGTAAGGTAAGAATGTTTTTTTTTTATATATCAAAGTCAGTAGTATCATTTGTAAAAATATTGTTGTTAATAACATCGATATCAGTATTCAATATTTTAGTATGTGTGTTAAAATTATGTGATGTAATTTTTTGGTATAAGTGTCGATTTTTTTTAATACATGTGTTAAATTGATAGTAGTAATTACTTTTTTGAAAATTATTTATTGCGTATTTTAGTTCTGTAGCGGGTTGTGGGTTTATTTGAGAATAGGCTGGGAAGTCATTTAATTATAAAAAAAAGTTATGAATTTTTATGTATTATTATTAGGGCTCCCGGTTTTATGGTATTTATTTTTTGACCATTTCCGTCTGTATTTATCCATATTTATTTTTGGGGCATTTTTTCTGTATTTATCCACATTTATTTTTGCCACACGCAAAAGACGCCACTACATCTAGTATTTTTCTGCATTTATTTAAATTGACAACGCACACCAGCGCCAAGTTGTTATTGGTCAACACAATACATTCATCTGAAAACTTTGCCATTGTAGTACAAGCACATGTGCATTTCCAGAGACTTTGCAGACATTGAGGCTCTTTCTGGTTTGTTAATGAAATGAAGACCACTGAAAACCCGTTCAATATTTTCTGATGACACTGGAATGGCTCCTCCGAGCCCTGCTAACAACTGATGGCTTTGGGAGGGACTGCTTGCCCTCACTTCAACCAAATCAAAAATGTGCAGGTGAGTTTAGACAGAAAGTGAAGGTGGGCAAGTATAGCATGCAATGGGTATGACTGTGTGCTACCCAGCAATGTGAGGTGAAAGGGCCACTTTTATTCTGCTATGAGATCGCACCTTCCATGCTGTGCACATTCATCAGATGCCATTCAAAATGTTACTGTCAAACACAGCATGATTTTGTCTTGCAATGAAAAAAAGGATCACCATTGTATTACTCCGCTCTTTCTTTCCCCAGTCTAAAAAGGTTTATGTAAAACATATGCACTGTTGAACTCAGCAGAAAATAAACCAATCTGTGCACGTGTATTGCAATGCGGTTCATCAAATGTAAAAGTTATGCCCGATTATATTTTAAAACCCGTCTGGAGCTGATGGTGTTTTCTCTGTTCACTTCATAGAGGCTGTGGAAGTTCCATTTCCAACAACAAACTAAATTACAGAAACGTATTTTACATTTCATATTTATTATGCAAGATTATTATTATGAAGTAAAACGTGTTTATGGCAAAGAATCATGTTTGATTGCCTAATCACTTATGTGATTTTATGTAAGGAAATGTACCCCCCCCCCCCACCCCCAAATTCTGGGGCTTAATCACTGACCTCTCTAAGCTGCTTCTCTCTGTCCCTCTGCAGCCTCGGGCTCCTGCCCTCCCTCCCCCACACCACGTACGCAGCACCAGCTGTTTGCATCCCCAGTGTTCATTTTGGTTTTTCTTGTGATTGCATTTTTATTAGTCTTAGAAAAGTAACAAAGTCATATATTTTAAGATTAAAAATGCAATCACAAGAAAAACCAAAACGAACACCGGGGATGCAAACAGCTGGTGCTGCGTGGGTGGGGGCAGGAGGGCAGGAACCCGAGGCTGCAGAGGAAGAGAGAGAGGCAGGAGCGGCATTTAAGGCTATCGTTCTGTCCACATAATAGGGCACATACAGGTGCCTTGAAAGTGCAAATGGCGGCGGGCTGGCGCAGGCTAACTCCGGCGGCGGAGTCCTGGATCCCTGGAAGGCTGGAGGTATTAGCACGCCCATCCTGACTCTTCTAAACAACTGGGATTGGCTCAGGGTCACTTGAAGACCCTGAGCCAATAGGTCCACAGTACGTCACTGCAAAGGAATTCCCAGAATCTGAGCAGGGCACGGCAAGTCTGAACAAAGGCAGCAGCGCGGCAAAATTGACTTGTTTACTCGTATTTTTCCGCTATTAAATATAAATACAGACAAAGGAAAAATACTGTCTGTATTTATATGTACAAATCCGTAAATACGGAAAACCGGGAGCCCTAATTATTATTTATAATTAATGTATTATTAATTATGTATCAATTTGTTAATAATTAATTAATTATAAATTATATTAATTGTGTTATTTGTTTAAGAGCAGGTTGTGGGTTTATAGGGGAATAGGGAGGGAAGTAATTGAATTCTTATTACTTACTTTTTAAAACAATATTATTTATTTTTATTTATTATTACTTATATGCAATTTAGTATTAATTTATCATTAATTGGTAATTAATGACTATTAATTGATAAATAGATAATTATAATATTTGTGTTATTTTTTAGGAGTGGGTTGTGGGTTTATAGGAAAATATGTTGGGAAGTAATTTAATTATAATACCGTGATAATTAATAAGTATTTAGTAGTACTTATAATTAATTTATTATTAATTAATTATTAATTGGCTATTTAATTTGAATAATTATCCTCATGCTATCCATCACTTTCCCTCCTGTTGCACTCACTGGAGTGGGTATCGTAATTATTATCTCTCTTCAATCCAACACTTTCTCCACTGTTGCACTCACTGGAGTGGGAGTATTTACTTTTATTCCTTCGCTATCCAACACTTTCCCTACTGTTGCACTCTCTGGAGTGGGAAAAGTACATTTTACCCCTACGCTATCCAACACTTTTCCTACTGTTGCACACTCTGGAGTGGGATTTGTAATTTGTACAACTTTGCTATCCAATACTTTCTCTAATGTTACACTCATTGGAGTGGGATAAATAATTTCTACCCCTCCGCTCTCCACAACTTTCCCTACTGTTGCACTCACTGGAGTGGGATTATAATGTTTTCCCCTCCGCTATCCAACACTTTCCCTACTGTTGCACTCTCTAGAGAGGGAATAGTAATTTTCCCCCCTATGCTATCCAACACTTTCCCTACTGTTGTACACACTGGAGTGGGAATAGTAATTTTTACCCCTTCGCTATTCAATACTTTCCCTACTGTTGCACTCTCTGGAGTGGGAATAGTAATTTCTAAGAGAAAAAAAGGAGGAAGGTACCCCTATGATTTACATAGGGACGGGGTATACATGTAAACTACAAATACTCTAAACCCTGTAGTGTGTTGTCTAAGGAAAGGAGGGAACACTTTTTAAAACACAACTACTAATGTAGTGTTCTCTCTTGTTGTAATGTCAGTTACCCTGACACTATCTACTTTTTAAAACCACATATATCTTGCCAACATATCTAGTACCACAGTACAGCATACAGTTTCTACAAAAATTCTCCTCTACAGTTGCAGGTATGTAAAAAAGACGAATTTATTCAATAACACCACACTATGTATTTATACACATATCCTTATTAATATTCCGCCCTATTGGGTTACAATATAATCATTTGGATACAAAATCTATACCAGTCAAGTTAAAAACAACAGTCAACACAGCGTTTCGGTGTTAGAACAATAATTTCACCTTCATCAGGACAGAAAGTTTTTCTTAAAATCTAAACATAAGAAAACATAAATTTAGAAAACTAGCATGTACTGTGTACCCTAGTAGTCAATGATTACTATCACATTTATTTGGCGCCTCTTCCTAAATCTATGGCGTTTTTTGTACATCAAACTTCTTAAATACAATCGATTAGCAGACATTAGGAAGTAAATCCTTAAATTACAAATCTCATTTCTAATATTCCTATGTCGACTGATCAATTTCTTTGATTTCAAGATGTTTCGCACTCAAACAAAATATAAAGATTTTTCTAATTAAAAAAACATACAGTTATTAAAAAACATTGGTTTCCTAAAAAATATTTTTCTCAGTAAAAATTACCAGCATGTCCTATGACTCTATTTGGGCTAATTCAAATTTCATTTTTTGTTATTCTTGAGCGTACCTTCATACTTCAGTGGATTATGTTTAATCAATTACATAATCTCTGGACGTTCAAGTATTACACCTCCGTTTCTGCCTCATTGGTAGGGCCCTTTACTGGGAAAGAAACAGAGCTATCAACATCATTTAATTGCGTTTTAGAGATATGTATATTTTACTCCCCAGAAAACATTTTATATATTTCTATGGGGTGTCAAAGAAATTATTTAAATATACCTTTATAATAATCCTGATCGTATGCCCGTTGGAGCCACCGTCTAGTATTATTGGATGCGGAGGAGGATTAAAAGCTCTCATATTAAGAGCAGTTTCTAAAGAGATAGAGAAATTTTATGCTCAATGTTAATTATTCCAAAAGTTTCTACATCTCAACTCTCCTGTTATCATGCTAAGGCTAACTTACCCTTCATATGAATGAGTTGCATATAATGTTCATGCTCTTGTATTTCTTTTTATAATTTGCACAGTTCTTTTTATGGTCCGTGCCAGAAATATGCACTGTTTGTAAGTCTGGAAATAGAAACAATTAAAAAAACATCTTTAACACTAAATACATTTAGAATATGCTATTTCATTTCGCCAATTTTGTGCCTGTCTTAATATTAAGGTAAATGATTTGCACAGCTTGTGGTTACTTGTTAGGGATCTACATTACCGATAGTATCGGAATTCTGATTTAACTTGCTGAGCCAGAAATACTAGTATTTCATGCAGCAACACTGTCAAGCACTAGGCTCTATCTCACAATTCGGTTTCAGACTGTTACCTCCTGAATCAGAGGTGCCAGAAACCTATGTCTGTGGCTGCCATCTTGTAATATATAGCTTCTAGCATTTGCCCGAGTCGGTATTTCACCTATTTGCGGGGAAATATTTTTTACCACTTAAAAAGTTGCAAATCTTCCACGTTGGTAAATGCTTTGGCGTAAATGATGTATATGGCCAATATATATACAACGGTATATGGTAGTTTGAAACATCGGGCGGGTTGCTCTATCTAATGCCGATGTTCCACATGCATTCGATAAGTCACATACGGCCTATTTCAGTTAAAGATATATATACTGTTCTCTCTCAGCTATTTATTACAGTTTTATCTCAGAGTTTAATCTCTAGGTATTAACGTACCTGTATGGAGAACAGCGGCCTCCCTGCTCCAACGAGTTACCAGGAAGCATTTGAAAGGAGTGCTTCTGAGGTAGCGCCCCTTTTATACACATCCGGTTGTCAAGTTCCGGAATTTCAATTACAAGTACACTGTTTTTTTGTGTCGCTACGTATTAAATTATATCTACCTTTAGGTACAAAAATAATCTAAGATGAAAAGTTATTATAAAATATTCAAAAATAAAACATATTGATATAGACCCTACTCAATAATAACCAAATATCTGTGATTTGGGGACTGGTTACATTGGTCCAAGCCCTAGCGATGCACAGCCGAGCAGAGATAATAATGACTGAGACTAAAGAACTGGATAAATAGCCTGGATCTGATACTGACCCAATAATATTTCTTTCGCAGGTAATTGAATCTCTTTGCTGGCTAACCTGCTCAGCACACATGTAACATAATACAAAAACATAGTTAATCGAGGACACATAATAAAGATATGTTGGAGATCAGCAGCTTACTCATTACATTTTGTGCAGTATGACTTCGATGAGACCTGCGAAGTAGCCCATTTCTAAATAACCTGCGGGGTGGAATATAACATAAACATGGTGTGATGTTGTTGCAGCTTTAAATTAATTGAGGTAACAGCAGAGTTGATTGTAGCCATTGAGTCAGCAACCTCTTCTGTATTAATTCCAATTCCAAACATACCATTAAGTTTAACTAAAATCTGCAATCAGTCATTTCCTATTACAGACAGGAAGTTCTGATAAGCTTTCACAATCTGACCCTGACCTAAGTTCTTGAAAATAGCCCACAATACATCTGAGGTATGAGGGAGGGTTGACAAGCTCTTCCCTTGTAAGAAATAGTCCCTGACTTGCAGGTACTTAAAAAATAAATTGTGGGATAGCCCAAATTCCTCTTGTAAAGAGGGAAATGACCTAAAGACACATTCATCATACAGCTGCCCTAACCATGTTAAACCACACTGTTGCCACATTCTGCACATCGAGTCTGAAATATGCTTGGGAACCTAGGATTGTCCCATAAAAAAATTAATTCATGTAGGTCTGGCACAACAAAAGCCTTACAGATATCTTGCCAGATACAATAAATGTGTCAAACTATCTTAAAGCAGACTCTCATGAAGTAAATTGGGTCTGACATATAATGTAAAAGAAACCCAGTGTTTGGACCAAATGCGAGCTGATACGTCAACCATATTTTAACCACATTAGGTCTAAGTATGAGCGAAATGAGCGAATTCGCAGTCCGCATAATCCGTACATTTGTGCAAAATTGTTTTTTTTGCGTGTTCGCGGGGCGCTTTGCGTGTTCGCGGGTCTCTTGCAACGCACCGACCGTGAAGTTACCCATGCGGTCGTACATGGTCCATCTTGTCCGCATAGCGTATTTTGTTTCCAGGCGCTAGTTGCATGCTCGCGTTGTGTGCGGGGCACTATTACGTTGTCGCAGGCTTTTTTGTGTGCTCACGGGGGAAATATCACGCAAACTTACCCACGCGGTCCTCTATGGGCGCAGCCATCTTGTTTTTCATTCATTGCGCCAGGACGCTCCTTCGCTGGAGCAGCTGTGCGCAAAATAAAAAAAATAAATGTAGCTAACATAACATTGCAATGGTTCTGGGCATGCTATTTCAATCCTTCCTTAATCTTTGCAATCCTTTGTTTCTTTGAACTTTTTTTAATCTGTTTTGCTCATTATCTATCTCTCTATTTTCCTACATCTATATTTTGTGTTTTTTCAACTTTGTGTTACTTTAATAACTAAATTTTTTTGTTTAGCTCTCTTTTTTATTTTTATTTTTTTTACCCCCTATTCTTTTCTCCTTTCGCCCAGGACCATGGCAAAGGGAGCCGGCAAGTCAAAGGGGAAGGTTCCCACACCCCGTAGCCGCCTCCCTTACGGGTGCTTGAGGGCAGAGAATATACATGCCAGGGAAGTCTTTACTGCGGTGGAGTTGGCTGCACTCATCTTCTATGTGCAGCATCACCTCCCGAAGACCGTAGCAGCAGGGGGCAGGCTTGCTTCAGGGTATGGCCTCCGTGAGTGTCGCCAGTTGTGAGATAAGGTGTGCCGGGCCATGCATAAGGGGTCGGGGGGGCCGGCGCACCTACCAGCAAGCGACACACCGGTGGTCGGACCTCTTTGACCGGGAGCAGGACCTGCCCCACCTGCTAGGTGTGGAGATCTCTGGCTTTGGTGAGTAGCTATTTAATAACTACTTTGTTTTCTTCTGCTCTGTGTTATATTGCTAATATATGTTTTTCCCGAAGAGCAAGAATGCTGGCGAATTGATTACATTGCAGGTAAATTAATGTTTAAATAGCTTTTGTCATTGCCGGTGCTCACCTGATCAGTGGCGTTGCTACTATGCTTACTTGTTTGCAACTTTGTGCTCCTTTGAGAGCAGAACTGCGTAATGCTAGAGAGACTAGAGACTCAAGTCTAGTCCTTCCTTTGTACTCCTGCTGTCACTAAGAAGAGATAGTGGTGGATTGATACGTTGAGTATATTATTTCTGAATTGTTAGTTAGTAGTAGGATTTTTTTAGTGGTCTGCAATCACGTTGATGGACTGTGTCTGTCACGTCGCGTGCTGCTGAGTGCTGGAAGTTGTAGCAGAATCTTTTTGTTGTTGGTGTAGTGAGTGATTTACATAACTTTCCTATTAGACAGTCTGCGAAACCAGCAATACTGTACTATCCTCCTAGTTGACCAGATCAGATAGGTCAATACATGTAGTGCAATTGTTGGTAATTTTTTCCCCGAGATAATTTTAGATTGTGGTCAAAGAACTCAAATATTTAAAAAAAACAATCATCCATGTTGTGTTTATTTTTATTTCATGATCATCAGCACCTCCCAGGGGCAAGGAGACTACCACAGCTGAGACTCCGGCGGAACACGGTGGGCAGCAGGATCGGTCCTCTGCAGGCTCTTCTGCTGGCCCCAGTAAGTTGATCTATTGTTATATTAATACTTATTCTTCCCAAACTTTTACAGCTCCTATTCATTACAAACTGTTTCCTAATTCTATTTTTTACAAAATAGTCTTTGAGCTTCTATTAGACTGTTTTTACATTCTTATCCTGCCTCTAGCATCACTCTCTGTGCTAATCTCTGTGCTTCTACTATTTAATATTATTATGAGTCGGTCTGTGTAGGTAGCTAAGCTTGCCCAGTCGCAAATGGTGTTAAACAAAACTCTGATCCAGCAATAGCTCTAGGCACTGAGTGCAGTCCTCTGGGTGGCCTTTGCTGTCTATTCTGGTATTCTTCTTAATGTAAGTGCTTTGACAATTTCCAGCAACAAAATGTCAATGTGTCCACCAAGAATAAGCTAGCAGTTGGCTTTTTTGATTTGATAGGAGCACATACAATACCACTAGTGTTTCAGGGACTATTCTGCAGATACAGAAGTATGGACAAGAGAAATAGGACATTATTGATGATAGGTGCAGTTCGACTGTCCACATACCTCAGTCCGAACAGACGTTGAACCCCCAATCCCCTGACCGACTATCTAGTGTGTCTGAATGATTACGACCCAGAAGAACAGCAGAAGACTACCGCCGAGTCCCGACCTATCAGAGTCACTGAAACATGCCTGCAAAGTGCAGTAGTTCAAACCCTTCCGCTCACTCACTCGTGAACAAAACCCACACAGTGTTTGTTCGTTTTAAAGTTTTATTTTCAAATAAGAAATAAAAAAACAATTTCTTTATTTTTAATAGCTCAGTATTCCGAGCGAGCACTGGTGGCAGATGACGTTAAAGTTTAAACAACATTCCCTTCAATCAATAAACTTAAATTTAACACATCAAATTATTAGAATAACTGTGCGGGAGCCCCCATCTTCTTTAAAGTACTTAAAGTACTGCTGGTGATGAGGAGTAGGTGGTGAATTGTTCTGTTGGCAGAAGGGCAATGGAATCTTCTTTCTGTAATTAGAAAAATGGTGCACGTTAAAAAGCAAGCATTCATCAGTTGTCCTAAAAAGTGTAGCATTTAATGGCTAACCATATAAAAAGTTAACACCCTCCCCAAAACCCTCACTTTTTTCATTCCCAATAATTAAAAATTGGTTATGTAACATTTTATTCCATTATGAGACGAAATAGGGGGTGGTGTATGGCATCTGAAAATATGACATGTTTTTTCTAGACGTCACAACATCGGATGCGGCACCTAACACCACCAGTGCCGGGGCCAGTAGTGCTGAGAGGTCCACTCCAGGGGGTGATGCAGCGGTGCTACAAGAGCCACCAGGAGGAGCTGTGGGGGATGGCTCAGCGGCGGCGGATGGTGGTAAGTTATTATACTCCTTACTTATTGACATTTTTTAGTAGGCTCGCAAAGGAGTGTATGATGTACTGTACAGTAGACAGTACACTAGTACAAGTACACTGTACTGTTAGAAACAGTTAAGAATTTTTAACTACATTTTTGCCAATCACATAGAAGACAGTCAACCTTGACTTAGTAATAGCATTAGCGGCGATAGTTCTCGGGTAAGCAATGGCCTCCTCTATTTGACTTCAACTCAGCTGGGAAACTCTTATCGATAAGCCAAGTCATATCAGATGAACTTGAGCGATGTGAAGAACCAAAAGGGAAAGAAGGGTGGTGAAAGGAAGGATGAGCGAGTCGTAACATTTATGACAGTAAAGAATGATACGTGTTTTTGAATGCAGGCAGAGTTGACTGATAGGAAGGAATCAGATGCATGGCTGCTTGAATCAAAGATGGTTGGAGGAGGAAGAAAAGATGACTGCCTGTGTGGGTGAATCAGAAAATGCATGTGAGGTGTCCATTGCAATATATATCATTTGGGTCAAACTCAAATGCAAGTCAAGACGGTGGTTTACCAAATAAAATGAAAAGGGTGTTAATTGGTTGTTGAGAAAAAGTAAACTTGGTACGATTGAGATAATAAGAAAAATGATAGACATTTACTTTGGAAGCCTGGATGGTATCTTCTTTTTCCTCATAGATAGCAGAGGTGTATGTAGAAGAGCAGACGCTCAGTGGATGAACAGTGTTACTTTGAACAGCATGTCCATGCCAGAGTAGCAAAGCTGAGGAAATCCAAATACTAGAAGTTGTGATTGTTCAGAAATACTCCCTTGATTAACAGTACAGTAGTTTACTTTGCAAGCACAGCATATATTGTGTATGTATTGTATAGTTGACATTATATCAACTCAAGTCTCTTCCTCCGGCAATTATGGGTATCACACTCACTCCCTATGTTAATAATTTTCTTTCAGCTGTGTCATGGGTGGACTATCGCTGTTGTTCACTCAATCTATCAAAACAAAGCACCTAAAGTCATCCATCATATAAGCAAAGATCATGTGATCAGCAGGATATATGATCAGAAATGAATAATCTTAATTTTATTTTTGTAGTAGTCAAGGCCCAGGTGGGCAGTGCGAAATATAAAATTACATTGAGCAGTAGCCCTTAATGTATGGCCAGTGCCACCCCTATAAAAAACAAGAGCTTCCTATCCCCACCTGCATGTACTGCTTAAAGTAATGCGAGTCTGCGTCATCAGGGCTTGTGTCTGTTTTTATTGGGTGCAAGCTGAGTGAGCTGGCATTATGTCGGCTACCACAAGTTCACGTACAATTAATTTCTTTTGCAAAACCAGAGAAAAAAGAAGAAGACTGGTGTAGTCTCTGACTCTCTGACTATGTAGTAGTGAGTCCATAATGCTGCTAGTAGAATTCCTGTAACTCCCACTAATGTCACAGGCCTATAAAGCTGGCGGAAAGATACATGCCAAAATCTTATACTGTGCTTGCAAGTTGCTAGTGTTACTGTGAGACAACTTTCTGTTGAATTATTTTGACTTAATGTTAAAGACTATTGGCTACAGTATTTTTCTTTCTTTCTTGATATATATATACTCTGCAAAAAAAAAAGCTCACCCGGAAGGAGATGGCTGTCCGTGCCAGGGCCCATAAGCTGGAGGCCATTTGCGCTGAATATCAGCGGCTGTGGGCTCGGGAGCAGGAGGAGGACGTGGCAACTACTGCATCCTCCTCCAGTGCCCATGGGGCCAGCAGCCTCCAGCGAAATGGTGGCGTAGCCCGACAGTCTCCTGCCGCCGCCGCACAGCAGCAAAAACAACAGCTGCCCCCCCAGAGCCTGGATGACACGTCTGCGCCGCCTCCGAAAGAGAGTGGACTGCCTGGAGCGCTTGGCAGAGAAGCAACAGCGCCAGCTCCGGGAGCTCTGCAGAGAGCTGCGGGACCACTTGTCCACAGGACACCACCAGAGGAAGTGACTGTCCCTTGCCCCTTTTTTAAAGACTGTTGGGGGTTGGGAATTGGGCGTTGGGGAAAGGGACTTGAAGAAGGACATTTGGACATTGGTTGGGGTTAGGGAGGGCTGTGAGTTGGGTTAGTTTATTTTTTTTAGGGGAAATATATTCATTTATTTTCCATACTAAAGCATAGTATACACCTTCATATTATTTTGTGTGGTGGTGAGCAGGGGTTACTGTACATTTGGTTTCTTCAAACTTACCAGCATGAATTATCTAAATGTCCAAAAATGTACAAAAGTGCCACTAACAGAGTTAGTGAATTCAATTGCCCTGCTAGTACTTTACTAGTACTACTGTCAGTCTCTCCTGTCCTCCGAGTCCTAGCCCATTATTCTACCTCCCCAAAATACTTATCTTACCTGTGATTCATGTTTGAGAATAGGGCTAGGCACAGGGCTGGCTGCATGGCAAATGGCGATTAAGGTTGGGTGTTGACTTGAATCCTGGACGGATGAAATATCATTGTTGTGCTGGTAGTAGAAGTGGTACACACTGGCAGTATCAGCATATAAAAAAATAGGAAATGAAACATTGAGTGGCCTGAGCGCAGCCTTAGAAACAGTAAGATAGATAGTATGGTAGAGAACAGTGCCATAAATTGTAGCCTAAGCAGTGCTAAAGTATTCTAAATATAAGTACTAGTTGCGTGGAGTATGGCTACTATAAGAAATAGTATTAAGGCAAAGGACACCACAATGTAAGCATTAAGCATTCCATTCGTCACGTATGGGAGGAGGATGTTGTTGATGATCAATCCTCGATGTCGCACATGAAATTCCGATTTGAATGGTTTTTCTGTTGCTTTGACCTTATCCTCCCTAACAAGTGTGTGGAATTTATTGTTGTCATTTAGTCACACCTCAATGAAAAACCACACAGCCCGGGGGAAGAGGGTTAGAGTTTTTAAAATTGGATGGGAATGGGGGTTTTTGGGAAAGTTTTGTGGAGAGAGTAAAAAAACACAGCATGGACAAACAAAAATGAAGAGAACCAAATCTTTGGATTCGAAGATATCCAGAAATCTTTTAAGGGACATAAAGGAAGTGCACTACTGCATGCATGAAGTTGTTTGCTAAATGGATGGTTAGGTTACTGAAAAGTAGTACTTACTACAACTTACTAGTAACTATGAAGAAACAATTTGACAGTACAGGGCTGCAGTAATTACGCAATTTCACTTGCATCTCTGCCCTCAGAGAGAATAAACCTTAATATTAGTACATTAAATTAGTTTTAAAAATAGCAAAGAAACTTATCAAATAGCTGGAGGGATGAATTTGAAGCAGAGAGCAAACAAACGCACAGAGTCACACTCGTAGAAGTTTAAGTTCATAACAATAACATTTAAAAGATAAGGAGAAGTGAAGAGGATACTGTACCTGTATGTTGTAGTTGTCCTGTTGAATTTGTGAAGTAGCATGCATCCAGCCATTCCTCTTATTCGCGGTACTCCTCCATTCCATCTGACACTCCGTCGATCAATCTTGGTGACCAGACACACTGTCCACTGCCAGCCTGATGCGGAATTGCGGACCGCTAATGGTAAGCCTGAGATAATCGTTTGTTCCATGGCACAGGCTAAAAGCCGGCATGTAATTGTTGATGGAAAAACAGGAAGTGATATTAAACCACCACGGGAAAAAAAATATAAGATACGTTGTGTAGTGCAAAAATAACACTTTCAGTTTCAGAGGTGACAGTATTTCATACAAGCATCATTTCAAAAGTGCGTACACTGAGTCTCCTTTTCAAGGATAGTAATTAGTAACTATGGGCGGATTTTGTGGATCTGCGGTCCGCGAATTCACGCGAAATCTCAAAAAAATCCATGAATTTTCACGAAATTGTAAAAAAATTTGAGAATTTGCGGATTTTCCCACAAACCCGCAGATTTGTTTGTGATTTGCAACCCACTCCCAAAAATCTAGAACACCCCACATTACCCTCCCAAAACGTGTAATACTGCTATCTCGCAGTTCAAATCGTGCCAAAACGCACTCTGAAAGTAGGCCCAAAACACCCCTTTTCCTCCATGAATTTTCTTCGAACCACTTGCAATCAAAATTAGACCTTCCCAGCAGTGCTCCCAGACCCCTCAACCCACTCCCAAAAATCTGGAACACCCCCAAGCAGCCCCTAAAAACATGCAATACTGCTAAAAAACACCCCTTTTCCACCAAAAAATCTAGAACACCCCCAAACAGGCCTCCAAAAAACATGCAATAGTGCTATCCCCAAAGAGGCCTAACTTAAAATCGTGCCAAAACGCTCTCTGCAACTAGGCCCAAAACCCCTTTTACACGATGGATTTTCTTCAAACCACTTGCAATCAGAATTAGACCTTCCCAGTAGTGCTCCCAGACCCCTCAACCCACTCCTAAAAATCTAGAACACCCCACATTACCCTCCCAAAAACGTGCAATACTTCTATCCACAAAGAGGTCTAACTTCAAATCATGCCAAAATGCTCTCTGCAACTAGGCCCAAACCCCCTTTTCCACCATGAATTTTCTTCAAACCACTTGCAATCAAAATTATACCTTCCCAGTAGTGCTCCCAAACCCCTCAACCCACTCCCAAAAATCTAGAACACCCCACATTACTCTCCCAAAAATGTGCAATACTGCTATCCCCAAAGAGGACTAACTTGAAATCGTGCCAAAACGCTCTCTGCAACTAGGCCCAAACCCCCCTTTTCCACCATGGATTTTCTTTAAACCACTTGCAATCAAAATTAGACCTTCCCAGCAGTGCTCCCAGACTTCTCAACCCACTCCCAAAAATCTAAAACACCTCACATTACCCTCCCAAAAACGTGCAATATTGCTACCTCGCAGAGGCCTAAGTTCAAATCGTGCCAAAACGCACTCTGAAAGTAGGCCCAAAACACCGCTTTTCAACCATGGATTCTCTTAAAACTACTTGTAATCAAAATTAGACCTTCCCAGCAGTGCTCCCAGACCCCTCAACCCACTCCCAAAAAACTAGAACACCCCCAAACAGTCCCCCAAAAACATGCAAAAAACCTAGTAAACCGCACTGAACCCCCAAAACAGCCCTAAACCCTAAAACCTAGCCCTCAACCCTACACTGAGCTGGCCTAAAAAAATATTATCCGCCCGCTCGCAAATTTGCACATTTTCAGCAATTTCGTGAGATTCGCGGTTAGCGAATTTGCCATCAAAAATCCACAAATTTCACGAGCGGAACAGATTTTTAGCCAGTGCTTGCGGCAGGGCCATGCAGATGGTCAAGGCAGGTACCACTGAGTGAAGCAACCTGATGTAGCATACCTAGGCTCTTTGACACAGACAGACAAACTTATCTAATTGTATGCAGCAAGCCACATAGCCCCAATTTTACATGAACTGCTGTCTGTACTCTACCTGGCATAACAACACTACACTGCCTCGACCACTCCATAACACGACTAGACAGACATGTAGTTCAGCTGCCTTCTACACGGTCTGCCACCGCACCCTATCAGCGCGCCTCCATGACGCCGGAATTCAAGAGAAGGCCCTGGCCTGGACCACATCCTTCCTCTCCGGCAGAACACAGAGCGTCCGCCTCCCTCCGTCACGCTCAGGAACTACCGAGATCATCTGCGGCGTCCCACAGGGATCCACCCTCAGCCCGACGCTGTTCAATATCTACATGGCTCCACTCGCCCACGTCGCACGACAACACAGCCTCAACATCATCTCCTACGCCGACGACACCCAGCTGATCATATCCCTCACCGAAGACCCCAACACCGCCAAAGCAAACATCCACCGAGGAATGTAGGCCATCGCCGACTGGATGAAGGACAGCAGACTGAAGCTGAATTCAGACAGGATGGAGGTCATCATCCTCGGACCCACCCCATCAGCCTGGGAGGACTCCTGGTGGCCCACAGCGCTAGGCACACCCCCGGAACCCACTGACCATGCATGCAACCTTGGGGTCATCCTCGAATCCCCCCTCTCCATGACCAAGCAAGTCAATGCCGTCTCTGCGTCCTTCTTCAACACCCTCCGAATGCTCCACAGGATTTTCAAGTGGATCCCTCCCGACACAAGAAAAACCGTCACCCAGGCCCTCATCACCAACAGACTTGACTACGGAAACGCCCTCTACTCAGGAACAACAGCCAAGCTCCTGAGGCGAGAGCAACAAATCCAGAATGCCTCAGCACGACTGATCTTCGACCTCCCCCGACGCAGCCACATCGCACCCAACCTGAGAGGCCTGCACTGGCTCCCAGTCAACAAGAGGATCACCTTCAAACTCCTCGTCCACGCACACAAAGCGCTACACAACACCGGACCATCATACCTCAACAACCGACTCAGCTTGCACACCCCCACTGGCAACCTCTGCTCTGCCACCCTCGCCCTCGTCACAGTTCCTCGCATCCAGAAAACCACAGCCGGAGGCAGATCGTTCTTCTACCTCGCCGCCAAGACCTGGAACCATCTCCCTGACAACCTACGACAGACCCAGGACCTGCTGGCCTTCAGAAGACTTCTCAAGACCTGGCTCTTCGATCAGTAGCAGCCCCCCCCCCAGCGCCTTGAGACCCTCACGGGTATGTAGCACGCTTTACAAATGCATTTTGGATTGATTGACTGATTGCTGTAGTAGTTGTTGTAGACTGGTTTACCTGTTTGCCACTCACGAATTGGCCATAGTTCTTCCGTAAAACGACGATGATGATCCATCCATCCCACAAGTCCAGGCACCACTGAGTAACCCTGGACATAATGGATGAAAGCAGGGCAACCTGGGTGCAGGCCTGAGCACACTGCCTGGCTTCAAAATGGACCCTTGACCCCCAGCAACATGGCCAGGCCTTCCCTGGACCAGGCCTCAAAATGGTACCACCCACATGGCCAGGCCCCAACAACATCCCAAAAAGTCATAAAACACACAAAAATCACCACAATCCAATGCCATCCATGCCCTCAATGATGTTTAGATTCAAGACACCCCACAGAAAGACTTGGTCCATGCACAACTGAGTACCCCTGGGCATAATGGATGAAAGCAAGGCAAACTGGGTGCAGGCCTGAGCACACTGCTTGGATTCAAAATGGCCTCTTGACCCACAGCAACATGGACAGGCCTGCTTGGACCAGGCCTCACAATGGCCCCACCCACATGGCCAGGCCCCTACAACACCCCCAAAAGTCGAAAAGCACACATAAATCACCACAATCCAATGCCATCCATGCCCTCAATGATGTTTAAAATCAAGACACCCAACAAAAAGCCGAGGTCCATGTACCACTGAGTACCCCTGGGCATATTGGATGAAACCAAGGCAAACTGGGTGCAGGCCTGAGCACACGGCCTGGCTTCAAAATGGCCTCTCGACCCCCAGCATTATGGTCAGGCCCTGCTTGGACCATGCCTCAAAATGGCCCCCACCAACATAGCCAGGCCCCAACACCACCACAAAAAGTCGAAAAACACGCAAAAATCACCACATTCCAATGCCAACCATGCCCTCAATGATGTTTAAATTCAAGACACCCAACAGAAAGCCTTGGTCCATGCACAACTGAGTACCCCTGGGTATAATGGGTGAAAGCAAGGCAAACTGGGTGCAGGCCTGAGCACACTGCCTGGCTTCAAAATGGACCCTTGAGCCCCAGGAACATGGCCTGGCCCTGCCTGGACCAGGCCTCAAAATGGCCCCCACCCACATGGCCAGGCCCCAACACTACCCCAAAAAGTCGAAAAACACACAAAAATCACCACAATCCAATGCCATCCATGCCCTCAATGAAGGTTAAAATCAAGACACCCAACAGAAAACCTTGGTCCATGCACCTCTGAGTACCCCTGGGCATAATAGGTGAAAGCAAGGCAAACTGGGTGCAGGCCTGAGCACACTGCCTGGATTCAAAATGGACGCTTGAGCACCAGCAACATGGCCAGGACCTGCCTGGACCAGGCCTCAAAATGGCCCCCACCCACGTTGCCAGGCCGAAACAACTCC
Organism: Lissotriton vulgaris; assembly: GCF_964263255.1. Lineage (NCBI taxonomy): Eukaryota > Metazoa > Chordata > Amphibia > Caudata > Salamandridae > Lissotriton > Lissotriton vulgaris. The sequence goes on from NC_141691.1 coordinate 2,082,271,796, forward strand.
CCCAAAAAGTCAAAAATCACACAAAAATCACCACAATCCAATGCCATCCATGCCCTCAATGATGTTTAAATTCAGGACACCCAACAGAAAGCCTTGGTCCATGCACAACTGAGTACCCCTGGGCGTAATGGATGAAAGCAAGGCAAACTGGGTGCAGGACTGAGCACACTGCCTAGCTTCAAAATGGACAATTGAGCCCCAGCAACATGGCCAGGCCCTCCCTGGACCAGACCTCAAAATGGCCCCCACCCACATGGCCAGTCCCCAACAACACCCCAAAAAGTAAAAAAACACACAAAAATCACCATCCAATGACATCCATGACTCAGTGATGTGTAAATTCAATACACCAAACAGAAAGCCTTGGTCCATGCACCACTAAGTACCCCTGGGCATAATGGATGAAAGCAAGGCAAACTGAGTGCAGGCCTGAGCACACTGCCTGGCTTCAAAATGGCCCTTTGACTCCCAACAACATGGCCAGTCCCTGCTTGAATCAGGCCTCAAAATGGCCCCCACCCACTTGGCCAGGCCCCAACACCACCCCGAAAAGTCGAAAAACAAACAAAAATCCCCACAATCCAATGCCACCCTGTAATGGCAGAGTTTTTGGCTTTATTTAGCAGTGATATAGATCATTAATCTTGCTCGCATCTAGTATAGGTATTCTTAGCCTGTGTTGGCCCTTTTAAGCCCTTTTTCCAGACCTAGAAGAGGATAGCTGCTTAATATGCCTTTATTCTTGACTTTAACCTGTCTATTGCCTATTGGCTTTGACATATTAGACACATTGGTATGGTTTATGTAGGTATTCTGACAGAGCTAAGGAGCATTTCACCCCTTTCAGGCCTACAGGCCTAGAGCTAGAGGGACTCCATCTTGATGAAGCTGAGAGGCTTTTCAGGGCAAAGGCAAAGTTTATAGTTAAGGCTGTTTTTCACTTGGAGAGAACCGGTCTGGGCCAGCCCTTATCGGTAGGCTGTATTATTCTCTGTGTAGAAGACACAACAAAAGGCCGGCCGGCTGGGTGTGTGTCCTTGATGCGAGGTGATGCAGAGACCTGGTGGGCGGCAGGCTGATGGCTGGAACTTTCCATGAGGAAACAGCATTCTATATCAGTGAAGTGCAGAGGCGGAGCCAGTGAGTCAAGCAGAGGGAGTCAAGCAGAGAGGGAGTCGAGTGAAGGTGGCGAAGCCAGAGGGTTGTGTTAAGGTGGAGGAGTGGAAAGCAGTGGAGTGGAGTTGGCAGAGAGAGAGAGGGTTCAAGCTGGAGAAGAGCTGAGTTGAATAGTGAGCTGGAACTGAAGGAAGCAGTCAGAAGCAGTTGCTTATCAGGAGGAGGTGTGAATAGCTGGAGTCTGAAGTAATGCCTTTTGGAAGAGACGGAGGAGAGATCGTGGACTAACCTATGGGAGCAGATGGAGTTAATTGGACATTGGCGCAGAGACAGAGTGAATAAGCTAGTGGAATGAACGGTGATCAGAGCGGCAGGAACCATTAAGATTGAAGATGGAAGGTGGAGACAGTTCGTGTGGGGGAGAAGAGTCCAGAGACAGAGTGATCAGCGCAGAGGTGTAACCAAGAGTGCAGGAGAGAGAGGGAGTCTGAGATGAGCCAAGGCACAGACGAGAGAGGAACCCAGATGACAGCTAGAACAAGACTTCACACTAATCAGGTGATATTGTTCTCATCACATTAGTTTACTTTACACTTGCATCTTAATCTTGTCCTTATTCCCTAAGCCATTGTATGTTTAAATCCTTTCTCTTTCAGCGGTGTGTTCTACCTATAGTCTTTGTCAGTTCTGTATAAAGGTTTATATTGTTGTAATAAAATAACCCCCCAGTTTGTAACAAACTGGCGTGTATCTCTTGTATTCTTGTTCAATCCAGGTAAATGGAGCTCCTAGGTAGTTACTAGGTACATGAATGGATGAGTAATCCCAATCAGGTAAGTGGTGATCACATAAATAGGGAGTGAGTGGACCTATGATGACAAGAATAGGAGACATATAATATTAATTGGCTAACTCCTAATATTATTGTAGTAGCAGACCCTTAGTGAAGAGACTTCCCAATATATATATATATATGTATAGGTGTTCATAGGAATGTGGTCGTCGTTGATATGCGGCGTTAATGAGAGCACTGAGTAGGAGATCAGTGTGTATACCCACTAGATTGTGGCTTGAATAAATGAGAGCGCTAGGAGGTCGAACTAGTGTGTAGTTTTGCAGGATTGCAAACAGTTTGGAAAAGAGAGCATTGGGTTCTGCAGGCCCGTGTGTAGACGCACCGGATTGTGTGTCATATCTGCCCTAGGGTAGAACGGTCTGGGTCAGGGTGGCCGCGAGACCAACTGATGTGAATAAGTGTGGTGTAGGGTATGGATATCCCTAGTAATCAGTGAGTATTCTTAGTATCCCTATAGATTTAGTGGTGTTTTTAATAATATGAGCTTGTATATTGCGAGTTCCCCATCTTCAGGTAGGTACCAGGTGCCTGGATGGTTGGTCCTGAGGAGGGATGTGATTACGTTCTGGCTGGGTTGGAGGGGCCCCTGGGGGCTGATCCCACCTACTCAGAAAATTCGGCCATAACATTTGGCGTAGTCGTCATCTTACGAAACCTGTGTGATCTGGCCATGTGCTTAGATTGTTTCCCATGTGTTGTGTGGGAGTGCCCTGAGCGCCAAACATAACATTTGGCGTAGTCAGCATCTTACGAAACCTGTGTGATCTGGCCATGTGCTTAGATTGTTTCCCATGTGTTGTGTGGGAGTGCCCTGAGCGCCAAACATTACATTTTGGCGTAGTCGTCATCTTACGAATCCTGTGTGTCCTTGCCATGTGCTTAGAGAGTTTCCCATGTGTTCTGAGGGAGTGCCCTGAACGCTGGTTCCATCTGGCGTAATGTTGCAGTTTATGTAGCCTGTTAGACCTATAGGCTTGAACAGTTGCAGCGTGAGGAGATTGCATTACATCATGGCATTTGGTTTATTCAGGGTGGAAAGAATGGTTTTCATCTTGGTGTTTAAAGTGTCAGGGTTGAAGGATGGCATTACATGAGGAAGCCAGTTACATCTTTGTGATGGTCCAATTGTATAAATGTGTGTAAAAAGTGCTTTTAAATTGCCCATTAAATTGCTTGCTGCATCTGCTTATGCTGTGCAATGTGAAATATGTTCATTGTAATATGATCTGTGGAGTTCTTTGAATATAGCTCCTTGTAAATATGACTTGTGAATAGCACCATATTGTTGTGGCTTGTGAGGTGCATGTTCTCATGTTGATCTATTGAGTTCCTTGTGCATTGCGCCTTGGATATATTTTTGTGAAAATCTTGTCTTGTAAATATGGCTTGTGAATAGCGCCATATTATTGTGGCTTGTGAGGTGCATGTTCTCATGTTGATCTGCTGTGTTCCTTGTGCATTGCGCCTTGGAAATGTTGTTTGTGAAAAGCTTGTCTTGTAAATATGGCTTGTGAATAGCGCCATGTGGTCATGGCTTGGACAGGGCATGTTATCATTACGTTTGGCAGGAGAGAGCTGGATCTCTCTCGGGTGCTTGGGGATAACGTTTTTGAAAATATGTGTACGTGTTATTTGTAAACGTGAAGAAATGTGCTCATGATTTTCCCATGTATCTGCAGACGTTGGGGAATGATTCTGCTTGAGCTGCCAAAGGGTTAATATCTTGAGTTGAGATGGCAGTCTTTATTTTTAACATGCTGTCAACATGCATGGTTATTTGACCTGACTATAAAAGTCAGTGGATTATTTGATGGTTTGATTTTGATTTTTTTTTTTGGTTCCTTGGTCTGCCTATGTGCTTTGTCAACTTCTTGACGGGAAGGTAACATCTTGTGCTTTGCTAAGGGTTTTGTTCATTTCACATTCTTTTTGAAATGCGTCTACGAATTTGTGTGGGTTTGCCTTGGAACTGATGTGGTTATAAATCAACCAGTCGGATTACGGAGAAAGCTGTGTTCTTTTAAAATGAGTGAAATGTTAAAAAGATGGCCCGTTAGAATGCATGCTACGGGCTGTTTTCATTAATTATTTCTTTGAGGGGTTTCCATCTAGATAGGAATGTGCTGGTTGCAATGATCACAGGTTGAGAATAATCAATCTTGCCCGACAGTGCATGGTAACATGTGCTTTTAATTAGTGAAAGGCAACCATGTGCCTTTGAAAAAAAAATATTAAATGTAACATTATTATTTTCCCAAATGTAAATTAAAAGGTATTCTTTTATAAAATGTGTCAGCAGAACATTTCCTGGTAAGTTAACCAACTCAGTTAGAAATTAATTGGTTGTTTATTAGTGTATGAATGTGGCTCTTTTATTAGTTTGGATTACATATCTTGCATGTTAAATTACACTGTAATGTAAAATGACATGATGCCCCTGGTTAAATTAAATACAATGTTGAAATGTATCTGCATATTATGTTGTTTTAAAATTATTTCTCTTTCAGCAGCTGACAATGGACCATGTTAATTCGTTTTTTTTTCAAATTCAGAATGTATAATCTTGTGTGCAAAATTTAGTTGACACTTTCTAAATAAGTGCCCATATTTTAAATGTCTTGCCTTTAGCTGAATTAGTTAGACAAAAGTCTTTTTAGAAACTGGAGCTTTTAATTAGCAGTACACTGTAACAGAATTGTTTTTTTTTTAAAATGCTAGCTTTCGTTGGTTAGCACAATTAGGCCTGGGAACAGGCAAGGAATTTGTTTGCCGACCTTGGCAGACCAGCTGGTTTGTGCAGACGAGTTTTTTTTTTCCTTCATTCTGATGATTGGCTACAATCCAATTTTCTTCCGCGAACGGCTTGTTTATTTAAGGGCGGGGTGACCTGGCTCTTCCTGGCTATTGACGCAGGCGGCTTCATTGCCTGCTGATAAGGGACTCTTGCCCTTGGAGTTAGTTAGTCGCAGTGGGCCTGGGCGGGCTTCTCTGACCAGGGAAATGGGAGGCTTGCAGTGCCCTGCTGATGCTGTGAGATCATCACTTGGCAGTGATTCAAGTGGCTTCACACTGTAGCCTGGCTCCTGCTCTGAAGGGAGGGGCTGGCTTAGAGAGGATTAGGGTATGTTAGGCCCCACTTACTAAATTTAAAAGTTAAATTTTGAATGTTTTTAATTAATTAGGATATTTTCTTTTCAATAATGAAAGGCACCCGGGGTGCTTTTTAAATGGAAAATTTTATTTTGCAAGAATAATGATACTTGTTTTCTTGTTTTCTAGGATTGCTGGGTTGTGGTTGTGCGTGGGTCGATTCCCCCTCCCACTTCCTTTCTTGTTTTAGTTTTTTACTTTCATGTTTTTATTTTAGTTTATTATTTTTGGATGATGGAACCAGACCAGACCAGACCAGACCAGACCGGAAGGGTGATGGATGGCCGCATCGGAGGAAGTGTCCGGATACCGAGGATGCAGGGTGGTGGCCTACACTGAAGAATTTGGACTAGGTTACATAATACCTTGGCCTGCAATTATTTTTTTTTTTTTGTTGTTGACATCACTACGAGCAGGCCCCACTTTAAAAAAAAAAAAAAAACACAAACATTTTTTATTTGTGACAGAATGATACAAGGATTTGATGCATAATCCCTTGGACAAGCAGGCCCCACTTTTTAAGCAAAAAACATGTCACCTATTATAGTTTTCCTGTTTTCTTCAAAACAGTTTTTGCCAATGAAGGACCTTTTTTTTTGAATGGTGGTGCACACATGTGTTCCACAGTGTGATTTAAAAGCTTGATGTTACACCAGCTATCTTGTAGAAATGGGGTTGTTTTTTTTTACTGTTCTTACATTTTCACCTTGATTGATCAAAGGGTGGTTACCTTAGACTTTGGATTGTTCTTTTAGTATGATTATGTATTAATGTTTGCCCAAACCTTGACACAGTTTGTCATGTCTACTTCTCAAATTTCACTTTAAATTGACAAATGTCAGTAGGTAGGCCTCATTTAGGCCCATTGTTATTTTCATCCCACAAACATGCCCCTACACCAATAGATTTCATGAGTCATCATTAGCTTAAGTTGCCTATAGTAGGTAGGGCTCATTTAGGCCCTTTCTTGTTTTCTCATTAGGAGTTGAAACACATTTAGTTCTTAAGTTGACAATAGTAGGTAGGCCTCATTTAGGCTTAAGTTGTCCGAAGTAGGCCCCATTTAGGCCCCTTGCTGTTTTCATTCAACACATAAGTCCCTACATCACTAGATTTCACCAGTTATCATTAGAAGTTGAGGCACATTTAGTTTGAGGATGCTTTGGTTACTTTCTGTTGTTGTCAGATCCAATCTCAGATATGTTTCAGCATTCAAGTCAAGGGTGCTTTGATTTGTTTTCAGTTGGTTGTTAGGTTTCTATTCCCTACAATTGAGTTTCAGGTGGAATTTCCTTGAGTTGTCATTGTTTTTAGGGAGTTTTTTAGTTTTTGATTTGTTGATAGATTGTGTTGATGTTTGTTTATCTGGATGTTATTGTTTATAAGATGTTCGCACGATAAGGATCTAAGGGTGGATGGCAGAGTTTTTGGGCTCTATTTAGCAGTGATATAGATCATTAATCTTGCTCACATCTAGGATAGGTATTCTTAGCCTATGTTGGATAGATTATGTTGATGTTTGTTTAGATGGTTGTTGTTGTTTACTGATGCTCGCAAGATAAGGATCTAAGGGTGGAATATAATGGCAGAGTTTTTGGCTTTATTTAGCAGTGATATAGATCATTAATCTTGCTCGCATCTAGTATAGGTATTCTTAGCCTGTGTTGGCCCTTTTAAGCCCTTTTTCCAGACCTAGAAGAGGATAGCTGCTTAATATGCCTTTATTCTTGACTTTAACCTGTCTATTGCCTATTGGCTTTGACATATTAGACACATTGGTATGGTTTATGTAGGTATTCTGACAGAGCTAAGGAGCATTTCACCCCTTTCAGGCCTACAGGCCTAGAGCTAGAGGGACTCCATCTTGATGAAGCTGAGAGGCTTTTCAGGGCAAAGGCAAAGTTTATAGTTAAGGCTGTTTTTCACTTGGAGAGAACCGGTCTGGGCCAGCCCTTATCGGTAGGCTGTATTATTCTCTGTGTAGAAGACACAACAAAAGGCCGGCCGGCTGGGTGTGTGTCCTTGATGCGAGGTGATGCAGAGACCTGGTGGGCGGCAGGCTGATGGCTGGAACTTTCCATGAGGAAACAGCATTCTATATCAGTGAAGTGCAGAGGCGGAGCCAGTGAGTCGAGCAGAGGGAGTCAAGCAGAGAGGGAGTCGAGTGAAGGTGGCGAAGCCAGAGGGTCGTGTTAAGGTGGAGGAGTGGAAAGCAGTGGAGTGGAGTTGGCAGAGAGAGAGAGGGTTCAAGCTGGAGAAGAGCTGAGTTGAATAGTGAGCTGGAACTGAAGGAAGCAGTCAGAAGCAGTTGCTTATCAGGAGGAGGTGTGAATAGCTGGAGTCTGAAGTATTGCCTTTTGGAAGAGACGGAGGAGAGATCGTGGACTAACCTATGGGAGCAGATGGAGTTAATTGGACATTGGCGCAGAGACAGAGTGAATAAGCTAGTGGAATGAACGGTGATCAGAGCGGCAGGAACCATTAAGATTGAAGATGGAAGGTGGAGACAGTTCGTGTGGGGGAGAGGAGTCCAGAGACAGAGTGATCAGCGCAGAGGTGTAACCAAGAGTGCAGGAGAGAGAGGGAGTCTGAGATGAGCCAAGGCACAGACGAGAGAGGAACCCAGATGACAGCTAGAACAAGACTTCACACTAATCAGGTGATATTGTTCTCATCACATTAGTTTACTTTACACTTGCATCTTAATCTTGTCCTTATTCCCTAAGCCATTGTATGTTTAAATCCTTTCTCTTTCAGCGGAGTGTTCCTGTTATGTTTAATCTTTTCTCTTTCAGCGGTGTGTTCTACCTATAGTCTTTGTCAGTTCTGTATAAAGGTTTATATTGTTGTAATAAAATAACCCCCCAGTTTGTAACAAACTGGCGTGTATCTCTTGTATTCTTGTTCAATCCAGGTAAATGGAGCTCCTAGGTAGTTACTAGGTACATGAATGGATGAGTAATCCCAATCAGGTAAGTGGTGATCACATAAATAGGGAGTGAGTGGACCTATGATGACAAGAATAGGAGACATATAATATTAATTGGCTAACTCCTAATATTATTGTAGTAGCAGACCCTTAGTGAAGAGACTTCCCAATATATATATATATATGTATAGGTGTTCATAGGAATGTGGTCGTCGTTGATATGCGGCGTTAATGAGAGCACTGAGTAGGAGATCAGTGTGTATACCCACTAGATTGTGGCTTGAATAAATGAGAGCGCTAGGAGGTCGAACTAGCGTGTAGTTTTGCAGGATTGCAAACAGTTTGGAAAAGAGAGCATTGGGTTCTGCAGGCCCGTGTGTAGACGCACCGGATTGTGTGTCATATCTGCCCTAGGGTAGAACGGTCTGGGTCAGGGTGGCCGCGAGACCAACTGATGTGAATAAGTGTGGTGTAGGGTATGGATATCCCTAGTAATCAGTGAGTATTCTTAGTATCCCTATAGATTTAGTGGTGTTTTTAATAATATGAGCTTGTATATTGCGAGTTCCCCATCTTCAGGTAGGTACCAGGTGCCTGGATAGTTGGTCCTGAGGAGGGATGTGATTACGTTCTGGCTGGGTTGGAGGGGCCCCTGGGGGCTGATCATACCTACTCAGAAAATCCGGCCATAACACACCCAAGCCCTCAATGATGTTTAAATTCAAAACACCCAACAGACAGCCTTGGTCCATGCACCACTGAGTACCCCTGGGCATAATGGGTGAAAGCAAGGCAAACTGGGTGCAGGCCTGAGCACACTGCCTGGCTTCAAATTGGACCCTTGAGCCCCAGCAACATGGCCAGGACCTGCCTGAACCAGGCCTCAAAATGGCCTCCACCCACGTGGCCAGGCCCCCACAACACCCCAAAAAGTCGAAAAAACACACAAAAATCACCACAATGCAATGCCATCCATGCCCTCAATGATGTTTAATTTCAAGACATACAACTGAAAGCCTTGGTCCCTGGACCACTGAGTACCCCTGGGCTTAATGGATGAAAGCAAGGCAAACTGGGTGCAGGCCTGAGCACACTGCCTGGCTTCAAAATGGACCCTTGACTCCCAGCAACATGGCCAGGCCCTGCTTGGACCAGGCCTCAAAATGGCCCCCACCCAAATGGCCAGGCCCCAACACCACCCCAAAAAGTCCAAAAACACACACAAATCACCACAATCCAATGCCATCCATGCCCCCAATGATGTTTAAAGTCAAGACACCCAACAGAAAGCCTTGGTCCATGCATCACTGAGTACCCCTGGGCATGATGGGTGAAAGCAAGGCAAACTGTGTGCAGGCCTGAGCACACTGCCTGGCTTCAAAATGGAACCTTGAGCCCCAGCAACATGGGCAGGACCTGCCTGGACCAGGCCTCAAAATGGCCCCCACCCTCGTGGGCAGGACCCAACAACACCTCAAAAATTAAAAAAAAACACACTACAATCACCACAATCCAATGCCATCCATGCCCTCAATGACGTTTAAATTCAAGACACCCAACAGAAAGCCTTGGTCCATGCACCACTGAATACCCCTGGGCATAATGATGAAAGCAAGCCAACTGGGTGCAGGCCTGAGCACACTGCCTGAATTAAAAATGGCCCCTTGAACCCCAGCAACATGGCCAGGCCCTGCTTGGACCAGGCCTCGAAATGGCCCCCACCCACATGGCCAGGCCCTAACAACACCCCAAAAAGTCGAAAAACACACCAAAATCACCACAATTCAATGCCATCCATGCCCTCAATGTTGTTTAAATTCAAGACACCCAACAGAAAGCCTTGGTCCATGCACCACTGGGTACCCCTGGGAATAATGGGTGAAAGCAAGGCAAACTGGGTGCAGGCCTGAGCACACTGCCTGGCTTCAAAGTGGAACCTTGAGCCCCAGCAACATGGCCAGGCCCTGCTTGGATCAGGCCTCAAAATGGCCCCCACCCACATGGCCAGGCCCCAACACCACCCCAAAAATTAAAAAAAAAACACACAAAAATCACCACAATCCAATGACATCCATGCCCTCAATGATGTTTAAATTCAAAACACCCCACAGAAAGACTTGGTCCATGCACTACTGAGTACCCCTGGGCATAATGGATGAAAGCAAGGCAAACTGGATGCAGGCCTGAGCCCACTGCCTGGATTCAAAATGGCCCCTTGACCCTCCGCAACATGGCCAGGCCCTGCCTGGACCAGGCCTCAAAATGGCCCCCACCCACATGACCAGGCCCCAACACCACCCCAAAATTCCGAATAACACACAAAAATCAGCACAATCCAATGCCATCCATGCCCTCAATGATGTTTAAATTCAAGACACCCCACAGAAAGACTGGGTCCATGCACCATTGAGTACCCCTGGGCATAATGGATGAAAGCAAGGCAAACTGGATGCAGGCCTGAGCACACTGCCTGGATTCAAAATGGCCCCTTGAGCCCCAGCAACATGGCCAAGCCCTGCTTGGACCAGGCCTCAAAATGGCCCCCACCCACATAGCCAGGCCCCAACAACACCCCAAAAAGTCGAAAAACACCCCAAAATCACAACAATCCAATGCCATCCATGCCCTCAATGATGTTTAAATTCAAGACACCCAACAGAAAGCCTTGGTCCATGCACCACTGAGTACCCCTGGGCATGATAGATGAAAGCAAGGCAAACTGGATGCAGGCCTGAGCACACTGCCTGGCTTCAAAATAGACCCTTGATCCCCAGCAACATGGCCAGGCCCTGCCTGGACCAGGCCTCAAAACGGCCCACACCCACATGGCCAGGCCACAACAATACCCCAAAAAGTAAAAAAAAAAACACAAGTCACCAAAATCCAATGCCATCCATGCCCTCAATGATGTTTAAATTCAAGACACCCCACAGAAAGACTTGGTCCATGCACCACGGGGTACCCCTGGGGTTAATGGATGAAAGCAAGACAAACTGGGTGCAGGACTGAGCACACTGCCTGGCTTCAGAATGGCCCCTTGACCCCCAGCAACATGGCCAGGCCCTGCTTGGACCAGGCCTCAAAATGGCCTGCACCCACATGGCCAGGCCCCAACACCACCCCAAAAAGTCGAAAAACACACAAAAATCACCACAATCCAATGCCATCCATGTGCTTAATAATGTTTAAATTCAAGACACCCCACAGAAAGACTAGGTCCATGCACCACTGAGTACACCTGGTCATAATGGGTGAAAGCAAGGCAAACTGGGTGCAGGCCTGAGCACACTGCTTGGCTTCAAAATGGACCCTAGAGCCCCAGCAACATCGCCAGGACCTGGCTGGACCAGGCCTCGAAATGGCCCCCACCCAGTTGGCCAGGCCCCATCTACACCCCAAAAATTAAAAAAACACACAAAAATCACCATAATCCAATGCCATCAATGCCCTCATTAATGTTTACATTCAAGACACCCAACAGAAAGCCTTGGTCCATGCATCACTGAGTACCCCTGGGCATAATGGGTGAAAACAAGGCAAACTGGGTGCAGGCCTTAGCATGCTGCCTGGCTTCAAAATGGACCCTTGATCCCCAGCAACATGGCCAGGCCCTGCCTGGACCAGGCCTCAAAATGGCCCCCACTCACATGGCCAGGCCACAACAACATCCCAAAAAGTCGAAAAACACACAAGAATCACCACAATCCAATGACATCCATGCCCTCAATGATGTTTAAATTTAAGCCGCCCGACAGAAAGCCTTGGTCCAAGGTACCCCTTGGCATAATGTCTGAAAGCAAGGCAAACTGGGTGTAGGCCTGAGCACACTGCCTGGCTTCAAAATGACCCCTTGACCCCCAGCAACATGGCCAGGCCCTGCTTGAACCAGGCCTCAAAATGGCCCCCACCCACTTGGCCAGGCCCCAACACCACCCCGAAAAGTCAAAAAACAAACAACAATACCCACAATCTAATGCCATCCGTGCCCTCAATGATGTTTAAATTCAAGACATTCAACAGAAAGCCTTGGTCCATGCACCACTGAGTACCCCTGGGCATAAAGGGTGAAAGCAAGGCAAACTGGGTGCAGGCCTGAGCACACTGCCTGGCTTCAAAAGGACCCTTGAGCCCCAGCAACATGGCCAGGACCTGCCTGGACCAGGCCTCAAAATGGCCCCCACCCACGTGGCCAGGCCCCAACAACACCCCAAAAATTCAAAAACACACAAAAATCACCACACTGCAATGCCATCCATGCCCTCAATGATGTTTAACTTCAAGACACACAACATAAAGCCTTGGTCCATGCACCACTGATTACCCCTGTGCATAATGGGTGAAAGCAAGGCAAACTGGGTACAGACCTGAGCACACTGCCTGGCTTCAAAATGGACCCTTGAGTCCCAGCAACATGGCCATGCCCTGCCTGGACCAGGCCTCAAAATGGCCCCCACCCACATGGCCAGGCCACAACAACACCCCAAAAAGTTGAAAAACACACACAAATCACCAAAATCCAATGCCATCCATGCCCTCAATGAGGTTTAAATTAAAGACACACAACAGAAAGCCTTGGTCCCTGGACCACTGAGTACCCCAGGGCTTAATGGATGAAAGCAAGGCAAACTGGGTGCAGGCCTGAGCACACTGCCTGGCTTCAAAATGGCCCCTTGACCTCCAGCAACATGGCCAGGCCCTGCTTGGACCAGGCTTCAAAATGGCCCCACCCATATGGCCAGGCCCCAAAACCACCCCAAAATTTTGAATAACACACAAAAATCACCACAGTCCAATGCCATCCATGCCCTCAATGATGTTTAAATTCAAGACACTCAACAGAAAGCCTTGGTCCATGCACCACTGAGTACCCCTGGGCATAATAGGTGAAAGCAAGGCAAACTGGGTGCAGGCCTTAGCACACTGCCTGGCTTCAAAATGGACCCTTGATCCCCAGCAACATGGCCAGGCCCTGCCTGGACCAGGCCTCAAAATGGCCCCCACCCACATGGCCAGGCCACAACAACACCCCAAAAAGTCGAAAAACACACAAGAATCACCACAATCCAATGACATCAATGCCCTCAATGGTGTTTAAATTTAAGCCGCCCAACAGAAAGCCTTGGTCCACACACCCCCAGGTACCCCTTGGCATAATGTCTGAAAGCAAGGCAAACTGTGTGTAGGCCTGAGCACACAGCCTGGCTTCAAAATGGCCCTTTGACTCCCAGCAACATGGCCAGTCCCTGCTTGAATCAGGCCTCAAAATGGCCCCCACCCACTTGGCCAGGCCCCAACACCACCCGAAAAAGTTGAAAAACACACAAAAATCACCAAAATCCAATGCCATCCATGCCCTCAATAATGTTTAAGTTAAAGACACATAACAGAAAGCCTTGGTCCCTGGACCACTGAGTACCCCAGGGCTTAATGGATGAAAGCAAGGCAAATTGGGTGCAGGTCTGAGCACACAGCCTGGCTTCAAAATGGACCCTTGAGCCCCAGCAACATGGCCAGGCCCTGCTTGGACCAGGCCTCAAAATGGCCCCCACCCACATGGCCAGGCCCCAACACCACCCCAAATGTAAAAAAAAAAAAAAAAAATCACCACAATCAAATGTCATCCATGCCCTCAATGATATTTAAATTCAAGACACCCCACAGAAAGCCTTGGTCCATGCACCCCTGAGTACCCCTGGGCATAATGGATGAAAGCAAGGAAAACTGGGTGCCGGCCTGAGCACACTGCCTGGCTTCAAAATGGCCCCTTGACCCCCAGCAACATGGGCATGCCCTGCTTGGACCAGGCCTCAAAATGGCCCCCACCCATAAGGCCAGGGCCCAACACCACCACGAAAAGTTGAAAAACACACACAAATCACCACATTCCAATGCCATCCATGCCCTCAATGATGTTTAAAGTCAAGACACCCAACAGAAAGCCTTGGTCCATGCACCACTGAGTACCCCTGGGCATAATGGGTAAAAGCAAGGCAAACTTTGTGCAGGCCTGAGCACACTGCCTGGCTTCAAAATGGAACCTTGAGCCCCAGCAACATGGGCAGGACCTGCCTGGACCAGGCCTTAAAATGGCCCCCACCCTCGTGGCCAGGCCCCAACAACACCCCAAAAATTAAAAAAAACACAATAAAATCACCACAATCCAATGCCATCCATGCCCTCAATGATGTTTAAATTCAAGACACCCAACAGAAAGACTTGGTCCATGCACCCATGAGTACCCCTGAGCATAATGAATGAAAGCAAGGCAAACTGGGTGCAGCCCTGAGCACACTGCCTGGATTCAAAATGGCCCCTTGACCCCCAGCAACATGGCCAGGCCCTGTTTGGACCAGGCCCCAAAATGGCACCCACCCACATGGCCAGGCCCCAACACCACCCAAAAAGTCGAAAAACACACAAAAATCACCACAATCCAATGCCATCCATGCCCTCAGTAATGTATATATTCAAGACACCCAACAGAAAGCCTTGGTCCATGCACCACTGAGTACCCCCGGGCATAATGGGTGAAAGCATGGCAAACTGGGTGCAGGCCTGAGCACACTGCCTGGCTTCAAAATTGCCCCTTGAGCCTCAGCAACATGGCCAGGCTCTGCCTGGACCAGGTCTCAAAATGGCCCCCACCCACATGGCCAGGCCCCAACAACACCCCAAAATGTCGAAAAACACACACAAATCACCACAATCCAGTGCAACCCATGCCCTTAATGATGTTTAAATTCAAGACACCACACAGAAAGACTTGGTCCATGCACCACTCACTACCCCTGGGCCTTCTGGCTAGTGTGGCTTTACAGGCACCCCAAAATTGAAAAAAAAATTCCACATATAACAGTGAGCTAAAATTCCATGATATAAATGAGATTGACGTTCAGCAAAACTCACAGAAACAGTTGTATCATGCACCCGTGACTAACCATGGGCCTACTGGATACTGTGGCTACCCACAATATATATTTTTTAAAGTTGTGAAAAAGTTACAAAATTGTAGTTGTAGCAACCGTAATGCCCCAAACAAACATCACCAACTTACTCTTAAAATCTCAAATTCAAAAGTGATCCAAAGTCCAAAAAGTCCTCAAATCCAAATATCAAGCAGCAGCCACAAAAAGTAATCCTTCCAGGTCCAGATCCAAATGAAAAGTGACCAGGACATGGACAAAGCACTGGGAGGAGCCTGCTGGACAGGAACAGGAAGTTGGAGACTCTGGGGCACTGCCTTCCTCCCATCCCCCCAAAAATTGACTCATTGCATAATAAAGTGCAGACAAATGTCAATCTGAGTTATTCTGATTAAAAAATCATCATTTTCAGAAGGTTTATGCTGCCTTCGGTGGATTTCTTGTGCAGATTTGCAATTTTTGCAAGTTCGGGAACGCGAGCTGGTCAAATCTCGTGCCGGAAGTCCGCTGCGCGCCGCATCTACGTGTTCGCAATTGTTTACTCCCGTGATGCGTGATCGCGGGCCCTTATGTCGTACTCGCATTGTCAAACTCTCGCTGTGCAAGATGGCGGGCCGTGATGACGTACTTGCGGTCGAAAAACTCTTGCGCGATCAGGCAGCAAGATCCAAAATTGCGCAGCACACACAAACAGGGAGGAAAACAACTCTTCGAACTCAGAATCACGGTAAGTCAACGACGCGCGCCACAATATTGTATTTGTCAAGCGCGACCAAGCAAAAAAATCCACCAGCTTGCGAATTGCAGATTTTGGGGCAAATGTGCGTGATTCGCGAACCGCAAAATTTGCAAAAATCCGCAAATTCCGCGAACGGAAAGGAGTTTACGCCCACGCTTAATTAGGTCCCAAAAGTAGACTCTGGATACGATTCAAAAAGGCTGCCCAAAAATAAATGTTAAAATCGGGGGAGTTGAAACTGCCTTGCTCGTATGTCAGCTTTATATATCCAAGAGCTCTCCTGGCTCTATGATAGCCCCAAATAAAACTTCTGATAACACGCCGTTTGAAAAAAGACATTGGAACTCTTAGAGGAATAGAGCGAATTTAGGCAAGAGATTCATTTTAACTATGTTGCATCTCCCAATAATATTCAAGGGCAACCTGTGCCACCTACACAGATCAGCAGTGATTTTTTTAAGCATTGGTTCATAGTTCAAGGCCATAAAATCCTCAGTACGACCCCAAGATAGATAACAGAGGCAGTAATACCTAGCTGAAGTAAAGCAGGTTCTGGTACATAATTAAGGATTAACTGCGTTTTATTTAGATTAAGCTTGTAGCCAGAAAAGAAACCAAAAAAGTTGTGCCTCATGTGTTAATACAGCATAAGTAGGAGTCCCAGACAACGTATTTTTCAAAAAAACAAACATAAATTATTTGATGAAAGTCTGTCTCTCTCTCGCGTCAGTCGTGAGGAGTGCGGGCACCTTCCATTTCGCCCGGAACGGTGCTCCGTCAGCATTTAGCTCCTGCGCACGTGCGGAAACATTGATATAGGAGCAGACACCGCCCTGCCCGCACTCCTCATGACTGACGCGAGAGAGAGACCGACTTTCATCACCGCGATAAGCCTCATTTCCAGGGATGTTTAGCCCGGCCATTTGGATTGCGATTTTACAGTAGCACTTGCCCGTTTTTATTTCCCCGATGTGTAGATTCACTCACGGTTTTACTTCGAGATCTCCCTAGCAATTTGATCTCCCGAATTTTTCTGACTTACGAGGTAATTCTATTTGATTACACCGTCTGTGTGATTGGTACGAATATGTTTGAAACGATCAGCCTCACTGTCCTTCGGCCCAGCGCCCTGACCGGGTTGAGTCTACTTTCACTGTGTGATGATATCGAGAGGATATGCTTTGGTATCCGGCTGGACCCATTATGCAGGGCTTTAAGTGGGATGAAAAAACTGGGGGGTCTCTCAAAGGGGCGTGGCCAGTGTAATTAGGGGCATGCCTTTAAATCACTTAGGCAAAAAATCTGTGTTTAGCATAGTGTGCCGCCTGACTTGTATTTTGCTGTTTCCGTCATTGCATCCAGATATTTGATACAAGTAACATCATACCTACAACAAGTAAGGAATATTGGCTTTGTCAATGGTAATTACTTGCAGAAGATAAATAAGCTGCAACTATGACTTGTATATAATATTGACAAAGCTTCCAATTAAATCCTTGGTGACCCTACCAAAATGCTGCTGCTCCTGAGTTTCAGAAAGAGAAGGGAAATCCAGAAAGAAAATGACTCTTAAAGGATTTCCCTTCCCCCACAACGCTCCCCTGGCATGACGTCATGCTGTAACTCCTCTACTACTGAGAAGTGAGCAGTGTGAGCAGTGCACATCCTTGTGCCTGGCGATGTCTCGAAACGGGTCTCTATCAGGCTTTGTTTTGCACCATGGCACTTTTTTCCGGACTGCAGTGACAGCAAACAGCGGTCATTACAGTCCGGGAAAAAAAACGGGCTGCCTGTGTCAGGGCTCAAAACAGAGCCCGATAGAAACTAGTTTCGAGGCCCCCTGAAAAAAACTGTCGGTGCTCAGAACCCTTGAGACCCGGCCCACTTAAAACCCTGCCATTATGTACCCGTACAGATACACGGCTTTGGTTAAATGTTTTTTACTAGATTTATCGAATGCCACAATGCATAATGATGAAAGCAAGCCAACTGGGTGCAGGCCTGAGCACACTGCCTGAATTAAAAATGGCCCCTTGAACCCCAGCAACATGGCCAGGCCCTGCTTGGACCAGGCCTCGAAATGGCCCCCACCCACATGGCCAGGCCCTAACAACACCCCAAAAAGTCGAAAAACACACCAAAATCACCACAATTCAATGCCATCCATGCCCTCAATGTTGTTTAAATTCAAGACACCCAACAGAAAGCCTTGGTCCATGCACCACTGGGTACCCCTGGGAATAATGGGTGAAAGCAAGGCAAACTGGGTGCAGGCCTGAGCACACTGCCTGGCTTCAAAGTGGAACCTTGAGCCCCAGCAACATGGCCAGGCCCTGCTTGGATCAGGCCTCAAAATGGCCCCCACCCACATGGCCAGGCCCCAACACCACCCCAAAAATTAAAAAAAAAACACACAAAAATCACCACAATCCAATGACATCCATGCCCTCAATGATGTTTAAATTCAAAACACCCCACAGAAAGACTTGGTCCATGCACTACTGAGTACCCCTGGGCATAATGGATGAAAGCAAGGCAAACTGGATGCAGGCCTGAGCCCACTGCCTGGATTCAAAATGGCCCCTTGACCCTCCGCAACATGGCCAGGCCCTGCCTGGACCAGGCCTCAAAATGGCCCCCACCCACATGACCAGGCCCCAACACCACCCCAAAATTCCGAATAACACACAAAAATCAGCACAATCCAATGCCATCCATGCCCTCAATGATGTTTAAATTCAAGACACCCCACAGAAAGACTGGGTCCATGCACCATTGAGTACCCCTGGGCATAATGGATGAAAGCAAGGCAAACTGGATGCAGGCCTGAGCACACTGCCTGGATTCAAAATGGCCCCTTGAGCCCCAGCAACATGGCCAAGCCCTGCTTGGACCAGGCCTCAAAATGGCCCCCACCCACATAGCCAGGCCCCAACAACACCCCAAAAAGTCGAAAAACACCCCAAAATCACAACAATCCAATGCCATCCATGCCCTCAATGATGTTTAAATTCAAGACACCCAACAGAAAGCCTTGGTCCATGCACCACTGAGTACCCCTGGGCATGATAGATGAAAGCAAGGCAAACTGGATGCAGGCCTGAGCACACTGCCTGGCTTCAAAATAGACCCTTGATCCCCAGCAACATGGCCAGGCCCTGCCTGGACCAGGCCTCAAAACGGCCCACACCCACATGGCCAGGCCACAACAATACCCCAAAAAGTAAAAAAAAAAAACACAAGTCACCAAAATCCAATGCCATCCATGCCCTCAATGATGTTTAAATTCAAGACACCCCACAGAAAGACTTGGTCCATGCACCACGGGGTACCCCTGGGGTTAATGGATGAAAGCAAGACAAACTGGGTGCAGGACTGAGCACACTGCCTGGCTTCAGAATGGCCCCTTGACCCCCAGCAACATGGCCAGGCCCTGCTTGGACCAGGCCTCAAAATGGCCTGCACCCACATGGCCAGGCCCCAACACCACCCCAAAAAGTCGAAAAACACACAAAAATCACCACAATCCAATGCCATCCATGCGCTTAATAATGTTTAAATTCAAGACACCCCACAGAAAGACTAGGTCCATGCACCACTGAGTACACCTGGTCATAATGGGTGAAAGCAAGGCAAACTGGGTGCAGGCCTGAGCACACTGCTTGGCTTCAAAATGGACCCTAGAGCCCCAGCAACATCGCCAGGACCTGGCTGGACCAGGCCTCGAAATGGCCCCCACCCAGTTGGCCAGGCCCCATCTACACCCCAAAAATTAAAAAAACACACAAAAATCACCATAATCCAATGCCATCAATGCCCTCATTAATGTTTACATTCAAGACACCCAACAGAAAGCCTTGGTCCATGCATCACTGAGTACCCCTGGGCATAATGGGTGAAAACAAGGCAAACTGGGTGCAGGCCTTAGCATGCTGCCTGGCTTCAAAATGGACCCTTGATCCCCAGCAACATGGCCAGGCCCTGCCTGGACCAGGCCTCAAAATGGCCCCCACTCACATGGCCAGGCCACAACAACATCCCAAAAAGTCGAAAAACACACAAGAATCACCACAATCCAATGACATCCATGCCCTCAATGATGTTTAAATTTAAGCCGCCCGACAGAAAGCCTTGGTCCAAGGTACCCCTTGGCATAATGTCTGAAAGCAAGGCAAACTGGGTGTAGGCCTGAGCACACTGCCTGGCTTCAAAATGACCCCTTGACCCCCAGCAACATGGCCAGGCCCTGCTTGAACCAGGCCTCAAAATGGCCCCCACCCACTTGGCCAGGCCCCAACACCACCCCGAAAAGTCAAAAAACAAACAACAATACCCACAATCTAATGCCATCCGTGCCCTCAATGATGTTTAAATTCAAGACATTCAACAGAAAGCCTTGGTCCATGCACCACTGAGTACCCCTGGGCATAAAGGGTGAAAGCAAGGCAAACTGGGTGCAGGCCTGAGCACACTGCCTGGCTTCAAAAGGACCCTTGAGCCCCAGCAACATGGCCAGGACCTGCCTGGACCAGGCCTCAAAATGGCCCCCACCCACGTGGCCAGGCCCCAACAACACCCCAAAAATTCAAAAACACACAAAAATCACCACACTGCAATGCCATCCATGCCCTCAATGATGTTTAACTTCAAGACACACAACATAAAGCCTTGGTCCATGCACCACTGATTACCCCTGTGCATAATGGGTGAAAGCAAGGCAAACTGGGTACAGACCTGAGCACACTGCCTGGCTTCAAAATGGACCCTTGAGTCCCAGCAACATGGCCATGCCCTGCCTGGACCAGGCCTCAAAATGGCCCCCACCCACATGGCCAGGCCACAACAACACCCCAAAAAGTTGAAAAACACACACAAATCACCAAAATCCAATGCCATCCATGCCCTCAATGAGGTTTAAATTAAAGACACACAACAGAAAGCCTTGGTCCCTGGACCACTGAGTACCCCAGGGCTTAATGGATGAAAGCAAGGCAAACTGGGTGCAGGCCTGAGCACACTGCCTGGCTTCAAAATGGCCCCTTGACCTCCAGCAACATGGCCAGGCCCTGCTTGGACCAGGCTTCAAAATGGCCCCACCCATATGGCCAGGCCCCAAAACCACCCCAAAATTTTGAATAACACACAAAAATCACCACAGTCCAATGCCATCCATGCCCTCAATGATGTTTAAATTCAAGACACTCAACAGAAAGCCTTGGTCCATGCACCACTGAGTACCCCTGGGCATAATAGGTGAAAGCAAGGCAAACTGGGTGCAGGCCTTAGCACACTGCCTGGCTTCAAAATGGACCCTTGATCCCCAGCAACATGGCCAGGCCCTGCCTGGACCAGGCCTCAAAATGGCCCCCACCCACATGGCCAGGCCACAACAACACCCCAAAAAGTCGAAAAACACACAAGAATCACCACAATCCAATGACATCAATGCCCTCAATGGTGTTTAAATTTAAGCCGCCCAACAGAAAGCCTTGGTCCACACACCCCCAGGTACCCCTTGGCATAATGTCTGAAAGCAAGGCAAACTGTGTGTAGGCCTGAGCACACAGCCTGGCTTCAAAATGGCCCTTTGACTCCCAGCAACATGGCCAGTCCCTGCTTGAATCAGGCCTCAAAATGGCCCCCACCCACTTGGCCAGGCCCCAACACCACCCGAAAAAGTTGAAAAACACACAAAAATCACCAAAATCCAATGCCATCCATGCCCTCAATAATGTTTAAGTTAAAGACACATAACAGAAAGCCTTGGTCCCTGGACCACTGAGTACCCCAGGGCTTAATGGATGAAAGCAAGGCAAATTGGGTGCAGGTCTGAGCACACAGCCTGGCTTCAAAATGGACCCTTGAGCCCCAGCAACATGGCCAGGCCCTGCTTGGACCAGGCCTCAAAATGGCCCCCACCCACATGGCCAGGCCCCAACACCACCCCAAATGTAAAAAAAAAAAAAAAAAATCACCACAATCAAATGTCATCCATGCCCTCAATGATATTTAAATTCAAGACACCCCACAGAAAGCCTTGGTCCATGCACCCCTGAGTACCCCTGGGCATAATGGATGAAAGCAAGGAAAACTGGGTGCCGGCCTGAGCACACTGCCTGGCTTCAAAATGGCCCCTTGACCCCCAGCAACATGGGCATGCCCTGCTTGGACCAGGCCTCAAAATGGCCCCCACCCATAAGGCCAGGGCCCAACACCACCACGAAAAGTTGAAAAACACACACAAATCACCACATTCCAATGCCATCCATGCCCTCAATGATGTTTAAAGTCAAGACACCCAACAGAAAGCCTTGGTCCATGCACCACTGAGTACCCCTGGGCATAATGGGTAAAAGCAAGGCAAACTTTGTGCAGGCCTGAGCACACTGCCTGGCTTCAAAATGGAACCTTGAGCCCCAGCAACATGGGCAGGACCTGCCTGGACCAGGCCTTAAAATGGCCCCCACCCTCGTGGCCAGGCCCCAACAACACCCCAAAAATTAAAAAAAACACAATAAAATCACCACAATCCAATGCCATCCATGCCCTCAATGATGTTTAAATTCAAGACACCCAACAGAAAGACTTGGTCCATGCACCCATGAGTACCCCTGAGCATAATGAATGAAAGCAAGGCAAACTGGGTGCAGCCCTGAGCACACTGCCTGGATTCAAAATGGCCCCTTGACCCCCAGCAACATGGCCAGGCCCTGTTTGGACCAGGCCCCAAAATGGCACCCACCCACATGGCCAGGCCCCAACACCACCCAAAAAGTCGAAAAACACACAAAAATCACCACAATCCAATGCCATCCATGCCCTCAGTAATGTATATATTCAAGACACCCAACAGAAAGCCTTGGTCCATGCACCACTGAGTACCCCCGGGCATAATGGGTGAAAGCATGGCAAACTGGGTGCAGGCCTGAGCACACTGCCTGGCTTCAAAATTGCCCCTTGAGCCTCAGCAACATGGCCAGGCTCTGCCTGGACCAGGTCTCAAAATGGCCCCCACCCACATGGCCAGGCCCCAACAACACCCCAAAATGTCGAAAAACACACACAAATCACCACAATCCAGTGCAACCCATGCCCTTAATGATGTTTAAATTCAAGACACCACACAGAAAGACTTGGTCCATGCACCACTCACTACCCCTGGGCCTTCTGGCTAGTGTGGCTTTACAGGCACCCCAAAATTGAAAAAAAAATTCCACATATAACAGTGAGCTAAAATTCCATGATATAAATGAGATTGACGTTCAGCAAAACTCACAGAAACAGTTGTATCATGCACCCGTGACTAACCATGGGCCTACTGGATACTGTGGCTACCCACAATATATATTTTTTAAAGTTGTGAAAAAGTTACAAAATTGTAGTTGTAGCAACCGTAATGCCCCAAACAAACATCACCAACTTACTCTTAAAATCTCAAATTCAAAAGTGATCCAAAGTCCAAAAAGTCCTCAAATCCAAATATCAAGCAGCAGCCACAAAAAGTAATCCTTCCAGGTCCAGATCCAAATGAAAAGTGACCAGGACATGGACAAAGCACTGGGAGGAGCCTGCTGGACAGGAACAGGAAGTTGGAGACTCTGGGGCACTGCCTTCCTCCCATCCCCCCAAAAATTGACTCATTGCATAATAAAGTGCAGACAAATGTCAATCTGAGTTATTCTGATTAAAAAATCATCATTTTCAGAAGGTTTATGCTGCCTTCGGTGGATTTCTTGTGCAGATTTGCAATTTTTGCAAGTTCGGGAACGCGAGCTGGTCAAATCTCGTGCCGGAAGTCCGCTGCGCGCCGCATCTACGTGTTCGCAATTGTTTACTCCCGTGATGCGTGATCGCGGGCCCTTATGTCGTACTCGCATTGTCAAACTCTCGCTGTGCAAGATGGCGGGCCGTGATGACGTACTTGCGGTCGAAAAACTCTTGCGCGATCAGGCAGCAAGATCCAAAATTGCGCAGCACACACAAACAGGGAGGAAAACAACTCTTCGAACTCAGAATCACGGTAAGTCAACGACGCGCGCCACAATATTGTATTTGTCAAGCGCGACCAAGCAAAAAAATCCACCAGCTTGCGAATTGCAGATTTTGGGGCAAATGTGCGTGATTCGCGAACCGCAAAATTTGCAAAAATCCGCAAATTCCGCGAACGGAAAGGAGTTTACGCCCACGCTTAATTAGGTCCCAAAAGTAGACTCTGGATACGATTCAAAAAGGCTGCCCAAAAATAAATGTTAAAATCGGGGGAGTTGAAACTGCCTTGCTCGTATGTCAGCTTTATATATCCAAGAGCTCTCCTGGCTCTATGATAGCCCCAAATAAAACTTCTGATAACACGCCGTTTGAAAAAAGACATTGGAACTCTTAGAGGAATAGAGCGAATTTAGGCAAGAGATTCATTTTAACTATGTTGCATCTCCCAATAATATTCAAGGGCAACCTGTGCCACCTACACAGATCAGCAGTGATTTTTTTAAGCATTGGTTCATAGTTCAAGGCCATAAAATCCTCAGTACGACCCCAAGATAGATAACAGAGGCAGTAATACCTAGCTGAAGTAAAGCAGGTTCTGGTACATAATTAAGGATTAACTGCGTTTTATTTAGATTAAGCTTGTAGCCAGAAAAGAAACCAAAAAAGTTGTGCCTCATGTGTTAATACAGCATAAGTAGGAGTCCCAGACAACGTATTTTTCAAAAAAACAAACATAAATTATTTGATGAAAGTCTGTCTCTCTCTCGCGTCAGTCGTGAGGAGTGCGGGCACCTTCCATTTCGCCCGGAACGGTGCTCCGTCAGCATTTAGCTCCTGCGCACGTGCGGAAACATTGATATAGGAGCAGACACCGCCCTGCCCGCACTCCTCATGACTGACGCGAGAGAGAGACCGACTTTCATCACCGCGATAAGCCTCATTTCCAGGGATGTTTAGCCCGGCCATTTGGATTGCGATTTTACAGTAGCACTTGCCCGTTTTTATTTCCCCGATGTGTAGATTCACTCACGGTTTTACTTCGAGATCTCCCTAGCAATTTGATCTCCCGAATTTTTCTGACTTACGAGGTAATTCTATTTGATTACACCGTCTGTGTGATTGGTACGAATATGTTTGAAACGATCAGCCTCACTGTCCTTCGGCCCAGCGCCCTGACCGGGTTGAGTCTACTTTCACTGTGTGATGATATCGAGAGGATATGCTTTGGTATCCGGCTGGACCCATTATGCAGGGCTTTAAGTGGGATGAAAAAACTGGGGGGTCTCTCAAAGGGGCGTGGCCAGTGTAATTAGGGGCATGCCTTTAAATCACTTAGGCAAAAAATCTGTGTTTAGCATAGTGTGCCGCCTGACTTGTATTTTGCTGTTTCCGTCATTGCATCCAGATATTTGATACAAGTAACATCATACCTACAACAAGTAAGGAATATTGGCTTTGTCAATGGTAATTACTTGCAGAAGATAAATAAGCTGCAACTATGACTTGTATATAATATTGACAAAGCTTCCAATTAAATCCTTGGTGACCCTACCAAAATGCTGCTGCTCCTGAGTTTCAGAAAGAGAAGGGAAATCCAGAAAGAAAATGACTCTTAAAGGATTTCCCTTCCCCCACAACGCTCCCCTGGCATGACGTCATGCTGTAACTCCTCTACTACTGAGAAGTGAGCAGTGTGAGCAGTGCACATCCTTGTGCCTGGCGATGTCTCGAAACGGGTCTCTATCAGGCTTTGTTTTGCACCATGGCACTTTTTTCCGGACTGCAGTGACAGCAAACAGCGGTCATTACAGTCCGGGAAAAAAAACGGGCTGCCTGTGTCAGGGCTCAAAACAGAGCCCGATAGAAACCCGTTTCGAGGCCCCCTGAAAAAAACTGTCGGTGCTCAGAACCCTTGAGACCCGGCCCACTTAAAACCCTGCCATTATGTACCCATACAGATACACGGCTTTGGTTAAATGTTTTTTACTAGATTTATCGAATGCCCACATCTGGATTTAATGAGCAGTCTCACCGCCAGATATTGTTTTGCCCGGCTAGATATTGAGCGCCCGGCTACAGGTGAGAGCTGCACCGGGAGCAGAGACAGAGCAGGTGCGCTGCGCTCTGTGCTCCGAGTGAAAGCGAGGAGAGTGACTTCGGGGGGGGGGGGGAACAGCCTTGGAGCCAGACTCTCTCCCTCACTTCATCATTGCCAGCTCCGTCTCGGTCTCCGTCTCGGTCCCCAGAACAGCACCCAGACCATGGGCCCCACTGGCCTTGTTGGGAGTTACATAGCCAACAAAAATCAAACAGAAGACAGCGATCAACGCCCAGAGGTTGTCTCCACCTCAATTCTTTTCTCACCCATCATTAATTAATAATTATGTTCCACTATTTATCCCCATTTGCCAGTACAGGGGGGAGGGGGGTGAGGGGTCACAGCACTATAGAAGCACCATAGAAGCAAATAAGTATTGCCAATCTTACAATTATTAGCGCCGGTCAGGGGACAAACACCACAAAGCCAACTACACAAAACTGCCAGTGCATTGACCTGGGGGGCCACTCCAAAAGGTTTTCTGCCACAAAACAGCATAAACCAATTCCGTGCTTAAAGGCGCACGTAGCACCTCCATTGAGGCCAGAGAAAACAGCGGAGTATCCTCCCAGAATGAACGGGGCGAAAGAGGAAAGGAAATATCAAAAGACTGGTCGTGGATTGTAAAAACTATAAACTGCAGACCTGAGAATCAATGACAGAGAGCAGAAAAGGTAAAAAGCACTTTGAACCCAAAATTCTGCTCCTGGAATATAAATGGTCTCAATGCCAAAACCTTTGACAAAGGCTTATTGATGTACCTCCAACAATTGTATATAATCCTACAAGAAACATGGTTGTAAGATCCTTTTCATCTACAAGCGTTCAAATCATACCACCTCCCGGAAACCAGAATCTCAAAATTTGGGCATTTGAATTGCTGCCTCACAACCTATGCTTCAATCAAAACTATAACGTCCATGAAGGAGCTAATAAGTAAAAACACCACAACAAACGGATTAAAAGCAATACAGATAGAAATATCAGGCCCTAGAAACAAAGAACAGTTAATACTCATTAATACCTATATACACCCCCACAATAAAAAAATAGGTGCAAATCTTTTGATAGCTGAACTAACCGAGCTTGTCACCGAAGAAACATCTTCAAACTACATTGTTTCTGGGGACTGCAACATGTGCCTCACAGGGGGTGTTGATTTGGATTGTCCGGCAGCAGATCGACATGCAGCATGGGGGATCCCATGCCAGGATGACTGCAGGTGGGGCAAGTTATCTAAAATCTCTAGGGACCTTCTGAACGAGCTGGAGAACCTGTCTCTGGTAGCAATAAATAGCCCATTCGAGGGAGACAGACCACAATTTGCTACTTTTCACACTGCCCTCACAAGCACTGCAATAAACTACACTTTTACGTCCCTATCGCTCTTTAGCCTAATAAAAGGGTTTAGGATTGGAACGCCGGATCATAGTGACCATCAACCTCAAGAGTTTATACTCGACGCCCATGGAACAGTAATTACTCACCCAATTGTGAATCTATCTCAAAGGTCACATTAAACCACCGGCGAATCAAATGCAACACACGTGATCCAGAAAAACTTCTGGCCCTATCGAAAAAAGATGGAAAGAAAGCAAACAGCTGAGTGTGAACAGTTTAACGGCCTGGGAGAATTTCATTGAAAGCTTCGACCAAACTAAGTCTAACAATGAGCCAACACAAGGAAAAGCCAAGCCAATGAAAGTCTGGGAGGCATCATGTAAGTTGGCAAGCAGCCAAACTACTGCAAATAAAGAACAATACAGACAGAGCACTGCATAGTCTCCGTCTACATGGCCCAGTTGATAACATCCAGTCCGAATAAAGGAGGCTCAAGGCACGCAGAAACAAAATCATTTGGCTTGCTAAAAAAGAAAGTACCGATTCAACATGGGCAAAACTGATATATGACGCCAAAAACAACAACAGCGCCAGGTTTTAGCAGACTGTCAGGAGCTTAGAGAACCCATCAGCTCCGGGAAAAAATTCGCACATAACGGAGGGCACTTGCGTAAAGTACCTACAGTGCCACTTTAACACGAAAGTTGGCAAAAACACACAGAATACATCGGTGTATCAATGCAACCAGCAGCTCCCCAGACCTCTAGGATCGGAACTAGCCCCCTTCTTTTAAAATAAACAGCTTCCAAATAGAATCTCGAAAAGACGTAACCCCCGGACTCAACTGCCTACTGTCAATCATATATATGCAGGATACAAATTACTGCGCCAAAGCGCTACTAACCCTCTACAACAATATTATGCAACTCGCAAGAATTCCTGATTCCTGGAAGGGTCAATTATTTCACTGATCCATAATAAAGGCAGCAAGACTGAGCCAAAAAACCACAGGCTCATTGCATTAATATACATTGAAGCCAAACTCTATGCAGGCCTCCTACTGAACGAACTTACGGTCTGGGCACAGGAAAAAGCATCCATCAACCAAACCAGCTTTGAGAAAAGCATGGGGACCACAACAAATATTCTTGCTCTTTCTCTCCTGATAGACACTACTAAAAATATCAACAAATGTTAAATGTTAATTGTTAAATGTTGACAGGGGGATACTTTGGGCAAAACTTTCAAGGTGGGGAATAGCTACAAACCTCCTGAACCAGCTAATTTTGCTTCACTCTGAAAAATGGGTACAAATTAAAGTGAGAGCAGGAGACATCTTGTCAAGGAGAATACCAACTACCAAAGGGTTGAAGCAGGGCTGGGTCCTTTCCCCAACCCTGTTCAACTTTTTTGTGTCAGACCTCACCAACGAGCTGGACAAATGCAATCATCATGCCACGAATCGGGGATGACCTGTTACTTATCAGCCGCACACCAGTCGGCATGCAACATTTGATAAACACCACAAGTAACTTTGCTGACAAGAATGGGTTGAGTATAATCCTTGAAAAATCAAAAGTTATGGTATTAAACCAATGGAACAACAAACGCCATCCCAGATGGACGATGGGGGGCAGGTTGCTGGAGATGGCTGAGGAATACAAGTATTTGGGAGTAATATTTGATAGGAATGGATCGTTCATCAAACAGAAAGCAACCATCAAAGGTAGAGGGACCACAATGGCAGCTGCATTAAAAAAATATCAAGCAAAAAATAACTGGCCCCAGTCTTCTTCCACTATTAGATGTGTTCCGAGTGAAACTCTTACCTTTGATCACTTACGACAGTGAACCAATGAGATGAAGAGAAGGGGTTACCTTGGACAATGTGGTCACCAAGGCAATAGGAATATAAATCAATCTCCTGCAGTTCACTTCGGCAGCTTAAATAAGGCTAGAGTTTTGGCTTCAAAAGCAGCAAATTTCACGGAAGTGCGCCTATGCCAAATGCGGGTTCAAAATAAAGGGAGCCGAGCAAGGCACATTGAACTCATTCTTGTGGAAGGAAATCACAAGGAAAAATGACAGCCCAGCCATGAGTTACCTTCAATCAGCAATTAGGCTGCTTGCTCTACAGGATCTATGGGAAATTAGTACATCTTTAAAATGTTTCAAGACCCTGGTAAATAAATCAGTAAAGATTGTATCCCTCGCAGAGGACAAAGCTGCCCTTAGCAGGAGGGCACCTGGCTGGTTTGTAATTCAGAGCTATGTGAGGGCAAAGCCCCAACCATATCTAGGAACAGGTTTCTCGAGAATCACAAAAGAAAGATTCTTGCTTCTGAGGTTGGGAATTCTACCCGCAAAGTGTCATCTTCCACCGTGGAAACGCACAGACACTTCAAACCATTACAGATTATGCGGAGACATCAACGAGGATGTATTACATCTAGTATGCATCTGCAATGGCTTGGGAGAGGAATGAAGACAGCTATTAAAGCTGTGCCTGATTGCAAGCCGGGTACGATCGTGCAGGGAGGCTGTAAAGGCTTACTTAGAGGGCAGCAACGTCCGGTTGGGCTGTAGCCTTGTCCGGTTTATGAGTGCAGCAAAAGCAAAGTTAAGCTTGGAATTTCTCTAACAAACTGGCCATCAGTTCAGGCCCACTGGCTTCTGAGGAATGTATAACAACACTGTTCATAGGAGTCTCTTCTTGTAATTCTGTCTGTCATCACGGTTCCCATGGGCTCTCTCTGGCGGCCACCTTGGGCTGGTGGCCAGCATAGCGACATGAATTTTATTTATATACATTTTTATTATTGTGTCATCCCAGGCTCAACAACATGGGCAAGGGAACAAGATGATTACATATATGGGAATAACTTGGTAAGGGGCACAATGAACCAGAAGAGCAAACGATTCGATGAACTACAGACTGCTACCGTCAACAACAAACTTTTTGTCGCCTGCTACAGTCCTAAACACTATTAAGGACTGGGATTACATAGGAGCCTCCAGTAATTAGCACTCCTACAAAAGCTGTGCTTTTTGCCTCTTATCCTCCTTACTGGCTGCATAGTACAACAGTTTTCTTTCCCTTGAAATTTCATGGAATTACTGTAATTTTAAAAAAAAACTACCAATCGCCTTTTACTAGCCAAGTTCAGCCCACAGAAATTCCAGCTCATAAATTTGACTCTAGACATTACCAAAATTCTGAAGTGCCCAATCGTACTCTATCTGTAACCACAAAAATAATTTCTCCCCCAACCGATGCTCATTACTATTTTTAAACATTGTCTGCGCTACTTTAATGATGCTGTGAATATTTAACCCCACAATACCCCCCAGACACTTTAAACCACCCCCATCCCCCACCACATTTCTTGAAGAAGGAATCACCCCCTTAAAGTGGTCCTGACCTGCCAGCAAATGAAAGACGCCACAACCACCCCCCAAGACACCCCCACCAAGCCCCCACACCATGCCCGCTCCATCCACCCCCACCCAGTACATAAACCACCAAAAAATAGAAAAAAAACCTTTTGCTAAACAGCGAAGAAAGACCATCTTTCATTATTACATCCCAAATGACATTTCCAACCCCCACATGCACATAAAAAAGAAAGATCAAGCCAGGATTTTATATTGATCAAGGATTGGGGGTGGTTTGCCAATTAGCCAGCGACGTTTTAGCCTCCTGCTCACTTAAATAGAAGTATGAGTGACCATCCTTGATAACTTTAAGCCGAGGAGGCACCTGCAGAAAAACCTGAGAGCAAACAGACTTGAATGAGTCCATGAGCTGACAGAGCTGCCATCTCTTATCGATAGTTGACTTACACAAATCAGACCTCACAAAGATTGGCGTAGAGTCCACTTGAACTGGAGCCGTTGACCGGGCCTTAAAAAAGATAGCCTGGCAGAGCAGGAAGTTACCCAAGATTACCAAAATGGATGGAGGATTTAGTAGCTGTGTGACTGTCTGTTTAAGTGAGTAATTAAACGTGTCTCACTTAATACATGAATTAGTAACTAAACTATGTGAATGTGTGCATCACTGTCTCTGTTGTAGTATAACATGCTGCATCAGTTGGTCACTCACTACATGGGTGTGTATATTAGTTATTGATTAGTTGGGTGAGTATTTGTCTGGGACACTGAGTTTGTGTATGGGGTGTGTGTAACTTTATGCATAGATGTGTGAATGGTTGATTGACTAGGTGTATAGGTTTAAGAGTGCATGCGGAAACAGTTGTTTGGGAGACTGAGTGTATTTATTTGTATGTTGGTGAGCGAATATATGTTTTAGTTGTACATCTTCAACACAGTAAAAAAAGAAAAGGAATTGTATGTGAGAGTTGGTGTATATAAATAAATATATGTAAGTGATTGTGAGAGTAACTATATGAATGAGGGCATAATTGTAATGGTGATTTTTAAAAATATTAACTATGAGTCACTATGTGTTAGAATAAATGAGGTGTTGTGTGTATAAATGTGTAAGTGAGTAAATGTAATTGTGATTAATTTTTTTTCATGAGTGAGTAGGATGACTGCATAACTCACTAAGACGACTGCTGATGTGTCAATGTCTATATGCATTTGATAGTGTTCTATTAATTAGTGACTGCAAGGATAAGTGATTCTGTGGTTGAATGGGTATTTGTGTGTGTAGACTTTGGATTTAGTGAGTGGGTATGTAGTAAGTGGTATGGGTGTGTCAATGGTTTCAAATATGGTACTCTGTATTTTACAGTGAGTGATGAAAGGTTATACTAGTGTATGATGAGGTGTATCAAATTGTCACACGGATGAGGTGATCAGTAAAGGCAAAGTCATCAGTGATGTCATTTGAGATGTTATCAGTGATGTCATCAGTGATATCACTGACCATGTCATGAATGATGTAATATGTGACATCATCAGCAATGCATTGCGGGCGCCTGAGTTATAGTTAGCAGAACTAAGTATAACAGAGGAATTTCTATGGTTTGGTATGAGTGAAATGTCCAACTAACTAAAACGCCCCTGAAATCTATGTTTTTTTCAGTGAATATATATATATATGTGTGTCCATTGTGCTAAGCTTCTAATGCTGAGACTGCAATAAGGATTTGACCATATGGCAACAATACGATACGTGACAGAATAAGTATTCGTATGAATCATGTTGTGAATTAAAAGGCAACAAAGTACTTATATGACTATTAAGTATAAATGTCAATCACCGTGTGCTTAACGCTAAAAGGTTTTAACATAGATTGATCATAAAACAATGCCATTTAGTGCTTACAACTTAATAGATTAAACTGATAGTCCTCAATCTGTGTTATGTATCAAGTGGGCGAACACCCACCAGTGCTCAACTCCGCATAAAACTTTAGTTACACGCGCGGCAATCCAACAGGCATTTTACAGGATGTGGAACCGCGATACCAATGCCTTCCACAACTGCATTAGGCGCGATGGAGCAAGCCAATGGTAGAATGACACGCTTAAAGTTAAACTTGTGAATAGTGTTATTGCACGCTTTTATTTTATTTTTATTTAATTTAGAGTGTTCTCATTGCATAAAATGTACGGGTGTGATTTAAACACACGGAAAAATGTATATTTGAGACGTTTTAAGAACTGTGGTTCCTATGTGCTTTACTTAGTCTCATGAACATAGGTGAAAGACAGCCATGATGAAATAATGTGCAAGTCATGGACTCTTCTATGTTCACACATGAGGGCTATACACCTTTAACCATAGCGACCCTCAGCCAATTGAAACTTGTGTAACACATGAATACCTATGAGACCATGTAACATATATGTATATATAGTGTAACAAAATGACCATGCAGATGTAGTGAACAAGGCGGGAGCAAGCCGCCAAAACGCGTCTAAGCAGCAAATGAGCCATTAAATATCGTTTGGATTATGATTCACGGAGTCAGCGCCTTATTTTGATGGGAAGTTTGGTTTGGTGACAATATATATATATATATATATATATATATATATATATATATATATATATATATAAATATATATATATATATATATATATATATATATATATATATATATATATATATTACCTACTGGCGGTTGCCAGTAGGTAGTTACAGTTAGGACCTAGTTTCCATAGTAAATCAACAACATTCTATTTGGAATAACTTTGGCGCCGGTGGACGAATCTTCGTGAATTTCTCCAAGAAAATAGCCTGCTTGGTTACGCTCCTTCCCTGAAAATTTGGGGGTGAGTCGTCAAGTGATGGCTGAGAAAACAGGAGGGTCCCAAAACATGATTTCCCCATACAATTTTCGATAGGGACCTTTAGCCAGGGCTACAGCCCGAACGGCTGAACGGAATTACACAAAATTTGGCAGAGATGTAGAGTTCTGTTCGCAGATTGTGCTTTTTGTTAAATGGTGTAAATCTGTTCAATAGTTTCTGAGAAAATTGCAAGTAAAATCATAGCGATATCTAGAGTCGGAGTTCAGTACGCGTACTGAAATCTGTGCAATTACGAGCGCGAGCTGCATGCTGATTGGCTGTGAACCGTCTGTCAACACTCAAAACCAGGAAGTGCTGGTGGCCATCCTGTGCCTTGCTTGAACCGAGTCACAAGAAAACAGTAAAACAAAGTTGAGATATAATGGAAGGGGGGTAGGGTAGAGTCATTCTGACCCTCTAGGCTTGCTCAGGGGGTCGTACATGGGTGTTTAGGCTCTATTTTTTATTTAATTTTTTTTAAAAGAAAAATCGCGGCGTATGCGCATATAAATACCTAAAATTACGAGCAGGAGCTGTATGCTGATTGGCTGTCAATACTCCTAACCAGGAAGTGTTGGCAGCCATGTTGTTTGTCGGGAGAGCAGAGTCACAAGAAAACAGTAAAACAAAGTTGAGAAATAAGGAAAGGGGGCAGGGTAGAAACATTCTGAGCATTAAAGACTTGGTCAGGGGGTGGTACGTGGATCTTTAGGGTCAAATTTTCTTTATTTTTTAAATACAAAATGGCAGGGTACTCGTGCAGTACTTGTACGCAGTGGAAAAAGTGGAAAAAAAAAGTAGAAGTCTGTTTTTTTCATTAGGTCCCGGGGGCAAATTACGGGGGCAATTTTTCTGCATAATAGGGGCTTGTAAGGTGCTCCGAGCACTGGGGAACTGCCCTTCTCTGGTTTTATTTTAAAGTATGCGGGGGGGGGGTTACGGTCCTACTCCCCGCAGCCTCGGGGAGTGGCACCCCTCGGGTCTTTTTTAATAAAAAATATGTTTTGATCTCTCCCCTCTCTCTCGCCGTACATGTTGCGGGGAACGCCACCTTTCTGGGGTAGTGATTTGTAAGCAGTTTCTTGCCGATAAAAGTGGCAATAATATATCGCCCTTTACTGATAATATGGCACTGACGGGCATATTATGAAGGACTGGTGTTAAAATTATCAACATTTTATGGGCAGGAAACTGACAATAAAACGGCGAAAATGGTCTTGATAATACCTCCTTGTTAATTCTCATAGAAGCCCATGTTTTGGTGTTAACATGGGCTTCAATGGGAATTAACAAGGGCGTATTATCAAGTCCAGACGTGGCCCTTGATGGAAGTTGCGGTGAGACTGGCGGAGCAGGGGAGGGCAGGGTGGCGGGTGATAAAGAAGGAATCTGGATGATTGTAGGTAAGTAAACAATTAAATTAATAAAATGAATTTCGGGCCACATTCTCAACAACATAAGGCGATATATTCTCGCCGCTTTTATCGGCAGTAAACTGCCGATAAAGCGGCGATAATGGTCTTGATAATACGCCCTTGTGAATTTCCATAGCAGCCCAGGTTAACACCAGAACCTGGGCTGCTATGGGAATTTACAAGGGCCTATTATCAAGCCCATTATTGCCGCTCTATCAGCAGTTTTCTGTCGATAAAAGCGGCCATAATGTATCACCTTATGTTGTTCATAATATGCTGCTTCGTTCGGTGCCCTGCATGTCATTTTGCGATGCAGGGCTCGTTACGAAATTCAGGGCATATTAAAATTAGTGACGTTTTATCATTTTCGTAGCCTTTGCTGAGAATGATTAACAGTAGAAACTATGGTGCGATCACTCTCTCACTGTCAAATCAGAGCAGAGGGCCGCTATGAGAATAGTTAGAAGTGGTCACTTATTGGAGATCCGATTCAGCTGTGTGTGTTATTGTGGGATGTTAGGCAATACTTACATGATTACAGTAACTAAGCATGTGGTTTGATAAAAAAAAAGTTGTGTTAACTCCTCTGCATGGGAAGCGCGATGTTTCCATCTGGCTGTCGATTTCGACCTTTGAAGCAGAGTCAACCAAATGAGTTGTATAAGAGCGCTATTGTCTCAAAAAGAGGTCGCTCTTACATCTGCTAGAGAAACATTTGTCCTTCATGTGGCAAACACCCGCACAGAAGTGTATGCTTTGTTAAATACAGACACGTCGTGGAATTTTTAGGGAGTTAATTTGGACTATCTTTAATGCGTCCTTGAGTAGGGGGTTAGCTTACTTTTTTTAAATTATAAGAATTGGTCTTGTGACTTCTGTAGAAAGTATATTTGGTGTGTTGTCAGTGTTTTTTCATTGCATTTTTTGCAGCATCTTTGGTTAATTGTGCTTAATGGTCACATTAGTTGCCAGTGTACTTGTATTAATTTGTTTACTTAAAAATGGATGCACATATTGCAGCAGACGACAATATTTCTCGGTTGTTGCTGGTCCACAACCGAATGCTTAGTTACTACGGCGCGCTGCCACTTGCAACATTGAGTGCAGCTTATGGATTATCATTTTGATTCTCCATTTTCACATGCGTTCAACCTGTGTTCCATTGCCTGAGCTGTGATTTCGACTGTGCCCTGGATTTGTGTCTTTGCAGTACGGTGTCTGCCAACGCGGATTATGACCAGCTGAGGAGCCCGTTAGTGGTTCATGACTTGCTCTGTTGTATCGGCGGGATTATGGCCTTAGCAGCGACACATGAAATACTGGGACGTTGGAATGTTTTTGCAGCGGCGCATGACTTCTTGGCACCCAGTTACATTGAAGATGACCAGAGTTTTCCTTCGATGGTGATAGAGGCTCCGGTCATTGAGGAACATGTATGTTCATTCTCACTATTGAATTTGATTGCTGAAATGTTTTCAGATGAGAACAATGACTTCCTGTTGGAGGCTGTTGCTACCCTCTGTGCTTACACGCTGTTAGAGTAAGACTCTTTGATTTTTCTGCGTATTCTTTATTTTTTAGTTACTGCTTTCTATCAAAGAGCGAATAACTTTTTTTTGGAAATGTGAACTTGACTCTGGTTTTTAGGAGTGTGCGTTTCTAAGTGGCACACTTTTATATCACGTGCTTTGATGAAGAAAGGGTGCTGTGGGGCTGAGGCTTTCACTCATACACTGTTAAGTTAGAATGGGTTGATTAGAAGCTTACATGCTGTTTTTGCTGTCCTGCTCTGCTTTGCACGTGACACATATTTGTGATATTGTTTAGAGAAGGCTGAGTATTTTGTTTTATATGAGAATAATTTGGTATGCTAGATTTGTAAAGTGCCTCGCTAGTTTTGTGTGTATAGTGAGAGCATGGAACATCAAAGTTATCTTGAATACTGAGTGAAGTAGTGTGGCTCACTGGTTAGAGGCGGCAGACCCGAGAGCAGAGGACGGCCCGGGACCAGGGTTCGATTCCCGGCACGGCAGGTTTCTGGACCAGGGTCAGCGGACTCGATAATTCTCTCGCCTCGGTGCCCACTCTGATCAGCGATCACACTCGGCAACTCTGGGCATTAGCTTGCCTCATCTTCACTAACGGCCCCACCAGACCGCCGGGGATGCCTGGTCTCACCCTGGAGATACCCATTAAGGGACCATTGCTCAGGGAAGCCAGGAAGGGTTTCGCAGCGGTCGAAGCGCCTTGGGACCTTATGGGTAAGTAGTGCGCTATATAAATGCCTATACATTTACATTTACATTTACATACTGTGTCTGTTCAGAATCGGAAGTTCGAGCCATAATACATATGTAGTTGTGTCCACCTTTGATACTAGCGCTTTTCATAATGCATTGTGGAGACAAAGTTACACACAGTTGGAGAACATTCATAACATAATAGTTTGTGGAGCACTGAATGTGATCAATTACTGCTGAGACCCAGAGGTATGGGTCTGACCATGCAATCCTAACAGACTTGCTGTAGTTATAAACTAATCTGCTAGGTAGGGAGGGTGAAATGTTGGTATATTTTAAATTTGTTTACATTTAGTATTATAGGATGCTTTTTACGTTTGTATCTTATAGAATAGTAACAATGCTGACAACCTTGTTTGTGATAATATGTTTAGTTGTATTATCTAAGGTACTGTGCATGAGATGTTGGCGTTAGGAATAAACATTTCAAAGTTGCACGTTCTTTATTTACATATTGTATTGGACTGGTGTAAAAGTATAATGAAAGAGTGCCATTGTTATCCACGTTCCGTATTCTAAGGGCAATGTTCTGGGTCGTCTAGTCATTGGTGTTTTTGTTGTAGGGCAGTGGTTTCCAAACTTTTGACTCCTGAGGACCCCCCATAGAGTCACCACTGGAAGCTGGGGACCCCCAAGCAATTTTTAGGATTTAAATTTCAAACATTAAAACCGTAATTCAGAAAAAATTAACACATATGTGCACATAAAACAAATACTCAAATTACTAATGATTTTAGTGGCATATTTACAAGCCCCTATCACCATGGGAACATCACTTTCTGAGAGTTTTCTGTGGTGATAGGGGCTTTGTTAAGCCACTTAACGTGGCCTAACTGTCCCTTGTAAATAAGACTCCCTTTGACACAATGCTTAGCGTGAAAGCGTTGGGCAGTGCGTGTTGTGGTGGGCATTTCCTCTGCGACACCCATTGATTTTGACGCTGCCGCCTATTTATAAGAGCAGCGTGAATGGGAAGCAGCGTCAAAATTAAGGCCAGGGAAAACCTGGTCTTAACTTGGAGAAACAATGAGAAATGCTTCATTTCTCCTCGTTTTTGTAAAACGCCTTGGACTGTTTATGTTCAGGAAGGCAACCCTTCCTGCACATACACAATCTTTAAAAAAAGACATTTTGTAACTTCCATGTGTGAAGCATTAAGCAGTACACATAGAAGTGACAAAATGACATTTCAATATTGTTTTTGTGAGGGAAGGGGGACCTTCCTGCACATAAACAATCTTCCTCTATTGAATATAGCGCCAGTGCAGGGGAAACGCTGGGCTGCACCATAATATTGTAAATATGGTGCAGCCTTGCGTTTCTGAAGTAGTAGCGTGTGTTGTTGCCAAGGAAGCTGGTCTGGAGAAGCATAAACTTAAGGAGTGTTGGTCTGGAGAAGCACAAACTCAGGATTCAGAACATAACACAGTGGGTAGAATTGACTTTAACAATAAAAATGTATTTCCACACAAAGAAACCTTTTTAGAAGCATCAGGATACTGAAAGACTGAAAAAAAGCATGTCACTAACTTGTACCTTGCAGTTTGCAAGCGGTTGTTTGATGACAGTTTTTTGGTCACTGTGCTAGATTACGATTGTCACTTATGAACTGCTGTGTATTAAAATAATCTGTGTGACAAAAGCAGTAACCCACTGACCGATGCATATCAAATACTGTTTTTTTAAATGTATGGTACACTTCTTTGCAGTAGGCATATTAACCCTCGGTGTTACATTAGTTCAGTCACAGCTCTCACTGGACAAAACTCTCATGTCTCTCCAGCAGGGAACTCAATCATTGTTGTTATCTTGACATTTATATTGTTCTTTGAAAACTGGTAATTAAACAAGATACTTTGTAGTGCTTTTAAAACTGCTGCCTGCGGACCCCCTGGGAATGTTTGAGGGACTCATGGGGTGCGCTGACGACAGTTTGGGAAACACTGCTCTAAGGCGAAGTACGAATGAGTCACTGATTGCTAGTCTGGTAGGTTGTTTGTCTAATAAGTTGGGTTTTGCAACACCATAATACACTGAGGTCCTAAGTCTTTATGCACAATTTTGTGTATGTGCAGAATTCCTGGAACGGTAGTTACAACAAAAAGGCTTGATAAAGGGCTTGCACTTTGAATATGAATATAAAATAGAAGAATAGTTGATAATGGCAGTTAAGGAATGCAGCAATTAGATGTGTGTATGTGTGGATGATGTGTACATTGCGTGGAAGATGAAAATCTTGGCAACTGGGGAGGCAAGATGTTGACCGCGACCCTAGCGGTGTAAGCCTGCCAGCTCCTCTGCTCCCGTTCCAAAGGAGGAGGACACGCCGCCGAAAAAGAAACGGACCTTTTCTGGATTAAAGTGAGGTATCGAGGCGGTGAATCCGTTCTGACCTGATCAAGTGCTGTTTCAAGCATTTCTGCAGCTTCTGTGGTTTGGACATCGTCGTTGCTGTGGACGGCGGTGCTCTTTGCGGGATCAAGACCGAGATGAAAAAACTGACCTGCGGCTCCCGTCTTCAATGGTGTTTGCTGCTCTGCTCGCCGCCCACGCACTGCACTGTTCTTTCCGGAGTTGGCGTATCCCGCTCCGGCTTGTATATTCCCGAGTGAATTCGGCTTTAAGCGGGAAACTCAGCGGGAATAGTACCACTATGGCTCCTAAGAATGCGAAGTCTACTACATGGGGTGGAAGAAACAAAGTTACAACTGTGGACGATAATGTGCATGAGGATCTATCCAGTGGTTCTCCTGGCAAAGCTAAACCCGGTGAGTTGGCAGCTGCTACTTTAAGATCCCAGACTGTTAAGAAAGGGGTTGATCGTGTTGCACAAACAGTGCCTGAATTATTTCAGAAGCAATCGGCTAAAAATGTCCGTACACAGTCTGGGGGAACAGTTGCAATTACCTCTCAGGAGACTCAAAGTATGTTGGGAGAAAGGATAGTATCACATAGAGTATTACAGACTCGGATACACAGATTCATGTTTCTACTAATGTGCAATGTACTAATGTACAAGCAGGGTTGCCTGAGTTCATTGTAATTAATCCGGAATCAGATTTAGCACAGAACTCTAACTTTTCATCTGAAATGGGGGCTGCTGAAAATGGAATTATGGGAGATGTAGTCCCAGTCAGTCCGGTAACCCAATCTGAAGTAGAAACTAACGGTGAAAACTCTGCTCTGGAAGATAGTTCAAATCTAAGACTTCCGGCAGCACAGGATATGCTACAGGATATGACACAAGATATTAACTATCAATTTTATTCCATGTCTGACCTAACCTCGGAGGAAAGCCTGGATAGGGACTGGGCTGATTATCCAGCGGACGATACTAGTATAGAGGAAGAAGTGGGGGAGGGTAAAACTTCACCTTTCTCTGACGTTACAGTCAAGAAAAAGACTACTCGAAATGCGCAATCTACAAGAGATATAAATACTGAATCAGAGAACCCTAATCTGCTGGATGAACAATTCATTGTATCTGACTCCGATACAGTTCCTAATGGGGAAGTCACATTAGCAATGATATATCAAACATTGTTAACCCACAGATGTGATACGAAAGGCGAGATAGCGCGCACTCAGGCTACCTGCCGGAAGGTACAGAATGCCACCCGACGTATCACAAAGATTTGCACAGATATGGCTGTTAAAGTCTCAGAAGCTGAAACTAGGTTCTCAACATTAGAAGACGAAGTGGTGGCTCAAAAAAAAGAACTTTCTCTGGTGAAAGTTCAACGAGATGACATCAGTACAAAGCTAACTGAATTGGAGAACCAAGCTCACGAAATAATCTACAAGTTTTAGGGGTGCCAGAAAATCTAGGCAGTCCTGATGTTCGAAAATTTATTTGGGAACTTTTTTCTAAGGCGTTTCCTGAACTGGGAATGTGGGACTGGTCAGTGGTGATCGAACAAGCTCATTGTTTCCCATTTGTTCTTAGAGATAAGCAAAAAAATGATGTCTATCCTAGGGCCATCTTGGTTAAATTTAGTAATTTTCTGGCAAAGGAAGCAGTATTTAATTTAGCAAGACCAGAAAAAAAACGCTCAGGTAAAGATTTGAATTCCTTCGTCAGACCCGATTACTGTCAGGCAACTGTGTCAAAGCGATGGCATCTCAGACAACTGATAGCTGGCTTTCAACAGAAGGGAGCCACAGTATTTTTGCAAAGTCCTGCCAAATTAAAGGCCACACAACAATTTCTTTTTCCTGAAATTGCCGCAAAGGACTTTCTGGCCTCACTATGAACAATTGTTGTTACTGTATCGAGACTGTATTTTGGGCCATCTCATGTCTTCTTTCTGAGTAGCAGTGCTGATCTAAGACTGTCGCATCCGGTCGCATCCTGAGCTCCCAGGGACTGGCTGTCTCTGTGCCTAATAAGGTGGGTTTGGGTGGGGGGGGGTGGGTTGGGTGGTGATGGTCACTGGTGGGTGTGGGTAGGGTGGGGTTGGGGCAAAAAATCAGCAACAATCAGCAACAGACATAGAAGCTGTACGATAGTGAAGTTTGGGAAAAATAATAGATTTGTTCAGAACCTAATGTCTCCTCTTCTGATTTCTTTTTTCTCTTTTTTTTTTGAATGGAGATGTAAATAAAAGTATGTTCTCTGAACATTAATGGTTTGAATGATAATAAAAAAAGAGGGGCCCTAGCCAAAATGATACAGCTACTTCGAATAGATATTCTCTGTCTGCAAGAGACTCATGTCGCATGGGATAAAAGGAGGATTCTTAATAACTTAGGACTAGATTTATTGGTCTGTTCTAAGCAGACAGGAATTAAACGCGGTGTTGCAATTTTTATGCGACATAATCTAGGGACCTGTATCAAAACAACTGCGGACAAATGGGGACGGTGGGCCTCCGCAGAACTGCTGTTATATCAACAGAAGTTTGTGATATACACTATCTATGGCCCTAATCTGGATGACGCCGAGCTATTTAATTCTCTAAATCAGGAGTTATCTGTCTGCACTTCTCCTATTATTTTATGTGGTGACTTAAACATTCATCTAGAAGCTAATTTTGATATTAGACATGATAAATATACGGGTTCTAAACCACGAACTTTTAGGGCCTTGAGGAATTTACTGACGGACAACTGTCTTATGGATGTGTGGTTTTCTATGTATAATAAAGACCCTGGTTATAGTTTCTTTTCTGCCCCGCATCGAAAGCATATCCGTCTTGACTATTTTCATATATCTCAATTTTTTTTTTGATAAAGTAAAAATGGAAATTCTCCCAAGATTATTATCTGATCACAATCCTTTAGTACTATATCTTAGTCTACCATCTATAGGTGAAAGACCTGGAACAACCTGGTCATTCCAGAGGAGTTTATTATCTGATGAAGAATATATTCAATATATGACTAAAATTATACAGGATTCTTTGGATATTAATATTAATAGTGCATCTATCCCTGTGGTATGGGATGCATTTAAATCCGTAGTAAGGGGAGAAACTTTAAAATATTCAAATTTCCAAGGTAAAAGTAAACGGGACACATTTTTGAAAGACTGCGATATGGTTTCGCGGGCAGAAAGAAAACTAGCTGAAAGTATCAAATCCAACACTCACATTCAAGAATCTCAAACTGAGCTCTTTATCAAACGTAGCATGGTTTATTCCTATATTGTGGAGCGAATGATATCGCAGTATAGACAACATAGAACTGAAAGTTATGAACTAAGTGAGAATACAGGGAAAATTTTGGCTCAAAGATTGCGTCAAAAAACAACAGCTAACGAAATTCTTAAAATTCGAGATCTTAATGGGAATATAAAAGTATCTAAGAAGGATATACTGTCCACCTTTAGTGAGTTCTATCAATCTTTATATTGTCAATCCAGGAATAAAGATGATGTAGAAGTGAGAATACCCCAATATTTGGAGGCTGTAGGAATAACTCGGCTAACGGAAGATCATAGGGAATCTCTCAGCGCTACAGTATCATGGGAAGAAATTGAAGCAGCAATAATGGGACTGGCACTTGGTAAGGCAGCAGGGCCTGATAACATACCAATAGACTTCTATTGAATATTTAAGGGAGTGTTAAAATCAGAACTCATAAAATTGTTCCAGTTGGCATTCTCTGGTATCTCTCCAGAGTCATGGTCGCTAGCCACTATTGTTGTTCTTAAAAAGAAGGGGAAGCCCAGTGAAGAAATGGGGTCTTATAGGCCCATATCTCTAATATCCGCCGATAGCAAAATTTTCTCCAAAATTTTAGCTAATAGACTTAATAATCTGATGCCGCATCTAGTATCTAGAAGGCAGCATGGCTTTGAGGCGAAACGTGACACCACTGATCATATCAAAAAGATAATAACCTTGTTAGACTGGGCGCAAGCATCTGAATCTTCTGTAGCAGTGGCCCTGTTGGACGCTGAAAAAGCGTTCGACAGGGTCACATGGAGGTTCTTATGGGCTGTCATGATTAGGATGGGACTCCCTGAGGAATTTGTGAATGCTATTAAGGCTCTCTATCATCAACCAAAAGCTGCTATTAGGATCACTGATACAGCATCTGAACCTTTCGAGATAACAAGGGGGACCAGGCATGTTTGCCCCTGCTCCCCCCTGTTGTTTGCCATGTATCTTGAACCCTATCTTCATAAATTGGCGACCGAGGAAGGAATTACTCCAGTAATTATTAGAGGAAAGAATTTTAAAATATTTGCCTAGGCGGATGACGTTGCCATTACTACACCAGACATTAAAAATGCTTTACCGAAGATAATATCTCTGGCAGAAGAGTTCGGGGAACTATCAGGCTTTAAGCTAAATATTGCAAAAACGCAGATCATTCATTCTAAAAATGGTCGCCCCAAACATATGGTATTTGTACTGGAGGCTCAATATTTGGGAATTACAATATCATCTAAAGTCGAGGATATTGTTCGTTTAAATATCGAACCTGTAATAAAATCTTCAAATATTACGTTGGAAAGGCTTAATACCATTCACTTTTCTCTTTATGGTCGGG
Organism: Lissotriton vulgaris; assembly: GCF_964263255.1. Classification (NCBI taxonomy): domain Eukaryota; kingdom Metazoa; phylum Chordata; class Amphibia; order Caudata; family Salamandridae; genus Lissotriton; species Lissotriton vulgaris. The sequence goes on from NC_141691.1 coordinate 2,082,315,919, forward strand.
TGAATATTTTAAAGATGTTAATTTTTCCAAAATTTGTATATTTATTTTGAACTATCCCTTTATTGTTTTCAACATCGTACTTCTCTCAAATGGATAGAATGGCATCTAGATTCTTATGGAGCTATCACCGGACCAGACGTGCTATTAGTCGATGCTCTCTCCCAAGGATGAAAGGTCTTTGGGGGGTCCCAAATTTCCGACTGTATTACTGGCTCATTCTACTAAAATATATGGGTATATTAATTTTTCCAGGGATCACCATCGAACAAGCGATATACCTGTCAATCTACGAGATATTATTGGGAGAGGAAGTCCCCCAATCTTTGGTTAAAATTCTGGAAATCAGTTATTATAAAAAAACGAAATTTAAAATTATAGCAGCGGCTGCCTCAATTTGGCGGCAGTTTAAAAAGAAAATTATTAATCTTAAAGATATTAGTTATTATACTCCAATTTTGAAGACTAGGGTACTGCCCGAGATTTTTGATGACCCAATCACGAAAAGATGGTATGCTGCAGGTGCTCACATCTTGGGAGACCTCTTTAATGATAATCAACTGTGTTCTTTTTCCAGCTTACAAGTCAAATATAATTTGTCAAGGCACGATTTTTTTAAATATCTTCAACTCCGGAATTTTCTAGAAACAAAAGGTTTACTTGATAATATCTGTATGAATAAAAACTATATTCTGGAAGCATTAAGGAAAGGGGGGAGAATTGGCTTAATTTATCAGTTAGTAATAAATCAAATGGATGATGATTTGAAACTAATCGAAATTAAATGGCAAAGGAAACTTGGAATCGCTAAGGTTGATATAGCAAGATCGATCAAATTAGCAACCAAAGTACTGTTCAATGGCTCACTGCAGAGCCAACATTTTATGTATTATTCACCTGCGAGGTTGGCTAAATGGAGAGGAAGCCATGTTGATAAATGTAACAGATGTAATGAAATAGCTGCCGACTCTAGCCACATGTTCTTCAAATGTCCTAAACTCTCTCAATTTATCACAGATATCGAATTCTTTATTAATAACAGTTTGGGGGTCTTGGCCAAATTAAATACGGAAATGGTCATCCTGGGTTTAGAGTTTAATCAAATAGGAATTAGGACACTAGGTGAAGAAGTTTTCCTATTTATCTGTATGGCAGCTTTTCATTTTTGTATTACGTCACACTGGCTTGATCCCGAACCTCCTGTTTTTTGCCAATGGCAAACCAACATTTTATCTATATATCAATTTCAACTTCAAACTGCGATTTATAGAACGAAGAGTGTTGTAAAGCAGAGATTCGGGTTAAAAGTCTGGGCACCTATTCAGAAATGGATATAATTTATTGATTTACCAATCTCTTTAAAATACAAGGGCCAAACAAATTCATTTATTGTATTTGTACATGTTCCTATTCCTTTTTACTTTAAATCTAATTTGTACTTCGTGTCCGTTGTAGGACAGTCTTGTCTTATTTTTTGTATAATGTCTGATTGTTTGCTGAAATAAAATAAATAAAAAAAAAAAGGGAAGATGAAAATCTTAAAAAACTAGAGAGGTTGTAGAGTTGCAAACTTTCCATTTCTTTGTAAAGGAAGTGGATGTTTAGTTTTCCAGTGTATATATATATATATATATTCACTGTACAAACCATAGGTTCCAGGCATGTTATAGTCAGGAATTAGCATTTAAAAACTTTAGAAATTCACAGAAAAAAAACATAGGTTTCAGCCACGTTATAGTTAGGAATAAGCATTAAAAAAACATTAGAAATTCACTGAAAAAACCATAGGTTTCACACCGGTTATAGTTAGTAATTAGCATTTAAAAAACCTTAGAAATTCACTGAAAAAACCATAGGTTTCACTCATATTATAGTTAGCTGGACATTTCTCTCATACAAAACCATTGAAATTCCCCCATTATAGTTAGTTCAGCTAACTATAACTTGCACGCCCGCAATGCACTTCTGATGACGTCACATATTACATCACTCATCACATGGTCATTGACATCACTCATGACATCACTGATGAAATGTCAAATGACATCACTGATTACATCACTGATGACATTATCCTCGTGAAAGAGTGGCAAACCTCCTCTCAGCATAATATAACCTTTGATACACACATTGAAAAATAGAAACTAAAAACTTCAAAACAATGGACATACCGATACCAGTTACAACAAAATGTTCAGTAATTCCAACATCTACATACATATTCAATCGTTCACCAACAGTTCTATAGAGTCACACATACATGTACTCACTCATCATATGTACTCATACACCTATACATACTGTTATACACAATACTCATCCATAGAGTTGCTGATACACATACTCACGCATGCAAATAAACTATCAAACATCCATTTACTTGCATATATAGCTATACACAAACCACTACACTTACTTCTACAGAAACATACACATACTTATTCTCTTAAACAATCACTTATAGAAAGACATACTTATTATATAGGAACTCTCCCAATCTCACACTCTGACACATACTCACATATATACATCAATACTCACATAAACTAGTTTGAAACATATGTTGTTACGTATAAAGATACTTTTGAGACAGTCGATCACTCACTAACATACGCATACACTCACTCATCCACCCATACAGTCCTGTACACATGCTGTTTTCAAAACATATACAAACTGTGAGTCAATCATGCATGCATCTGTGCGCTAAGTAATACTCCCCACCAAACCATACAGACACTCATACTGATACTGAAAAAAACAACTAATAACCAATATAGACACTCATGTATCTACTCACCAAGCCATGCAGCCACTTATACACAAAGTGAGACACTGATACAGATATTTACATATTTAAACATTACTCGCTAATACATGTATTCACTAAGATACCCTTAATGAGTATGTTATACAATTAATTTTACAACAATAAATCCATCCATTTAGACACTTATTTACACATTTATTCTTCCATCGAACTTCAGATATACATATATAAAACATATTTATTTTTCAGAAAGACACACATTCACTGATGTCATCAGTGATGTCATTTGAGATGTCATCAGTGATGTCATGAGTGATGTCACTGACCATGTGATGAGTGATGTAATATGTGACATCATCAGCAGTGCATTGCTAACTACTATATAACTACTATATACAACTAACTATAAACGGGAGAATTTCAATGGTTTTGTATGAGAGAAATGTCCAGCTAACTATAACATGGGTGAAACCTATGGTTTTTTCAGTGAATTTCTAAGGTTTTTTAAATGTTAATTCCTAACTATAACGTGTGTGAAACCTATGGTTTTTCAGTGAATATATGTATATATATATATATATATATATATATATATATATATATATATACTGTGAACAAGGGCAACTGCCCGAAATGCGCCAGTCTCGTTTGCTGCTATTGCCAAATAAAATAACAACTTGCCTTGACTTTGGGATTCGTGTTGCCTTCTGTCTCTGGGAGACTGGAATTGCAGTTGTGCTTTTTGTGCATTACCTACTGGCAATAGCCAGTAGGTATATATAGTTAGGATTAATTCCCTATGGGATTTCTGAAAATTCTATGCCTAATAACTTTGGCGTTTGAGGACGGAATCGGCTGAAATTTTCAGGAAAATGGCACATTTTGTTTCTGAGCAGCCCCTGAAAATTTGGTGGAGTTTCGTCAAGGGGGGGCTGAGAAAAAAGGGGGGTCCCAAAACGCGTTTTTTCCATTCATTTTTCCATAGGGCGGTTGGACTCACTTTTAGCTCGAACGGCTGAATGGATTTGCACGAAACTTGGCAAAATTGTAGGGACTGTTAGCCCGATGTGCCTTTGCTAGGTCTCAATATATGTGCTCCAGTAGTTTTTGAGAAATTAACGTTCAAACCAAGATATATATCTGTAACAGCGCTCCGGGCAGCGATCCGGTCCGCTTACTTTTCGCGAAACGGAACTTTGCGCGCAGAAAGCTGATTGGCTCTCCGGTGTCTGTCAACATTCTAAACAGTCCGGAGCGGCCGCCATCTTATCTCTCGGTAGGATCGAGAGAGAAGAGGTGAAAAACGAAGGGGGAATTTATTGAAAGGGTGCAAGGTATACCCCTCTTGACCCCCTAGGATTGTTGTTGGGGTTATTAAAGGGTCCCGTGGGGAAAATAAAAAAGAATGATTTTTCACGGTAGAAGCGTTTCCCGGGCCGCGAACTGGGCCGCAAACTGGTAGCGAAACGGGAATTCGCCATTTTGTGCTTCGTTTTAATTGTTTAGAGACAAAAATTATCGCCGCACATCGGCCACAATGCATGAATATCGTTGAAAAGTCAGCGATATTCATGCATTATCGAGCAAATGCTCTTAGCCATGTTATCCACCTTCCATTGGATAACAGAAAGCTGATTGGCTCTCCGGTGTCTGTCAACATTCTAAATAGTCCGGAGCGGCCGCCATCTTATCTCTCGGTAGGATCGAGAGAGAAGAAGAGGTGAAAAACGAAGGGGGAATTTATTGAAAGGGGGCAAGGTATACCCCTCTTGACCCCCTAGGAATGTTGTTGAGGTTATTAAAGGGTCCCGTGGGGAAAATAAAAAAAAAATTATTTTTCACGGTAGAAGCGCTTCTCGGGCCGCGAACTGGGCCGCAAACTGGTAGCGAAACGGGAATTCGCCATTTTGTGCTTCGTTTTAATTGTTTAGAGTCAAAAATTATCGCCGCACATCGGCCACAATGCATGAATATCGCTGAAAAGTCAGCGATATTCATGCATTATCCAGCAAATGCTCTTAGCCATGTTATCCACCTTCCATTGGATAACATGGCTAAAAACCGCTCTGTGCGTGGTTTTTTTTTTTTTTTTTTTTTTTTTGCTGCGTGACGTTTGTTAACGTTCGATTCGATGGAAATCAGGAAGTGTTGAACACCATTTTGTCACTGCGAGTAAATATTTTGTTATAAATGAATCCTTATTGATAAACATTGTCTGCGCCATCTTGCGTTTTTGTCCAATGCCACAATTTTGTCGTGCACGGCAGCTAATTTAGATGCCTTGACCAGACCCACTCTCTGCACGCCGTCGATTCTCAGCATGGCTCCCCACCCTCGCACGCATCTCCCCCACGCAATGGTCACCCCCGCTCTCTCTCTCTCATGCATGGGCCATATACTTCCCCCATCTGCGCTGCTCTTCTCTGAGAATCACACCCTGTGCCCGTTCGACACCTCCCTTTCACCCTATTCACTACCGCACCCTCTGACACTTCTCTTCCTCTGTGTCCGATTGTCCAGGCCGGACCTAGGCTATCACCTAGCCCTGCGGATGTAGTGTATGGCTCCAGCTGTAGAGTATCCAGACATGCCAACCCTCCCGATTCAGGTGTGAGACTACTGATTTCAGTGCTAGTCTTTCGCTTCTCGATTCCTGCAAGGAAAAATGCGGGGGCATATTACCAACAACTAGCGGTAATTTTTTTCTCTAACTTGTTTAGAGACAATAATTATCGCCGCACTTCGGCGAATTTTATCGCACATAAACCTTGCTATTAGCAAGGTTTATCGCAAATGCGATAAAAAACGGCCGCAATGCATGAATATCGCTGAGAAGTCAGCGATATTCATGCATTAGACAGCAAATGCTCTTAGCCATGTTATCCACTTCCCATTGAACAAGCGCATGGTCTTTTAAAGATTTGTGAAGTACTCGGGGCGGGGGGGGCACTGGCACAATTTGCAGGCCAGGCAGTGTTCAACACGTGCATCACCCTTTCTCTGCCTGCTATTGCGCTCCATGTTTCGGAAAGGTAAGAAAATGAACGTGCATTTGAGTTTGAAATGTCCGATCTTGTAGCAGTACACTTGCAAAGCCCACACATGACAATAACCCGATTCAAGGCCCCATTCACCCGATTTTTTAAAAAAATATAGTACTCCAAGACAGTTACATTTTAAAACTTTATTAATATTTAAATATAACGAACGCAACAAAAACTGTAAATATATTTAACCATTTTTTTAAATTAACCAGAACTATAACGATAACAACAACAACAACAATAATATAACTTTTATGTCTAAATTACGCAAACATTTAGCTAATCTGCTAAAGGGGGGAGTCGCCATTTCTTTACAATAATCAATAATGAAAAATCCACATCAATAGGGTTGCCCGTTTTGTCGATGCAGCACTATAGTGCAATATACACAGCACCTGGGGTGTCAAGAGTGAACAGGTCTTTCTTTGTTCCTTAAGATGTTATCTCCGAGAATGCTGATGCATTGGTGTCTGTACACTTCTTTGTCAATTCTGTCAAGATGATAACTGCTTTATAAACAGACGATATCTTTGTTTCGTCATTAGTGTTAAGTGTGTCTGAAACTACAGTGCCCTTCTGGTTTTTTTTCTTCTGGCTCTACAGAGTTTTGTGTGTTGTTCTTTTGAGCGACAATTATTCCAGAGGTTTCAGGTTCACTTGTTTTGTTCTGCAGTGAGTTAACAGCTTTAGAGAGTTCATGTTTATTTGCTATGTCCTGCTGTTCGTGAACTGCTTCAGAGACGTCAGCCTCATTTTTTATGTTTCAGTAGATCCTGGACCTGCCCGGCCGCGCCCAAAATGGCGCCGGTGTAAATGGGACTCGTAACTGCTTGTTCTGTACTGGTTGCCCAACCTTGATATCACGAGATACATATGCAGTTTTGAAGCACATGGCGGAGGCTTGTCTGCTGTAGTGGGGCGCCCCTTTATCGTTTCAGTCGCCATTCCGCCCGCTTTTGCTACACTGTGCCTCATCCGCCATTCAGCTGTTTACCGCCCGCTCTTACGGCTACAGCGTCTCGCTCACCATGTAGTTGAGTTGCTCCCACTCTTGCGGTGCAGTGGTAGGCGGCTTCCACAGGACTCTTAAAATGGCGGCCGGCTCTTCGGATTTGGGCCTGGTCCAGTAAAATGGCCCTGGGACACCTTGGAACTCGGTCGCTTGTCTGCCAGGGCTTGGGTTCCATTCTCGAAAGCGTCCCCTCAGCCTTGAAGATTGTACAAAAGTCTTGGGGGCCCTCGACTCCCGCAGGCTTCCGGTGGGGAGCGGCTGCCATGATTGCTTGCGGAATGGCCACGACGGAGCTACGAGATGGTGGTGCTCTCATGGTGACGCCAGCTTCAGTCTGAAACATCCAGAAACAAGGTGGGGCTTTTATCGTTTGGTGAAAAAAAATGTTTTAATCCAATGAAAAGTGTTATTTTTAGGTCACATGACCTAGTCTTACATAATTAGGAAAAGAAAAGTAAAATGAACCAATGAAAAGTTTTATTAACAAGTCACATGACCTGTTATGCTTACGTTACGCGCTGCGCGGCGCGCTCTGGATCGTTTCCGGGAAGCTGCGCCTTGCGCACCGGAGCACATCCGGGTGCGCTAACGCGTCGCGTCATATGACGCATTACGCGACAATGCAGGTGCAGAATATAGTCAAAATGTCTCCACCAACCAGCGGTCGGAATTCCACCGCTTTCAGCAGTCCAAAAAGTTCGGTCAAATCTTAAGAGCGGGAGCACCTCAACTACATGGTGAGCGAGACGTTGTAGTCGCAAGAGCGAGCGGTAAAGAGCTGAATGGCGGAAGAGGCACAGAGTACCAAAAGCGGGCGGAATGGCAACTAAAACGGTAAAGGGGCGCCCTGCGACAGCGTGTCTTCAGGTGAAACGGATTGTGGGACAAGGTCCAGAATGAAAGATTCTTCAAAAGGGAAAAAATTCCGCCGGACCCCGGGAGCCGGCCACCTATGCCGGGGGCGATCTCAGGCCTCACCAGGGCAACACGACTTGGGGAGGGGGCAGGAGCCAAGCGCCCCCTCTCAGTCCGCGCCATCTCACCGCCCCTCGGGAGCCTCCGTCAAGCGGTTTAGGGAGGCACCGTATCACATTGTTTTCCAATGCAGTCAGGTCCACAAATGGACCCCACTACTTTGAATAGTGAAGCTGCAGCAGGTGCAAATAAGGTTTAAACAGTGTTACAAGAACTGCTTAGAACTCTGAAGTATGGCACTCAATAACCAGGACTTATGTCATTTATGTAAGGCAGTGACATTGAAGCAACTCTGGGACAAAAAGCATGAACGAACATTCACGTATGAAAATCTTATTTGGAGAAGGGGTAGAATCCAAACGCCCCCTGCCAGTTCGCGCCACTACACTGTATGTGGAAAATCTGAAGACATCATTCTACAAACTCTCAACGCTTGTTATCAGTGCATGACTTTCATGCTCGATCGATTGAGCTAGCCGGATCGGGCAATAAAAAGTATAAAATAGTTATGTAAATAGTTATTTAATAAAATGTTTTATTCTGTTTCTTTGGTGGTGTGTTGTGTATATTTATAATATTTGCATAGGGTTTGCCGTTATTTTTGGCGGTGTGGGTGGCGGAGTCGAGCTGTTTTGCAGCCCTCATGGTGTGGAGCTCAATTCATTTCACTATTTTCGTATTTCTCATGAAGGGTTATTCCTAATGTTTGTATTTTACCGAGGTTAAAAAGAGATCGAATTAGTGGTCTACTGATTTTGCTCGATTACTTTTATTTTTTTACACGATTTTTCACTATCTGCAAAGACTAAACAGAGTATTGCGACTTTGTGCTTGTTTGTAAATAGACAATGATGCAAAGAGAACCAATTGTAAAACAGTAAATGCTTGGATAATAATCAATCAAATGGAGAGACAAGCAGGTACGACGGATTACAACAGGGGTAAAGGTCTGCGTTAACTACCGTTCACTATCTGCAAAGAGAGAGTACTACTAAGAGAAAAGAGGGGAGTGGGGGGGGGGCAGCGTTCAAAGCACATCAGCGTGCATAAACACGAAAACGTTTTTACCTATCACGTACTTGACATTTGACAGCTTTTGATGTTTGCTATTAAAAAACCATTGAAATTCACAGAAAAAACCATAGGTTATACTCGATATATAGTTAGGAATTTGCATTTACAAAACCTTGAATATTCAATGAAAAAAACATTGGTTTTAGGCCATATATAGTTAGGGATTTGCATTTAGAAAACCTTATTTTACTCGCATAAAACCATTGAAATTCCATATATAGTTATAAGCGCTAACTATATATCGCGCACCCGCAATCCACTGCTGATGATGTCACATATTACATCATTCATGACATGGTTAGTGACATCACTGATGACATCACTGATGACATCTCAAATGACATCACTGATGACATCACTGATTACAACATCCAGTGACTGTATGTTTCTGTAAAGTTAAAATATGTTTTACATATTGATGAATGTGTGGATATATAAGTGTCTGGATGAAGGATTTACTAGGTGCATGACTGACTGATTGAGTGAGTGATTAAATGTGTCTCACTGAGTGCATGGGTTAGTGACTAAACTGTTTTAATTTGTGCATCATTATATCTGTTGTTCTACAAACTGCTGCATATGTTGATCAGTAGCTATATGAGTAACTGTATGGGTTGATTGGTTGCCCAAGTATTTGTATGGGAAACTGAGTGTGTGTGTATGGGTGGCTGGAAGGTGTGTGACTCTGTACATAGATGTGTGAGTAGTTGATTCACTATATGTATAGATTCAAAACTGCATGTGGAAACAGCTGTATGGGCGGTTGACTGTGCATGAGTGTATTAGTGAGTGAATGAATATCTCAGTGCTACATGTCAAATTAAGTACATATGTAAAACACAGTACATGTGAGAGTTGACATCTATAAATAACTGTGCATAAGAGCCAGTGAATGTGTGAGTGGCTGTATGGATCATTGTGAACATGTATCAGAGATTGTATAAGAGAGTAAAGTAAATATGTGTTAGTATATGTTTGAATAAGTAAGGTGTGTATAACTGTATAGTTGAGAAAATGGAGGTGTGATTGATTTTTGGCATAACTGACTAGGTGTGTGAGTAACTCCATGGATGAGTGACTGTCTGTTTACACTGATTGTATCTAAGGTTATATTAGAGTCTGAAGAGGTTCATGGTATTATCACATGAATGATATCATCAGTGATGTGATCAGTCATGTCAAATGAGATGTTATCAGTGATGTCATCAGTGATGTCATTTGAGATGTCATCAGTGATGTCATCAGTGATGTCACTAACCATGTCATGAATGATGTAATATGTGACATCATCAGCAGTGGATTGCGGGTGCGCGATATATAGTTAGCGCTTATAACTATATATGGAATTTCAATGGTTTTATGCGAGTAAAATAAGGTTTTCTAAATGCAAATCCCTAACTATATATGGCCTAAAACCAATGGTTTTTTCATTGAATATTCAAGGTTTTGTAAATGCAAATTCCTAACTATATATCGAGTATAACCTATGGTTTTTTCTGTGAATATATATATATATATATATATATATATATATATATATATATATATATATATATATATATATATATATATATATATATATATATATACCAATCCCCTCCAAATTCTGAAGGAAGCCAGGACGCTCAGAGTTTGTTGCAGAATGTTTTAATGGCAGTAGAATACGGTGCGACGCGTTTCGCCGATAAGGCTTGCTCACGCTCGTCAACAACACATAGTCAGCCATTTTTAAATGCTGAAAAACACACCCCCAGTGTACTACAGTGTACTCAGACGTTAACACAAAGTCGCCATTTTATAATATATAAAATACATTGAAAGAATTATCCTACAGTGTAATTCATACAAAACAAAGCATCGTGTGCGTAAGGGGTTAGACATAAATCTTGCATAGTGTATGCTCAGTGAATCTCAGCCACAGATAAGATATTGGGTTACAATCCCCTCATGCGCTAGTAAAACCACATAGTCCCGTACAGATTGTTATTGAGTATCCTTCAATCATTATAAGCTAATATACAAAAGATCTTGTGATAGCGAGAGGTCACGATCACGTGGTTTACTTGGAAACAATATCCCCGCGCTCATTGGCTGCTGTGAATATGTCTAAAGTCAAACCCCATACGATTGGATATCGTCGCTAGGTAACGAGGGAAACAACAGTTTGTCACGATAAGGACATGTAGCAGTTAAATAGCAACTCAAGCATTGCCCAAGTGGGCAAATGAATAATAGTGTCGGATTACAACATTTGTAATATATACAATGATGTTACGATATAGAGTCCAAATGCGCCGTGAGTGATCATTGATCGCGCCATTTCAGTGACAGTTCTACCGGCACTGGAGGAGAGATATATATATATATATATATATATATATATATATATATATATATATATATATATAATATGTATATACATATACATATATATTACCTACTGGCGGTTGCCAGTAGGTAGTTATAGTTAGGATTTTTTTCAATGTTAAATCTCAAAATTCTATTTGGAATAACTTTGGCACCGGTTGACGAATCTGCCTGAAAATTTCCTGAAAATGGCCTCGTCGAGCTCCGGTCCTTCCTTGAAAGTTTGGGGGGGATATGTCAAGCGGGGGCCGAGATAAAAGGGGGGTCCCAAAACGCGTTTTCCCCATGTTAATTTCCATAGGGCGGTCGATTTCACTTTTAGCCCGAACGGCTGAATGGATTTCCACCAAACTTGGCAAAATTGTAGGGACTGGTAGCCCGATGTGCCTTTGCTATGTCTCAAGATGTGTGCTGCAGTGGATTTTGAGTAATTTAGGTTCAAAAAAATATATATATCTATAGGCGCTCTCCGGTGCGCGCATCGGAGTGCGCTCCTGGCGCGACACGCGACTTGTGCGCAGAAAGCTTATTGGCTCTTGGGTGTCTGTAAACATTCTAAACAGTCTGGAGCGGCCGCCATCTTGTGTCTCGGTAAAATCGAGACACAAGGGGTTTGAAAAAAAAAGGGGCAAATGACCATAAGGGGGAAGAGTAGACCCCCTCTGACCCCCTAGGTTTGATGTGGGGGCTAAAATAGGGTCCTGCGGGGCATTACATTTTTAATTTTTTTTTCCGTTTTGCGCGGGGGAAGCGCATGGTACGCGCACCGGGAAGCGAAGCACGGGGAAAATCCAGGACCATATTTATGAAGGCCTTGCGCTGCCAGTTTTGCGCCGCCTGTGCGTCAATTTTTGTGACGCACCAGCGGTGTAAAAAAATGCGCATTGTTACGCTATATTTAAAAAGTGACGCATCTATCTAGATGCGTCACTTTTTAAATATAGTGCAACGAGGCACATTTTTTTACACTGCTGGTGCGATGCGTCACTTTTCTGTGTGCACTCCTTATGACATTCCAGATGTGTCATATTTAATGTATGACGAATCATGTTGCAAGGAGTTACAGATACGTCAGTATTTCTGACATATCTGTAAACATGAAAGTGACGCGAGGCAGGCGCAAGATTTTGACGCAACAGCATCCTAAAAGTGACGCAGAGAAATCTCATAGATTTCAGTACGTCGTTATTACCAAGCTTTTTGCGGAGGATTGCCCCCTCTGCATACATTATACCTGACGCAGATATAATGTGGCGCAAAGTTTTAAAAAGTGACCCATGTACCTAGATGCGTCACTTTTTAAAAATAGCGTCAGGTATAATGCATGCAGAGGGGGTGTTCCCCCGCAAAAAGCTTGGTAATAACGACGCAGTGAAATCTTTGAGATTTCACTGCGTCACTTTTAGGATGCTGTTGCGTCAAAATCTTGCGCCTGCTTCACAGCAGACCTTTCACATGGTGCTTTTTCCATGTGAAAGGACACATTACTGGAGTTGCGTCACTTTTGTGACGCACTCCAGCAATGCGTTACTTTAGTGTTTACAGATACGTCAGAAATACTGACATATCTGTAACTCCTTGCGACATGATTCCTCATACATTAAATATGACATATCTGGAATGTCATAAGGAGTGCGCACAGAAAAGTGACGCATTGTACCAGTGGTGTAAAAAAATGCGCCTCGTTGCGCTATATTTAAAAAGTGACGCATCTAGGTAGATGGGTCACTTTTTAAAATCCTGCGCCACATTATATCTGCGTCAGGTATAATGCATGCAGAGGGGGTGTTCCCCCGCAAAAAGCTTTGTAATAGCGACGCAGTGAAATCTTTGAGATTTCACTGCGTCACTTTTAGAATGCTGTTGCGTCAAAATCTTGCGCCTGCTTCACAGCTGACCTTTCACATGGTGCTTTTTCCATGTGAAAGGACACATTACTGGAGTTGCGTCACTTTTGTGACGCACTCCAGCAATGCGTTACTTTAGTGTTTACAGATACGTCAGAAATACTGACATATCTGTAACTCCTTGCGACATGATTCCTCATACATTAAATATGACATATCTGGAATGTCATAAGGAGTGCGCACAGAAAAGTGACGCATTGTACCAGTGGTGTAAAAAAATGCGCCTCGTTGCGCTATATTTAAAAAGTGACGCATCTAGGTAGATGGGTCACTTTTTAAAATCCTGCGCCACATTATATCTGCGTCAGGTATAATGCATGCAGAGGGGGTGTTCCCCCGCAAAAAGCTTTGTAATAGCGACACAGTGAAATCTTTGAGATTTCAGTGCGTCACTTTTAGGATGCTGTTGCGTCCAAATCTTGCGCCTGCTTCACAGCAGACCTTTCACATGGTGCTTTTTCCATGTGAAAGGACACATTACTGGAGTTGCGTCACTTTTGTGACGCACTCCAGCAATGCGTTACTTTTGTGTTTACAGATACGTCAGAAATACTGACATATCTGTAACTCCTTGCGAATTGATTAGTCATATATTAAATATGACATATCTGGAATGTCATAAGGAGTGCGTCCAGAAAAGTGACGCATCGCTGTTTTCACGTAGCGATGCGTCACTTTTCAGAAATGAGGCCTCCAGTTTATTCACTGTGTCACCTCTACGACCCTTTCTTGCGTCAATACGTCCCTTTTGCATACATTACACCTGAGGTAGGAATAATGTGGCACAGGGGTTTACAAAGTGATGTATTTACCAAGAAACGCCACTTTGTAAATATGAATAAATAAGGTGCATTTTTTATTGGAATGTTGTGTCACAAAAAGTGATGCTTTGGTGGCGTTAAAGTGACGCATGGCTTCATAAATGAAGCCTTCTACCTTCAACTCCAGCAATGCATCTTTTCTTATCCTTCAACACTCCTGTTCTTTTTCAACATTTTCATTGAATATCAACATTCCCCATATTCACTCTTCTTCTCATAACTTTCTTTTCTAACACTCACCTTCCTTCATTCCTCCTACTTCACTTCTTTTTTCCTCTCATACCTTTCTGTTCTTTCTTACTCATTCTCCTTTCAATTATCAATGCACTATATTTCACTTACTCTTCATTTTTTTAAGAATATAGCTCTTTGATGAGAATTGGAGGTAGTTCTGAAAAGAACTTTTGGTTTTCTTCTTTTAACTGAACAGGAACAAAAACAGGGAATGGAAACTGCTCAACAGGAGCAAAAAGAAAACAAAAAAAATTAGGGGTGGGAAGGGCAGCGATGGTTCTCCAATGCTCGAACCATGAGCTGGACACTTTGCTCCCCATAGGTGAGGAGTTGATTGCAGTATCTGCATCTGAGGACACCATGGTTAAAAGCAGGTTGTATGTTTGGCACCTGCTCCTGCGATTGCCCTCTCCCAGAAGAAGTTGCTCCTCCGGTTGATGTAGAGGCCCCATCTCTGGGAACCTCTTGTGCCAGAGCCCTGACACTTTCCCGGGCAAAATTCTGGGGGTGCCTCCTCTCCACATGTCGGATCATCGTAAAGTTCCCAAAAGAGTACTTTTTTTTGGGGTCGCCCCGTGACAGGACCTGTTTGCAGATCCTGCACTCCACTTTTGGTGCATTCACCTTCTTCTGGTCAGCTGGAATCTTAAAAAAATTCCATATGAAATGTTCCTTCACCTTTGGGGTAGGAGGCTCTTCATTGATGAACTCAGGTTCATCCTCACTGCTGGATTCTCTGGCAGCCATGGTAAATCACAAAAGATCCAGGTGCAAAAAACAGGTCTTTCAGTCACAAAAGTGAAAGAAGAAGTGAAGGAAATGGGTGGGGATTTCATTCATTGTAAAAAAAACTGTTAGCAACCAATGAAAAGTGTTATTTTAGGGTCACATGACCCGACGCGTTTACGCTGCGCGCTCCGGAGCACTTCCGGGTGCGTTTACGCAGCGCGATCGTAGGCGCTTCCGGGGCGCAAACGTGGCGCGATCGAAGGCGCTTCTGGGTGCTTTTACGCTGCGCGAACGTAGGCGCTTCCGAGGGCACTTACGTTGCGCGCCGAAGTGACGTCATCAAACTTTTACAGAAATGCATAATCATTTTCCTTATAAAAAAAAACTGATTTTATTTGTATGGTACGAAATGTTTTGCATTATTATTAACTTTTCATTCATATTTTTTTTCACGAACGACAGTAGCGCTCTGGGTGCGCTTTCAGGAGAGCTCACCGGAAAGCTTACCGGAGAGCTTAGCTGAAAGCTTCCCTGAGCGCGCACCCAGAGCGCAAACAAAAAAAAATTATATAAAAAAAAATGAATACTTACAAAAAAACAGCAAATTGTAAAAAAAAAAAATGGTTAGAAACTCGATATAGAAAGGAATTAGCATTTAAAAAACCTATGAAATTCACTGAAAAAAACATAGATTTCACACCAGTTATAGTTAGGAAATAGCATTTAAAAAACCTATTAAATTCACTGAAAAAACCATAGGTTTCACACCAGTTATAGTTAGCTGGAAATTTTACTGATATAAAACCATTGAAATTCCCACGTTATAGTTAGTCGGACTCACTATACCTTGCGCGTGCAATGCACTGCTGATGACATCACATATTACATCACTCATGACATGGTCAGTGACATCACTCATGACATCACTGATGACATCTCAAATGACATCACTGATGACATCGTCCAGTGAATGTGTATCTTTCTGAAAAATAAATATATTTTATATATGTATATGTTAAGGTCGATGGAAGAATAAATGTTTAAATAAGTGTCTAAATGGATGTTTTTTAAAAAGAAATTGATTGGTTAACTGGCTTATTAAGTGTATCTTAGTGAATACATATATTAGCGAGTAATGTTTAAATATTTAAATATATGTATCAGTGTTTTACTTTGTGTACAAGTGGCTGCATGGGTTCGTGAGTAGCTACATGTGTGTGTATATGGGTTATTAGATGTTTTTTTAGTATCAGTATGAGTGTCTGTATGGTTTGGTGGGGTGTTACTTACCACATAGATGCATGAATGCAAAACTCATTATTTATATGTGTTTTGAAGACAGCATATGTGCAGGACTGTATGGGTGGATGAGTGTGTATATGTGTGTGTTAGTGAGTGAATGCCTCTCTCACTAGTGTCTTTATGAGTAACTACATATGTTTTAATCTTGTATATATGAGCATTGATGTATATAAGTAAGTATATGTGAGAGTGAGAGATTGAAAGAGTTCCTGTTTAAATAAGTATGTGTTTCTGTAAGTCATTGTTTAAGAGAGTAAGTATGTGTAAGTTTCCTTAGAAGTAATGTGCTAATGTGTGTATAGTTGTATATGCAAATAAATGGATGTTTATTAGTTTATTTGCATGTGTGAGTATATGTATGAGTAAGTTTTTGATGACTGTCGGTGTGTAACAGAATGAATAGGGGTATCACTACATATGATAAATGAGTATATGTATGAGTGAATACATAAAACTGTTGGTGAATGTGTGAATTTGTATATAGATGGTGAAATTACTGAATTGGTTGTTGTAACTGGTATGGGTATATGCAATTTTTTGAAAATGTTAGTTTCTATTTTTCAATATGTGTTTCACAGGTTACTTTACAGTGAGAGGAGGTCTGTCACTGTGTCACAAGGATGGTGTCATCAGTGATGTCATGAGTGATGTCACTGACCATGTCATGAGTGATGTAATATGTGATGTCATCAGCAGTGCATTGCACGCGCAAGTTATAGTGAGTCCGACTAACTATAACGTGGGAATTTCAATGGTTTTATATCAGTAAAATTTCCAGCTAACTATAACTGGTGTGAAAGCTATGGTTTTTTCAGTGAATATATATATAAATATATATATATATATATATATATATATATATATATATATATATATATATATATATATATATATATATATATATATATTTATATATTTTTCAAAGTTTGCTCAGGAAACGCTGACGGCGGCCCCTCGGGAAGTGGCACCAATGCCGGCCGAGCACGCCGGTACTGTAAAAGTTTCCAAAAGTTCCAAATTCACAGTGCTCTCAGTCCGCAAAATAACACCACACCACAGAAGTCTCCAAGGGTGTTTATTTAGACTAACGACATGTTTCGGCTGCGGACAGCCTTGATCACGTTAGTTTGGAAAAGGCAGTTTCCTGTTAATATTGTCGAGGTACATGGACAAAGAAACAGGACTTCGTGGTTGTCAACGTCAATGTGTAGTTACATGGAAAAGATATGCATATACATGATTGTAATAACAAAAACTGAGTTCATTAATAACCCACAGTTGTTTTGAAAAGGAAAAGAAATAAATAAATGCATTCATTTCAATTTTACACATCGTGTGTGTTTCGTTGTAAATGTCACGGTTAATTGCTGCCCGTGAAACCCCCTCTCCTGTTAACTGCACAGAAGGAGGTGTCTTTATATAAGTCTATATGCCTCACTATAATCAAAATAGAAAAGCTACGGCAACCACCGCCATGCTTGTAGTCAAAAATCGACTCATGGACTACCCGTTGCTATGGCAACCCAGCTCAAATCATTCACGAGCTCTACGTCCGTGTATAGCATCCCAAAGCCAAAATGCTTAGGCTGAAAGCAATACGAATGCGCTGCACTATTTTAGACAAATGTCATCGCGTGTACAGTTAAAGCCAAATCGCTTAAGCTGAACGCAATATGGATGTGCTGCTACCATACGGGAGCAAAGTGCCATCGCGTGTAGGGTGCCTACTTTTTGATTTGCTAGCGGGCCAACAAATACAGTGCAATGGAACAATATATGCACACAGACTCCTGTGCATGTATTCAAAGCGTTAAATGCAACTGAAAACAAGAATAAGTGTGAGCCAACATGTAGCAAAAATTAAACTACAAAACAAAATAATATGTACGAAGTACGTGAAGCTCTCACATCTATGATGGTTGAATGCATAGGTGAAATTCACAGATGTAGGACAGCACGTGCCAAAATGTAAACTACAAGACATTGTAAGGTACACAGGTTGCGTACTCATCGCATATCTATGTTTGTTAAATACAGCGCACATCTATGTGTGTAAAATACATAGGGGCTCAAGTAAAATAATCACTGAAGTTGCTACAGGTCAAATACCACAAAGCACATAAAAAGTCCCAAGTCCAATGTGCCAAGTCCATGGAATTCAAGTTGCCCCCATGTAGGGGCCTACCTTGAGGGAAACTGCCTAGATGTCGAGTGAAGAAATAAAGTGCTCCCAAAAGTGAACGTCCACATTACTTTTTGCTGGACAATTGAGAAAGAGTTAATTCCTGAAGTTCATAGTAGACACAATTCTGTGAAAAGAAAACATGAAATGCCAAAATTCAGTGCTCTACATATTCAAAATCTCACTAAAAACATCTTAAATAAATAAACAGTGCAAGCTGTTCGATGGAGGAAGTAAAAACATTACAGATATTCACAAAGAGGGGTTGACATAATGTAAGCTGTTATACTTTAAGGTGAACTGCTAGCTCCTCGTCCTGGTTGAGGCCCCCCGGTATTTTGGTTTGAAATAAAATAATGTATTTGGACTCCTTCTGTCTCAATTTAAGGGTTCTGTCTCCCCCCCGGGGACTTCTCTCAATTTGTTCCAATATATGAAAGCTCATTTGAGCTGGATTGGAAAAGTGTACCTCAGCAAAGTGTCTTGCCACAGGGTATTTTTCATTTATATTGACAATAGCACGATAATGTTCAAGCACACGATGTTTAGCTTGTTTGGTGCTGCTGCCAATATACCAGAGCCCGCACGGGCAGACAATGACATATATTACAAAATCTGCACTACATGTCAAGAATTAAGTCAGCATTCTGGTAATACCATTGTAGGTGGCCGATTTTCTGTGGATGCTATGCCTACAGGCCTTACAGTGGCCACAAGGAAAGAAGCCAAGTAATCCCAGATTTTGAGTTTTGGGATAAACAGTTATGTTGCTTTTCACCAACATATCACGTAGAGACCTGCCTTTTCTATACGTGATACGGGGTACATTGGACAGATCCTTGCCAATTACATTATCAGCAGTTAGGATATTCCAATTTTGAGACACTATCTTGCGAATTTGTTTTGATTCAGTGCTATAAGTGAGGATAAGGCGCGTCTGATCCTCCTCACTGGTGTTGTCCATTTCCTTGTCTTTTTCTAGTAATGTATCTGCTCTAGGGATACCATCAGCACGTGCTTTGGCTTTTTTGATAACCCATGTCGGGTAACCCCTGTCTTTATATCTTGCCATCATTTCACGGCTAGTCTGTTCATATCCCTGGTCAGTGCTGCAGTTTCTTTTGGCCCTGAGTAGTTCACCAAAGGGAATACTCCATTTAAGAGTTTCAGGGTGACTACTCAGGGCATGCAACACACTGTTACCTGCAGTAGATTTTCTGAATAGGCAAGTCTGTAATTTGCCATTAACTGCCTCTACTTTGACATCAAGATATTCTGCGGTACTACTGCTGATATTGCTTGTGAGTACAATGTTGAGATCATTATCATTGAGTTTGTTTATAAACTCGTTTGCCATTTCAAAGGACCCACTCCAAATAACAAAGAGATCGTCAATGTATCTCCACCAGGTATCCACAAATGGCCAAAAGGGATTTAGGTTGGGGTCTGAGTTGATGCTTTGCTCCCAGTAGCCCAAAAAGAGGTTCGCAAAACTGGGAGCAAAGCATGAACCCATCGCCGTCCCAGTGGTTTGTCTGTATAGGACACCATCAAAGACAAAAAAGTTGTTATTTAAGCAATATGACATCATATCCACTAACATTTTACTATGTTCTCTCAAACGTAGTGGACGCTCGGACAGAAAACTGGCACAGGCATGTAACCTTGTTCATGGTCAATAATCGTGTATAGAGATTGTACATCCATGGTTATCAATAGATTGTTCTCCTTCCACTTGACCAATGACAATTTTTTCAAAAAGTCTTTAGTATCCTTAATGTAACTAGGAAGTGCTTGCACCCAATCTCTCAGAAAGAAGTCAACATATTTTGAAACATGTTCTGAGACACATCCCCTGGACGACACAATGGGTCTCCCTGGTGGATTGGTAGTATCCTGTGGAGTTTGGGGAGGAGATACAGGACTGGTAGTATAGGATGGTCATTTTTTAGGTACCTGTACTCCTCCCATTCCAAAATGCCTTGGTCTTTCCACTCAATCAGTTTTTCCCATAGAACAAGTATACTGTTGTTGTATAGGTCATATGAACTGATCGTATAGTACTTAGTGTCACCTAGTTGTCTTAGCGCTTCTTTGGTGTACATATCTCGGTCCATAATAACTATGTTCCCTCCCTTGTCAGCTGGACGGATGACTATAGTTTTGTCCTCCATAAGGGAAGTCAGAGCATTCCTTTCTTGTTTGTTAAGGTTTTGTTCCTTTATGGCTCCTCTGCCTTTCTTGTTTCTATGTGTACAGATGTGTTTGTTGACACAATCCTGAAAGGTATCAAGATTATCATGCGGCATAATCGGGATGAATGTCGATTTAAGTTTAAAGCCAGATAGGGCACTATCATCAGTCACAAATGCCGCCTCATTAAGCATCTGGGTGACGCAGCCCAAGTCAGTATCTTCCTCATTGGCTGGATGGCCCTGATCTAGGCTGATGATGTTGATTATGCTATCAACATCACTGATGGTAAGATTTTCTTCTCTGCTGATAGGGCTGTGCCCTCGCTTGTCATAGTTTTGATTCAATCTTTTCAATTTATGCCATTTCTTTAGTTTCAGTTTACGTATAAACTTAAAAATATCTATGCGTGTAATGCAAAAGTCAAATGGCATAGAAGGGCAAAAGGAAAGACCGAGACTTAAAGTCGATTTTTCTAGGTTAGACATTTTTCTTTGAGGTAGATTAATCACTGTTTTATTTACCAGTTCTTTGTTGTTCATTGGCCTCTCTTGGAGCGTGTCACGATGTTTCTTGCGTCGCCTGTTGCTTTGTCTTTGTTCCCACCTCTGGAAAAGCCTCTTCCCCCGGTTGTTCCTCTTCCGCCTCTTCCCCGTGCTCGTCCTCTGCCCCTCGGTGTCTGTAAGACTGGTGCCGGAGTCTCCACTTCCGCCCGTCTGCTCCGGCGCAGGTGGCGGTATTCCTCCAAAAATATTATATATATATATATATATATATATATATATATATATATATATATATATATATATATATATATATAGGTAGTTATAGTTAGGATTTTTTTCAATGTTAAATCTCAAAATTCTATTTAGAATAACTTTGGCGCCGGTTGACGAATCTGGCTGAAAATTTCCTCAAAATGGCCTCGCGGCGCCCCGGTCCTTCCCTGAAAGTTTGGGGGGGATTTGTCAAGCGGGGGCTGAGATAAAAGGGGGGTCCCAAAACGTGTTTTCCCCATGTTAATTTCCATAGGGCGGTCGACCTCACTTTTAGCCTGAACGGCTGAATGGATTTCCACCAAACTTGGCAAAATTGTAGGAACTGGTATCCCGATGTGCCTTTGCTATGTCTCAAGATATGTGCTTCAGTGGATTTTGAGTAATTTAGGTTCCAAAAAATATATATATCTGTAAGCGCGCCCCGGTACGCGCACCGGGGAGCGCACCAGGCGCGCCACGCGACTTGCGCACGGAAAGCTGATTGGCTCTCGGGTGTCGGTAAACATTCCAAATGGTCCGGAGCGGCCTCCATCTTGTGTCTCGGTAGGATCGAGACACAAGAGGTGGCCAAAACAAAGGGGGAAAAGACCATTAGGGGGCAGAGTAGACCCCCCTGACCTCCTAGGTTTCATGTGGGGGCTATAAAAGGGCTTCGCGGGGGGAGCGTCCGGTACGCGTACCGGGGAGCGTACCATGGGGAAAAAAGAATCAGAGTTTTTTAAAAATGAAGCCTTTATTTATAAATTGGAGGTAGTTCTAAAAAGAACTGTTTTTTTTCTTCTTTTTGTTCTTTTATATTTTTTTAATGTTTTTTTGAACATTTTTTACTTTTTATGGCTTTTCTGAACAGTTTTATATTTTTTTTGCATTTTCTTGGGGGAGAAACAAAAAACAGGGAATTGTAAATGGCTCAACTGGAGCAAAACAAATTCTGCAAAAAATTAGGGGTTTTTCGGGCACTTATGGTTATCCCCAGCACAGATGATAAGTTTAACACTTTGCTCACCATAGCAAATTAACTTACCACAATATTTGCACATGATTGTCTCTGTTGCATTGAAAAAATGAGGTGGGGGAGGGTCAGAAGGGCATCTTTAACGACCAAGGCAACTTAGGCCCCTATAACAACTAGCAAAACAAAAGGAAGTAGCCTGGTCAAAATTACTGTGAGTATGCCGTGTTGAGTCTAGAACCATGAGTCCATTAATAACACTTCAGTGATAGCACTGGGCTAGAAAAAGTTCCCATCAGCCCACCCATCTGGTGGAGTATCGTCACGTGGGAGATGTATCATAAATCCAAATCTTAATCAAGGCACCTGGTAATGATGCAAAGATGGATTTTGTAGATATAATCTTAGACCACAGTGCCTCACTGGTGATGCCAATGGAGTGCAGTACAAGTGAAAAGTGGAGGTGAAGATAAAATTGACTCAAAGGACCAAAAGTCAGTTTATTAGGTATGGTACTAGGGTCAAATCTAAAAACAACACCCAATAGTTTTAAATAATAACTATATCAAGGCATGGTGTAATAAGGTCGACATGTTTCAGCTAGATGGACAACTGGTCCTAGCTTTCTTCAGGACCTGGTGAATACTGCGACTGCAAACTAAAGTAAACAAATTACAATAGTAGTGAACTTGTACACTAATAATGGATAAATCCTACCAGTTACTCTGAGCCCAGATGTACACTGGTGATAATCCAGTCATGCCGTCTTACCCAGCGTTCTGTGGGAATATCCCTCACCTCACCCGGTCACCTACTCGGGAATAGGGAGGCCTACCGTCGGTACCTCTACACCAACATCCGAGAAGGAGACTCTGTTGCCCCTGAACCCGATGGAGTTGGTTCTTTTGATGTTGAGGGTCTAGATGATGATGGGGGTAGCTTACTGCAGAGGTCCCTTACCTCTGAAGCAGAATAGTTGATTGGGTGCCAACGGATCATGTGCCGAATCATGGTATGATTCCCGAAGGAATATTTTTTGTTAGTGTTCCCCCTGGACAGCTCAGCATCACAAATCAAACAAGTCACCTTCGCAGCGTTTTACTTTTTTGAAACCCCTTGGGATTTTGTATAACTGCCATACGAAGTGCTCTTTTGGTTTGTAGGGCTGATGAACTTCTTGCAGGAACTGCCTTGAGCCTTCCTCCTCTTCCTCCTCCTCTTCCTCTTCTTCTTGACCACCAATGTGATCTTCTGGTGGTCTTTTTGATGGTGGTGGTGGGGCAGATGATCCAGCTGCTGCTGCTACTGTAGCCATTTTTAAGTAGAATATATTAGAGACAGATGTCCAAACAGGTCTTCCTCAGTCAAAGGACAAAGTCAGAATAAAGAAAAAAGGAGGGGGCTTTCATCATTTGGAAAAAAAACTGTTCTGGACGAATGAGAAGTGTTATTTTCAAGACACATGAGCAGGGCTTTTATCATTTTGAAACCAAAAGTGTTGTGAACGAATGAAAAGTGTTATTTTCAGGTCACATGACCCGATGCGCTTACGCTACGCGACCTGGGGCACGTAGCGTAAGCGCGTCAGAAAGTTTTGCGATCGTATGCGCATGCGTGCTTCCGGGTGTGCTTACGCTGTGCGTCATATGACGCATCACGCGGCTATGCGATACGTCACAATGTTGTTTTCGTTCGCGGCAATAGCGCTAACGGGACGCTCACCGGTACGCGCCCCAGGGCGCTCCATAGCACTGCGCTTACCGGTGAGCGCATCGGTACGTGCCCCGGGAGCGCACCGGGGCAAACAAATGAAAAAAAAAATATATATATTACATAATTATAAAATATAAAATTCGTTATAAAAAATATTACATTTCATACCTATAGAGATTTGAAATTTGAAATTCACTGAAAAAAAATAGGTTTGAAGCCCAATATATAGCTAGGAATTAGCATTGAATAAACCTTTGAAATTCACTGAAAAAACCATAGGTTTCACACCAGTTATAGTTAGGAATTAGCATTTAAAAAACCTACTAAATTCACTGAAAAAACAATAGGTTTCACACCAGTTATAGTTAGCTGGAAATTTTACTGACATAAAACCATTAAAATTCCCCGTTATAGTTAGTTGGACTCACTATAACTTGCGCGCCTGCAATGCACTGCTGATGACGTCACAGATTAAATCACTCATGACATGGTCAGTGACATCACTCATGACATCACTGATGACACCATCCAGTGAATGTGTGTCTTTCTGTAAAATAAATATGTTTTATATATGTATATGTAAAGGTCGATGGAAGAATAAAAGTTTAAATAAGTGTCTTAATGGATGTTTTAAAAAAAAAAGAAATTGATTGGTTAACTGGCTTATTAAGTGTATCTTAGTGAATACATATATAAGCGAGTATTGTTTAAATATTTAAATGTTTGTATCAGTGTTTCACTTTGTGTATAAGTGGCTGCATGGGTTGGTGAGTAGCTACATGTATGTGCGTATGGGTTATTAGATGTTTTTTTAGTATCAGTATGAGTGTCTGTATGGTTTGGTGGGGGTATTACTTAGCACATAGATGCATCAATGACTGACTCACTGTTTGTATGTGTTTTGAAGACAGCATATGTGCAGGACTGTATGGGTGTGTTAGTGAGTGAATGACTGTCTCACTAGTGTCTTTATCATTAACAACATATGTTTTAATCTAGTATATGTGAGTATTGATGTATATAAGTGAGTATATGTGAGATTGTAAGAGTTCCTGTTTAAATAAGTATGTGTTTTTATAAGTGATTGTTTAAGAGAGTAAGTATGTGTAAGTTTCCTTAGAAGTAAGGTGGTAGTGTGTGTATAGTTATATATGCAAATAAATGGATGTTCAATTGTTTTTTTGCATGTCTGAGTATGTGTTTGAGTAACTTTTGGATGACTGTCGGTGTGTAACAGGATGTATAGGTGTATCACTAAATATGTGAAGTGAGTATATGTATGAGTGACTATGTAGAACTGTTGCTGAATGAGAGGATGTGTACATAGAAGGTGGAATTACTGAATTGGTTGTTGTAACTGGTATAAGTTTCTCCACTTTTTTGAAAATGTTAGTTTCTATTTTTGAATATGTGTTTCAAGGGTTACTTTACAGTGAAAGGAGGTCTGTCACTCTGTCACAAGGATGGTGGCATCAGTGATGTCATGAGTGATGTCACTGACCATGTCATGAGTGATGTAATCTGTGACGTCATCAGCAGTGCATTGCAGGCGCGCAAGTTATAGTGAGTCCAACTAACTATAACGTGGAATTTCAATGGTTTTATGTCAGTAAAATTTCCAGCTAACTATAACTGGTGTGAAACCTATGGTTTTTTCAGTGAATATATATATATATATATATATATATATATATATTTATATATATATATATATATATATATATTTATATATTCACTGAAAAAACCATAGGTTATAGACCATATATAGTTAGGAATTAGCATTTACAAAACCTTAATTTACTCACACAAAACCATTGAAATTCGCATATATAGTTAGTTGCAATAACTATATATCGCGCACCCGCAATCCACTGCTGATGATGTCACATATAACATCATTCATGACATGGTCAGTGACATCACTGATGACATCACTGATGACATCACTGATGACAACTCAAATGACATCACAGACAACATCACTGATGACATCAATCATGTGATAATACGATGAACCTCTTCAGACTCTAATATAACCTTAGATACACTCAGAGTAAACAGACACTCACAGATTGTCACTCATCCATGGAGTTACTCATACACCTAGTCAGTCATGCAAAGAATCAATCACACCTCCATTTTCTCAACTATAAAGTTATACAGACCTTACTTATTCAAACATATTCTAACACATATTTACTCTCTTATACAATCACTGATACAAGTTCACAATGATCCATGCAGCCACTCACACATTCACTAGCTCTTATACACAGTAATTTATATATGTGAACTCTCACATGTACTGTGTTTTACATATGTACTTACTTTGACATGTAGCACTGAGATATCCATTCACTCACCAATACACTCATGCAGATAGTCAACCACCCATACAGCTGTTTCCACATGCACTTTTGAACCCATACATCTAGTGAATCAACTGCTCATACATCTATGCACAGAGTCACACACCTCCCAGCCACCCACACACACACTCAGTCTCCCATACAAATACTTGGGCAACCAATCAATAACCCATATAGTTACTCATATAGCTACTGATCAACACATGCAGCAGTTTACAGAACAACAGACATAATAATGCACAAATTAAGACAGTTTAGTCACTAACCCATGCACTCAGTGAGACACATTTAATCACTCTCTCATACAGTCAGTCAGGCACCTACTAAATCCTTCATCCAGACACTTATACATCCACTCATTCTTCAATATGTAAGACATACTTTAATTTTACAGAAACATACAGTCACTGGATGTTGTCATCAGTGATGTCATCAGTGATGTCACTGACCATGTCATGAATGATGTAATATGTGACATCGTCAGCAGTGGATTGCGGGTGCGCGATATATAGTTATTGCAACTAACTATATATGCGAATTTCAATGGTCTTGTGCGAGTAAATTAAGGTTTTGTAAATGCTAATTCCTAACTATATATGGTCTATAACCTATGGTTTTTTCAGTGAATTTCAATGGTTTTTTAATAGCAAATATGAAAAGCTTTAAAATGTCAAGTACGTGGTAGGTAAAAACATTTTCGTGTCTATGCACGCTTCTGTGCTTTGAACGCTGCCCCCCCCTTTTTTCTTTTAGGAGTATTCTCTCTTTGCAGATAGTGAAGGGTAGGTGACGCAGGCCTTTGCCCCCGTTGTAATCCGTCGTGCCTGCTTCTCTCTCCATTTGATTGATTGTTATCCAAGCATTTACTGTTTTAGAATTGGTTCTCTTTGGTTCATTCTCTATTTACAAACAAGCACAGAGTCGCAATACTCTGTTTAGTCTTTGCAGATAGTGAAAAATCGTTTAAAAAAACAAAAGGAATCGAGCAAAATCAGTAGGCCACTAATGGGATCTCTTTTGACCTCGCTAAAATAGAAACGTTAGGAACAACCCCTCATGAGAAATACGAAACTAGTGAGATGAACTGAGCTCGACACCATGATGGGTGCAAGACAGCTCAGCTCCGCCACCCACCCCGCCCAAAATAACGACAAACCCTATGCAAATATTATAAATATATACACCACACCAGCAAAGTAACAGGGTAAAACGTTTTATTAAATAACTATTTCCATTGCAGCCTGCTGCAACATCCATCACTGTTCCTGTCGAGGTAGCATAGCTGGCGGCCTAGGTGTGGAGAACCGTTGTGCAAATTGCCCGGGGACGACACCATGCACCAAGACTCGTACCCAGTACATCCAGAGCTGATGTACGACAAGTTGTGTGTGAGTATGCCTTGCTGATGCCGCCACCCCCACCACCACCTTTTTGTTGCCTGATCCGGCTAGCTCAATCGATCGAGCATGAGACTCATGCACTCTTATCTCCTTGGCCTCAGTCAAGCATCATTAGTAAGATTTTCATACGTGAGTGTAGGTTCATGGTTTTCCATCCACAGACTAAAAGCCTGGAGTGGGAGTGAAAGAACCATAACTAGGTAAGAAGGAAGGCAGACGCTGTGGGAAGGACTCTGGATATGGTATGTTCCTTGGTCCCTGAGTTGCTTCGATATCACTGCCTTGCACAAATGGCATAAGTCCTGGATGTTGGGTGCCATAGTTGAGAGTTCTGAGCAGCACTTGTAACACTGTCTGAAGCTTATTTGCACCTGCTGCAGCTTCACTATTCTCAAAGTAAGTGGGGGCTGTTTGTGGACCTTCCTGCATTTGAAAACAATGTGATGCGGTGCCTCCCTGAACCGATTGACGGAGGCCCCCGAGGGGCCCGAGGGGCGGTGTGATGGCGTGGACTCGGAGTGGGCGCTTGGCTCCGACCCCCTCCCCAAGTCTTGTTGCCCTGGTGTGGCCTGAGATCGCCCCCGACATAGGCGGCCGGCTCCCGGGGTCAAGCAAAACTTTTTGCCTTTTGGTGACTCTTCCATTCTGAACATTGTCCCACAATCTGTTTGACCTGAAGACACGTCCTGCGGTGCCCTAGTCCGACCATCACATATTCTTGCACCAGGAGACGGCGTGGGATGCACTAGAAGGGAGAGGCGGCACGAACGAGCCTCCCCCACCTCCCCAGGTGGAGGTTTTTCAGGTACACCCCAGCGCTTCACGCAACCAGCTGAGTTGCGCCCGCTCTTGCGGCTACAGCGTCTCGCCCACCATCCACTTGAATTGCGCCCACTCTTGCGGTGCAGCGATAGGCGGCTGCAACAGGACTCTTAAAATGGCGGCCGGCTCTTCGGATTTAGGCCTGGTCCACTAAAATGGCCCTGGGACACCTTGGAACTCGGATGCTTGACTGCTAGGGCATAGACCCCATTCCCGAAAGCGTCCCCTCAGCCTTAAAGATTCTACAAAAGTCACCGGGGCCCCCGACTCCCGCAGACTTCCGGTGGTGAGCGACTGCCATGATTGCTCGCAGAATAGCCACGACGTAGCCACGGGGTGCTCTCATGCTGACGCCAGCTTCAATCTGAAACATCCAGAAACACTGTAGACTACCAATTCGATCAGTTCCGGTGGAGCCCCAACGTGAACCGGTAGAGAAGAACTTGCCCTCCCCTCTTTGACTGAAGGTTCTTGTTGCCTGTCCCTTTTGTTGTCATTTAACAGAACTTTTTGGACTACTGAAAGGGGTTGTGTTCCGACCGCTGGTTGGTGGAGACATTTTGACTATATTCTGGACCTGCGTTGTTGCATAATGCGTCATATGACGCGCCGCGTTAGCGCACCCGGAAGTGCTCCGGTGCGCGAGGTGCAGCTTCCTGGAAGCGATCCAGAGCGCGGCGCGCAGCGCGTAACATAAGCATAACAGGTCATGTGATTTGTTAATAAAACTTTTCATTGGTTCATTTTACTTTTGTTATTCTAATGATGAAAGGCTTGGTCATATAACCTAAAAATAACGCTTTTCATTGCTTTCGAACATTTTTTTTCCCAAATGATGAAAGCCCCACCTTTTTTTTTCTCACTCTGACTTCTAAAGCAAAGGACCCAGATGCATTTACAGTTTATCACTAACAATGTTCCAGGCTAATGTATTTTCCCGGAAAATTTACAACTGTCCTGCAAGTAAAATATTCCTTTTTTGAGAAAAAGGGCGTTTCTTCGTCCCATGAGGGAGCCGTTGAGCAAAAGAGGCTCGGCCTGCTGTCTTAGTCGCTGATAGGCATGAATATCAGATTCCTATCGATCAATTTATGTTGCAGGAGTAGAAAACACAACAGCCCTTGACCATTTATCTTTACTGCGTTCCTGCGTATTATACCTTTTAACCGTCATGTAATTGGACTGCTTTATTTCACTTGCCTTTTACTGATTCGAAAACAGTGGCTATTATTCAAAACTTTACCAATGTAAGTACTACTACCATGTTTTGTTTTAAAAACCTTTATTGTGAAAATGTCAGTATACAAATACGGGCCTATAACCACGTGGGCCGGCCACAGAGCAAACTGGAATCGTATATGATGAGGGGACATTTACACTGTAGAACAACGTAACGGGCGACCCATTAGGTTGCAAGAACTAAGGTGTCTAACATTTGCGGAATCGGTGGACGTACATTTTATAATTAAAGTACGACAGGGCCAGTTACAACAAAATTATCTAGATATACATTTGCGGGCAAGTACCATGGGTGACGTTAATTCGAACTTTCAATAGTACAGTAACCAATAACACATCAGAACTTAATATCAATAGGGATGTCCAAATGTTCAATCAATTCTCGTCCCCGCCCGCCATGTGCTTCAAAACTGCATACGTATCTCGTGATATCAAAGTTGGGCAACCAGTACACAACAAGGAGTTACGAATCCCATTTATACCGGCGCCATTTTGGGCGAGGCCGGGCAGGTCCAGGATATAGTCAAAAAGTCTCCACCAACCAGCGGTCGGACCAGAACCCTTTTCGGCAGTCCAAAAAGGTTCAGTTAAATGACAACAGAAGAAATAGGCAACAAGAACAATCAGTCAAAAGAGGGGACGCTTTCGTGAATGAGGCCCATGCCCTAGCAGGCAAGCGTCCGCGTTCCAAGGTGTCCCAGAGCCATTTTAGTGGACCAGGCCCAAATCCAAAGAGCTGGCCACCATTTTGAGAGTCCTGTTGCAGCCGGCTATCGCTGCACCACAAGAGTAGCCGCAATTCAGCTAGATGGCGGGTGAGTCACTGTACCGCAAAAGCGGGCGGAACTCAGCTGGAAGGCGAGTCAAACGCTAAGAGGCGCCCCACTGCAGATGAGGTGCCTCCACCTGGGGAGGAGGGAGAGGCCCGTTTGTGCTGCCTCCCCCCCCCCCCCCCCCGGGCACCCCATGCCGTCTTTCGGCGCAGCATTGTAGGATGGCCACACCAGTGAAACTTGCTGGACACCACCTAGGTGCCATCCGGATCTCGGCGCGTTCGAGTCACTGTACCGCAAGAGCGGGAGAAACTCAGCTGGATGGCGGGCGAGACGCTGTACCGCAAGAGCGGGCGGAACTCAGCTGGATGGAGGGTGAGGCACTGTGCCGCAAGAGCGGGCAGAACTCTCTGGAAGGCAAGTGAAACGCTAAGAGGCGCCCCACTGCAGATGAGGTGCCTTCATCTGGGGAGGCGGAAGAGGTCCGTTTACGCCGCCTCTCCCCCCCCTTCCCCCCCCCCACGGGCACCCCACGCCGTCTTTCGGCGCAGCATTGTAGGATGGCCACACCAGTGAAACTTGCTGGACACCACCTCGGTGCCATCCGGATCTCGGCGCGTTGTGCTGCCTTCGGCGTACTGTAGCAGCAAAAGTAACCGCAACTCAGCTGGACACGCCGTCTTTCGGCGCAGCATTGTAGGATGGCCACACCAGTGCGGCAACTTGCTGGACACCACCTCGGTGCCATCCGGATCTCTCCGCGTTGTGCTGCCTTCGGCCTATTCGCACATCGGTCCGCTACTGACGCCGCCTCACAGGCCAACGGATTTTGTAGGCTTTTTATAGCCCAAAGCCGCATAACAGGTCATGTGACTTGTTTATAAAACTTTTCATTGGTTCATTTTACTGTTGGTTTCTTATTGATGAAATGCTTGATCATATGACCTAAAAATAACACTTTTCATTGGATTAAAACATTTTTTTTTCCCAAACGATGAAAGCCCCACCTTTTTTTTTCTCACTCGGCAATCCAAAAAGGTTCCGTTAGATGACAACAGAGGGGACAGGCAACAAGAACCATCACTCAAAAAAGGGGAGGGCAAGTTCTTCCCTACCGGGTCACGTTGGGGCTCCACCGGAACTCATCGAATTGATAGTCTACAGTGTTTCTGGATGTTTCAGACTGAAGCTGGCGTCAGCATGAGAGCACCACCATCTTGTAGCTCCGTCGTGGCCATTCCGCAAGCAATCATGGCAGCTGCTCCCCACCGGAAGCCTGCCGGAGTCAGGGGCCCCCAAGACTTTTGTAGAATCTTCAAGGCTGAGGGGACGCTTTCGAGAATGGGGCTCAAGCCCTAGTAGACAAGCGTCCGAGTTCCAAGGTGTCCCAGGGCCATTTTAGTGGACCAGGCCCAAATCCAAAGAGCCGGCCGCCATTTTAAGAGTCCTGTGGCAACCGCCTATCGCTGCACCGCAAGAGTGGGCGCAATTCAACTAGATGGTGAGCGAGAAGCTGTAGCCGCAAGAGCGGGCGGTAAACAGCTGAATGGCGGATGAGGCACAGTGCAGCAAAAGCGGGTGGAAAACCGCTGAATGGCAAGTGAAACGCTAAAGGGGCACCCCACTACAGCAGACGAGCCTCCACCTGGGGAGGCCCGTTCACACCGCCTCCCCCCCCCCGGGGCGCCCCACGCCGTTTTTCGGAGCAGCATTGTAGGATGCCAAAACCAGTGCGGCAAGTAAAGGACATCACCTGGGTGCCGTCCAGATCTCAGCGCGTTGTGCTGCCTTCGGACTATTCGCACAACAGACCGCTACTGACGAGGCACAGTGCAGCAAAAGAGGGCGGAAAACCGCTGAATGGCAAGTGAAACGCTAAAGGGGCGCCCCACTACAGTAGACGAGCCTCTACCTGGGGAGGCCCGTTCATGCCGCCTCCCCCCCCCCCCCCCCGGGGCGCCCCATGCCGTTTTTAGGAGCAGCATTGTAGGATGCCAAAACCAGTGCGGCAAGTAAAGGACATCACCTGGGTGCCGTCTAGAACTCAGCACGTTGTGCTGCCTTCGGACTATTTGCACAACAGACCGCTACTGACCATTGTTGCTTCTGTTTAAAAAAATAATTTTTAACGTGTTTACTGTTTTTGGTGCGTTGTATATATTTATAAGTGATTAAAGTGTTATAATCCTACTACTTTGTTGGAGTGCTATATATTTTTAATGTGACACATAATTGTGAAGACTTTGATGTACAAAAAGGCTTCCCTGGAATCTTCCGCTTCAGGCTCGGTCCCACACACCCTCACAGTGAAAATCCCCTCCCCAATCACAATACAGGATCGTTATCAGATAGTAGGAACGCGTGTTGTGTGACGGATCTCATCGGGTGGGGGCCTTGATCTACTGTAACTCCTTTGAAGACGGGTGATTCTTTACAGTTGAGGCCATACACTACATCCGCAGGGCTAGGTGATAGCCTGGGACCGGCCTGGACAATCAGACACAAAGGAAGAGGAATGTCAGAGGGTGCGGTAGTGAATAGGGTGAAAGGGAGGTGTCGGGCGGGCACAGGGTGTGATTCTCAGGGAAGAGCAGCGCAGATGGGGGGAGGTTTATGGCCCATGCATAAGACAGAGAGCGGGGGTGACCAGTGCGTGGGGGAGATGCTTGCGAGGGTGGGGAGCCATGCTGAGGATCGTCGGCGTTAACAGACGTCACGATCGGCGGCGTGCAGAGAGTGGTTCTAGTCAAGGCATCTAAAATGGCTGCCGTGCACGACAAAAGTATGCCATTGGAAAAAAAGCAAGATGGCGCAGACAATGTTTATCAATACGGATTAATTTATAACAATTATTTTTAACAATATATTTACTCGCAGTGTCAAAATGGCGGTCAACACTTCCTGATTTCCTTTGAATCGAACGTTAACAGACGTCACAAAGCAAAAAAAAAAAAGAAAAAAATGCTCACGCGCAGCCGCTGGAAGACAAGTATCAACATATATGAGCATCCTCAGCCACTCTCAGAAAACATAGGGGGTCAGGATACGTCTCCCGTACCCCCTTATACCCATTTCTCACATTGTTTTTCCTCCATCTTGTAATTTAATTAAATCGAAACACAAAAGGGCGAATTCCCGTTTCGCGTCCCGGTTCACTACCCGGTTCGCGAACCGGAAAGCGCTTCTACCGCAAAAAAACAATATAAGGGACCCTTTAATAACCCCAACATCATTCCTAGGGGGTCAAGAGGGGTCTACCTTGCCCCCTTTGTTATGCTATGTTAACACGTTCTTCTATAGCGCAACAGCTACTCCAGAAGGAGTGTCCCGGCGCTTTGGCGAAGAAGTCCTTTGAGGGCAGCAACATAACTGAACAGTAAGGAAAGGCGGGGGGCCTATCTGGTGAAAAGCCAAGTTTTTAAAGCCTTTCTGAAGGACATAAGGCTGGGGGTCTGTCTAAGAGAAAGGGGAAGCTCGTTCCAGGCACGAGGAGCCAAGTGGTGAAAAGAGCGGCCGCCCTGTCTGATGCGTTTAATGGTCGGAACTACCATTTTAGACAAAGAGGCGGACCGTAGACCTCTATTAGGCTCATTAAATTCCCCCTTCGTTTTTTTCTCCTCTTCTTGTCTCTCGATCCTATCGAGAGACAAGATGGCGGCCGCTCCGGACTGTTTAGAATGTTGACAGACACCGGAGAGCCAATCAGCTTCGCTACGCAAAGTTCCGTTACGCGAAAAGTTCGCGCACCGGAGCGCTATCCGGGACGCTGTCACAGATATATCTGTTTTTTAAAACGTTAATTTCTCAAAATCCACTGGAGCACATATATTGAGACACAGCAAAGGCACATCGGGCTAACAGTCCCTACAATTTTGCCAAGGTTCGTGCAAATCCATTCAGCCGTTCGAGCTAAAAGTGAGGCCAAACGCCCTGTGGAAAACTCAATGTTAAAAATGCGTTTTGGGACCCCCCTTTTTTCTCGGCCCCCCCTTGACGAAACCCCCCCAATGTTTTAGGGGCTGCTCATAAACAAAATGTGCCATTGTCCTGAAAATTTCAGCCGGTTCCGTCCACAAACGCCAAAGTTATTAGACATAGAATTTTCAAAAGTCCCATAGAGAAAAAATCCTAACTATATATACCTACTGGCGACTGCCAGTAGGTAATATATATATATATATATATATTTATATGTCTTGCCCTCCTTTCAGACTTGTGGTAGTGGTTAAATGCCATTACAGAAGTTGGTCTTTTCCTATATTAGATTAGTTAGTTTAATTGTAATGGTTGTAAATTTCATCTATTTTCTTAAAAGTTGTTTAAAGATTTTTTTTCATAATTATATTTTTATTTTTATTCAATGACAGGCTTTTTATTGTGATTACAAAAGAAAATAGGAACATATGTAGAAGTTTGTCTTATATTATTTGAAACTGTTATTGTTAGTGTCTCTATTGTTGTAATTTCTGTTTTAGATATATGAAAAGTCAGTGACTTATTCAAATGTCCTCTATATTCCCCCTGATGATGCGAGTGGGATTATAATAAGCAGCAGCCTGAGGTTCAACTTCTCATGTACATATAACTTGACAATGCAGACCAGCCTGCTCACGACGCTTCATCCTCTTCTTAGGTAAGTACCCATTGAAAGTGCTGAATGCAGAAAGGAATGATTTCCACCAATACATCCATGAATATTGCCGATCTCTTTCTTTTTCTTAAATATTTTTACTCTGAGTTTCTTTTTTTGCCCTTACTTTCTCTTTCTGCTTTGTTCTGTTTTGTTTCTTCCCACTATGTTTATATGAAGCATTTTCTAGAGGCACTGTGCAGTATGTGGAATGGCAAGGGAGGGTCATCCCAGGAGTCTGTGGACAGTAGCTTTTCAAGTCTGGTATCCAATATTACTTCTACTCAATAATAAAAAATAAAATACAACGGAAAATGACTGTGGTTGGTCAGTCTTAAAAGAGACAATAACAATGCATGATCAGCATGACTCAAAGTGAATAGTAGAAAATACAACCTTTTTATTCAACAGATGCCATTGAGAATGCTTTGAGTTGTGGAGATAGGTGCAATGGTGAGGAATCTACAGGTGGTGTATCCACTAGGAAGATTTGTACCATAGGGAAAGTTACTTTTTATTCTTATGGATACTTCTACCACAGATTGCTCCCATTCTCAATAGCTACTTTGCCGGACCCTCTCTTAGGCGGTAGGTCTCGAAGAGTAGTAAGGACAGGAAATCCTGATTCATTGAACAAGCAAAATGGCACTCCGTTCACACTGTGCGATTCAAGCTGTAATGCTTTGTAAATGTGTATGTGAAGGGTAGATCTGCAACATATATCTGCTAAGGGCACTCATGTGGGCAGTGCTAGGGTAGAAGTCTTTGCTCCATTGGAATACGCCTGAATTCCTTCTGGTGGATCCTTTTTCATAGCAATGCAGAGGACAATCCATCATGATGGACTCCTCTTCTACAAAGTCTTGCTCTTCTTGCCCACATAGCCATCAAAGATCAGATCTTCCATCAAATCAAACAGTATTTGTAAAGTGCTGCTAATCACCCAGTGTGAGGGGATATCCAGTTGTTGATATGTCACAGGTCTTGGTTAAAGAGCTAGGTCATAAGTCCTCTTCTGAAGTCTAATAGTGAAGGTGCAGTGCGGAGGTGTAGGGGGAAGTCGTTCCAGTACTCGGTGGCAAGGTAGGAGAAGGAATGACCACAATTGTGGCTTTTTTGGATGCTAGAGATGTGGAGAAAAGCTGGTGAGGCAGAGAACAGTTGTCTGGAGGGTTGCGGGAAGGTCAGGATGCATTTGAAATATGCAGCTTCTTGGTTTGGAAGGCTTTGAAGGCATGGGTTAACATTTCGAACATACATCTCTACTGGACAGGTAGCTAGTGGAGGATACTGAGGTGGGAGTGATGCTGGTCCATTTGTTAAGGTTGAGGATGAGTTTGGCTGCTGTCTTCTGTATTCTGTCATTTGAGGAGCTGTGTTGAGGGTCTAGTGTTGATATATTTCTGTAGTTGAGCTGGCTGCTTTGCATGACTGTTTTCCTGGTGTTGATGGGGATCAATCTGAAGATCTTTTGAAGGGTGTGGAAGCAGGAGGAGGATACTGAGTTGACCTGGTGCTGCATTGAGAGTTTGCCAATCAGGATGATCCAGAGGTTGCCAGCTAGGTTGGTCCGGGTGGGTGTGGATCCGAGTTTGGTGGGCCACGAGGTGTCACCTCACAGTAAGGTGTTCGTCCTGAAGATACGCACCTCTGTCTTCTCCAAGTTCAGCTTTAATCAGTTGGCCTTCATCCAGTCTGCGACGTTTGTCATTGCATTACTAAACTTGGTTCTGGTGGTTGCTGGGTTTTACGTGAGCAAGAGAATGAGTTGGGTGTCGTCCACATAGGAGATATGGTTGAGTTTGTGGGTGTGTACTACGTCGGCAAGTGGGGTCATGTCAGTTTTGAACAGGGTTGGACTGAGGGAGGTGCTTTGGAGGACACCACATAGGATCCTCTTGGGCTCAGAGGTGTAGGGGGGTAGGTGGATTCTCTGAATTCGTCCGGTGAGAAAGGAGGTAATCTATTTGAGGGCTTCTCCCTGGGCGCTGATGTGCTGGAGTCTTCTGATGAGGGTGTGACTGGAGACAGTGTTGAAAGCTGCTGATAGGTTGAGGAGGATCAGGGCAGCTGTTTCTCTTCAGTCAAGGAGGGTTCTGCTGTCATCGGTTACAGTGATGAGGGTGGTCTTGGTGTGATGGTTGGGGAGAACACCGGTTTGGGAGGTTGTTTCCTTCCAGGAATTGGGTGAGCTGGTGGTTGATAGCTTTCATGAAAACATTGTTGGGATAAGGGAGCAGCGAGATGGGGCGGTATTTCTTTAGGTTTCTGGGGTCGGTGGAGGGCTATTTCATAAGGGGTTTCACCTCTGCGTGTTTCTATGCGTTGGGGATTTGGAGGTGGAGATGGATGCATTGAGGATGCCTGTGAGTGTGTAGCTGATTTCTTTGTGCGCCAGGTTGAAGGCATGGTGGGGCAGCGGTCCGTGGGAGCTGTGAAGTGAGTGGAGGTCATGATGGCTGAGGTGTTCTGTTGCGCAAGTGACTTCCATGCATTGAGTTGGTGAAGGTCGGAGGTGCCGGTTGGTGTCAGGAAGTGGTCAATGTCTGTGGTTTGTGCGTTGAAGTTGCAGTAAATGTGGGTTATTTTATTGTGAAGGTGGTCTGCCAGGGTGCTGCAGAGAGCTTAGGGTGGGAGGATAATGTTCTCGGTGCCTGAATGGCTTGAGAACTCTCTTATGATGCTGAAGAGTTCCTTGGTGAGGTTGGCACTTGATTCGATTCTAATTGACAGGGTGTCTTTCTTAGTTTCTTTGAGGTGATGGTGGTATTTGCTGAGGGGTGTTCTGAAGTTGTCAAGGTCCCTGGGGCTCCTGGTGGATCAACATCGTCTTTCTGATTCTTGCATTCCTGTTTGGACACCGAGTTCAAGGGTGAACCAGCTGGCATGTTTGCTGGATATTCTGGTATTGACTGGTTTTGTGGGTGTGACTGTGTCTGCGGAGTTGAAGATCCAGTTGGAGAAGTTCAGGACACCCACCTCCAGGTTGATGATGTTTTTAGGCCTGGTGGTGATGAGGGCGGTAGCATACTGGATCTCTGTGACTTTGTTCCATCTGTGGTAGGGGTAGTCAGGGGGTTGGTGGAGGAGCCTGGGGCACCCGGGATGGTGAAGTAGACTTTGCTGTAGTCGTTTCACTTTAGCTCGGAGACGTGGCTGAACTTGATTCTGTAGTGGGCCGTGAAGATGAGGTCCAGTTAGTGTCTTGAAATGTGTGTGGGGTTAGTGACCAGCTGTATGTGACAGATATTTTACATGCTCTACTGGAGGTTGGTGGCAGTGGTGCCCATTGGGCTTTCAAGGTGGAGTTGAGGTCTCCAAGAAGGATGTAGTGCTTGGATTTGGTTGCTGTAGGGGAGATGAATTTAGAGATGGTTTTGCAGAAGCCAGGGTGGGGGCCTGAGGGTGTGTAGGAGATGGTTTCTATGATGGGTATCTGTGGGTCAGTTCAGATATAGAAGTTAATCTGTTCCTTGATTGGTGTGAAGTTATTTTTGGTTGTCATGCATCGGAGGGTTTTCTTGTGGATGATGACAGTGCCTCATCCGTGCTTGTTGGTGTGGTCTCTGTGTATCATCTTTTAGCCGTGGGGTTTCATCCTGTCCATTTTAGAAACTGACCACCCTTCAAAGATCAGCTGGTGTAACCTCTCGTCCTCTTTTGACGGATACAAAATATGGATAGTTTGATGGACTGCCCAATATTAAGTAGCCACTTTAGTGCTGAGAACTGTCTGCTGTGTAAGAGTTCATATAGAGTCTCTATCAGAAATGTCAGAGCCAAATTAGCGTACCCTTGGGGCAGAGTGCATGGTGAAAGTTTAAACGTTAAACGTAGTCTCTTACATAATCTTTCAACAATTTGGATTTTAACAGAGAAGGATGGTGGGGTGCATGGCCCACATAAAATAAAAAAACCTCAGAAATGTGGACCTTCAAAGATTCCACCCTTTTATTTGCACACCAAGCAACACTTGTCCATTGTCTTGCAATAGCTAATTTTATGGAGGGGTGACAAACAAAATGAATAAAATCCAGTATCACTTGAAATGATCTCAGCAGTCCCTGATCAATCTCCTTGGATGGAGGTGGAGGCGCTGCATGTTGGTGACTTGCCCCTCTGTCGGAGAGAACAATCTGATTCTGAAATGCAGCTAGAGCTGGGGATGCAAGAGTTTCAGAAGGTCTGCATACCACATCCTCTTTTGTCAGCCCGAAGTAATCAGAATACCTTGAAACCTGCCCTGTAGCAGCTTCCTCAATATTCAAGGACTCAATGGTTTGAGGAGAAATACATAATGAAGTACCTGGTTCATGGGTGGATTGGAAAAAAAAATGTGTACCATGGTTCTGTGTTTATGCATGTAAAGAATGCATGAAAAGCAAGACTTGCAACATCAAGTGGTGATTTTCAAAAATTCAAGAGGCATCTGGTATGAACAAGTATGATGACAATACATCAACTAGGACTACTTTTTCATTTTCCATATCAACTTTTAAACCTTCTGATGTAGATATTGAGGGGCTTGCATAAAACCTGTGTTACCTGATGTTATAACTAATCAGTATTTAGATAAAAATTACACTTTAACAAGTTCTGCAAAAGATAACTGCATGCTGATAATGGACCAAAGGTAGAAAGGCTAACTTATTTAAACAAGCATTGGCATAGCCAATAGGTCTTGCCTTTGGGACCTTATAAGTGTTTAGCCATGCAACAATTGATGTTGTTGCACTAAGGATATTATGCTGCATAACTAAATACTTATAAGGTCCCAAATGCGAGGCCTATTGGCTATGCCGATGCTTGTTGGCTTTGCCTCCAAGTTGGGGATCAAACCGCGAAATGAGTTGATGGCAGTGCACACATCTAAAAGTTCCCCCATTGCAACTTTTGAGGCGGATACTTGCTGTGCTTAGAATTACCTCGAGCTATGCTTCCCTCACTGAATAGGGGCTAGGCTGTGTTACCAATAGCATTTGCCTGCAACCATTGCTTCTCTGGGGGTCAATATGGACAAAGCATGAAGCTGGTTTCAATAGGATAGTCCTGTTACATTGCCCCAAATTCAACAAAGCCCTTTATAGTTCTTGATTGTCTAACATAAAGAACCTATGCCACAGTTTTGACATGGCTGAGCTGTTTAGCAAGCCACAGATGTCAAGGCTCTCTTTTATGGCTTTTCAAGATATGCTAGAGGCAGCTGCACAATTTCAGAAGTTGACTGTTAGGAATTATCTACTAATTCAACCTCCATGTGGAATAGCACCTTATCTTACTTGGGTCACGAACCTGTAACACAGATATTTTCTAATAGGCTTCAAACGTCAGGCTATGCAGTCCCAACCCCAGGTCAATATTCTGGCAAGCTTACACTATGTCAGGGTGGTGATTGTTCACCACAGAGTACAATTCATGTTATGTTTTTTTGCTAATTTTATACAACATTAAAAAAGCTGTTGCTACTCCCTAATCAAAAGTATGCTGGTGTTAGACAATGCAGATTGACGTTGATTTTCTTACATTCTCTTTCCTCTATATCTGCTCACCTGGCTAAGCCAAATATATTCAAATCGCAATTAAGTTGAGAGCATCTCTTTCGCTGTTCTAACTTGTGGGATTCAATAATGTATTTTAAGTTCTTGTACAATCTTTTATCATCAACATTACATTATTGGTATGTTGAACATTGATTGTGTCTGGTCCAGCTATACAGTGTTTGCATTGCCCCATCGCCTATTTCTGCATTTTATATTTATATTTTTTTGACATGCTTTTATGATGAGGCCATTTACTGTGTTGAGTAATTTTAATAATGTAGCATGTTCTCATAATGATGAAAACATTCACCATTCACATTGGTTCTGATGATGTACTTGTTCATTGGGGTCTTAAAAATATGCTGCTGTACTTTGTTTTTCTTTTATCGTGTTTCTTTTAGGGTTATCTGTTTATCAAAATAAATATCTTTTAACGATAGGAAAATGCAGGGTTCTAGGGTTCTTAAAGGTATAGAGGTGTTTTATGCTCGTTGTACTATTTACACTGCAACACCACTTCATGTTTTTTTATTTGAAGTTGACTTTCTTAGCCAAATAGACTGCTATTTTTTCTTTTTGTATAATTTGTTTGAAATAAAATCAGCAAATCTTACTGTTAGATAATATTTCTTTTTATGGATTGGGCTACGAAATATGAAAAATTATCTTTAAATGTGTGTTTTCCTGGATCTTGCACCTGCTCATAGAGATCCTGATTTCATTAATATCAGAAGGTATCTCATGGTGAAGAACTACTCTTATAATATGGTGATAAGTGCTGTTCCTACCAGACAATCTCTTGCCACCAAGGACATATGAGAGAGCCAGTCAAAACTGTCCTGTGATCAAGCCTATGTTTCGTGAATGCCTTAGAGCATGACACAGTTCTTTCATTCCTCAGATGTATGACTTCCCATTCCCTTCTGTTAACATCAATGTCTGGGTCAGTAACACCCTCGGCATCAGGTGCTTCACTTGGAGTCGCGTAAGGTGTTCTCAAGCCTCTTTCCTGAACATAAAAATAATTAACATTCTGTGTTTATTAATCAACAATTCAAATAAATAAATCATACATTCCCTATGTAATTTGAGCCCCCTCTCTTCTATGTACCCTAAAACGTCTTTTTTTGTATATGCAGAAACGTTACTAGACCATCAGAGGATGGCTCTGGATCAATTACTGCCGCCATGGCCCCCTTCAAGTCCAATTCCTTTACTGATCCAGTCTTAGAAAACGACACCCTGCCAGTGGGCACACCGGTCTATATTGGCATTTCAACTACATTCCCTGATGGAGACACATTTACCCTCAAGGCAGAGAGGTGTGTTGCTTCCCCCAGCATCAACCCGGCTGATCCTAGCGTTGAACTCATATCAGGCGGGTAAGTGACATTCAATACTCACCTACCTGTCTCCTCCTACAATAACATAGTCGCTCCCTATGCCCAGTGGAATGTGAGCACTTCAATATGATCACAATGAAATTAATACACAACCCTGAGTATCAGCAGAAAATGGTATTGATAAATAAAAAAGAGAAAGAAATGTTGAATTAAAATAGTAGAAATCAAATGACAGTAAAATGAAGGTAAATACATTTATGCAAATATTCATCTAGAGCCTATAGGTTTTTTGCTTGTAATGGGAATATGCATGAGTGCGTTAATATTGTATTATGTGTATGACGGCGACTCGCATGACACAGCCCTCTATTCTTAAAAGATAGTGGTGAATCAATTCTTCATGGGAAATAATGGAGTATAGGTTTTCAATCTTATTTGATTTAAGTTCCTTTAGGAAACACAATACATGACTTCACAGTCTAGACATAGAAGGGTATAAAGTGTATGTAAGCCTTCCTAAACTTACTGAAAAGGGTGGAGGAAGAAACCAGAAAGATTGTTTTCAACTCGCCTATAGGAAATTGGAGAAACATTTTGGAGATATATATCCTGGGAGACATATATTCTTTGGATTTTGAAAGGGAAAATGAAAAGGTTACTACTTATGTTGTTGGGAGTGTGTGAATTTATGTGACACACTAATGCCTGATAAGTATGAAGCACAAACAAACCCAGAATTCAGGATAACGTTTGAGCTGATAACCCTAACCTCAGTGATGTCACTGAAACACTATAAGGTATAACACGCACTGCACCATGTGTAATGGAAGTGCAGCGTCCAACTGAATATTCTGCTTGTGGCAGAAAAGGTCAGTCAAAGCTGCCAATATCTTGAGAAGTGTCAGGAAACAAATCAAAATCTGCCAGTCACAATGCCAAGTTAAAATGTTTTAGATGTGTTAACAGTGGGCACTTAGCTCGTAGTCATGTATGTTGTGTTAACAATTCCAATCCCAGAAGAATTTGTAAAAAAGGCCACGACGCACATGTTAGAGGGAAATCTCACAAATCCAAGTAAATATGGTGCAGGAGTTGGAGCATGATGACAGCAAAGTCGTTTTTCACACAAATGGTAATGATGAAAAAATACAAGTTCCAAGTTGTAAAATGTAGTGAAACAAGTCAGTTTGAAGAGTTGCTTCTTCCCCATTTACAATTATTGACAAGAGGGTTTTGCCCAACAGGGAGAATCACTAATCATGAATAACTAGATATTGACCTGGCATGGTTTTTGATTTGTATTAAATAAATGGAAGAAGCCAGGGTGAGATTTGCTGTATGAATAAATATTGTATCCAGAGTTACCTCAAGTTTAGTTTGGTGGAGTCACAAAGGCTCCCTCTTATTATTACCTTATATTTATTTTATAAAATGATGTTTAAACTGCTTCTTCTTAAACCTGTATAATGTTATGATCTATGTCATCTAACTAGATCGAACAAAGTTTTATTGATTGATTGATTGACCCTGCAGGGCAAATCAAGGCCCCAATCCCATCAGCGAGAATGATAATTGTGCAAATTCCCTTTAGAAGGTATTCTACAAAAGGGAAGGTTTATATCACCAAGGAAGGGTGACATTTATTGGGATGTAAAAAACCTATTGTGCAGAAAGTTTGCCCCACACCTAGCCTCATGGGGAAACATTCAGAAGAAGTATTAGAACGAATAGCAATATAAGGGGCTATAGAACCCATTGTGGTCTCCGGATGGCTTGCATCTGTAGTAGTGGCTAAAAAACCTGAATGTAGGGTAAAGTGTATTTATGTAGATTTACATGACCTAAATGCTGGATTGTCGCCCTATACCCAAACATAATGACTTTCTTAGGATGGTTGGTGATGCTGGATATTTTTTTTCCACTGGAGGACTATGAACAGTAAGAAATATGGGTTAAAAACATTATAGACTTCAAAACCGGACCCGCGTGAAAAGG
Source organism: Lissotriton vulgaris (assembly GCF_964263255.1). NCBI lineage: Eukaryota > Metazoa > Chordata > Amphibia > Caudata > Salamandridae > Lissotriton > Lissotriton vulgaris. Next base: position 2,082,360,081 of record NC_141691.1, read on the forward strand.
GATTGAATTTGGTACTTCTGAATCCAAGAAACAGTTTGCAACTGAAAAATCGTGCATTATGGGAAAAAGCACAAACTATAAAAATGTTTGAAGTACTGTGACGGGTTTTGGTTATGTCTCCCCATTTCCCCTGAAGAAATTGCACGAGGCAATGAAATGCATTGGGAAGCTTTAAAATGAACTGGGGCTGTGATCGTGTTTTAGTGCAACAATAAAAGGAATGTTTCCTATCCTTGCGGAGTGGCGTTCTCATGATCTGGGGCACCTTTGGATGATATTTTTTTTTAAATTCATCGTTCGGTCTGTACATACCAGCTGGTTGATCTCCACCCAGTTCCCAGACATCTTACCCCTCACTTGTTACACCTCTGGGGTATACAGATTTCACTGAATACCGTTTGGGTTGGCTGTGGTTGCCCTCACTTTAAAACATAGGGGCATATTATAAAGGAAATACGTTATAATTATTGCAGCTTTAGCGGCAGAAAACTGCTGCTAAAGTGGCAATAATGGGCTTGATAATATGCCCTTGTGAATTCCCATAGAAGCCCATGTTCTGGTGTGAACTTGGGCTTCTATGGGAATTCTCTACGGCCTATTATCAAGCCCATTTACGCCGTTTTAGCAGCAGTTTTCTGCTGCTAAAGCGGCGATAATTATAACGCCTTCCCTTGATAATATGCCCCCGAGTGCTTATTGGGAGATCTTCTTAAAGGTATATTCTTTTAGGACTATATTCTTACAGATTTGATATTCTAATCTACAGACTTGATTTTGCTGAACACATAAAAAACCAGAAAATTGCTAATTCACTTGAAGGCTCAGACCATTCCATTGTTAAAAATAAATGTCAAATTGGTGTGAGATCAGTTATCTACCTAGGAAATATGATTACCCAAGAAGGCATTACACCTAAACATGGCCATAACTTGGTGGTCAATGCAGCTCCTAGTTCCACTGATAAAGATCAGCTTACAACATTTTTAGGCCATGTTGAGTTCTGATGAAAGACATCCCTGATACTATTCATCGGCTGAGAGTGATTTTAAAAGAAGGGCATGCCGTTTTTTGGAATGAGGAGTGAATGCCCCTACTTTTGGATGCTTGAAATTCATAGAAATACAATGCTCACAACTGATGCTAGTTCAAAAGGACTAGGTGTCATACAAGATGTAAGGAGGAAAGAATGTATAGGCGCTTCTTCATCAATGGCAGTCGAGGGATCGTAAAATACCTATTCGAACAAGAGCCTATTCCTGAGCGATTGGACATTTCAGGTTTTTGGGGGGGGTATGCAGTTTGCCATCCATACTGATTACAAACTCCGTATCCATGCATTTGCCCCTAAAGGGTCAGATTGTTCCACTCCTACAATAGACAAATGTTAGATGTTTATAAGTTTGTTATAGAATATATATCTGCTGTAATATATGCAGTTACCACTGTTAATAATGCTTACCTCTCTAGGTTTTTGCTACTGAGGAGAGTGGCCTGGATGAAGATGTGATTCTGAATGCTGAGTGGGAAAGATGCCTAGCTGATGGAGAGACTTTAGTAAAAGTGAAAACCTTTAGGAGGGCAGGTCTAAGAATATTTGAGTAGTTCCATGAATATGAGTGTACCTGCTTCTGGATTGTGAATAAATCAATACTAGCAAAAGGGAAACAAAAGCCAAAACATGTTTTGACACTTATCAGATTCTTTTATTGCTTCTTCTGGGCTTATAAAGAACATCCATGGTGTTCTGAAGTTAGTTATTGATAATGGTGCTGATGTACGGTTTCACCATATACCTAGCCGGGAGCATTATAACGCCATTCAATCAATTCTGGTTGTGTCTTGTCGCACTATACGATTCAACCTGCCAGACCTGATTGCCCTGAGTTATCATGCTCATGGCTACATATTATGGCCCAGATTTACAAAACTCCATGCAATGTAGCCCTGCACCCAAAGTTGCTGTGCTGCATTGCATATGAGCGAGAGAGGACTGCACCATATCGACCGAGATATGGCATTCTCCTCCCCTCTCCCTAGCTCCAGTGCAGAATTATGCTGCATAGCACCCCACGTGCACCTTTGTGTCATAGTGCAAAGGAGTCTGCATGAGTCTAGCATAGGTTTTGCACTGGAAGGATAGCCTTTCTGTACTAAATACTTTGCTTAGACTGGCTTTAGAACGTTTCATATGTTGTATGTGTGCAGTACAGTGCTTTCAAGTGGCATTAATTTTTGCACAAAACCCTGCGTACGATTGTTGGTAGATAGGGCTTTGCATTACAAATTATGGGTGGTTGCGTCGGAACTCCCATGTACCACACATGGGACCCCTTCATGACACAGAGGAACTCATAGCAGTTGTTTGCATTCCTTTTGCCTTTTTTTTTACAAACCAACACAAGTACCAATTTGCCTTTTATGTAAATCTCCAAAAAGATTTTGCATTGTGTCTGTGTTAAAAAAGTGATGTAAATCTGACACAAAGCCCTAGAAAATCTAGACCTATATACGTAGATTACCATCCATACCATGTGTTAGAACTGGGGGTCTCTAGTTGGCTGAGGTAGGTACCTTAGTCCAAATAGGGACACATGCTTCTAGTCAGGGAAGGAGGGACACACTCTTAGATAAACCCTGCTCACCCCCTGGTAGCTTGGCGTGAGCTGCCCGGCTTATCCCCAAGGCAATGTGTAAAGTTTTTGAAACCATACTTCCAGTAACATAGTGATAACACCACAAATGCACACCACACGGACTTAGGAAAATAGAAGCATCTTTATCAAGAAGAAATACGATGACAGCAAACAATAAAAATATCCAGCATATGCGTATTTGTAATATTTCACTGGGCCGGTCAGTAGGCCAACAATCACTTGTAGGTTCTTGCGGTATTAATGAGCAGTTCACTATGATCTGATGCAGTGCTAATGCAATGCTATGCAACTCGTAATGCAGTTTGTAATGTAGAAATAAGACAGTCCTTAATGCAAGTACTAATGCAGTTCATAAAGCAAGTAATAATGCAGTTCATAGTGCGGCTTTGGGTTGACAGCGGTTGCTCCTCGCAGTGAGAGTCGGGCTACCAGGTGACGGCCTAGCAGCTGATTGGTTCCTGGTGCGACTCTGTTGATCTTGGGCAAAGAACCTCAGACACACGATGGTTAAGGTTCACAGGTCACTCTTCAGCAGTTATTTATCATGGCTCCCCCTAGGGCCAATGGCGGTAATGATCACAGCACTTCTGGTCACACTGTCGATCAAAGCAAAGCGCAAGACTGCGCCGGGGCACACGGTCAAGGGGCAATTCTTAAGAAGGTCTCAGGCTGCAAAAAGCACATGCACACAGCGTCACTGAGACACACTTGGAAACTTTGATGTTCCTGAGTTTCCCCAACAGGGAGCCGGCTCCTCTCAGGCCCCTGGAGAAAAGTTACTTCAGGACACAGCAAACAGCAAAGTCTTTTCAAGCAGGGGGACACAGCACACAGCGAAGTCCATTGTCGTCTTCTTAGTCAAATCAGCAAACTGCAGGCCAGCCCGAGAACACACAGCAATGACAGTTCTTATCTTCAGTCTCTTCAGCTGTTCTTCTTTGGCAGAGGTTCCTCTTGATCACAAAGTAGTTTCAATCCTTTTTCAGGCTTGAGTTCAGTCTTGAGTTCAGAGGTTGCAGCTCTCACATTCATACCCCTAAATTCCTTTGAAGTCTTTGTGTTCAGGGGGCTCTGGTCCAAACCAGACCTGGTTGTCTTACTGCCAGTGCACACCTTCTTTCTTTGATAGTCAGGGTCGCTCTGCAGGAGGTGAAGCCATTCTTTTGTGGCAGCAGCACAGCCCTCTTCACATCAAAGGGGCTACTCCTTGCACCACACCAAAATGCAGGTCAGCCTGCTGCTGTCCCACCTACACATCCCTGGTGTCAAAACACTCCCCAGACCCTGTCACATCCAAACCCAGACAGGCAATACACAACCAGGTAGAGGTGTGCAGGATGGTTAAGACAAGAAACCAGCCACTTCTGAAAGCGTGGTTTCAAAACACACAATATAAAAACCATCTTCACAAAAAGATGTGTTATTAAATTCTGAGTTCAGGCACACTAAACTCCATTTCTCCATCTAATGCCTATGGGAAGATATGCTGGAAACATGTGACATAGAATTCCCCATTCTGTGCTGTGGGAAATATGGCCTTGCAACATTGAAAAACGAATTTGGCCATATTTCACTGTCAGGACATGGTACACACCTCAGCACATGTCCTACCTTTCACATACACTGCACCCTGCCCAGGGGAGTACCTTGGGTCTACTATAGGGGTGTCTAATGTGCATAAAAGAGAAGGGTAAGGCTTGGCAAGTGAGTGCACTTGTTAGGACAACAAGGTGGTTAACAAACTGCCCGCAGGCACTGCAGTGGCAGGCCTGAGATCTCTGTTTGAGCCTTCCTGTTTCGGTAGCACAATTAGTGCTACAGGCCCACTTGTAGCATTTGCACTGCCAGCCCTGGCACACAAAGTGCACTTTACTAGGGACTTTACTTTTAAGACAAACATACTGTTGGAAATGGCCCTTTTTGCATGGTTATCCCCAAACTTTTTGCTTCTTCCTCCTTTATTTTTCCTGACCCGTGGTTGTTGGCAATAGGACTCTGGACACTTTACCACTGCTGATCAGTGCTAAAGTGCATATGCTCTCTGTATAAATTGTTATTATGATTGGTTATCCATGATTGGCATATTTATTTACCAGTAAGGCCCTAGTAAAGTGCACTGAGTGTGCCAGGGTTGGTAATTCAAATGCTACTAGTGGGCCTGCTGCACTGGTTGTGCCACCCACAGGTGTAGCCCTTATAAGGTATCTCAGGCCTACCACTGCAGCGCCTGTGCACAGTCTGTGAACTGCCATGTCAACCTGGCCAGTGTCCCCTTCCCTTTCTGTACACATTGAACACCCCTATGGAAGGCCCAAGGTACCCCCCTGGGCAGGGTGCAGTGTATGTGAAAGGTAGAGAATGTACCAGTGTGGGTGCCATGCTCTGGTAGTGAATTACAGCCATTTTCGTTTTTCACTATTGAAAGGCTGTCTTGCCCATAGGCTACAATGGGGAATGCTCTGTATAATGGTTACCTGCATATCTTTCCATAGGAGCAAGATAGGACATAACAGTTTGGTATCCCTGAACTCAGAATATTGTAACACATCTTTCAGGAAGGATGTTTTTTAAATCCTGTGTTTGAGAACAGCACTTTTAGAAAGTGTCTGTTCTCTTGTCTGACCTTTCTGTGTGCCTTGGCCTGTTTCTGAATTGACTGTCTGGTTTGGGAGTAACAGGGGCTGGGGAGCCCCCAGGAGGCTAGCTGAGTCAGCCCTAGGCTGAATGACTGCATCTGCATCTTGAGTGGTGGGAGGGGTAGCACCCGGGCCTAAATAGGGCTGTGCCTGCATTCCACAATGCTGGCTCTACATCCTGCGGGTCGGCTGATGACCCTGCCCCTCTCTCTGATAGGAGAGGAGAAGACAGAAAAGCGAAGTGCTCAGGAACTGACCCAAACTGGTTCTGACCAAGCCAAGGCCTCTCTGCCTCTCGAGAACAAAGGAAAGACTTGTATAAGAAGGCCTACCCAGGCTACATAAAATTAGATCATCCTGGAATCAAGAAAGAACCTCTGCCAAGGAGAAAGCTGGAAGACTGATGAGGAAGGACTGTCCTGCTGTGTTTTTATGGGCTGACCTGCAGTTGCTTTGCTGCCAAGGAGAGGGGAAGGACTTTGATGTTGTTTGGTCCCCTTGATTGAAGAGATCTCCAAGGGCCTGAAGTGAACTGGCCTCCTGTTGAGAAGTCCCAGTAACAAAAGGACTTCACCCCCCAGCTTTCCCTGAACTCTGCTGAGAGAGTTCTGCCCTTCCTGAGTGCTGAATCCGACTGAGGGGCCTCTGGAAGTTGTGGCCTGCTGTTTGGGAAGCTGGATAAGGAGAAACTAAGACAATCTGCAAGTTTTCACGCATCGCTCGCTGCGGATTGCATCCCCGACAGTGCGAGGAAATTCCCGCCGCTGCGAAGATCGAGATCGTCGCAGCGCCTGTCATCGCTGGGTGAGATCGCCACACCGCTTGCTTGCGGACCGCATCACGTCGCTGTAAATATCGTCGAAGAGCCATCGCATCGAGGGGCCACAAGAGGAGAAGATCGCGCTGCGGCATGCATCGCCGCCGCACCTGAGATCGTCCCCGTCCCAAAGATCATCGCATCGTGCCTTTGCGAGACGCTTCCTACGGAACCTACGCACCAGAATCCATACAAGGTATCGCATCCCTCCCTATACAGCCCGGATTAGTCACAACACGCCCGATACGTCCAGCGGGGCTGTCACATTGCCTCCCCAGGGTCACAGGAATGACGCACCGCTTGTTTTCCACCGCACCAGCTTCCATTTTGGAACTTTGCCGCATCTAAAGGTATTGTTGGCTAAAGGTGACACATCTGTGGAATATTTTGACGATGCAACCCTTAAGAACACTTTTGAAATCATATCTTGAAATGTGTATGTCGGATTTTTGTCGTTTTGGTCCTGTTTAGTTTAGATTAAATACGTTTATCTTTCTAAACTGGTGTGGAGTCCATTTATGTGGTTTTCACTGTGTTACTATGAGTGTTGGTACAAATACTGTACACATTGCCTTTGATAAGCCTGCCTGTTCGTGCCAAGCTACCAAGGGGGTGAGCAGGGTTTATCTAAAGAGCGTATCCCCCTTACCATGACTAGAAGCAAGGGTCCCTATTTGGACATTGGTACCTACCTCTGCCAACTATAGACCCCCAGATCTAACACATACCAATTATGGTAAACCTATTACCATTACACTTTTTACAGGGAGCACTTTCACTTTGACACTGATCAGCAGTGGCAAAGTGCCCAACACATCTAAGCCAGCAAAGCAAAATCCATCACAGCATTAAAAATAGAGGAGGCAGAGGCAAAAAGTCAGGGGTGACCACGACAAGAAATGCCAGGTCGAACACCATGCATTCACCATCAATGGCTTAGCCAATTAGTTACTTGATATAGAAGTTATAATTTAGTTTTGGAGTATCAACCTTGTGTAAGAAATGTAGTTTCCAAATGTTTATCATTCGTACCTCTCCAGCATGTTGATATTGAGGACAATAGCTTGGATGATGATGTGACTTTATTTGTATCTAATGAAGGGGGGCGTGGCTTGAGCGCCACCGAGTATGGACGCCTGAGCTTCGAGCTCCGTGCCGATCTCGGCAATTTTCCTGGATTTGGAACTCCCTCAATGGAGTTCGCAGCCCTGTGTGGCGCCCCGGAGCTGAAGGGCACCCGAGCAATCTTTGGGTGCAGGAGGAAAGTCCTGGCTGCAGCGAGTGAGGCGGAAAACGAGACTCCACCTAGAGGGACCAGCCATTTTGTCCACGGCCTGGGGCAGCCTTCCAAACCCCGGCCTAAAGTGACGGAGAGGCCGTCGGGGAGACCGGGCACTCGGGGGCAGGTGGAGATTGGCGCTGGAGTGGGGAGTGAGCCCTGCCTACGTCTTGAGCGGGCGCCCTCAGAGAAGTGGCTTCCGTGGTCTCCCGGTGACAGCGGGAGTAGAGGCCGGTGGGGCTCCGACTGGAGAGCCCGGTCGTCTGTGCCGCGACCTGGGGCGGGCCCATCACCCCTGACCTGCAGCAGCGGTGTGATCGGGGGCGGAGAGAGGCGCCCTGGCGAGGGCTTGGCCCAGCGCTGACCCACGCACAGAGCGGGACTGTCTGCGGGCTCGGACGGCGCTGTACGGCTGTTGGCCTCCGGGAGGGGCCTGGATTGGAGTGAGCGGCTGAGGTGACAGAGGCGGTGAGGAGCGCACCACGCAACAGGGAATGCCGGACTAGTGGACTGCCATTTCGGCGCCTGGAGGTTGGTGCTCCCGCAATGAGAGCTGGACTCTGGAGAGGGCACCCTACCTGGGGACTGGCAGAGGTGGAGGTGGTGGTGACCCTGGTCTTTGCGGAGTTTGACCCGGATGACCGGCGGAGTTGGGCTGAGGATCGGTGGGACCTGGAGGAACACCGTTGGTGGCACTGGGGAGGCGTGCTCGCTACAAGGGCCCTGAACAGCGGATTACCACATCGTACCTTCGCATCCTGCTGACCGGCAAGGGGGAATGATTGGCACTGAGTCGGACCTGCCTTGGGTGCAGAGGCTCTCAGTGGGATTTCCCCGCACGAACCGCAGCGCCACGGGGCAGGACACCGGCTTACTTCATTGGCGCGAGGGAAATGTCACCATTGCACACCTGAGGTGGACCTGGTTGGAAGGCGGTGCGGCCGGCAGGAGGTGCTCCCTCCAGACCAGTGAGCAACTGTGGAGACTGAGGCACCGCCATTGAGAGGGGAGCTGGCTCCCGGGACATCCTGAACAGGAGGCTGGTGAGAACTCATTTTTGATTGACTGACCAGGCAGATGCAGCGGGGGTGCAGGGAGCGCAGCCCTTGTGCCAGCTGAGGGCGCCTGGAGGAGTTGGGCCTCTGCGGTCGGTGCGGTCGGTGCAGATGACGAGGCCTAGGGCGGAAGCATGGGGAAGCCGCGCAAGACGCCGGGAACGGCGCAAGCCCACCAAGCTGACGAATTGCCGGAGACCCAGGAGCAGGGCTTAACCGGGGACCCGAGCACAGGGCTGCAACAGCAGCAGATGGATCAGATCCTCAAGCCCATAACGGACACGAGGGACGCATTGCGTCAAGACATGGTGCAGGTGTCGACAGGCCTGGGATTGCTGAGGGCGGACCATGACAAGCTTGCTGACCGTGTTAAGACCACAGAGTTGGTGCCGGAAAAGCTGGAGCCGGCCCAAAAGGCGACAGATGCTGCGATGGATGACCTATTGCGTAGAGTACACCAACTGGAGAGCAGGGCTGAGGATGTGGAAGGGCGCAACAGGCGCAATAACATTCGGGTGGTAGGCTTGCCGGAAAAAGTCAGGGGGAGTGACATGGTCTCCTATCTTGAAAAGTGGCTGCGGGATGTGGTGGTCCTTGAGGGATTGACACACTTTTACACACAGGAGAAAGCTCACCGAGTGCCGGCCAGGCCTCTGGCGCCAGGCCGCCCTCCCTGACCCGTGGTTGCACGCCTGCTGCATTTTAGAGCCCGGTATATCATTCTGCAACAGGCCAGGGTGTCTGGCCCGTATAAGGTGGACAACGCTTCGGTCTCTCTTTTCCCCGACTACTCTCAGGAGGTTCAACGGAGCCGCTTTTCCTTCCTGGCGGTCAAGAGGACCCTCTCGCGATGAGGGAGTGCAGTACTCTCTGCTGTTTCCGGCACGTCTGAAAGTGATGGTGGACAAAAAAGCGACCTTTTGTGACACACCGGAAGATGCCTGGCAGTGGCTGGAACGATACCGGGCCGACGGCGCTAGCAATTGGGATAAGACTGCTGAGGAGCAACCAAAACCACGCAGGAGTAGGCGCAACCGGAAATGTACATTGAACAAACGATCCCCATCTGCGTCGCAGACAGAGCTGGAGAGACAGGCCGCCCTGCAAGGGGTGTCTGTTATTTCTGGAGTGGCGACGGAGGCTCCACTAGTGGACTCAGGCTCCAGGCAGGGGTCAGATGAGGCGGGATCTGGGGGCTCTGATGGGGGCTCTGAAGGGGACCCAGGAGATTTGCCTCAGGTTACTCCACAGACAGCCGATGGCTTGCTGGACAAATGATCCTCCTGGACGCTGCGTGATGTACAGTAAGGGGGCATGTTTGGTCTATGGCATTGGGCCAGTGGGGGACACTGGGGGAACATTTGTTGGACGATGGGAGGAGCGCTTTCTACTGTGACGAAGGGGGACCACTGGGGAGGAGGGGGCGCTGGGGGAGAGGGGGTGTGCATGGGGTGAGACGCTGCTGAGGTGAGGAGGTTAACATATACGAGATCGGACTGACACGTTGTGATAGGCTGATTGCTGTCCGGCTTGACTGGTGAAGGGTCACCCCCTCTACCTCACATAACTTGTGAGTCTCTGGTTGTTATATAAACACACAGGAGGGGTGAGGGTCAAGACCATTTATATCTACCTCCCCGGACCCCCAGGAAACTCTAATGTTTGCACAAAAGAGGTGTATAGATTGAGTTATATCAACAAAGTGACCAAATCAGAGAAAGCCCCAATAGGGCAAAATACTCTATTTTAAAAAACTGCCCTCACTCACATACCGAAGTATGTGACATGCTTCATCATCGGGCCTGCTTGGAAAACGCCCTGGTGTAGCCACACACAGAGCGGAGCATAAGGGAGGGGGAAGAAAATAATAAACTTCTCTTAAAAAGACATACAGTCAAGACAAGTGGACATAAACGACATATAACATAAATCTTGGTGAAAGTCGTGCAAGCTCCAAGTGATCACCACTGAAAAAGTGCGACGAAAGGTGCAGTTAGGAAAGGTGATTTAAAACTGATTAAGGGTGTCCACCAGAACACAGCCTTTATTAAGCTTTTCTTGACACCCCTATCAGGATTAAAAAGAAAAAAAGAGGATGGGAAAAAGCCACTACGAGATAATTAGGAATCTCAAAGCTTCCCTCCTACCACTGCCAGAGTCAACATGTTTCGACCGCTCTGTATGGCCCAAGGGGTCACTCCGGTCTTCTTCAGGACCGTTGCACTCAGTGTCACTCTGGGTTTTTCCGTACTTCGGATGGTAATACCCTTGCGGTGAAGTAGGTCTACTGGATCTGTACACCTCCCGTAGTGAGTGTGGAGATAGTTCCCTCAAGTGCGGGAAAACATTTACTGTTGTGAGAAGAGAAGACAGTGTAGACACTATTAGTAGTCACATATTCTTACTGTTATTCCCTTTTCATTATATCTCTTTCAGGAAAAAAATCATTGGAGCCCCATTCTCTAGCGTGGAGCTAAAAACCAGGTAACAGAATGTACCCTGGAGTCCTGCTCAAATATGTCTTAACGTTTGCCCATTCTTAACTTGATGAATACAACATGCAGGCCTTTATACTAAGTCTGTTTCCTCATATATTAGGTGGACATTAGTATCCCATATCTAGCCCCCTTGATGTTCTTGGGGCTATCATTCAACTATAACCTACTTCTTATTCTCTCTCAATGTCCACACCCTAATAAAGTGTACGTAAAAAAGTGCACTTACAGAGTTTATAATAAATACAAACTCGAAATGGTGTCTGGTGAGGGGGACGCCAAGGAACACAATCTAAAATGAAAGGGAGCAAATGGAGGAAAGAATGTTTATTTTGAATGCCTCCACCGCCCGATGTGTACCCCTGTCTATAAACGCTGATGCAAAGTCATGCACAATAGTGCCCCCATCGAGTCTTCACCGCCAAAAGCACGCTCTGCGCTCACCCCCTTAAGCCCTCTCCTTACCGTTCCGCAGGCGAGTCCTGGTATTGTCATCTGCAGACTGTGACACCGCGCAGATGATGCACGCGGTGTCAGTCCCGGCTTGAAAGTTGTTCACTTCCTGTTCGAGGATCCCACGTGACCGCAACACCGGCGTCAGTACGTGGAGTGCTTTTGTGCATACACAGTCTCTGGTTGTTACCAAAGTTTCCCCGCTGGCAGGGGTTGAGTTTGGATGGGTAACACCTGTTTGGCACCTGTTCTGGGGGAGGGTGGGATGAGGGCTTGTTGGGGTTGTTTCACGTTGAGGGGGTTTTTCAGTGTGCCCGTTAGGTTGTGCAGGGTTGGGTCCAGCTGTATACTTCCGTTTGGCGACTAGACTTGAATTAAAATGTATTACTTGGAATGTGCGAGGACTCAACTCAATGAGGAAGCGATATAAAGTGCATGCATATTTGGTCCGCAGGGGTGTCCTGGTGGCTTTTTTACAGGAAACACACAATAATCAGGTAGAAGGGCAGGCGGTGCAGCGGAGATGGAGGGGGCAACTCTTTCATACCACTTATTCCGCTTATGCCAGGGGGACCTTGATCTGGGTGCACGCTGGGGTCCCCTTTCAGCCCATGACCACGGTTGTAGACTCGGAAGGAAGGTTTGTGGCTGTGTTAGGATGTCTGGATGGCCGAGATGTTACGCTTTGCAGTGTTTATGTTCCAAATTCCGATCAGGCCGCGTTCTTTTCGAGACTCTCAGGGAGGTTGGCGTCCTTATTGGTGGGCACAGTGTTTATGGGGGGGACTTCAATTCAGTGGTGGATGTGGAGTTAGATCGTTCCCATGCCCCGCTGGCACAATCAGTGGTGCGCAGAGTAGCTAAGGCGCGACGGAGTTGGAAGGAGGAGTGGGGCCTCATAGATGCCTGGCGGACACACCATCCCGCAGATAGGGATTATTCGTTTTATTTCGCACCCCACGACCTTCATGTGCGCCTTGATACTGTTCTTTGCACGCTTGGGGCCCAGGAACTCACACATCACAGCGAATACCTGGTGAGAACCATCTCGGATCATAACCCATGCTTGATCACGGTCCTCTGGTCACGACAGCGGCAGGCGGTTCCCACATGGTGACTGAACCCGATGGCACTGGAGGACCTGGTGTTTAGTGCAGAGGTCAGGGAGGGCATCGAACACTACTTTCAGGAGAACTCAGGGACGGCCACATCTAGGGCTCATGAGTGGGATGCCTTCAAGGTTATGATACGGGGAATATGTCTCTCGTTCACAGCGGGGGCACGTCGGACCTTGTTATGCGACATAGAGCGGGAGGAGACCTGCCTGTGCCAGGCGGAGAGAGATAGCCATGACGCTGCGGGCTGGCAGGAGGAAGTGCTGGTGGCAAGTGCGCGGGTGGCCACTCGGGTTGAGAGACTCCGCTGCTTTGATTACAGAGAATACATGGTTCATGCGCATGTGGAGAGGGACAGGGTGGGAACGCTGCTGGCATGGCTGGCCAATCCAAACACCAGGGGCAATCCAATAGTATCATTGGCTATGCCTACGGGGGGTCTGGTCTATTCACAGAAAGAGATCAAGGACCAATTCCTGGATTATTACACAACACTCTATTGGAGCAGGTTGAAGGTGCCACCAGATGGTCTAGATACTTTCCTGGAGGAGGCACAGTTACCGCAGTTAGAATTGGAACAGAGCGACGCGCTGGGTGCTGTCATTTCCCTGGGGGAGATTAGAGCGGCGATTAAACAAATGGCCAGGAAAAAGACACCGGGGGCGGACGGCTTACCGGTGGAATTTTACGCCTCATATATTGACCTTCTTGCACCACAGTTACACCTGGTGCACGGAGAGGCTTGGGAACTGGGCAGGTTGCCGCCATCAGCCAGAGAGGCGATTATAGTGCCGCTACTGAAGAAGGGCGGATTGCCCATTGCAAGGACAGCTTATCGCCCGCTCTCAATGCTCATGGTGGACTATAAGCTGCTAAGCAGAATCTTGACCACGCGGCACTCGGATCACATGCGTACACTAGTGCACCCAGATCAGTCGGGCGTCATCCCCACGCGGAACACGGCGACGTGTATACGGGGACTGGTGCGGATCATGGGGGTGGAAGGAGATGGTCCGTCGGGCGCGGCGGTGTTATCGGTAGACATCAAAAAAGTGTTCGATAGTGTGGAGTGGTCGTACCTGTTCCGTGTGCTTCGCAGTTTCGGACTGGGGGATAATTTCATCCGTTGGATGCAGCTGCTGTACAACTCCGCTACGGCCAGGGTTCGTATGGGCCGTTCTGTGTCGGTGACATGCCCGGTGGAGAGAGGTACCCGACAGGGCTGTTCCCTGTCTCCGCTTTTATTTTCACTGGCGATCAAACCGTTGGCAGCACGGGCCCGGCAGGGACGACACTATGAGGGGGTGCTGTTGTGTGGTAAAATGCATTATATCTCCTTATATGCCGATGACCTCTTGCCCTGGCTGGCGTGGAGGACTCAGTACGAGGGGCCGGAACCTCCTCCGGGAGTTTGGCGGGCTATCAGGGCTGCAGGTTAACTGGACCAAGACCTGTCTATTCCCATTGGCCCCGGATTGCACCCGGCCCTCGACACTGGAGGGCTTGCGCTGGGAATCGGAGTGCCTACCATATCTGGTTGTCTGCATCTATCATACCCAGTCACACCTTTATGAGGCAAATGTAGGCGGAGCGCTGAGGGGAATCAGAGGCAGTATGGGGTTTTGGCGCACCCTCCCGCTGTCGGTAGCTGGACGAATAGCATTGCTAAAGATGGCGGTTCTCCCGCGGCTGCTATACTTCTTTTGCACATTACCGGTGTGGATTCCAACTTCCTTTTTCAGGACGCTACGATCGATGGTGATAGGGTTCATCTGGGGCTCTGGCAGAAGGCGAGTGGCATTGAACACCCTGCTACGACCACTGGAGGAAGGGGGGCTGGCGGTGCCAGATTTCGAATGGTACTATCTGGCGTCACAGCTGCAGTGGCTTACACAGGCGGTGGCACGTGAGTTTAGAGGCCCAGATGGACTACAGGGCAGAGTTATTCTGTTCCACGTCTTGTCCTTTATAGTGCTCCAGCAGAAAACTCAGGCTGGATCAACTCACTCTCGAAGAGATCCCTCCGGGCATGTGTACCGCCATTCCGCATGGCGGGCATTGGTCGGCACTAGCGGGCTAGGAAAAGTGTGGAGTCCACGTGATAGGGAACTTATATAGGGATGGTGCTTTGTTGCCATTCCAAGAGCTGCAGAGTGCCTTTGATTTGCCAAGGGGAGACTTTTTGCTGCATGCCCCTCTAGTATCGGGAATCCAGAAACAATGGAGAATGGGCCTGGTGGAACCTCCCACGTTGATGGGCTGTCAATATGTCACGATGGCTGCTGGCACCTTCAAGGCTATCACCTGCATATACAGGAGATTGGCACTGGAGGTACTACCGCCCCTGGATAGGTTAAAGGGGCACTGGGAAGAGGACCTCGGCCAGTCGATACCTGAGACGATCTGGCCGCAGCTAGTGCGGAGGGCCTGAAAGGGCACGCGCAATGTCCTGTTTCAATTGGTTCAATATTTCACGCTACACAGGACTTATCTGATGCCGGTCAAAATTCAACAAGTTTTTGGGGGAACTCATTCAATGTGTCCCCGATGTAATGTGGAAGGTGCTGATTTTGTTCATATGTTTTGGTCTTGCTCGGGGCTGGGTACATATTGGACCAAAGTCGTGGCATGTCTGAACAGGGTAACAGAGTGTCAGATTGAAGTAGGAATGGGGACTTGCCTTTTACTTTGGTTCCCACACACACCCGCCACAAAAATCACAAGTACATTTTTTGATCTGGGGCTGATTATGGCAAAGAGGGAGCTCACCATGCACTGGAAGTCAAGAGTGGGACCCAGCTTTCTGAGATGGCGAGGGAGCTTCCAACAATGGGCGAGCAGCGAAGGAACGCTCAGACTATAATTAGCCAGACACACCTCCAATGGCAAGGCGCTAGACGTGGCCAGGGCGTGGGGCACGTTGGTAGTAGAGCTTCAGTCTACAGCAGAGGCAGATGAAGGGGATGGGGGATGCGCCAGCGAGTCAGGAACTAGCGACTGGGGTGGGGAACAAACGGGAGATGGGGCCAACTAGAACCTAGAACCTCAACACACGTGACGGTTACTGCATATTAGGCTGAGGGGAGAGGCGAACCTGGTATAGAGACATGGAATACGCCTGTACATTTAGTTGGGGTCACTGGACTCCTGATTGGATGTAGTTGCACACAACCTTGGGAGGGAGTTGGGTACCGGAGCACAAGGGGTTTATGCAATTTCATAGGGGGTATAGAGGAGGGCACACTGACAAGGGGGGTGGGGGTAGAGGGGGAGGCAGGAGGGGGAGTTAGGTAGGGATACAGGATATTGAGTACTGTTGATTTGCATTCTGAAGATAGGCCCATTGCAAGGATGGTCCAGATTGAACTGTATGATTGTAAGATGACTGAAGAAAAGTTAATAAAAATCTGTTTAAAAAAAATATATATATGTATCTAATGAAAATATAGCTGAAAAAGAGTGGGAAAGATGTCTATGTGAAGAAGCAACTTTAGTAAACGTAGAAAGCTATGTGATGAAGGGCTGGCTTAAGAAACATATTTTAAAAATCCATCTCACATTCTTTTGGGAGATTCAGGATGCACTTTATGAGGAAAAATCTGCAGGGGTGAAAAACTGATATCACCTTTCTCATTGAGAAGCAAAATTGTAGATTTAGCTCATGAGGGCAACATAAGACGTCTCACCAAGAATCGAGTGTGGTCACATTCCTGGTGGCCATGGCTGGATGTTGAAAAGAAAGGTTTGGATTACATCTGATGGGATTGTAGTGATAAGATAATGGTAGTTCATAAAACACCGCTTTCCTCCGTGAGGTTTCCGCCACACCATAGGCGAAGATTGCCATGGATATTGTGAGTACAGTACAGGGGCATAGCTTGGTCAATAAGATTGGGGGGGTAAACTCAACGAACTTGGTGGCACATCTTGTTAAAATACAATTATAAGAAGCAGAACACGAGGTAGGCTCAAGACAGTACTGAAAATAATATTATCCTATTCCTTCCAGTATACTCTGAGTCAGAAAGTTGTTGTGCTCTCCTCAAGAATGTTCTATACCTTTCAATTTAATATGCATCTATGAGCTACTTGAGGTGGAGTGACCTTTTTTTGCCTTAAATTTATTTTGATTTTGACAGATACTCTGACTCTTTTTTTAGTGCCCAGTAATGGGAAACATCTAGAGAATTTGAGGTCCCATATATGTCCTTACATTATGACAGAACTCGTGGTATCTGTGTCTAGAGGATGAAAAGAGAACTATCAAGGACAAAACCTCTCATTCATCCTTGTGTAGGCTTCATCCTAGGACCTCTCCTTAAACCCCTTGCAGATGATTGTGGTGTGGGCTAGGACTCCCCACTGTGTACAGGGGAACACTTATGAGATGGTATATGTCATGGTGGTGCTATGTCAGCGAAAATGTGCAAAGTAGGGTGGAATACAACTACTTCTTGGAGGACTTAATTTTTTTATAAGTGCCTGAGGGATTGAGGTAAAACTAAGAAGGGAAATATTTAACCCAATCGTTGGAAGAGGGTTGAAAAGTTTCTGCCTACTCTGTAGCCGTAAAGGAGAGGAGGTATTCATCACGGTTCAGTGACTAAATATCGAGAGACATAATATAGAATGCCCAAAATATCGACCCCAAAATATCGAAGTACAGAATATAGAATCCCTATCTACAAACAGGTAATAGATTGTTAAAATATAGTTAACTGAAATATCACATTTTGTAAATGTATTAAAAATAATATAAAAGTAATGAAATTTTAAAAACAATGAAATAAAACATACTTAATGTAAAAAAGCTTAAAATGTAAAAATAATAAATGCAATGTAAAGAAAAGTAGAGATTTTGTTGGATAGTGAGAGGGTTAAACTTACTATTCCCACTCCAGTGACTGCAACAATAGGGAAAACGTTGGATAGCGTAGGGGTAAAAATTACTATTCCCAATCCAATGAGTGCAAAAATAGGGAAAGCGTAGGATAGCGTAGGGATAAAAGTACTATTCCCACTCCAGTGTGTGCAACAGTATGGAAAGCGTTGGATAGCGGGAGGGTAAAAATGACTATTCCCACTCCAGTGAGTGCAACAGTAGGGTAAGTGTTGGATAGTGTAGGGGTAAAAATTACTATTCCCACTCCGTGAGTGCAACAGTAGGGAAAGCATTGGATGGCATAGGGGTAAACATTACTATTCCCACTCCTGAGAGTGAAACAATAGAGAAAGTAATGATTTAATATTAAAATAAGATTACATTAATGATCAATACCAATAAAAAATTAATTAAAAAAAACTTAGTTAATTAATAATTAATTATCAATCAATTAATTATCAATACATATAAATGAAAACTAATATTTTATGTACTATAATTAAATTGCTTCCCACCCTATTCCCCGATAAACCCACAACCCGCTTCGGAATTAAATTACGAAAAAATTAAATTACATAAGATTCATCATTTAAAAAAAAATAAACATACATTACAAAAATAATACATAATTTTAACACATAAGCTACCATACATAACACTAAAAAAAATTCAATATTATGGAAATCGATATTTTAAATTCTATATTATCAAAGCCGATATTTCCTACCCCAATCTCAATATTCTGACTAACTATATTTTGGTGATTCGATATTCTGTCCTTTCTATATTTTGGAGTCGATATTCTGGCCAGTCTATATTTTGGATTTAATATTGTGGTCGTTCACCATTCATCACATCCTGCCAACTGTGTAATAAGGATAAAAGAGAAAACAAATAGCAACAAGGACTTGGGCATGAACTATAGGAACTGGGCTTAGAAACCCTTGGTGCCCCCCCCCCCCACACACCCTGGGAATACCATTTTCTTCCTTTCAGGAGCCCTCCGACATCACTGCAACAAACTAGGAGTGTGGCCAAGGAGCACAGGACCACTCCAATCTCAGTAACCACCCAAGAATTGGAGATATTGAAAAAATGATTGGATTTTGTACTTATCTACCATGGTGATGAATTTCCCATTCTCACAAAGTTAGAAATCTTCTTTAGGCAGATTAGGCAGACATTGTTTTTTAACTTTTTTCCTGGAATTTCCAACACCCACACCTGACCAAATAGTGGTCTGTAAAAACAATATCTTTCAACCAATCTCATGCTATTCCCCCTGAAGTCATTATATCATCATTATAAAACCAGCAGCCAAAGTGGAAACCATTGGCATCCTCCAAATTACAGATTATTGGGAATAATGTTTGAGACAATTGGGTGGCAATCCCTATTACCGCTCTGTTCGACAGGACATCCCTTCTATGCTCCAACTTGTCATCAAGAGACACATCAATGTTGTTGCAGATTCAAAATGATCACTCAGAGAAGGCTAAATGTTGTCACTCATAACAACGAAATTACATATTTTATAAAGACCCACTAACCAGAATGTCCGCTACCAGCGAGACCAAATGTTTCAGACATTGGTTCCATTCTGGGACCCTTATTTCAGTTTTATGAGACATTAGAGTTGTATCTGTGTTGCTGTGATCCGTCCTCGCGTTTGTGGGGCTCGTGGTTGGTCTCGCCTGGAATGCATGGGTAGAGTGATGCGAGGCATTCCATGTGAGACGGTTGGAGAACTGACAGAGGAGAGGAGGCAATGTCTAGTTTGGGGCTTCACTGTAGTCCATAAACTACATTATCTTTTACTCACTGTGCCATGCCTCATCCTTGAACCCAATATAAATATTAGTTGGGCAATGTGACGGTGGTCTGAAGCCCCAGCCATTTCCAGAGCTGCGTGATTCCCTTCCTCTAAACAACTCCAGCAATTTTGGTTTGATGGACAGTTTCTGAAGCAGGTGTCTTATGGATTGGCACAGTTGGCTACTCCGGTCGTGAGTCCTGAATTTAATTTTGGGGAAGGTGCCAGTGTGCGGAGGCTTGTTTTTGGCACCAGAGGCAGGCTGTCTGTGCACCCGACACTGCAGTAAATCACGTTTGATGAGGCTTGGTGGCCATTTTTGACAGATTGGGGAGTTCATCATCCTGGTTGGTGGTATATAAACAGCATTTGTTTCCCCACGTCGGAGAGCCTTTGAGTCTTCAGGCGGTTCAAAGTGTGTCTTCACAGGAGGAGTGGTGCTTTTTTAAGCGATAAGCACACCTTAAAGTGGCAAACTTAAAGTGATGACTTCCTCTATTCCCTTTGGTCATTATGTTTGAATATTGGAACAATCTGCATCTATGGTGACGGGCACCCCAATACTTGTATTTAGGGTTTTCATTTGTGTGAGCAGCCTGCAATTACAGCGACAGGCATACCCATATTTACATTTATTGAGTGTGCAAAATTGTGGAGGATTCTCTTCAATGTATTTATTCCAGCGCACTTGTAATTGTTTTTCAGAAGCATAATGAAAAACATTGCATTTACGTGTCAAAGTAAAATATTGATAACTTGCCTATGGAGGATGTTTCCATGGATGATTTTCGAGAGGCCGTTGCTAGATTAGATGCTCAATTTGATGAACAGCCCAATGTAATTGTTGAAAGGTTCAGTTTCTTTTCATCAAAAGCTGGCTAGTGATAAGTCTTCTGATGAGTTCATTGCCAATCTCAGGATTTTAGCGGCATCTTGCGACATTGGCTGCAGAATAGATACTTATCTTTGAAATGGAATCAACTAGTGTTGGGCTGTTTCAGTAAACAAAACAGGAAAGGCTCTTGTGCACTTGGAACCTCTCTTTCACTCAGCTAGTTAGGGTGCCCTATTTTTTTTCCTAAAATTCTATCTTCTGATTGTAATAAAGAGGAAGTGTTGGATCTGTGCATCTCGATATGAAGAAATAAATTACAATGGAAAGTGAGATTCGAGACAAATCGAAAACGGGTCAATGCTTTCGTTGTGGCTCACATATACATTTTGTGAAGGCTTTTGTCTTAGGTTTTAGTCTTAAGACAAAATGCCAACTTAAGACAAAATCCTAACTTAAGACAAAATGCTAACTTAAGAAAAAATCCTAACTTAAGACAAAATCATAATTTAAGACAAAATCCTAACTTAACACAAAATACTAATTTAAGACAAAATCCTAACTTAAGACAAAATCCTAACTTAAGACAAAATCCTAATTTAAGACAAAATACTAACTTAAGACAAAATACTAACTTTACTACCACTAAATGCATTCTGTGAATACCAAAAGTAGTACGTTTAGGATTTTGTCTCAGATTAGTTCTGTGAATCAGCCCCACAGTTAGGGGACACTTTTGCAGCATTAGTATTGGTGTTGTAAATGTACTGGTAATGGGTGATTCTGGCTCCCCATTATTATTTTAGATAAGTATACATTCACGGATTGTTGGGGTGATGTTCAATTAAGGTAGTGTGATATTTCATCTAAGTCATTTGGTGGGTTTGAGCTTAAAATGTTGGGATGGTTTGGTTTGAAAATGGTTGTGTCATTTAAAGGTAGGAAGGTATATATGGCTGTGGATGGAAAAGATGTCTTTGGGTGGATGGACCATGCTAGTCCGGGAATTAATCTTAAGCCTGGACTGCGTCCTTACGATTGTCGGGCTTGTGGTTGGTCTTGCATGGGTAAAATGGTGTGAGGCATTCAGTGCAAGATGATTGACGAGCCGTAGGAGGAGAGAAGGCAATTCTTGGTGTGGGGCTTCACTGTAGTCAATAAACTACATTATCTTATTCCATGTCACGTCTCATCCTTGAAACCAATGATTAGTTACCACTATGCTATATTTTTTGCAAGACAATAAAGTAGTATAAAACATTCTTAGAGAACATTGAATTTTATATGGAACATTATCTGAGTGGCCTGGATGTTGAAATCTTATGCACTTCTATCTTTCACAATGATACTCTAGAGGCTGTGAAAACCTCTCTACGATCCACACAATATGAGTCCATGACACCTGTCTTATTCATATCGCAGTGTGCCACACTGGCCATGAAAAATATTTTTTTCCAATTTGTGAATTCCGTCATACCAACACCAGCAGCAGTAGCTTGGTCGAGAGGAGGCCCAGTGTGCCCCACGTGCTTTCCACAGTGTCACAAGCCGTGCCAGGAGGCACCACCTTTAAAACTTCGAGCGGACTCCCGCAGCACGGGACGCCTGTCATACCAACACCAGCAGCAGCAGCGGGGTCGAGAGGGGGGCTAGGACTCAGTGCCCCGCATGCTTTCCACCGCGTCACCAGCCACCCCAGGAGGTGCCACCTTTAAAACTTCGAGCGGGCTCCAGCAGCGCGGGACGCGCGCGGGCAGCGCCCGGGCAAAGCCAGGCCAAGGGCAGGCCAGTCCTTGCCCGTCAAAGCCAGGAGAAGGGCAGGCTGGGCCACCTTCCCTTCATCCATTTGAGGACTGTATTGTGCCCGCCAGAAGTCCCAAAGTACTGTGCCCCATTATTACATCTCCCTCCTGTGCTCATTGCGTTCTATCTCATTACGGGACATTGGATCCAAATAGCCATTCAACCTCCCTTTTTGGCGGACTGAATAGTGTAGGAGCATGTTGTAGACCTCTGTCTTGTTTCTTATGAGCTATAGTTAATTCTACTTGGTTATAGTATGGGCAAAAGGAAGGCAATTGAGCGGTTGTCTGCAAATAGTGTCTCGCAGGTGAGGGTAGTGTTTGGGTAGAAAGCCAAAAGATCAAATAAGTGGGCTAAAAATAATTGTGTAATGGACAGGATTGATATCCTTATCCTTGAGTGCGAAGATCTCCTAGGCACTGAGACATCTGCGCTAACTAGCAATGCCCAACCACTATCCCATAGCCCCACCACACGATCCAAGTCCACCATTCCTTTGATGTTCAGTAGACCGCCTACGAGTACAACTAGGCATAATAATGAAATACCGCATGCACACAAGGGGGCACAAACAACAGAATCCCAGACATATCTTCCCCTCATATAAAATCGCCATCTATAATTAGCCCACCTGAAACTCCAATTCACCTCGCAAACAGGTTCGCATTCCTGGCTGACTCGGATATTTCGGAATCCAGAATTACTGCAATTTCATCTGGACCCCAAAGCGCAAGCAGCTAAGATCAATGAACTAGTCGATACAATTAAAACCTTGACCCCCAGCCAAACTGCCCATAATCAGGATCCATGCTCTACGGCAGAAGAACGCATACGCTCACAGCGACCTCCTCCCTCCGCTCAGGACGAAAGCACATAAACAGGTGGATGCCCAATTGCACCTTTAGCTACAAAGAATGACATAGCACCTCCCCCCACATAATAGACAGCACAGGCCCTTGAACCTGCGCCCCTGGAATCCAGTTTTGCAGAAAACTCTTGCACCTCGCACTGTACCTAATAGCACACCAGCACCAACACATATACAGCCACCAATACATCAACAGGGAATTATCCCTAGCTAACTTCTCATTTAGAAGGGAACAAAGTTTATATGGTGAATGTTCCCTAACTAGATATTGCGGGAGGTCACGAAAGGGAGGAGTCATTATTAAACAAGTCAACACACTGGATTCGTCATGTTAGGGGGTGTTGTTCACTCATCAGGGAGGATATTGTTAGGGCAAGGAGACATACGGCACGTACACAATCACAAGACCACATTGAGCTGACTCTAACTAGTACCATTTTGGCAGAGAATGTCGTTTCACTTGATTTTTGCACTTGCTCCCCCGGTTCATCATTAATACAGCTTAGGCGGTTCCCACTATTTTCATCTTTAGGAAAATTTTATGATAAACACCAGGTAGGGATGACAAGTGGTTCCTCATCTTTGGAAGCCAATGATTGACTACTAAATGAGATTTGGGCAGTGCAGCAACCACAGGCACCCCCTCCATCCATACATCTAACTCATTTAAACGACCTAAACCCACAACAGGCACCAATCACAGCCCTAACCTGTGAATTGTCCACTAATCGCCAGCTAAAAATTATATCATGGAATGTTGCTGGCCTTAGTAACAAGTTATCATTACCCCATTGGAATGACCTGGTAGGGGGCTATGATATCTGTGTTTTTCAAGAAACATGGAGCGTGGTTCCCTTGCACAAATCGGGCTATAGCTGTTTCTACACACCTGCTGTTACCAAAGGGAGGGGTCGCCCTTCAGGAGTGCTGATTATATGGGTTAGCATTACGCTTAACTGTACTATGCTCATTTGCCAATCCTTGAGCCCAGATATCATGAGACTTACCATCAAGAGCAAGGGGGGATTGTGCTGGATCTATTTAATGTCTACATAAGGGGGACATGAGGGGGTAAACCCTCACCTGTTCTTGCGGTACTGGAACAGGGCCTATCAGATTGTCGGCCCCATTCCAGATTCCTAGTGGCTGGTGATTTTAATACCACCTTTGAGCCCTTCAGCGCAGAGGATATAGCTGGGACAGAGGAGGAAGACAATGATTGGGGTGTACCACCGCTGTCAATACACCCAGTAAAACGATGGACCCAGACAGATATCCAACTGTATGCACTCACCCTGGAATACGGTCTAAGGGCAGTGAATGGCAGGACTAGATCCGATGCTCGGTGGGCATCTACGTATATTAGAGTAACTAATCCATCCCGTATTGATTACATATTAGTGGATGTTAGGCTATGGGGCTTTGTCCTAGATATGGAGGTGGGTAGTACTACTGACAGCGATCATAATCCCCTTTGCATGTGACTGAGGTACCCCTGGACACCAACTTGTGCCACACTATCCAACCACATTTCCTCTGTGACTAAAGAGGTGACACCCTCAAACTCTAGAAGAGCCCTGAAATGGCAAAACATTGCCCTAGACTAAGCAAAAATGGAGGCCATCAAGTGAGTTCTTTGTGAAAATACAAATGAGTTAAGAGAAGGAATAGCAGCAGGGCCAACTCTTGCCCTAAGTATACACTCACATACCATCGACCAAATTTGTATTAATTTCCAAGCCCCGAATAGGCCCACTAAATTTGTCGCCCAAACAGGAAAAGGCAAAAAATGGAACACAAAGGATTGCAGACTCAAACGGAAGCCCAGCTATTAAAGTTACAAGGCAGGAATATGGAAAGTCGAACCATCAAGCGAAGCTAGATTAGGATGAAAGCGGATGGGTAGACCTAAAAAATGCTAGCCTAGCAAGGGATACTAATCGGTTCTAGTCATTGATCAGACAGGCGAATATGGGTGAGTTAGACAAATCCCCAATCACATAACATCTCAGGTCTGGTATGACCATTTTCGTAACCTATATTCTGAGCCCAATAACTCAAATGCGGAAGCCCAAACCGCTCAACCCACATTAACTCTTGAAGAAGGCGACTGCAACCTATTCACACTAAAAGAAGTCGAGTCAGCCATAAGCAAGATAGTGCCCGCAAAACCCCCCAGGACCTAACGGTTTACCAGGGGACCTGATCCTCGCTGACAAGGACAATTGGGCTGAGTACGTTCAACTCCTTATTAATTCCATCTCTGGAGGATGCCGGTCCCAGATTCATGGAAGGGAGCTGAGATAGTCTCTATGTATAAAGAGGGGGTCAGAGAGGACCCTGCCAACTATAGGCCAATCAGCCTTAAAGATGCAATGCAAAAGCTAGTTGGCATGGTCATATTGCAGAGATTCAACTGTGGGCTGAGGAAGAGGACATTCATTCACAATACCAAGCGGGTTTTCTGACCAACATAGGAACAGTGGACAAGGTCTTTAGGCTTCTTATGATCCATTGGTAAGTGGTGGCACTTGGTAAGGGCAGCCTTCATGCCACCTTTATCAATCTGAAAACTGCCTTCAACCTGGTCCCCAGAGATAAACTATGGCTTGTATTGAAAGGTATGGGCATTCCTTTATTCATTCTTAACCTTCTCATAAGGCTACACGAGGGTAACTAGGCGCAGATCAGGTGGGGGTCCCATGGACAGCTTACTGACAGGATCCCAGTAAACAGGGGAGTACACCAGGGTGTGTGCGATGGCACCCACCCTGTTCTCATTATAGGTGAACAGGGTAGTTACATTTCTGTAAGAAATACCTGCTGATGCCCCCACCCTAGCAGGCAACAAGGTGCCAACTCTCCTGTTTGCTGACAACACACTGCTGATCTCAAAGACCCTGGCAGGCCTCCAAAAGCTCTTGAATAGGTTCCAACTTTTCTACAGAACCTGGGGTCTAGTCATAAACACATCCAAAACAAAGTTTATGCTCTCAATCCCCATAAATCCTTCAAGAATAATATTACTCTAGATGGAACCTGTCTTGAGAGAGTTAAGACCTTTGACTACCTTGCGATACGCCTTTCTGACAAAGTCCAATGGAAATTTCATCTGAACAAAATGCTCCTGAACCACAAGCGTGCGGCTGGAGCAGTAAGCAAAGAACATCGCCTGTCATATAGCAGACCCATTGCCTCATCACTCATTGTGTACGAAGCTAAGGCAGTCAGCTCGGCCCTTTACAGCGCTGACTTATGGAGCTTTAATAATCTTGATTACCTTGGTAGATCAGAAAACAAGTTCTTCAGGGACCTCATTATTCTGCCACAGGGAACACCTTTAACCCCCCTGCTTTATGACTTGGGCAGACATCATATTAAAGATTTGGCCAAACTTCGCCCCCTGCTGTACTGGGCACGCTTTAGGCGCACTCCAGAACTTACCAACTATGCCGAAGCCTTCACTGAGGTAATGGGATTGGACACTGGCAAAATATAAAATGGATTTCAAACGTCAAGGCACTGCTGATAACCCTGGGACTCAAAGAGTCATGGGACTCCCAAAACCGGCCGAGTAAAGCTTAGCTGAATCGTACTTACTGGGATTGGGTAGATGCCAGAGAACTCAGTAACCCAAATTTAGAAAGGCTTACAGAGGAGTTTTTTCAACATAAACTTTCTGGAGCATTCGAACCTTATCTAGATGTGTTCCAATCCCCAAGAGAGAGGACCTTATACTGTCAATTCAGATTTGGCACAATTCCAGTCACCGAATTTACTATGAAGTGGCGCCCTCTCAATCAGACTGCCACAGAATGTCCGTCTTGCGGGAATCCTAAAGAGAGCATTGCACACCTTATGTTTGTCTGTCCTGCTTATGCCAGTGCTAGGTCCTGTTGGCTTGCGCCAATTTGTAAGCAACTAGGCACCACTAACCATCGAGATGCCATTCGTATACTCAGAACAGACCCTAGAACCTTATATGTTTGTGCCGTTGCCCAGTTTTTGGACGAGCCTGGTTAATCAGGCTTAGGGCTATACGGAGGGCCTCCAAAAACTGACACAGTGGTTAAGAGCATGAACATTGTACAGTTGAAGTCTGTAATGCTCCTCCTTTATCTAGATAATGAATTTCTCATACCGTAAATCCAATTGCCCTCTTTGTCTTAAACCGTTTTATAATATTGTCAAAAGCTGTAATTTTTATCGAATAGAGGGGAACTGTGTTGCATGTTTTTACCCATTGTGATCGATTATTTATTAAAAGCTGTAACTTTTATTGAATAAAAGAGAATTGTGTTGCATGTTTTTATACCCATTAATGAAACATTTCC
This sequence comes from Lissotriton vulgaris, assembly GCF_964263255.1. NCBI lineage: Eukaryota > Metazoa > Chordata > Amphibia > Caudata > Salamandridae > Lissotriton > Lissotriton vulgaris. The sequence continues at coordinate 2,082,387,117 of NC_141691.1, forward strand.
TATATTGGAATTTTGTATTGCTTTTATGATATTTATATCGAAATAAAGCTTGATTTACTTGACTTGAATCAACTCTTTCCACAAATCTCTGGTCCTTTGATGAGCAGTACCTTCAGTCTACAGTTTTTACATACACCATTTCAAGGTTTCCTATATGTACCATGAAGCAAACTGTTTCTGTCCCATCTCAACTGTGGAAATGATATTTAAACAATATGTTGGTGATTCAGGAAGGTGATGCTGATACAAAATCTTCATTCCTTAGTTGAACTCACAGAACTCTCATTTGAGGTTAATGTGTGGATTCAGCAAGACATGCCTGTATCCTTTGCGGGGCATAGCACCTGGCATCTGAGTTATACAAAAGACCTATAGACTGACATTTCCTGTTACTATATGACACTGTAAAGCCTTAAGGGACAATCTCCCTTTAGAATAATTTCTTCATATCAAACCAAATGCTCTAAAATACAGACTTTTTAATAAACATGTTGGGCCATATTATACATTGTGCCCTGACATGCAATGGACATGTATGCCCACTTTGTGAGCCCTCCTGGGGCACATTGGTATTACAGATGGGGCCACAGATGCTTGTGCATCCCCTTCTGTAATATAGGTAGCGCTGGTGCAAATTTTGAGCCAGCGCTATAATAGGTGGGAGTACCCTAATTTGTCACACACAAATGAGGGAATCAGTTTTCACCTGTGCCTGTGCCATATAACACAAAAAGGTGGATCACTTTCAGTACGCTTCCTGAAGGCAGCCCTCTTGAGGGGACAAAGGGGGCCATATGGACTTCCCAGACATCCTCTTGCAGGTGGGTGCAGTCATTCACTGCACCCGCCTGCAAGGGAATGTTTCTCCCCACTTGAAAATGCAGGCAGGTTGCCACATGCACTGTGAAACATGGCCTTTAAAACAGCTGCTCCATATTTCACTTGAATATCTCTCTCCAATGGCAGCGCAAGTTTGAGGCTACCCTTAGGGCAGCACTTTCTTTCTAATAAAGTGCACTGGCCCTGTTTGCACCATGGAGCACCTTTTGAAAGGTGCTCCATGGTGCAAACAAGGAAAGTGCGCTGCATTCAGAATGTGGACCCTTGAGTAACCACTTCGCCAAAAAACACATCCGTACAACTCTTCTTAACTCATATTTAAAGCCGCTAGGAGGGTCCACAAAAACAGAGCCAACTTATTGGAGACACAATCTCGTCCCTCATCTGATAGATTGCTTTGTGCCAATACGTTCTGTGGTGTGTCACAGACTGTAAAATAAACAAAATTTGAGATAACTGCCACCTGCTCAACACTGGCCTGTGAGCATTGCGACGCCCTTTATTGCCTTTAGTCATAGCAGTAATCTTAGAGAAATACTTGTCCATATAGGATCTAGCACTACATACCAGAACCACATTATGCTTCAGGGCATTATCTATGTGGGCCATACAGTGTCTGTAGATTCACCTGCCATGAACTATTTCATCACATGAAATGTAACAGTGAAGGGGTCATTTAACACATTACATCCCTGTGTAGTTCACCATATGTGGGCACGTATCATGACATATCAGAGCTACATGCGTTGTCACTGCCATATCAGCAATCTCCCTACACATGTTTTGGAACAAGGCCACAATAAGGACACAATCTGATGGATGGTAATTAACAAACCAAAAATGTATTAAACTGTTCCTTATTTAAGTTTTTTTTCCTATTGAAGGATAAGCAATGGGTCTGTATACTCAAGCGCCATGAAGTTGGACTCAATGATGCCATCTCTTGGGGGATGTATCACAGATATGATTCCTCAATAGATAGGCATATTTCCAGACTGGTTCTTCTATATGTATAACCTGCTTGCTTATCAAAGCTTTAAATAATTCCTTCTGGCCTTGAGATAGCACTACCTTTTCCCATTTTTACCTTCTCGAGTTTGATTGATGCAATTTATTTGGCCTTTTTTGATAATAATATTCTTGTGAATCTCCTCCTTTTTAAATGCGTTTTTCCAAATTCTTATGTTACCAACTTATAAGGCTGTCACTCTTCTTGACTCATTGATTAATACCCTTGTTTCCTTTATTGTCTCTTCTTTTTGCTCCCCTTCTTATAGTGAGCCTTGTATCAAGTTTTAGCCATTGTGTTGCGTTTCCATGAAACTATATTTCCACTGGTTCTTAGATGCCAACCCAATAGTGGCAAAGCCTGCACTGTGTAATCAGTGTCTCAGATTCCATCCAACAGGGAATTCCAGCCGCCAGGCCTCCTCAAACCAAACGATGTTTCGATGCCTTTTTAAATTATGACATCATCATCAGGACAAGAATTATCAGCATTATTGTTTTGTTCAACAATTATTAACACAATGCCTATTATCGCATTAATGTCGGTTTACTCGCTGGTTGCCTCGTTCTGGGTTACTGATGAGAAACCGCGGGGCTATTCGCATTCTTTCAAAACAATTCCGGGGCTTCCATCAGGGTTGTATGGAAACGCCAGGAGTGGAGCGCGATGGCTCAAATTGTATTGGCAGGAGCACTGTGGCTAATACGGCAGTCCGATGGCAGTGAGTTCACTGCCGTATTAGCCACAGTGCTCGTCGACAAAAAACCCCATATGCAATATGATGAATGCTATATTGTTTGATGCAATGGTATGGTTATGTTTAAGAGATTGAGTCTGTAGCACTGAACAATAGTATACAGACAGATTTTCGCTTTGCCTTTTTGGCCATTTCTTTGTTGTTTTGTCTTAAATGTTGTGGGTCACGGCTGTGCCCACTTGTTATCTTGGTCTTAAAACTCCCTCTGTGAACTTGATCATTTAAAATAAAATTCTTGTCCGGCTGGACAAAGAAACATACTACTTATTAGGTGTATGATTATTATTTTTTGCTATCCTGTCCGCATATAGGGACCATTGTCTTTTGTGAATTGATACTGCGCAAGGTCCCTATGATATACCTTTTGGGATCCCTTGTTCTTGTGAAAATACAAGGCTATATATGGTGCAGAATTAAAAATAGATTCTTATAGAGTCTAGTTTGAGCAGTATTTAAACTTGTTGCATCCTTTGTGTTTAGAAGTTCAGAGCCATACGTAATTGATGGCAAAAATGTTGCCGCCACGACTGTCAATAGGTGTGCTGTTAAAATGTCGCTTAGGTTTTTGTGCAAAATTTTAAATGCAAATAATAGCTGTTTTGATTTGACTTTCCTTAGTTCTAGATGTTTCTTGAAACTAAGATGTTGGTCTGACAGTACCCCAAATATTTATATGTTCCCACCTGATCCAGAGGGTCACTGTTTATGGTCCAGGTACATTTTTGGTTGTTTTTTATGCGAGTTTGAAAAACACATAACTTTTGTTTTCCAAAAATGTATGACTAGTTGAACTGAAGCTGTGTATAGTGCTAATTGATTTATCAAGTGCTGTAGACCTCTAGGCTTTTGAGATAGCAGCACTATGAGGTCCGCATTTTGTAAACTTGTTGTTCGAACATGTTTTGGGTGGTCCGCTTGTGCTAGATGAAGTTTATTGTCTAGGTTGGCTAGGTAGATGTTGAATAAACAGGGAGCCAAAACACACCCCTGTTTTAAGCCATTTACCGTCGAGATTTTATTAGTTAAACTTTGACAATCCCTCATTTTGATTTGGACCCATTTATTTGAGAATAGGTTAATAATTGTGTCTAACAATTTCGTGGGGGTTTCCCTAAACTTCATTTTAGCCCATAGTAAAGATCTAGGGACCTTATCAAAGGCTACTTTGAGATCTACTAAGCCGGTATACAAAACTTTTGAATTAACTATTGCCTGGTTGGCCAGGAGCGTGACAGCTGAAAAGTTTGTTAGGGTACCCATCCCTGCTTGAAAACCTGTTTGCCTATTAGGGGTCAATTTTGTGTGGTTGACCCAATCCTGTAGATCTTTCAGCAGATTTGTTGCATAGATGTTTGCATCTACATCGATAAGTGCAATTAATCTATAGTTGAAAGGATCGGAACGAGACCCCGATTTATGTATTGGTTGCAGGATGCTTCCTCGCCTTGAATCTGGAATGGTGTCAGTCTGTAGTTTATATGGGAACAGCGAGGTTAAGCGCACTGACCAGAATGCTGGATCTTTTTTGAATAAAGCATTGGGTAGACCATGTGGTCCCAGGTCTCCATCAGCTCTTTGCTTTTTTATTGCGTACAAAACCTGTTTTTGTGTGAGCTGTAGATGGTGGTCTTGGGGGGCGGACCTTGATGTTTGAAGCAAGCATAGAAGCAAATTACCTTCTAGATTGTTGATTTAAGGGAAGGGGGAGGGATTTTGTTCTTGATGTATAGATCGTAGGCGCTAGTATTTCACTGCTTCTTGATGTTAGTGCCTGAGAGTTCGATCGCTGAGTGTTTTAAGTGGTCTTATTGTTCCTTGTCTCCATTGATGTTTTGTTTTTGACACCGGCCCTTGAGAGGGTCTGAGTGTTGAATGTGGCCTCTCTATGCACTCTCCACTTATGTTCCGTTATTTCTGAATTGAAGTGCCTATTCTTCCCATTGTTAGGAGATTAATGAGAGCCCAGAACTGTTTTGAATTTTCTTGCTTGCTGACATAAACCATTTTTGTCCAGAATTGCTCCTGGTAGGATCTCTTTGCCGCTCCAATATCCTTTTTTAGGTCTCGTTTCATCTGTTCAATTGTTATCAAAGTCTCTCGGGCATGTTGGGGCCCTGAGTTCTCAAAAGTCTGTGCAATTTATTCAGTTGTCTTTTTTTGTCCTCAAGGTGTGTGTGTACCAAGCTGCCCCAGTTGGCGTGAACAATTTTTTGCTTTTAGATTTGTTTGAAAATGTTATATTTAATATTTTGACAAAAGTCTCTCAGGCTTCTGTCTCTAAGAATTTTGTCTCATAGGGAGATAGTAGTTCAAAACATGACTCCATAATTGCATCTACGTTGTTTTTGTTCCATATTAGCCATTTTAGGTTATATGGTTGTGTTGCTAGTGTGAGGGCACTTGCTGGCTGTGTTCATTCTTGCTTGATGGTTAATCTGAAAGATTGAGGATATTAATCACTATCTGCTCTTTCCTTTATTTGGAAATTTGAAATTAGAGGAAATAGGTTGATATCCACTAGTGTGAAGTCAATAGTTACGCTTGATTTAACTGTTACTCTTATGAAGGCTGCTGGGCTATCCTGTGGGCTTCTTCCATTTAAGGTGAACAGTGAAAGTTTGCCCATTAATGCGGTGTATCTCTTGCCCGATGTACCGCATCTAGAAGAATTGCCATGTCTGGCTTGCATATATGATGGTAGGTTTTCTTCTTGGGCTTGCAATAGATTCATAATGAAGTCCCTGGATAATATGATGTTGGTGTGAGAATAGGTGAGTTTTAAAATTCTGAGTGCTGCAGCCAGTTGTTGGATATTTCTCCCTTTCTGCTTATAAGCGGGATGGATGTAGATGTTCAAAATTAACAAAGTGCACGATGACGGGGGCCTCTAGTTTTGTACATTGAATCCAGGGGGAATCCAAATCAATGTCCTCAACTTTCTATAAAATGTCAGTTGAAATGTAAGTCGATAGACCACCTTTTAATCTACCATGATTTTCTTCCTTTATTGCTGGGTTAAGGCGTTCTTTATAACATACTATAGGGGTATTTATTGTTTGCCAGTTTTCTTAGAATACCAGTATATTATACTGTAAGATGAAATTTCCGAAGTCTATTTCATCTAGTTTGGAAGATAAACTGTTTACGTTTCAGGAAAAAAAACTTGCTGCCTTGATATATTTTGGAGTTGTTGTATAAATATGTTCATAGTGCTTCATATTTTATGTTTGTGGAGCTCGATTGTAAATTGTCCTCAAAGGTAGATGTTTCAAGGGGTAAGAGTGTGATTGTGACTGGGCTCTGGTGTTGCAGGGATTCTGTTCAGAAACACAGCTATGCCTGGGGCGTCAAATTGTTGGGACTAAGTCATCATACCACATCAGTACCTCTAGGCCCAAATCCGACTAGCTCATAGTCCCTCAATTACGCTCCTAACCTTTCCAGGGAGAGAGGCAAGTGAATTGGCACCCCAGAGCATAACACTCTAGACCCTCTCTGGGATCACAGTAGTAAGTTATCACCTTTTGTTCTCTCACTCGTACATGTCCACAATAAACAGAAAAGAGACATGAAGAAATCTTACAATATTTTAGAAACTATTCATATTGAATGACAGATCTGCTTAAACCTACCCTCAGTATGGAAGCACAGTGATATATTAGAGATCTCTGGGATTAGTGGTGAACCCCAAACCTGGCACACAAAGGTAGCTGCTCTACTTCTCAGCTGTTGCCGCTCTCTCCTCTCCGTATCTTTGCTCTGTGGTAATGCCTCCTTTCTATTCACAAAATGACAAGTTCTGGCTTAGGTGATAAGAATTTATGTTCAAAATAGCAGTTGTATTTCTCTATTATGTCAAGGTGTTAGTGTCAGACCACAGAGAATAATAAAGAGCAGTGTTGTTTCACCTTGTATGAGATGTTCTGAATGCATCCCAGCAGAAGATCAAAATACAAAAACATGTGCAGCCTATTTGTAAAATAACTGTAGCACAAAAACAAGCATGATATTTTGTTATGCAAGCAAAGCAAAAGAATCTTACAATGAGAAAAACGACAATGGGCTTCTTAGTGAGCACATAACACGCTCCCTTTGGTTGGGACAGTAGTGCAACAACTAGTTAAATAAGAATGAGGTCACATGATAAGAACAGTCAAATAATTTCTACTAAACATGCTATAAAAAAGGTTATAATGATAATAAAAAATCTGACATTTCAATTTATAAAATGTAACCAAATTAAGGTGCATTGGAGGAATCCATAATGTCACTTGTTATGTTATGTTATCAGGTCATGTGTAGAGTGCGCAGCTACTCAACAGAGTGTCCCAGCGCTAGCTTAGTGTGGCAGCTGAACTGAAGGAGCAGCAGCGCGAAAGGCTACTGCTGAAACAGCCAAGTTTTCAGAGACTTCCTGAAAGGGAGGAGATCTTGCATCTGTCTTATGTTTGGTGGCATACCGTTCCACAGTTTGGCGACTTGAGCCTGATAGGATCGGTTTCCTATACGAGATCGGCAGAACGCAGGGGTCCGTTCCAGCGACAGAGATGCTGATCGTAGGGAGTGCTGAGGAATATAGAAATGTAATCTTTTCCTTAGATAGGAGGCTGCAATATCATGAAGTGCCTTGAAGGCCGGGACAAGGGCTTTGAAAAAGATCCTTGTAGTAATGGCATGTTCCTTTAATTGGAACGTTATATTTGCATTTGGAATGTTTGGGTGCTGGGCAACAGGAACTGGTAGATCTTTATTCATTCTTGATGTACCTTTACTGGAGCTGCATGCATTTCTTCTCTCTGCCGATTAAATACTTACTCCTGCCTACAACTACTCTCCGTTTCCTGTTTCTACATCTAATTGAGGTCACTACAGATTTGACGACGAGCCTGGGCACAGCGCTTATTCTACACTACGATTTGAATACTTATCGTTGAAATCACCGAATTTTCAATCGTGAGTACCGGACTATTTTAAACCTATCTAAGAGAGATTCACGTTTTGGATTGGTGCATCCAGATAATCGTTGTGGCCCAATTACCGAAATCTACGTGTGCATATCGTCATATGATTGGAAAAAGAACCTGTTGGAGAAGCACAGAAATACCTAGAAAACGGATGTGTGACGCTGTCCATGTTTTTCATGGAAACCATGGAAGCCCGATGGTGATTTCTACACCTCACTGCGAAAAGGAGTGTGTTTACTATACTGGACAGTGAAGAAGCCTTTGAGGAAGGAGAAAAGAAAGGAAATTTTATTGTGGGATCGGAGAAAGCAGTGTATACGTTTTGTATTTACTACATGAAGAGGAAAGTTTTGTGGACAGTTTTGGGACGGAGACTAATTCTGGCAACATTTCGAAGCATTTTCGGGGCTTTTTGACTGTATTGTAAAGCGGTGGTACGAAGGGTTTACCTTTGAAGTTTAACCGCCCAACTGCTTTTTCCCGTGGACACTTGCCTCGAGCCATAGAGCGCCGGCTCCATAGCTTCTGGAATCTCCTAAGCCTTCGGATTCTACTCGTATACAAAGTTAACGTCATCACCAGTGCGCAAGGCATGCTGGGTAGCGTGGTGACATCACCACGTTAGCTTCACGCAGGGCGGCCATCTTAATTTTGTTTTCATTTCTGTTACCATAGTAACCATTGCCGAGCATTTCAAAGCCCGTCTTTCCATCGTTTTCATTGGATTTGTCTACGGAGGTGAAGTACTTTGCGCCGGTGCGCACAATCTTCAAACAATATAGTCCACATTACTGGAAGAAAAGGAAAGATTCTTTTGTTTTTCCTGAAGTGGGTTTTATTTACTGCTTATTTCTGAAGTACTTTGCGCCGGTACGGACAACCTTCAAGCTGGAAAGTGCTCACCGCTGGTGCGCACAGCATTCAAGTTACAATTTTCTCTGGTAGTGCTGATGTGCTGGTTTGCTGAAAGTTAATGTCCATGGGAATGTGTTCTTTATATCTTGATTAACTTGGCAATATTTTAAGTACTAGAGTCATGCTAGCAAAAGAAATTTCACGAAGCTCATGAGGTGTTTTAATTTCAAGATGTTTGAGTGTATTAATTTCATGTGATGTTTTAATTTCAAGAGGGACTAGTTTATTCACGAAGTAGCTATATTTGCTGTTTCATAATTCACTAAGTGGTTTTATTCACTAACTTACCTTTCACGTTTTCACTAACTTACCTTTTTAAGTATGTCTGTGGTAGCTGGGAATGCAGGTACTGGGGACGAGGGTTCGTCAGGAGTACGTTTGACTTCAAATTTACAAATCAATTCCCCCAAAGAATTTCTAGCTATTCCTGGAGAACCATTGATTGCTTGGTTGGATTGGAAGGCTTATTTTTTGAACTATATAGCGAATTTAGAGGACGTAAATGGTACGTTCTCGCCGGAAAGAAAGAAGAGGATGTTGTTATATTCGCTGGGTCCGGAGGGTTTGCGGATTTTTCAAGATATGCACTCACATAAAAGAGTGGAAGGTGACTCTGATGTTTTTGAATGTGCTTTGATGGATTTGGATGATCATTTCTCTCCCTCAGTATCAATTGCTGTGACTAGACATGCATTTTTTCACAGGAAGCAAGGGAAGAATGAAACGGTAGAAGAATTTGTCTCGGCCTTAAAAAAGTTGGCCAGAAAGTGTGAGTTTTCTCAGTTACATGATGACTTTATACGAGACCAGGTAGTGATGTATACTAAGAATAAGGTATTACAGGATAAGTTGTGGGTAGAGGGAGACAAGTGTCTTAAAAATATAGTGGCTCTGGTTAAGAAGGCGGAACTTTCGGACCGGTGTGCAAAAGTCACTTTGTCACAGGATAACATGGTGGAGAAGGAATTAGTGGCCAAGGTACTTGAGAAAAAAGCAGGGTATAAAGATAAGTTGGAGGGAGGAAATGGTGATTTTCGTGATAGGAAGCAATGGGAAGGCAGTGAAAGGAAGAAATTTAGTGAGGGTGGTGAAAGAAAGAAATTTAGTGATGTGGTGTGTTTTAGGTGTGGGAGTTACTCACATGCCGCTACTTTTGAGAGGTGCCCCGCTAAGCATGCAAAGTGTATAGAGTGCGGATTGGTGGGTCATTTCTCAAGGGTTTGCAATCGAAAAAATAAGAAGTTTTCTAAGAAAAAAGTTTCTTATGTTCAATATGAAGGTGATGCATCTGTTTCTGAGTCTGATGATAGTGATGCTCAAGTTAATTGTATTCGGAACATTGAAATCTGATTTTTTTTTTAATGATCAAATGTTGGTGACGTATTGATGATTGATTTTTTTTTTTTTTTTCTTTTGCATTTTGGAAAGGGGATGGTTTGGGGTGTGTTCACTTGTTCTGTTCTCACATGTTCTGTCCTGCTCACTTAGGAAGATGCGGAATTTATTAAATTAATTTTTAGTGTGCATATTGTTGGGTTCGGACTGTTACGAATTCTTTATAGTTTAACAATGATTTTTATGTTGTTATTTTTATGTTCTTTTTGTTCTTTTGTTAAGAAGGAGGATGTGTAGTAATGGCATGTTCCTTTAATTTGAACGTTATATTTGCATTTGGAATGTTTGGGTGCTGGGCAACAGGAACTGGTAGATCTTTATTCATTCTTGATGTACCTTTACTGGAGCTGCATGCATTTCTTCTCTCTGCCGATTAAATACTTACTCCTGCCTACAACTACTCTCCGTTTCCTGTTTCTACATCTAATTGAGGTCACTACAATCCTCTTCAGATTGGGAGCCGGTGGAGAGATTTATGATGTGGGGACATCTGTGTTCTCGGGTCAAGTAGAAGTATCGTCCTGGCTGCAGCGTTTTGGACCACCCGGAAGCTTGTAAGTAAGTAATCCGGCAGTCCAAGATAAAGAATGTTAACATAGTCCAGCCTGGATCCAATCAGGGCCTGAACCACTGTTTTTCTATGTGGGACGACAGAAGAGGTAGAAACTTAGAAACTGCTTCAGCATTGTCAAGAGGCTGAAACATTGACCCCTTACTGCTTGGATATGAGCATTCATATTGAGGGTGTCATCCATTTTCACCCCCAAGTTCTTAACTACTGTGACCGAGTTTAACAGGGGATGCATCTCCTTGTTATTTGATATTTGATAACATTCATGTTGATAAATTGAATAGAAGCACTCCAGCGGGAAGTGCAACAGTGCGCATTAGGTCAAGCGGTTTCGCTTGTTGTTTGTTAGTAAAGAGCAACTGTGTGCCATCTGAATATGAAATTACTTTTGCTCTGTAAGTCTCGGACAGATGTGCTAAGGGAGACAAGTAAATATTACACAATGTGGGGCTGAGATTGGAGCACTGTGGGACTCCCACCTTTAAGGGGAAAATGGGGGCCAAGAAAGGTGGCGCCCAAACTGTTTGTTGGCATTCCGCCAGAAAGGATGTGAACCACTTTAGTACCATCCCACTGAAACCAGACTCCTGTAGCCTCAACAAGAGACAGTCGTTGGGGACGGTATCTAAAGCCACCCATAAGTCCAGCAATATCAGAACGGCTTTGCCGCCTCTGTCGAGAACGTTTTCGATGGTTTCTGAAATTTCAAGAAGCACCGTTTCTGTACTAAAGTTAGGTCTGAAGCCGGATTGGCTTTGATGCAGTATGTGTTTGGTTTCAACAAAAGTGGTGGTGAACGCGTTGACGTATCTTTCCAGAGCTTTGGAAAAAAAAGGTAAAAGGGAAATTGGCCTGTAGTTTGAAGCTATCTACGGGTCTAGAATTGGCTATTTCAGGAGGGGGAGTACAAACACTTTCTTCCAGCTGGCAAGGACCAGCCCCTTCTGCAGGGACATCTTCAAGGTCTGGTTTACCAGAAGGTTGAGGGTCACAGCTATTGAGGCTAGAGTAGAGGCTGGGCATGGATCAGAGGGAGCTCCTGACTTGAAGGATTTCATGATTTTGAGGAAATGGCCAGAGGGAGAGAGGGGAACTCGACAAAGAGTGTGGCCCTTATCTGAGGAGAGGAGAGAATAGGTTCTGCGACCGGAGATAGGGCAGGTAAAGTAGTAGGAAAGGTGTCATGAATCTTCTTGATTTTATGCCAGAAGAACGTGGCCATGAGATGCACCCATGATTCGGAGTGAGTGAAATTTCTTGACATCGCTCTAGGGGAGGAGAATTCATTCACTATCTTAAAAATCCCCTTGCTTTTATTTTCAGCTGCCTCAATTTTCGAGGAGAAGAACTGTCTTTTCTCTTTCTGAAGACATTAACTTAAGAGCCTGTTTTTAAAATAATTTCTCCTTGATACCGTAATTTTTGCACCAAACTCTCCCAAGGCGCTTGCAGGCGCTTCTACTCTCATTGAGGACAGCCGTGAACCTGGAGGCAGGAGCGAGCTTGACTGAGGGGGAAGAAGTGGGAGCAAATTCCGCTGCTCGGAGCTGAAGCCAATTACCCAAAAGGGCAGCATCATCCTCAAGTCTGCCCCTCAGGATGATAGGATATTTAATGAGTGCTGGACATTTGGCCTCAGAGGGCATAAGATGAAATGGTCTGAAAATACCCTTTAGAGGCTTTCAACGGGGGTTAGGATGGGAGGACTCCAGTTTCATATTAAACTCAATGAGAAAGTGGTCTGACCACACCAGCGGGAGGGGAGGGCTACTGAATATATTAGCTGAGGAAAAGATCTGGTCGAGAGTGTGGCCTTGCTCATGTGTTGAGGATTGAATAAAAGGCGTCAGCTTAAAAATGTCCAGAGATTCTCCTAATCTAGATGCGTCTTGTTCATCGGGTTTATCAAATCGATATTGAAGTCACCTAAAATCAGTGTCATGTGTGAGACTGCGTTGCCAATGGACTCAAGAAACTGACCGATAGGGCCGAGGGGTCTGTATATAAGGATACCCCCCCAGCGATTGGCGGAGAGATACCGCCAGATGGAAACCCAGGATTTCAGCTCTGACGACATAGTTGACCAGGACAACAGTGCAGGAATAATGACTTTTAAAAATGATGGCTGTGCCCCCGCCCACACCATTGGAGCGGTCTCGTCTGACCAACTGATCGCCCGGGGATGGCGTTGGCTATAGTTGGATTAGAGGTATCATTGAGCCATGTCTCGGTTAAAAACATAAAATCTGGAACTATATCTTCTAACATTTCATATATGTTGTGAGCATCTTTCCTCACCGAGTGGGTATTGAGGAGTATCCTCGGAGCATGCCGGGTTCGCATGGCTGACCTGTATTGTACTTGATGTCATTTCCCAGCACCCTATCAATGTAAAAGCGGCTTATCTCAGCAGCCTTTGGCGCCCAACCACAACAGAGGCAGACCGTCGTGACAGGATCTGAGAGCGGGAGCATGGGGCAGCGGCAGCTCAGGCACTCACTCACTCAACTCAACTCCCAGAGCCTGTCACTACCAGGGAGCCTTATAACAGCTGAGACCGAGGTAGTTTTAAAACAATAAAATACAGTTAATGCACTTTTTAAAATCAGTGATGTTAAATGCAAAGTGAAGCATTCAAATTCAGTTAAAAGCAGTTTTGTAAATTCAAAAGCCAAAAAATCCAAAACGTATTCCATCCCTGCAGAAACCAATTGATCAACAGCACAGTTCACAAATTCCAGAGAACAGATATGATTCTTGGTTTCTGCCAATGCTGAAAAAGTAGCTGTGCAACCTGCATCCGTGTTATTAGTCTGCATCCGTGTTATTAGGGCCAATATTTAGTGATCCATGTGCCGATGCCCGATTCTGGAAGGATTGGCTCATAGATCGCATTGTGGAGAAGCTGTGTCTCCCGAGGACAACTCTGGAAATGGGTCCCTAATACACTCATCAGCAGTTCAATGTCCTTGGGAGCCTCTGTCTGCAAAGACAGTCAAATATCCAGTGCTCATTTGTATGGCCACCAGATACAGTGAAACACAGGTTGCATGCTGGTAAACCAGGCAGGTTGGAATGTTAATGACCAATCAAGGTCACATTTTTTAAGCAAGAAAATTCCAAAGTATCGAAGCATACGCTCACGACACAGCTGGAGCGGTGGTAATTCCAGTGGGCTTGCAAACAGAACATCTATTGCGGAGGTGCAAGAATAGGACCAAAATGCCACAAATGAGGAATAACAGCAGCAGGAATCCTACACACTAGGAAAAAGGGAATGATTAAAAGTCGGTATTACTCCAAAGACTTTTTTAAATGAACTGACTAAGCCAAAGCCCACAATTTAAAGAAATGTGTAAGGCCGGCATTCAAAATAAGATGAACTAATTCACCAAAATGTAGTGGGAGGTTTGTGTTTACCAAGGACTGTATCTCACTGGATGTCCTTGTAACTTGCAATCCAATAGATTCTCGATCAGATTTTAGTGCTATTCTTTTTGAAACAATAGTGCTTCGAGTCTGCTTAGCTTGTCTGAAATCATCCTTTAAAGTTAGAATGGAAGGCCACAATGGGCTTTCCACAACCTTGTGCGTAGGGGGAAACAGGATGTTATTTCAACATGTGATGAGTTGGGAAACCAATAAAATATCTCGGATCCCAGCTCACATTACACAACAATCATGATTGCTTAGCATTAAATAACTTCCATTTGAAAGAACACTAATAATTGGGAGCACTGCAGGAGCTGGTATTCTTTTTAGATAACAGGCCACATTTGCAACCAAAGCATTTCATGTTCTGTGAATGGTCAAGTGTTCGCAAAGGAGTAAACGTCCGACAGAAGAGTTGCATTCCTTTCCAGTTAGGAAGACCTCTTTGCTGGCTCATTCACAGCAATAGGAAAAGGGGAGTGACCGTAGTTCATAAATGAAGCTGCATCCTAGGGACTAATATCTAGAACAGGAAAATATTTCATGCAAGCTGTGAATTGGAATTCTGAAATGGGTAAAGAAATTACGAAGTCTATTAACCAGACAGTTGAAGGCGTTTCAGCTATTGTAAATGGAAGTTGATCTAACTTCTCTACATGCAACATTGTGTACATGGCATTTTCTTTTCACCATCAGTTGTTTGCATGTCAGGTTATATGGCAAAAATAGGTTACTGTAATTAAAATATCGCCAGGGTATGCGCCCATTTATAAGGGTTTGATGTGTCCAGCTAAACTACATGATAGCTCTAAGCAGACTTTGCCCATGATACAATGTTGTTATGTCACTTTGCATAATATCAATAACAGATGACACATTGTTATTAAAATTATAAACGTAAGACAGCAAATTAATACTATTATCAACAACAGCAAGTACATCATCCCAATTATCTTGATCAATTTGTCTTTTAAACGTGCAGCAGCTTCCATTTGTGATGATTTCCACATTTCATTATATGTAGCATAAATACATGTTTTAAAATGTGGAGGCTTAGGGACTAATAAAAAATGTTTTCAGACTGGAGAGACAGTTGTTGCTTTACTGCAGACAGTGTTCTTCCAAACATTGTTGACACAATTTCCCCACTGAGTAGTTGGTAACAATCCCTCGTTGTTGTGAATGGGAATCTCAGGGTCCGACTTGTTTTAAACTCCGGTGCAGAGTTAAGAAAAGAAGCATGACAACCCATTGTGTCTACTGGCCACAATAACTACCCATGAGGACCTGAAAGTGTGGAATTAAATGTACCATTCTGGACCATACTATTGAGTTGTTGGAAAGAATATTTGGGGCATTCATTTCTTTGATTTTAGCCAGTCCTGAACATGAAGTCTGCTGGGCGGTGTCTTTTAGGATGATCATTTGTGTTGAAATTAAACATGATCGAAACAAAGTTCCCATCCCCTGAACATGCCAGGGTTTGGTTCCCCAAATTGATTTGAATTCAAATGTGTCCTCCCAATAATCACAGCCTTTAACCCATTAACCGCAGCGGAAATTCTGCTGCGGGTGATTTATGGCGTGGGCGTGGTTCGGACGGCCCCCGGCTGTCCTCCGCACACGCCCACCTTGACGTCGGACGGCCGGCAGCCGGCCGACTCACGCAAGGGGTTAATGGCTAAATGGGTGACAAACAAAGCTGCCTATATTAGCTTAGTGTTTGTGTAAGCATATACTTCTTTGTTGGTATAGGGACTAATTTGAAATAATATGTTATTGGATATGAGGTGTCATATCCTGAAAAATATGTTAATTTTTCCTTGTATGCTTTGGAACTCCCTTGAAGGGGGGGTCGACGATGTTCCCTATGTAAAAAACTATGGCTTAATGGTAATAACAGAACATGCCAGCATATTTAGCAGAATTTGGATACAAATTTTCTGATTCAAAAACAGTATAATATTCCAGCTTTGAGAGCATTGAGTTTACAGTTTCCACATCTCAATCATCTAAATGTAACCCAGGGATTACTACATCCCCCATAGAAACTTTAAACACATATGGTATCTCCAGAATCTCCATAAGACTGAATGTGAAAAATACCTTTATCCCAAACAATTCCATCAGTTACTGCAATGGCTGAAATGTTCATGAAGGAAAAGCTCTTTTTCATTTATGTGAAGAAAAGTGGGAGACCAACGCCCCATCAACCTGTTCCATAGCAGAACATTCTGGAAAGTAATGGCCATTAATAAGCAGGAAAAAAAATGTCACAAATCCAATCCACAGAAAAAAAGGGAAACCAAGTAAATTGTTATCCAAACACATATCCAAGGCAAGATCAAATTAGTGTGTTTCAACCATAAAAAGAAAACACAGATCTGTACTGAAAGAGTGTCTAAAACAGAGGAACTGTTAGAGGAAATACCATTGTAATTCATATATTACCCGCAGTGGTGGCTGGTGACATTTGAGCAAGAGAGTTTGGGAGGGGGAACATACTGGTTTGTTGAGGACCAGTCATGCTGCTGTATTTTGCACCACCTGCAGCTTAGTTTCCCACTAATAATGAGTTCCCATAGTCCAGTCGGGTAACTAGTATTGCCTGCACTAAGGTCTTTCTGGCCTCCAAAGGGATCCAAGGAAAAATCTTCCTCAGCATCTGCATGATGCCAAAGCAGGTGCCAGATACTGACTTCAGGTGTTCCTCCATCGAGAGCTTGCTATCAAACAGGATACCTATGTTCCAGGCCTGGGTGGTTGGATTGGGTGCCTCCCCCAGTTCCTCCGGCCACTACTATGGCGACCATAATTCCGTCACCTTTCCAAACATAAGTCTTATTGGAATTTAGCTGCAGAAAAATCTCCCTCATCCAAGAGGAAATTTTCTGCATGCAGGATTTCAACTCTGCTCTGGATTCTGCAGGGTCCGTCTCGATGGGGATTATCATCTGCGTGTCATCCGCATACAAGATTGTCTCAAAGCCACAAGATCTAATAATGGTGACCAGCGGTGCCACATAGATGTTGAATAATGTGGGGCTTCAGATGGAGCCCTGCGCGACCCCCTTGTCTTTTATCGTGGTCTGCGAGCAAATGTGTCTAACTGGACTACACTCAATTACACCATCCTGTAGATATGGATAACCAGGCTGCAACGACGCTGGAGAGCAAAAAATATTATATCTGTCAAAAAAGTAAACATTAAAAGCCTGAATCTGAGAAATGGCCAGGGGACAAAATAGAGACATAATGTGCTTAGTCATTCGCTGAGGGGTTATTATTATGGTTGGTGCATATCCTGTTTTAATAGTTATTCTCAGCATATCAATTAAATCAATTAAAAAGCACTAATCAGCTTATGAGAGGAAGAAATCACAAGACAGGTCTAGGAAGTTGTGCTTGAAAACAACTGGGTATATTTCACATCTGCCTACTTCTAAATCACAAAATACCTCAGAATAAGATGATTGCCATTATGTTGTATGCAAATGTATGCAGGAAGACTGCATATCAAAAAGCCAAGAACACAAAAATATCAGTTTTACTGAATTGCATAGAAGAGAATGTGTGAACATTTAGCACCAAGTAGCGAAATGAGCCCAATAAATTACATCCAGATACTTACTGTTGAGTCAGTCTGACAGCAACAAGCCTGAGCAGAGGTCAGTCAGTCATCCTGTGGTCAGGTAGAAGGGGCATGCACCTCTTGGGCAGGGCTGATGTCTTTTTGTACCCTCCATATTTGCATTTTCTGAACAAAGCATCACATTTGGAGGTTTGCAGATAACAGAAGTCACAGTGTGGAGGAGAAGGGGTGGAACTGGGAAGCACAAGGGAACAAAATAGGTCAGTTTGTAATACAGCACAGACAACGATGGGAGAGATCCTGTCTTGGTGACAAGTTCATTTATGTGGGCTAACTACTCCAAAACATACAAAATAAAAAAGTTACCAGTATACAGACAGGCCTTTTCTCCACTACAACCCATTACACAAAAGGAAGGAGGTGTGGAAGCCTCAACAAACCCAGTCCCAGGGTACAGCCCTAGTAGTTTGAACATTCAGGACCCGGACACTCAGCAAGTAAAAGAAAATAACCTGGCGAATAAACACTCCTATTTTGTGCATTAACAACAGTGATAATTTTTCTATAGCCCACAAGTGCCTTACTGTGTCAGGCCATAAAAGATATTCTTTGAACCTTCTTCTAAAAGCAAACGTTAGTCTTACAGCAAAAGGCAACCATAATTGAAGAGTTGTAACACTGTGATGGAGCAACTGCTTGCTAGAATTGCATTATTGAGTCTTGACTTTTGGGAAATTCTGGCAAATTCTGCGGAGTTTTGTGAGCGGGAGGAGTATTCCTCTGTCACCCCTAATTTAGTCAACTTGGCTGCTGAGGGTCCTTGGGGGCAAAGAGCTCCTATTCTTGCCACCAGTATATCCCCCCATAGCGGGATTGCTGAGACCCCAATGAAGGCCTTGTCCCATTTCTCAACAACTCTGCAAATGTAACTCCTGGAGCACTATTGGCTAGGGGATTAAGTCCACTTGGCTTTTGAGGGTACTTGGGTGCCAAGAACCCCCATTGCTGCCATCAGTAAGTCCCCACAGTGGGATTGCCGAGACCTCTTTGAAGGCCCCTGCCCCTTTCTCTACCACCCTTCAAACGCGCCTCCTGGGGCACTACTGGTTGGGGATGAAGTCCCCTTGGCTACTGAGGGTCCTTTTGGGGAAAGAGCCCCTATTGTTGCCACCAATCTGTCCGCCACAGAGGGATTGCTGAGACCTCATCGGAGGCCCCACCCCCATTCTCAACCACTCTGCAAATTAGCCTCCTGGTGCATTCCTGGATGGGGGATGAAGTTCCCTTGGCTGTTGAGGGTCCTTGGGGGCCAGGAACCCCTATTGTTTCCACTCGTAAGTCCCCCACAGTGGGACTGCTGAGACCACATCAGAGGCCCCACCCCCTTTGTGAACCACTCTGCAAACCTACCTCATGGTGCACTACTGATTGGGGGATGGAGTCCCCTTGGCTGCTGAGTGTTGTTTGTGGCCTCTTTCTGCTCGTTTCTGATCTCTGTTTTGCCTCTTTCCGCTCAATTCTGACAATTTTTTACCTCTTTCTGCTGGATTCTAATCTCTATTTCGCCTCTTTCTGCTCGTTCTTGACCTTTTTTGCCTCTTCCTGGTCATTTTAGTCCTTTATTTTACCTCCATCTGCTCATTTCTGACCTTTATTCTGCCTCTTGCTGCTCGCTTCTGACATCCTATCTGCCTCTTTCTGCTCACTTATGACCTCTGTTCTGCCTTTTCTGGTTGTTTCTCACCTATATCATGCTTTTCTCTGATCTTTGCTTACCTGACCTTTATTTTGCCACTTTCTGCTTCTGTCTGACCTTTATTTTGCCTCTTTCTGCTCGTTTCGGACCTTTATTCTTCCTCTTTCTGCTCTTTTCCTACCTTCATTTAACCTCTGTCTGCTTATTGCTGACCTTTATTCTGACATCTTTCTCCTCGTTTCTGGCCTCTATTTTGCCTCTTCCTTCTCTTTTCCTCCACGACCTAGAGTGGAGCCTCAAGGTCCTCCTAGTCTCAGCTGGCTCTCCGCCTTTTGAGGGAGCCGTCATTACTCTTGCTTGCAGGGAGCTGCTGGAAGTCGGGCTCCCTGCATGAGGGGCTAATGTTTTCCTCTGTTTCCCTGCAGGAATATTTGCAATACACCTTTCATCCCAAACCTCATTTTACTTCTATGATCTTCCAAAAAGCCCTTTTTAGACTCTCCCTTCCTCTATCCCTCTTACATCTTAGTCAATCCAACAAACAGTATCACATGTGCACTGCTAAAATTAAAATGTACATTTCCCTTTGCTAACCCACCATTAATCCATTTTAGTTTCCAGAGTAGCGTGCTGCTTACTGAAAAGAAATTCAACACCTTGTCAGGGATAGTAAGCACCATATAAATACAATTTTAATTGCAAGTATAACTTTTTAGTTTAAGTAACTTGTCAGCTAACCCTTTTATAGTGAATGCATGGATGAGGGATTTGTGGTATGGTATGGCTTATGATAGTGCATATAATATATGTAGTTGTGAGCATGCTAATTGGTTCCAGCAGGATGAATGCTCTAGTACTACAGGACTCAACCAGAACTGATAGAATAGAGCTATCATGCTCACTGCAAAGTGTTGTACATGGTGAAACTCTACATCAGTACCTCTATCAATAACTCACTACACAATACCATGCGTGTTATTTTTAAGTTCTGAAGAAGTGAAACATTACGTTTCCAAACACATGGTGGCTTTTGGTTCTTTTTATGTTATTAAAGTGGAACAAGAGAATTCCACAGTTCATTTTGTTTTATACATGACCCAGAAGCAAATAAGCTCATATTTAAGTATTTTAAAAAAAGATGGAAAAATAAACACATCCTGGGAACTAATTACTTTGTTAGTCTTCAGCTTTGTTTTTATAACAAGAACTGAATTCACACATTTGTAAAATAAAAAATTCTCACCCATCACCATTGTAAGGCACTGAAAGACCCTTTGCGGGCCCAATCCACAGAGGTAAAAACTTGGAATTAAGTTTAAGTTTACTACTTTTTGCAATCCACAAAGGTAAATGACTAATAGTAACTTTACTACTGGCAACTTTATTACTAGTAACTTTATTTGCAATGAAGTTACTATTAGTAGGTTAGCTTTGTGAATACCAAAAAGTGGTAAACTTAAGTCTGAGTTTACTACTTTTTGGTATTCGCAAATGCAATTTACTACCACTAACTTTACTACTAGTAGGTTTAGAACTACTTTTAACTTTACTACCAGTAAGTTTACTAGTAGTAAAGTTATTAGTAGTAACTTACCTTTAAGAATACCAAAAAGTTGTAGACTTGGATTAAGTTTTAGTTTGCCTTTGTGAATCAGGCCCTGCAAGTCGGCTGCCTTTAGGAGGCACTGTGCCTTTATATGCTGATATTGAAATCTAGCTTCACAATGCATTTCTCTTTGCAGCTGTGCAGTGACACAAACCATGAATGTACAAATAGTAGAGAATGGCCAGTCCCTGCAAGTCATGTTTGAGATCGAGGCATTCATCTTTAATGGCCAGCCTGACGTCTATATGTGGTGTGATGTATCCCTTTGCCTTAAGGATCCATCAAATTCCTGCCAGGTAAGTCTTGAGGATTGATGCCGAGAAATAATGTAAATAACTTTTTAAACATGCAGATGTATGAGCCCTGCTAGAAGCAGGCGTGAGCACAGACACAGTGAGTTACTGTCATGAACAGTGAGGAGCATGTGTGAGTGCAGCGAGACACTTGAACATGCAGATGGAATCATCATCTAGATTATATACCACTAACCTTCATGACTTATTGAAGAATTATCCTCCAGCTGCCAATGGTCATCTCTTCCCAAGCTCTTTTTCATTTTCATCGATGACGCCAGCTATCCTCCTAGAAGCCCCAACTGCCTCTTTCTTGTGTCACTTTTAGGTCTCAGCTAGACAGAGCACTTGCTATCTCTTCAAGACCTTTAGCTTTCTAACAGTGGGCTTACCACTTGGCTTCACTGTCACTCTCATGTGCTTACTTTTTATTGGTAAATTGCAGTCGTAGTAGTCTTCTTCCTTTCCGTGTGTTTGTCTCTTCCTTGGAGCATCGATGCATTATTTGTGTCCTTCCACAGCTCACTTTTAGAGAGTCTTTCTCAGTTGGATTCCTCTTATATTCCTCCCACCCCTTTTCCTTCCCACCTTTATTCCTGTTGCTTGCTCCCACCCATCCTGGTTCACAAAGCCCCAAAATCAGATTGTTGATGGAGGTTCGAAGATAGTAAGGAATGTTGGGAGGCTTCTGACTACTGAGACGAGGAATAAAGATTACAGGTAATTAATCTAAATATTACCTCCACATCTCCTTCCTCTTACCATTCTTTACATAATGAGGATATGCCCAAGCAGTATGTCATATTCACAGTCTGACAGAAACACCCTACAAGACACACTACCAAGACAAAACCATCCCTGAGGTCAGAAAAAAACTATTCAATTATTACTACACTGTATTACAACAAAGACTTGCTATGATAAGTTCAATATCAACCTTACAAAATGCCTGCATTACAAGGAAACCATAATTTCAAGACATAATTTAATTCACTGAGTTTCATGTGAGAAACCAGAGAACAGCCCAAGTGGGAGCCTAAAGATGTCTATAAACATGACATGAATCACCTCTAGAGCCCATCTACATTTAACTTATAGGTCCTTTGTTCAAATAGTAAGCAATCACAAATGGTGAGAACATACAAGTAGATATAAAAGTGAAACAGCCTCTCTTAGTTGTTCAAAACATAATATTTAGATCTCTGACATCAATCACCCCCAGCTGCACCAACAGAAAATATATCCTCAAGAGAATGAATCTCAGACATTAACTCTGAAGAGCCATAGGCATTCAGAATGGGATGAGAATTCCCTAATCTCTAGTAACAGTTAAAATAACACCAAAAAATATTTATAATCCACAAACAAAAACAAATATGCCCTTATACAATCTTAACTATAGATGGGAAATAGAGGTGGTTTCATTCCCCATACTCCTTGATGTTGAGCATGCTACCAAGAAGAAACTCCTCCCTGATAGGAATTTTGATGAGTCTCCTAAAGAAGGTAACTCTAACAAGAGAAAACAGCACTAGTACATTCAAGGAAGGGGAAAAACGTAAACGTTTGTCCTCAAGAAGGTAAAATCTTAGAGAACACAAGAGCTGTCTGCAGACCAATGAAGGCTTAAGGTTGCTTAATCTTACCAACTGACGATATACCTCAGAATTCTGCCATCCTGCCACTAGATATCAGTCACTCAAGACATGGCTTTTCGACGGAGACACGCAACCCAGCGCGCAGATACCCTTAGGAATGACAGTGCTGTGCTGTGCAATTACTGGTTGACTGACTAACAGGGATCCATTGAGAATCAGGCCTTGTATCAATATAGCTAAGAATTCACATCTCCACTTAGTATACTTCATTTCCCCCCACCTCCCAGCCCAGGTTTCTGTCCCAGTTCCCCGATGCATTATGGTTCTTGTAGTTCCGTCTTTCAGACCCTTCATAGATCATGGCCTGGTGACTGTTCCCTATTCACTAGCTTGGTTCCTGGATCCTATGGTTATTCTGACCCCTTCATATTTGCAAGTCTCTAGATCTGTTCCAATCCAAACTCAGTTCGAGGTTTTCCTATTCCTTGTCTTCGGTCTCCTGGTTTTCCAGGCCTTCCCTTCATTGGTATAGTTTAAGAGACAAGGGTACCCCATAAAGGGAACCTGGGGTTATAACGTATTTTAGGAAAAACAATGATTCAAGGGTGGCCTAATTAGGTCCTGAATAGCGAAAGAGGAGCTTCTTAGATTTGATATTAAATCAGTCTGGGAGCAAAACATGTAGGGTAACGTGAAAATGTAATCATTTCATATTTTCAACATGTAGAAATATGTTCAGGTGCTAATATGAGTGATGGGGTGCATATCGTGAATTTGAGTGAAAAAGGTGAGAATAAACGAAATGTCACACAAACAAGAAGGGGTAATCCCCAGAGATATATACAATGGGGTGGGGGATTTTCCTTAGGGGGGTCGACAACGTTTCGATCTTTAGTGAGTTAAGTTCATCATCAGGACAGGGTGAGATTCCTGAAATATTTTTCTCAGAGGCCCAGTTATTGGGTAGGGTAGGAGACACTTAGATCAGAGAAGTTACTGCCTGGCTTGGCTTCAATCAGGGAGTAGATCTAGAACTGAGACAGGGTAGTTAGGTCTAGTCCACACCTTTTTTGGTCAAGGATTATTCATTCTTTGTTATTTAAAGGTTAAGGTGATTATTTTCATGGTGCTCTGGTTATTTTAGGGGATCTTTCTGAGCGCCTTTACCAATGTGCTACATGGAGTCCTGCCGGGAGTTAATCGCCGCGATCCACGACCGTGATTAGTGTCCTGCCTTCCTTGCTTCACTCGGGTCTGCTTGGTAAAGAGGACTGCATGTGGCACAAATAACACATTATTAGTATCCTGAAGCACAGTCTGAGCATTTGTGTTACCTGCTTCTGTGAACAAGTCTATTTGATAGATACTATGTAGCACATTGGCATTGAAACCCACTCATCGTTTTTGGAAAGATAGGCTGTGCAAGTTTGCTTCTTCATCCTGGATCCCTGTAAGATTAGCCATCTTTTGCTGTCAGCCATCTCAGTGTCAATTGTACTTCCAGAGGCAGTAGTCAGACGCTTCTGGCTGTCTGGCTCTGAAACAAAACTTCCAGTGAATTTTCTGGGAACAGACTTACAGAACAGACTTAAAGTTGTGCCCAAGAATTTACTACTCCTTTTCCCTCCACTTTGGGCATTTATAACATCCACTGTTGCTCTAGGTATCCACAGCCCACGTACCTTTTAAAGTGGCCTAAAAGACTGCCCATCTCTATCCTCTTAAACGTCTGGAGATGCACTCAGAGAATGTTATGCAATTTGACGTATATCGCTTTTTTAAAATGAAGATGTGCTTTCCCATTAGAACAAATTAAAAGTCGGAACTGATATGTCCATTCCCCTCTTTTGTACTGTACGTTACTTCTCTGTTGACCGCTGAAGAGCACTCACATGCCCAACTGAGCCTGGCTTACACTAAAGAAAACTGAGTAGAAATAAGTAAGATAGGCAAGCTGGGAACATAGGAGCGGCATTGAGAATCAATGGCTTCAGAGGCAGCCTAGAGGGACAGTGAGGGTGAGATGAAGGGAGGGAAGAAGCTTCAAAGACACAAACAACTGAATAAAAACCATGAGCTGGAAATCTCCAAGCTGAGGATAGGCCTGAATGGTATCAGAGATACAGGGTAGAAGGGGACCCAGTATCTGCTGCAAAGCCAAGAGCTGAAGGCAACCTTCAGCCAAGTATCTTCAGGATGACACAGAGCTACACGAAGATCAAGAATTGCGAGAAGGCTTTTAGCTGATGTGGCCGGACAGGTGAGAAGGGGACACAGAGGCCGGGACTGAGGGTGCAACGTTGGTGAGAAAGAGGAGAACAAAAAGGAGCACAGGACATGTGAGAAGATGATCCAGGAGGCAGAGCTCCAAGGAGCCAAAGAGCTGCAGATCTACATAGGTCTGAAGGTGGCCCTGGTAGACCCGGTGGTCAGGTGCAGAAGCTGCAAGGGCATTGGGGACTGTAGATCCTCCTCAGCCCATGGGCTTCATCGAGAACAACAGCCGCCGCAGAGGTAGGAAAAGCAAGGTAGCGTCACTTTACAGAGGTCGGATTGATCAGGTTCTGACTCAATAGATTTGTAGTAAAACAGAAGTCTTGCATGAAACAGCTTCATTGGCTACCCACGCGCCAAAGAGCATTATTTAAGCTGCTCAGCCATGCACACAAGGGCCTTCACCTATGTTGCCTTAGAATACTACAGAATAAAATCCTACAAGGTGCTTAAGGTCACACAACTGAGCGCAGGCCAGGATTAAACGTATAAGAAAAGTAAGGGTAGGAGAATGCTCATTCTCATATCTGGCAGCTAAGCAGAGGAATGAACTACCACAAGATCTACGCCTCAAGGCTGACTATACAGCGTTTAGAAAGAAACTTAAAACTCATCTGTTCCCCAAGGCCTAATTTCTGACAGCCCCACCACACCCATTGGCGGCCCTACCATGAGTTCTCACTACATAGCGCTGTGATATCCTTCGGGATGAATGCTGCGCTCTATAAATAAATAAATAAATATATAAATAAATTACAGGAGATGCTTAGCCCAGCAGCAAAATCTAGTGCTGCAGCAGAAGTCAGGATGTATGCCCCATTTATATGTATGCATTGGCATTTCAACGAGCATGACAGCATATAGCGTATTCCAGAAAAAAATCAGCACAAATACTATATGCATGGCTTCCGCTCCATTTGCAATCATAATACAGTATAACTTGCCGGGCTAAGGTATCATTCAATGCATATTAACAAGATAATAGACAATATAATAACTCAAGTATTTGAATTCTATGGCCCACTCCCTCCCACAAGCTTGGATAGAGTAACGGGTCAATGTATATCGGAGAACATCCTGGCGCATCTATAGGTCATCTATAATATAACACAACAGGTTGTCCATCATCAAATCTATGCCCGCAAGCCCTATCCATCGTCCAACACCACCACATTCAGAGCTCTAACCCACATAATGTTAATTGTTGTGCATATATCTGGGAATCGAGTCCTCCGGAGGTGTTGTCAGCACCTGCACCATAACTCCCCAGGAAAGCAAGCCATTTGTCACCCTCTCATCCCACCGTGTTCTTCGCATGTGCACCTCTTTTGCTCCCGCCCACTCCATCACGTCTTTTCTTCCAATCCAGAATCAAGGGGGCCCCTTGCATTAAGCAACTGATTGCAAAACACCTCTTACCCACTGTAAGGCCCATCATTGTGAGCTGTCTAGTGAGTTTTTTATTTTTAGCACTCTCTGGGAGTAGGCCCAGAAGACATTCTTTAAGTGCGCAGGGGACCTCCCACCTCAATAAAGTCTTGATTCGGTTAGTATCTCCTCCCAGTAAGTCGTAATAACTGAGTAGTGCCACATTACATGGAAAAAATCTGCCTCAGCATGACCACATCTAGCAAATTTTTGGACCCAGTTGGCATAAATAATAGGTTACAGGCACAGGGTCGGAAGTCTGTCTCAATTTACAATCTGTAGGTATTCTTCTTTTATATGATGGGTTGCACAAGTTTCCTTATATAATGAGGAATGTCGGTTGCTGGCTTTGGAATCATACATTACTTGTCTAATGGTTTCCCTAGGTGAGTCTCGACCTTCCGTCAACTGGGTTACAGTAGCATTTTCTATCATTGAGTATTAGGCAGCCTGTGGTCAAGGTAATGTAAATAACCATGTCTGATGTGCATACTGGGTGAAGCTAACATGGTTAACTATGCATAGTGTGCAAACTGGTCTGAAGGTAATTAAGGTGATCATGTACTGTACAGGCAGGGGTTAACACAACCTAGGTAACCATGTGTCCTGGGTATACCAGGATAAAGTAACAGGGGTAACATTGTGTGCTGGGTATACCAAAGTTAAGTAATATAGGTAACTTTGTGTATAAGGCAGCCTGTGGTTAAGGTAATGTAAGTAACCATCTATACTATGCAGGCTGGTTTGTTGCTAATATATAGGTAATCTTATTCTGTACAGAATGGGGTTATGGCACTGTAAATGCTCTTGTAGACTATGAAGCCTGAGGTTTAGGCAATGTAGGTAACCATGTGTTCTGTGCAGACTGAGATTAAAGTAACATAGGGAACCTTGCGTTTTAGGCAGCATGGAGATAAGGCGATGTCAGTTACATGATCTTAGAAGTAGTGGATATGAGCAATTGTGACATTTTGTACAGTGAGTATTTGCCAGATAGAAAGTATGGAGTGGCTTGAGAAGGTGTTGGATGTCTTATGACGGGTGAGTAGCTTTTGAGTGAGAATTAGTGTCTGGATCCCATTTTATGCCCTTTTTTAAAGAGGGTTTGGATGTGAGCAGATGCTAAGTGTGAGAGCCTGTTGAATACAAGGGTAACAGTGGTGCTTTTCTTGTTGGGCGCAGTAAGATCATTGGACTAGTTTGTGTTCCAGATGTGAAGGTTGGTGTTGAGAGGAATGCCAGATGTTATGAGTGTTCTTAGTCACAATGTGGGAGGTGTGTGATGTAATGAAAGTGCATAATGCGATCTGTTGGTAGTTAGCAGGGGTGCCTGAGGTGAGTGGGGTGTTTGGTGTTCTGCATGAATGATAATTCCAGATGTGATGCAGGCTTCTGATGTGAAGTAAAAACTTAAATACTCTCTGCCTTTCTTATTCACTTCTAGTGTTCATCTTCATCTGGTTCTGCAAGGACAGGCCCTTAGATCGTGAAATGGCTTCGATTAGGATTTCAGGTATATTTTACATATTGTCTCACTTACACTGCTGTGGAGTATTGTTTTGGGCAATCAGTGTCAGCTAAATAGGAAGTCCATTCTAGAATACCCTGCTCTGCAATTATTGACTCACCGCTTTAGTAATACCTGCTTATCAAGATAGGCACCCAACCTTCCTCTGCATTCTCCATGGAAATACAATTTATAGTAAGTAAGTAAGTAAGTAAGGTTTTTTTCGATATAAAACATATCTTAAAAGCACCGACATAAAAACAACAGTAAAAACACAGCTTGGAACCCTTAAACTCAACTGGATTTCAACAGGCTATCACAATTTCCTCTAAAACACAAGTTTACACATTAGGGTACATTAGTATTTCCCAAGGGGTAGTAAGCTATAATTACAATTTCCCCTTTTTTAGGAAACACAGATTTACGCATTAAATGTATTCTGTTTGGTAAAAGGTATAAGAACTATTATACATTAAAAACTTTAAGAAAAGAATTAAACATGTTCTCTCAGCCTTTTTGCTCTAATCGACCAAGCCCAACTTAAATATTTGGCCAGACCAGTGGCGCACAAGAGGCTAGAATTCAATGAGAGGATACGCAATGCTACATCGTAATCTCTGGTGCCCAATGCTTTGCACAATGGTTTAAGCCAGTAACCCCTTTGAACTCTGTAGGCCAGGCAACCAAACAAGAAATGCGCCATGGACTCTATTTCTAAAGTGCAGCAGGGACAAGCAGAAGACGTTTGGAATTGGGTTTTCCAGCATACAATAAATTCCCTTATAGGTAAGGTACCGATCCTAAATTTAAAATACAGTGCCCTGTCTAGAGGTTTGTGGATAATATCTAAATATGGCTCGGTAAACATAACGTCCTTAATCGTTAGGAACCTATTTGTTACACTTCCCAACTTAGGGGCACAGTTACGCTTGCTTGAAACCCAATTCCAATAGAGGTTCTTTATTTCTGCTTTTGGTGGAGCTGATCTATTCTCCCAGGACTCACGAAGGCCCAGGTCAAACAGTAGGGACTTGACATCTTGGAGCCATTTGATTTTTTGCCAGCCTATAATAGACATCACCTCTGCCAAGCCTTCTGCGTATTTGGCCAATTCTGGGACCCGCCACAGCTGCTCCCACAGTAGAAGTGGGCGAAGTTTTGCCAGGTCGCTAATAGCATGGCACCCGAGATCCAGCAACAGAGGCACCATTGGTGTTAGACCTGGCACCTTGGCGTGAGTCTCCCTTCCACTTTTTGCTGATGTGCCTCCGATGTTTTGCTGGTTTTCCGATACTCAGGGCACTGCGCCACGGCTGATCCGTGCCGCAGTGCAAGTGCTCCCTACTGTAAATTGTACATGCGATTGGTATCCATGATTGGTTCTCTGGGTTTACTGTTAGTCCCTAGTAAAGTGCACGAGAGAGTGCCGGGGCTTGTAGATGCCAATACTGCTGGTGGGCCTGCAGCGCTGGTTGCGCCACCCACCGAAGCAGCCGTAAAGATGTGTCTGGGAACTGCGACCGCAGAACCCGCGTGCGGTCTCGTACTGTCACGCTAGCTGGGCAAGTGTCCCCACTTGCCAGCACCGACCCTTCCCTTGACTACAGATTAGTCACCCCTATGGTAGGCCTGCGGGCAGGGTGCGTTGTAGGTGCAAGGTAGGACAAGCCCTGAGATGCGTGGCCTGTCCTAGTAGTGACTTACAACCAAGACCGTATTTCACTATTGAAGGCTACCGGCTCCATTAGGCCAGACTGAGCTGCGAGGATTATTACACCCTATAATCCCCGCAGGCTCAAGGAGCATGGTAGCGAGTCATGTTTAGTATGCCTGAACTCAGGATGATAAAATATTTCTTGTAGTCAAGTTTATTTTAGTATCCTGGGTTTGCAAATGCTACTTTTAGAAAGTTAGCATTTGCTTGCTTAACCATTTCAGCCCGCCTCTGCTGGTATGTGTATCTGACTGTCTGGGATGTGTGAGTGACAGGGCTGGAGGGATGACAGGTGGTGAATGCGCAGATTACACCTTAGTGGGAGGTAGGAGTGCCTCTTGACTCGAACTGTAGCTGTGCTCGACCACCACAATGCTGGCTCCACCCTCCTGGGGAGCGGCGGATGACTCTGCCGACGCCTGGCCCAGGAAGGGCGAAGCCCCCATCAACAAGGTACTCTGGCCACCCCTGTCCGGACAATGCTGGCTCCACCTCCTGTGGGGTGTCTGATGCGCCTGCCCCTCACACTGAAAGCAGAAGCCGGAGTACACCCACCGGGGTACTCAAAAACTGAGAGTGGCTATGCAAAGGCCCCCCTGGCCTGTGAGAACAAAAGAATTGGCCTATAAAAGAAGGAGCCCTGCTCCTTGAAAATTAGATCCTGTTTGGGCCACAGAAGGACTCTGCCCTACGAGAAGGACCGTGAGAGACAAGGAAGGGTGCTGACTCTTGCCTGTGTCTGGTGCCTTGCTGCTGAAGGAGAGGAAGAAGAAAAGACTACGAAAAGACTTTTGCTTTACTTTGTGCCAAACTCTGCTAAAGAGATCTCCAAGGGCTTGCAACTGAACTTGCCCCCTGACCAGCGTCCCAGGACCAGTGGACGCTACCCCCTTGGAAGAAAGCGACCGCGGGTGCTGACCATCGCCGCAGCACCGACGGAGGAATCTCCTCCAAGGCAACGACATCCACCTGACCACCGTGACCGGGGCCCAAAGCACAAGCGAGAGCAAAGTAAGGACCAGCCGCCGCTGGCCCGAACACCGTGACCGCAGCTGCACCGGGAGCCCGAGAGCAAAGCGAAGGAGGACCCGTCCGGTCCGAGCTCTCGAGGTGACTGCATAACGAGCAGCCACTCACTTGCAAAGACAGACAGTTGCCCTGTAGGAATCCGCAAGGTCGGTAGCCTGCCCGACAGCCCAGCTGTGAGCCCACAGCTGCACCGGCACTTGGCTGGGTACGTCCTGCACTTGGGGACCGTACTGCCACTTGCCACCGCCGCACAGCCGCCGCCTCCAGGGTCGGAGCGAACGACAAAGAGAGGACCCTGCCGCCACAGAACACCGCTGCCCCGGACGACCAGTGACCTGCTCGGCTGAAGAGCCGCAACGATCAGCGACCCCGGGAAGGCAACGCGACGTGGGACAGATCCCCTGGAAGCCGTCGGCTCCACAAGAACTTTGGTTAACACCGGCCTACGGGCCTCAAGAGAACTGCATAAGAACTGTGGTAACCTGAAACTGAGTAAACTTGCAACCGTTATCATAAAGTACGTTGACTGTATTCACAAGCCTGCTTAAAATCTATATAAAGATATATATTTTTACAGAATACAGTCTGGTCTCGTTGTGTGGTGGGTTGGTTGTAAAGGTGTACTATTGCAAGTGTTTAACCCTATGTTCCCCAAAGATTAGCCTACGACTGCTTAAGCCACACTACCTAGAGGGTAAGCAGAGGTTGTCTGGAAGGTAACCCTCAGCCCTGACGAGGAAGAGAGAGTCCCTGCTTGTCGCTAGTGTTGCACTGCGCCAACTAGAGCCTCCCCCTTCCTAGATTGGACGCAGCGGTGAGGATTTCGAATTTACACTTGCGATATCTATACCTGAGCTTCTGACCACTACACAAGGATTACGGTCCAGTTACTTAGCCACAGACTTTGCTTTTTGAATTTTGCCGAAAGAAGATTCCGAGTGCAGAAACCATGCCGGGCACAAAGAGCCTGGATGGAGCGGAGTCCACGACCTCCGAGGTGTTGGAGGTGGAGTGGGACCCCACCAAAGTGGATAAATGTTCCAAGGACGAACTGAAGTTCTTTTGCAAGAAACTCAAGGTCCCGCACGCTGGCTGCAAAAACAAGACCCAGCTCTCCAAGGCCCTGAAAGCCTGGATAGAGTCCCGGAAAACCCCGGAGGAGCAAGATGTCCTCGCCGAGCAGAATGCGACGGAGGAGCAGAATGCACTTGGGGATCTGATCGACCTCGAGAGGCAAGACAGCGAGCACAGCTTTGGTAAAGGCCTGTCGCCAGAGGAGCTGGCGGACAGGAAGGAAACGAGGAATCACGAAAGAAAGTTGGCAGAATTGAAAATCCAGCTGGAGCTTGAAACGAAAAGAATGGCGCTGGAAGAGCGAAAGCACCAGATGGATTATGAAGTAAAAATGAGGGAGATAAGTCTCAAGGAGAGAGACTTGGATCGTCCTCCCTCTGGTGGCAGCACATCGCCAGTGCAGGTAGAGTCAAGAGTGCACATCCCGTAGGACGTAGTTAAGGAGTTCTTTAAGGGGGATGACATAGGGCAGTGGTTTAGGGCATACGAGGTAGCCATGTCCTCCCACCGGGTCCCTGACAAGGATTGGGGAGCGGGGTTGTGGGGAAGGTTCCTTAGCGAAGGGAGAGATACCTTGCTAGATTTGCCCGTTGAAAATCAGAGATCCTATGCCCACATGAAAGAAGCTTTAATGAACAGGTACGGGCTCACCCCTGAAATGTATAGACAGAAGTTTAGGGGATGTACTAAGCGGCCTGGGAATACGTATGTGGAGTATGTGACTTACTTTTGCAGAGCACTGGATGGTTGGGTGAAAGGTAACAAAGTTAATGATTTTCAAGGTCTCTTTGATTTAATTGCATGGGAGCACTTGTCTGATCACTGTTTTCCTGAGTTACGCCAACACCTGATCGATAGCAAGCTGTCCAACCGAGGAAGCTTGCTGAGGAGGCGGACCGCTGGCTCAGCACCAGGGTCCACAAGGGTCCCGTGGGAGACTCCGCCAAGAGTGGGCAGGGTCCCCAGCAGAAGAGTGGGGGGGACAAAGGGGGAAAACAGAAAGGGTTCCAAAAAGGCCCCCAAAGTAGTTCCCAAGGGAGCCCGCAGCAGGGTTCTCAGCCTCCCCCACCTCCGAAGCAGAATGGGGCCCGACAGGTAAACCTGTTCCAAAGGGGCCCTTCAATTGTTTCAAATGTGGCGAGCCTGGGCACATATCCAGTGACCCCAAGTGTCGCCTGTTTGGAAAACCCGCACCCACTGGTGCTCCGCCCTGACAAGTGACTAGCGTTCACCTGGGAGAAGAAATGATGGTCCCGGGGGGTGGAGATCCCGTTCACATGACCCTGGTCTCGCTAGGAGACAGTGAGATGATCCCTACGAACTACCTGCCCTCTAACACTAAGAAATATGGGCAGGTGGTGATCATCAATGGTAAGGAAGCTGAGGCTCTTAGAGACACAGGAGCCAGTGTGACTGCAGTGAGGCAGCACCTGGTGTCTCAAGAGCAGGTTGTACCCCATGCCTACTGTAGGGTTATCAACGCTGATAATTCAGAGAGTCAGTGTCCGATGGCTCAAGTTCCCTTCGAGTGGGGGGGGGTCTCTGGTACTCTGCAGGTCTGTGTAAGAAAAACCATGCCTGTTGACTGTTTGCTAGGGAATGACTTGGAGCACTCCCCTTGGGAAAAGGTGGAGAAGACGACTCACCTGCGGATGGTGGGTCTGCCTGACTGGGCGTGCGTGACCACCCGGTCGATGGCAGCCAGTAGGGGTGATCGAGAGGTCCTGGGGCCTGAAGGAGAGGCCCAGGAACCGGCCTTAGGGAGAACGCAGGGGGCGCGGGAAACCGGCTCCTGAAGATCCCACGGTCCAGGAGGAAGCAGACCTTGAGGGGGATGCCCTGGAGCCTACAGGGGAACAGATCGCCGAACTGGGGGACCTGCCTGAGCTGACCCATTGGCAGCAAGAAGGAGGACCCTCCAGGGAGGAATTCTGCAAGGAGCAGAAAGAATGCCCTTCTCTCGGGGGTATGCGGCAGCAGGCTGCAGACCAGGCCAATGGTGTTCAGGCCAAAACACATTACGTGTACTGGGAGAACGACCTCCTGTATTCGGAGCCTAAGGCTGCTGAACCTGGGTCAGCCCGTGTGCTGGTGGTACCCCAGAAGTTCAGAGCCTTCCTACTGGGTCTGGCTCATGATGTGCCTTTAGCAGGACATTTGGGGATGGACAAGACCTATGACAGGCTTGTCACCCACTTTTACTGGCCCCAAATGCATAAGAATTCAGATGCTTATTGCAGAACCTGTCCAACTTGCCAGGCAAGTGGGAAGATGGGAGGGAAGAACAAGGCTCCCCTCCAACCCTTCCCTGTGGTCGGTACGCCATTCCAGCGAGTGGGTATTGACATCGTTGGGCCTCTGGACCCCAAGACAGCCATGGGCAACAGGTTCATCCTGGTTGTGGTGGACCATGCCACCCGGTACCCTGAAGCCATCCCTCTGAGGACAGTGACGGCTCCCGTGGTGGGGCGTGCACTGATGGGAATTTTCTCACGAGTAGGATTCCCTCTAGAGGTGGTGAGCGACAGGGGGACCAATTTCATATCGAAGTATATGAAGTCCCTTTGGCAAGAGTGTGGCGTAACGTATAAGTTCACCACGCCTTACCATCCCCAAGGTAACGGGTTGGTTGAGAGATTCAACCGAACCCTAAAAGGCATGATCATGGGCCTGGAAGGTCCGATGAGGCGTAAGTGGGACGTCCTCTTGCCATGCCTACTCTTTGCATATCGCGAGGTGCCGCAGAAGTCCCTAGGGTTCAGCCCCTTTGAACTGCTGTACGGCCACCCCGTGAGAGGACCCCTGAGTTTGGTAAAGGAAGGCTGGGAGCAATCTCCCAGGAAACCTCCCCAGAATGTATTTAGCTACATGCTGGCCTTCAGAAACCAGACCAGACGCTTCAGACAACTTGCCGAGGCAAATCTAGAAGCGAGCCAGGAGGAAATGAAGCGGTGGTACGATCAGAATGCCACTCTGGTCGAGCTTCAGCCTGGACAAGAGGTGTATGTCCTGGCCCCAGTGGAGCCCTGTGCCCTTCAAGATAAGTGGACAGGCCCATTTGAGGTTGTGGAGCGCAAGAGCCCCGTGACATACTTGGTGGACATGAAGATGCCCAGGAACCCTTTGCGGGTCCTACATGTCAACCGCCTCAAGCCCCACTTGCAAAGGTCCGAAGTGGGCATGTTGTTGGCAACCGATGACGGAATGGAGGAGGAGTCGGAGCCTCTTCCTGACCTCTTGGTGGCCTGTGAGAAGGATGGGTCAGTGGATGGAGTTAACCTCTCACCCTCCCTGACCGCCGAACAACAGGAGGACTGCCGCCAGTTGCTGGGGCAGTTTCCAGACCTGTTCTCCCTGGTTCCGAGTGTCACAGATTGGTGCGTCCATGATGTGGACACTGGAGACAGCTTACCTGTGAAGCACAAGGCTTACAGGGTGACTGACAGGGTCCGGGCCTGCATCAAGGAGGAGGTCTCCAAGATGCTTGCCCTTGGGGTGGTTGAGTCTTCCAGCAGTCCTTGGTCCAGCCCCGTGGTCTTGGTTCCGAAGGCTGCTGCGCCGGGAGCCACACCCGAACTCCGGTTCTGTGTGGACTACAGAGGACTCAATTCAGTCACGAAGACTGACGCGCACCCCATCCCCAGAGCTGACGAGCTCATTGATCGGCTAGGGGCTGCCCGGTTCCTCAGCACGTTTGATTTAACGTCTGGGTACTGGCAGATCGTCTTGACCGATGGGGCAAAGGAGAGGTCGGCATTCTCTACACCAGATGGGCATTTCCAGTTCCGGGTTATGCCATTTGGAATGAAGAATGCCCCTGCCACCTTTCAGAGATTGGTCAACCAGGTGTTGGCTGGACTGGACGAGTTCAGTGCCGCCTACCTGGATGACATCGCGGTGTTCAGCGGCACCTGGCCCGAACACCTGCGACACCTCTGGGAAGTGTTGATGGCCCTGCGCAGAGCAGGCCTCACAATCAAGGCAAGCAAGTGCCAGATTGGGCAGGGTTCAGTGGTGTACTTGGGACACCAAGTTGGGAGTGGCAAGGTAGCACCCTTGCAGCCCAAGATCGAAACCATCCTGGCTTGGGAACCCCCCAAGACCCAGACTGCAGTGAGAGCCTTCCTGGGGCTCACTGGGTATTACAGGAGGTTTGTCAAGGGCTATGGCACGATCGTGACCCCCTTGACAGAGCTGACTTCGAAGAAGCAGCCCAGGAATGTGATTTGGACTGACACCTGTCAGAAGGCTTTTGACACCCTGAAGACTGCCATGTGCACGGCGCCCGTGCTCCTGGCTCCTGATTTCTCCAAGGAATTCATAGTGCAAACAGACGCTTCAGAGCATGGTGTAGGGGCTGTTCTTTCACAGATGACTGAGGAGGGCTTTGACCAACCCGTAGCCTTCATAAGTTGGAGGTTACTTCCACGGGAAAGTAGGTGGAGTGCAATAGAGCGTGAAGCATTTGCTGTGGTCTGGGCACTGAAGAAGCTAAGACCCTACTTGTTTGGGTCTCACTTCCGAGTTCAGACGGACCACTGGCCCCTCAGATGGTTGATGCAGATGAGGGGTGAGAACCCGAAACTGTTGAGGTGGTCCATTTCTCTACAGAGCATGGACTTTACGGTGGAACACCGCCCTGGCACCGATCACGCCAACGCTGACGGTCTGTCCAGATTTTTCCGCCTTAGTGATGTGGAACTCCCTGGGGAAGGGTAGTTCCCCCCACATTTCAGCTGGAGGGGACACATGTTAGACCTGGCACCTTGGCGTGAGTCTCCCTTCCACTTTTTGCTGATGTGCCGCCGATGTTTTGCTGGTTTTCCGATACTCAGGGCACTGCGCCACGGCTGATCCGTGCCGCAGTGCAAGTGCTCCCTACTGTAAATTGTACATGCGATTGGTATCCATGATTGGTTCTCTGGGTTTACTGTTAGTCCCTAGTAAAGTGCACGAGAGAGTGCCGGGGCTTGTAGATGCCAATACTGCTGGTGGGCCTGCAGCGCTGGTTGCGCCACCCACCGAAGCAGCCGTAAAGATGTGTCTGGGAACTGCGACCGCAGAACCCGCGTGCGGTCTCGTACTGTCACGCTAGCTGGGCAAGTGTCCCCACTTGCCAGCACCGACCCTTCCCTTGACTACATATTAGTCACCCCTATGGTAGGCCTGCGGGCAGGGTGCGTTGTAGGTGCAAGGTAGGACAAGCCCTGAGATGCGTGGCCTGTCCTAGTAGTGACTTACAACCAAGACCGTATTTCACTATTGAAGGCTACCGGCTCCATTAGGCCAGACTGAGCTGCGAGGATTATTACACCCTATAATCCCCGCAGGCTCAAGGAGCATGGTAGCGAGTCATGTTTAGTATGCCTGAACTCAGGATGATAAAATATTTCTTGTAGT